>NW_026643210.1:2500000-3750000 GCF_028828655.1 Penicillium verrucosum
GGAAGAAAGTCTTGGAGCCTTCGTAGAAGAAAACATCCCAAACTCGGAGCGTGGTTTCTAGAGGTAAACTTCCGATGAAAACCGACATGAGCCAGTTAGTCAGTCCCAGGGTTATGTCCGGCAGCCGAGAGTTCACTGTTAGGGGAGGCATTTTGCCCCGTCCGGACGGGGTCCCTCCCATGGCAGCGATCTTGGAATATATGCCCGGCATGGAGTCCCTGAGCAGGACCATGAGAATCCAGAGGTCAATGTTGGCACCTTCCAGGCTGATCTCATGGGTTCCAGGCAAGTAGTCTGCAGCAATGATATGCAGCATCCAGAATGCTTTTTCCTCGGGGAGGAAAAGAAGTAGCATCCCCGTGATGAAATTCAGAGACTGGGTATATCCGATTTTCGGGTTATGCAGCGCATAAGCATACAGAACTCGACGTAGGGATTGAATCATCTGCGTCTCTGTGGTGACATTAGAATAATTCGGATTACTGCTCCCCGAATCTTGCACTCGCTCGGTGACCTCCGGTTTGAAATGAAGATTGTCAGGGAATGTGCGATGCAGATCACGCTCAATGTGCTCCTTGTCGTCGTTACTTGGTGTGCTCATGGCCTCCCCAACAAGTTCATCATATTGGCCAAGATTCCGGTTCAAAAGCTCGTACCCGCCGGCATAATAGAACCAAGCCGCACCTCGGAATTCTGGGGGAATTCCTTTGCGAACAAATCGCTTGACCTTCGAAGACTGTGGCGGGAACTTTGTGGGCTCTGATGTGGGTAGCCCATGTTCCTTGAGTAATTCACACCATTTGGTTCTCCGTTGCGTCACATGGTTGGAGTAGGACCCTTTCCAGGTCTCGTATTCGTCCAGGCTTATATACTGGGTAGCTTTGCGAAATCCGTAATCATCACGAGGGCCGTTTCCAGAGCGGAGTTGCGGCGGCACTAATCCGGGAATAAACACTTTTTTGGAGGTCTGTCGTTGGTGTACATGATGCACCTCTTCGGCTACCGGCGATGGGGAAGGAGTGAGATCGCGCGGAGGATCTGGCATAACAGGATCTAACGAGTCGGGTTCAGGATGTTCTGGAAGTGTAGGTTCCAATGGTGTGAACTCTGGCGGGGATTCGGGAAGTATAGGCGGTATGGGCGTGGGTTCGGAATAAGTCAAGTTTGGCAAAAACAATGGATCTGCCCTTGTGTCTTGCGGCATGGTAAATTCTGGCATCGGGGGTATCGGCGGAACGTCGCTCAGCGACGGAAATTCTAGTGGGTGTACTTCATCTAAGTGTGAATCGCGTGATGGCGGAGGCGTTACTGATGGCGCTTTACTCCCTGTGTGGGATTTCGGCGAGCCAGGCTCTTCAGTCACGTCGCTGAAGCCATCAAGATACATGGAAATCGCGTCTTCCACACTCATCCCATTGTCCATCCCATAAGGCGCGTCGGGGGTATCGGGTGAAAGGTCGGTGATCGAGCTGCTCTTAGTCAGGACACTGCTGCGCTCTGTTCCGCTTGCTTGTTCAATGCTCGAGCGCCAAGTGTCGGACGAATTGACGCTTGGTCGGGGAGGATTTTCGTCGGCGGGCCCGTTTGCTGGGAAGCGTGACAGAGGCACTCCCTGGGGGCTCAAGTCCTGTGGGCGGCGCTCCATAGATTCCTGCGTCCTTGGGCGCCTATTATTCAACCTAGATGTTGACATGGATATACGGAGCCCACCTCGCGCAGGCATAGGTTTCCGATGCATCGGCCGTTCGTATTCATCTCGCGGCGCCCAATTCGGGGGGGTGGGTTTCAGGTGGTGTGGCGTATAGTTGAGGGCGACCGGGGGGCCTAGGGGTTTTCCATTCGCCTCTCGTACCCTGCGAGGGTACGTGGTGAGGCGGAGTGGGTGGCCAGGGGTATTCATGAGGGTTACGAGGCTGTGGCAGAGGCGAACGTGATCTCTGGCGATGTGTTGAGCGGGGAGAGTGAGGTGAGGACGTCGGACCGTAATTTGCAGTTCGCGCTCGTGGATCGACTAGAGACTCCAATCGCGGTGGGTGAGGAACTCTATGCCGGCCGGGAAGGTCGAAATCAGCCGAGGGAGGCGGATATCGAGTGTTTACGTTTTCTGTGACCATGGCCACGATGTCGCACCCCGTTCCCGCTGGACATTTGTTATCGCTAACGGAGAGCTATCAATCGATAATCATAGGATCTTCGGGCCGGACAAAGGGAGATTTTCAACAAAGTGGAGTGCCAAATGGTTAGAGAATGAATGAGGAATTTGGTGAAACGAAAGACAAAGGGTGAGAGACCAAATTTGGGGAGACAGCCTGCCAGAGGACTGTGGAAAAAGAAAAGAGAGAAAAGGCGCAGTTGAAACGAAATCAACAAAGTCCTGATCAGGTTTAGTGTCATGTGACGTAATATAGACAAAGGGGCATGTTTAACTACAAAGTACATAGTTATACAACATAGTATTCACAATAGAAGTGCATTGAGCCGTTTAATATGTAGTTTATACACTATATCTATTCAATTCTATAACATCCGCATTGTTCTGATCCTTGTATAAAAAACCGATAGGTCGGAAATTCATGTGTCGATCAAGAACTCTAGACTTTTATACGGAGTACTCACATATTATATAGTTACAACAACATAGTTAAACAATATTTTACACCTTTTTCATTATATTCTATATTCCGATGTCAATTATTTTTACCCTTTTAGCTACAAGACCAATAAGGGGAAACAATATATAAGGGAAAAAAAAGGCATGTAAAGGAATATCCAAATAACTACAAACAAAGACTTAAGCACCCATCAATTCTTCTATGTTACTCCATAACCCCTGAATTCTAGACCAATTGAATATCTCAAATCAATATCAATATTTGGCCCTTCCTCTTTTCATAATACCCAATTTATCTGCCCATGGCCGTGTGGAATGTACACGGGTGATTAGTCCACTCGAACCCTTCCGTCTGCGGATAGCGGATCTCAACTGTCAACTATTCCAATTCGATCTCACATTGACGTTTTCGGATCCGTTTCGAGAGTTTATTTCTCTGTCTCCCCGGAATAAGGCATGATATACCAACAGGATTTATGTATATGTGCCAGGGGAACTGCAGCAGCTGCATTATACTATTGACCGGTACCACCAGCAGTGAACCCATCTGCTCAATATGGCCATTGTCGACCCGGCGACCAAGCAATCTGCATATTACATCCGTCCCAGTAGCTGGGCAGATGTGAGTATTATTTTCAATCCCCCGCATGCTGTGAAACTGTCGCTTACTGGCGTGGTCGTTTCTATAGGGTCTCCGAGGAATTGCCGCTCTTTTTGTGGTCGCGAGTCATACCTGCCTCTCCTTTGCGACATATCTGATCCCGCCGTCTTTCGCGGAAACGGGAAACTCTATTTTATTTCAGCGACCATTCTTTAGACTGGTCATACAGGGCCAGGCCTGGGTAGCCATCTTCCTGGTGCTACTCGGGTTCGTGAATGCCCTAAAACCGCTCCAGCTAGCCCGACGAGGAGCTACCACCGATGCTCTCGCTTCGCTCTCGACAGGCGCGTTCCGTCGAAAGTGGAGACTCGTCTTCCCCGCTGCCCTGATGACAATTTTAGCCTGGCTTTTATGTCAGTTCGGTTGCTTCCAATTGGGTAGAAGGGTGGATTCATACTGGCTGAGAGCGACAAGTCCCCAACCAAGCTTGTCCTTGGGCACTGCCATCGTGGATTTGATACGACAGATAGCGGGAACTTGGATGTATGGAGAAAATGCCTACGACCAACCGCAATGGGCATTACTACCCCTTTTCCGTGGCTCACTATATGTATTCATGACCCTATTGGCTTTGGTAAATACCACGCCACTTTTCCGCCTTTGTGCTCAAATGGCCCTATACACCTATAGCTGGATAACTCTGGATGGTACGTGTGGTCATATCGCAATACTAAATACAACGCTGATAATTTATTACAGGTACTGTGGGTACGAATATTTTCGCTGGCATGATACTAGCGGAACTATCGTTTTACAACCTAACGTCGCTATGGCCACGCCTCGTCTTCAAATTCCTACCATACGGCCTCGTCACTCTGGGCCTTTATATCTGTTCGTACCCCGATCAATATGCCGACCAAACTGAATGGTCTTCGCAGCTCGCATTGCTTGCCGAAGTCATCTTCCCAAAAGATGCCAACGTCAGCCGCTACTACGCCAGTCTTGGGGCACAGATGATCTGCTTTGGGGTAATGCTTTCACCCCTCATGAGACGGATGCTCTCCCATCCCCTGCTGCTATGGCTGGGTTCGATCAGCTTCCCACTATATCTCGTCCACGGACCACTAATGCGATCTGTTCTGGTTTATCTTCTGTATTTTCCCATGTCACTTGGCTTTGAGCCGGCTTTAAGAGCAGATGGAACGCCTGACCCGGAGTCTTATATTCCAACGCCGGGCCCATTCCGACTTGGGATTATTCTGACTATGTTTTTTGTGTTCTTACTCTATGTTGTCCAACAGTGGACGAAGCACATAGAACCAAGGGTGGGTGCACTTACAGCTACCCTTGAGAGATTCTCCCGTTCATGGGGTAAGAATGCGACGTGGACTTCAAAAGGGAAAGATGAGATGCTGCCTATTGCGTCTGTCCGTGAGTTAAATGTATAGGCTCTTTATTGGGATCGTTATTGCTTCTTGGTATTTAAGAAGGTGGCGTTTGGATTTCATAGAGCTATGACACTATGTATGAATTAAGCTTCCTTCAACCTTACAATCAACATACTCGCAGCACTGGGGTCATTTATGTTCAATCCAGAATCTTGAATACAACATAAAGGATTGTCCAGACATTGGAGTCTATTTTTAAGTTATATTTCAAAAGCAGCGAAGGAGTCGTTCGTAAATTTCCATATTGTTACCAATTGCTTACTTCTCTTGCCAAAGTGCATGGGTCGGCGGCATTATGCCTTTGATTACTGGCACTAGGCTGTTCAGCCGTATGGGTTTGGTGAGGAATAAATCCATACCAGACCCAATCGCATCGCGTTGAGTGTCGGCTTGCGCAACACTAGTCAAGGCAGCAATCTTGACACAGAATGTCCTTTCCAGTGTTTTTTCAAACTCGCGAATTCGCCTTGTAGATTCCAGGCCGTCCATGATTGGCATGGAAATATCTGTCAAGGGTATTAGATTGTCAAAGCACGCTCGGGTGAATTCTTCAAGAACCTACCCATAAGAATCATACCAATAACAGAGGAATTGGTCTTGAAAGCCTCGAGGGCTTCTTCTCCATTTTGCGCAATGACATAATCGCAGTTCAACTTCTTCATGAAAGCAATGAGAAGCCTGAGATTGATATCATTGTCATCCACAAGAAGAATGGTTGCTGGAAGGTTTGATACGGGGCCAGTTCCTTTTTTGATGGTTGTATCGTGACTCGTGGTGGCGACTTCTTCAGATGGAGGAAGAGGGTCATGAACACTCCCCCGAGAGAGATTCATCGACTCGGGCGTCCCTATTGATGGGTGACTGCATGCTTCTGTGTCTACTGCCACTTTGATGGTGGGTTTGTCGCTGACCTCTCCATTTGACGGTAGACTAACAAATGAGTCCGTTTTAGGTTCATTGGTGCCGAGATTGACTGGGAAGCCTGCTGAGCCATCCGGTATGTTTTCTTCGCCCTGTGAATCAAACCGTAGCTGCTGACGATTAATACATATTTGTAATGTTTTTGCCAACTTGCGTGGTCCGCATGGTTGGCTAATGAACTCGAGCACTTGTGTATCTCCACGATCTTGGGCCCTGACTGACATCGAGTGCGCGGTCCTTGGGGACGGGCATACTACAATGACAGGCGAAGGAAATCGAGCACCTGGACTGGGCGCAATAGTCCTGAGCTCCTGGTTCCCTATATCCATATATTCGTGAGAGGATATGTATAAGTCACAGTGGGTAAATTGTTTCTGTGAAGGCCCAACTAAAAGGACTTCCATGGAAAACCAGTCTTGACACAGCTTCCGTAACGATGTGTATACAGTTGTGTCAAATCCGGAAGTTCCGAGACCTAATATCCCAATGGTCTTCGCGCATGCAAGCTTCTGCGTTATCATGGTGGGAGGGGGACTATTCAACTTGTCGAGAGCAGAAGTATGATTAAGGGTCACGGTAGCCACGACTTCAGTGCCGACATTCTTCTCGGATTTGACTTGGATATCACCCCCGAGCGATAAGAGTATTCGTCGTGTGATGTTCAAACCAAGGCCATTGCCGGTTGTCATGCTATCTTCTTGTGAGAAAGCAGTAAACAGTCCATTTTTCAGAAAATCCGGGTCAATCCCAGATCCAGTATCCTTTACAGTCACTGTGATTGCTGAGCTTGTGACCTCGCGACCGTTTCCGAATTTTGCGGGAGAGGCCTTCATAGAGATGTGGATATATCCATTTTGGGTGAATTTCAACGCATTGCCAAAGATATTCGTCAGGATGACCTGCCAAGCCCCAGGCTGTGTTAAGAATTTCCAACTGGGCCTGTGGTCAATATCCAACACCACCTTGACTCCACCCCATGCATCAGGATGTTTGCTATCCAAGGTAGAAGCGTCGGCGATATCCCAAAGAGGGGACCGTGAACTGCTAAAGAAGGAATAACCAGCGAAGACCGTTTCAATAGTGTCTTCTAAGGTAGCATCAAGTTCCACACAAGTGTCGACATCACTTTTTCCAGAGTGCGAAGAAAGGCGGGCGGCCACTTTCCGGTCGACAGGAATTCTATGAACACCGCCAACGGGGCTTTTGGCGACAGAGTTTGGTCGAACATCATTGATACTAGCATGCTCGAGGAGTTGATTGATCGAGCCTAGTAGTGTGTATGCACAGGAAGAAATCGTATGAATGAATCCTCGTTGTAGCGCGTCTATGACAGTGTCATTCAAGAGCTCCGCTGTTCCGAAAATGCCATGCAGAGGGGATCGAAGTTCATGACTGAGTCCTGATAGCAAGTCGGATTTGGCTCGATCGGCGAAAAGAGCGCCAAGTCGGTGCACTTCTGCCATGACACTAGTTCCAAATGTTAAGAGAAATGCTAACTCATCATTCGAAGTCAAGACACGGTGGGGTGCTTTTGTCCACGCCAGAACCCCCGAGTACCATCTACCCTTGTGTGAATCCCACAAAGGCGAGAAGATGATGCTTCGAGACTCGGGGGCGAGTTGAAGCAAGCTCTGGGCGTCCTGGCGCATAAGCGAATTTCGTGTCTTTTTGTACTTCTTGCCCCCAGGACGTCGCAAGAATCGTTTGATTATGCTATCACTCATATCGTCAGATGAGATGGTTCCATCTTCACCAAAATTGAAAATCTTCCCTCGAGGATATCGATGCAAAAGACCTCCAAGAAATGACTCCGATAAAGAGATTTTGTTATCGTCCATCGACTGATCATTGACGCTAGAGGCATTCGAAGTGGCAAATCCGAGTATTTCGCACGGGTTCCACGTGGCTTTGCCTGAGCTTGCAACCTGTTCTGGATCAAACATCCCTTCGAATGAACGTTGGGGGAGCTTCGAGATGTGGCCTCATCACCCGAAGAACAGCTTTCAAAACAACTACCTTCCGTGTCAGACTCCGCATTATTCACTACAGATTCCTGGGAGCCGAAATTGGCGTTGAAAAAGACAACTGCCTCAATTTCGATACTCTCGCGGATCAGATTGGCTGCACGTCCAAATGTTTCATTCACTTTGGCAGTATAATCATCCTTCGGTGATTGCTGCCTTGACTGATCATTTCCAATTGCCATGGTCGCTTGAGATGCTTCTTTGAGTTTTGATAAAGCCTTGGCATCTCTCTTGCTGGTGGTTAAGTTGGAAACTGACTGGTATTTCTCCCTATTCCCTTGTAGAGCCTTGTTTCTAGGGATGTGAAGATTGTATGGACGGAAAGGCAGGTGGCATGGTGTTCCATTCTGAGTCACCCCCTGAGTCACGTTCTGCGAAATTTGCTTCTCTTGCTGTTGCCGATTGACATGTCCCTCTTCGTGGTCTATTCCACCAGATGTGGCTTGAGGGACGTCGGTGTCGACAACCCATGAGTTGCGCAGGCTACCTTTTCCCTCCACAAAGCTTCCTAGGCCAACCATCATGCGCTCACTGCGGAAATGCTGGATTTTCGAGTGACTGGTTCCTAGATAATCCATCACTGTAGCAGCAATATCAACCAGGAACTGGAGTGACCCAGCGTCCAGGAGTTCGTGAGGTTGATCGTCCAAGATCGTATAGGTTCCAATCACCACGCCTTTCGGACTGATGATAGGGCTTGATGCGAGAAACCGAATGTTTGGGAATGTAGTCACATCTGGATGGTCCTTGAACGCGTTATCTTTGGCAAGGTCGGGCACAACAAAGACGTTGTCTCTGGCGTTTGACACATTTGGCGTAGAATTCACAACTGATCTACACAGGCTGCGGTCATATGACATAGTAGAGCTCCCGACCCAAAGCTCATCTCGCGCATTATCGTTGCAATCATTCTGTAGACTTAGGGTTCGAGTGGCTTCGGTAAGAATGTGTTCCTCCTTTCGACCGAAGAGCGTGATCAATGAACGTTGCGCATCCAGTCGTAAGGTGCCCAGTTGGGCGAATGCCGTAAGAACGGGGTCTGCCGAGGATCGAGCGACATGTAATTTTGATAGTGTAGTAGGCCCGACGTGTTGTAGTGCGTGTGGTTTGCGATGGTACGGCGGCAGATACCTGGGGAAGCAAGGGGCACGGTTAGCCTACGGGGCCTTCGGTCGAGTGTTATGGATCGCAGGGCCGATAGATAAGTACAACGTTGTGTTTACAAACGAAGGTGGTGAATTACTTATAAAATTCCCGCTCTCTGGTTGTGTCAAAGTTAACATGATACTTTTGAGCGTGTTGTGATGTGATTGGACTTGACATTGCGTCGGCAACAGGTCCGAGATCCTCAATCCTAAAGACAAAATATATGAATCCTCCTTGCAAGAAAGGGGAGGATCATCAAGAAGGTTGCGCCTTTGAGACTGCAGAAAAAAAGTAGAAAAAGAAAGAAGCTTAGCGGCACACAACCGCAACCTTCCAATCTTCGAAGGTTAGCTTGTTAAGGTTCAAACCTTGGAAGATTAGACTCGGCCTGGGCCAATAGATTAGTTAAGCTGTGACACGGAACGGGAAAGTTTGGCCAAAGCAAGCCAATCAGAGTTTATAATGTGGGTTGGCCCCACTTTGTAGATGTGTTGTGATTGGCCAAATCGGGAGTAGAAGCCATGTCCACGGGTGACTGCCCAATGTTGAGGTCTACAAGTTAGTATATGAGATCATGAAGCAGAATATGATGGTATTGTAATATGTGAGCTAGAGGTAAAATGTAGCACAAGGATGATTTTGTATCTTCACAAACAACGTCGAAATCATTTGAGGATGAGTATTTCTAGAAGCCGGAGCTTCTCAAAATACATGCGTCCCTGGGTAGATGCTAACCGGATTCTTCGCCTGTGACACGCCATGTCGGCCGAATAAACTGCTGTAGCATGATCGGATGTGGCCCCCACATCACTTCGCATTCCAAAGACAGACAGCCATCTGGCTGCTATATTCTGGGCTGTACTCAAATACACCGGCCATCCTGTCTAATTATGATACCCGTCATCGGCATCTACTGTTTAGATATAACACAGCATTTCTAGAAACACTCCTCCTTCCTTTATATTTAGATACTAAGAATTTGTACTACCATTAAACTAATTAAGCTAGACTTTTAATATATATCCGTACACTTTCTATTACTTTAGCTAGTTCGGGTGCTGAGAAAATGTATGTTATGTTGACGGGGTGTTTAAGTATATTTTGTATAGGTAAGTCATACAAAATATACATAAAATTGTAGATCTGGTATCTGGTGTTGGGCGCTTGGCATGGCTATATGGTACTAAGGCAATTCATCCTCCTCTTCCCGTGGGCTTCAAGGGGCCTTTTATATCCGGAATATTAAAGATCCATCGATAGTGGTGTTGGTGAGAAGGTGCGTTAACTAGTTATCTTCTTGAACAATTGTGTCTAGTTACAAACCGCAATTACAAGCTAGTGTTTTATTCGAAAAAGCAAATAAAGTCTAGATAACCTTTGAGATGGGACCCCTGTACTGGCATATACGGACTGTGCGTAGCTGCTTACCTTGGTGCTCACATAAGATGCATGCAATGTCTAGTTAACTACTCCGTAATGCCTGCATATATTGATGACCAACCTTTACTGACGTCGTGATATAAATTGATCTCATAAGCTTGTGACAGATGGATTGTCCATTAGACGTATCACATCCCTCATCATCTCGCACAATTGAAGTACTGGAAGTTTTGGGCCAATTCATAACTTGGCGAGCAATTTATAGCCCAGTTTCCAATTTGACATCAATTTGGGAAATTACAGCCCCCCGGTAAGTCGCCAATGGCGCCCATATTAGCCAGCCAAGCGGGCCGAGTATCCTCCGCGGGGTATGCCCATGCATCACATCACCTTGTAGATTATCGTGGTCGCGTAACAGGTTCGCACAACATTACATGATGCCCTGAATCCTCCCGAGGCCGTTGAAAGTAACACCATCCCAGGACCCGTGCAACTTGTTCAAACCCTTATAATTCTCGAATACTTTCATGATGGCCGTTAGTCAGCCAAACATCGGCATTCCGTCCGAGCATGAGGCTTCATTCGAAGCTTTCACTCAATCTACTCGGGAAAAGGGGTTGTTGGATCGGCCCGAGAGTCTGGAAAGCCGAGATTTATGTGACGGGCTATCAGATCCTCCCACCCTACTGTACGTTATGTACACGAAATCTAGTTTTCTTCCTATTAATGCTAACCTACCTCACTAGGCGATTTCTACTCGCCCGTCGATTTGACCCCGATGATGCTCTCAAGCAGTTCCAGGAGGCATGCAAATTCCGTGAAGAGAAGGATATCCTCAGGCTTTACGATTTAGTTGATATTGCCGATTTCGAGGAGGCTCGTCAAATTGTGAGTATTAGTGGATGTTGGGAGCATTAATATATGCTGACATATCGTCCAGTACCCCCATTGGACGGGTCGTAGGGACAAAAAAGGGTCACCAATTATCATGCTCGACTTGGATGGTCTTAACAAAGATGCCGTTGCACGCTGGGAAATGACGCGCAAAAGCAATCGCTGGATATATTCCCAATCCGAAAAAGTCGAAACACCAACTCCTGACATGTTGCAACTGGCCTCTGTATACCATGACAGTCTCGTTCGGTTCATCCTTCCGCTTTGCTCGATGATGACAGACAGGCCGAACCCTTCAGTTCCGGTGACCAATTCGATCTATCTTATAGATGCATCCAATTTGGGCTTAAAGCAGGCGTGGAGCTTGAGATTCTTTGCCCAAGAGATCAGTGGGCTGTTGTCAACATGTTACCCGGAGACTATTCAACGTGCCTTTGTAGGTTGCTGATTTATCTGGCTTGGTGGCATTGCACCCGTGGATACCCACTAATGATAATTATTATAACAGGTATGCAATGCGCCGTCATATTATAGCACGATCTGGAGGTACGTCAAGGGCTATTTCGACCCTCATACTGCAGAAAAGATCGAGGTGCTCATGGGTCCGGAGGTCCTTCCTACCCTCAGAGAGTACATGGACGATGCCAGCATTCCAGTCAAGTTTGGAGGTAAATTTGAATATACCAATGGAATGCTGCCCGATCTCGACGATAATATCCAGCAGCTTTTGAACCGGGATTCATCGAAGTCTCTTCCGCCTGGGCCCTTGAAATGGATCCAAGACTCAGATGGTAGACAAACTGCATTGGCTGTTGGTAGCAATTCCGGCTGTGAGAGAAGCGATAAGATCGCAACACTTGATCAAGTTGGACAACAACTTCAATGTTCACTGGATTGATTGTTTTGGAGACGGATAAGATATAAAATGCCTCAGGCTCTAAATATCTGCTGCCTGAGGCAGAAAGAAAGGTCTTCACTGACCATCAGGTCCAACCTTCTTGTGTATTGAGTTTTACAACTGGAGACTGTGGAGATCAATAAAAGGGGGAAATGAATGACAGCACGTCCAGAAGAAAGGAGATTAGAAAACCGGAAAACTGAGTTTAGGTATCTTGTAAAGTGGTTGCGACATGATATGAGGTCATGTAACCGTAGGTCCAACCGCCTCTTGGCAAATTCAATTCCAATCGTCCCGGACACAATAATTAAGGTACAGGTTATATTACATATCGGATTGAAATATCCGGTGTTTCATTTTGCCAGTATAGCTTTTGTCAAGTATTTCTGAATATGATCGAATAAGACCGAATAAAATAAAATAAGATAAAATAAGATAAAATAAGATCAGAATTGCAGAGAACGTGGTCTCCACTGAGGATGGACAGAGTGGACGATCTTTATCTTAAAGGCAACATGGACCCCCATTGGACCCACTGAGCCACGCTTTCTTGGACGAGCATTTCCTATTCCGGTTAGCAATGTAATTGTCCGTGATTCCCGTCACAAAAGCAGGTTGAATCGGCTTTTCAATCCCGGTCTTTTGCTTCTCTTGCTTCTTTTTCTCCTTTGTCCTTCTGCTTATCCTAATCGATGACCATTTTGAATATGCATCAGTGAACTTCATATACCCGTGCCCCCCTTAGTTACTCGTTATAATATACATTGAGCTCTACTTATTACGAGGCTAGGAACCCTATCACCGGGAAATTAGTCCTAGGGGGCGGTATGATCACACCAAGCTGCCAGCTTGCGATTATCACGGACGAAATTCATACACATTGAAGCTGCAAAGACGGTTGAGAAAATGACTGTGTTTAGGATGCCGTACATGATGACGACATTCAATTCGCGTGCAGGGCGAGTTGCGGTGCTCGCAGTCTTCTCTATCCTTACCCTTATCTGGGTTTTGCCGAGACATGAGGCCCAAGTGTCTCCAACCTTCTATGCTGGGAATGGCTATAATAGCAGTCACCCTATCGATGCTCTGATCGATACCGCGGAGACTGATCTCTACGAACTCTTAGGAACCCAGGCTCACGACCTCGTAACCGCCGCAGAACAATATCGAGCTCGCCGCGGAAGACATCCTCCTCCAGGATTTGGAGAATGGTACGAGTTCGCAAAGTCAAAAGACTCATTGATCATTGAAGAATTTTTCGATCAGATCTATCACGACCTGACTCCATACTGGGCTCTCGAACCGAAGGAATTGCGTCGACAGGCTAAAAGCATCCCGACCCGTATCACTATTCGGAACAAAACTGCGGTATTGAAAACCGATGAGCCTAGAAATTGGATGGACTCGTGGTATGATCTGGTTGCCAAATTGGAGGACGGGCTTCCCGACCTCGATATGCCGATCAATGTCATGGATGAGACCCGGCTCGTCGTCCCCTGGGAGGAAATCAACGAATATGTGCAGAAGGAGCAAGAAACCCGCGTTATGACGAAGCCGAACCGTGTCATCCCCGAATACATGTCTTTGGTCGATTCAGATCACGAAGACATGGAATCCTATGATCCTGGTTTTGCGGTTCCCGGCGAGGGAGGATACTGGGAGATGGCTCGGGTTGGCTGCCCGCCTGGAAGCCCTGCACGCAACATCACCCTGCCCAAGGTGGATTTCAGTACTCCTCCTTGGGAATATGATAATTTCGAGAGAATGTCATACCACGGTTATGTATCAAACTATACTCTGACCAAGGACCCGTGCGTGCGCCCAGAGATGCAAGTTTTGCATGGAACCTTCCTTGAGCCCATCTCTGTTTCAACCTCGCACAAGCTCATGCCACTGTTCGGTGGGTCCAAGTTACCAATGAACAATGAGATTCTTCTTCCTCCAGCGATGTACTGGGCACAGAACGACCATTATTCCGGTGGAGAAAAGGAGCACGGTGGTCCCTGGGCAACAAAATCAAACAAGGTTGTATGGCGAGGTGCTGCTACCGGAGGCCGGGCTCGAGAGCCCAACTGGACGGGCTTCCAGAGACACCGATTCATGTCGATGATGAATGCGACATCAGTGTCTCAGGCCGAGAGGAATCAGAGCCACGGTATCAACTTCAGACTTCCAAACTATGCCGATTACAAGTTGAAGGGCGACGGTTTTATCCCCCAGCTTCTCTCGGAGCATACCGACACGGGCTTCAACCACCTGGTTTGCACTCCTTACAAGGAATCGGACCCGACCTGCCCGTACCTCGATCCATATTTCGAGGTCGCACCTGGCATGCCAATGAAGCAGATGTACAACTTCAAGTATCTGCCCGATCTCGACGGGAACTCGTTCAGTGGCCGGTACCGCGGATTTATGTTGTCTACTTCTCTCCCCATCAAAGCTACTATTTACAACGAGTGGCACGACTCGCGACTGATCCCCTGGTTACACTTCGTCCCCATGGATACCACCTACATCGACTTCTATGGAATTATGGCCTATTTCCTCGGCGGCCGTGACAAGACAGCCCGTAAGATTGCCCTTGCTGGGAAAACTTGGGGCGAGAAGGTCCTCCGACGGGAGGACATGGAAATCTACACATACCGACTTCTCTTGGAATATGCCCGCATTTGTGATGATCGGAGGGAATTCCTCGGTTATGTCGATGATTTCAAGATGGACTGATTACGGTAATTGGTATTAGTACGCATACGTGCAAATTCACGCCTGAAGTCCACCCTCCAGCATTCTTAGCAGGGTTGGTTCATCGGGTATGACCAAAGACTTTTCTTCGAGATAGGAAACATACGGTCTCGCCTGAGTCCTGACTCGGCTCCTCATCACAGGAATCCCCGACTCAGATTGGGCCTCCTTGGCTTCGCCCTCTGGGCACTGGCCTCAATGTCTCCATTCCGGCATCAGTGGCTCTTTCCTTTCGGACTTCGGTCTTTCTCTTTCTACCTCCCTTCTTGTGCTCTATTACGTCCTATTTTCATGTCATGTTTGTTTTTACCTTTTGATGATTATTGATACCATGGGCAAACTCCTTTCTTGGCTAGTGCCTGATGCACATAAATTGAAGATTTTTGCCATTTACGATTTGATATTTTTCTTCTTACATCGCTGTTACACAGATAATTCCTAACTACATATAAAGAAGCACTATATCCTAAACTCTGACACTCTGACATACCTTACTCTTCCATTCATCCCTGCCAAGCCTGACAATATCAGCCTGTTCCAGAACCCAATAGCTCGACGGGGCTTTGCCCCCTTCAGCCACACAAGCAGCTGCCACAGCGGCTCTACCAATAGTCGTTTGATTTTGACCTGCTCACGCGAGTTAGCTCTAAATATTCAGAAGCAATTCAAGTATTGATGAGCACTGTCATACCAACTTTGTCCTGGACACCCTGTCCGAGCTTCTGAAGGCCTTCCACAAACTTCTCTAAAAGGAAAGACTTGGATTCCTCCCTTCCGATAATCATCCCCGGTCTCAAAATGATAGCATTGTCAAAATTAAGCTCCTTGATGGCATCCTCGACGCCAACTTTCATCTTCGAGTATGGAACCCAGCCCCAGAGGAAGCTTCTAGTGCCTCCGCTAGAAATATAAATGTACGTCTTCACGCCTGCCTCCTTAGCTGCTCGAGCATTCTCGACACATAAATCATGATCAATCTTCCACTGATTCTTAATACTGCCCGCTGTCGCTGTTGTAGTACCGACAGCATTAAAAACTATTGATGGCTTCGGGGACAGTGTTGAGATCATGTCTCCCCATTTTGAGGTGTCGCCTTCCTTGAGTGCTTCAAGCTTATCTGACTGCGCATTTGGGAGTCTCCTGGAGATAGTCTTCACTGTTGAAAATGTGTCTGTCACGAAGAGTGTAGCCAGGACCTGAGAACCAACTGCTCCAGTGCAGCCGAATATTGCTGCGGTCGTCATGACGGGGGGTTGTGATATGGGCACTGCCTTGAGAGAGATGGTGATCTTCCAAAATAAGGGAGGGTGGTCCAAGCGTTATAATCGCCGATCTCCATGAATGACGTCATCTATATTACAAAACCTTGGATCTTATAGACTACTATAATAGCGTGCTCTATATAAAAGTGTCTATTATTATTTAGTTAGCCCATCCGGATTTCTTCAATTTAGTTCGAGTTATATATATCTGTCATCCTTAAGATAAATATCGCACGGGGGGTATCTGCCGAGCTTGTAACAGTATTCCACGGTCATTCTACTTAGCTTGCTATACGGCAGGAAAAATTGCAAAGGCTTGAATTTTGAGGTTTTAGCCTCGAGGAGAAGGGGCCATGGGGTGATTGACACTGATTGTGGAATGAAAGGAGAGATCAGGCTCTCGCGGTCCTTCTGGGTAGACATGTCCTCCGGAACTTCCTTCTCCCAACCTCGATACCTATTAAGAGACTTGAAAAATAGATATTTTCTCCGGAGAGTCCACCAAATAACCCTCTTGATATGAATTTTTTGAATGCGTCGATCCTAAAGAGCACAAGAATTCATCTTACGCCCTATGCGGGATTTTCCGCCAACCTCACGCCCTACTACATGGCTTGTTTTCAGGCTAACCAAATACCACGTTCGCAGATATATTTAAGAACCAAAATCTTCCAAGTACAATTCACAGATTCAGAGGTCACCAAATATCAAAATCCTGAACATCTCTCCAGCCAAAAATGAACGAGCTTAATTTTCGCGTCGCAACCGAAAAGGACGCGGCTCAACTTCAGCAGTTAGTGGAATCTGCGTTCCGCGCCGAGGACAGCAGAAAAGGCTGGACAGATGATCTAGGTCTCTCGTCGAGCTTCCGCCTTAATGTCCAAGATATGTTGGCCATGATCACCAAACTGGACAGTGTCATGTTAATGGCAACCAATGATCAAAATACGCTCGTTGGCTCGATCGGGACTTCCAAGCGCGACGCAAACCAGGCTCGTCTTTACATGCTCGCCGTTGATACCAGCGAACAGCGCGGCGGAATTGGGCGGCAGATCTTGGCATATGCTGAAGGCTATTGTCAACGGACTTGGGGTGTCACGACGCTGGGATTAAACGCCCTCTCAAATCGCCAGGAACTTATCTCGTGGTATTCGCGTCGTGGATACAAACCAACGGGTGAAACAAGCCCCTTTCCTCGCGAGAAGTTCGAGAACCTGGTGTTACCAGGTGATCTTTGTTTTGTGGAATTTGAGAAAATACTGTGAATAGAGACGATTTATCTTCTTACATGGAAACTATCTGGTTGGAATTCCTTCACCAACCGCACGTTCTAGGCTCCAGCAGGGAAACCCCCACTATGGAGTACAATATACGTTTCCTCTTTCTGATCTCCGTACATCGCTTAAATTACCGTAATTACTAAGCCTCTTCCCGATCCATGGATCCATTCTAACTTTGATCTTCTTATTATATGTACTTTACTCCACTACCATACCTACCTAGGTAGCTTCAGCCCTTCTCTACCACTAGGGATGGAGAGCACCGCACAGAGAGGCAGGATGGACAAGGTGTCAAATATTGGAAATGAGCCTTCAGGTATCACGTGGAAGTGGAGATCATAAGGTGTAGTTATTACCGCCAGCGTAGAGGTACCTATGTAGAGATCAAACAATAACTTGAGCTTATTTTTTTACACAGCCCAACAATCTCTGGGCTTGACATATTTCACGGTTAGCTGAGTTTGCTGCAGATGGTCAATTGGCTACTTGGTTGCCTTCTCCAAATCGGCAGCCCAGAGAGCCGCGCCGACAGTATTCGTAAATGAAAACGCGATGGAGGCAAATGGTATCATTTCCAAAACAAAGGCTGCAATTCCAAGTCTAAGATACAAGTCAGTATGTGACCAGATAGCACACGAGGAGCAAGGGGACGAGATGGAGTTTACGCACCCAGTGTACGCGCCCTGATTTTTCTTCACCCACTCCTCTCGCATCGTAGAGTCCCAGCCCTTGAGCTGGAAGTATCTGGCATGAAGTACCGGTCCTGCTCTTTTCCCCTGCATAAAGATATACAACACTGTCCCGACCACAGGAATAAGGTTCAGGGGCAGGTAGAGCAACGATCGCAGCAGCGCCCGTGGATTCAGCCGAGCGAGAGGGCGAGTAAATATCTTACCCAGCCTAGCCATCGCATCTTTCCCTCCCGATCGGGGTTTCATCTGGCGTCCTTGTGCTACGAGTGGCTCCTGGTCACGCGCGACCAAGGTGCCATCGAAGGTATCGATTAGGGCGTCTTCGACGAGGAATGAGCGCGAGAGGACGTTTGTTATGGCGGAACTTTCGCCAAGGACGAGAATTGCTGCGGAAATAGCAGCCAATGGGCCACTAGTGAAGGCCATAATGGCCATCTGTGGCACGTACGTGAAGAAGAACATGACGGACGTGACGCCTACTCCAAGCGTGATAGTTCGACCGGCGCGAGATATAAAAGGGCGCCAGAGGTCTTTATGTGTCGCAAAGTAGATGATTCCCTAATATCCATTCAATTGAAGTCAGAGACGGAGACGGTTGGAAAGCACTCTTGAATGGCATAGCTACTTACCTTGAATGGATACAAGTATGCGCCCGACGTAATCACATCATGAGCAACTGCTTGAGTATTTTTGGCTTCGGCAAGCACTGCATCTTTGATCTTCTCAGACATGGTGTAGCCTACAAGTTAGCAGCAATAGGGTGGGAAAGGAACGAGAGTTGGAAATGGGAAGGTGAAGATGATGACGTAAATATGCAGTTCGACCTTAGGATCATCCGTTTTGATCCTACCGCTTCTAGCTTCCTACGTTCCCGTTGGTCTGTTTCTGCCAACTATATTATTCTGGCTTTCTCATTAGCCAATTCTTCCCACCGCTTACTGAGAGTTCTTACCTCCAAGCTGAACAAGCCAAGATCAACCAGTTGCCGAGGTGCTATGGCGGTGCGAACCCAGCTACATTTACTGCACGTTAATTTGTCAGTCACATGAGGTGGTATCAAGAAGCATTATTACCATCAAAATCAAATGCAAACTGCCATAAAACATGGAGATATCTGCACTTGCATGCTGATGAAAGGCTTCATTTTTGAGAGTTTTAAATGCCAGCAAAATCAGGCTATAGGAAGTGTGACAGTAATTCAGGTATTTTAGTTCTTCTGCAGGTCTTAATTCAGGCCGCCAGGCCAAAGCTAAGGCATCAAGGCATCAACATAGGGGTTTGGCAGCTGGCGCCTATACTGCTGCGTACATAGGCGACCACTTCGATGGTGCCAAAGAACATCGAGCAAATATCAGCCTCTTTCAAATTTGTTTCCTTCCATTTCCTGTTATGAATACTTCCATATCTCCAGATTCCAAGCCGGCAGTCTCACTGGTGGGCCCTATCGGGGCTTTTATGGTGGAGTTGCTGATCTGGAACGGATCGCCCTTCAAAGATCACTGGGCGTACTTTGTTCGGTCGGATGCGGACCCTGATATCGGCGTAAAGATACACGCGACTGGCAATGTAAGAAGTGGCTTCGAGTTCGAAATCAAGCGCAGTGAAAACTTGCGAACAACCGACGACATTCCTTCGACAAGGGTCCCGCTGCAATGGGTCGACGCAAGCTACTTTGACGAGAAGGCTATGCTTAACGACGGAGAATACAAAATCGACATTCGCCTGTCTGTGGCTTCGAGAGGAGTGCTTACCAGATCAAAGCTCCAGGGAAAAGTTTGAACACAATCAGTGACGGTGTGAGTCAATGAAACTTCATCCCTAATCTGGCCCCTAGAATGCATTCTATGTGTGTCTCTGCCCTTAAAGCCACACCTACGAGGATTTATACACGGTTCTCTATCGTGCCACTGGGATATATATGCTAATTCGGATGTTCTAGTCCAAACCAGGCAGGAAAGTCATTCAGAGGGACTGCCAGACATGGATTGTCGAGTCTGCTGATCAACTTCACCGTGATAATATTTTGAGCAATGGGGTTGCCGCTTACCTTCACGCAATTAAACAGTGATGGTGGACTGGATCAATGGTTGAGCCTGGTCTCTTTTCCTAGCAATAGCTCCTCTGCATCTCCTACGAAATCTTCCCTGGAATGTCCACCATTTTGTTGTCGATCTATCGGTCGGACACAGTCTTCGAGAGATTCATCCTTCGATGGGGGTTTCCTAAACAGGACTAAAAGGCAATTTGTGCACCCACGTACGGACCCTAATGCGTGAATATACTCGGTACATGGAACCACTTTCGATTATAGTGGACGTGGACTCAAGTCGTGGATCCGCCGTGTGTATATATTTGACCAATGTCTGGTCTTTTAGCAAGCAACATTTAATTTTCAGCTGAACTCTTTCACACAAAAATATTCCCAGAAACGGATGTCTTTCTTCAATATCCCCGACGGGTTCTATGGCTCAATTATATGTTTAAATTCATGGTCGCTCTAACGCAAAAATAAAAAGGTCATTCCCCTCTTCTTCGAAATCACCCACAACCCTGAACCCGCACTTTTCTAGGACACGGCAACTCCCATGGTTCTTCTTTTCACAAAGAGCAAACGCCTTCTCGACCTCTACCGGTGCATCACCGTCAATTGTTCGACGTCCCAGATTCCACCACATCTTCAACATCAATTGCAAAGCCTCCGTCGCATACCCTTTCCCCCAGGAAGATGGATGCACTGCATATCCAATTTCAGGGAAGGGGTCTACTTGATTAATGCTAAGGGATCCAACGACTCGTTTTTCTATTTCCGGGATTGACTTGTCCACAATGGCATAATTAAATGACCGGCCGATGATATCGGAGGGACCACTTGTGAAGATCTTGGTTGCCATCCATTCACGGGTTTCTTCAATTGATTTGAATGGTGTTTTGGGGTGGCTGGTAAAGTTAGCATTGTGGACATTCCTCATCAATACCTAAGTACATAGACGATGATCTTTACTAACTTCATTTCTGCGACTTCGGGCCGGGAACGAATGGCGAACAGTGCGGCGGCATCGGCATCGGTAATTGGCCGAAGAAGGAGTCGGTCGCTCTGAATTGAGGGCCCTGGTGATGGGACGATCACGTAGGTGGGTTGTTCGGGTAGACTCATGTTGAAGGTATTTTATTTATTTCGGAGAATATTCTTGAAGATAAAGATCGTAAAGAATAAATTGGAACATTGGACGGCAGCAGTCTCGGACCTCGGGAGTCCGATTGACTCATGTCTTTGTATCGGCATGCCGAATACTGGGATGAGTCACTGTATAAATACCTATTCCTTTCCAATGTTTTAACTTTTATGATTTTCTACAAAGATTCCCAGCAATGACAGTTTGAAGCAAAGCAGGACCTTTTTTTATTTTGAGGTAGCCACGACAATATGTTTTCGATGCCCGAAACTGGGCCCCGCATCGCGCGTGGCCACTAAGCCCTAAGATCAGGCAGGGCTAGTGTCCGGTCTCAAGGCACTCTCGTTGACCGGCCCGGTTAGACATCAGGTTCACAGTGAAGGCAGAACATGTCACAGGGTTCAATTTGCCAACATAGTACAAGTCATGACCACAAAATATTGAGTTTCCTGAGCCCACGCTTTGGTTTGGGTTCCGGCTCGGGATTTTTGTGCCAGCTTTCGATGAAAGGCCGAATGGGAATTGCCGCCAGCGGGATGATCTTCGTCTTCGCCCAGAATTTGTGGGCGAAATACACGACAAGGATGAACGGCAGGTTGAAATATGTCGAAACAAAGGTTGCAGTACTCCAATGACCGCGCATAAATGTCGTAAAACCTCCGGTGAAGAAAAGAACAATGTAAATGACCAATGAGATCCAAGTTATGTATGGCTGAAAAGGTGCTGCCCATGGGAGCTCCTTGAAGCGATCAATTCCCTGCGTCTTGCATCCGTAGTAGAATCTGAGATAGACAATGCAGATGCAGATCAAGTTCACTAGAGTCGAAATGGAGACAAGATTTTGTAGCCATGTGAATACCGTGCTGGCTGAATCGGAAAGACTCATGTATCCAAGTGCCATGAAAACACCATAGAACGTGACGGCGACCCAAGGAATACCAAAGCGGTTGATACGTTTGAAGACAGCAGGGGCATGACCCTGGGTTGCCATGCCGTACAGGATTCTGGAACCACCCAAGATATTGCTGTTTCCGGACGACCATGCTGAGGTGAGAACAACTGCGTTGATGATTGAGGGAACCACTTTAATACCAGCATGGTGGGCTGCGATCACGAAAGGAGACTGCGAGGCTGTCCCCGACGAACCCAGAAGATTTGGATCGGCAGACGAAACGATCAGACCAACCATGAAGATTGTTATCACGTAGAACATCAAGATGCGGATGAAGATACGTCTGGCGGCCATGGGAATAGCGTGACGAGGATTTCGAGTCTCGGCTGCTGCGAGAGTAAAGTTTTCGATACCAGAGTAGGCGAAGAGAGCGTTGTCGAAAGTTTTCCAAAATCCTAAAAACCGGCCAAGGGACCCGCCCACTCCCAAGTACTGGACGAAGGGGCCATAGGGAGCTTTCCAGTAGGCAAATCCAATGGACTCGCCGTTCGGGGCTCCGCCGCAGGTAATCACCTATCAAAATGAATTAGCACGCAGGTAAACGGGTTCTGGGCCTAAAGGGGGCAATCACCAGGGCCATTATGTTTATACCGATAATGAGCATGATCTTGAGAATCGAAAAACCGAACTCAAGCTCTCCATATACGCGAACAAAGACAAACGCGGTAGAAAGCATGAGAAATCCAAGCACAGTGATCCATATTGCGTTGTTGACAGTGATCCAGAATTCAATGATAACAGCCGCAGCGACTATTTCCGAAGGGATCGATACAGAGTAGGAGTATACCTGGTTCCACCCGTTGGCGAACGCTAGAGCGGGGTCACAGAAGATTTCTCCGTATCGAATAACACCGCCATTTAGAGGTACCAGGGCCCCCATCTCACCAACAGCAAAGACGACACTCGAAACAGTAGCACCGATGATTGTATATGCCAAGAACGCACCCAATGGTCCAGCTTCCACAATGGCACGGCCCGAACTGAGGAAAATACCCGTCCCCACCGTACCGGCGAGAGCAATCATCTGGATGTGTCGCTGATGGAGACCCTGTCTGAACTCGCGAACCTCCTTGAGCTGGCCCGCAGCATTCTCTATGTCGCTACTTACTCTCATTTCGTCGTCTTCGTGGTGTGGAACTTTTGAGTTGGACGCAATTGGGGTATTAATGCCATTGACGTCCTTCAAAGGATGGGTCGTTATAACAGGTGACATTGAAAACCCCGTGGCGTGACACAAAATCTTTGAAAAAGAAAAGACCTGAGATATGTAATAACATTATTATTGCTCGTACTTTTGCACATAACTAATTCTTCTTTTCAACTGCACAAATCGTGGCCCCCGGGTATAACTAGTTGGACAATAACAGCTACTTATAAATGGTGAATTTGCAATCCACATTTTGCTGTTGGCTACTAAACCGGGTCCCTTATTAAACTGCGGCTTTCGCGTAAGATAAAAAAAAATGAAACAAAAAAGAAACTTTTCAGCGGGGTTTAAATAGGGCATCTATTTACTCCCGGGGTCCTCATCTGCTGCCCAGATGTGGAGCATCTCCCGCAAGAGTGGGCCACACTTTGTCAGATTTGGGTTCATCCGGGACTATCGCCAGATGGATACATGTGTCGCGTTTTAGAATCCTCTATTAGTGTGGTGTGTTTGGATGCTGAACCGCTTCAGCCGCGATGAGCATCTTATATTGTAATATAGTCCGCGAGGGGCGGTTTGATGAGAATATAAAATCAAAATAGAAACGAACTACGGTCTAGACTTTCGCATTCTCGAAGATGGAGGTTTTATCCAGCGTAGCAAGTTATTATTATCCCTCAGTACTAAATATTGCGGACAAGAAACATATCATTACACCCAACGTAGGAGCCAAAGGTTCTAAGATTGGCGTATCCATACATATGGCATTTTATCCTAGCATCTTCTTGATTCTATATGGCTAATTTGTTTTTATATTCCTTTGGTCTTATGAGGCTGCAAACAATGCATGCATATCAGACGCCAAGTCGGTCATTTCCGAGCCTTTGGTGTATCACTAGTATATATGAGCTCTTTCGCTTCAGTTCACCTTAATTCATTTTTATTTTTTCTCCGTGTTTAGTTTAATTCCTTTACTTTTAAAGACTTTGGTCAACCTGTATCTTACCTCTCCTTTTCTATATATTAGCTATTACACATCTAGTGAGATATAAATTTCTAGCTATACGTCCATATATATGTATCTTTTTTATATATGGTGATGAAAAGAGAATCAAATAGATTTATATTGAAAAGGCAGCCAGGCTCGAGATAGATCAAGAGTTGGGAATACATCAAGATTTAGTGGCAATCAGTGGCCCCGTTGGTTGTGCCCATACTGGGAAGGTCACCTTCTCACTTTCAGCCCTATATAAAGGTGTTCCTCGCCCAAACAAACTCTCCTTCTTACAACTCACCGCACCACAACGCTGCGACCTCAATTAACTCATACCTGCTGTATCCCACCATAGACGAATATAGAGAACCCCAATTTCTCCTCTGCCCCTACTCAACCCCGCTAACCCTTACGCGCCACAAGCTCATGTGCTCACATCCTAAAACCTTTGAGCCAACCACATCATCTCCCAAGTTATCCAGTCCAATCCCTGAATTACGCTCTCATCATATGATTACATTTTAACGCCTTGTTTCTGGGGTTAGAATAGTCGTTTCAATAAGCAGTTGAGAGTGGGAATGTGGAATTCGGTTCGAACACTTCCAGTGTCGTCCGGCGATAACTGATTAACCAGTTCTATACCTAGATACACATTTATTTGACATTAATGTAAGATTTCCGAGTCCACCCACCCGGTGAACCTTGGGTCTAATAGATAACCGAAATATGATCAAGTAGATCCTCCAGTCCAAGTCTCGTCTGACCCGGAGAGTGCACTTCACTTCAAACTTAGGGCATCAACACCATCATATGGAATTCCAAAGCTCTCGAGCAGGTTGATTGCAGCGGTTTCACCCGACTTGTAAGCACCATGCACGCAGCCATTACCAACAACAGTACAATGCTCACCGGCGAACTGCAAGCGGCTGGCTTTGTGGTTTTCCAACGCATCAACCAGAAGCTGCGGCTCATCTCCAACCTTGTCGGCGGAGTAACTCCCATACCCAGCCAGCGGGTCCTGGGTCCAATGTGTAGTTTCAACATTGATCAAACGGGGTAAAGCCTTGTAGGGTTCTGTACGGAATAATTTGAAAAGCGGTTCAAAAAATAGATATATCTCCTTCGGATCTTGCATGCTCTCGATGCGTTGCGTCAGAGGCTCGGCAATCTGTACGCACAACTCTTTGCTGCCCGTCATAATCCATAGGTTAATTGTCACGGTGGCGTAGTTGAGGATATTATCATTCTCCACAATGGATAATATGCTGGGGGTGGACTGCACGGATGACCCAGACGAAGCATCCGATTCATCTGGTGGAGATGGGTAGAAGACGAACTGGTCATTCTCCTTTGACCAGAAAACGTCGGCGAATTCAAAAAACACTTTGCCCAAGGCTCCATAGCTGAACTTGGACATGCCCTCTTGGATGTCACTCGGCAAGGGCGGGTTGAATGAGATGAGGTTGTGATGATAGACGCCCAGTGGGCTAGTCATGATAACTGCATCTCCCCCAATGAACCCGATTTCTCCAGCAGCATCCCTGAACCGGATTCGAGCTGGCGCGGTCCCGTCTTCGTTCCACTCCACGTCCTCGACATGGTGGTTGAGTCTGATGATGCTCGGATCGTTTCGGAGAGACTCCGCAGTCCAGTTCACGATCCGATCATAGCCGCCCTTCATATATAGATTGCGCTCGGTAATGAAGTAAGAGAGATGTTTGGACGATGCTTGATCCGTACTAGTACCTATCCACAATTCTACCTCGCGGATAGCCTGCGGAGCCCAATCACGCTCGTCTTCAGTGATGAGCTGGTGTTGGAGGACGAACTCTTTCGCGAATTCCTGGACAGGACGGTCCTCAGCCTCCGGGTTAGTTTCGTAAAACCACTCGCAGTAATCCGCGAACTCGTCTGCGACTTTCTTAGCTTTGAACTGGGATCCAGTCCGGCCTTCTCTGGTGAAGTACAGAGGAACACCATCGTCATAATAATATGGAATACATAGCTTGGGAATGAGTTTCACCAGGATGTTCTGGGAAGTTTCATGCATCCAAGCGGCGCCTGTTGAGCATCAGCACAATCTCGTTTTGCTCGCACCCGCCTATTCCGATCTCTGTTTCAGATTCGTATCGTTGTCTTACCAATATCTCGGACATGGTCACCCTTTCGGCTGGTCAGGATTCTTCCACCAATGCGATCGCGTGCTTCTAATACCACCACTTCACAACCATGGCGGTGCAGGACAGCCGCGGCATGCAGCCCGGAAACTCCAGCGCCCACCACAATCACCTTCTTGCGCTCCGACCTCGCTGCGTGTGTTACCTTGATCGACTCCTTTTGAGTCACATCGAACGCAACCAGGCCGGAGCAACAATTACTAGGTTTTATGGGATTAATGCCCGTGATAGGAGAAGAAAGGTGAAAAGATTGAGCCATTCTGAGTTGACAAGTTGACATTCGATGTTGAAGTTATTGAGCAAACAAGGATCAAAACAAGGATCACGTTGAACAGAAGTTGTGAGGGGTTTAGGCTGTGTTATCGCAGTGCGTAGTGACCATGGGAGGACTTTGGTCTTATTGGCTTTTATTGCCAGCAGAAAACCGGCTATCTACGTGGTTTTCTGGATTATTATGGGGTAATAGCCAATTGGATAAGCACTTCTAGTCACATGGATATGTAGATCCATATGAAATATGGAAAATGACTTTTTTATATAGGAAATATGGATTACTTGCACAAATTTCAGGAGGATATTGAGAAGACAACAAAATAGTGGTATCATAACATTAACCAAGTCCTATATGGTTAGATACAGAGGCCACATAAACGACCGACTATTTTGGTTATTACCCACTTTTCTCTATGAAAACTTGTCAGGTTGATACATACTAACTACATATATGTAACTATAACAATAATTAGTATAAAAATAACTTTGAAAAGGGCGGAGAACCAAGCGGTGAATTTTAAACCGCCAATAAAAGCAAAGTCCGCATTGCGATAGGCTGTAGGGGGAAACCTTGGACCGAATCTACAAATGTAGTATTCTAAGGGATTTTGTTGACATCGTCAGATTCTTTATGGAGTAAGAAACAATTTTATCGTCAGTCCCCTTACTGATTCATGTCTTCATGTCCCCCAATCTGATCAGACCCACATCCTGCCCGCATGTACCCGCATCGACTTGCAAGATCACAAGGCACACGAGTAAGATTTGGCGCACTTGGCCGGGATTACCCACGTGAGTCTTAAATAACGTCCAATCAGACCACGATGTAGATAACGTCCTAGGTCGTAGCCTTGAGTCCATCGATGGGTTTAACAACGACTTTCCAGAATATTGTTTAGTTCAAGTCGGTGAAATTCTCGGAAAGAAGAAAGACAAGAGGGAGAAAGGTAATGAGTAAAGAACCTTCCAAGGTTGGAATATTCCAGTACAGAGGGGGCGTGTGACTCGAGGCTATCCGCCTGGGCAGCTGCCTTCCCAATCGGTCACATACTCCAAGCACTTCTAAGGTCACTCCTTCCCCAATACATTCCAAGGTTGCCTTTGCGAACTGCCCATGTGATTTTATATGATGATGCAAGAGGTTGATACGTAAGACCTTTGAGAAGCACGTTTCTTGTACTTCTCGGCGACAAGGTACTACCTTGAAAATCCAAAGTGAGTCATCACGGTTCGATATTCCTGTCCCTTCGATCGAGTGGAAATGACACAGCTTTCCTCTTCTAAGCCTCCTTCCCAGGTGGACCTAGCTTGAGGAAGTAGAAAGATACGCGGTATGCTCTCTCGCCCAACTACCGCCACCTCTTGAACTTGTGAACAAAGGCGTCGATTCGACGACGTGGCGCATATTCGAGCTTCAACGGACGGAAGTGTTGTCATGTAGATGTTACATATGGGTCTCCTTGGTCGATCTTACTGTAAGGGTAAACCAAAATAAATCATATGGAAAAGTACCCACTCCATATAGCATAATGCCCCAAGAGGGATTCAAACTAAGGTCCACTATAAAATACTATCATAGTAAGCTGGAAGTGAAGGAGATGAAAGTTGTAGGAGGGGATATGAAGCCGTAATAAGTCCACTTAAGGTCCACGGCCGCTATCGGGAACAGCCCTAGAGGCGAATATATTTTTCTGGTATAATCTAAGCCATTCTGGTTTGATATATAAAGTGAAAGAAAGTATACAAATGTAATAAACAAAGGAAACATATTAAGTTGTGCTTGGAAATGCTTAGCCTGTTGTTCCAAGGCTTATCTCTTGCAGGACTGCCCCACAGGTCGAAAATTCTTATCCTCGCAATTTTCCTTCTTGTTTTCTTTTCTCCTCTCATAGAGACTCTCTTTTCTCAGTAAAATGTCTCCAGCATGACTGGCTTGCCAGGTCGGGTTTTAATCAGATTCCGATTTTGAATTCAGCAATGGAAGAGGACCTACTACTCAATGGCACCGAACGCATTTGCGTTGACGGGGAGGTCGCATTAATTCCCACACCCACAAATTCTCCAAATGATCCACTGAACTGGAGCACCTGGAGACGGCATTGGCATTCACTGTTGGTCCTTGTGTTTGTTGCCCTGACCGCGGCAACCGCCAATGATGCTAGCAGTGCTGGAAATGGCATGAACGCTGAATTGGGTATTACGTGGGACCAGATCAACATTGCCGCAGGCGTCTTGTTTGTCGCTATTGGATATACCACATTGCTACTCGGCCCGGCACCTTTCTTATACGGAAGACGTATCTCCTATCTGATTTGTCTGGTGTTTTCCGTCGTTGGCTCCATCGGGCTAGCCCGCACACAAAATGTCAGAGACAACATCTGGAGCCAATTTTTCGTGGGCGCCTCCGAATCCTGTGCCGAGGCGCTTGCCCAGCTGTCTCTTTCTGATCTGTTCTTTCAGCATCAAAGAGGTCTGGTCCTGGGATTATACGTTCTTGCCACTAGTATCGGTACATTCATGGGACCCATGGTGTCCAGCTTTATCGTCGACTCTCCCCTAGGATGGAGATGGGTGGGCTGGCTTGCTGTCATTATATCCGGAGGCTTGATCGTTATCTTTTATTTCACATTGGAGGAAACATCTTTCGATCGGAACAACCCTATTCACGGACATGATGCACCTCCTAGCAATTCTGAACGCACGTCGAATGATGTCGCGCTGAATAAAAAGGAGGCACCGATTGCGAGCGTGCAGCCGACACCCTCCGACTGTGAGCCTGACAAAGAATGCGGCCAGGAAAAAGGAAAGACGTATTTCCAGCGCATAGCGCTGATCACCCCATCGCCAACACTGGTCGGCACGGGCTTCAAGCAGTATGGCCGTCGCCTATTACACACCCTGCGCGTCTTCACCTTCCCGGCAGTCCTCTACTCGGGCCTTCAATGGGGTGCCCAAGACGCCTGGTTGACCTTCTACCTCACCGTTGAAACGGACAATTGGTACGAGGCGCCCTGGAACTACACCGACGCTGCAGTAGGAATCATGAACGTGCCGACCCTGATCGGGTCGGTTCTCGGCTGCATTTACGGTGGTTGGTTTTCTGACTTCTTTGTGATGTGGATGGCCAAGCGAAACAAGGGCATCTTCGAGGCTGAGCAGCGTCTCTGGCTCCTGTTGCCTGTTGCGTTCATCGGCCCTGCTGGTCTCATGCTCTTCGGGATCGGCTCGGACAAAGGCTGGGACTGGCATATGCCATACCTTGGACTGGGTTTCATTGGTTTCGGCTGGGGTTGTGCAGGCGATCTTAGCATGGCGTATCTCATGGATGCGTATCCGGATATGGTGCTGGAGGGCATGGTCGGTGTCTCTGTCATTAACAACACTATTGGTTGTCTTTTCACATTCACGGCTCAGAATTGGTTGGATGCGCAGAGTCTTGCGCAGGTTTTTATTGCGATTGGCGTTTTGAGCTTCTGCTTTATTATGACCACTATACCGATGATCTACTGGGGCAAGAAGTGTCGAAAGATGACTCGGAGGCAGTACGAAGCTTTCCTGCTGCTTCGTGATGGACCTTCTTAGTTGAGGGTTTGTCTGGCTCGCCATTTTCCTTATATATTTCTTTATTCATTTTGTCAACATAATTTGCAATATTCTGTGAATTTGGGGGCTCTGGTGGAATGAGAAGGCTCCGCCTGCTCTGACCTGAATATACCATTTCTTCTTAAACCCGCATTAGCTAACCGTTCTGCTTCACTCCTGCGTGTCGTCTGGCAGTGATTTGGCAGTAAGAGAGAGAGACAGAGAAAACACCTCGGGAATAACAGAGGAATATTGTCATTTAAGACATCGGTTCAATCGAGCATGAACCATTTTGGTGGCCAAATCTCCTTTGATAGGTCATTTCTGTGAATAATTTGGCGATGCAACTCAGACATGGCGTAATTATAACACTTCTTGTGCCCCACAGATAAAACATTATCACTTAGACTCTTCATAATTTATGTGAAAGATAGTACTCCTATTGTAGTACAGATCAACTTGTTGATATCTACAAGATACATGTGTAGATAAGAGCATGAAGGTGCACGATGTAGTATTGTAGTAATGAATTTGTAGTTGTACAGATATGGGAGGAGAGAAGCCAACTTTGACGCTCACTTCAAGGATACAGATAGAATCACCACTCTTGTATCTCCCAGACCCTAGTTCCCAGATCTACAAGGTCCTCCTTTTGTAATCGGATATCAGTCTCTTGAGGATTGGAAGGAGGTCGTCGGAAGAGCAGTGTGAATGGGATGGTAAGAGCGTGCTGCGAGACGGTGGTATTGTCGCCAGTCTTCTCTATCACACATGATTGTGTAACATAGGACCGTTGGGAATTTGAATCCCATTCCCACGTCTGGATTGTGACCATGGGCTTCCGGTGGTGGATTCTGATGGTGATGGCCATGTTTGCTTTCCCCTCGGTGGGATCCACCCACATTCTTGCGTCGTTGGGCAATTTTGTGTCGGGCTCTGAAAGGCCAACTTCCAGGACTACCGAGGGCCGGTTATGAACACCACGAGGACGCTGCCTGTGGCCCCAATCCCCATCCGGCTCTTTCGTGTTTCCGCTGCCGACATTGATGGTTACCCGTCCATATGTGAAGATTGCTTCATCGAGCCCCATAGGCCCCAAAGCTGCCACTACTCTATTGTGAAATGCCATGGCAATATCAGAATGCTCGAGCAAAGTCATTCTCAAAATCAATGTGTGAAGTGTCGGGTTATAGAATTGACGAACGCCAACGTCTAGCTTGAGGCCGAAGAAGTCCCTCCGGAACGATAGCGTGTCGATGATTATAACAAAGTATTCTGATATGTCAAGAGAGTTATCAAGCGGTTCAGACTGGAGATGGCGTAACGAGTGTTCTAGGCGCTCAAATTCAACTGTTGCGATTTCCTCAAATTGTTCTTTCCCTTCGTAGGTATATATGTTTGTGGAAGGAGGCAGGTCGTCTAGGTAGCTTTCCACGTCCCTTCCATATCTGGCGCGTGTGGACCCAGCCATTGTTTCGAAGTATCCTTGCTTTCCTACTATGAGTAGAGTATACAGTATCCAGGAAGGAGCAGATGACTTGAGATGTGAAAAAGACCCTGGAGGTCTATATACATATGTAGGTAGGAGTGGTGTGGTTGGGTTACCTCATAATTTGCACATGATGTACATGATGTATCGATCGTACCGGACTTTCCCACTTTCCTATTTGGGCTGTCGCTTTGCAATTGACACCTTTGTGGTTACCGATCCGATGAATCCTTTATCATCAATCTGATCTTTAATCTGATCCTCGGCCTGGATAGCATCATCTGCCGCAATGGCCATGCCACCAAAGCCGTAGCTACACTTAGCAGCTGGTTCTGTTGCTGTCGCTAACGAAGCAATTGCATCAAATTTGGCTTGCCGAGTCTTCTCTATCGGCTTGCCAGAGAACTACTGACCTTTATTCTCATTAAATTCAGTGTAAACCTTCTAGTACCAAACACCTAGCTTCGGCTTCTAACCAGCCGGTCGGTTCTCTTGTACTAGGTGATAGCAATCATTGGCATCATGTCCCTATGCGCCGTAGAAAGAACAACATCTATTGGCTATTCGCTACCTTTTATGGTTCTTCCACTCTTCAACTGCTTCTTAGCAGTTTTGCCTCGGGGAGGGGCATTTATAAACTTCTTCTTCTTTAAATTCAAAGGTATTGAAGAATCCGGAATAGTTAATATCCCCTTCAGCACGCAAGCAGGTATCGCATGACTGAACCATCTACACCTCGCAAGCTATGCTTCCAAAGGAGGGGCCGCTGCGGCTCTCTAGTTTCAGTGAAGCTAGGATAGGGCTTGGACCGTATGATTTTCTAGCCATGTCTATGTCATATTGCGCGCCTGAGATAACGCTCATCGACCGTTTTCCGTTCAACCTATATACACCAAAAAAAAAGCCTAGAAAATTCTCGACCCTACAAATGACTTAAAAAGTCAAAAAGAAATTGTTGTGCATCATCCGTGAATCGAACACGGGCCTCGTCGATGGCAACGACGAATTCTACCACTAGACCAATGATGCTAGTTGATGTGTGGAGACTTCGGTGTTGGCAATATGAGCGGATCGCACAAGTCTCGCTTCCGTAAGATTGGGCTCCACTGCATCTATATTCTCCATGTCGTGTAGGTCTTTAGTATTTATCAATTGAGGCTAATATCATGGTGAGATACTTAAGTATCAAATTAAATACTAGAAAACTTTTATCCTTCATCGAATACGTTACTGCTGAAATATATTTTCACTACTATACTCAGATATACATATCGGAGATTGGTATTCATTTCTTCTCACAAATCAATCTGACGATATTAACATATACAAGATAACAAACAGACGCACTGAAGTAACGCTGATGAGATAAAAATGTAGTTAGTCATTAAGACATAAGTAACTAAACGAACAGATACTTCAAATGCAAAAGTAGGCAGCCCCAGTGAAGAGAGAAAGCATATGCAACAGAATGCAACAGAAATGGCATATATGGGGAAATCATTGTTCATCAGTGTTCAGTGGAGGATTTACGATATTCGGTATCGCCGGAGAGAAAGGGTATTGATCGTCAAACTGGTCCAGCTCACTTCCATCGCCACCGTACCCAATGCTATCGCGATTGTCATCAATGATGCGTCCGTACTCAAGGAGAAGAAGATAGAGATAGATAGTAAGGTCTTCGTTGCGCAGCGCATGCTGCGCCCATTCCCGACTTTGAGACGCCATAACCTCAGCCTCAAAGTCATGCTTTTGGATGTATGGCTCGCTAATTGAGAAGTCATCCACGGGGGATGCTTGTGGTTCCAGACCGAGGAAGTAGGTCATTAATGCGTACAGGTCATCGTAGCGGTTGTCCATAGGGACGAAGTGACGCCAGGGGAAGAGCCTAGAGTCATGCCATTCGCGAAAAATGGTGGCCTTGATCCCTAGGGATTTGCTAAGCTGGAAGGCGCGCCACCGCCCGGAGAAGCTGTGACCATCAATATCGACGAGGTATTTCGCCTTGAACTGCTCGCTGAAATCCTTGGGCTTTTTGTACGTCCAAATATCGTTGTAGAAGGAGCAATTCGGGATACAGCCCCAAGCCTCAGTGAAGCCAACATCGAAATGGTCCAATGAAAATTTGCTTGGGTAGAAGTCGGGATAGGTATGATACTGCCCCGGGCTAGTTTCGGAGAGAATGGAGACCGTCTCTGATCTCATGTCAGTATTGTTGGTAATTTGCACAAAGCGTTGGCGGTGCATATGCTGCCAATTATCTGCAAGCTGAACGCCCCCAGATGTGACGCCACGCCAGAGGAGAGTCTCCGCTTTGTCCTTCCACTCATAGTCGTGTCGCGAATTGTATACATAGCGCTTGTCATTCATGAAATACATATTTGCAGGGAAAAGAATATCGTTGTTCACGCTAACCTTGCATTCGCTGAAGACTGGGACCAGTTTCCTTGTGATGAGGTTGCTGGATGCCGAGAACAAAAACCCGTGGTTTTCTCCGAGAACGGGACCGACGGTGCATAAATCAGAGGAAGCAGTAAAGTTGGTGACAAACCCACCCGAGGGGGATTTGTAGAGCTTGTCGGCATCTCCCACAGTGAGATTGTCATTCCGAGCGGGAGAGTGGGGGTCACAGGAATCTTTGGCGAAGTCCATGTATAGCTTTCCAGCGATGGAGAACCAAGATGGGTCAACACGATCCTCGACATTGGAACCTTCCTCTAACAAATATTTCATGTTTGGGGTGAATCGATCCTGCGCATCGCTGGGTAAGCTTCTGGTGAGGGCTTCGGTGTGGAGGTATTCCTGTATATCCTCAAATGAAACCATGACTCGCGGCTGATCCATAATATTAAGCGCAATATCCATGTCTGGAAGATACCGAGCAATTTTTTTAATCGACTTCCGCAGTGTTTCAACCCTCCATCCTTCAACAGAGGAGTAAACAACCTTCTTATTTCGGATTTGCACACCTGCAATGCCCTCGCTAGATTGTAACTTGGCTGCCCTCTGTCGAATTTCCGCCGGAGGAACCGCCCAAAAAGGCCGCAGATCGCCCGTAATCTGTTGGAAATCGTCCACATTATGCGCCTTCCTTTTGCGTGCGAACATGTACCATTCCTTGAAACCGGGAGGTGGGTGTCGTCCATATGTTTCACGGTATTTGGCGACTGTTTGGCGGAAGCTTGTCGTGCGGCTATTGTCATATTCTTGCCATTTTCGGTTCGCGTCCCTCATTAAGTCGGCGATAGGGTGTTCATCGTGCGCATACTCCCCGAACACGGGACTTGTTTTTGCGGCGAAGAGACCCAGATTAGGAAGACGGATTATAGAGTTGTCGACAGCATGGGTGAGGATTAGGAGGTTGATGAGGCATGTGGTGGTTATTGCGCAGGCCAATAGCAGGTAGAATAGCCTGCGACTCCGAGGGAATGAGCCGAGCATTGAGAATGGTTCCCGAAAAATCGGGAGCTAGGTTTTCAGCTGGACACTAAATTTCGACGACCTTGCAGGGATTATTGACAAGGACAAGCACGAAGGCTATGAAAAGGAGGTGGAAAAGGACATAATTGTAATAGAAACTTAGAAGTTTGAGAGGGAAGAAAAGAAGAAGAGAAGTCGACATAACGCCCCTAAAGCCTGCAAAGTCTCCAAAGGCCCCCAAAACGCCAAGGGTTGACAAACATCATAACTTGGAATAGAGTTCTTGGCTGGTGTTTCTTTAAATTACCTGGGTACATGTAAAATATTTTATTTAAGACAACTATATATATTGTAGTTTAAATGGTTAGTTAATGGAATATATACAGTACCTATGATGAACATTATATGTAGAATATGTACTCCGTAGAATATGTAGATCTTCCTAACAAGGGGGTTGATCAAAGATCCAAAGATTAAAGGAACGTGGCAACCCGCCCCCAATCAGGGCCAAGTCTAATTTCGGAGACTGGCGGCTCTTTGTGTATCTGCCAAGAATTACAAGATATTTATTCCATACTCTGTCGATACCTACCTATGTTATATACTATTGAAACAATGATTTATTTATTTATTTATTTTATTTAGTTCTTTTACTAAAGAGAATAGATCAAGCATTTCAGGATTGATCGGCATTAGACTAAACATTAGGGTTATTGTTCCAAGATTCTTCACGGGCTGGCCCCCGGGTGAGACATTCCTGACTCAGCTCTTATATAAGCCAAAGCCTCGGGCTGTGGCCTTAGGCATAAACCCGCAGCTAAGAGCTGTCAATGCGACTCTCACACACCTTCATTTATAACTTTTTTCAACACACACAACCTCCCCCATGCAGATGACGTGATCAGCAACTCCTCAATGGGTGACTGTCCCATTCGCAAAATATGGCCCTAAAACGTACTCGCGCCGCGCTCGAAGCCGACCTTCAAGCAGAGCAATCCCCATACGCCTTCTATGGAACCCCGTTACCACCACTCGACGAGAGTGTTCGCGACGATGGCTCCTTTGTACCAATATGGAAACAGGAACTGAGGGACGAACATGGGAACAAACGTCTTCATGGCGCTTTCACCGGTGGATTCAGCGCGGGGTGGGTAGCTCTTTAACCCAATAACCTTCGGAAGGACAACCACTAACGTCTGCTAGATACTTCAATTCCGTCGGCTCGAAAGAAGGGTGGACCCCTGCAACCTTTGTCTCCTCGCGTCAGAACCGTGCCCGGAAGGCCGAACAGAAACGACCCGAGGATTTTATGGATGCGGATGACCTACGAGAACAGGAAGAAGCCAGACAACTACAGACCGCCGATGAATTCGCCGGTTTCGGCCCGACCGAGCTAGATGCTACACGCAGAGCAGGACTCATGGATATATTGAAAACAGGCGGAGAAACCATGGGAGTGAAGCTCTTGAAAAGATGGGCTGGCGCGAAGGTCAAGGAATCGGGCCTAAGGTGCGACGCAAAGCCAATCTGGATGAAATTTCTGCTCCGGGTGGCGATGCGGGAGAAACATACCTTTTTGCTCCTGAAAACCCACCCATGGTTGCTTTCATTCGCAAGACCGACCGCAAAGGTCTTGGGTTTGAGGGTGAGTCGCGCCTAGAGTCTCACAATGCTCTGCAGCCCATCCAAGGTTCTGAGGAATCAGATTCATTCTTTGGGGGCCGGTTAGCTATCCAAGGGAAAGGTCAGCCCCCGAAGCCGAAGGAATCTCGGCGGGGAGGACTCGGGGTTGGCCCTCTGAATGACACTGGGTCGGACGACGAGGATCCTTATTCTCTAGGTCCACAAATATCATACAACAAGACCATTGGAGGGGATAAAAAGAAGAAGAAAAAGGTCAAACCAGAACCAACAATCGCGTCATCCAACCCACTCTTGAATTCAAAGCCCGTGTTCATATCGAAGAAGATGGCCGCATCACGCGGGATTGGAGGTTTCCGAAAGTGCCGCGACGGGCGCCTACCGCTAGATGGATTCATCCTTGCCGATGCGATCACGGGCCTGTCGATCTCAGAGAAGAAATACGATCCTCCTGCGATACCCGAGGACTGGAAACCAGCGAAGGAAATCTCGTCAGAAAAACGGGATCGATCGAATTATGTCTCTACCGCTGACGCCGCAAAAGCCTCCTCGCTTAATCCCACGTCTAGAGCAGCGCTTCTAGGCGAGGCCCAGCTGCCTGGAAAGTCTATCTTTGATTATATGACCCCCGAGGCACGAGATAAGATTGCCAAACTTACCGGCAACGCCAATTTACCTCCGGCTTTAGGAGAAAAGGCACCCGAAGGATACCAACTCCCCGAATCACAAAGGCGGAAGGATCTTTGGGACCTCGTGCCAAAACTCGACAAACAGATTGCCGCCCAAGCCCTAGCTCGGGCCGTTAGTGGGTGGATGCCTTACCAAGAGGATGAGAAAAAGCGTGAACGCTACCAAATATTCCTCGAAGTTAGTGCCGGGACTCGCTCTACCCTCCCAGAACGAGTGGAAGGTTCCAGCACCGATGAATGGGTTATAGAGATGCAAGAATTTGGCCGAGCTGCCGAGGTCTTCAAACCCATGTCCGGAGTTATGGCGTCCCGATTTACCTCCTCTTCCACCGCGCCCAAGATTGTCTCGGATGCCCCTGACTCTGCAGAATCTGGGCTCAGCAGGCCCGCTGAAAAGCCAGACGACCCTGCAGTAGCGGCTGCCAAAATTGGCATGTTCGGCCCAATGACCCGAAGCACAATCCCCTTCTACCCAACTCGTCTTCTATGCAAGCGATTCAACATCAAACCACCAGAGAATGTGCAACTTGACTCCGACGAACGGCCTGGGGCCTCCAGTTCCGGACCTGGCACCCGATTCCAATCCGCTGGATACCAAGCTGACACTGGGCCCAAACCATTGGTGTCGCAGGACATCATGAACCAACTTCTCATAGACTCGTTAGGTTATCTCCCTACAGCAGATGGCCTTGATCCATCTGTAGGTGGTCAGCCTGCTATCGCGGTGCCACCCCCGGTAGTTGTTGAAGCTGAGCGCAATGATGCCCTGGAGGCAGAGCGGCCTGGCGATGCAGTTTTCAAAGCTATCTTTGGGAGTGACGACGAAGACGACTAAATTTAGGCTTATTCGTATAATCTAATGAGAATTCATGTGATTTTTCAGTTATACCCCTGTACTCTGTACTCTGTACTCTGTACGAATTAAGCAATTGTGCTCTGTAGATCATTGTGTGACTGTTGGAGCCGTCCTGGTGGCATGAGATGGGCAAATAGGACAAATTGTGGAATGTACTCTTGTTTCTTCTTTTGTTTCCGCTTGTGTTTCATTTTCATTTTCATTTTCATTTTCTATTCCTTTTCGTTTGACAGCTGCCTCTTTTTGCTTCGTCTCCAACCCAGTAGGTCTGTGCTCAACCTTGAGGATCTAGTTCGCTTTAGAGCGTTGACCACTACTCCACGCAAGCCCCTCTCAAAAGTACTTCCCCTCCTCATATGGAGCTCGTTGATCGCAAACAAGATGGTAAGAAGCTGACCCCGACCCCCATAACCCCAAGAACCTATACATATATCATCACCATTAAGACTGGTCACGTTGCTTGGCATCAAATGTCACACGACTTTAAAGCCCCGGCTCTCATCTCCATAATGTCCAAACCCGCAAATGGCGCCCTAATCATAACTAACAATCCCGCCTTCCACACAGGGATGTTGCGCGTCAGTGTTGTCGCATAACGTCGACGACCAACCCCACAACCAAGAACGCATCCCACATCTAACAGTTACGAGGGATACCAGCGACCGCTCTGCGCAGTCCAGGCAACGAACTCGGCGCCCCAACCTCCCTCTAAACGAGCACTACAACGAACCAGTGCGCAACCATGTGTGGCGCAGCAGGCGACGGACCTGGACGCGCGCACAGCTGGACCGTGAGCGCGCAGAGTTCTTCGAGACGCGCGTTACCGGCAGGCCGGAGATATGGGCCGCTGTTTCGACGGTGGCTTCGCTGATTCGTAGCGGTGACTTGGTCACTGCGCAGGGCATTATCGATGCTGCGGGGATTACTGTTCCCACTGGGGATCTTTGTGAGGGGTGCTATGATGAGCAGGGCGTACTTTACAAGGTTCCGCAGTGTGTTGTTAGTGATCCGGAGAATATGGTTCCTTCGTCTTCGCGGATAGGTAGTGAAGATGGTGGTCCTGTTGGATATGAGGAAGAGGAGCACGATTCTGGAGCACTCTCGGATGGTAAGCTCGCTACGGATGATGCTTCCGGGGACGAGTTGATTTCCCAGGATGTTGAACGTCGCCGTGAGGAGAAGGGGAAGACGAGTGAGCGGGATTTGATCCGTGTGCGTGCGCGCTTGAGTGATCGTGGAGGTCCGGATATCCTGATTTCTATTGGTAAGGGTCAGACTGTGGGATTTCTGGCCAGAAAGGTGCACCACGAAGCCAAGGTTGGTGTTTGCTATTCATTTATTTGCTTCGTTTTCTGGATTATTGCTAATTTTCTGTTTAGCTCAAGAATGATAGTCGCGTTCGAATCGCTTACCTAGGTCACTTGCTAAATGAACGTGAACCCCTCGTTGATCAAGGGTGGAAGACTGGCCATGTTGTCAATGCTTTGGTCGTTTCCCTTGTTCATGATCTAGACCTTAAACGCTGATCCTGAGAGGGTTTACCACGGAACTACTTTATGAGGCATCGCCAATGGTCCACGACCAACATCACCCTTTTTCTCTCCCTTTATTTTGGATCTCCAGCGTTCTGGCGTTTCTTTCATTTGATCTCTTGCATAATACCCCGAGTCTTTTATCTTTTTTTTCGCTCCAATTATGAACTGGCAGATACTCTTCTTGTACCCATCTTCTCTTTAATTTGGCGTGATCTCTCACATGGGGATATTCATACTCCAGTGAAACTGGCTCTCAACATGTATCATCGCCCATGCATGTTGGATTTTGTGCATCTAATTACTTGATCTACTTATGAGTGTGCAATGTCTTCATTCCTCCTCGTGTCATCTTCTTATGTAAATCCGGGTTGGTTCCAAGGTTACTTACCCAGGTACATAGAGGTTATACACATGAATAATGAGCAATCCAAGCAATCTATGCCACGTTTACCCTTCACCTCAAGTTCTCGAATATGTCTTAGCGAGCTCTATACCTTGGAATGACTCGACAATGTATGGCGTCACGTGCCATGACGTACGTGGTGTGGTGTACAGGTCTATCATAACCCCAAAGTTGGCATTCTCATCCCCGCATGTTAATATCCATTCTCTTGTGGGTTTGAGGTTATGGACAATCCATATAGCCAAAGTATGAGCTACGAGGCAGATCGTCAGAAACGCGAGGTATATCGATATTTCCAACCAGAAAATCCGGCGGCACTTAATGCATCACTTCTACAAGTTGATGAGCATGTGGCCATAATAGGAGATTTTTCAAGAGTATCAACACCCTTTATACCTGATCCCTGTGATTCAGAGACAAATTTTGTCGACAGTTCTCCGTCAAGTCCAAATACAACTTTGACTTCTTTTGCACAACTGGCCGCTCTACAACTGAACGCGCAGCGTGCTTTAATTACGTACATTATTCTCCTGCCCTAGCATTTACCCCGATCTGACATTTTCTAAAGTGTGTTGAACACCGACTCTCAGTTTATATTGGCTGAAGCCACAAGGAACACCAACCTTAAGAGCTCAAAGTCATCCCTCGGAGAAGGAGATAGGCTTTTCGCTGGAACGTCGACATTGTCAGATGCTTGGAATATATGTCAGGTAGGCTGATATTCGTAATTTTGTAAATATTTCACACATTGACGCCTATTCCTTCGAATAGGAAACGGTTGCCCTTGGCTCAGACAACGAAGATGGATTGTATTCATTTTTGGTTGTCGACGATCTTCGACAAGAAGAACGATTCAAAGAATTGCCTTTTGTGACACAAGAGCCACATTCTCGCTTTTATGCGGGAACGCCCCTAACTAGTGACAGCGGTATCAATTTGGGGTGTCTGTTTGTGTTGGATTCTGAACCCCGTCAAGGGCTATCTGATATCGAGAAGGATACATTAGCAAAAGTGGCAGAGTTAACAATGGACTATTTATTGGTTAGCCGTCAAGCCGCAGAAGGACGACGGGCCTCACGGCTATCGCGTGGTCTCCATCTTTTTGTCGATGGCAACTCCAGTTTTGCTAGCAACGCTCACATGTCGTCTCGTTCGAGCAGCTCGGCACAGAGTTCGTCCCCGCGGGGATCGCCCAACCTCAGAGCCAGTCGATCGACAAGCTCCCAAAACGATGAACTGGGATTTCACTCAGCACGCTCTGGGTCAGGAAAAGCCTCCCAAAGCGGCGATACACAACCTTTGAGCCCAGCTTCTGATCAAAATGATACATGTGTTCCCTCTAGTCCAGCGGTATCGTACATCTCGCAAGAGGACGGCGGTAGCTCGGGGGACTCCTCGAGCAGCAACCACTGGCTTTTCCAACGCGCTGCAAACCTCTTGCGACAAAGCCTAGATTTGGATAGTGCTGGCGGTGTCATGTTCTTGGAGACCAGTGACAACTCCTCCGAATATTTCGCAGCCGGTCATTGTGACTCTGCTGAATCTACAAATTCTGCTCCTATTCTTGCACTTTCCACCAAAGACGATCCATTTTCATACCAGGCAAGCTCTACGCTGTCAAATCCAGCTGCCAATCTTGACAATATCTTCCTGAAACAGTTGACGCATCGCTATCCCAAAGGAAAACTCTGGTCATTCCACCACGATGGGACATTTTCAACTTCGGAAAATCAGTTAAGCGACGAGTCTCAGAAACAGAGGAAGAAGTCCAAGACTTCGGAGACCAGTAAATTGAACAAGTTCTTTCCTGATGCATCTCAAGTCATATTTGTCCCACTGTGGAATGCCACAGATACCCAGTGGTTTGCTGGGTGTTTTTGTTGGACTTCCCAGCCAACGCGAGTTTTCAGTCCTGCTGTTGATCTGAGCTCAGTATACGCCTTCGGATCCTCTATCATGACCGAATACAGCCGCGTTGAATCAGTTATCGCAGACCGTCAAAAGGGGAATTTTATAAGCAGCATCTCTCATGAACTACGCAGCCCGTTGCATGGTGTCTTAGCTGCGGCCGAGTTTTTTGGAAGTACTACCTTGAACCAGTTCCAGGAGACCCTCCTCGATACTATAAATACATGTGGTCGAACTCTCCTGGATACGATGAATCAAGTTTTAGACTTCAGCAAAATAATGTCATTGGAGAGACACAAGAAAACCTTCAAGCGTGGAAAAGACCCATGGAAGCCAAAACCCTCCGAGGAAACTGTGGCACACCTTGATACATTGGTTTTGACAGATGTGGCCCTCTTGACAGAGGATGTCATAGACAGTGTGTGCTTGGGTCATTCCCATATACAGAGGTCAGCCACGTCTACCAATCACCCCACAGATATATTGACGACACTTCCCTCCAAGTCAGTGAAAGATGGTACCCAAGTTGGTCACGTTTCAGGAGTGGACGTCATTGTTGACATTCCTGACAATGACTGGATGTACAAAGTCCAGCCGGGGTCCCTGAGACGCATAATAATGAATATTCTTGGCAATGCACTGAAGTATACCGAAAAGGGTCGAGTTTCTGTCTGCATTGAGGCCAGTGAGCGCTCAAAAGCTCGCTCTCGACGCCAGGGTCTCGAAGCTATGGTGACATTGACCATCTCAGACACGGGCAAGGGCATCTCAAAGGAATATCTTCGGAAGCACCTATTCATCCCGTTCTCACAAGAAGATCCCCTATCAGTAGGCACTGGTCTGGGTCTATCAATTGTTCGCGGCATTGTGAAAACCCTCAACGGAAAAATTAATATTCGAAGTCGACAGGGCGAAGGCACTATCGTCAAGGTGTCACTCCCCCTCGAACGTCCAGTGGGCGATGAAAATCCACGATCACCGTCTCACAAGAAAAATTCAGACCAAAATATACCTACGGCATCTTCTCAACTCCGGCGTGTCGACTACAGTGGGAAGCGTGTTGCTATTTGGGGAATCGATCCGTCTCGTCTTGATAAGCATCAGTTCTGGGCCTCCATAGCTCGATATATCACGGATTGGTATGGTCTGCAGCTTGTTCCTCTGCCCGCCAATGAGCCTATTGATATTCTGCTTGCGGATGAAATAAGTTTATCCGAAAAAGAATTACGCGATTTCCCAACTGAATTGCCAAGTCTGCTCGTCTTTTGCAGCGAGATAGGTGACTATGATGATTCTAAGTCACAATGGTCGCATCTTGCGAGCTCTCTGGCAATTCTACATCGGCCCTGTGGTCCACGAAAACTTTCTCGCGGTATTTTGGACTGTCTTAATGCAAAGCCGACAAACCCTATGTTGAATGTGCAGAATCCTGGGCGAGGCTTAGTACTTCCACATCGACCCGCTTTTACGGCTTTATCAATTGAAGAGTCCAACCCTTCATTATCAGGAAATCCACGATTACCAGATGCCGAGCCATCAATCCCCATGCCGGAGTCCAGCGATTGCACAATTGATCCCACAGAGCGTAGCGCTTTCGTGTCGACATCGTGTACTGCTGGCTGCATAATATCTGGGAGTACTGATTCCGCCAATCCCGGGTCTTCTTCATCTACCCAAGCTTCATCTGGCGGCTCAGATCATGTTAGCACCTTATCGGAGAGCCAAAACAGACCTCGGGTCTTGGTGGTAGATGACAACAGCATCAACCTCCACCTCATGGTGACTTTCATGAACAAACGGAAAGTGGTGGTCCTAGATAAAGCTGAGAATGGCAGAGCAGCCGTCGATGCAGTTGAAAGAATGTTGCAGGGATATGACCTTATTTTCATGGACATGTCTATGCCGGTTATGGATGGATTTGAGGCGACACGTGCCATTCGTGCAATCGAGAAAGAACGGGATAACTGTATTCCGGCGACAATCATCGCTTTGACAGGACTCAGTAGTTCACGCGATGAGTTCAGGGCCTTGGACTCTGGAGTGGACCTTTTCCTTATGAAGCCAGTTTCTTTTAGAGAAACATCACGGCTTATTGATGAATGGGAGGCCAAACGGCCGAAATAAATATGGCGATCACTATCTTATATGATGCAGGCTTGCCACCCAGACGTGGAAGACCACGTTCATGATCATGGTTTTCTTACATTGGCGTTTACGGCTTCTGATTCCATGTCCCTGCTGTTACTTGGCTCACGTATGGGGGATGATGAATGATGAATGGTGGATTGTGGATGATGGCGAGATTCGATTCATTATCTAAAGTTTTTCTATTGCGCCCCTACGGCTTCAAGGGCGATTATATCTACACACAACGCTCAATGACGGTAAATTGGATGCCAACATTGGCTACTATTCATGCCTTTTCAGCATCCTTTTTACTAGAACAGTTGATCGTCAAGATCCTGTTGTTCTGACTAACTTTTACCAGGCGTTCAGTGGACGATTGGCATTGATCGACAGTTCTGGAGAGACTATACGCATAACTCTCCTATCCTGGTGGGTAGTCACCCATATATCCCAGTATCGGAAGTATGAAGGGCCACATAAAGCAGATGTATAGACAACTGACCCCTAATCGGCGACTTGAATATTCTCAAGCCTCTCTAGAGAATCTCCTGAGAGGGACTTCCGAGGTAAGCTTTGATGATGGACCCATGCATTGCTTCTCATTACATATGACGCACATCTATAACCAAGGAGCGATGATATTCTAATGCTTTTCATAAGTTCTCTCTCAGTGGATGTGTATGTTGTATAGGGAGCTGTTGTTCTACACCCAACTTGTGGACAGTGGACAGTGTGCTGCCTTATGTCTCAGGCTTTAAACTCTCTTAGGTAATCACCGATCTAGAGCTCCCAGACAAACAATGCAAACAAGTCTATCGCAAAGAAAAAAAAATAATTTATCGCAATCTTCGATCTGGATTTTGAATCAAGACAGTTCGATAGTCTCGAACTTTTGATTGAACTCAACTCAATTGCATACCTTCTAAGGGTATTCTCTATATACCTTCACCAAGATCAACTACCACCTCTACCTTGATATCCAAGTATCTCAATCGCTAGTCTTCTCATTCCTTGAGATAAAACCGTACCAATGGACGGCCAAAAGACTCCCTTCGTGAGGGAGCTCGGTTCGAGTGGTATGAATATTATTTTTCCCAATTGGAAAACTACAACGCTAATCGATACCTCTAGACCGGAAAGTCCGCGACAAGGCTCTCGAGTCTTTAACCAAATTCGTGCAGTCCCGCACTGATCTGACTCTCGTTGATCTCCTCAAACTGTGGAAAGGCCTGTTCTACTGTATGCACTACCACTATATTCGCCGAACACAAAGGGCAAGAAAACTAACATTTCCCTAGGCTTCTACCACTCCGACCGACCCCTCACACAACAAGCCCTCGCCCGCGCACTCTCTTACTCTCTCGTCCCCTCCCTCCCCCAAGCAACTCTCCACCGCTTCCTGCGCGCCTTCTGGATCACCATCGGCCGGGACTATCACTCACTAGACCGCATCCGACTGGACAAGTACCTGATGCTGATCCGTTGCTACATCGGCGTGGCATTCGAAGTCCTCTTGAAGAACAAGACCTCCACAAAGAACGCAGACGGGAAGAAACGCAAGCGCGAAGATGCAGCCAAGCAGGGCCGCGGCAAGAAGCAGAAGAAGCAGGCTGAGGCTGAGACTGTCGAAAATGAGGAGGAGAAGGACAGTGCCGAAGACGCTGAAGCTAAATTCCCCGATCTTGCGGCTTATATCTCCATTATCGAGGAGGGTCCTTTGTGTCCGCTGAACTATGATGAAGATCAGGCTCCCGATGAGGGGGACCCAAATTACGTGCCTATGCCCCATGGTCCCGACGGCCTGCGCTACCATCTTATTGACATCTGGGTCGATGAGCTGGAGAAGGTTCTGGAGTTTGAGGAGGTGGCTGGCGATGAGGATGAAGAGACCCCGAAGCGGAAGATCAAGGGCGATGTGCCCATTGAGCTCATTCTGAGACCGCTGGAGAAGCTCCGCGCTGAAAGTGCTTACAAGCCTGTTCGGACAAGGGCGGCTGAGGCTTTGGAGGATGAGCGGTTGTTCGAGTGGGGTGTGCGGACAAGAAAGTCTGAGGAGGACGATGATAGTGAGGAAGAATGGGGTGGCTTCGAATGAATATTCTAGTTATAGTATGTGAACAGGATTTGTATAAACAGACTGAATTCATTGCACAGCGTGCTAGCGATTATCTCCATCAGTCAGTCACAGGTTATATGAAGAAGCTGGTGCTAGGCATACAGGTGTAAAGGATTACAAAATGTATTTACAGGTTTCCTGTTTCATTCGGGTTTACTGTACAGCCTGATCACAGAATATCAAATGTCTAATGCGATTTATAGACAACGCACTAATTATTCTTTCGCGTTAGGGTATCATGGGTGGATGCAAAGACCCAGCAAGCAGTGAATATATAGAAAGCGGGCTTTCAGCAATCATAGGATGGATGGTGGCCAATGGCGACTTTCGTGGATTGAAGGCACGATTTAGCGGGGACCTGCCGCCTCGTAGAAACGACCCGATTTGGTGAGTATCGTCCCCAGTCCCTGGTGGACCTCGGCTTGGAACGCTTCGAAAAGAATTCGTTCACCATCAATACTGATGTAGCCCTCCTTTTGGTGGGGAACTAGACGAAACGCAGACGCTTTGCGGACATTGAGGTCTGGCATGTCGAAAAAGCGACCACTGGCAACTTCGCTCATCATAGTAATCGCTGTACCACGACTGACTGTTCCGTCGATAGTGACCACGTCTATCAAGCCGTCGTCCGGCAATGCCGCAGGGAACATATTTGTGTCTTTCGACATGATGGCCATATTTCCCGCGTAGAAATTGCCTATGGTTTCTCCCGAAACTACCTCCCACCCCTGGGGTAGCTCGTCCGTGACTGTGCCATACTCCAGCTCTGGTAGGCCTGGGAACTCTGCAGCAATTTCGAGGCGTTTGCTGTCAGCATCTGGCTCCTCCGGGCGTGTAGACCATGCAGCGTAGTGATCCTTAATCCTCTCCTTGTCGCCAATTACCACCTTGATGGCTATATCACAAGGCCATATCGTCTGCCGCATCAAACGAATCAGAAAACCGTATGTAAACCGCTGAGCGCCCATCCAACGCAAGTTCTCAGTGCCCAAATCACACTCGGCGACAATGCCAAAGGATTGCGAGAGGAAAGAGAGCGTGCGCGATTCTTTCTGGGAGATCGAGACTAGGTCCAGCGGGGTCCTCCGCCCCTTGACGATTGCCAGTGCCGCAATCGAGACGCTACCAGTCCCGAAAGCATTCCACGTCAACCCATTTCCAGAGCCACATGGGAGCAGTGCAACGGCGGTCTGCGCTAGCGCTTTTCGAGCATCTGGCCGCTTGCCCAACCCGTTGAACACCTCGTATGGCAAGCCGTCACCAGAGCAGCAAACAAGCGCATCGTAGGCGTCGATATCAAGATTTTCCGCAATGTCGATTGCATGGCCCCTGTATTCCGTGGTCTGTACATCCACCTGACACTTCGCCGCGGCGAAAACCGGTGCCGCATATCGCTGATACAAACTCGCAGCTGCCCCCTTCCCACCGAAAGGATTGACCAATACCTTCAGTCGTTTTCCTCGCAGTGCCTTAGCATATGCCCCGGCAAGTAGTTGCTGCACCCATGTCTTGGCGACCTTCTTTTCTGGTTCGGGGATTGAGTATTGGACGGTCGATACGGAAACATCGTCCTTGGCAGCAGGCTGTGCATAGGCGATGACGAGATTAGAAGCGGTTATTTCGGCGCCGAGAATGTTGTACAACGAAATGGCATGGTTGGTTTCTGGTTCTACAATGCGCGCGCAGCTTGGTCAGGGATTATTTCCATCAACAGTAGCGCCCGCAATAACGCGCGATCACCAGAGGGGTCAGTGCCAACTTACTAGACTGGAGCAATCCGCAGCAGCGACGATCTGCTTTTGGAGGGCGGTCATCTGCATGGGTGAGAATATGCACACGCACCGGGTGTGGAGTAGTCCATACCGAGTATGAGGAGCGAGTCTGCACCGATAGTCAAAGTGACGGATTCGTCGACAGCCAACGTGGTGTCGTGCGGATCCTGCGAAGAGTCGTCTGGGGAGGACATTTTGGATAATGATGGGAGATTCAGGGCATTATAAATATGTAAAGATGAATCTAGGAGGAAGTTAATGAGAGAACAATGAAAGTACATATTGCAGCCGCGGAGTTCCGATGGGCCCAGACGTGTGTGGTCCCTGCATCTTAAAATATAGTCCAACCCTTGACTTGAACATTATGTTGTAGTACTATACAACATATATTTTCTAAGAATACCTAGACATTTATGTATATAAATAGATTATAGCTGTCTAGAGGCTACTATAATACCCTGGAAATATCAAAGACATTGTTCTCTATCCACTACTCCTGATGAGACATTCATCTCATCTACAACAATAAAGAGACATATAAGTAAACAAATTCGTCTCGAATGAACAGAACAGAAAGATAAGAAAGGGGGAAAGGATAAAAAAGCATGATATAGACCGCAAACCGCTGGAAAAACATTGACTTATGCAGTCGCTGCCTTGAGACCCTTCAGGGAGCCCAAGCTCAGTGCCAGACCCTGGGAACGACTTCTTATCCGCACAAATCCTGTAATAGGCCCATCGTCTCCCTCCTTTTCGATGCTCAGGTTTGCTAGTGCATCTTCGCCTAATTGAATAGTCAGCTATCATATCAAGGAGAAAGGGGTAGATTATCAGAGGGTTGAAAACATACCGAACACGCTGCGCGCATATAGGTTTGCGCTCAGGAAGCGGCAATCTCCCTTGAGCGAAGCATCGGGCGTCAAGCAGGCCATATTGGTGCTCTCCATCAGCTGCTTGAGGAAGTCACGCAGAGTTTTGGCCTTGGAGTTGATGTTGACCTTGTTCTCCCACTCGAACTCAGTCCACATGGTACGGAACTGAGTCTCGGTGCAGTGAGCAGGCTGGATATAGTCCATGATGTCGGCATGGATGTCGTTGAGAATGACCACATGGGTCTCGGTAGAGCTGGCGCCGTCATAGACAATGTTACCAAAGATAACACCGGTGTCGGTTGAGGAAACCTTGACCGTAGCCTGGACATTCAAGAAGTCGCGCGGGCCGAGGTTGTTAGTGGATGGCCGCTCAACGACCTTGAGATCACCGAGAGTTGCAAACTCTACGCACAGGTTTTGCAGAGTTTCCGTTGTTTGGTTAACCAACAGGACGTCAAGAACAATGTCGAACTGGTGAACGGTAACATAGGCTTCAGCATAAACAGAGTCGGAGAAACCAGTTAATTGCACCACCCTGCTAAGCTTCGAAGAAACATCCTCCACGGTAGAATCGCCGCCAGTTGCCTTGGCAAGATCCATTTCGATCTCCTCTCCGCCCTCGACGGCGTTCTTCTTGGCGAATTGGCGAATGGGGATAGCATCGTCAACCTGGACAGCACTCTTGGCCTTCTCCACTGCCTCCTTAGCAGCCCTCTTCTTATCCTCGACCTGGACCATCGCACGGAACGCCTTTCGGGTGTCCTCCAAGAAAGTGGCTTCGAGCTCCTTCTTCTCGGAGAATTCGGCCAGGGATCGCACACAGGTCAAGATACGATCCACAGAATCCTCATCAATAGGAGCCTTAACGAAGTGGGATTGGCCAACGCGCATGATGGAAATCATGATAAGCATGGCCTCGGCACGCAGAGCGTTGGTGCGAGCAGTATCCTGGGACACCTCGGAATGACGCATCACCAACTTGGTCAAAGTCGAAGAGAGAACCGTTGCGAGGTAGTAGTCGCCGTCCAAAATAAGCTGGCGCAGAGGAGGCTTTTGTGCGGCCTTGACAGCCTCGAGACGAGCAGCTGCCGCCGATTGGCTGGTGAGAGCGCTTTCGGTAGCGTAGGTGCCATCTGCAAGCACCTTTCGCGATCCAGTGGGTGCGGCCTTGGATTGGCCATTGGCCTGCTCCATCAGAAGGGCGTTGTCATCCGGAACCTCATCCAGGAGTCGTTGTTCGGATGCCAAAATTGGGATTTCACCAAGGCTGGCTCTGATCGTCTTCCAAGCATCCCGAATATCCTTCTCCTCCAGGGAGTATTCACCAACAACCCAGAGAACTCCCCGGTAGACCTTTCCAGCCCGGACTTCACTCAAAGTTGAAACCAGGCGGGAAACGATTGACCCACGCAAGTCAGGGAACTTCTCCACGACTTCTTTCACGAACGAAATCACATCGACGGCGGAGTTATTGTTGAAGTCGGCAATAAAGTCCATCAGGAGATCAACCACGCTGGCAGCAATTTCGGAGAACTTGATCGCGCAGGAGTGTATTGACTGTACCAAGATTTGGCGATACTCGCTATTCTGTGGGGGTCGTTAGTACTGCCGGATTGTGCAAAATGAATGTATAACCTACCTGTTCATATTGTTCGTCGACGGTCTTGGCAAGTTCTTTCTTGAGTAACATGATGATTTCTTCCACGTTCTTGCTCGAGACCATTTCCATGGCAAGGTTGAGGGCCTTTCTCCGGACATCAATGTCAGGGCTGCTGAGAACCCGCAGGGCCTCCATGGTCAGGTCGTCCAACACACCCTCATTGCGAATTCTGAGCTGGTTCACACGTTCCAAACAAATGAGCTTGACGTTGTTGTCAGCCTCCCGAATCGCGAGCTCGATCAACTTGCTCGCAGCGGCTTTGACGGCGACAGGGTTACTTGTGAGGGCGGTAAGAGACGTTGCGGCTTCATAAACAACGGTGCTGGTGGAGGCATCGAGGAGCTCGAGCATGAGTTTCAGGTATCGTGACTATTGTACGTTAGTGACCCCGACACTGTTACTTTGGACGCTTTAGACCCACCTTATTCTGAGTGTTCTGTACTGCATCCTTCCGGAGGAACTCCAGCTCGGCTAGCTGGAGCAGCTCGTCTGTGTTGGGAATTGTGTCAAACGTGGTGCGCAGGTACTCGAGCGCCTTCTGGTGGCTAATGGACATGAGTGCCGCAAAGGCATTGCGCTTGCAGGTGCTGTCGGTCTCCGATTCGAGGAACAACTGAAGCAACTCCGGCGCGTCGGGAATGAGGGACTCGGAGTGCTGGAAAATAGAAGATACAGCCCATACGGCGTTCTTGCGGACATAGGCGTGACGATGTTGCAGACACAACCGTGCGGAGGAGAGGAGGGGCTCAATGAGCTCTGGTTCGCGGAGTTTGGAGAGAAATCGGAGAGTATTGCCTCGAATGTATTCGTTAGGATGTTGGAGGTCGTTGCGAATGCCGTTACTACAAAAGAGAGACTTGTCAGACACAAAAGGCCATATAGTAATGGCAAGGGGCATCCTTACCAGACCAGGATCATCTCTTGCTTGAGCTTGCCAGTAGAATCGTGTTTGGGGCAGATTTCATAGAAGAAATAGAGCAACTTCTTCAATGACTTGCTTTTCGACGGCATCACAAAGCGAATGATGTGCATGAGGATTTGCGGCATAGGATCCCCATTGAGCATGATGGTGACAATTGTCCGCATTGTTTCCAACTTGGTCTCATCGTTGCCTTTCTCCAGCTGCAGCTTCAGCTCTTGCACAGTCGGCTGGTCGGCAGTATTGTCCACATGGAGCAAACTGTAGGTATTTTCGAGAAACGACGCCATGGTGGTGGATTTGGGGGAATCAGAACGAAAGAGAGCTGCAAGTTGTCAGTTCCGGGGTTGTTTTGGGGACACATCAGCATGTAGGAATCGACACATACAGTAGGGGTAATTCTCCCGGGAATAGGAGGTTGCGCCAGATATCAAGAACAAGCAATTAGTGTAAAGCAACACCCCTCGCCAGCCTAGAAATCATTAGATGTTATATGAAGCGCAATGGGGAGGGACCATCAACTTGTCCCTTAATCTGGCCCCCCGGCGCCGTCTGTGTGGGTGACTAAGCCACGACCCGCCGCTTTTCAACTGCCACTTCAACGTCGATTGCGACTCTCCTCATTCACTTACCGCCTCTACAATTGAGTTTCCCCAGGATGTCGAATGAGACTTTCTACCTCCGATACTAGTAAGGATGATATGAGTAAGCCCGGGTTTCCTCAGCTGCTGACGGTCCTCACAGCTCAGGTCACTCTGGGCGGTTTGGACATGAGTTCCTAGGTAAGTCTACGTGCCGGTCATGATCACTTTATTCTACTCAGTCGCTAACTTGCATGCAGAGTTTGATCTCCGTACCATTTCCGAAGGTAGCAGTGCCGCCGTGCGATATGCAAACAACTCAAACTACCGCAATGATTCCCTCATCCGCAAAGAAAGTGAGCAAGAGCATACATACCAAGAAAAGAAGCGAACACAAACTGATAGAGCAATAGTGTGCGTGAGCGATGCGATGGTCGAAGAAGTGAAGCGCATTATCAAGGATAGCGAGATCCTCAAGTATGCACTCAGATTGTCTCATAGGAAGAACACCCGCGCTGACCCCTTCTAGGGAGGATGACTCCAAGTGGCCTCAGAAGAACAAGGACGGACGCCAAGAGCTGGAGATTCGTATTGGAAATGAGCACATCTCCTTCGAGGTGATTGACCAAGCTAGCTTATGGAAGCGGCCATCAGCTAACACTGAATTATATAGACCGCCAAGATCGGCTCACTAGTCGATGTGACCGAATCCGATGACCCCGAAGGACTTCGAGTCTTTTACTATCTCGTGCAGGATCTGAAAGCTCTTGTATTCTCGCTGATCTCCCTTCACTTTAAGGTATTGTCAATCTTGCCCCTATGCTTGAACATCATCTGACCATCATCTGCTTTACAGATCAAGCCCATCTAGTTATTGAGCGCATAAAAGAAATCGAAGAATAATTGGGGGTTTTGATTTGATGATACTCATCAGGCGTTTATTGAGGGTTTCTTGGGATGTGAATCCAATTATAGTGCAAAAACAATGAGATTGATACCCCTCAGGCCTCAGGCATGTCTACCTTCGATTCTTTCTAGGCAGTTTAAGTCTTGTGTGTTTGTAGCTGCTTGGGATAGTATGAATATTCCAAAGTATGACGCTAAAAAAACGTGGCAGAAGTTAGCTTGAGAATATTTGTTCGAGTCTTAGGTCCTAGTATCTCCGATGAGAGATGAGTTCCTCGACTATTCCTACCACAAGTGATCTTTCTCGCTTTATTTATATATCCAATTGACCGCAATGACAATTCGGTACTAATTCCTCAAGTCTGGAACAAGTTCCATGAGACCTTACACTTGTACACGCTCTGCCCTGCGAGCTCTCCCAATTATGCGCGGTTAAGGACATTCAATTCCGCTGCCAGATCACCTTATTAATACCCCCCGGGGGGCACCGGGAGATTGTTGAGTTCGTATTTTATATCCACATCAGCGATGTCGGGAGGTATATATTGGGACTCACCGGGCATCAAGTTGGGCTTGTAGAAGGGAACAATGAAGTTACTTAGGCATGACTATATCAATAACCACGCCCTCCTCCAACTGGTCCTGGACTATCCAAGGCTGCCTAAGATTGCCCAAGATTGCCCGACCTGTCCTGATTTGGACAAAAGACTGGGTAACTATACCATTGATCGTTATAATGTACAACAATGTAACTAGTTACCTATTTAGGTTAGGTAACTTGAAACAAAACCTTGGCTTTAATTGACTGTGGCCTGAGGCACCAATATTACATAACCGATATTGAAGGTGGCGCCGCGCCAGGCGCAGAAACAGCTGACCCACCTGGTCTGTCCCCGCATTGCTCGTTCCTCAAGGCCTTAAAAGACTTAGTTCGCTGATCTCGAATGATTCATCCCCCTTGCTCTCTTTTTCTCTTTTTATTTTGCTTTGGAGTGTTTTGCTTCGATTCAATGTCCCCTCTCCTATTTCCCTAATTTGCAATGCCAACTCCGAGTAACAACTCGATCGCTGCAGCGATCGCCGCCCGCACGACATGTCCACCGGAGCCTGAGAGGATCTCGGCTTGGCGAGACTCCCCCGATACTGTATCGAACAGCGATCCTCTCGATGCTCTCTCGCCCGAGATTCCAATTGCGCCCTCCATGCTGAGTCGATCCGATGATCGTAGCACCCCCGAACCGATGAAGTCGGAAGGAAAGCCGACGGGCGTTGAGGAGGATGACCCAGTCCGGGCTACCTCCCCTGCCGAGTCAACCTGCCTTCGCAGCCAGTCACCTACAGCGCCCCCGGGATCGTCGCTTCTCAACTGGGAATTCTCTAACGTTCGTGTAAGTATCGACCCTACCAGTATATTATGCCACCTATTGACCATCGTCATAGCTTCTGCCGAACCATACCTCGTTTCTTCGTTCAGGCAGCAAGTTCGCAGGAACTCAACAATCAGACCGCCAGGTTTACAATGTCGATGTCGAGATCAAGCATGTGGATATGGCTGAATCCTACCTCTGTGGCTACCTTAGAATCCAAGGTATGTGATTCGTCCGCATCAGGGACGTGCATTGCCTAGCTAAACTAATGTTTGTTGTTCTCCACAGGCCTCACAGAAGATCATCCTACCTTGACTACCTTTTTTGAAGGAGAGATCATCGGCACTAAACACACTTTCCAGACTCGTAATGAGGAATGGGGCGCGTCGGAAAAAACAGACTTGCACCATTGGTCTCGATTCCCTGCCTGGCGTCCGCTGGCTAAACAGGCCAAACGAGCGGATTTCACATACCGGAACTTCGCCCAGCGTGAACACATATTCATGAGATGGAAGGAATCTTTCCTTGTCCCCGACCATCGAGTACGGACCATCTCAGGTGCTAGTTTCGAGGGGTTCTATTACATCTGCTTCAACCAGATCGAGGGAACTGTGAGCGGCGTATACTTCCATGCGAAGAGCGAGCGGTACGTGGATGGTTTCTTTCTGAATATTCTCGATTTTTCTGACACTAATTCGATTACAGATTCCAACAGCTTGAACTGAAGCATGTCGAAGATCGTGGATGTGCACCAGCAGTCGAGTTCCGCTAACCGTTAATATCGCCGAACTTGCTTGCTGGTGCCCAAAACGATCTCATGTATGACTTCCTACGTGACTAATTGGTCTTCATGTGTCTCATATTCGCTCTCTTGCTGTTGTGTCTGGTACTACATGGCTAAGCAGTGCTTCCTGGTCACCATTCCAAATGAGAAGCTTGGCTCTCTCAGAACTCCATTGGGTTAATTATCCCGTTTGCTATTCCTCAAATACCCTCTATGTCATCCTCTATTCCTCTCGCACTCCTCACCATCGGTGTTTTGATCATCATTTCGACTACTCATGTCATTTGAGGATCTCCAAACACCGTATCCCTTTCCAGGCAAAGCCTAGACCCGCACAAATCATCCTCAAATTGACCCTTTATGTCTCACGATATTACAATCTACGAAACGGCGTTTCCGTCCCCACTTCCGGCGACCTGGTTCTGGTTATCCTACACCCTCTGTTTGGAGTCCTAATCTCATCATCTTTTTCCTTCATGTTTTCTTATTCCTCACCTATCTTGTGTTAACTTAGTGTTATTATTTCCCATCTCAGCTGTTGACTGACCAGCCAGTTATTGAAATTTTCCACTACGTGTTCTTGGTAATCGTATATATGTTCCAAGGCTAGGGCTATATTGATATTTGCTATATAGCTCCTTTGCTGGTTCATTTACACAATAGAGCATAGCGCAGAAAGCAGCGGTCACTCCTGGGGACTGGAGTCAGTTCACAAACACCGATTGAAGACTCATTAGGAGGAACGCAAGATCCACCGTAAACCAACCATACAACGTGACCATGCAGGTACCGATCACATAACAGAAAGATTTGGGTGGCTCTTCACAGTGGGAATCAATCCCTCCTGTCAATCATCCGACTGTTTACACATCGTCTCTGTACGTTACAGGGATTAAATATTTGATAGTGCTAGCAGGAACTAGTGAGATGAGTACATAGCTTGGATCGCAGATATGTAGGGACATCCATACTCTGCTAAAGCTAAATGACCCGATCCCGAGTAGGACAATGCACAAATTCAATTACACCTTATATATATGTACCAGAAATGAACCATGTAACGAGCAAAATAATAGAACAGACTTGTCCCGGATTCGTTTACGTCCGAGGGCCATAGTGAGAAATTTCGAAAGATCCTCGCGCCGAATATAGAAACCCACGCGTGAAACGAGACAGAATAAACAATAATAATGTGTTGATGTGAGTTCCAGGACATAAATGAGGAGATGAGGCAGTAACATGAAATGGCGTTATGGTATGGCTTTGGGGGACAAAATACGTTAAAACAAGAAAAAGAGGCGAGATGGGGTATCACATGCGATGTCAATCGAGGATGGCGAGATCGAGCGAGTTTGGGTAGAAAAGACGGGCTTAAGTTCCATGATAATCAAGTTCAGATGACGTCCACATAAAAAGGGCGACATAATAGAAATGGGAACCAAGAAGGGAGGAATGGCGCAAGAAAGAGGAAATCACATATATGTCGAGTTTTGACGAGAGCTTGAGTTGGAACCGCTGCTATAATCGCTATTCGGAGTAGGGGACTCTAAGACAACTTGTTGGCGAATGGAGTTGATCCATTCGTGCTGTAGGAGTTCGGCGGCAGTGGCGCGGCGAGCGGGATCGCATTCGAAACAGCGGCGCACGAAGTCGACGCCCTGGTCACTGAGTTGATCGCGAGATGGAAGCGCGGGCTGTTTGCCTTGGGCAATGTTGTACATAATTGCCCACTCGTTGTCCAGGGTGGACCATGGCCGGCGCCCAGTTGCCATTTCTAGAACCACGCAGCCCAGAGACCAGATATCCACAGCACCTTGGCGGTTGTCTAGATTTGCAGCGTCGCCTCGGATGACTTCTGGTGACATGTACATCGGAGTTCCTGTGGTGGTCTTCTGGTTCTTGCGTTGGTTGGTGGGATCTTTGGCAGGTTCCTTGAAACCGGCTCCTTGAGGATTGTCCATTGGGGCAACTGTGCGGCCTGAACGGGCGATGATTTTAGCTGCACCAAAATCAACGTACTTGATGACACCATTGTGATCGAGCAGGATATTCTCGGGTTTGATGTCACGGTGGACAATATGGGCCTCGTGGAGATACGCTAGACCTTCTAGGAGTTGAAGAGCATAAACCATGATGACCGTTTCGTCCTCGATACGCCCGTGCTCTAGCAAGCTAGCGAGCGAGCCACCTGAGCAGTACTCCATGAAGATGTAAACCTTGTCACGGTGCACTTCAATGCCGTGGTAGGAGACAATGTTCGGATGATCGAGCACTTCAAGCACGCCCATTTCGTCTCGGATCTGCTGGGCGATCTTGGGAATGAGCTGCGGGTCTTGGAGGCGAATTTCTTTGACGGCCATCAAATAGTTGCTGTCCAAGTTGATAGCCACGTAGACAGACCCAAAGGTACCACCACCAATGAATTGGCCTTGCTGCCAACGCAGAGTAACATTGGTAGCTGATGACGATAACACGGTGAGTGACCGATCAGCCTCATCAGATCCTTCCAGGACCTTTCCTAGAGCCTGGCGCTTCGCATCTTCCTCAATTCTCCTATCTTCAATTTCCACAACACGCGCGTACCATGTCTCGCGAACGAGTTTTGATGCTTCCTCGTCGCTGGTGATCCGGCCAGCGCCAATTTGCCGGGCTCCATTGCGTTCTTCCATGCGTTTTTCGTTTTTCGCCGCAAGGGAAGACCGCGCACCCATGATATCGAAATGAGAAATGAGAAGGGACATGCACCCTGCCACTTTCAATCTGAAATCACTGAACTGTTCTTGATCCATAGAGAGAAGATGTCGGCTGGATGTGATCGCCATCGCGAACTCAAGGGCTGCCACAGCCCACTTGAAGGTTTTTCGGTCCGCAGCGTCACACTCATCACAGATGAACGCGACCCAGTCGAGAGATAACTCCACCAGCCGGGCACTGTTCATAGCACGCCTGTTAGCGTCAACATAGTTCGAGGATCGTTTGCCAAACTCTGTTGCGAATGCATAGCAGGCCTGGATCAAATCATTGTTCTCCCAGTTCCTCTCATGCAGTTGATCTTTGATGATAGCAACACTATCCATAATGGTCATGGACAGTTTGAAAGAGATCTTCTTGATCTTATTCAACTCGACGTTTACACGTCCAAGGTTTGCACGTTGTTCAATAACCATATCAAGCTGGATGCCTGTGAGTCGTGCAAGCTCCAGACGTGCATTCTGCAGTCGTTCTTGCATGCCTCCAACAACAATGCGTAGCTTGCCCAGCCGTACATCCGTCGGATGTTCCAAAAACTCCATTTGCATTTCCTTCCCGGCCCAAGCAAGGGGCTTTTCGGGCCGGATGGCTAGGACGTAGGGAACATGGACATCCTGGGTTGGATCATCTTCTTTGAATGAGGTAGATAAGATACCCTGGATATCGGCGGGACGATTCCATAATGCACGATGCGCAACCAGATAAACTCCTTTCTGCCCAACGGAGGCGGTAGAAGTGACGAGGAAGTGGTCTGAAATTAAAAGTGCCTCAAAGAAATCATAAGCGACATCAGTTGTGATGTTGTACTCGGTAGCATTCTCAAACAACTGGCACAGAAACTTGGAGAATCGATAGAGCTTGCGCTGACGAATGCGCGTTGAATCCAAAATGCTCTTGTATCGTTTGTCCATATCCTGTACAGTTTCCTTGGGTCTCGGGACGAGCTCACGTTCAAAATGGATCATGAGACGCTGTAGTGACCTGGCAGTGAGGGCACTATTGTTCTTGTTAGCTTTGATAATGGTGCAAGGCACGGGAACCTTACCTAAATTGTTCGGCCACCTCAATGTCTCCACCGTCAAGCCGGCAACCGATATCATAGGAGAATCCCCATTCCTGTTCCAAAATTTCGGCCTCCTTGAAAGTGTTCTTGTTGGCATTCAGCTTCCAGTTGAGGAGCCGGAAATAGTATTTCATAGCATCCAAGACCGAGTTGTCAAAGTTCTCATCGACACACGGCGGCAAATCCCAGCCAGGCTCTGGTCTCGAGACATCGAGGTAGCGGAACTTAATATCGACCGCCACTTTCATCAGGATTTGGAATTGGGAAATCATCTGATCAATCAAAATGGGGGCTTGCTGAGCTGGGTCTTTCATGTTCTTGGCGTAGGACAGACGGACTCGAATTATTTCTTGGATCAACCGAGAGGGAAAGTTAATCAATGTTAGTAGTTCTTCGATATATGGAGGCAAGTGTCGCGCGGCAAATGCTTCCGAGTTCTCGATCAGAGTGCTCTTCGCTTTCTGGATGACAACGAGAATGCGAAGAAGCATGCCGTCCTTGTCCTGGAGCGTCTTCAAACCATCTTCCTTCATAATGCGATCAAGGAAGGACGAGCCATCCGAAAGATCGTCCTTAGCAGACTTGACCCGCGGTTGGCTGAAATCAAGAGCCTCGTTCCCTACCCAGCTTTGCAACACAGCCAGCTCGGTGTTGATGAGAGCTGTAATGTTGTGCCACGCAAAGATGGCCGCGCGACTAGAGGTGAATTCCTCCGAGGCAACACGAGGGTTTGCAACTTCCATTTCCTTGTGCGAAGAATAAAGAATTTCGCATCGTTCCACCTTCTCCACAATATCCTCGACTTGCTGTTTTGGCGGTTTCCCGATCTCAGTCTCGCCTTTAATCTGGAATCCGATGATATCTTCAATTATGGGGCCCAAACGTGACCGTGCATCCTCGATCAACTTGCGCTGGAGAGGAATACTCCGGCCGCATGTTCTCGCCCGAACTCCGATCCAGAGGGCATAGCTCTGGGCCGCCGACCGCTTTGATTCCGCAGCTCCGATGAGTCGTTGTTTTTCTTGTTTCACTACATCTCCCTTCAAGACAGACGCCAGCATAGAATGCCACTCAAGCCGCTCCTGGTTCTTCGGATGCTTTAGTTCTTCGGTACTCGGTAGATTGTCGTCTGGGAGAAAAAGTTGGGTATCAGGGTCGTAAGAGTCATCTTCAAACGGCACTTCGGAGGAAGGAGACGGTTCCTCCAAGTCGCCATCGCCTTCTATCGTTATGTTGGGCTGCGTGTCTTTGGAATGGTGATACCAGGCTTGTGGGTTCGCTCGAATCCGTTGGACATAGGCTTTCTCTTGGGCACGGTATTGTGCGTTTGGATCGCGTCGGTTTCCTCGTTTGGCTGACGATGATCGCTTGTGATTCTCCTGAAGACTGATGTATTGTGGTGGGCGCCGCTGTGGAGCATACGTATTCGACGGTGTTCGTACCGGGGCGGACGGGCGCTGAGGTCGCAAGTCGGCAGCCATAGCAAGTCCATCGGGCTTGTCAATGAGAGTGGTAGCACCGATGCTAATTCCACGTGGCCGTGCGGTGGGCGTATTAGACCATGAGGTCAGACTGGGTGAAAGTGTTGGAGGGGAAGATGCGATGGTGCTTGCAGGTGTTTGGACCTGGTCGTCGACTGTCTCTCCGAATGGTGCATTGGCCCTCACTGGATACTGTGGGAATTCATCAGAAGAGCCTGAGCCATCCGAATCAGGACTAGGGATTTCCTGGTGCTGCATAGTGGTTATACCGTGCGATGGTCCGATAGAGCACGTCTAAGTGTCAGACCAAGGTGATAGGAGGCGGATACTGTGGCGGTGAATTGTGGCTAACCGGATGTCCCCACCCATTCCTGTTTGATCTACTGCGAATCTTTCCTGTTCTAACTTTCAGCCACTACGTGGCATCAATCTTGACCGTGCATTTGTATTCAGTCCAAACCCTTTATAGAATACACGCGTTCAATCTTGAAAGTCAGCTGCTCTCATTGCACACAATGGCCGTGTGGTATAGCATCATGCGCCATCCTTATAAAAGCTTCCACTGATATTTACCTTTTTTATGGCTCTTTTCTTGTATTCGAGATTGTAGGCTAGTAAATAAGTTCTACCAGTCCTATTAACTTTTTTTTTTTTCTGCACCGTTGGGATTTATGCTTCAAATTGGTAAAAATATGTTTCCACAAAACATATTCTGGTCTTTTGACTTCATTGGGGCTTGTTATGATGTTCGTATATATTTTTGAACATCTGTTCAGTATATCTTCTATGTTGTGTTCTCTAATCTGAGAATGTACATTCTATGAGACATTCTCACACTACATTGTCTCTCCTGACATGTGAACGAGGACTCAGAAGCAGATGACTTTTGGCATAGGAGAATGCCGAGACTCTACTGGAAGAGGAATGAAAAGAGAGCATGTGATGCATTTATGAATGTGCCTATTGAGACAAGAGGTTGCTGCTTTCAAGGTAAACCTATCTGTGTTATGAGAGCTACCCATGAGACTAGGGAAATTAGCATGTGACATGACTGGTTATGCTACGGAGTAGTACTTCCAATGATCGAAGCGTTAGTACTCCGTACAACATACATTTATTTGAAATCTTATCCCTGACTAAAGTAACATGGCATTTTAAGTACAGATTACTCCGTATACAGATCGATGCAGGTACACCATGGGTAGATCCAACCCCGTCGATCAGTGGATTAGTGAATCCAAGAATAATCAAGAGTCCTTGACACTTTGCTAGGGCTCTATAAGAATCCACACGGGCTAATAATCCAAGAGGCGTTGAAGACAATACCTATCTACTTTCCTGGCTTGTATAAGAGACAAGTCACTCAATCTACAGAGTAAAGCATAGTGCTCAGCCTGACCTACAACGCCCGAACTTACTTCATACATACATAGGATGGTCAAGCCTCTAATATTGGTATCGAAGAGTATCAAAGTAAAAAATTCAATAGTGTAGGAGCTTTGCATATACATTCACAGATGCTTTGATGCTAAGTAGAGTTTCTTGAATTATGCGGGCGAGAGTTCGCCAATGTCCAAGTCGGGATGCCGAATCAGCCTCTAGAATTCCCACCAATGGAAGGCTGAGTGCCTATCTTGACTTACCGTACTTTCCACCTAGGAGACCCCCTAGCTTGCGTACCGCGTGGCAAAGGGTTTATGTAGTTTTCCCGCCCATGCGTTCCAAGGTTCTGCATTCTGCATAGTCGTGTGGAACCGGATGTGACATATCCTGAGAATTGGGGAAACGATTGAGAGATGATGCGGAGAGAATAATATGTCAGGGGCAGAAGGATGAATGTTGAACAGGCATGTGTAGGTGACTTGCTATGCAAAGATACGGAAAGAACCTACACACCATTACCACTATAGTGATCCTTTCCATCCTTAGTCTCTGAACTCTCTCACATTGTACCATCAAAGCTAACTAGTTATGGATAATAGAAAAAAGTTCGACAACATTGAAACAACCCCTCACGTTGTTAAATGTATACGATGTAAAAATCACTAGCATGTAGATAAGGGAAATTTACATTGTGATTGGTTGGCACAACTCGAGATTGAGGTCGGATGATAAGAGATCAACCGTCGTTTTAGTTAACAACTTCACATTGCACACGGCAACAAATAATTAACTATCATTGAAACTACTATAGTCAAGGCGTCAGCACAGCTTTCCTTCGATCAATCAAACATTGAACTTGGAGGTATTAAACAATCAAACAATTAAACAATTAAGCGACAGAAAACCACTCACGCCAAAAAATGATAAGCAAAAAATACCTGTGATTGGCTGGTTTCAACTTCATATCTACAGCCAGTCCTTGAGCACCCGTCCAATTTCGATTCCTATTACTTCCTATTATTCTTTTCTGTCACTGAAATGACCCAATCTGTTTATCACTTCTATACAATGCACGGAATAAGTTGTACTTTGCATTCCCCCTGCTTATCGGGGGTCAATGCATAGGGCTTGAGATGCACATAAGGTCCTATTAGATGCTTCTCAAAGGAAAATGTACAGGTGTAGCGCAAACAATATGTAGTTACAAAGCAGTTTAAACGTTGTTCTATGAGCAGATACCCGTGGAATATTCGAATATGGCTGAAGTATACGGAGTATGAACGCAAGGACCCGTAATTCCCCGGTCTGGGTCTATGGAGTATATGCCATATCCTCCATGCACTCGGAAAGGCTGAAATAGGGGCGGGCTTGGCTACCTACTATCGGTCAGATCAGATGAATCATATCAGAAATCACAATGACCAGCTCCCACTATCGGAACTAAGATCGATGGTCTGTTAGCTTTCTAGCGTCTGACAGTGGAGCATTATTTGGATGTCTGGGACCGTGGCAGTTATTTAAATTACAAGGGTTCGTCCTTGCAAACAACTCCGTAGACATATCACTTCTCTCCCCTTTCACAGCCCGGTGCTTGAAAGTATTTTCTTCTTCTTTCTCCTCATCGCCTATCACAAAGCTTTGGGATATCTCCTGTATCATTCCATTGTGGCTGTCCTTTCAACTACATACCACACTTGAAATAACGTACCATTAGCCTACTTTAGGTCTTACTATGGCCGAATATCCGGTTACCTACAATGGCACCATCGCAACTGGTGGTGACTCGCTTCATGATGACTTGAACATTTTCTACAGTGTATGTTGTGTACTTTAATAGGGGTTAATTGAGGAGCCTGAAAGCTAACAATGTTAATAGTCCGGTGATATAGCATGGGTCGTCATGTCGACAGCCCTAGTGCTGCTCATGATTCCTGGAGTTGGGTATGTCTATACTAACCCTAAACCCCCAACGACTCGGACTAATTACTTGATCATAGATTCTTCTACTCCGGTTTAGCTCGTCGAAAGTCAGCACTCTCATTGATATGGCTCTCGATCATGTCGGTCGGCGTAGTTTCATTCCAGTGGTTCTTCTGGGGTTATTCGCTGGCCTTCTCCCACTCAGCCGGCAAGTATATCGGTAACCTCGATAACTTTGGCTTCAAGGGTGTTTTGGGTGCGCCGTCTGTGGGAAGTGACAAAGTTCCCGATCTTCTGTTTGCTATCTTCCAGGGAATGTTCGCGGCTATTACGTGAGTCATTATCATCATGCATCGATCGTGTAGATGAAGATCCTCTAGAAACATCAACTAACATTTCCCTCGCAATTAGTGTTGCTCTTGCCGTCGGCGCCGTTGCTGAGCGTGGTCGCATGCTCCCCTGTATTGTCTTTATGTTCATCTGGACAACTATTATCTACGACCCTATTGCATGCTGGACATGGAACTCGTCTGGTTGGGTATTCCAGCTAGGAGGTCTCGACTTCGCAGGTGGTACTCCCGTCCACATTGCCTCTGGATCTGCTGCCCTCGCCTACTCCTTGATGCTAGGTAAGCGTCGCGGTCACGGCACCCATGAGCTTAACTACCGCCCTCACAATGTAACCCACGTTGTCATCGGCACTGTGTTCCTCTGGGTCGGCTGGTTCGGATTCAACGCTGGCTCTGCTCTCGCTGCCAACCTTCGTGCCGTTATGGCTGCAGTTGTCACTAACCTTGCTGCCTCCGTTGGAGGCGTGACCTGGTGTTTGATGGACTACCGACTGGAGCGCAAGTGGTCCACTGTCGGATTCTGCTCTGGTGTCATTGCTGGTCTTGTTGCCATTACCCCCGGCTCTGGATTTGTCACTCCCTGGGCTGCTTTCATCTTCGGTGTCGTCGGTGCTATTTCATGCAACTATGCCACCAAGCTCAAATTCCTCCTCGGTGTTGATGATGCTCTCGATATCTTTGCCGTCCATGGTATTGGTGGTATTGTTGGGAACCTCCTGACTGGACTTTTCGCTGCGTAAGTGAACCTACTTCCCGATAATATTGTCCGATCATAACTAACTTAGACATATAGTGATTACATTGCGCACTTGGATGGCGTCACCGAAATCGATGGCGGCTGGATTAACAAGAACTATATCCAGCTGGGATACCAGCTTGCTGACTCGGTCACTGGAATGGCATATGCCTTTTTCGGAACCTGTATCATTCTTTTCGCTATGAACCTCATTCCTGGTCTTAGTTTGCGCGCGCCAGAGGAAGATGAGATAATGGGTATTGACGATGCCGAAATCGGCGAATTTGCTGTAAGCTTTCTTACTTCTTGGGTCTGCTAAAGCAACATTTTCTGACATTTTCTTCTCTAGTATGATTATGTTGAGGTCACTCGTGACATTATCAACGGTGTGGAAAGCTCGGAGACCGGCTCCAAGCGCACTGCTACACCCGTGGGAGAGGTCATTGATACCAAGGCTTAGATCCAACCTGATCTGACAGCTGTCCTTTCTTTAATACATATGTATTTGATATCCGGCAAATGCCTTTCTTTTTTTTTTTTTTTTTTCATTCATGTTAATTCTTAATTCTTAATTCTTTTTGTTGGCGATGTTTTATCTAGCAGTACATAGAACTCGGCGTCTATAATGTCAGTTTTATGGGAAGTTTAGAGAAGATATGGAAATAGACTCGGAGCAACCCAAACTATAAGGTCGTAAGGCAAATGGTGAACGTGTACCCCGTAATGTGGCATGGGCAATCTCCAAAGTGAAGGCATACAACATATTGAGGAGTACCAATATAAACTTTGGAAGGGGAGAATGCGACGGAATGGTCCACACTGTATTTGCTTGGCGCGGCTCCTTGTAGAACCTACCGGACTGCGGCGCCGAGAGTTCACCGCGTGGGATGAGCCGCCTTGGGCAATCATCGCAAAAACACGTCGACCTTCGTCACAGCAACACACGCATCTCCCTTGCTTTGATTCATCTGATTCATTTTTCAAGGCGTTTGATCGACGGTTGTATTCATCAAAATGAGCTTCCCGACCGACGCGGCGGAGTTTGATAGCGATCCGCGCATCTCGTTCTCGAGACCGGACGACGCGTTCCTACTGGAGACAAGCGACGGTCGCGAGTTCTTGTGGAACAGTATTCTGAAGAGATGGGTTGAAACGGTATGTAATAAATGTATTCGCACGTTGAGTTGACGCTTTGCGATGGGCCATCTCCGATGCTAACCTGACTTGCGACTTTAGATTGACGAGGCGCTCATCCGCCAGCAGCAGGGGTATGGCCCAGACGATGGCGACACTGAAATTGTCCATCCGCGTGACCGTAAGAAGCGAAAGAACTCGCATGATGAAGTAAGTATTTCGGTCTTTGGTGGCAGATTGCTGGCATTGGTTATTGACTGTCTTCTGTCGCATCTTAGGCCAATGAACCCAAGGTCAAGAAGCCCCGTGTGAACACCGCTGTGTGGGTTACCAATATTCCCCATGACGCCGAGCTGTCTGAGATTTATCAGCTGTTTAGCAAGTATGGAATCCTGATGGAGGAACTGGACACTGAAAAGCCACGTATTAAAATGTACAATGACGAAAATGGCAACTTCAATGGCGAGGCTTTGGTTGTGTACTTCAAACCGGAGTCAGTCAAGCTTGCGATTGACGTGCTCGACGAGACGGACTTCCGACTGGGTACCCGTAACCCAGATGGACCGATGCGCGTTCAGGAGGCCGACTTTTCGTACAAGCGTCACAAGGATGTGGAGCCAAAGGCTACCATGACCGCGAAAGAAAAGCAGAAGTTCAAGGAGCGCACGGAGCGATTGAATAAGTGTGTTTGTTGATTATGGTGGCAAAGTGTTTCATGCTGACCTGACTGTGATAGGAAACTTTCCGACTGGGGTGATGATGAGGCCGAGGAGACCTTAAAGGCGATCCATGCTGCCGAGGAGGCCAGACGACATGTGATCATGAAACACATGTTTACACTGAAGGAGCTGGAGGTTTGACTCACCCTCCGTTGGACAAATATCGTCATGTGGCTGACGTGTAATTACAGGAAGATCCCCTCGCCAGTATTGAGATTGCAGATGACGTTCGCAGCGAGTGCTCCAAGATTGGTGACGTGACCAAAGTCGTGGTCTGGGACGGAGAAGCTGATGGTGTTGTTACCGTTCGATTTGTGTTAACCGCCGACGCACGCCGCTGTGTTCAGGTAGGCCTTTCAGTCTGAACTAACGTGATGTCAACTGCTGACCATCTTTTAGACCATGCACGGGCGCTACTTCGGAGGCAATACTGTTCTTGCTTACATCTGGGATGGAGATGAGAAGTTCAAAAAGTACAAGCCCCGACGGGACGCAGAGGGCAAAATGGTGAACCCTCTGGATGCAGAAATTGAGGAGAACGAGCGCCTTGAGCGGTACGGAGATTGGCTGGAAAGCGGCGAAAACCAGAAGACCGACAAGGACCAGGAAACCGCCAATGACAAGACCGCCGAGGAGGAGACCGTCGGAGAGGAGACAAACAAGAGTCAGGAAACTGGCACGAACTAGACCGACTGAACAGAAACCGCCGCCGTCAAGCGATCGAAAACGGCGAGAGCCATCCACCAACATACCCAAAACGGCGGGAACTATCCACCAACTGAACGAATTTCATACGATGAGAGCCACAAGGCAAGTGAGTATTTCCCAGCGAATGGAAAGCAATATCCGACTAAACGAATTTCAACTGACGAGAGCTATTCTAGGGCAAGTGAGTACTACCATGTGAATGGAAAGCGACGCCTAATTGAACGAATACCCAATATGTACGATTAGTCCAAATTTTTCGAATTGAACGATTGAAACAATATTCTTAGTTGTAGTTGTAACTAGGTATATGTAACTAGTTATAGTTTGTATGTAGTTACATAGTATGTAGTTATGTAGTATATGGGACCATATCACGCGCCCCAAAGAAACGCAAGATGTGGTTCGCACCTCCCCGAGTCCCGTGATGCGGCTATACCCAATCGGGCCTCCCCCTGAAGTTCAGTTGTTGACTTGTTGATCCCACACACACCGCTCAACTGGCCTTCTTGCTTTCTCTTCTTCCCCATCCTCCCTGACTTGTCACCGGTTCTCCTTTTTTTTCGTCCATCTCTTTTTCAATCCCTTCAAAATGCGTGAGATTGTACGTTATCCCCTCCAGACGCGTCTTTTGTTTTCATACGGCCCCTGAGCCATGACCCCCACTCTCAACAGATCTTTTGCTAACAACGATCTAGGTTCACCTCCAAACCGGCCAGTGTGTAAGTTCGACATGGAACATTCTTGGAAACATTCTTCTGTTCGTGGGACTAAATTGGAATTGGATTACAGGGTAACCAAATTGGTGCCGCTTTCTGGTAAGTGCCGAGCCTTTTTTTTTTTCGCGTTGGGTATCAATTGACGGGTTCCTAACTGGATTACAGGCAAACCATCTCTGGCGAGCATGGTCTCGATGGTGACGGACAGTAAGTTTTAATGGTGATGTTGGTTTCTGGTGGATTGCACGTCTGATATCTTGCTAGGTACAATGGTACCTCCGACCTCCAGCTCGAGCGTATGAACGTCTACTTTAACCATGTGAGTTCAACGACTGGAACCGGAATAAACGTGCATCATCTGATCGGATGTTTTTCTTTGATAATCTAGGCCAGCGGTGACAAGTACGTTCCCCGTGCCGTTCTCGTCGATTTGGAGCCCGGTACCATGGACGCTGTCCGCTCCGGTCCCTTCGGCAAGCTTTTCCGCCCCGACAACTTCGTCTTCGGTCAGTCCGGTGCTGGTAACAACTGGGCTAAGGGTCACTACACCGAGGGTGCCGAGCTTGTTGACCAGGTTCTCGATGTCGTCCGCCGTGAAGCCGAGGGCTGTGATTGCCTCCAGGGTTTCCAGATCACCCACTCCCTGGGTGGTGGTACCGGTGCCGGTATGGGTACACTTCTGATCTCCAAGATCCGTGAGGAGTTCCCCGACCGTATGATGGCCACCTTCTCCGTCGTCCCCTCCCCCAAGGTCTCCGACACCGTTGTTGAGCCTTACAACGCCACCCTCTCCGTCCACCAGCTTGTTGAGCACTCCGACGAGACCTTCTGTATCGATAACGAGGTATGAAACGTGCGAGGAAAAGACTGACATGAAGAATACTGACAATCCTAGGCTCTCTACGATATCTGCATGCGTACCCTCAAGCTCTCCCAGCCCTCCTACGGTGACCTGAACCACCTCGTCTCCGCCGTCATGTCCGGTGTGACCACCTCCCTCCGTTTCCCCGGTCAGCTCAACTCCGATCTCCGCAAGCTCGCCGTCAACATGGTCCCATTCCCTCGTCTGCACTTCTTCATGGTCGGCTTCGCCCCCTGACCAGCCGCGGCGGCCAATCTTACCGCCAGGTCAGCGTCCCTGAGTTGACCCAGCAGATGTTCGACCCCAAGAACATGATGGCTGCTTCTGACTTCCGTAACGGCCGCTACCTCACTTGCTCCGCTTTGTTCCGCGGTAAGATCTCCATGAAGGAGGTTGAGGACCAGATGCGCAACATCCAGAGCAAGAACCAGAGTTACTTCGTTGAGTGGATCCCCAACAACGTCCAGACCGCTCTGTGCTCCGTTCCCCCCCGTGGCCTCAAGATGTCTTCCACCTTCGTTGGTAACTCCACCTCCATCCAGGAGCTCTTCAAGCGTGTCGGTGACCAGTTCACTGCCATGTTCCGTCGCAAGGCTTTCTTGCACTGGTACACTGGTGAGGGTATGGACGAGATGGAGTTCACTGAAGCCGAGAGCAACATGAACGATCTTGTCTCCGAGTACCAGCAGTACCAGGAGGCCTCCGTCTCTGAGGGCGAGGAGGAGTAGTAAGGATTCCCCACAACACCCGATTTTCGAATATGTCGACTAATGAATATTCTCCCTATTTTTAGCCTCGCTGAGGACATTGTTGATGAGGAGGTTTAAATAAATCTTCTTTGAGATTTGTTCAAAGTAATACCCTTGTCAAGCCTACATTCTCTACCATTCGGACCGGCTTGTGGGCGCAAGCCCCGAACCAATTTGTTTGAGCGCTCCTAATTTACACCCTTTTTTGTCTATTTTTCTGCTCGGCTTGGGTGATTTGTTCCGCCCCTCCAGAATAGCACATAGTGGAAAAGAAAGTGACGAATCCATTATTCATGGCCTTGAAGTTGTGTTAATTGTAGTACTGAATATCAAGGTTGGTGCGATAGCAGTTTTTATACGGGCCAGTACCCTAGACTTTATAACTTCATATGCGTAGGTTGTAACAATCTCACGCAGACAAGAAGATGTCCCCAGTTCCTATTGTATTATATAACGCTACAATTATTGATCGGTACACGCATCTCCTCACGGGCGATCCATCGCCTTTCTACCCCTCAATGAAAAGGGCATTTCCCTGTCCGATATCCCTTCAACTCCGACAAAGTCTCATCTAACTGCTTCCTCCCCCTGCCCTCAAAATACTTCGGTCCGACATCCGGAACACTATATCCATTGGGATAATACTTATCCCCCTCATCACCAGGCACAGGCCGTCCTAGAGCCCGAGTCAGCCATGCCATCGGGCCCCAGCGGTTCCAGAACGTGGGCTTGACATAGTACGGCGCGGCCTCCCACTGGGTGAGAAAGAAGCGGTCGTTTTCATCCGGCTCCTCGGTGAACGAGGTGGAGCGCAGGAAGTACGGTCGTGGCGGAGATAGGTAGCGGAGGAATAGCTTGCGAGCTGTGAGGATAGCTGATAAGAGCGCTGCGCAGAATGCGGAGGGGGGCTCGTAACTGTTTAGCAAGATGTTAGATAATGCGTTGGTGATTAGTCCATCCATACATCGCTGCAACTTACTACATCGCCTTCCTGAGCCTGTCATCCATCATAAACGAAACAACCTGCAACCCGACCGAATGCAACATCTTTGGAAGCATATAAACCAGCACGGCAGTAGTCTGATCCGCCGTCTCACGATTCTTAGCATCAGGCACCATAAACTTCGCCTCATACTCCTCGCTCCAAGCATCAATCTCCTCGAGCCACTGAATCCCATCCCTGAACCCGGTCTTACCAGATGGCAGCTTCTCATAGCTAATCTCAAGCCCATCACCCACACTCTTCCAGAAAGTCCCGATAGCACAGCGCTCTAGGTCACTCAGCTGGCGCCACTCGTAGCGATTGATGAATCGAATCGGCTGGAGCGCGAACAGCGCCAGCGTAAAGAGCATATCGTCATCAAGGATCTTACCGGAGGCCCTGTACCCGCTGTGCAGGTAGCGCGTCCGGGCAAGACCGAGGTATGCGCGTGCGGAAGTCGGGTTGTTGCCGACCATTTCTTGGACGAGGACGCTGGTATCCGTGTACCGCTTCAAGGAAGTTTCCGGACTGGAGAATTGACTTGTTTTTGCGAGAAGATTGGATATTGAAGGGATGCCATATGTCTTTATTTTTTCGGTTAGAAATTTCAAGCATAGATCGATAGGGTATGGCCCAATTGTTTGTTTGTGGGGGTTTTTTTTTTCATACCCGGAATAATGCGAATTGCAGGCTCTTGATGAACATGAGTGGGAACTCGATCTGCGCGACTTGTTTTTGGATTTGGAAGGCTTCTTCGTCGGTCATTTTGGACATCGATTCCCGTGTTGGGTAGGCATATTGCTTATGGAGCTTGCGTAGACGCTGGAACCGTAGGCTTGTTGTTACTACCGGCCAGGCGACGAGGAGGCCTACGGCGTAAGGGAGTAGTTGGGCTGCCATGCCGCCTGTAGGAGGGGTAAAATCTAGGTGTCGGTGTAATTCATATTGACGCGGGGATGGGACCTCAGCTAGGGGGTTCCACGAGGTTTAAATAAGATTGTGGTGGTGGTGGTGACCCACGGGACAGGTCCATTTATGAATCCCCACAAGGTTTTATGAACTGCCAATTGTGTCACTTGTATACATAACACCCTGCGTATGAGGTCTCAGATAACCCTTAGAGCATGTACGGAGTAGTAGGGTTTCAAGTTTGTTCTTTCATCTAATCTAGAGAATATAATTAGATGATTCCAAACGCGGGGTGTTCGAAATACCGAGCCTCGGAGATGAGAATCAACATTCACATCCTCGGACTATCCGACTATACTATTATATGCGAAGAAGGGCCTCAAGCCGGAGTATTATCGCACCACTGTAATCCCAAATCTACATTTGACAAAGTGCCGATGGCATTCTCAGCTGTGCGAGATGCACGTGCATGCGATCACGCCTCGTAAGCACTGTAGCATTTATTCTTAGGCGAACGAACCTGGTCTAGGGTGTGTTACAGCTTCAGTGTTTAAACGAATTCTATTGAAATTATTTGGATTATAGGTCTAGCCTGACACTATCACATCGGGTCTTTACAGTTCCCATATCACTATATACTATCTGGTTTATGTTGAGGGGATATAAAATGTTCTGCCTCCACACTTCCTAACTAGCAGATCATTATGCCAACGCGTAAAAAGTGTGGCACACCACTAACGACCAATGAATCTGAGCTCCAATGCCCGTAGCGGTGGGAAGAACACCGCAGTAAATCCCGCGCCCAACCAGAGGCCCAGATCAGCTTCGCCAGCCATCTGCGCGATGGGGCCGATATAATACGATTGGGACTAAAGTGAAGTGTTAGCGAGAGACGACTAGTCGGATTTGTGAGAATAGAAGGCTTACCATGCCAACAATTGCACCAGCCCAGCCAACAAGGAAAGCAACTCCCGCGGCGATCCCCAAAGGCAGTTTGTCGCGACAGTTCCACTGAGACCAGTCATAGCCTCTTCTCCGACGGAAGACCATGTGTTCTTCAAAGACAATCACGACAAACATCATAACCCAGTATCCGATCAGAGGCAAGAAAGACTTAAAGATCTCGTACAGCCGGTCCCGGCCTCCCATCGCGCATGCGGCATAGATCACCGTAGCAAGAGTCGTGAAGACTGGTCGGGGAACCTTTCCAAACACCCCGCCAATCATCTGAAAGTTCATTCCCATTGAGTACGCCCCGGGAGTATTATTGGCAACCAGGGCGAGAACATTGATGACAGCACAGAATTTCCCGAACCCTCCGAGACCGTCGTATGCTGTCATCAGAACGCCCCCAGGACTGCTGCCAAACTTGGCCGCCAAATGTGGCGAGCTGGCAATCACGGTTCCAAGACCAACACCCATAAGAAGAACGATTGACATGGCACAAGTGGCGGCGAAGACTGTGACTAGGAATGTCCGATAGCTCTTCATTTGTGGCGGGATATACACATAGTAATCGGCGGCAAGCGGGGCCCAGGCAAGGGGAATGGACAATGCCAAGGAGAGGAAGGTTATTATTTTGGCGATTAAGTGCTCTGTCGACATTGGTGTTTGGATGTTGAAGTCGAAATTAGGCCCTGCTGAACCCACCATCACGCATATCACCAGCAGCTGTGGCAACCAGGCAACTCTTATATTGATTAGAATATGCATTTCCGGTATTCTGGGCTGTCAATCCTTACCGTTCATATAATTGGAAGATTTTCATCCCAAACAGAGCCATGACCCAACTAGAAACGGCGACAATGATAATGCCCACTATCACAGAAAGATGGCCGCCAGAGACCACAGACAAGATCTGGCCACCGACGACGCAGTTTACCATGCTATACCCGATATTGGTGAAAAGGTTCAGGATAATGCAAACTTTGCTGGGATAATACCCCATGAAATATCGGGCCACGATCTATCAAATTCATGAGCATCCGATCATTTTGTTAATAGCACTTTGTTCTCCTCGTGCATAGAAAAACCGATGTCTCCAGACCAACATACCAAAGTTCGGTTCCCGCTTTTCGGTCCCCATATACTTATAAAGCCAACAGTGCAATTGCCGGCTAAACACCCAAATACAGCACAGAGGGCCGCATCCCTGAAGCTCAGGCCAAGCACGAGTGTACCCATTGATCCAACAACGATGTTATTCGTAGCCAATGTCATGCTAAACCACATTAGCAGCATATGAAGTATGGTTGAAGACGTTATTGGTTCTCGATCTTCGATAGGAATAGGCTCGATGCCACGCCTCTCCACATTTCTCAAGCTTGCAGCCCATCGTGAGCATCTTGATTGTGGTACGGGACCAGGCTTTGTGAGATCTGAGTCGTCGGAGGAGCTGTTGGAAGCGCTTTTGTCGAGGTGAAATTGGCTCAGACTCCCAAGAGCAGGCGAGCTGTGGGCCTTCTCGACATCGTCAGCCTTCATCCTCGGATATCTCGAAGGACGTGTAGATTGGATGTCGTAAATCCACGGCTATACAATAGCCACAAAAGTTGAGGGAAATGAGCCGTTTGTATAAAACATGACGGAGGGGGTCAGCTATGATATGATAGATATAAGGGAAAAAGCATGCGGGGCCAGTGCACCATTGCTAAGCCGTTGAATACTAACATCACCCTGTCTACACAGTGAGACGGTGTAACAACCCGAGGGGAAACTGGATACATACACATTCCTCAGCAATCAAGGCACCAACCGAGCAGCTCGCAGACGGTATCCAATGATGAGGCCTGGAATTGAACCATTGCAATACAACCGTGAACAAACACACTCTGTAGATTGTAGATCATTGATCGTCTGGTGGAGAAAAAAGAAAGCTACCCAGCTCTATCCCAACATACAACCTTGGAAGTGTGGAGATGAGCAATATTGTCCCATCCACCAGGACACTCACCAACACACATATTCGGTGAGTCTGTAGCCATCTCATGATACAATCAAAGGAAGGGATAGGCCCATGACAGCCACACCATAAAAAATAAAAGTCCGGTCGACCCCTGTGATCCGCGATAAATTCCCGTATGGGGTAAGTGGTATGCTGGAAAGCTCCGAATATGCATGCTATGGAATGTTGTCGACGCAAGGAGTATGTGTTAGCTCACGATTCTGTACGATGACCAGATTTTGAAAGGAGGATGATGATCAGCCGAAGTTTTGTTAAGCAACTTCCGCGAGAAATGTATTCTGGTCCCTTGTGATTGCTGCGGCACGAATGCTTCCCCGGACATCTTCTGTAATGATTCGCTATAGCTCTTAGTATATGACGGCTTGAGGGAAGGAACCCTTTTAAATAGCTCCGATTAGTGTTTAACTTCATTAAGCTATTCATAACTTAGCTTAGTTACTGCATATGGAAAGTTTCTCGCTGTTCGGTTGTCACCGGCACCGCGGTATAGCTCATCTGAGCATGAGTTAAGTGGTACATTATACAGGGGGCATTATGAAGACTTGAATGGTGCTACATGCTCTTTGTAAGAGCAAATCCCCCTTCATCCCGACCTCTCTCATGGCCGGTCTTCTCGGAAGGCTTAGACACACGAACCCCCGAATTATGTGATATTACGTAGCTCGAGTATCTAGCTCAGATACTTTCCTACAAGTCCAGCCAAGCTTTCCCCCCGTCTCGTCTGTCCCACAAGCCGAAATTCGTGGAGGCGAACTCTCCTGCTTTTTAGGCGTTGGCGACATATATTTTGGACACCCGAGTTTCACAGATAGACGGCGGAAAACTGCCTAATTTATGAAATCGACCTTTCTATGTATAACATTTGACATGATGCGTTATGTCCAGTATAAATGTACTAGTTATAACATATTCAGTAGGTATCTACCAGGGGCCCTCCAATTGGAGCTCCTATTATGGGGATACTGAGGGTCCTGTACTGGAAACTAAAAAGACCAATGTCCGATAAATGTTTGATTTGGCTCCTTTGGCTTGCTTCGGGGACTGCTGGCCTGAAACATCTTTCTGAACGAGTATCGTGGCCTTGAAATACAGAAGTAGTAGTGTTTTTGAGCCCCTAAAGTAATGAATGACGTGCATCTTGATGGATATAAATACCATAGATCCCCCAAGCATCAAACAACACCGTTTATTCACCTTAATAGTGGTCAATATTGGATCGATGTATCGGTTGGAGCTTCCTGATGAATAGGTTAGAAACAAGACCTTAGAGACTTCAAACAATGAGTTGCAGAATACACAAGCAGGTAGGCCTCTTAGGACAGATATTAGAGAGGCCACTTGTGCCAAAAGATTATGCCGTGGTGATAGATTGAAAGTATCCGATGGCCTTAAATGGAAGGCGAAGCCGGACTTGACATCCTCCGCCCCACATTTCCTATTTAAGAATGAGGGGAGAATAGAAATATCCAACTTCTGTTTCTCGATTTCCCTATTTCACACTTCCCAGTAACCTGCTACATATTCTAAAATGGCCTCCATAACCCCATCTCAAGAAGACCTGCAGAAGTTCTACATCGGCAAAGATATCAGCGATGTGCCCAAACCAGCCGCAATCCTTGACGTAGCAATCATTCGACGACACTGCGAGACAATGCTACGCACAATAAAAACACTCGATGTCGGATTCAGAGTTCATGTTAAGTCGCACAAGGTAAAAAGGCCTCAGATACCATATTCTCCACGTAATTACACTCAACTTACGAACATCAGACACCCGAAATCGCTAAGCTCCAAATCGGCGACAGCACCGAGGCCAATTTCATAGCCTCCACAGTCCTAGAGATCGAGATGATGATCCCTCTACTACAGGATCTGAAACAAAAAGGCTGCAAAATTAACATTCTCTACGGCATCCCCCTCGTCCCATCACAGGTTCCACTACTAGCCAAAGCAGCCCGCGAGCTAGGCGAGAACAGCATCACAGTGATGATTGACCACCCAGACCAACTTCCCTACCTGGAGAAACTATCTTCTCTAGCAGGACATCCAACCTGCGCTTTTGTCAAGGTCGACACGGGCTATCACCGCGCCGGCTTACCACCCGTATCCCTCAATAAGAACGGGTTACTCGAGAAGCTTGCCTCCGCGGAAGAAAAAGGCGGGGCAAGACTCCTCGGATTGTATTCACACAGCAGTCTGAGTTATAGCGGAACAACCCCCGATCAAGCGATGGGCCATTTGATCAGTGAGATCCGCGGATGCAAAGATGCCTTGGAGAGAAATTTCCATCTATTGCCCGAAAGGGAATTGATCATCAGTGTTGGTGCTACCCCGCAGGTCGTCTCATCCCAGAACTTGCTGCGTGAGAACTCTCCCTGTGCGGAAGCGCAGGAACTGAAGGCTTTGCTTCGCGAGACAAATGTCGAGCTGCATGCTGGCGTCTATCCCATCCTGGATATGCAGCAGTTCTCCACAAATGCTAGTGCTGATTCTGGAGTTCTGGAGGATGAAATTGCCATCTCGGTGCTCGCTGAAGTATGCAGTGTCTATAACGACGGCGAGCGTGACAAGCCCGAGGCGCTTCTAGCTGCGGGGACGCTTGCACTGGGTCGAGAGCCGTGCCCGAGTTACTCGGGCTGGGGGGTTGTTTCTTCTTGGCGGCTAGATGGATTGGGCAAAGCTTCATCGGAGAGATTGGTTGTTGATAGGATCAGTCAGGAACATGCGATTGTGACCTGGGAGAGTGAGTCGCTGGCGAAGATTCCCCTGCGAATCGGACAAGTGGTTAAAGTGCACCCGAATCATGCTTGCGTTACTGGTGCCTTTTATGGATGGTATTTTGTTGTCGATTCGGATCAAGACAGTGAGACCTCTCGGATTGTGGATGTTTGGGTTAGGGCGAGTGGGTGTGGTATGAGGGCTTGGTAGAGTATGTCTGCAAGTTCGGGCCTCGGGGATATCTTCCGCTTATGAACTAGTGTATCGCAGTGTATAACCACTGTGAGTAGTCCTGATTCACTATAACCCTGCATCATCCCCCCAAACTTTGCACAAATGAAAGAGCATAAGCAATCGAAATGGATAATAGGTCAGATATCGCCTTCGCAGAGCGTTCCATTTGCTGTAGTGGGCGATCCTAGTTAGGTATATATCCGAACTAGTTGGTGGACTGATCTATACATATCGGAAGCCGACACCCCTGGAGTGGATATTTGTGGAGTAGCAAGCTTCTGATAAAGTAAGTTAGAGCAGACTTCCCTGAAGAATTCAAGAATCCTTCGTGTCTAGGTATTCGTGGAAAGTTGAATAGTAACCCAGTTTCCCCACAGGTCCCTGTGGAGAGAGGCGGCATGATATTTACCCCAAGACCAATTACCGAAGTTACCCCGTGTTTAGGACCGCTTGTTACTCCTATAGATAAAAAGGAGTCCATTCCATTTATCTGGGGTTCCTGCAGATACTTCGTGTAATTAGCTGAGGAGGAAACCGAATTGTCCTTTCGAGCTCTTATTGACATTTGCTATGGTATGCTAGGAAATAATAGCACGTTGGTGTGAGTAGACGTGGCGAACACTCACAGGAATATTATTATGTACAGTTGGTTGATAAGACAGTAGCCTCTTAGACGAATACTGCCTGGTCACTTCTGGTTCCGCATGCCTGTGCTAGTGTTGAAATTGGAGTCTGCTAGGGCCAATGATCCAACATGGTAAAAGACTCTGATAAAATGACACTGACCTACCCCATATGCTTCCTCTGCTTCCTCTGCTTTTATGGTAAATTACTGGAGAATACTCCAGTCCCCATGCTCGACCGATATCGACCTTCCGAATAAAGACAGTTTGGTTGTAAGTTGTCAGAAGCCATATTTCAGGTCCAACCCGAGCATGTACTGCGCAATTTGACCTATATGTATGCGTCAGTGTGAATTTCCTATTAATAGCTCACAATACTGACCTAGTACGGAGGCAAAGCGCCCTTGAAGGCGCTCAGCTTAAGATCTTCGTACTGAGCGTCGAAGACGGCTCCTGGAGTTGTCTTAGCTCTTCCTTCTAGCCTACCTTGTATACCCCTCTCGTCACAGACTAGAACGCGCTCTTCGTGTAAGTCATATTGACCTGTTTAGGATTGGAAGTCTTTTTTCGGGTCTATTGCTCAGGGTTAGTAAGGTGCACTGCTTCAAAGGCACTTTTGGGGTCTCACTGTAGCCGGGGGTGTCTTTGCGGAAGGTTGCCCTTTCGATGGGACTCTGTGTGGACAGAGGGAAAGATCAAGGGTATAGGAAAAGACGAGCTTGAGAACTAATGAGCACTTTGAATCACGAAAGAGGAGGTTGACTAGTGGGACTTTAAGTGAGAGAAGTAGTATACCTCAAGTGAGAGAAGCACTGTTTACAAGGTTATAGAGTAAAGAGGGTAAAGCGGCGAGTAAAGTATAAGGAAGGCTAACTAGTTAGTAGAACCTTAGGTTAGAGTTAAGTGAGAGAAGCACTATTTACTAGGTTTAACTGTAACCGACGAGTAAAGGCCTAGGAAGTACGAGGAAGTATGAAGGTTAAGTGAAAATTAGAGATGTAGAAAAGATTCCGTAGTTTTACCAAAAAGCGATGGCAATATGAGAAGTAGTGAGAATACCTATTAGGCAAACTTGACAGCATGGAGCTACAATACAAGTTTATAGAGAGCATGTGGAGTAATTTACAAAGAACGAAAGTGGGAAAGAAAGTGGTATCTTCAGAATCTGAGAATTTGACAATCAGGAACAAGAGAGAAAACAAAAAAAGGAAATTAAATGCTGAATGGCGCGGAGGCCTTGTATACGCCAAGAGATATCCAAAAGAAAAGGCCAGCCTGGCCACCGAACCCAAATGCAAATGATTGTATGGACCCAAAAGTACAGAGGAGTCTATGCTTAATTTCAACAGCGTTGCGCCGAATCACCTTTCCAGACACCGAAAATAGAGCAGTAGAGTTTGAGTCGAAGGAGAATAAGGGCATGACGAATTAAAGTATCCCCGATGATCGGGGAGAAAAAGAAAGGAGTAGAAGAAAGCGGATGTGGGCTCAGACCTGCGATTGAGAGAGACTCGATCTCGATCTCGATCGCTGAGACAAAGAGCGTCGGCCACGGCTAGAGGGCGCGCGGTCCACCGACGGGGCATGCTCGAAGAATGGAATCAGATCCGGGTTTTGGCTCGGGGGTGTTTTGGAGGTAGCGGAGTACTCGTTCAAGATACGATCATCAGCAGCGGTATCCGGGTGAACTTCAATCCCTTGCTCGCGATCAAGGCCGCTGTGAGGGCCGCCGTTTGTCGGGAAGCTGATCTCGGGCTCGTTCTGGGGTCGCTCGATGGGAGACCATCCGGCAATACTACCGGCAACGATACCTGCCATAGCAGCGGCGGGTCCGAACGTCGAGTTCGATCGTGACCGCGTGCTCCGTCTAGAACGAGACTCGGGAGTAGCTGGCTGTGGGGTCGGGCTGCCGGTGTCATTGTCGTTGTCGCCATTCGGTGTGGGTGGGGCGGAGGAATCACGAGAGCGGGAACCACTGCGAGACCGAGGAAGGAGTTCCTGAGGGTGTTGCAGCTTGTGGCGGATGTGGCGCAGGCGGCCGCCGCGGACACTCTTGATGAAGGCAAGCTGATCGCGGATTTCTTCCAGGGCGGGGTTCCATTCGTAATTGCGGTCCTCGTCTGAGACGACCAATTCGGGACCCTTGTTGCGATGCCAAAAGTGGGGCACAAGCCTGGCGGCGAATTCATCCGGAATAAGACGAATGATCACAGCGATGGGTAAAGAGATCGCTCCGAGAACAAGACTAACGGCCCACTGCGAGCCTTGGTCAAGACGTTTCACAGAGAAAGCAGCGCCGCCAACAAAGATGATCAAGACTTGACCTCCAATAATGATGAGCTGAATACCAATGAACCAACGGTTGTTCCAGATACCTTCCAAAATGTTGAGCTTGTTGTCAATACGACGAGAGTTATACTGGTTGAAAATTTGCATGAACACAAAAGTGTTGAATACCACAGTCTGCAGGTGGCCGAAATCCCAAGGAAAAATCTTAGCTCCGGCGAAATTCAGAACGAAAGTTACAACCAGCTGATAGATGGACTGTCCAATGATCATCTTCCACATTGTCAGAGTGATGAGGGGATCGGATTTCGATTCGGGTCTGCGGTCGAGCACTGTTGGTGTAGGAGGGTCTGTCGCCAAAGCGAGAGCGGCAAAGGTGTCCATGATCAAATTGACCCACAGCAACTGCACTGCGCTGAGCACTGAATCCTCACTATCACTAGCGACTGCAGAGACGAAGGTGAGAATAACGGCGGTGATGTTGACAGTGATTTGGAACTGAAGGAACTTCTTAACGGCGTCACAGACGGTGCGACCCCATGCCATAGCCTTGACGATAGAGGAGAAGTTGTCATCCATGAGAATAATGTCAGAGGCCTCTTTGGCAACTTCGGTACCAGTGATACCCATTGCAAAACCAACATCGGCATTCTTGAGAGCCTGAGCATCGTTGGTACCATCACCAGTGACAGCAACAGTCTCTCCAAGCTTCTTGAGTTGATTCACCAGGATCTTCTTATCATCGGGGCTAGAGCGGGCGATGACCTGGAGTCTTGGGATGATTTGGTTCATTTGGCGTGAGCTCAGCTTGCGGAATTTGGGTCCCTCAATGGCGATACCACCAGGTGTGTAGATACCACACTCCTGGGCGATAGCCTTAGCGGTTATGATGTTATCACCAGTCACCATTCTAACGAACACTCCAGCTTTTTGACATGTGTACACTGCCTCGGCAACACCTGCTCGGACAGGGTCTTGAATACCGAAGATTCCCAACATTGCCATGTCCTTGAAGATAGGTTCGAAAACTGCCTGGTTGCGATCGGTTTCCGCCGTAGGAGCCCCACGGGGTGGCCATTGTTCGAAGTCACGGTAAACCAGGGCAATGCACCTGAGGGAGCGGGTGGCGTAGTTGTTCATAATATTGTCCAGTGAACTCCTCTCCTCATCGGTAACAGGAGCCTCCGACAGAGAGTCGGTAGGGTCTCGGACAATGCGCGTCGACTTGGCGGCTAGAATCTCTGCAGCGCCCTTAACTAACATTCTGTATTTCCCATTCTCCAGCTGGACCACAACTGCCATGCATTTGCGGCCTGAGTCGAATGGGAACATCTGCGCGAGTTTGCCGTTCGCTCTCGCTTCGCCAAGAACCCCCATTCCGAGGTAATCCCTAGCGAAAGTCAAGAGGGCAGTCTCTGTCTTGGATCCAATGTATGTCTTAACTCCATCGGCCTCGCCTTCAAATGCGGTTGAGTTGTACACAATCGATTGGAGTAAGACATCCTTCACCGAGGGCGATAGGGTAGAGACGAAATCCGAGGGGGTTATTTCACTTTGATCATCGGACGAGACACCAGAATACTTTCCAAACCGAGACGTGGTACCCAACGTCGCAGCCACTGCAGTCATTTTATTCTCCGTCAAGGTTCCAGTTTTGTCAGAACAAATCGTGGTAGCATTGCCCATAGTTTCACAAGCTTTGAGGTAGCGAACCAGGTTGTTGTCTTTGAGCATTCGTGTTGTAGCAAAGGCCAGAGCGAGTGTGACAGCAAGTGGTAAACCTTCAGGTACCGCGACAACGACAATTGTAACAGCAACAATGAAAATCTGCAGGAATGCTTGACCCTTGCGGTCGGCACCACCTTCCATGCCCTTGAGACTAACCAAAAACTTGATGAAAAGGACCACAAACAGCAACAAACCAGAAGCGAGACCGAGCTTGGCAATGTACTCAGCCAACTTGTTGAGCTTAGTTTGTAAAGGTGTTGTCTCGCCCTCCTCTTGGAGGGACATCATCGTCCGGCCGTAGGTGGCGTGCATACCGGTAGCAGTGACCAAAAACGTGCCGACGCCCTCAGAAACCTTGGCACCAGAAATGATAAAAGGATCCATCTTCTTCAGGTCTTCGTGTTGCTCGATTGTCCGGTACACTTCATCGCCTGGGGTTTTGCGGAGAACGTCAGACTCGCCAGTAGCTGAAGATTCGTCGCACTTGAGGTCGTGGCCTTCGATCAAGATCCCATCAACTGGGACCATATCACCAGGTTCCAGAAGCATCAAATCACCAACCAAGACATCGTGGATGGAAATTTCCTCCGTTCGGCCGGACCGCGTCACTTTGACTTGTCGATTCTCCTTCTTTTTGTTGAGTTTCGCAAACTGTCGTTCCTTTTGCCAGTCGTTCGCCGCACCGACCGTAACCACGATAATAATGGCCACAAGAATGGCCAAGCCTTCAACCCATTCAACGCCAGGTTCATCAGGATTTGCTGGATGGAGTGATTGCGGAATTCCCACAGCAAGTGAAACTGCAGCTGCGACCGTCAATAAGATCAACACCTTATCGTTGTAGGCAATCCATGCAAGCTCCCAGATAGTCTTCAATTTCTTCTCTGGAAGCTTATTATCCCCGTAGATACGTCGGCGGTCGAAGAAATCTTCTCCGCCCTGGGTTACGATGGGATCCTCAGTGGCGGGTGGCGGTGATGTATTTGGAGAGGCAGACTTGGGTATATTCTTCTTTGGCGAGGAAGGCGAGGAAGGTGAAACAACCTCGTCAAAACGAACAGTTCCGTCAAGGGTTGTCTCATCAACACTCAAGCCGCTTTTTACATCAGTTCGAAGGCCTTTTTCCAATCCTCGCAGACCTCCTAACGCGTGGAAGGCGCTAAAGCTTTTCGGGTTTAGAAGCTTGTTCAGCTGACCAGGGGAAAAAGCAAACTTGTTGTCCTCAACCTCGAACTCGGATTCGCGGCCAGGGTCTGGGGTCAGGGCATCCTCATCGTGTATGTCGTTTATGGCGGCGTTCTTGACCAAATCGGATCTCGATTCGTGGGATGTTGAGGGCACATATGTTTCACCGCCGTAGGTGCTCGATGTTTGGCCAGTCTCATCCGACTCCAAGGAGTTGCCTCGAGAGCGTGTTCCAGGAACAGAAAGGAAGTTTGAGTGTGCCTCAGGCGCCTTCATCTTGGGTGATGAGATGTTGTGTGGGGAGGTTGGCCGGCTCTCTCGTTCCCGAGCTTCGGAGGAGGCATTGGAGCGAATCGAGGACGTGGACCGCATATCCGTGGGAGAAACACTGCCATTGCTTAGCAGTGCTGTTGTGTCGGGGGCTTGTGCATTATCGGTGTAGGTCTGTGATCCTCCAGAGAGGACTTGGATGGGAGGGTGTTCGGTATCAGGGGAGTTGACGGCCGAGGTGTCGATGGTAATGGTCGGCGCGCGCTCTCTGCGCAGGGTTGATTGGCCCGGCTCATCTTTTGGGTGCGGATCAGACATTGTGGGAGTGTCTATTCAATGCGCGATTCATGCGTGGCACACACCCTTGTAGATGAGTAGTTCATGTGGATAAGGAGAAAGTAGAGAATGATAAGAACTCCATAAAACTCCTAAACTCCCCAGAGGTAAGGGTTGAAAGAGTGTAAAGGTGTAAAGGTGTAAAGTGTAAAAGTGTAAAGGTGTAAAAGATAGGAGAGGCAAGCGGCAAGGTAATACTTGCCCCCGTTGGAGACGTCAATTATCTCTCCACCCGGACGGTCGAGAACTTCATTACGGAGTACCCTAGTTACCTTAGATTACTTAGATTACTTAGATTACCTACAGCATAGATTACCTAGATTACCGACTTAAGTATTGGATTTCTTCCTTTTTTTTGGCCTTCAATTTCTCCACTTTGAGTTATCCTACTGTAAGTAGATGATGTACTCCATATAACCCATATAACTAACCTATAAACCCATAACTATAACCCATCTTATAATATTCCTGTCTGTAAAAAATGAAGAAAATTCTTCACCATATTTACGTGGGTAATTAACGAATAAGGAGCAAATCCCGCAAAGACCACCAATACCAAGCTATATAGTGCCTGCACTGCCTCACTTGCCAAGACAATGGACATGCTCAACATCCCGATTCGGCAAAATAAGGGGGGAGGAATATGGAAAAATAAAATAAAATATTTGGAAGAGAGCTTGAATAAATGTTAAATCACTTGGATCTAATTTCAAATGAAGATTTAACAGATTCAATTAAAGCCCAGACGTTAAGTTATTCATCTCTAATCCAGCCTCTCAATATGTATGCCCCTTGAACAAAGTGGTGACGTCCCCTATTTACAACGATGATCGACGTTGATGGAGTCCATATGTAAGACTTTTCCTTTTTCATCTATAAAATCAAACTCTGATTTCCGGAACTTGACGGACTAGTAGAACATTAACTGGTGTTATAGCACCACATAAACATAGACTCAGCCACACTCAGACCACATCCGATCCTTGCATCGAAGCCATCGTACGGCATACATCAGGGTACCTAGGTACTTCGTAAACACAATGCATTAATTAGACTGGCTCAAACCCATCAAAAGCTTAGAATCGTTACACGGGGCACATAAAGTAGACCTACGATATAGCTCGGTCCTCTACAGATCTAAACCAGCCGAATCGGGCATACCTAGTATATAGTTACGTTGTACAAGATATACCTCCCATGCCATAAATTTTCCGTTCAGCCCCAAAGTCACACATGTAGCACAACAAAAGATAACACTCAAATCTAAAATCTTATTCTCCTTAACTAATCCCGACAACCCTCTCACCTCCCAAACATACAGAGCCCAATCAAAACCCAAAAGCCTCAAAACCAGGAAATGTCCAACCCAACCAACAAATACGGCCTCACCGCCGTCCCAGCCTCTGCCCAAGACCTCCTCACCAGTACGGAGTACACCTTACTTTACCCAGCACCAACCATTCCCCCAACCCCCCAATCCTAGAAACCCCACTAGCACACACGCACCCAACCAGGTCTACAACCACTCACAACGAGTGTATGATTTCGAGCTTGCAAACGATACCGATTCCTGTTTGCAAACTGGGACTTGGACAACCAAACTTGCCTCCTCGCTTGTTTGTTGCATGATATTGGGACCATGGAGGCCAATATCACCGCCACCAGGCTAAATTTTGAGTTCTTTGGCGGCGTGTTGGCATTGCGCGTCTTGCAGAATGATACCCATGAAGACGAAGGCAAGGCTAATTAATGTAGGTGCCCATATTCGTGAGCGGGGGAGTCCATCCGAGCTTCGGGCCCGCGACGGCCCCGCGTGAACACACCAAGCAGGGGTTGTCTCCCGTTGGTAATATCACTGCTGTAGGACAGTCTCTGCAGTTGATGACGATCTTTGGTATGTATATGCTTAATGTTTATCGGCTGACGGCTCTATCCGCGCGGTCTAGGTGTTCTGACTGTATATATATGTGCGCTCTATATCACTGCCTCTCCCTTTGGTATCAATATATTTTCAAACCATTAACCTCGCTTTATCTTGATCAAGATATCATGGCCCGCACTATTAGAGGCGATCTGTCGTAGCACCGCGCCTGGGAAGAAGCTGGACATGTCGCAATGATCTCTCCTAAGGGCAAAGTTCCTTATTAGGTACACACTCGTCGTACCTCGCATCTATTTAGCTCATGATTCCCTCAACCTCCCCAGCGAGGAAGTCAATCTAGCCAACCATGCTACTTGCTGCTCGTGCTTTGATGGCTGGCCCTAGGGTTCCTCGATGTAGAATGTTCTTAAGGTTCAAGGGCCACTACGCTCATACCAAGATAATCACAATCCACGGGCCTTCCCTCCCAGCGACTCGATATTGCTGTCTGAGGTCCCGCGCCCCATAGCAAGGATTACTAGGGATATATGACCCCCTAACCGGAACCAAGTATTAAGGATGAGGCCGTGCCGACTGCTCTTGCAGAAATTTTTCGTTTTAAGGTTGAGACACTGGAAATCCCAGCGTGACGGTTGGGGCCAGACTGTGGGCTAGAGTATAAATACTATGTATGTATAGGGTGGAATCCTTTATTGTGCCGTTCATCTTTACTTACCATCCACATTCTATATTCTTAAACATACACTATTGCTATACAGATTCTGTAACTTTACCTCCATCAGGTCTGCCTACATTCTCAACCACTATCAATGAAGTTCCATTAGTTTCCTAGGCTAGAACTTATTTTCCCGTCTCTTACTAGGTGTAACTTGACCCTCTCCAACATACCAGCGACGATCTAGTAGTAGCTACTGGTAAGACCATGACAACCTGATAACCCACTTATCCAAAGATCTTTTAACTATGTGTTTGATATTTTGGCAATAGAACCAAGAATAGTCAGAGGAAATATACTGGAAAAATCCATCACTCGCCGAGAGACGTCCACTGCTCGCCCATTGATTACCCTTCATCCCGCCATCTTACAACTCCGGACAAACACCCCTGATATGCTCACATATCGTTTTCGCTGCCTCTTCGGGCGTGAAATGAGACACATCGAGTTCCAAATAATTTGGGTGGCCAGTGAAGCGATGTACATCCCCCTCACGACGGAACTGGGTGACAAGCTCGACGTCTGTCAGCTTCGAGTGTAATTCTCGATCCGACGAGACCAGGCGCTGCATATTGGTCCTTTCGTCACAGAAGAGCAGAATAGGTACGAGAACGGCACGTCGTGCTTCTGCAGTGGCGAGATATTCTGCGCACACGGCCGTGCCGAGGCCGTCGTCGCTCTGGAAATCCGTAAAGATGTAAGTTGTGTCGAATGTTGCGGGCTCATTGGCCAGCGCGGAGAATATAGAGCTCCGGATTCCGCGGCGGAGGCTTTGATAACCTGGCTGGGTGCGGTGGAGAACAGCGTCGGCGGGGTTTATTAGGAGGTGGTTATGCACGAGTTTTGCGGAGGGGAGTTGCTTTAGAAGGGAGTGGGCGATGGTTAGCTTTCCGACGCCTGGGAAGCCATTGAGATGAACTATCGGGCGTCGTGGTTCAGATATTGATGAAATAGTCATCGCGGATGTGACGTGGTGGACAGATTGCAGTAGGTCAGCGAAGAGTTATAATAAAATGTGAATTATTTGTAGAATGGTAAGACTTGGGACCCCTGCAATTTAGGATATCGATGGCAAGTGTCACCCAGTTCCCAGGACAACTCTTTGTTTGAATATAGATAAGTCTAATAAGAGATGATTTTATTGTTAGTTACGGCATACCCTGAAATGAGTCAGGTAGATCTAAATTAGGCATTTCGAATGCACGACTAGGACGATATAGGAGTATACTGTTGATAAAAGACGATGTTGTGCATTCATAGATGTCTTATTGACATGCAGTAGCTGTAGTAAAACGAAGTAACCTGTCCTCCTTCCATATTTGACCCAGTTTCGTTCATATCAGAGCCTCGCCGTTAAAAAAAATAAAAAAACTCAAATCCACTCAAATCCCATGCTAATGTACACAGAACAAATCGCCGCTAGATTTACTGCTCCCGATCTGCGGACGATACGACCCCGAGCCTCTTCTTTTCTTCTTCGGAGATCGTGACATCCCAGATCTTCAATTCCTGGCCCTTTTCGAAGGTGGTGTGGTCCATTGGGGACTTGCGCTGGCTGGAGTCCCGGATGACCAAGGCCTTGCTGGACAAAGCGAGCACATCGACAAGCTCGGCCATGCGTCGTGACTTTGTAAAGGCGCGAGTGATGTGCTCGTAGTTTGCAGCCCAGATAGACACAATCATGCAGGATGTCAACAGGTCGTGGCGCTCGAGGGTGTGACTGGCGTAGTACAAAGCGTTGTGCCAATCGAGAAGTAACTCCGGAATGTAGGTTGTCCGAATGTGTTCGAAGTCTTGTTCTTCCTCGGCTGTAGGAAACCGTTAGTCTTGAGATTCCAACGCGAAAACATCGAGTACATACCATCGGTAGATGTGGGTAGCCAGTCTTCAGCGACCACTGCGCCAACCCAGTCTTCTAGAATAGTCACGCATTCGTTCATGTCTTGACCCATGCCCTTCAAGGTGCCCGAGTCACGTCGACGTTTGGTCCTGGGCTGATTAGCTTTGATGGTGAGATGAAACAGGGGAAGGGAGGACTCACTTGGACATCTGCTCGTGCACCAATGCAAATTGCTCCACAGCATCAAACCCGAGAGCCAAACTCTCCAGATCTAGAACCCTATGAGCTTTGTAGTATGCCGAAACCAGTGCAATATTGTTGGAGCCAGAAAGACTTCGTCGGTGGAGGCTGTTTCTCTTCGATTTGGTGGGGCTACTTGGTGTGGTTGACTCGGTTTGTGCTCCCTCTTGCGGAGGCATAGAAATGATATCGGATCCGAATTTTTCAATTGAGATATCAGCCAACCGAATACGGAAACTCACCTCGCGAGCAGCGGCAAGCTTATCAGCAACTGGTAAAAGTCAGTTCGGGCGGTTTTTCAACAACAGGAGTGACAAAACCTACGGAAGAACTTGCGGTACAGCCAGGATCCAAGATCGCAAATCTTATCCCACTGGCCATCGATGTAGCGAAGCCACTCCAGACTTCGAATCATCCTGTCGTCTTCAGGAGCGACGGAGGTCCCAATCAAGTCGGTCTTGGGTGACACCAATGCCCGGGAACCGTCAGGTCGTCGCAGCACTCTCGAATAACCAGTGACTCCTCTAGAATGTTCGATCGCAGAGACATGTTCCTTCGCCCACGCCCATTGAACATCAAGAACAGTTTCCATGTCAATGTGATGTTTGCGCGCGAGCCGGACTTGCTGTATCTTTTCTTGTGGGTCAACAATTTCAATGAGAATCTTGGATAGAACTTCGTGTCCCATTGGCGCGGGGAGGAGAGACACGTAAAGAGGGACAAGGTGGAATAGACCTCTTTCTTCCAGGTTGGCAACATGTCCAGCCACGATGACCGATGCTGTTTCGACGAAATGGGCATCCACGCGGGCGTACCCCCTCGCACTGGCCACAACGTAAACATGAGATGCAATCCTGAGAGCTTCTTCGTCATCGGCAGCTATGAGGAAAGATTCATCTACTGGCTTGCGCGCAATCTCTGGGATAACAGAGCTGTTCCCATATTTATCGGCGCTAACTTGAGATACAGCGTGCGCCAAAGAAGTGAAGAATGTGTCGTAGCCTTTACTGAGAATCGCGGCCTGGATGTTGCGGAACGGATTACGTGCTTCGCCGCTGACCCGGTCGTTACCCCTGAGATAGACAAGGAACTTTTGAAGTTCTGCGTGACCAGCCGGCTCCGGGTTGAATGCCACAGGGGTGTTGGGGAAGTGGCTCAATTTCCGGTGGAATTGCTTGCAAAATCCTTGATAGCGCGAGAGTACGACGCGGTTGAAGTAGACGTAAAGGAAGTCGTCCCAGCTGCGGCAGACACTGGCCGCAGCATCGGTTTCGCCAGAAAGTAAAGCGTAGACCGCTCGCTGGAATTCATCAGTATTTGGGTCGCGTGTTAGCGCAGAGCAGGCGGTGCGCCATGAATCCTGGGATCGGCTGTTCATCAAACGTGTGTGGCCATCGTCAGATGGGTATCGAGAACTTCCTGTCTTGGGATCCACACTAGAGCCGCACAAGCTGACGGCCCTCCATCCTTCCAGACGAGTCTCTGCCCATTCACGAATCTTAGTCCAGTTCTCGCCCTGTCTGAGCATCTTCCAGCAAGTTATCCAGGTGGCACGCTCGAAGAATTTGTCCTCCTTTTCTAGACTGTGCTTCTGACGGGTGATGGCATCAGGGTCGAGTTGAGTGACTAGCGGTTTCTGTTCGCCTTTGCTCAAAAGCGAGCGCGAGATTCCCGGGTCATTGGGGTCGAGAGGCTGTGGCCAGGCGCGCAAACGTTTGTGGCCCTTGATCGACTCTTTGGTATAAAGCCAACCGGATGTCCACGATCCTTGGCCTCTTCGCGAGTATTGCTCCATTTCCAAGATCAGAGTGTCGAAATCTTGGTTTCCTGTCTTGGAGGTCTCCTCCAACCATCGCATAGCAACCACACATTCAAGACCATAGTGGTCGGCATTGAGGAACTCTTCCCAGATCTCGCGATCGCTTGAATAGCGGTGAAGGTTCTGGAAAGCTGTCTGTCGTCCGACCTTGTAACTGGCCCGGCTGGAGGGGTCATCAATGCTGATCAAGTTGAGTAGGAGGCGCCAAGTGTCGGCCTCGAGTTGCAATCGTCGTATCTCCTCATAATTCTTGGTGTCTTGCGACCCGCTCGACCGGAAGCCTGTCTTTGTCCGGTCCACGGTCTGTTGGGTCTCGATTTCCTTGATCGCATTGTTCGCAATGTCGCGGTAGCTCTGCACGAGCTTGTAAGCTGCCTGCGCACTGTTGAACTCGTCGGTAGAATTGTCGCGCTTGAACTGATCTAGCTTATCGGCAAATGCTTCGATCTGGCGAGTGACGCGGTCAGCCGTCCGGCGAAGGGGGTGTAGTGCTTCCTGGGCGCCTGCAGCGGTGAACAGCGGGGCATCTGGGATAGAATTTAGTAAATGCGAATCAGACAGCAGTTCTTGAACCAACCTTCAGACTTGACCGAAATGCCAAAGGCAGACTGCATAGAAGGCTCAGGATCAGAAACATCGGACCCGGTCTCCGATACGGTGTCGCCATCCATATCTTCGTCCATGTCCTCATCTTGATCTTCAGACTGGTCTTCAGATTGATCTTCCGAATTCAGTTCCTTGTCTTCCAATTCTTCATCCTCATCGTAAGATTGTTGCGAATCATCGTCAATACTGATCACTTCAGTTTGCCTCGGGGCAACCTATACAAAGGGTTAGAATGTAACAAAAAAAGAAGCAAAGAACAAAGAACACGGGCGCACCGGTGTAAATGCCCCAGCAGCCGATCGAGTTAAAGGCGCCATGATGGGGGAGACTTAGATAGAAGGGAGGAGAGAGAGAGAGAGGCCTGGAGAGGAGCTCTGTGGAATAAGTTGTGTTTGTCTCTTTTGGTTTTCGCGTTGACAGACTAACCCTAAATGGGACTAGCGGAAACACCAGAAGCTATTTCAACGAATTTTCGTCCGCGCCCTTCTCTCCTTCTTTTCTTTTCTTCTCTAATGTCTATAGGCTTTCATTAGAGTCTCGGTATGAAAACTCAATTTTCGTACAGGTCCATGAGGCCTCTCTGCGTGCTCACGATTGTCTTATAATAAATGCAGTTCTTCAATTAGCCTGGGTTCCTCCATATGGAACCTCAGACCGCAAGGGAATTGTGACATCCTCCATCTTCGACATGGGTCACTTGAAATTTAAAAATACATATATAAAACATCATCACTGCTTCTCTGCTGCTTGAGCTCGTTGCTTCATCTTCAACCGCAGCAAATTTGCTTTAGGGCAGCTGAGGGTAGACGCCTGGTCACCTTGTGCTTGGTAGAAGGCATTGCAGCATTCGTACAAAGCATCAATTTGTGCCTGGCATTTGTCCTCATTAAAGGAGTTTTTCTGCAAGCAATCTGGATTTGGTTAGGCTGTTGTGCGTGAATATGATTATGCTATCAATTGGAAAATACCTTGAATGGCACACTGTTGCATTGTCAGTAAGAGCTAGCAATACCACCTAGGCACTCAAATGGACGCTTTTAGGACAGGGAGACATACAGCACGCGGCTTGCACGGTTGATCGTGCGACAGATCTTGCTTTAAATTACCCTACAAAGGTCTTTAGCATCTAGGCCATATGTTCATATTGATAAATTTCTTTCATACCATAATGCAATTATCCAAAACTGTACTCTACAAAGAGTTGTAGACACACTGTTCCTTTGAAGTGACGAAAGTGATAGAAGAGCCAAACGCAAAATAGATTCTCCGCCTTCAGACCGTGGGGCGAGTGCGCTATTCTGCCGCCGCCGCTGATCTCTCTTCTTCCTCCCTCTTCTGACTTCGCCGTTTCCACAACCTTCACTATCTCGCTTCTAAGATTTAGTCTTCTAGGTGAGTACTTCATAATTCAGTTGTGGACCCCCACCAACAAGTGTTGAAATCATGGTTTAACCATCTTTAAACTCTTCAGACATAATTCAAAGCCCCGCTTGGACAGGTTCCTGAACTCTTCTACCGTTGTAAGCATTCTGCCTCGTCACCATTCCGTGCCCCATACAAAGTAGGCGTTTTAACGAAATCCAGACTACAACAGTCATTCATCATGTCCGACAAAGAAGGCACCACTCCCGCTGCCGAGCACCTGAACATTAAGGTGACTGATAACAACAACGAAGTTTTCTTCAAGATCAAGCGCACAACGCAGCTGAAGAAGCTTATGGATGCCTTCTGCGAACGACAAGGAAAGCAAATGTCTACTGTTCGTTTCCTATTTGACGGCACCCGGGTTCGCCCTGAGGATTCGCCCGAAACTGTACGGACATTCCCCCCTCTTTTTTGCCATCCATTGGTTTCTCAGAACTTTGAGACTGACCGAAAATAGCTCGATATGGCGGATGGTGACACCTTGGAGGTCCACCAGGAGCAGATTGGAGGTTGCTAGACCACAAGCTCTACACGCTAGAGTCGCACTTTCCAACGAAACGAGGCTGCTGGGGTGACATACGGGTGACATACGTGGGGGGGATACGCTAGGGCTGGTTGCCAGCAGTGGATAGAGGATCCTCATGACGGCCCATGGGCGAAGGGGCGGCGTTCATACTGCTTTTTTTCTTCTTATGAATGATGATTATCAAAGGTCACCTAGTCTTCTCTGCAGACTTTGAGGGTGCTTTCGCTACAACAAATTTCCCATGACCGCATCGCGTAGACATAGTTTGATTTTGATCTAGGCTTTGTATTTCGACCAAGGACTAAGAAACCAATACGTGTGCCAACCTAGTAGAGACTATCCTTTCCTGGGAGAGTGGAGATGGTGTAACATCTTGTCTCGCTTATTGCCTTAAATGGTCTATTAGATCTCGATGCAGGTTTGCGCGTCGATATATACTATGTGGTACTTTGCACATCAGACCCTTCCATCACTAGACGCCTCAAGCAACGGGTTATCAATCAATTCCCGGGCTAGGAAACCCCGCAGTTGACTCCCCGGTGCAGTTGATGAACCATTTGTAGACATCTATTTTTTATGGGCCAGTAAAGTCCAAGCCCACACACAAAACAAAGAGCCACCTGTTCCTTGGCCCATGATAATCCGCCACGTAAAGAGAAGACATGTAAACAAATCCAATTCAACAATATGTACACATATATCGAGAGCCAATCGCCCCTGATATGATCCAAGATCTCCCCTTAAAACAATCTAACTGTCCCAAACAGAAGCCTTCATCTTCTCTTCCTCCTCTTTAGCTTTAGCCTTCTCTTCGCGCTCGCGATTCCGCCGCCGGATCTCCTGTTCCTTAATCGAGCGATCATAAGCGCGCTGCTGCTCCGTCCGCTTCGGAGCGCGGATCCCCAATGCACCGGCTATCAGCCGCTCCGCAACAGCAGTCTGCTTCTCCGGACGACGGGTAGGAGCTCCCCGCGCCGAAGGAGGAGAAGCAGCTCTCGCCGTCCACGGGTTGGAGGTCTGCGGGGAGATAGGTGTGGGCGGGGGACCTAGCGGTCCCTCGGCGCCGATGGTTGGCGATAGCACCGGGCTAGCATCTTCGTCGTGGGGCTGGGATTCCTCGCTTTCTGGGGCGGAGAGGTCTGCTTCATCTTCCCAGGAGTCTGCGACGGGTTTGCGGGGTATTTTATTTGACGTCACGGCTGCTGTTGGGAGCTTTTTCACGTTTGGTCGGGAAATGTCTTGTACCGGGCCCTTTTCACCTATGGACAGGTTGCGGAGTGTGGATTCGAGTTCGGCGCTTGGATCAGACATGACACTGGCACGTGGGAGTTCGGGTGTAACGGGGAATAAATATACAGGAAGGGTGGTTAATGGTTAATGGTCAACAGGAGGATTAAGTATACATTTCAATTCAAGAAAGATTCGTTTCGGCTCGAAATAGAACTCGGGAATTAATGGCGTCAGCGCCGGGTGGCATCCCTGGTCAATCGTGGAGGAAAAAAAGGGCTAGACCTTTCTGGTTCGGCTTTATGCCTCAGGATTGTCAGGCATCAATAGTTATCTAAAGTCTTCTATTCTTATTTCAGAGATAATAATGATGATTGAACATGTTTATAATGAATTCATAACTAAGGGGCTTAACTGATGTGCCTATAGCAACTTCGAAGTACATAATGCCAAGTCCTCATTTGACCCCTTACATTAAAAGCCCTGGAGCTAACAAAAGAAACTGACTTACACATCATTTCTCCAGTTCGGTACCTATATGGAGCATCAAGCTATTGATAACCTGCATCAGTTGAAGCAATATACCAATAACAGTGCGGAGTACGGAGTAGCATAATGCATAATAAAACATCAAGAAAATGATGAGTATCATTTTTGATACTTCGATCTTCTATCTGTCTGTTGTATAAATCCTCTAAACCCCTGGTTCACCCTCCATCACCGGTACCATCATCGTTCTTTCCCAAAAATCGGATTGCCGAGCCTCCGTATCCAAAGCACAACATGAAGTACGCCGTTGCTACCATTGCCGCCCTGGCCAGCCTGTTCAGCCAAACCCTCGCCTTGAAAAGCACCGGAGTCTACGAGATCCAATCCGCACGCTCTGGAGATGTTTGGGGGATCCAACAAGCAATCGGTCTCAAACATCAGGTTGAGCTGGTACACCCAGAAGGCAAAAAAGCTGAGCACTGGCGTCTAGTCGCTTCCGGTCCCGACTTCTTTATACAAAACATCTACACCGAGGGGATGCTTGCATGCGACCATCAGTGCAAAGTGGACACGCTTGGAAACGATGCGCAGCTTTTCGGAGTCATCCAGAATAATGATGACACCTTCACCTTCCACCCCTCGGGAACCCCGCTAGTGGTAGCAGCTGGGGAGGGAGCTGACTTGGAGGCCCAACATTCGGATCCATCAGTCGATGCGGCCTTCCTTCTTCGTCCAATCGACAGCGAGTGTGAGTCACTATAATTACTTTGTCTTTGAACCTTTCAGCTACTAATCTGATGTTTATCATTGATATAGAAAGAGGATGACACGAGGCTTGTACCTGATCCATTCTGGGGTTGGTGATGTTTTGTCCACAGGGAGAAGATGGGATTGACAGGCAAACATACATTACATAACACCATGTACCATATTTTTAAATAGTTACATCAAATCACATAGTTGAGATACACAGCCCTGATCATTCAACCCTAGCACCCAGGTAACCCGCACGATCAAGAGACAGGCCAACGAAGCCGGAGAAATGCATTTAGAGAGTAGTAGGCGTAGTTATAAACATTTACACTTCGGCAGCCTCAAGTACGAGGTGTTAGCAGTTCAGCATCGCTTCAGCTTGAATAGTAAATCACTCCTTTAGATCTAGAGATGATTGGTGCGTTTCATTAAGACTAAAGCTAAGCCCCAAAAGGCATTTCCCTCATTTTTGTATAACCCCGAGGCCCTTTACAACCCCCTGCAAGATTACATTTCACTAAATCTACAACTCGCACACGATGGCTTCAATTACACCTGGACCCTGGTATTAGTGAGGAAAGAGCCCCAAAACGTGAAAATTCCCGGTGCCGCAATCGCGTTATGTCTTCATGCTTCGAATGTCGCCGACGCAAAATGAAATGCCGTGAACCCCGGCACCCCATGTGTCTTCCGCTATATTCTCTGCTGTGGTTGTCATGTCCAAAGTACAGGCACTTGAATTATGTCACACCGTCCGAGATGAGATGAAGCGAAGGCTGTAGATTGATACAGAAACTGCGCTCAGTAAAGGCAATGTCCTTCAATCGTCCAAGATTAAACTTTGCAGGCCTTTGTGGCGTATCTGGTATGTGCATATAAATATGATGAGGTTATATCACCTGTATCTATTGCGTAGTTGCTCAGATGTCACATATACTAAACATATTATTGGTGTCTCAGCTTCCAACGTGTGTCGATGAGGCGAGGGTCGCAGAATGCATGGGACTCCATCGTGAGCCCGAAGAGTGTGGATTCTCACCGGCAGAATGCCAGACTCGACGCCTTGTGTGGTACCAAATCTGCTACCTGGATCTCGACAAGTAAGTATGGCCTTCCGAAATGTTCACGAAATTGGGTTTCTGTGGGCCGTTCATTGTACCCAATTGCCGGGGTACAATATAATCACGATTGGCCATTATTGAAAGGGATATCGGTACTTGATTGGAGCTGTAGTGCCTCCAGCTCAGATTGTCGTTAGTATGGCCGTAAAATAATTGTTTCATTAGGCACTATTCCTGAGGTCAGCACGAAGGGGCTGGACTGATTTCGGCCCCGGACCCTGGCCGTAAGACTAGGACGAGGTTTATAACACAGTAAACGCCATTTCAAATGGAATAATAAGAATATTGAACGTACTTTCCAAGGTTTCCAGTGTTATCCTATATCCAAGATTGCAAGATTCCAACTCCAGGGGTTTCAAATAAAACGGTGCCCAGGTGGGGGCAGGTCCACTGTGGTATCCATCTCCCGTACCCGTACCCGTAGCTTGGCATTTATGTGTTTTCACCTCAGCCCCCTTGTTCTCACCGCGATCCTAACCCCCTTGTCACCTCCATCTGAAGAGTGGACTTGCTTCATAAAATTTATTCTATCCACTTTCTTTACGGAATATGAGATTCCAGCAAGATGGGACAACCGGGGCATTTATTCGCCGTATACCACCCATGGTATTCATATTCGGCTTGGTCATCTTGCTGGAGCTGGAGGAAAGCGTGCAGAGAGTGCCCACGATTCGTCTCCTCGAAAATGCCATCTGTCAGAGACTTCATCGATCGACAGATCCAACTAGCCCTATAGATGAGAAGATGTGTAAGGGGAACCCAGTTCAAGTCCAGTTGGCGTACTATCGAGGCCTGTTGAGCTTTTTCGATAGCCTTCCCTGTGAGTCATCCGCGATGTGAGATTACCTGGCGAGAAAAAGGAAACGCAGTGCGAGCCCAATATAGTGATACTCTTCGGTTCTGTCATCGGAAACTTTGCCGACTGTTACGGGCGCCGCATAACCTTCGCCCTGGCGGTGTTCGGTACACTCTGTAGCATGGGCTGGATTTACATGACATGTGAGTTCCCCTGGTCGGGTCGAAGATGAATATGTCAATACTGTAACAAATAAAAAACTTACTTTGAACTCATGCAGGTTCATTATGGGATATATTGCCTGTCGAGGTTGTTTGGCTATCCTCCTTATTTAGGCTTATTGGCGGTGGTCCAGCCATCGCGATCGCAATCTGTCTTACTATGGTCTCGGACCTATCGGAAGAATCAAATAGGTATATCTGAGTTATGCCATTCTACCAGTTGGCAGCTAACAAAAAACTAGGAGCAACGGCTTTTACCGCGTGTACTCAGCTGTACTGATAACAGATTTCATTGGACCTCTCATCACATACCGAAGCCTTCAATATTCGCTTTGGCTACCCTATGTTGTGTGTGGTGTTTCTTTGTTACTCACCTTCCCTATCCTCTATCATATGCCTGAAACCCTACCGGAGAAAGCTTCACAGGAGAGAGGCATGTCTGCCTTGAACTTCAGTGGTATCAAAGTTTATCTCAAATTCCTTTCAGACTACCGGATAGTTATTGGAATTACTACCATTTTCCTTGCCCAATTCCGGGCAAACTTGATTGAGATACTTCTACCATATGTGTCTGTTCGCTTCGATATAGAGCTTGGGAAGGTAAGTCAGCGAAACAAATTCCTTGAAAACAGTCCTTCTGACAGGAACTAGGTTGCAACACTGCTGTCTGTTGTGTCGGCTGTGAATATTCTGGCGTTCTTAATTGTGTTGCCTGCTATCTCCGCCGCACTAGAGAAACGAGCAGGCTGGTCTATCACCGACATTAACATTTGCGTTGCCCGGGCTAGCAGCTTCCTACTCGGTCTTGGGGCAGCAACATTGGCAGTTGCGCCTACGTTGAGCTTAGTTATTATTGGTAAATCCAGGTCGAAAAATTGATCATTTGGCTGGTGTTAACATAATCCACAGCACTTATCGTCTATGCGCTGGGATTCGGCGTTCGGCTTTCAATCCTCGCTGTTCTGACTTCATACATCCCCATAGCGAGTGATACAGCAAAGCTATACACGCTGGTAGCGACCACCGATGCCATCGCTCATCTGATTGCGAGCCCCATGTTACAATTTACTTGGAGCAGGGCTTTGAAAATTGGTGGACGCTGGCTTGCTCTACCTTTCATGCTTTTGACGGTATACGGTTCTCTCTCTCTTTAATTCTGGAACCTAACAGCTGACATCCGAGCCAGTTTATTTTCTTCACTGCATTTGTAGTGTCTTGCTTCATGAAGGGAGAGCCGAAACAGAGCGTGGATGAGTATCCAGATGAAGAGCGGGAGCCGCTACTCGTAGCTGGCGAGGAAGCAGATCACGAGAACAGATAAACATCTTGTGGTTACAGTATTGTGGAGAGTACACTTTGAATGGGCACTGTAAGGCAAGTTATGTCCCAACGTGGAGACGCAATGCAGAATCCCAGGTGACGTGGATGGAAAACCTTCCCAGATTGGAAATGACCGGGATATTAGTTAGTTACATAAATACGTAGGTAGAGTATGGATTACCAAATTGACAAGCTAGTAATGTGCGTATTTTTTGTTTTATATTTCATGAAACAATACAGTCCTGCGTCAGACTGCTTAGTCTTAAGTATATATGTACCTAGGTAACTACTAGTCCACTGTTCCACCCCTCTCAAAGCAGTTCAAAGGTTTCCTTCGAACTGAAATCTCAATTCGCCCTTCACCATGATGTTGACTTCATTCCTTGTAAGCTACACAAGTGCTCAACTTATTATCCATGGATGTTATACTAAATACGATCAGTCTAGAAGAATTACCCAAGGAAGGGTTCCTGCCCGTCATCTGAGTACCTATGCATCGTTTTACTACTTGGAAAATCTTCCATTGTATCAAACAACCAAACCCTATCACATAAACATTCCTCACTGGGCACTTCCTCCGGGTCAGCAGTGCAACGAGGTATCGGTCCCTTACACGGGAATTTCCGTGACGGGCATACGGTCACGCCAGGATGAGTTCAAACTGGATGTTCAGGGCTTCCAAGTTGCCCACGAGGAGATACGTGGGCCAAACTCTCTCTTCGACTGTATTTCATTGGAGGAGTATTATGATATGCAAAAGGTGAAAACACACGTAATACCAGCGGTGCAAAGCTTTTTGAAGAGGAAGATTCAAGGAGCAGAGGCCGTGTTGCCCATTTCGTCACAGGTATGAAGTTAAACAAAGATAAATGACACCCCAAACTCACACCCCCTTCTTTACATGTGCCCAGATTCGTCGTCGTGACGCTCAATTCCCAACCTTGCCCCGAGGCACAGATGCCATGACCCCTCAACCTGTTCAGGGGGTACATGTCGGTTAGTGACCCCCATTTCAGGTTTTATTCTCTTCCCCACATTGAGTTCGATGGACCTGACAAATTCTTGAAGACTTTACTCCGGATAGTATAAGAGCAGAGATACAAGACACACTTGCGGAAGGTGGCTATTCCGATCTGAGTGGCAGAAGATGGCAGGTTCTAAGGTATGCTATTAAAGCCTCAAGAGGTTTGATCATGAACTGATACATTTTTGTGTAATTGTGTCAGTGTTTGGAGGCCACTTTTCGGACCGCTGCGCGACTGGCCTCTGGCAATGCTCGATTACAGATCATTGGACAAGGAAAATGATTTGGTTGCGTCCGACAATATATACACTCATGCCATTCGCGAAACATACAATGTTCTCTACAACGAAAGCCACAAGTGGTATTATCTGGAGGATCAACGGCCAGACGAAGTTCTAATTTTCAAGACGTTTGACTCGCTTGCAACCAAGGGAAACGCAAGAGGTAACTGAGAGTCCTCCGTGCTCGGGATTCAGATGACTGCTAACCCCTAGTGTTTTATATAGTATGTCCCCATGCCGCATTCCGTGATCCCCTCGCACCAGTCAATGCACGGCCAAGAGAAAGTTTTGAATGTCAATCAATAGTTGTGTATCCACGAGGATCGGCAAAGGAACACATACATGAAGAGGTACGCTATTCCTGCTCCCCCCGTCTCGCATTATTTCTTTCGTCTCGTATCTAGAAGGTGCCCTATCTAATACAATCGACTCTCGCTCCTAGATACTTCCGAACGAGACCTGGAAAGCAAACAATTGATTGTAATATGGAATATTCACGCAAGCTTTCTATCTGTATGGATCGATAGGCGACTCAATCTCATATCTCTCAACGCTATTTCGAGTGTATCGGTTGTGCTTTCATCGGATATATATTGAAGCTGACGAGTCAAGAATGATGCCGCATTCTCTTTCGTTGCTCTACTTCGAGGCGAGTTTACCCTTCTCGCGAGAGCTTGGATAGCATGAGCTCCTGCATATTTCATGATCATCCGAATGTCCATGTGCTTTGCTCCTTGGGTGTAGGCCTCCTTGAAAGATTCCAAAAGGAAAATGTAGACATCGTCATTGCTTTCAAAGTAATGATTGACAAAGACTGCCCCAATGAAGTTCCCCAGGTCGACAAAGGCTGGTGCCATCATGGAAAACTCCCAGTCTATAATGCTTAAACGTTCTAGGTCATCATCGGCGTTGAATGCCAAAATGAAATTTCCCGGCCTAGGTGGCAAAAGTAAGCGAAGGGTTTAATTGTTTCAAAGACACACCAAACTCACCAAAAGTCTCCCATGATCATTGTTTCTAAATTTTCTGATACTTGAGTCTGCATCTCGTGTATATGATTCTCTAGCTTTAGTGCACATGCCTTTGGTTCGGAATGTCCAATGCGCTCAATACTCTTTTCAAAATCCAAGAAGGCCTCCTGAATAGTTAGAGCCTTGGCAAACGAATTACCAGCAAAGGAACCCTGCACCAAGGTTGTGTTGCGTGGGTCACGACCCCAGTTATGTAAATTTGCTAGAAAAGCCCCGAGTTGGTATCCGATAACGTTCGCTGTGTTGTATTTGTGTTCCGACTCGGGAATCTCTTCGAGAAATATCCGGGCCGAATGCGATCTCTCTTCCCACACATCTGAATCGTTGCGTGGGTTACAATCCTCCATGATGATAATCCGTCTGGCTGGATCTTCCCAATACAAATGTGGAACTCCTATTGTGGGAGGTAGCGAGGTCAAACCTTTGTATGGCTGTGGAAAGATGTCCTTCCATGGAATTCTGGCCATGGCACGAGATTCGTAGAGTTGCCTCTCAGGATTAAATTCGACCTGAGGATGCATTGCGGTTTGTGGAGCGGCATATTTCAAGATTGCTGTCTTGATTTGCTGCTGTCCCAAAGTATATGGGGTCTTCAAAAATAGACGATACGTGAAATTGGTTGAACCAAGGATGATTCTTCGAACTGTTCTTGCTTCAAAAGGACCACCATTTGTATAATTGGCGACTCTTGTAGTATCCGTCAATCCTTCAGTCAACTTCTTGGACGACCAATTTGATGAGGACTTGGTCGTCATTGTTTTGACGTGGAGAGCCAACGCGGAAGGAGTCCGGTTTCGAGCAAGTTGAAGAAGCATTTGGGTCAAAGGTATATGTTCCTGTGATCCTGTGAGGGAAAAACGACATGTGGTTCATATTAACATTAAAATTTCCACACGTATTATTGTATTATTGTATCTAGACAGCACCGGTCATTTACCCTAATCATTGGTAACGTGTCTGTACTGTACCCCTGCCACCGAGCTTGGTATTGCAAATTCGAGGATAATCCTTGTCCTTCATTTTATGCATGTGCCCATGTCTCATATTACAACAAACTCGGAAGGAGAAACGGCCGTTGCAAACCTTTGGAATACACAAGGAGCGGGGGAAGTGGGGTCCACGGGTTCATGGGTCCACCTGGGCAGGGGCACCCGTGGGTAGATCCGTGGGTACAGAATGCCCCAACTGCGGGTGGTTAACCTTCCAAGGTTGGAACTTTACGTGGTCAGGCCCCCGGGCCCCGGGGGGCCTACATATTGGGTTACTAATATCATGCGCCTGGAGCCCTGGAGTATGTCCAAACCGTGGAAATTACTCCGTAGGCTCACAACTCCGCGATAAGAAGCAACCTTGGGTCCAATAGGGAATGAATACCTAGGTAAATGTCATCATTTTTAGTGATAAGAGTTGCATGTTACATGTAACATATGACTTCAATCTAGGTATGTGCAATCTAGGAAGGAGAAAGCGACTTTGGATGCATGGCGAAGCACCTAGTTAGTATGTGTAGGCTGCCTGCCTACGTGTCATTAATAACATTATGCCGTGGCCATACTGGTCGGTCACCGCTCGATCCTTGAGGACCTACAACCGATCAAGGCCCCTTCCTTCCTCTGCTTGACAACCAATTTCTGGAGGTCAATCACTGACCTTATTCGAGCATTCCTTCATCCACAAGAAAAGCATGGATTTATTTTCATCAATTTTCCGATTTCTGTCCTCAGCGCCCGCCAAATTGCTTACCGGCGGATTCCTACTCCAACAACCAGTCGATGGTGTCTACGATGATGCCCTCCCAATCGAGCAAGACATCACGGTAATTCTTGGCGCTGGTGTTATAGGTCTCTCAACGGCCTACTATCTAGCTCTCTCGCTGAAAGAAAATGGTACATCTTCTTTGTCATCTCGACCAAATGTGGTTGTGGTTGAGCCATCGCATGACATCTGCCCCGGGGCATCTGGTGGTGCCACAGGGGGATTAGGCGATTTTGGATTTAGCGACACAGTTTCACCTTTGGGGGAACTTTCCTATGGGCTACATAAGGAATTAGCTTCAACTTATCAGGGCAGGAAGAATTGGGGTTTTAGGGACCAAAATATTTTCCGTGTGACACCGAAAAATTTCACAGGAGACCTATTGCCACCAGATTCATGGGCTCCAGTACCTCCTGTGGAAACGGATTTATCTAGCCTACCCGACTGGATAAAGTCTTCTGACCACTGGTCAGTGCAATTGCTGGCGCCCGTGCCTCATTCCTCTCATATGTATGTGCCCCAGAACATCATGTGAACGGAATCTATTAACTGTGTGATATATGAATAGTGACCCGGCGCGTTTCTGTCAATTCTTATACAAACAATGCAAAGATTTGGGTGTGCAGTTTCGCTTTAATTCTCTCGTCACCTCTGTCCAACAGGCCGAGAATACCGAGAGTTTCCGCAGCGTTACCATCAAATCTAGCACGACTACCCAGACAACTGAGAGTATTCCATGCCATGCTTTGGTAATTGCAGGTGGGCCTTGGTCTCCCAACATATTCTCTACGTTGTTCCCAGAAGCAACCGTGCAACTTCGCATGAATACAACATGGTCAGCTGGAAATCATGTCCGGGTTCGCAATCCCCGCCCGGAGATATCTGATGAATATGCCAACTCGACCCAGATATTTTTGAACAATGTTCTATCAAACTCCGACACAATGGACATAACTTCATTTCTCGATGGTTCGTTGTATTTGGGAGGATGGGGCGCAATACCAGAGATTTTACCAGAATTTGCAGACAATGTCAAGCCGCAACAAGCAGAGATTGATTCCTTATTGAGAGTGGCCCGTCAGTATCTGTCCCTTGGACCAGACGAGGCATTGGAGGCCTTTGATACCGGGCGTTGCTATCGCCCATGCGCGGTTCCCAACAAACCAATCATAACAAAAGTTAAATGGTCTCTTTTGGGATATCCGAACGATTTGCAAAGGACGGCCAGTTCTTGCTCCACGGACCTAGTGGGACATAAACAAGCCGTAGTAGGGGGACTTTATATCAATACTGGTCATAATAGTGATGGAGTGACTCTCGGCCCGGGAAGTGGGAAGGTGATGAGTGAATTGCTTTTGGGACGAACGCCTTCTGTTCCCGTCTCGGCGTTTGATATAGAATCTTAGTCGGTTCCTTGTGGTAGTATGTCTGCTTGGTCTTATTTTGTGAAGGATATATTGGTGGAATCCATATGCTATTCAGCAAAAAGCAAAAGGATGAATAATGTCATCCCGACCCTATCTTCCAGTTTCATCTCCGGGGCATTTCTCCCGGCTTTTGCCAAGCAGTCTTCAAATTTCGACAGTATGTGAGTCGAATAGTCCATGCCCCTACGCGCTCGGGTGGCCCTGTCACTTCCACAAAATCGGTTGCTTCTCTCAGGACTCCAGCGAGTTTTGCCCCCACAGGCTCTTAAGAGTATAAGAGCTAGATGCGTAAACATCGACATTGTGAATGAATGCTTGGCTATGGTCACGAGTTAGAAGATCTTACGGAGAGCTTCAATACGATGGAGTAAGAACTTGATTTCATAGATACAGAGGATTCCGTGAAGTGCGCCAAGGGAACGCTTGTCAGAAGGTAGGTATCCGTCACAGCTTTGTTCGGTCTCCTCTTAACGAATAGCTTGCCCCTACCAAGCTCCTCTTCTAGCAACAGTTGACTGATTCTGCATGCACCATGCTCTCCAAGCACGGTCCTCTGGTTTGTTCTTCTTGTCGTACTTGAAGGTCAACCAAGGCATTTCGGCTCGTTCCTTTTCGGTATATTTCTCGGGGGCCAAGGGCCAAAAGGCTTTCCACGGTTGTTCTTTAGTTGTTCGTGTAATCGCTGTGGTTGCTCTAATGTTGCCAGCCAGGGGCCTGGAAGGTTAGTTACACACACACATACACACAACATTCAAGATATAAAGCCCAAGAAAAGACCTACTTCAGGGCACTTCCAACACGCAAAACCGGTGTAGACATGACTTTCAACGTGGTCACAAGGTAACAGATTTGAAACTTTGCCTTGACTCAGTTCGTGGCGTTCTCCAAGGTAATAAGTTTCCAGGTCCCGGTGCTCTCTTTTGACCACTCCTAAACTACTTTCAAGACTAATCTCAAGCCTTCGGCGGCAAGAGCGGCAATATCTATGATTTGTTGGTTCCAATGATCTCCATGTTACCCCGCCCGCTAGTAGGTCCTCTCCTTATACTCTATATAGTTAGCGTACGGTGCCTCCTATTGAGGTAAGCTCCCATGTACGCTAGCTTCGCCCAGGTGTGATGCGCGTTGCATTAGTGATTACACTCAGCCTCTGCCACGTCGCAAGATCAAACCCACGGATGACCCGGAGAGCACGTAATTGGCGATAAAATCTTCGTCATGTGTCCCCAAACTTACGTGGTGGGGAAAGGCATATACGGACTACCCGTTAGCGTTTCACACCCGGTATTTACATCCGGTATTTACGATGAATCGGTATTACTCGGCCAAAATTACATGGCTAGTCATGGGGAGCCTCTAGATATCCGTCAGAACTCAGACAGGGGTTCGATTATCAAACGCCCAATTCTGAAGTGTAGCAATCCTACTAACTGATGGATGAACGGAAATGGGATCTTCTAGGACATGAACGATGTAAGATACAGGAAGAATTAAGAAGGTTCTGAATCATGGTTATGCTCATGCTCGGAGATCACAAGTCATGTTTCATGGTCTGCGTGGCCTTACTTCAGCTGAACTCCGTTGGCATGTTGCATTACTCGGTGTAGGGCTTGGCTCTCTGAAACTCAACTTGCATCCTCTCTGCAGGTTGGGGATGGAGATCACTCTTGTATTTTCCAAAACTGGTCTTATCCAGCTGTATTATACCGCTATAACTCACCTATAATCCACAGCCCCTGTTGTCTTCACGAAGAGGCACCCTGGAAAGACCTTCAGCAGTCCTATTGATGTGCTATTATTACTCAAGGTCTCAACTAGGCCTCAAGGTACTAACATCATGAGGTTTGTATCCTAACACAAGTCGTTCTTAATAGACCAAGACTAATCAAATATTTGAAAAGTAATCTAACAACGGCGGCGGAGTTTTGGGATGAAGCACTTCAAAGTCACCTATCCAAACTAAAGCCCAAAGACAGAAAGAGAATCATGGAGTTACAGAACACTATATCTTTTGACCAAACTGGTCTAGAGAAGATGTTCCAGCCATTGGAATCAGAGTACCAGGGAAGCAAATCTCACATTATCATGGGGCGGGTTGGAAAAATTTCTTCCCATATCCTATCCTTTGGGAAGGCTATCGATGTTGTTGTCGGCCAGAGTAACCTACCAGTCGGGTTGATATGGGGGGGCATGCGAGTCCTGCTCGAGGTACGAGAGACTTCCTCCACCCGACGAGGGCTTTTATTAACGAGAAGTTCAATCTATAGGTTTCAAGTACATCTTCTGATATGCATGAGCAACTACTTGACATGATCGAGGCTTTGTCAATGTATCTTCCTCTTGTACAAGACTGGACTGAAATCTTCCCCCATCCGATCATGCCGAGCTTGCACGGAATCTGAAGAAGACTTGTGGTGCATTTGTTGAATTCCTCGTGGAAGCTATCCTATTCTTTCGGAGGTCGTCACTGGGTAAGACAGCTATATGAGATTCCTTTCTCGTGACCCATTGGTTGATTTGATTCAATATACAGCAAACACGGCTCGCATTTGGTTCTCTCCTGGTTTCAATAGTCAATTCACCAAGTCCCAGAAGACTATCGAGCAGTACACCAAACATCTTGACCGGCTGATTGCTACGGCTGCTATCAAAGCCTCTCATAAGCACGACATTCACATCCTCGATATCCTCCAAACATCACATGCAGCACCTGCATCACCTCCAGTACCTTTACCGGTTTCGTTTCCGTTTCGATTTCTACAAAATTGCATTCGGAATGATCAATTCTTCGGACGAGAAGAACAGATGACACGTCTGGATTCCATTTTCTCCCAGCCATATGCACAGAGCATACAAAGTGTTGTGATACACGGATTGGGTGGAAGTGGGAAGTCGTCATTGGCCAAAGAGTACATGTACCGTCGCATGGGCAGATATGATGTCGTGCTTTGGGTATATGCAGACGACGTAAGCAAACTCAATACCCAGTTTATTTCCTTGGCGAGGGCACTGGGCATTTTCACCCACGAAGGTCAGGCCCGTGAAGCCGTTCTTCATTTCATCAACAACTTACGTTCGTGAGATTCCAAATGCCCTTTACACATAATCCACGATTATACCGCTAACAGGAATTGAAAATAGTGGTTCCATTTCTCATTGTTTTTGACAATGCCGACAACCCTTCGATTTTGTCGTCATATTGGCCGAGCTCGGGACAAGGCTCGGTGATAATTACTAGCAATAATCCTACTACTCGTGAAGAGGGTTACGCACAGCACGGCATTACTACGGCAACCTTTGACAATAACACTGGCCCACAGTTTCTCTTATCACTACTTGATGACAGAAATTGGAGCTCAGAGGATATCAGAGCCATCCGTGACCTCTCTCAGCAATATGATGGATTGGCTCTTTGCCTCCGACAGGCTGCATCGTTCATGAGGTCAAGACGATGCAGTCCATCCCAGTTTTTCAAGCTTTATCAAACTCGACATGCTGAAATTGATTCCTTCCCCATACCGAACTATAACAAAAACGTGATAACAGTTTGGGATATGTCGATGACCATGTTATCTTCAGATTCAGTGGTCCTGTTGGATGTGTTATCTCTCTTTGATCCCGATTCAATCCCAACACAGCTGTTTCATCCGAGGCAAATGAAGCATAGATATGGTGCATTCCTGGAGGACCAGATGAATGTCCTCAACGCCGTTGAGGGCTTGATCAGTCAATCTTTCGTCGAGTTCAACGAACAAGAAGAGACACTCCGGATCCATCGTTTCTTTCAAATGGCAACTTTTCGACGGCTGAGTCAAAGTCTTGAGAGATTCCAGAATTCCATCCACCTTGCCACTGAACTCATCCATAACTATTTACCCGAAGACGACCTGGTCTCAGTGAGACAGCCTCAACGATGGAAATTTATCGAGGGGGTTCTGAGTCATGCCTTCAGCGTTTACCGCCAAACTGTCTCCGGCGCGCCTGGCCACGTATCAGCAATGCTCCTTCAATGTTTGAGTCACCTGGTGAAGTGAGCTTTCCTTTCTTCACAAGTGTATAGCGGATAATCTTCAATGCTGACTTTCATATTTACAGCTACGGATTTGAAACTGGTCAGTATGCTTTAGGGCAGGAGGCCTTCCAGAAAGCGCAGGCCATCATACACAAAGTGTATCCCTTGGATTCCATTATTCTGGCGCGACTGTACTATTACCACTCAAGGATCTGTGCAGAAGAGTGCAGGACCGAGGATATGCTACACTCAATACAACTCTCCCAGGCGTACTTTGACGAAGCAGCAACCGAAGACCCCGATCTGCATCATTCGGCTCTTTACAAATCGATATTGTCCGCGCATGGCAATGCGTGTACCGGAATGAAACAATATGCGGAATCTGAACGCCTTCTGCTGCACGCCATCGAATGTTGCATGAAACTAGGCACAGAGCAGGAATGGAGCTTGGGCAACTTAACGCAGAATCTAGCATGCTGCTACCTTTGGTCAGGCGACCTAGAGAAAGCGGAGCTCACTGCGAGAAGAGCTCTACACCAACCAAACACAAATCCCGAGGCTGCAAAATACACAATGGGAAATATAATGTTGCAGAAGGGGTGCTACGACCAGGCACTTTCGCTGCACAAAGAGGCCCTGGCCACTTACTGCGAGACTATGGGGCCTGACCATCTCACTTCTTCGGATTCATGGAATAAACTTGGGTGCATACTCTCCATGCCCAAGTTTGCGGATCAGCATATCAGGGAAGCAGAGTAAGTATTGTATTCAACTCTTGTGGCTGTTTTGCATCACAGGCCTTTTGGTCGCCTATATTCCATACTAAATGCTGATTTCGCTCTAGACAATGCCTCAGAGAGGCCCTTCGGATTGTGCAGCTACCGGCTAATTCCGGGAATTATATCTCTGGCGTTCTGACCGCTAGAATATGGTGGCGGCTTTCTGGGATTTTGGGCACATGCGAGGAATCCCAGACCATGCAGGCAAAGGCTTTGGAATATTTGGAGGCTCGGATAGGACACAAGGTACCTTTTGAGGATGTTGGGAAGGCTTTTGAAGATTTGGTTTTCTACTGGAGCCGCTGAGTGTCCATCCATGCTTATTGAACATGTATTTATAGTTATGTTTGTTTTGTATGCTTTCCAATACGCGCACAGTTTTATATAGATGATAAACATCGCTGTTCTTATATTCCCTAGTATAGGACTTTATCCTGAAGGATTCTCTACATGTGTCTCTGCTAACTAACTATGCAACTATTGATAATTAGTCAACGCGATAACCTTCTTTGCAGCCTCCTCGAATCCATCAAATGCATGCAAAGGAAGCCCACTTTCCGCGATCTACGAATATCCAAGTCAGCAACTAGACAATGGTAGCCGATAATCAGACTAATAATACTTACCATCTTCTGCCCCAGTTCCTCATTTGTACCTCGCAGTCTCACAACCACTGGAACCTTCATATTCAAATCCCGGAAAGCCAAGATAATACCCTCAGCAATCATATCACAACGAGTTAGTCCGCCAAAAATATTAACAAAGACGGCCTTGACGCGCGTGTCAGAGCATATCACACGGAATGACGCCTTGACAGTCTCCGAAGTAGCTTTACCACCGGTGTCAAGGAAGTTCGCGCAGTGGCCGCCGTGAATAGTGAGGGCGTCAACTGTGTTCATGGCAAGACCGGCTCCATTGACTGCGAGACATTGTGAGTAAACACCTCTATCGTTTGAATGGGACGTAGATAAGAGACATACCAAGTGTGCCAATGCTGCCTTCGCCTTCCAGCCTATTGTATGTCAGTAAAGATACAGAGTAACCTTGGGAGTCATGGATGTGCTTCTACATACTTGACGTAAACAATTCCGTCCTTTTCGGCTTCAACTTCCTCTGGGACTTCTTCGGACTTATTCCGAAGTTTGTGGATATCTTCCTGTCGGCCTGAGCTGCGGAATGCAGCATCGTCAAAGCCGAAACGCGCACCGTGAGTTTCCAAGGCACCATCGGCGGAGATGCCAATCTGTGTCTCTAGCGTAAAGGCCTCCTTCTCCTTGTAAATTTCCCAGAGGGCTTGTACAAAGCTTGCAAGCTGCTTGTGCGTAGAGGGTGGAAGACCCAAATGCGAGGCAACAGCAGCGATAACAGAGGTTTTGAATTCGGTCTGAGTGTAAGGAAATGGGAATTTATGCGACTGAGCTGTGTTCAAGTCGGATGTCGGTGAGGCAATAATGCATGGCGATGAAGCTGTTCTGTCGACTGTAATAGAGATGGAAATAGAATTATCGCAGCTGGAAACCGACTCATTCACAGGGACAGACTTCTGCCTGACGAGATCGAATGCCTGGAACTGCTTGATATAAAGATTACGCTTGTGTTGAGAGATCGGTCTCGAGATTGGCGCAACTCGTCTCATAGTATGAAACCCGTGTTTTTGTGAGCTGGTGGACATTGACTGTGGGTATGTCAGTATACGTCAGATCCGATTCAGAAAAGCAAACTCTCACATTTGTACCCGGCCGACTAGACTGATTCGTAAACAAAGTCTTCATCCCCTCACCGAACTTCTCAGGATGGTTAACCATAACCGCGCCAGCACGCTCAAGCGCTCGATATTTGGTTTCTGCATCTGGTTCCCCAGGCGCAGCCCAGGCCCCGGCATGTCCCATAATCCGCCCAGGGGGTGCCTCCAATCCCCCAACAAGAGCCATAATGGGCCTATCCAAGATCAATTAGCATTACATTCGAAAGCAACAGAGAACAAATAAAAGACGCAATAACTTACTTAGGATCCACACTCTTCCGTCGATAATCCTCGATCCACTCAGCGGCATCCATCTCCGCCGTACCCCCGATCTCACCAACGAGGATAATACCCCGAGTATCAGGATCATTCTCAAAGAGGTTGAGAGCATCAACAAAATTAGTGCCAGCCAACACATCGCCTCCCATACTAATACAAAGACTCTGACCAAGTCCCGCACGAGTCGTCGATGCCACAGTCTCATAGCTCAATGTCCCAGACTTAGCCACGATACCGACATTACCCGGTGCGAAGCAAGGTAATGGCTGGAAGCCGATTCGGCATTTGCCGACGGCGGATATAATTCCTGGGCAGTTCGCGCCCACTAGACGGGTCTTGGATTGTGTTTGGAGCATGGAGTGGATCTGTAATATTGTTACCGAAGACAGTTTAATCTTTACCAGCACGATTAATCGTAAGTATGTCATACCCGAAGGATATCGTGGATCGGCACATGTTCCGCCACAGCTACGACGAGTGGAATTTCCGCTTCAATGGCCTCTTCGATGGCTTTGGCAGTTTGGTTTCCGGGAACATAAATCGCGGATGCATCGGGTTTTTCCCGTTCTTGGGCCTGGAGGTGGCTGCTCGTCAGTCAACTGGTTTTAAATTACGCCCTCACCAACAAGAGAATAATCAATCCAATACTCATACCGCTTTAACAGATGGGAAGACTGGTAATCCTAGATGTTCGCCTTCAACTCCAGGCTTAACGCCGCCCACGATCTTAGTGCCCCATTCGAGAGATTCCTTGACATTGGCAGTCGCCTGTCTTCCTATGGTAGGGATTAGCATTACATGCATTCCATTGCGGGATACGTCTCGATTAAAACAAATAGGAATAATTACCCGTAAATCCCTGGAATAATACCCTGGTATGAGCACCAATCTTGAGGTTTGGTAGCGTGTCCGCATAACTGGCGGTGCGGGGGGTGGTTGTGAAATGCCTTGTTAGGGGAGCCCGCAACTGGGGCGCCCGTTTTGGGAGGACGTGGATAGTCATGGCGTTTAGGGTAGAATACACATATGTAGATTGATACGGTGATTCTATAGAATGAATTATATATGCAATGTCAAATTTGAAATTCAGCCATGTTAAGAAGGCTATAAGCTAAGTCGGCTAATCCGATGTCGGAGATTTCCCCACATTTGCCGAGGATGTCCGTTTTAGGAAATGAGAGATACAAAGTATATAGCAGGCATAAATCCATTCGTTTTCTGATTGAAATAACTAAATACTCCCTTCCGCTCTAACCCAACACGATCAATATTCATTAAGATGAAGTTTCTTCCCCACAAACCTCCGTCTAGCAGGTTTCTCGCCGCGTTGTTCCCGTTCCGCATTGAGACCCTTAAGCGCATGAAGAAGCATACCAGCATCAAAGAAGCCATCTAGTAAGAATAACAAGTTAGCAAAAGAACGGCAACCAAAGGCATAAGAAAAAAGAATTCAAAAACTTACATCCGCCCATCCCATCATCCTCCATAAAGCTACTATCAGCAGCCGAAGTAGGCGTCTCAGCACCCTGCACACCCCCACCTCTTACAAGCCGACCACGCCGATGCGACTCAGACTGCAAACTCTCCGCAAGCGCCTCAGTCTCTCTTGCGCGACTAGTACGCGGACTCGTCGGCTTGCGATTCGTCGCGCGCAGCAACTTCCGAATCTCAAACAAATACGACTCAAGCGTGTCCATAAGCCGCGACGTCTGTCTGTGCTTGGAGCTCGCGCAGATCGAGATCGAGTCGTCCTTGATAATATATCCGATGCCGAAACCATCGGCGGATGTAGGACCGAAGCCGAAGTGTCGCAGACACGGGTTTCCGCAGTTCGAGGTCGACAGCACGCTGTTGTTGATTTTGTCCCAGCCAGGGTCGGCGAAAATCGCGGGTGTTGGCGCGGATGTTGTGCGGTAGGCGCGTGTGCTGCTTCCCGGCGAGGAGAGGCCGTCATCTGAAGGGGAGGAGGAGGACAGTTTCGGTGACTCGAGGCCTTGGCTTTGGGTTTGGGATTGTGTTTCACCGGGGCTGGAGTATCCGCCTGTTGAGCTGGTGTCTGGGAAGAGGCCTTCGTCAAAGGACCGTTGCCAGAGGCAGTAGAGGGCGTAAAGGTGGCGGTCTGGGCCTTGGCCCTTTGAACATTCCTTGGTGGCGTCTGTGTGCTTTTTGCATGCGGTGCGGAGGGCTTCGACCTTTTGTTCGGCGGCGTTCTCGCCCCAGAATGCTGTGACGAAGTCGATGGATTGGGGTGTTACGGTGCGCACGGCTTCCGTGCGTCCGTGTAGGAACATCTTTGTCATGGCTGGTTCGTAGGTGTTCTCGACTCGGCCGTAGAGGCCGTAGTACGCGGCTTGGAAGGCCATCTGGATGAATGCGTCTGGAGAGAAGCCCATTGAGGTTATGAAGTTCTTGCCGAACCCTTCGAAGTCCAGGACTTGGAACTCGTGCTGGCAGAGCAGGTCGGAGAGGTGGGATTCGGCGAAGCGGAGCGCGATGTTAAGCTCGGGTGTCATGTCCCATTCTAGTTTGCGCGGTGTCGTGCTCACGTTTCCGAAACTTTGCGGGTCGCGCTTCGCTGGGTCGGGGCTGCTGGTTGCCCATAGGCTTGGGGATTGACCGTTGATAGTCCTTGCGAAGCGGAGGATGGTGTCGGTGTACACATCGCTAGCAAAGCGCAGCACCGTGTGGCCATCCACGCCGGTATGCTCGAAGTTGATACCGGCACTGCCGTTCTCGCAGACGATGATTTGCAGCTTGTCGTACCACCGGTTGGTGCAAGTTCCAACCTGGACGCCCTTGACGACTTCGCTTGTGCCACAAAGCATGTTAGCACAAAGCTCGGACATGGTGGATGGCTCTGTGCCGTCCAGGCATAGGACAAAAAGCGCGGTATCGACAATGTTCAAACACTCCGCGTTGTTAGATCTGGAATCTTTGGTCATGATATCGCGTAACCCCGACCAAACTTTTCGATTCTCTGTGCTGAGTACACCCAAAGCACCCTTGGCAGCCTCATGAAGCGGAGTATGGGCCGCGTCCTCGATGATCACCTGCAGGTTAAGCGAGATATCCTTCTCACTCATGATCAGATCACTATCGTCATCCAAGACGTCAAACCAGTAGAACTGTCCCCGACACATAACAACCATGTGTTTAGCCGAGGGGTCCTGGCTAATGACACAGCCATTATCGGTAGGCAGACGTGCGGTTCCAAAAAGGCGCGAGTACTGATACATGCAAAGAGGCGTTCCTCGCACGGTATCAGGGGGCAACTCCTCCCGGCGCACAGCTCGAACAAATGCCAATGATGAGATTACCAGTGACGCAGCTCGAGTAACTTGATGATTTCTGGCGGGAGTTGGGTCGTCCTCCAAAAGGAAAAATGGATTGAGGTTCAAAACAACGGCTGCGAATATTAGATGGGCACAAAAAATGCCAACAGGAAATCCAACTTACGATTATCGAAATTCAAGTAAGAATCATACCCTAGCAGTTATCAGCTAACCTCCCATCAAATCCTAGGTTATGAATAGACTTACAAAATTGCTCGATATAACTTGTCTTTGAACCAGCATAAGTCTTAAGCCGTTCTTGCAGAAGGGGACCATCATTCTTTAGAAAGTCCCGAACAGCAGCCTTAGTCTCTTCATGATCACGCGGGCTCTGCAAGCCCTGCAGAGTGTCTATGTATCGGCGACAGGTATCCCCCAGATCGGGAATAGGAAGCTTAGGTAGCGAATCCTGGTTTGCGAAAGTCAAGCCTTCGCTCTTAGGGGTATGGGGTTCAGCGACCTCAGTGGAGGGCTGTTCAGTAGGGACATTTGGTCTCATGACCGTGTGGCCTTGGGGGTCAGACCCGGACCTTCTGTTTGAGTCGGTGTCCATGGAATCACCGAGTGGTTTGGGGGCTGTGAAGAATCGGACTGCCATTGAGGAGTAAGACATGATGTTAGATGTGTTCAACGTTTCAAGCAAAGATAAATCAGGCGTAGCGACTAGCGAGGACGGTGGGGATTGACAGGAGGCGTAGGGCTGTGCGGTAGAAGTAGTGGCAGTCTTGGAGACAGTATGATGGCATTGAGACTATGTCATGTGCAGATGCAGACAGATAGGTAAGGGGACGAGGGGATGAAAAGAGAAGATATATGCGAATATACGAAGGTCACAAAATAAAGATCATGCAGAAATAAGAAGAAAGCAAGGTGGCGCGAGACAGGAAGAGAGCATGATAATTTTATATGGAGGGATTGTAGAGTGATCTCGACAGATGTGGATCCGGCTCGGGCCTAAGGGGAGAAGGAAAAGGAACACAGATTGAGCAAAGTACTTACAGAGTGCTGTTCAATAGTGCAAATGGTATGCAACCCCGAGGTGCGGGTTAGTGTGACCGGGTGATACGGTGGAAGAGCGGAATGATAGCGCCGGAGAAACGGATGAGTTTTGCTGTACCGTTTGTCAGATGTCAAATGACTGCCAATAGAATAGCCCCGTGGACGAGTAGTTTATGGTTTCTATAGTGCCCTTTTAGGTGCCAGGAGATTCTGGAGGTTTGAAACATGTATAAATCACACCTGAAAGCCTTTTCCATGAAGAGTGACAATGGAATGCCTTTGTCTTGGGGGGATATGCCCCTCACCCCGTGGGGCTCATTAAGAGGGACATGATAGGGTGGGATACCGGATATACCAGGCTAAGAACTTACTTCCAAGGTCAATGTCAATCACTGATGGACCCTGTACATTGCCACAGGTATCTTGGCTCGGGATAAAGATGTACAAAGAAAGCTTGGACCTCGATGAGATTGACAGATTAAGGCCGACTGGCTCTTTAACAAAGATCAAAAGGCGACACCCGAGATGGAGGAAGTAGTTTACCCTGTATCGGACACAGAAATTCTTGGAATTTGAAGTATATCGGCATGAGCTCTCGTTTCATGTCCAAATGACGTTTCGGGCGAAGGGACCGGTCATGCGGGGAAGCTTGTGGTCACGTGAACACAGCGTCATAGGGCTAAAAAGGAACATATACCTAAGTCACCATCCAACTACAACCGGCTTTACAATAGAAAAAACCTACGATTTTGTGGAGGATGTTGAGGGAACTTCATAATACGCTAGGGGTACACAGTACATCACGCTTGCAAATGCAAATGCAAAAAAAAAAAAAAAAATATGACGCCAGAGATTCTGTTATCCACAGGATGAGCCGCACGGAAGAGTGGCGGAAGACAGGAGTCATAAGAATATTCACAAGGAATAATAATATCTGCATTGCCATGAGTCCTCCCAAGGAGAAGGACGGAGCACGCTTGCATACATACAGTATGGGTCACCGATCGAGGCAGGACATGCAAATGATGAAGAAGGTAAAGACAAGAAGACAAATCCAGTTGGCGCAAAGCGAATGGGTGAGAGACATGTTGTTTAGAAGAACAGGATCAATGGGTTTAGATCACTCCACACAAGAATATCAGATGTGGCATTCTCAAATCAACAGCTCCATATATCCCGAGACGTTTATGCACTGGGCTTCAAGACGTTTTCGGCATACTCGCCGGCGTAGTTACCGGGCGAGCCATAGTTGCAGACAGTGTAGGGGGCGGCACTACCAACATTCTTCAAGTCAGAGCAGCTAACAGTAGCACATCCGACTTGAGTGGTAGCCTTCCAGACGATCTGAGTGAAGTGGCCCCACTTATCGAAGTTGGTCTGATCAGGGCTAGCCTCACCGTAGAGGCTGGCGAAGTACGGCTCCTCGTCAGTGTACATCATCTCGCTGATAATCTTCTCACCGACGAGATCTCCATCGTAACCGTATGCGATGTTCTGGCCGTAATCTCCGCTTGCGGACGGGATGGAACTAGTTAACGTTAGTATGATTGTTTCTCAAGCTAGACGAAGGAATACTTACGTGTCGTGTCCGTACTCGCAACGCGAGGCCAGAGTGTGGGCAGCTCCGGCGAGGTCGTCGGACCAGGTCAAGCCGCTGGCGGAGTGGTCGCTGCGGTGAAGGTTGTGGTAGTGCAGGATGGACTTCTGGTAGGAGTTGGCAGCGTTAGGGGCGGCAGTGGCAGCGGCGGTGGTCGAGGTAGCCGAAGAGGTAGCGACAGAGGTGGCAGCGGGGGCAGCAGTGGTCACGGGCTTGAGTTCGGCCTCGGTGGTCGAAGACGAGGTGGTGGAGGATGTGGTTGCGCTGCTGGGTTCAGGCTCAACCACGGCGGCAGGGGTAGTAGGAGCCGCAGCAGAGGCGGTCTCGACCTCAGCGGGGTCCTTCTTGGAAATATCGAGAGTGGGAAGGGCAGCGTTGGTAGGCTTGGTGTGGTCCTGCTTGACCAAAACAGCGGCGCTGGGAGTGTTGGTGGGCCACTGGGTGACAGTCTCGGTGATGGTAGTGGTAGTCCACTCGGTCACGTAAACCTCCTTCTCAATAACCCTAGCACAAGTGCCGACCGCCAAGGCGGCAATGATGACAGCAGAACGCATTTTGGGATTGAAGACAAAGAAACTTCTCCAGGAAGTTTTTGTGAAGAGAATGGGAGAATTGGGGTCAAGCAGATCGACTGCTTTGACAAAGGAGTGTGTACGTTAGGGATAAATGAATGGCAGGCCTTTTAAAAACACCTTCTTTCTTCAAGGAGTGAAAGAAAGATAAGATGCAGGCTGAAATGATTTGTGAGGACGAGGAGAGAGAAGAGAGGAGAAAAGGGAGAAGGAGGAGGTTAATGTGGTAGATATTGTAGAAAGGGGAGATGAGGAGGAAGTGGGGGGGGACCGTGCGAACAATCGGGATATTAATTTTAAATGAAAGGTCCAAATGGAACTGGGAGAATTGGAGCAAACAAGTGGTAATTATTTGGATAAAATTTATTATATCCATTTGAAAACCTTCAATGGCTATACTTATTCTCTTTTCTTTGGGGGGACTTTCCAGCCTCTCGAGAGTTGAACATACCATACTGTGGCACATTCTATAGTACATTCCAAGTCCTAGATACCATTTCACACAGATATGAGGCTGGTTTAGAAATTAAGCAAATATTCTCCGATATTCTATGTGTAATTTCTTTTTAAAGTATTAAGGATATCGACATATTAAAAATTAAAATTAAGAATCTGCTGTGTGATGTGATGTATGATGTCCACAGGTAGCCTGGACCACTCTATAAGCCCACATATCGGGGGTACGTAGGCACGTACGCTAAGTCAGAAGAGGTTGTCAAAGGAAATAAGGTAATTAAAAGTACCGTGGGTTTCAGGAGGAAAATCTTCGTATGGAGAGTCCTACGTACGGAGGAGTACACGGAGTACAAAAGAGCAATCAAGATCTTGTATGATCAAAAGCCAGGGGACTGTCAACATTGGAAGCCCCTTAGCCAGGAACGGTTTCAAAGTGTCCACCCGTAAGCTTTAACAACCAATCAAAACTCCCCATCAAGAAACAAAACTTCTCCACTTGCACACCCGCTTATCCCGCTAAGAAAACTTGGCTTGGAGGCCGATTCGGTAGTCTGAACGGGCGGAACTGTGTTATATTAAATCAATCAACCTCGTTTCAGCCACTCATTTATGGAATTAACGATCTTCTTTGGAATACGGAGTACCCGGCATTAATATGAGATTTCCCTGTTTTTTGGACTTTTCTTACATTGAGTTTTAGACAGCCCGCTTCCAATATTTTGTCCATGGATCGTCGTGATAGTGGAAGATCAAAATCAATAGGGGACAACCAATCAGAACGTGACGCCCGTTGGTACAACCCTCGTATCCACGGGTCATGGTGGGACAAGGCGCCTATACATTGTAATCAGGGGAAATTCCAAAACATCTTATTATTCTACCTGTACGATCTCATCTGTTGTACGGAGTACTCCGTAGTACTCCGTAGTAGTAGATTCTAGCCTTCAACATGCACATCCACCTTTCCGGCATTTGTGTCCAGGGTCCACAGTCTAGAGAAATCATGTAAAGTGCATTGACTACGGAGAAGTACTCCGTACAACATAACTAGTTATCATGAGTAATGTCACATCCCACCCTCCCAGAGAGGATCGCAGGACTCGAAGTGGATCTATGCATCCCTCGGAGGCATATAGATGGAGACTCATGTGATCTCGTTTACCCACGCACAACTACACTAGTGGAACCCGGAGCAAGTCTAGAAGCTCAGAGTTCAGTTTGAATACAAGCAGTACTATGGAGTAGTTACATTGCATTGCCTTCGCCGTAGTGTTTGTATAACCCTTGTCACTCTGATCAATCTAAGACCCTGCATAGTGGGGTCTTCACAAGTAACCTTCAAACAAATTTCTCGAAATTGTTAAAGATGTTCCCCAGGCTGGATGAGTATGAATTCCTAAATGACGACGATGACACGCCCTTATGCCCAAGTTAACGACAACAGCAAGCAACGACACCCACTCCTAACAAGTCTCTGCTCGCTGTGCATGCAGTCATCGGTAACGTCCTACACGCGACTGGACGCGGCAAACTGATCGCAAAGACCATAGTGGTCGTTGGCGAACTTTTCAATGGTTGGTCCTCGTAGGCCAAGGACGATGATCCATTCATTGGTTGCCATCGTCATTTTGCTCAACCCTCTCTATAATTTTCTCGGCCTCCACTTTCGGCAGCTTCGGGCGACAGAACGTGCGCACGAGGTGGCCTTCTGGAATATCAGACATCAAAGATGGCCCGGAACCGCGCCGTTGTGGTTGATATGGGACGAGAGAAAATTTGAGTTTATTTCTAGCACATCAGCTTCACGAACGGGGGCAGACAAAAAGAAAGCATTCTTTGCCCTTATTTCACTATTATAAGGCCGTTATAGGAAAGTAACTAAGCCCTACCCCACTTCAGAAGATAAAGCATCAAAATACTAAGTTATCAGCGCTAGCATCAAAATAGTACTATAACTAAGGTTACGTAAAATATTCCCTACTAAGACGTATAAATCGTTTTCGAGAGGGTTGTTTCTATCGGGGCGTAGTTCCTAGGATCTTCTACTTCTTGAATTCTTATAGATATCTAGTAGTATCCTAGCGTCTTAGCTAGGAGTTTCCGAGGGCGCCTATTCCCTAAGGGATAGGGATTCAATTCTCAAAAAAAGTATTGCCTTTAAAGAAATTTCTATGGGCCTATATAGGAACTAAGTAGGAATCGGGGTGGACTTCTAATATAAGTATGTCATCGTTACTAGCGAAAGAGGTAGGTACTAACTATAACTAGATCCTTACTTTAATAAAAAGGTGCGATCAATAGCGCTTTAGGTAGTAGGAATAGGCACCTTTATAACCTACTAGACTTAAACCGAGAAATATAAGTGATATTTAAGGCCTCCTATCTCTATTGATGCCTTTACTACATATTATTCTACTCTATTCGAAGCTAGCTACCTAACTAACCTCATATACTGCCTTTCTTCTACATCGCCCCGGTCCCTTCTTCCGAACTAGATATAATCCCTCTAGATACCATTAGGAGAGCAAAGTAGAGAACGCCTAGATCAAACTATCCCTAATACTTCTAGCCCCTATACGGGAACTAAACTAGCGGTATATAAGCTTTAAAATACCGAAGTTATATATAACGTCATAATGCCTCTACCAGTTTGTATATCAAATTAAATTGAGAGAGCGGTAGAGACACGCGCTAATCGAGTCGCAAATTATATTTATGAGTTTTCCTATAAACTATAAGCCTTTGATATTACCTCCTCACACTTCAATTACTAGCAACCCGACCCCGAGCTATCCCCATGAAATTTGATGACTATATAGATTGTAAGACTATTGTGCTTCCTAACATCCCTCCAGACATTGAACTTATCAAAGGCAGGATTATTTGCGTAGAAGAGGAACACCTATCCCCTGAATGCTCAACTACACATTTGAAAAACAAAAAGCTGGCTGTGATCATATTGTCAAACATTAGCCAAGGATCGAGATCTTCAGTAAGTACTCTTCTTTATTCTCAGGCTTATTGCGGTAATCTAATTCTCGATAGCCAGGGCCTCTAGATATTGACTGATCGGCCGGTGTGGAAATATTTCCGGTACTTTCGCGGTATAATCATAGGTGATATGGCTAACGCTCGTGGCCAATTTCATAAGTCCTGATACAAACTTCATAAATAAAAACATCAAGTTATTCTATTATTAATCTTTGAATTAGATCTTTCTTAGAGTTTGAGTGGACCGAAGGGCAATAGAAACCCATAGCTTTATTACTGGCGTTCGGCAAATTTCTCTAGCCCCATAAGGGACTTCGCTAGAATTACTAGAATTGCACGACGCAGTTTGGAACGAGCGGTCTGTCGGCGATTTGGCCATTTTGTCAGAAGATGGGTTTCCCCGATGTTAGTCATTGCCGTCGAACAGGTTAAATTTGCTTCAAAGCTTTGCACCGCCGCAAGGCTTTAAGCAAGTGTTCGATAATATCACACATTTGCTAGTCGTCCAATAAATCCCTTAAATCTGTGTATCTAAACTTCGCGGGCTACCACAGTTGCTGAACAAGTGGATTGTTCATCGACTGAACTTCCAGCACTTCGAACAGAGTAATATGACAAGATCATCCATATGGTCAGAATGCATAATTGCAGCTGTCAAAGTCAGCCAAGAGTGGTATTTCCTCGTACGCGGCCGACTTTACCTCTAGAGATAAAAGCCAGCAGTACAGGACAGTTCCAAAGACCGCAATCAGAAGAAGCACAGCTGCCAACCCTATCGTCCAAAGCAAAGCACAACTTAGTTGTAACCCAGTCCAGGAACCGGCCGTTGTATACTCATCCAGTGACCACAAGAGATAGGCCAAGCTCAGGTAAACCACAAAGTGAAGAAAGAGTACGGCATGTTACAGTGGGAGGTAGACGTAAATACCAACTAGCGTGGCTGTAATCTTGACCAAGCTTGAGGAAAGGAAAAATAGTGAAAAACAGATCACCTATCGAGATGGCGAACCGGTGAGGATTCGCAGCAGGATGCTCATTCGGAGAGACTGAGGTTTGGTGGTTAATTTAGGATCGAGAAATGACCTTTCAGAAGCACGTAAGTATTACCTCTCGTACAGCCTCACTTATTTCGGCCCAGCTTAGTCCCACATAAACTACCAGTAGAGCATCTTTCGGTACAGATAAGAGTCGGGGGGATTCTGAAAGCTTCAACACCGCGTACTTGTGCAGACTGGAAACGAGTATAGTTCTTGTAATTGTACCAGCTGTGATGGTTTACATGTTGTTCATGGCTTTTTGATTTAGTGTGACAAATAATCTCGTTGATATTGGTTCGTCGGCGTTTACCATGGTTCAATTCCGCGAAACTGTGGTAGAGAAGAACGAAAGTGCTGCATTTCAAGATTCGTTGTAGCAAATAATGTATTCGGATTGCTGAGAAAACAGTTCTGCATCTTGCAGCCTATGAATCTTCTCCTGAAATGGTGGAGCTTTCATTTCGTTTCCTTCTGCAGAGAGTGGATGTTGAATCCAGACGTTGTTCATCGTGTCGGTTCTCCAGTTATATACACAATTTGTCTGTTCCCCCAGAGTCCAGTCGGCTGTATTGCTCTCCACGCCGTGGCAACAAGTATATGTTATGACTGGGATCTGAGTAGATACTAGATACTGAAGGCCTTTCCATTGCTTAGGACCACCCATCCTCAGCGTGCCAACCGGTATGATGCGGCACCAGGTCCCCCGAGCCGTTCTCACAGTCAATCCCTTCCCACAACTCGAAATTCACTCGGCAAGCGCCAGTCATCGAGATACCCAGCCCGAAATAATCTGTACTGCTATCACTGTCCCCGGTCGCGACACTCTTACCATCCGGCCCCATCACCTCGCATTCCTCCGGTACACTAATTGGGTTTGCCTTGCACCGAAACGAGTACCATGCTCCGCCGAGACATCCGCCTTCGAGCTGGAATTCCTGACCCATGTGGATACAAGGTTTGTATCCGTCCGGATTGGCTTCGTTGTAGATTACCTCGCCGTTCTTGTCAATCAACGAGAAGCCGGCGTCCCAGACGTGCTCGCCCGAATTGCTGGCTGTGCTGAAGGTTGAGCCACTCCAGACCGCTACCACTTCCTGCCCGGCCAGGGCAGGGGCTGCGCTGAGGGCAGAGAGGAAAAGTGTTGCTGGGAGATAGAAGCGCATTTTGAGTATGTCTTGTGCTTTTCTGCAGTGGAAGATTGAGGTTGTTTCGAAAAGGTTGTTTCAAAGAAGGTTGTCTTGAAAATAGCTGTTTGATAGGACTGCTTTGACTGAATGATCTTTCGGGTGATTAGGAGCACCTGGGAGTCTCCATCGACGGTATTTATATCTTCAATCCTGTCGCTATAATGCCCTATACCGTCAGGTTCGAAATGGCCCCCATCATATGAAGTGGAGAGCTGATCTCAGACATAATAATTGTTAGGTCACGGCCAGCTTGGCTGTATTCTATCAAAAGAATATATGCAAATGAGACTCTGGATATAGCACGCTCGCCGGGGCCATTCTCATAAGATACGGAACTAGCTGAGAGGTAGTAGCCCATTCACGGGACTCCCGGGGTGTATAGCCCCCACGCCAAGACGATACGCCAAGCCACGAGTTAGGGCACGCTGAGTACATATACCCCGGGAGTTCCGTGAATAGGCTACTACCTCTCAGCTAGTTCCGTATCTTATGAGAATGGCCCCGGCAAGCGTGATGTATCTAGAGTCTCATTTGCGTATATTCTTTTGATAGAATACAGCCAAGCTGGCCGTGACCTAACAATTATTATGTCTGAGATCAGCTCTCTACTTCATATGATAGGGACCATTTCGAACCTAACTCTATTCCAAACCACATACCTGCCAGGTATGTGGATTTGGAGGGCTGTGTGTTGGGATCATAGCACATGACCTTGTTTGTCAGAACTATCACATGTCAACTACCAGATAGTCTCCTCTCCTCTCTCTTCTTCTTTTCCCCTTCTCATCAACCATCATCAGCAGTTAGCCTGAATACTATTGCATTGCTGATCTCTTCTCTTCTCCTGCCTCGCTGTCACTGTGGTTGGCTGCTCGGGAGTGGGGCAAGTTCAGGTATTTGGGGTTCAGAAATACCTGAACTATTTGCAGATTATTGACCTCGACTAGATCCATGGATGGTACGAGTATGCATATGGCAGGCAATTTGGTACAATTTCAACTGTATACTAGGTAGTTAGTGAGGCTACTGGCAATATGAAGAAATCGAAGGTCATGGAAAAGCCCTCTGAGCAGCATATGCTTTCTATCACCTGAAAAGACATCTGAAAAAACGACCAAAAGGACATGACAAGGCCGCATAAGCGGCCGACTATTTTTGTAACAATTAAGTCAAAAGGTGGCATACTTATCACCCGTACCCAACCAAACGGAACGCCACAACCACATAACTCTCGATGTGAATATCGAAAAACATAAAAAGATTCTCGTAGTGCCTAGAGATCAATGATTTGGCATCGCCCGGCCTCACAAACCATCAAGTAGTTCTTGGCAGGCTCGCCGGCCTTTAAATCTTGAAAGAGCGCATTTCGGCATTTGAGCCAGAAGGACTGATTCCCTACAAAGTCTTTTAGGTGTGAGGGGCGAATGTCGACAATCGAAGTGACCACGATAGATGAGGACACGGCCACGCCGGCCTCGGCCCGGACCCGTTGTCGGATTAGGTCGAGTGCCGACACGGGCTCATCGTTCCGACTGAGGAGAGTGTCGCCACGTGGATTAGAAATCGAGGAAATATCGGCGGTGGAGAACACACCCGTTACTGTGCGAGTGCCAATCTGGAGGCCCACGACCACGTCCAGCATTCCTACGAACAGGAAGGGGTGTTGGATGATCTCCACCGCGAAGGTGTTGCATGTCTGCCGGGCCAAGCTCCGGTAGCCCTCATCCTCCAGTAGAGCGGACAGGCGTAGCAGATTGCGCGCAATGACACCGTTTACCGAAGGTGTTGCTGACTCGGTGCCGGTCTTCAGACGGAGGAGCGGGCCAGGCATGCCAGGGGTGGTGACGGAAGGTGTACTGTAGTATCCGGTGGTTGTAGAGCCACTTTGAGCCAAGAAGTATTCATTAAGGTACTCTGGGATCACCAGTTAGCCATTAGATCTCGTTCAAATCGAAGGGGGTATTCTCACTTTGCAGTCGCTCGGCAAATTGAAGGTAGCTGTCGTCGTGAGTAGCATCATACATGTCGAGCAGCCCGCTGGCCAAGTATGCATAGTCGTCGGCGAAGCCAGGGGTGTCTCCACGGTTTCCATCGCGGTAAATGCGCCATAGCTGCCCCGTGGCTTTGTCAAAGAGCTTGTCCTTAATGAAGCTGATTGCCCGTGCTGCCGCTTCGCGACAATTGACAGCCTTGGAGCTCTCAATCTCCTCAAACAGAATACTACACTTCGCCAGCGCACCAATCGCCAATCCATTCCAGGCCACGATAATTTTGTCATCCAGGTCTGGCCGCCCGCGTGTTCGTTCGCGATAATCGTGCAACTTCTGTTTTGATGACTTGATGATCTTGACGACTTCTTCCTCGCTAAGGCCGAAGTCTTTAGCGAGTTTGCTCGGTGTGGCGCGGATGGACAACACGTTCTGGTTCATGAATTCATCATGTGGGTCGTACTCGTGTGGAACGTTGCCGTCGGGAAGAACACCCCAGTGTTTGGCGCAAACCGGGGCATCCCGAGGGCCGAGGACGGAAGTGAGTTCCTTCAGCGACCAGACATAAAAGGCACCCTCCCGCTTTTCGGTATCATTGGGATGAGGGTAACTGTCGGCATCTTCCGAGGAAAAGAACCCTCCGGTAGGCGACTGTATCGGGGCGCTCGTCAAGTAGGCAGCCAGGTCATAGACAGCGCCTAAAAGTTCGGGGTCATGAGTGAGCCGGAAAGCGTCCACGTAAACATCCAATAGCTGTGCCTGGTCATAAAGCATCTTCTCGAAATGGGGGAGACCCCAGTCCGTCGTCACGCTGTACCGTGCGTATCCATGGCCGATGTGGTCCCGAATGCCACCACGAGCCATGTTCACTAGTGTCGTGACGGCCATCGCGGTTGCTTGTTCACACTCATCATGCCCTACAACATCTGTGACCTGATTCGGGTAGGCACCGAGCCGGAGTAGAAAGCTGAGGTTAGACGGCGTAGGAAATTTGGGTGCGCGGCCGAACCCGCCATTGACCGAGTCGTATCGAGATGCGAAATGTTGATACGCTTCTTCTAGAAGCTCAATATCCATTTCCTCGTCATTATCATTACCGCGATCGCCTTGCTGCGAATGCGTCCCTTCCTCGGCAAACTCTCTCAATTGTTTCGTGATTTCTTTAGCGCTGTCAAGACAACGCTGCTGTTGGGTCTGCCACACATCTCTCAATTTTTCTAAAATCTCCACAAACCCGATTGCCTCGGGGCCCGTAAATGTGGTTGAGTTTGGACCTTGCCAGTAAGTGCCACCAAACACAGGCTCAAGATCAGGAGTCAAAAACAAATTCAAGGGCCAGCCACCCGAACCCGTTGTGGCCTGGACATAATTCATGTAGACGTCGTCGATATCTGGTCGCTCTTCACGGTCAACTTTGATCGGGACAAAGGATTCATTCAGAATCGAGGCCACCTCCGATGACATGAACGATTCTTTTTCCATGACATGGCACCCTGGACAAGATTAGAATACAAGTACCGCCCTGTGGAGTAGTTGTAACCTACAATGACATGCGGAGTAACCGATACTGAGAAAGATTAAACGATTGTGCTTCTTGGCAAGCTCCATAGCTTCTACATCCCAGACTTGCCATGCTACCGGGTTGTTCATATGTGCTCGGACCTGTTGTTCCGTGAGCATGTTGCAATATCTCCCAAGGGAACACATCTCTCACATAAGGGGATTTGCTTTGCTGCAAACGATTGACCATTTTGGGGCCAGCGTCAGGTACATCATGACGTGGGTGTGAGTGGTTGATCGAGGCGGCCATTATGACTGAGTGTCCAATACTTTTGCCGGTCGGAGACTAGACATTCATCAGTCCGAGGCCCAGGAGGGGTTACTAACGGGTTCCGGCAGTGCAATACCTAGATACTCAAGTTCGGAAGCTACCCCACGTGTGATCGAGTCCGTGAAATATGAATTTATCGTGGGACAAATAATATCTCGTAACTAGGGCGACAAATGGACCAGGTTAGAGGGGGTTGGGGCCGGTTGGAGCGTGTCTTGAAGAATAAAGTCGTGTGCGGGTCAGCGCCATTTGGGCGGGGAGTCGAGGCGAAGGGTCGAGACGGGAGATCGGCCCTGTGCGTCATGGCTGCATCAGGAAGGTCACGTGATCTATACTATACCTAGTTTCAGGCGCGTTGTATATTGAAGACAGTAGTTACTGTATAGTCTATATTGTATATGGTATTCGGTGCACTGTACATGTCTCTGCTGGGTATACACATGCTCAAAACACAATTGGGTATCACATCATCTAATCGTCTTCCATGAGCTCTGCCAACTCTGCCTCTTCCTCCGCCGTTAACATTGATTCGGCTGGCTTTTCCTCCTCCTTCTCCTGATCTGTCGGTTTCTTTGTAAGCTCCACTGCTTTCTGAAGCTCATCGGGTCGAAGGGACCATTGGCGAATGGTCGCATCGATTCCTACGCTGACAATGGTTGACCCTACAAGCACAAGCCCAGTGACTTCTTCGAAGTGGCCGGAGAAAGTATGATGGAGTGCTCCAGTCTATTTTAATCAGCATATACCACATATAAAGACTGAAAAAGAAAGAGTCCCTTACCGATCGGTTCCATACTCTAACTTCCTCGTCCCGACAGGCGGTCACAACCCAGCCTCCCGTTTCATAGACAACAACATCACGGACAAAGTCAGGATGCTCTAGAGTCAGATTGGCCTTCCACTCATCCTCTCGAACCAAGCACTTAGCAGTCTTGTCAGCCGAAGCAGTCCAGAGATCACCGTCATTATCGAAAAAGAGCTTGTAGACACTGGTGTCATGTGGAAGAAGAGGGTCAGTAGTACTACCGCCGCCAAAGATACTGAATTGGCGGATCTCCCGATCACTTCCTGCACTAAATACGATTGGTTGGGTGCTCTCTGATTCTGGGTCAAGGGCAAGGTCCTGGATGCCACGGGAGTGGCCTTTGAAGGTTTCCAACCGCTCACCACTTGTGACATTGAACACTAGGACTTGTGCATCGGCACCACCGGAGATGAGCAGGTCATCCCCACGAAGTCTTGCGCTGGTGACTGATCGAACAAAGTCGTTATGGCCTTCGTACTTCTGGCGTGGCTGACCAGTGGCCGTGTCCCAGCTCCAGATAGCTTTGTCCCAGCACCCGGCAAAAAGGAGCTTGCCATCGGGACTTAGACAAATACTAGTCACGGGAGCCATAGGACCTGTAAACGCCCTAGCTGTTTCCCCTGTCTGTAGGGATGGATGTGAGAAAATGGATTTTGAGACGGCTTGTGATTACAATCGAACTTACGGCAAGGATGATCCTTCTCACGGTGCCATTGCTTTGGGCAACATAAATCGAGCCAGTATTCCAGGGATCGGCATGAGCTGCTAGGATCTTGCCCTGTAGTCGAATAGGGTTTCCATTGGTGTTCTGGGACTTGGCATCTTTCCGCTCCTGCTCATCCAAAGATGCGCTGCGAGGGATGTCAATTAACTATTTTTGATTCAAAGATCAAAGAATTATTTTGACTCACGATGTCTGAAAGAAATGATCTCGGTTCGAAGATGTGGTCATTGTGTTTCAAGTCTCTGAAAATGAAGTCGAAATGTATAAAAGCAGCTCTCATTTTTCCCCATCAACTTCTCCCCCGCTCCAAAATTGCTATCCGAGCTCACGTCGTCCACCGTAGCCCGCATCCTCCACAAAACCACAGAATTTGCGTTTCCTCTCCCTTCCCTTCTCTTCCCAACCTCCTATCTTGTCTCTTCAAACCTCCTCGCTTTCCTATTCTTTCCCTCCGTATTCCCTCGTTTTTTAACCCAGCGCGATATCGCGCACAGCTGCCATGGAAATGAATCACCTCATAGGGTCAGTTTGAACATGTTCGGAGCCAAGGGTGGGAGTTAACATCTAGCAGTCAGCGTTTCAACCTGATCTCGAAAAGTGACATTCGGTAAGTTTATCAGGCTCTCAATTGCCTTATTCACAATTAATTGTCTTTCAGCTATGTCGGTACTCTTCACGAAATCAACCCTGAAGCTTCCACGATAGCTCTTGAGAATGTCATGTCATTCGGCTCAGAAGGGCGCCGTGGCAACCCCGCCGAGGAAGTCCCCCCTCCACCAGTGTCTACGAGTACATCGTCTTTCGAGGAAGTGATGTAAAGGACATCAGCATTGCTGGGGAGGACCAAAAGGACCCCGCACCGCAAGAGCCTCCTCGGGTACCAGATGACCCTGCCATTCTCGGGGTAAGTCACCACAGCTCTTTCCTAGCATCCACCACAACAAACTGTCACCCATTCTCTCGACGAATTGATCAAGTGACGAAAAATTCTCGGATGTAAACTCACAGACCTGTTCTGAATGCGCAAAACCATGTAGAGATTTCCGTTGCCTCCCAAACGTGGACTTGTTTTCTGTATCATCGTGTATACGGTGTGCTGACCAATGCAAATAGGGCGCGCAACGACCAGTTCCTCCCCAGGGGACTGATTCAGGACCTACTCCACAGAGTCTTCCTCCACAGGGCCCTCCTCAGGGCCCTCCCCAGCTGCCCCAGGGAGCTGGCCCAACTCCTCCCGGTTACCCTCCGCAGCACCAATTCCAGCAAGGTTTCTACCCTCCTTACGGACAGCGATTTGGACCACCTCCTCCATTCCCTCCGGGTCCCGGTTTCCCGCCGTATGGTGCTCCGCCCGGATGGTACCCCCCTCCAGGCCATGGATTCCCCCCGGGTCCTGGTCAATTCCAACCGCCGATGCCCATTGGCCCTGGTCAGCAGTCTGGTCCTCAGCAGCCGGGTCCTCAGCAGCCTGGTCCTCAACAGCCTGTATCTCAGCGTCCCGGGCCTCCTGGTGCCGCTCCCGTGTCTAAGCCTACCTCTGAACTCCCAGTCGGGGACAAGGTTCCCAACAAGTCTACGAGCCGTAACGCAACCCCGGCCGCTCAGAACGCCCCCACTCCTCCAATCGAGTCTAAGCCTACTGTGGCTGAAGCTTTGCAAGGTCCTGTCAGTACTGCTCCTCTAGCTGCTCAGAAGAATGGCCGAGTCATGCCAGCCATCCCGATCGCTGCTCCGAAGCCCAATCCTCCGATCGCCCAAGTTCCTACCGCCCCTCGGGGAAATAACCAGTCTACAACCGATGCTACTGCGGCCGCCACTGCGGCGGTTGCTGCCGCCATGGCCAAGTTGCCGCAGCCTGGTGCTCAAAAGCAACCTGGCCAGCCCGAAGGTGCCGTGGATGCGCTTACGCAACAGATGAACCACATGCGCCCTTATGACAACACCCGTGTCCCCCGAGGCGGTCATCACCACCCTCGTGGTGGACGCGGCGCTGCTCGTCCTCCGCAGCAGCCCAAGAAAATCGAAGTCCCCCAATCGGATTACGATTTCCAAACCGCAAACGCCAAGTTCAACAAGCAGGATTTGGTGAAGGAGGCTATTGCCACTGGAGTTCCTGTTGCTGAAGCTGAGGCCCATGCAGCCGAGGAGGCGGAATCTATGGAATCCATGTCAAACGGCGGCGGCGCCTCGAACCATGGTTACAACCGTGGTTCCTCCTTCTTCGACAATATCTCGAGCGAGGCTCGCGATCGTGAGGAAAACACCGCTCGTGTTGGTGGTCGTGAATGGCGCGGCGAGGAGGAGAAACGCAATATGGAAACCTTTGGACAGGGTAGCGTTGATGGCTACCGCCCCAACTACCGCGGTCGTGGTCGTGGCCGCGGCTATGGTCGTGGTCGAGGTGGTTACAGTCGTGGCTACGGCGGACGTGGCCGTGGCGGCCGGGTCCCCTCTGAGTCTACTGGTGTCCCATCCCAGGGTTGATCGAGATCTTTTTTTTTTTTTGATTACATGTCCTTCTAGCGAGATTGCTATCTTGTTTTCATATTTGGGGTGGCAAGACCTATGACCGAAACGAATAATCATACTTGAATCTTTTCTAGTCTCTTCGGCGCAATGGCAAACTGGGGCTGGGGGCATACTGGGTTGACCATACGATACTTTCTGCAACAGCAATTATGGGTGTTTCTTTGCGTTTATTGTTATCTTTCTTTCTTTTCTTCTTTTTTTTTTGTCACGCATACCCTTTCTGCAGCGTCTTCTGAAATTCCTGGATCCCTTGGATTCTTCCTTCTCATGTTTTCACTGCGCAGAAAGTGGCCAATGCACAATGATCTCTTGTGCTCGCAAAGAGGAGATATCGTTATTTGTGTGTAAACCATCCAGGGAGGAAAATTCCCCCAATGACCTAAATGAAAAGGCAAAAAAAAAAATCCAAGGCTGAATGGCCTTCGAATCTGTTTCTTCCCTATTTCTATGTAAACACTCACTATATACGGAGTACAATCGCATCCTATCTATGTATTCGCCAGATCTAGACCTAAGATAATCATTTAGATCATTTAGTCCGTTGGATGTGAGCTCCTCCCCAAACTTGATACATCATATATCATCATGCCTTCAGCTTGGACTGACCGCTCTTCTTAGAAAGTGTAACAAAGAGATTACACTACGGAGTAACTATGGAGTACACAGATCGATTAACTATGTGGAGATCCGTACATCCCCGAGATATGAGCCATTCGGAGGACAAAGAACAATTTTATACCTTCCGATCTGCCCAATGCCCCCCTTGCTTCCACTATAAATTCGCCTGTGTGTAACATGTAACTTTCGATCTAGTCAGTCTAGTCAATCTAGTCACTGTGTTACAATCGTGCTTCAAATTGGGGTTTAAAATTGTTCCCTCGGTGTATATCCAGTACTTCTCTTCCTCATGGCGTCTCACAGTATTTCCAGACTCTCTGCCATATCAAGTCATATTCAAAATAACTCCATGTTGTCTTCCACTCAAGTTGCCTGCCAATTACCCTGGGATCCGAACAACACCAGGTTCCCTTCGCGGGAAGATCTTCCACAGCTTCCTGGTGCACCCGAAGGTGCCGCTTGGGTCTGGGGCAAAGATGATCAGGTGTGATGCTGCTATCTACTGTTGATATGTTTCTGTTCTTATGTGGCTAATTTTGCTTGGGGTATAATAGGTGGGCAGATTAAACCTCTTGACGTCGCAGCGGGTCAAGGAATCTGCTGCTGAGATTGATACTGGCGAGATGGTGCGACTGGAGTAAGTACAGTGGACTATAAGATTACAAAATATCCACTTACAAGTATCAATATCAAGTCTTCCTCTCACAGTACCCGAGAAGCCCGCTTTTGACCGGGAAGTGTTCCAGCATAACATCAAAACGCTTGTCGACGGCATTGCTTATGATGATACATACATTATGAACACGCAGAGTGGGACGCAGTGGGATGGATTCCGGCATGTGAGTTATTATTCTCACTAAAAAGCAAAGAATCCCTGATCTAATATATCCATAGTTCGCCCACATTGACAGCCAATGTTTCTATAATGGGGTATGCTCCAATCCCCCATCTTCCATCTCCGACAACTAATCTATCAACATTTAGGCCAAAGCCAGCGACTTTGTAGGCGAAACCGCAAGCCACCGCTGCAGTATCCACCACTGGGCAACGCACGGCATCGCTGGTCGAGGAATCCTCCTAGACTACCACCACTATGCCAAAACCCACAACAAGCCCTACGACCCCTACACAACACACAGCATCACCCTCTCAGAGTTACAAGCATGCGCAGCATCCCAAGGCCTAGATCTACGCCCGCAATCCGAAGGCGGCGACATCCGCATCGGGGACATTCTACTTGTGCGCTCTGGCTTCGTCGAGCGATACTACGAGCTCAGTTCTGAGCAGCGGTATGCAGCCGCGACACGGTCCCACGAGGACCTATGCTTTGCGGGACTCTCGCGCGAGCCGGCTATGCGGGACTGGTTGCATAATTGCTATTTTGCGGCTGTGGCGGGTGACTCGCCGACGTTCGAGTCGTGGCCTGTTCCTGAACAGGACTATTTGCATCAGAGCTTGTTGGCGCTGTGGGGGTGTCCTATTGGTGAGATGTGGGATTTGGAGAGGCTTGCTGAGAAGTGTCGGGCCAGGGGGAAATGGTCTTTCTTTATGACTAGTGCTCCGGCCAATATGCCTGGTATGTATTTTTTTTCGTATGGGCTTTGCGGTTAGGTTTATATTCTGGGTATATGCAATATGCTAACAGTTTGGTAGGTGGTGTTGGGTCTCATGCGAATGCTACTGCTATTCTTTAGCTGGGATTTAGGGTGTATCGAGGGTCTTTTTTGGTGCTTCAGGTGGTTGTTAATGCAACGCTGCTTCGAACCAGTCTTACTGTCTAGCTATTGAAGGCGAACTAGCTCTATTCTCAATAACAACTCCAGTCTTTCAAGGCCGTGGGATATAATCATCTATATCAAGTGTAGTTCAACGCTATAAAAGTATACAATAATCGCCTCTCTCATGCTTTGGGTCTAAATATATTGTTCGTCCCTCTCATTACATTATCTAAGAAAATTATATTCATTTTAGAGAAACAATGGTTAGAGATAGATCCCAGACGATATTACAGCGCCTTTATGACTCTCAAATTCCCTTTGAGTTCACTAATGTAATGATCGTTCACCTCGTGTTCGGCTGAACCTCGGGCCAAGAACCACAACTCCGCATTTCTCCACGTTTTAGCCATTCCGTTCTGATATTGAACTTCGTTTAATTTAGACGACGCAAACCTGGGCCGGATTGCCGCTTCTTGTTGGCCTTTGCTGGCTTCAAACAACCGCACTCCTGTCTTGTGATCTTACTCAAGGGCCAAATTCTCAAATTCCATTCATCATGAGCACCCAGACGCAAACAGAGACAATCGTACTACAGACAAGAGCTTCCACCGAAGCAACCCCAACCGAGAATGAAACATCCCAAGACTCAAGACCCCCAGAACCAAAATGGATCTATGCCAAAGTCCTCAGTGCAGGATTATCCTTTTTCGTCGCGGGTGTGAACGACGGAAGTCTCGGATCCCTCATTCCCTACGTGATACGCACCTACGACATCGGAACAAACATGGTAGCCGTTCTGTAAGACGATTCAAGAATAAGACATATATCAAACTGGTAATACAATGCTAACACCGCCAGATACGGCACAACCTTCTTCGGCTGGCTAATCGCAGCCCTAACAAACGGCAAAATAACCCAATACCTAGACCTAGGCCCAATCCTTAGCCTAGGCGCCGCTATCCAAGTCCTAGCACAAGTACTGCGCGTCTGGGAACCCCCATTCGCTCTGTATGCGGTAACATTCTTCCTCGCTAGCTTAGGTCAGGCTTACAACGATACTCACGCTAACACCTTCGTCTCCGCGCTGAACGGCGCGCATCGATGGCTCGGCTTTATCCACGCTATGTACATGGCCGGGTGTCTAGTTGGCCCGTTCGTAGCGACGGGCGTGGCGTCGGCGAATGTCGATTCGAAATGGTATCTTTTCTATCTTTTCCCTCTTGGCGTGGGCGTGGCCAATCTCGCGTTTGTGAGTGTTTCGTTCCGGGATCGTATGGCTGCTCCGACTGTTGTGAGGGGTGAGAGAGGTGGTAGGACAGCTTCGAATTCTGCGACTAAGGAGATTAAGGATACGCTTTCTACTCCTGGGGTTTGGCTGTTGAGTTTGTTTTTCTTTTTCTTTCTTGGTGCTTCGATCACCGCTGGAGGTTTGTCTTCTTCTCTTTCTTCTTTATATGTTAATATCTACGAAACTAATTGTATCAGGCTGGATGGTCGAGTACCTTGTTAATGTCCGTAACGGCGATGTCAAAGCAATGGGTTATGTCCCAGCCGGCTTCTACGGCGGCGCCTTTCTAGGACGTCTTATCCTCGCCGAACCTACGCATAGACTCGGCGAGCGTCGAATGATCTTTATTTACTCTTTGCTGTGTGTTGGGTTGCAGTTGGTATTCTGGCTGTGAGTTTGGCACTACCTCCGTGATCTCAGCTATATATCGACCCTGATATGGATCCTGCGTTGTCTTTACTAATACTCGTGGTTTACTAGTGTCCCAAATATAATCACCGAGGCAGTAGCAGTCAGTCTATTGGGATTCTTCTCCGGTCCTTTCTTCGCAACAGTATGTGTCCACCACTCTATCTTCTTTCCTTTTCACAACCCTGACTGACTCGTGGCTTAGGGTATATCGGTCGGCTCAAAGATCTTCTCGCCAGAGATCCGCTCTTCGGCAATCGGTAAGCCAGCCCCCAAGTCTTGGAATACAAGGGGCTGTATATTTATTTATGTTCTGACCATCTATACAGCATTTGTCTTCGTACTTGGTCAAATCGGCGGATCGGTCTTTCCCGCTTTGACGGGTATCATCGCGGGACTGGTTGGTGTCCAGGTCCTGCAGCCCATACTTGTTGGTTTGCTCGGTGCTGCCGGTGTGAGCTGGTTGATCTTGCCTAAGGATAGGGCTCTGCATCAGGAGTGAGGGTATATACAACGAAGTTCTAATGGTCCACCAGGAGAGCTTGGAGGCATGATACATATGAAAAGCCTATATAAAGAACACAGTTTGCTTTGGGGGCTTCGAGAAGATAGATAGATGTACGAGGCTTTAGAGCGTATGAAATATTCCAACTTCGTAAGATAGCAAACGAAGGCATAATGGTATAAAGATTCATTACTTCGTTACATCACGACGACCAACAGTGCGAGAAACCAAAACCACCAACCAAAAAGAAACCCAATCAAATATCCACCCTCGCACAGCTATGCTAAAACCAAAGTACCCAGCATAAGAAAACCTCATAAGCATCATTACTCATAAAAAGTGAAACGAAACCCCAAACCCTCAGAAGATATCATCAGGCCACTGGTAATCCTCAAGGCCAGAAATCATAGACTCCGCGCCAGAAGCCGACGACGGAGAAAGCACAGGGGCAGACACAGGTCTCTTTTTTAGGTGACCTATCCGCCTTGGCATGGACCTTGGCAGCACTCGAGCGAAGTTCCTCAGGAAGGGGCGGTACAGGCGGGATATCATCGTCAACCAGGTACCCCGACCGTCTCCGACTAGGACTCGTCTTTGATCGTGTTGGGGTGCGAGGGCTACGATTTGGATTGATCTGGCGCTGGGGGTGGTGGTAGAAGGCTTCGCGGTGGGAGTCGGCGGGAGCAGGCAGAGGCGTAGACCAAATGTTGGAACAAGAGTCGTCGTCCGAGGCAGCGGCAGGCGAAGACGCCGGGCGCACGTTGGTCTGGGTCTTGCTCATGCGGAGAGAGGTTGTGGGCTTGGAACTTGGTGAGCGGGTGGTTCCGGAGACTTCTCGGGGTTGAATGTAGGGGGACCTTTTGATGTTGCGCGTGGCACTTGCACTTCCTCCTGCTTCCTGTTCTTCATGCTCGGTCGGGGGAGCTGCGTGGTCGATGGCTTGCTTGCGCTTGGCTGAGCCGGGGCTTGAGCCGGCTTCGGATTTAGGCCATTTCGCTTTCCCGGGTGGGCTAAGTAGACCGGAGTCAATTACCTCGAGTTCGGGGTCGTGTTCAGTATCGTTGATGCCCTTCGTCGGACTGGGCTGAGGAGGTTTCCCACTATCGATAGATTCAGGAATGGAAGACTTCCGTTTACGGGAAGAGCGGTCCTTACCCATTGACGACGGCTGTATCCCTTTTGAGCGCCATTTTGGACTTTGGGCCGTACTGGGGGTCTGAGGCAGTCGTGATTCTTCGAAGGAGAAAGTGTCGCGGCCGTCCACGGATGGCAGGGCCGTTATATTGGCCACGCCGGGGTCAGACGCCCCGTTTTCTGCGGCCTGTTGATCCAGAAGCCTCTCCGATGGCAGAGTGGGAAGGGCACCAGGGACGAACTTCCTTGGGAATAACGCGGGATCCATCTCGGTATTGAGGGTCTTTGGCACGGCTGTAGGTGCTGGGGTCCGTTCCTCGTTGCCTGTGAGGTCACGAAGCTCCCGCCGGGCACGTTGCAACTTCTCCTCGAGGTTGCTTACTTTCTTGAGCAGCTTGGTTTGGCGTGAGAGTTCCCTGCGGGAAGGTTGCTTGCGCAGTCCAGTCGGCTCGTATTCATCGGAGGTTCTATCGCAATACACTGCTGGGGAAGCAGATGGCGATCCATGGGATTTGAAGAATGACTTCGGCAGGCGAAGATCTTGAAGAGAGGAGCGTTTGGAAGCTGGAGACTCACAGCGCGAGTGTGCACCATAGTTTCCTTGATCCATCGTGTGGCGATACGAGTCTTTGACTGGAGAGCCATGTTCCATTTTGTGCTGGATAGACCGCCAGGTCTGGTCGGCGAGTGTAGTGTCGACACGAAGATCCTCGGTGTAATGACCCTTATTCGTACCCTTGTAGCCAGCCTTCTTCAATTCCGCATATGCCTGCTCCGCCTGGTTGATGACATCCTTCTGCGGCGACTTATTTGGCGATCCCTCGGAATTCCTCCCCCACCCACCGAAGGGATTAAATGCCGAGGCAATAGCCTTCCCAAAACGAAAAATACCAGATGAGCGGTGTTGCAGGGTAGAGTTCTTATTTTCCTGCTCCTGCAAGTAGATACTGGGCGGTTTCTCACTGACACTATCACTCATAGTCGCTTCGACGAATCGCGATGTTCGTCCTCTAGAACGGCGGGGGCTGGAAGCAGATGCCGCGGCATGACGAGCGCGCAGCGAAGCTAGCGAGCCGCGAGGTGAAGCGCGGGGTGAGGCCTTGTATCCTGGGCCATTTCCGCTCACGCTGCGACTCCCATTTTCACCGCGCTGGGTGCGGCGATCATGGGTTCCGTAATCAGCACCTTCCTCGGGCAATGGCCAGTCGTTCGAGCGACGTCGTTTGGGGAGCTTCGCGGGCGGCGATCGGTGATCATCTCCGTGCGCCTCTTCGGCATCGTCGAATTGTCCGGAGACGTCTGAGCTCCAATCGCAGGCACCGTCGTCGCTAGAGCGTAGATGTTTGCGCGAGGAGCGCTGGTGTGCGGGGCTCGGGTCAATGTCCATTTCCATTTTGGAGTCGCGGGCGCTGAAAAGACGCAGGGAAGTTAGAATCAATTCTTCTTATGCGGGCTTTGAAGTCCCTTCCATAGGGATTATGGCAAGGGACCTTACCTTTGCAGCTTGGGTTAACCTTTTTTTCCCCCAGGCCCTTGGAAAGACTCAAAAGTCTGTCAGAATTTGGCATAGAAATGTAGTGCTGAAGAGTGTTGAGAAGAAAGAAATAAGGGTAAGAAATGAAAAATGAAATTGAAATCTCGGGAGACTCGAGCAAATGCGCAGGTTTGTTTACATACTCCGCACTTGCCAAGGGGGAAGTTTGTTGTGGTACCTGGTACCCACGTCTACCGCTATCTTTGGTGATTTTACAAAGTACCCGTTACATCATCAGAATGTCTCTATATCCCCAATCAAACAGGTACAAATAGTTAGTTAACTATATCACTAACTAACACCTGGACTCGAGGTGGAATTCCGCGTGTCTCAGACATGTGCCTGTATTTGATAAGGAATGTAGATATATGACATGTCTAACTTAGATATGTATAGCATTTATAACCCTTGGCTACTAAAAGGGAACGTACATTCTGATGATAAATTGGGAGAAATCATCAACTGGGGTAAAAAGAAAATTTCGAGGTATCAAGAAGATATCACAACGCTAGTATAAAGAGGGTTTCGGGACGTGAAGCAAGGATCCCAGTCGCAACGTCAATGAGACGAGCACTTGTCTGTTCGGACAACGTATGCTGCAAGAACAATGCAAGAGCATCCCAGCTAATGTCGAGTTAGGGGTGACATTCCCTATTCCAGTCGAAGGGGACAAGGCACTTTACTCTTGATGATAGAGTGTGAATTCAAGAATGATGCAAGTCGTAGAAATGGATGTGACAAACATGAATGACCATTGAGGTTGGGAGTAAGAATAGCAGCCCTCCAAACCCTTATATAACACCGGATTTCGAAGAGACCCCTCGCAAAAAGAGTGGGACATGAAAGAAGAAACCAGTTCCCGAAGACAAGTCCAAATGCATCGAGGAATCTAGGGCTTAGGTTGTCTCAATGAGGAATCAGAAGATAAGTTATGTACAAAAAAAAAGAGTATGCAATCAGATACCATCACAAAATTCGGTCCATTAATCGGCCCAAGACTCGGTCATCGAGGCAAGCCTAAGGAGGGTATATTTTCCGCTTTCACAGCAATATATTCGAGGCCATTCCAGATTATAAACTCGACGGAGGAGCTTTCATGACCATTTTACCATTGGCACGCTTGTATGACAGCTCAATGCCCATTTCAGCCATAAGTGCAGCGCGACTTTCTCCTGAGAAATCGCGATAAGCGGGATAAGGCTCGGTATCAGGCCGCATGCCGTTCTGCATTGACCGGTCATCAAGGCCGAACGTATCTTCATGACTCCGTTTGCCATATGTTGGCCCAGTTTGGTATACCATACGCTTTCCTCTAACGTTGTCGTATCTATCGCCGCCACCGGGTGAAGTGCTTTCCACAGAAGGAACAATGTGGTTGGCATACTCATTTGGCAGGGGCTTCAGAGGTGGCATAGCCTGGACCACGTTCGGTGTTTGAGGGCGTGACACCGGAACATGGCCCATGGACGGGTATAGATTTGGTTCGGCCATGCGGGGATCCATGTATGAGTTTGATTTCGGTGGCTCCATGCCATAGGAATTCACAGTAGACTTGGGGTAACCACTCCGTTCGGCAGGTGGCGCCACCGGATACGAAATGGGCGTTCCTTCGTATTCGGAGCCGTTGGATAGGTGTCGTACTTGGGCATATGCGTGCTGTGGGGAGTAGATACCTTGCGGTGCAACCGGTGGGGGTGTAGGAGGCATGTGAGGAGCCGGATAATGCGAAGGCGTGGAACCGAATGAAAGGTGCGATTGATATGAGGGTGTTTGGGAGTGTGACATGGGTGCAGGTGGCATGGGTCTTTGGTAAGGGGGTTGTGGGCACTGGAAGCCATAGTCGGGTGCAGATGGTCGTCGATCCGGAGGAACAAACCCGTAGGGCGATTCTATATTGCTTCCATTGCTGTTTGATCTAGGGCGGTCCATCGAAGCTGCGTATCTATCAGGTGTCGTGAAACGATCTGACGATCCTGCATACGCAGCTGCGCGTTCCTCGCTGAATTCGTAATCTGTATCTCGTTTATCACCCCGGCGTCTCATGCGAACGTCACGACGAATGCGAACACGGCAACCCTGCTCAGCAATGATACGGCTCAGAGAGGTGCTGGTCGCTAGACCAGGGAACTTCTTAGCGCTGTAAACAGTAAAAGGTACCGACTTGACCTCGAGGCGGAAATGAAGGAATGCTTGCGGGGCGCCTGGCTTTGATGTGGCGGAAAGAGGGATCTGGTTTGGAAGAGGCAAGGGCGAATCCTTGTCGGCATCCTTGGCGTCCTTGATCTCTTCGTACAGGTGGAAGTTCAAGCGGTACCGGCCCTCATGACGTACCGACAGATCTGGGAAGATGAAATAGCCTGCTTGTGAGGGGCGGTCGAGATATGCGACGCCGGCAACTGGCACACCAGTCAATACGGGGCACGACTGTGGCCCACCCACCCGTCCGTGGGCGATGGGGCGTGCAGTGTCAAGGGTCGCGTAGAGGAAGAAATTGGCATTGTAGGCGAAAGTGATATCGGTCTTTTGCGAGTCATTAGCCGGATCAGACTCGAAGATGCGTAGCTCAACCACAGGCGGTGGGTCAACAGGGCGACGGTCGGCAGATGCTATTTGCGACAGACAGTCAGTCAACAGTCAGTCAACGCGTAGCCCTGATTTGGCTCAACAGCGAATACTCACACTTCGCTCCTGCGCCGCATGCTCTTGCCCGCTCCGGTTGTTGCATCACGCTCAATTTGTATGTAAGCTGTTTGCCTTCACGGGTGATCCGGCTGACCGAGTGCTCAGTCTCATTATGAGGCGGCATGATGGGTGGTCTGTTGGCCATCTTCAACTATTATTCCCCAGATATTCTGCCGGTCGCAGTATCAGCCAAGGTCGAATGCGTGGTCAAAGGCTTGGTCCTATGTCGATTCTGCCACAGAGAGTAACATACAATCCGGAATTCACGGGGCTTTGGACGAGTGCCGATTTATGTTGGTGGATGGAGTCAGGCGTTCTTCTCCCGCAGTTCCCTCACATAAGTTGCTGGAAAGACTTCCAATATAGTCAAATCGATAAATTTCCACTCATATAGGAAAAGAATGAGAATCAATTCAAGCAAATGAAAGCCCGAATCCAGTGATGGGAAAAGTAGAAAAGAGGAGAGGGGGCAGAGTGCGAATGACACTAACAAGCCCCGAGCCCTGGGTATAGGTATTATGAGGGTAATTGTGGTATGAACAAAAGTACCTGTTCGGTCTGGGGGCCGACCCATATGGTTTCTTTACAATATATGTACTTTCTAATTTCTTTTATTCTCTATGATAGATTATTTTGAAAGAGAAAATAGAATAGAATAGAATATAGATGTACAACAATGCATTAATCTACAAATTGATGGTCTTCAGTCTGCCTACAGAGTAGGTATTTTCAATAATACTATGTAATTATAATTATACAGTGGAAGTACGGAATATGAAAATATTAATATAAGACACACATCAATTTGCAGATCTAATTGCTTTTTTTTGCTGTACGCCGTATTTTTATTTCCCAATGGACAGTTCTCCACGTTACCTGGCGTCGATATTCTTGGGTTCCAAGGTTCCGGCCGCAACCCAGTCCAACGGACCGGAGTCTCTTTATTTTCCCTGGTCTCCATAATCTTCTATGCTTATTATTGTATACTTCTATATATTGTAGATGAAGAATATGAATGTTTGATATGATTATACCCATTTTAAAAACTCTAGGATCAATATTAATCTATATGGGATAAATTCCACTGACAAACTTCAATACCGCGTATTATCATTACAAGCCTAGCCCCCCTGAGAACACTGAAAATCAAAAACAAACGAACTCGGGACTTCGAACCTTCCGACCTGGACTTCCCGAATTGGATATTGATCGTCAATTGTCAGACAGAATGATTCGCTTCGACAATTAAGCCAAACTCCATCGAACCACCGATCCTCTCTCGCCTGACTTGGCTGGCTCCACTAAACCAATCACCCATTTCTCTAATCAGTGTCCACGATTGATTATGTTGTTGTACAACATAGACGGTTTCTGGCAGGTGCCAGTTGTTCATCCAATGTGCGCGAAGTTCAATAATGATACTTTGATATTCGAATCCTCCTTTTTTTTAAACAAAAATTTCTGGTCATCCATGGCTATTGTGGGCGCTCTGATGATATTCCGATTTGCCTACTCCGTACAACATACAACAGTGGATAGATTATACATACTTTTTTTCCCTCTTACCTTTTCTTTGATCCGAATCATACAAAGTACAAAATGTGGAGAATAAATATGGAGAATGGTGTTGAGCATGTTGGAACAATATACGAATGCACCGTCCCACCTAGACAAGTATTGGAAGTCACCTCAACTCAGCCGAGTATGTTGTAGTTGTTCCTTGGTATTATCACCATCAATATCTAACTTCCCTGTATGCAGCATATAAAAATTTAATATTATACAGTACATCGACCTCCTCCCCACACGGTCTATACCGAACAAGCGACTGCCCCAACTTGTTTAGTGATCCTAAACGCTCAGGGCTAAACAGACCGAACAGCACCAAAATTGGGAAAAGCTACACTAATGCATTTTAGGGCCCGCGGATTTAGTTACATTGCGTAGTACTCCGTACAGGATCTAGCGAGGGATTCCATATGGGCCGGGTCTAACGGTCCTTTTGATGGGCCACTGACAGACTTGAAACCAATTTTTTATCGTTGTCATAATAACGTGTACGAAGGATTCCGTATGGAGTCTGATACATGTTATATTCCAAAACAGATCGTTTCAATCCCCGGAGTACTCCGTACGGAGTAATTAAGTAATTATAGTCAATTAGTTATGGATCTCTGGCATTTAGTACCGGGGAAGTCGGGCCATGAGAAACTACTGCGTCAGCTCTGAATAGTCAACCCGAATCCCTTGGCCCATTTGGCCATTACTCAAATGACAAATACTTATAACTATTATTTACAATATTTCAAGTGATAATGCAAGTCTATGTACTTTAAACCCGGCATACTTCAACTCGGTGCTGCAGAATGCCTTGTGTCGCCGAAGAGCGTCTGCATAAGTTATGCGATCCTGGGTCGAGTTTTTCTTATATTTCACTGTTTCTTAATCCATAATACACTGTCGTAACTATCTCGGTCCAAGCTTTGTCACAACTTCAACCCGCACTAAGCCATGTGTTGCAGGGGCTGGGAATTCTCATGCCTCAATGCGAACAGTCACTCACTAGGCAATAATCTACACAATCAATGCAATAAAGATGAAAGGTTCCGATGAAGTATTGGAAAGGCAAGTCCACGTACGGAGTACTTTACAAATTATTTATATAGTTGCCTTATCCCAACCCCGATCCTTGAATCATTTCAGCTGTGAGTGTTACTCCCCAGCCCCCTCAAAGATCATACGGAGTACTCCGTAGATATTTCCAAGATTCAGCGCTTTGGTATTCTAGAAGGATTTATTATATCACAGAAATTTCGATTGCTCTCAGCAGGTTCTTTCCTGACTGCTACTCTGTACTCCCTATGGAGTACTCTGTACATAAACTTGTAATATCTGTCTCGGCTCCGAGCGTCCCCCGTCGAAGCGGACGATAATGGTAGTACTTTGAGCTTTTCTTTGCATTTAGACTATTGTCTTTATCGGGGGTGGGAGGGTTTATAATGTGAGTGGCTGCCAAACGGATCAAAGGGTGTCGAATGGTAGAATATTAACTTTCTCATTTCTGCAGCTACGATCTTGTAGGCAACCAACCCACTGCCCTTTGCCCTTCGTTTATGTTAGTGCAATATGATCGCATTGGGATTAACCGAGGCTTTCCCCCTCTATAATCATAGCCCTAGGTCATAGATTAGGGATTATTCTGTTATATTTTACGACTTTTGGTCTGAAGTATGGCTAACTATATCATTCTTTCACGACACGGTTAGTGTTTTTCCCATGTTTTCTTTAAAAAAGATATGCCACGCTTGATCTTAGTTATGATCTGCGTACAACGCAAATAGTTAACTAACACTTATGTTGTAGATCGTTCGAACAAAATACATGCCGTTATCCTGTGGTAGACACAAAGATCTACAAATAAATCCTGATGGTAGGTTTATCCAGATCCTTGGGGGCGACTCAAGGGAGTGTGTAATAATATGATTCATCCCTTCGCTCTCACCTCTCCCTTTGAAACTGGACTTAGGAATTGACCGCCAGTTTGATTATTGCACCACCACGTGGAAGCGTTAGGTAATCCCCAGCAAGCCAAAAACCTGATTCTCTCACGCAATTAGGACGGGTCATAGTTAGTGACATTGCAACATATATTGGTCCTAAAATATACATCTTATATCTTAGATGCATGATATGTCGCCTTCAGTCCACAACAATGTATACAACAAAGGACTCGATCAAGATCTGACTGAAAAAGGCGAACTAATGAAGTGAATAGAATGATTAATCAAAACTTGCAATAATTGTTTTGAATTCTCAAATCCTCATTCGGCACGGTGTCGGCAGAGTTCAACCAATTTTCAAGCCACATCTTATCCACCTGCCCGATGCGGAATACCAAAGGTACCGGCTTTGTACTTTGTACAAGCTGCCCAGGTGATTGTACAATCAGGTTCCCGAATAATACACCTTGTCCTAGTGAAAAGTGTGTTCTGACGTGGTCTACTCTAGTTATATATAATACGCAAGGTAACAGTTTAGTTGTCATAGAGGACATATTATTGAATCATGCGGAGTTTGTGTCTAATGAACTAACCAACATTAGGGGCGTATATTTAAATAGCACACTTTTATCTATAAGATCTTTTGTATTTTCACTCCGGATAGAGTACGGGCTAGTTCCTTATACTTGGGCGCTATTGAGCTTTTATAAATTTCCGAACTAGGAACTCCGATATATATACGCGGTAGTTTGAGGCTGGCACCAAGACATTAAGGCGTAAATTAACCGGGTTGGTTAGTTTTACTAGGTAATACGCACTATTTATAGAGCCATGAATATATGCCTCCTCAGAGAACTATCTGTTCCTCTAGTTTGCCTCTCTCTATCTCGCTTCTATGTTTTTGCAGTGTGAGGCACTGAGGCTTGTGTTCGCTCACTCCTCTTCAAACCTCGCAGGATCAGGAAGAGAAGGATGTAATACTATATAGATCAGCCCTGTTGATGTTCTAAAGCACTTAAACAAAACCAAGCTGTGTGTTAATATTGCTCGCAAGATCCCTGGTTCCTACATGTGTACACTTTCTAGTTGACTTCTGGAAGCATTTATCCCACCGTCAATAAATGCTCGCAACATTCAACTCACAGTAAACTGTAAGCTAGATAGTAACCCTTAAAACCTTCTTAAGAGCAATATAAACAGAGTCCCATTTTGATGGGGCAGCGGTAGAGTTCCATGTCATTGCTGTTGTATATAAAATAGGCGGTATGATTGTGCCCAAAAGTGGGGTTATAATGAACTTTAAGGATATCTTTTGGCCCTTCGGGGCATATGGTCAAATGAAAATATACAGAGAAGATTAGCATGGCCCCTGCACTAAGGATGACATGTCTCAATCAAAGAGCAGCTACCTATTTTTTTTTTCCCTTTCGGATCATTTTTGGAGGTTATATGGTGTGGGTATTTTTATACTGTTATGGTTGGTTGTGATTGGTCCTACGCGATATAGAGGTCACGTGTAAAGGATCCACGTCGATGGTTCGAATCGGCCAATCATGGAATATTATCTTTTATCTATTGTGATTGGTTCAGAAACCATGAACAATCGAGAGTCGAAACATCAACTCCCATAAGGACTGCCTTTCCTATGGATCTTCTATTAGTTCTACCTGGCTTTATAACAAAACCCTTTGCACACATTCTTCCTCCCCTTGAGCGAGCGAAAGTCACCACTGTTGATGTGATCACACTCGATTCCCTCGAGATCGCGAAACGTGCCCGTGTACCTCCCGCAGATGTTCGCCGGCTCTCCTCCTCCATTGTCGAGGCATTGCACACCGATGTTGGCTTCGATAAGCCACAGACGAACATAGGAACCAGTGATGGACCCAGCTCTAGTATAAATCCCGATGTGGTGAGCAGAACGATCAGCTTGACGAAGCGCGCGTCACAATGGAACACTATCAGCACTCTTGACCCCGCGATGGATGCACTGCTGGGGGGCGGAATTCCAACCGGGTATGTCACAGAAGTTACGGGCGAGAGGTACGTCACAGGTGTTTATCTTCATTCGAGTCTTATCAGCCGGACAGGAAGGTCAATCTGACATGTGGATCGATGTCCAGTGGAAGCGGCAAGACCCAGTTCCTTCTAAGCCTCTGTCTAGCCGTCCAGCTACCCAAACCACAGGGGCTACGACGGCGTGCCATATACATATCGACAGAGCATCCGCTGTCTACGCCGCGACTCTCACAGCTCCTAGAATATCATCCTGTCCTCTCAATACTTCCCCCCGAGCAGACGCCCTCGCTACAGGATATCCTGTCCATCAACGCCATGGATCTGGAGACACAAGATCATATCTTGAATTTCCATCTCCCCGTCGCAATCGAACGTTATGACATCGGCCTGGTCATCATCGATTCAATAACATCCAATTACCGCGCTGAACACACATCAAACAGCATCCAAGCCCTCACCAAACGATCATCCCAGCTCGCGAAACTGGGCCATCTACTGCGCAACCTCGCCGTAAAGGAAGATATCGCCATCGTACTCGCAAACCAAGTTTCCGACCGTTTCGAATCTATAAAAAGCAACGAGCCAACCCCACGGACAGGGGTTCCGTCCATGTCCAGCCAAACAGCAGATCATGGATCCGGCCCTGTCTCCCCCTTCCCAAAATCCCGAACTGAACAGTTAGCCACTAGAAATAGCCAGCAGCCACCATCGTCTTCCCCTGCAATCTCCTCCTCCCCATACCACGCACCAAACGATAAAAACTTCGACGGCTCGTACCTGATCGCCCCTCGAGTACGCAGCATGTTGAACGTGGCTCACCAGGAGCGCTTCTACTCCGGCTGGGGGGACGGCGCGTACCCCGAGAATGGATCTCTGAAGAACCCAGCGCTGGGATTCGTCTGGACAACGCAGATCGCCTGTCGAATTGCGCTGAAAAAGGAAGAGTTACATGCTACGGCTGTTTCAATGGCGAATAATTTATATCCGGCGTCCACACAGGAAGCAGCACAGTTCCAGAATGGAGGAAATGCAGACGCATATCGAGATCCGGACTCGATAGCGATGTCTGCACCTTATTCTAAGAACCGAGTCTCTGACTTGCAGAACCAGCAACCTGCTTTGGGCTCGGAATCCATTACTCGGAGGACCATGAAACTTGTCTTCGCGCCGTGGACGGCTGGCCCGAAGGATACACCACGAAAGGGCCAATCAAGTAGACGAAGTGGCGAGGTAGAGTTTGAAATTTGGAAGGGTGGTTTGAGATGTACGAGTCATGGTGAATGATTTGTTTGATGTCATATCTAACCGACTTCAGTCTTGTCTACCAGAAAGTCTTGTCTAGTTTGATGTACTATGTTGGCATGTGTTCGTTTCAGACTAGAACAGTGTCAGGATTATGGATATACCCAACAGCGATTTTGAGATTCTTCTCTATTAACTATTATTGTATAATATGAGCATCCAAGTAAACAGCCAAATATTCTAAATAATAGATGTCTCGTGGTAAGTGCTAAGCATGAGGTGCCCTGATGCTTGGAAGGTCTCAAGCTGAGGTGTGTGTTCTACAATCCTTTTTATATGTATGTGATTATCCTGTGCTAGGGGGCCTGGCTGTATAAATTCAACCAGTTACGTCGTCTGTCTTGCCTGTCTTGTCTATTACATTTCTCTTGACTTCACCGGAGATGTTTACGAGCTGGATTCAAATTGGAATATCGCTCCAAGATGACCGTAATACGTATCAATCAGTGGCTCCAGACTTTATATGCTTGTAAGAAGGCAAGGAGGAGAGAGAGGAACAGGAAGAACACGCTTCAAATTAACCACAATCATATATATGGACATGTCTCTAAATTAACCGGGACCATCTCTTTCTCCCCTTTTCATCAGGCTCCTTTTTTCTTTCCCCTAACATCCTTCTGACATGCTCAAACACTCGAAGAAAGAAGATAATATATCCAGGGATCTAAGGTAAAGAGATGCAATGTGAAAATGTAAGACAACGACAGCCATGAGAAGAAAGCTTGAGCGTCAAGACGAGAAAAAGACAAGCATCAAATTTGGTCTATGACTTCCACCCAATCTCTCAAGAAAAAAATCGTGTTAACCTTGTGTATATCCAGGCAAAGTATACAACATAAGACAACAAAGCTCGAATCAAATCAGAACAATGCAAGAGGGGGAAAAAAAACGTTGATCAGAACCAAACCGAAACAAGCACCCAAGGGCTCAACATCTATTGAGCCTTGGCGACCATCTTGGAAGGAGGAATACCGATGCCGTTGGTGTTACGGTAGAACATAACTCCCTGGCTCTCACCAGTGGCACCCTCAGTGGGCTCAACCCACTGGCAGACACGGGCAGCAGTCCACATGGCCTTGAAGAAACCAGTCCAGCCGGTGTGAGCATCGGTGCGGTAGTGGTTGCCCATGACGCCCCTGATGGCATCGCTGGCCTCGTCGGCGTTGTAGAAGGGGATGTTGCTGACGTAGTGGTGCAGCACGTGGGTCTCGATGATACCGTGGAAGATGTGGCGGCCAACAAAGCCGAAATCGCGGTCAATCGTGGCGGCAGCACCGCGGGCGAAGTTCCACACTTCGGGCTGGTAGTGAGGGAGGGTAGGGTCGGTGTGCTGAAGGAAGGTAATGGCGACTGCGTGGAGTATGTTAGCGAAATGGACCAAAAAAAAGTGATATTTCTTTCGTCTGAAAACTTACCGAGCCAGTGGTTCACCCACAGGTACGGGAGACCGTACCAGACGAGCAGGTTCAACCAGCCGAAGTTGGTGCCGATGAAGTACAGGGCGGTGCCGGTGGCGAGAAGACCAAGGTCACTCAGGACAATCAGCTTGGCGTCCTTGGCCTCGTAGAGAGGGCTGGAGGGATTGAAGTGGTTGACACCGCCGAACCAGCCGTTTTGCTTGCCCACACCGCGGCCCTCGGGCTGCTTGGAGTGGTTGTTGTGACCGGTGACATTGTTGAGAAGGTACATAGGCCAGCCGAAGAGCTGCTGGGCCAGAAGGTTGGCGGCTGTCAGGATGGGAGTCTCCTCGCACAGCTCGCCGAGCTCGTGGAGGGCCTTGCCAACGCGGGTGGCGTACTGATCACGGGTCTTGGGTACGAAGACCATGTCGCGGGCCAGATTACCGGTTGCCTTGTGGTGCTTGCCGTGGGAGATCTTCCAGGAAAAGTAAGGGACGAGCAGGAGAGAGTGGCAGACCCAGCCAACAGAGTCGTTCAGGACCTTGGAGGGGGAGAAGGCCTGGTGACCACACTCGTGGGCCAAAACCCACAAGCCGGTGCCGACGAGACCCTGCACGATGGTATACAGGGTCCAGAGGGCCACGCGGGCCGGCAGGAAGGGGACAGTCTCGGGGGTGAGATAATTGTGGAAAAGGTAGAAGACGGATCCCAGAATGGCCAGGTCACGGAAGACATAGTACAAACTGGTGGCGGCGGAACGGTGGAAGCAGTGAGCGGGAATAGCGTCGCGGATCTGCTTGATCGTATAATCCGGGATCTTGAACTCGTTGCCATAGGTATCGAGCATCTTGCTGACCTCGTGGTCCGAACCCATGGAGGAAAGGGAGGTAGAGGAGGGAGACTGGCGAGGGCTGTCAAAGGGCGATGCCGAGATAGAGCTAGTCGCTGAGGACTCTGTCGCGGGGTTGCGATTGAGCGCAACGCGCTTGGGAATTGCGGTAGACGACATGTTGGGTGTTGAGGCTGACGGTGTATAACTCCGAAGTCACGATGGGTATACTCTCAAAGTATCCCTGTTCTATTGAAATGAAACGAAAGACAAGGGGTTCAAAACAACAGCAGCCTGTGATCGGATTAGTTTGGATTCTCCCGAGTTATGAAGTGAGGACCTACAATATTTTGATTTTGTTGGAGTTGAAGCAGATCGAAGCAGATGCCCCCCGGTCTGAAGAAGAGCCAACGAGAAAGCAGGCAATTGACAAGCACAAAGCACAAAAAGAAAGAAGAGACAAGAGAAGGAACAGCCCTCTTTCAAAAAGAAAACCAAAAAAAAAAAAACCAAAAGGAAAATTGAAACTGAAATTGAAAAAATTGAAATTGAAAAACAGAAGAAAAACAGAAAACAATCCCATGGGACCTCATGAGTAATTTGCATACCGCCACTATCATCCCCCATAGTCTAATCCAACCGTATGGTGTTTTGAAAATTACAAATTTCGAGATCCACCTCCTTTCGCCTTCGACAGCTGAATTCCAGCTGAAATTTCGCATGAACTGTCTACAATAAGTCAGAATAGGGCTGATCTTTTCTCTCATTCTATCCATGGATATATTACAATGTTGTATATGCCTATCTTATTGGTACAATATCTGTTGCAAGGAGAGTACTCCATACTTCCATTCTTCATACTAGCCACCGCCTTTCCACCGGCTAATCCCGTTTTCCCCAACGCTTTTTTTACAAATTACATGTTATAGTGCCAGCGGTCTGATGATGTGATTCTAGACTCTTATGTATCAAGACGCTATCTGAGTGTTCCCCTCCGATGATAGTTGTCACTTTCACATGCTGAGAATACGGTGAAGGCGTTCCTAGCTGCATGTGGATAGATCGAAGGAATCAATTTACCTCGGCGGATCATTTTCGTTCGTATATTGTAAATGGTGTACGGAGTACTGGTATAGCGCATACAGCCATGGATTGTCTGGAAATCTCCCTCTGAATCCAAATTGTAAGATCGTGTGGCAAATTCATTTTGCTTTTTGGTGTATGTTTGCGCAATTGGATACTCCGTACGGAGTACAACATACGCAGACCCCTCCCCCTCCCCCCAGGGATATATGATCATCTCTTTCTGTACAACCATCAACATGGAAAAACCCGAGAGCTGGAGATGGCTCGGCAGTGGAATGCGCAAGGGACATGTGATCCACTTTTTGTCTTTCGGGCTTTCTTCTTGGCTTTTCCGGATGTAGTTCGGTGTTGGTACGGGCCTCAACATAATATTTTGTTCACTGTATTCACATATTTTGTCTTGACTTGACTTAAGATGGAAGTTAAGAGAGTACAGAATGATCTACAAATTATAATACATTATTTTATGAAGTGGTATACATAGTAAACACATTGAAAATATAAAAAATAAAAATAAAAATAAAAATACCGTAGTATAAAAATGCCTCTACCCGCTTGTTGGGACCCTTTGGGGTTTTGTTGGGGCCCCACTCCCCCTTTTTGAAAAATACACAAACGTTAATTTTTACTTTCAGATGTTTAATTCTTTAGTTCCCCTGGCCCCTTATCACCCGTGGACACCTTGCCACCTTAGATAAGATCTGATCGTGGGACCTCGGCGCCGATCTTGGATTTTTCAATTCCAGGGTACCTAGGTAGTACTGGATTTATTAGAGATGGAACTTCTCTATGGATTATTTGAAATCATCTCAGTTATTCAACCTTACAAAAGAAGGCCCCAAAAGAACATATGTGGGGGTGCGATAAGCGACCTCGAAGAAATATCGAGTTCAGCTAAGAGATGGAGCTAATCCATACTAGTTAGTGCCTACTAGTCTGTATCGGGCCAAGTGCCAGCGGGAGCCCCAGCCGAAGCCACTCAATCCCTGTACAGTCAAACCCCATTGAAATCGAGGGACAGCAAATCCCTTGAGTTGCGAAGAGTCTTCTGAACTGGTGAACGTCTCGGCATTCCGGGTTATGTAGAGTGCAATACTCTTCCAAAGGGACCGAGGTTCGCAGAAAGGTGGGGTCGATTTTAACGGAGTTTGACTGCATTCCCGATGTCGATCCCCAAGCTCTATACAGCAATCTACACACAAAGGAGTACAATTGAAGGGGTTCACAAAAGAATAAAGGATTCATGATTCGTAGAACTACATACAAACAAGTACCCTCAGCGAGCCTATATATGACTCATTATACATACAATCATCCATCCAACACAGATCTATCAAATCAACCAACCTCTTGCGTCCGCCGCTCCGAATCAACCAACCAAGATCCCCCACCAGCAGCGTGATTACCGCCAGCGGCACTAAGACTAACAGTAGTCTTCTTCAAATCAGGGAGAACAAGAACCGTCTCGCCATGGTTACGGTAGTCAACCTCACAAGGGATCGAGCGACGAGTCGGCGCCAGGGAACCAGCGGAATCAGCTCCAGGAGCCGATGTCGGGAGCTGAGGTGTCGATGGGAGGAAGGTACGGATTTCAAGACCCGGAAGAAGGAGATGGCCCGGTTTCTGGGGGAGTAACAGGACAGTGAAGCAGGTGGATTCGCCGTCGCGGGCGAGGAAGTTGCCCCGACGGCGGCCACCTATTTGCCACTGGTCTGGATTGGCGTGAATCTCGTAGGAGCATTCGAGGGGTTGGTCGGCGTTTTCGCGGGTCGCTGGAGAACACCAGCGTCGCGTGTGGCGGAGACAAAGCTCGGCGGTGATCATCTGACCTACGGCGGCGTGAGTAGATGGCCCTGGGTCGGTGGTGGGTTTGAGCTGGAGCTGGAGGTCGGCTGTGTGCACGACTTGGATCTCGGGGACGTCAACGGGGATGATGATCCGACGGGTTGGGATAGTAGGTTGTGCGGGAAGGGAGATGGTGGAGTTGTTCTGTTTCATATGTGAGTAAAATAGCTGGCTGGAAACACTCCAGTTAGTACTTACCTTGTGCCACTCTTGGAGCCACTGTCGCACATCCTCGCCTGGTGCTTTTAAAGCTCCGAGCAGATCGTCCCACCGCACAGTCTGATAGGGCAGCATGTTTACCTCTCGAATGAGTCCAATGGCTTCCATGTCAGTCGTGGACAGCTGCGCGCGGAAACTGCTCACAATGTGAGATGTGAGCAGCGATGCGTACTGACGGAATGGACTCGAGCCAATGGAAGCAGCGAATTGCTTTTCGACTGCATCGAGACACTCATCGTCGACACATGTGAAGTCAACACTGAGTTGTAGACTCCGCGGCGTTGATGCAGCTGCGTTGCCTTCATTATGGCGAATTTTGTAAAGAAGGGATGCGGGCTGCTTGGGGAAAACATCAAGGGCGACGGGGCCGGTGATGCTAGATTGCACGTCGTAAATGTCTGAGCTGGGTAGACTGCAGCTCATGATACGAAGCGGGATCAACATGGCCGGACTGATGGTGAAACGCGAGAATAGGAGTTCATCCTTGAAAATGTCCTGCACGTTTACCGATATAGGTAGCGTTGAAACAACATTGAATGATGCCGAGGAAGCGAATCGGCCTTGCTCAGTCTCATATCCGATCTCTGCTCGCGCCGAGAGGGTCGAAAACGCCTCTTCCAAAGTGTAGGGGATACGTAGTCGAACGAATGACCGCGCCGGCAAGTGCGCGAATTCGATGATGCCCGAATCGTGGCTGGCATCCACCTCAATCTTGCCATCCACGACCTCTGTTTCTGCAAGGCGAAGCCGCAGGCCTGCAGTAGCTGGCCGGACACGGATCGTACCACTTTTGATATCATTTCGTCCGCTGTCAAGTTCCAGCTCCAGCGTCCGCATGGCCTGGAGGTTGATAAGATGCGGTGACACGATCTTCACCTGCAGGGCCTCGGCCGGAGGATAGCAATATATGTAAGGCTGGTTGTCGGTTTCCTCAGAGTCTTCGGTTTCCCGGAAGCCAACTGGAAGGGTGGAGTCAAGTCCGCCATTGAAGTTAAAGACAAGGTTGCCAGCCCTCATCTCGAGTCTGTCAATCAAGTACTTGCCTTGAAGTGTGGTCTGCATAAAGGTTAGGTATTGGTAGCGAAAGTTATCCTACGAGTACTTACCGAGGAGTCAATCAAAATCAGTGTTGACGATGATTTCACCACGAACTTGGCTGAGCTCTCGATCCAGTGCTCAGAATTGTGAGCGCTGTTAGCGCTGACCAGCCGAATTTTGAGATTGCTAATCTCAATCTGCTGGCCCAGAAGGAATCGCAAAGACAATTGTATCTGAAATCCATCCTTATTGTCGTACAGACGAATGGCTGGGTCGACGCGGAATTCGGCAAAGAAGTCTGTCAAGGAAGCAGGGGTATCCTTTTGAAGAGCACTAGACGCTTCAAACAAATCGCGGACATGTCCTTCTAACATTTCCTGTTCAGCAGAAGGAATCGAGGCAGCGACGGACTTTTGCCTGACTGACAATTGCGCCTGCGCATATGTAGCAAATTTGGAAAGCAATCGTATCATCATCCGAACGTAATCCTCGTTCCGTTTGAGTTCCTTTAAGCACCGTGCGTGGAGTTCCAACATGCTTCCTTCCAAAACAATCCAGTACTTAGAGCCGTAGAAGGGAGCCATCCGATGGAAATAGGAAGCAGCAGACTCGTAGTCTTTCCGGCGGTATCGTAAAATAGCGATTTCAGCCAGGGCCTGTTCGACAGAGTTGACACGATTGGCTGCCATATGATGGCGAATCAAACGGTCTGTGAGGTCTTCATAGAGAAACAAGAAGGCGTCTTTTGACTTTAATGCGGCCTTGAGCCCAGAAAGTTCGATGCCTACAAGCGACGATTCCTTCTTCTTCTTAGGTGCCTGTGAGTCTTCAGTGCCATCGCCGTCTAACGAGATCTCCGACAGGTCACTTTCCCCAGAACGATGGCGATCATCAAAGAGAAGACCAAGATTGTTCCAATTCTCAGTCCAGCCCCGTCTGCTAGCAATCTCCTCGAGGGACCGCCGAGCTAGAAGAAGCAACTCCGCCCTACCGGATGATAGCTGTTCAGAACCGGTCTTCTGAGTGGGAATAGGCACGGCCTTAGGGTGTTCCATAGTGGATCGCCGCTGCATCAAGGCCACACTATCAGAGATATCCTGGGTCACTGGCCGGGGAGGTCGGGCACCAGATGAGCCTATGAGGGAACTAGAGCGGCGGGGCACATCGGCACGGGAATCTGCCATAGTGGCAGCAGCGGCTTCACTCGATCGTGCAACCGCATGAAGAGAGGATTCGGGGAGCATGAGGGTCGGAGTAGAGGTCTGACTCAGGATCTGGAAAGCTGCTGAAAATGCCCATGAGGAGACTAGATTGTTGATAATATCTGTCTTGTCATCATGAACGACCTTTGCCAGACCGCATTCGAGATCATAGCGGAGGGTACGCGCAGCTAAACCGATAAATTCTGTTGCTCTTGCGCAAATCTCAGCTAGTAGAATGAGGTTTTCAGGCTTCTTGCCTGATTTCGCCGACTTGCCGTCTGTCACAGGTTCGCTACCAGCCAGTGATGGAGCTCTCGCGGCTCGGAGTAGTAGAGTGAGTTGACGAGAGAAGATGTATGTGCGGAAATCGAAGATAGAGATATCGCTTCCCAGGATCATTTCCCGGTAGGACATCTTGTTGGCGTTAAACGGGAAATCCCCGGGCTGAAGCTCCGAAAAGAGAGCCGCGTCATCGCTGTCGCTGTCGTCGGAAGCTCCAATCTCCAATGCCTTTTTAGCCATCTCAGCCCAGTTTTTACTAGTGACCGAGAGTGCACCACTGTGTTGGTCGCCACTCCCATCGAGCTGCTCTCGAATGGCCGCATCCAATCCAACGGCTAGCTCATCATATCCAGCCAGCGCATCTTCGAAAAGGCCCACATTTTCGAACCCCCTAGCAAGACCTTCCTTAAGGATGAAGAACGTGCAGAAGTTCCAGCCAGGCAAACTGCGCTGAGAGTCTTTCTCCTTTATGTCATCCTCATATTGAGCCACACGCAAATCAAACGAGGCTAGAATCCCGTTCTTCATTTTATCAATCAGATCCTCCAATTGCTCTGCCAATTCAGGGGACTTGGTCCCCTGCTTCGGAAGACGCAATTGGGCCACACGGTCCACAGCAGATTTGGACGACCCGTTGAAGTCGGCCTTCGCCTTTTCCAGCACTGAAGTTGAACCACGGCCCCATTTGGAGGTGGGTGTGGCCGCCTTGTCCGCAGCATCACCGTCCGGTACCACATGTAGGATAAGCCACTCGAACGCATCGTGCTTTTCCTGACTAGTAGTTGCGGATTGCGAGCTTTGGGAAGGCGCGTTGGCCTTGATCCATTCGCGAAGGTTCCGTCGGGCCGTGGCCTTGTAGGTTTCGTTGTCGTCGCATCGGAGGAGGTAGACTTTCAGGTATGGGGTCTGACGTAGACCGGGTATTTGGTGCCTGCGATGGGCAACCGGGCCATTAACAGTATCGCTCGATGATTTGCGTTCGTTTGATTCTTGCGCAGGTGTGAAGCCGATGCGGAGCGACTCGATTGACCGCACGGGGCGGGTTGGCGATTTCCAGTGGAGATTTTTTAGGGGGAGCTTTGATTCAATTACGGGCTGTATGAGCGGAAACAAGCCCGAAGGATCTGTGTATTCCACTGTGTTTTATGGTCAGCGCAAGCTTCATTCATCTTGATCACATTGGTCGTACCTGTTACATTGCTCGAAGCCTGTGAAGGGTCCATGATTTCCCGGGCGCAATACGGGAAGTAGCCAATTGACTTCAGGACATCTCAGAATCCAAGGTGCATAGGATCTTTCATGCGCCTGGAAATTAAGGGGAAAAGTCGCGGGGTGAAGGGAGACATGCTGTCAACAGTGGCTACGCACGGCCTCGTTCTTTTCCATTTTAGTGCATATCCCTCGCTGCTTTTAGGATTTGGGGGTCTACTCTCTTAGTTTTATATATTCAGACAAATATACATAACTATATACATATATACATATTTATTTAGAGGTTATATGTATCTAAATACATATATGTTGTACTTACTGTACTATATTTAAAAATCTATCTTAACAGTGACCCCGGACCTATACCCAATGACCTCACACCTCACACCTCAACCTCAAACACCTTTGCTAGCACAACACCACCAACCAAAACAATGCCTGCCTGTATAGGCAGTCCAATCTGACCTGCCAAAGAAAAAGGAACCAGGGCTTGATTTTCTGGCCTCACCACCTGTGGATAGAAGAACCCAGTTGAGGTGACACCTAGCCATACCATAGACCACGTTAGGCCAAGAGCCCTTTGCCACAGAGGTTTAGGAAGTTTTTGGCTTTGTCCATTAGACTTCGACAAATATTTCCAAACCATTTTTATGGTGTCTTCGATCATGAGGCCTAGAGGGGCCGTGACGAAGAATAACATGGCGCCGGATTCCTGTGATGGGATTCCCTGCACAATGTCGAGGACGAGATGCAACCCGCCCGAACAGAAGAAAACAACAAAAACATTCATGTACCTCTGCACGAAGGACTTTGGCGTTAGACCCAATATGTATTGAGTGATGAAAGCGCTGACAGAGGTCAGGGGGTTTTGCAGCAACTGGTGCCAGAATTTTCTACGAGACCGATGTCAGTACAATACTCCATCTCCATATAACTTGCCGTGAATAAACTTACCCCCAGAAGCCCCGTACTGTATCGGCATCTAGCGCTCTTCCGTACAATGGAGGACAATTTTCAGGCGAGTCGAGTCCAAGTCCCACAAGGATGATCGAGAAGACACGATGGTGGAAATCTATGAGAATTCGGCTCACCACAAATCCCGCCATAATGTTTGAGATGATACGTTCAATCCACTGTTCGGTTGATATATCCCATTGAGGCACTAGCGGCAACATCCCACTTTTCTCTTGCTCCAATGCCTGTTGCAATGCAAGAGTAGCAAAGACATCCAGAGCTAGATATTGCCAAACAACAATGGCTGTTTGGCGCACCAAAAAGCGACCAGGAGGAGGTGTGCTCATATTACGTCGTTTATAATATGCTGGCTGTGGAGGGGCGTTTTTTATTTGCCAGGGAGTGTTGATCCCACGAGGGTCAGTAAAAAACCGAGTCGCTGCATAAATTCGAGCCACAAAGCCCTGGCTACCCCCAGAGGGCAAATCATTGCTATCCTTGGGGTTGATGTGTAGCAAATTTAGGCATTGGAAGGCGATGGTTATGAATAAGCGACCGCATTCACACCATACGAATCCTGGGCCTAACGCTGTGGCCACCGGTATAGCTCGATATACAATGAAGATAGAGCATGGAATTGACAGATACCGAAGAGTAGATTGTTTTGGAGTTGCGATTAGGAGAGTTGCGGGTATCAGGCATTGGGCAGCATAGAGAAAGAGAATTTTTAGGATGTTGGGAGAGGTTGACATGGTTCGCCTATCCCCAAGCCAAAGGGGAAACGCCTCCTTAATTGGGGTTGATGTTGTTAAAGATGTGATTTTGTTCAAAAAAGGGGCGATCATTTCTTATTTTTCATGATTGTAGAATGGACTGCGTGGGCCCCTTTACGGCGAACGATAGATACGAAGACGGCAAAATAGATGCATCTAGTTATATTATTCACAGTCCCTCGATATAAAATCGATGCTATATTAATATACTAGGGTTCTTTGTAAATCACTCTCCGGTGTATACATGTTCCATCTATAACTCTCTGTCTCTGTGATAAATTAGTGGAAATCATAAGGGATTCACTAGTAATATACCCCTCTCTTTTGACTCATTCTTGAAGGACATCAGAGATCAAATGCTTAGACTTGCTCCATTGAGATAGTATTATATGTTACGGGATAGCAGCGGACTTGATAAACTATTGAACGGACAATCCAGAACACGCATCAGACCTCGGGATTTCTCCTCCCCGCTCATACAACATATATGCTTGACGGTTCTATAGTAAAAGGTGCCCTAAAAGAGAAATCAAAAATTGTTACATACCTTCCGGTGCATACTCCATAACCGAAAAAGCTAGCATTCGCATTTCTGAAACTGAAAATGACTTATCCCCCGAGGGAAACGAAAAGACAAAAGAATCCCTAGACCAATCAAGAAAGAAACAATATTGCAGCACAGGAGCGAAGAATGGAATATCAACAACCATATTTGTCCATAATAGCCCTGAATGAAGGGTCCCGCAGAAGCTGTGTTGCGGTCAGACGTTCCGCTGCATTGTAGGTAAACACTTTAGACATAATCGAGATCACATGCTGTTTCTCAACTAGATCAGCATCGGGGCGGTAGCGCGCAATTGTTGATAGAAAGGTGAATATTTGATCAGGTGTCTGATACTGATCATACCATGAATCAAGCGCTTCGGGATAAAGGCCCTTCCACTCCTCAGGTAGTGGTCCTAAAGTTGCGGTGATACCACTTCGTATTTGTCATGTCATGCACTATATATATCGGAGCCTGGTCTATCTGAGCGTAATGCTCAGATATAATGGTCTTTTGGCCTAGTTTGTAACTCGCTAGTCCAGGGGCAGGTTGTAACAAGTACTTCTCCAAGACAAACGGGATAGAAGACATCTCGAGTTTCCTTGATGTCATACTTATACCAAGGTTCAACAAGTTCTTCGAGGTCAGTCTCCTCGTCCCAATTTTTCACATAGTCGCCGAAGTCTGCCGTGTCATCAGGGAGAGGTCCAACGCCAGCCATTTCAGGCGAGTATCTATCGACACCAGAGGGGGTGATAGGAGTCTTGATGGTGGAATTATCCAGGGAGCAAAGCGTGGCGTGGTATTCTGAATTTGGGAACGACAGAAAACAAAGAAGAACGCTGCATGATGCTTAGGAGATTGTAGGGAAGGGGTCCTGAAGACATAATGAGATGACAGCCCTGTAGGTATTGGCATACACCGCCTTTCTATACTGCCAATCACACGCGCTGAAACACCCTAGTTAATTGGTGCTATCGGGGTATGTTGAACATCGCTATGTCTACCACGGCTCTCGATGCGTTTGTTGAAGCTGTCGAGGAGTTTTGCAAGAGGTATAAGTCCTTGGTAGTAGTTTAGTACATTACATGCATGGTATCCCCAAATGAAGAAAGCAGATATTTCAAGAATTCTATTTGGATGTGGACCATGAGGTATAGCACTGCATACCTGAGTGATAAAAAAATGTAACTGCAATAGCAACAGGTCATAAGGTTCAAGTCAGAAAGTTATATGGAAGGACAGTAAAACTCGATCATGCGGATTCTACTTAGACAGTCATGCCGCGTCATTATGCACACAAATAAGAAGAAAAAAAAAAGACAAAAACCCCGACAGTTAGTCCGTCGTATAATAGGGAAGCTTCACTCGCTCAGGAAGAACACCGTAGAAAATATGACCAGAGAAAAAAAGAAATGAAAAGAGAAAAGAAGGAAAGGAAAATACCCTAAATGCCCAGTTCCACAGCCGGCTGTGTATAGCGAGCTTTCACAAATTCAAAGCTGTCCGTGACGCCTTGCCAAATCCCGGGGGCGTAGTTCCGACCCCAGGCGCAAATAACGAGAATAAGAAGAGGAATCTGTAGGAATGGTGTTAGCTGTGAACTAGACTGAAGAAGAAAAGAAGCCGATGGGCATGGTTGTTTACTTACCCAGATGAAGTAGAGGTTTCGGTCGCTGCCTAGACCTTTCATTCGTCGAGCCTGTTGCTCTCGGAGATGCTTTTGTTGCTCGCGCGAGATGACGTTGCGCCCGATTGTGATGTCTTTGATATCGTCTTTCTCGACTTGAGCGAGGGAAGATGAAGCTGAAGCCGAAGCCGAAGCGGCGGCCGCAGCAGCACTGCTCTGGGCCTCGAAGTGTTGGTCGATAGCTGCCTCTGTTGCGGCACGGAGCAGACTGGATTTCTTCATGTCGGACTCGTCGGTGGCGTCAGGGTGTGGGAATAGCTCATCGTATGAAGGTGGTTGGTTGGGATTGGGCGCGGAGGTGCCCTTCAGGTAATCCCACCAGCCATCTCGAGCAGCAGGTCGGTGAGGGACGAGGTTGGTTATGCGACGCATCATTCCTTGCCCTTGGTAGTCTTGGAGGGCGGGCATCGCGGGTATCGCGGGCATTGCGGGCATCGGAGGCATCGGAGGGAGAGCCGGGAGGTTGGGGAAGGCATTAGCCACGCTCTGCTGGAATTGATTGATTTGAAGAGCCAGGTGGTCACGCCACGCGACAAGAGGTGCTGGCGGGGCAAAGCCTTGAGCATCTCCGGGTGCGACGGTTGGTTCGCTATTGTCCATAATTGGCGGACTGACATCTTGGTGCATACTAGACCGACGAGAAGAGCTGAATTGAAGAGGCTCCGAGTCGGAGTCGTCGGTAGTTTCCTCTTCCGAGTCCATATCCTCTGAGTCATCAACAGCATGACCAAGAGATCCAGAGGCCGAAGACACTTCCCACATCGAGCTGAGCGAGGCTGAGCTGCTTTGCCGGCGGCGTGATGTGAGGGACCCAACACTGCGGGACCGGTAGTGCCGAGACGGAAGCAATGCAGCTTGGTGCGCGGGAAGTGTTGTTGCTAAGTCTGCAGCAGTGAAACCTCGTACACTACGAGTGTTGGGATTGGCGCCCGTCAGACGCAAGCGGTGGACAATGTGAGCATGGCCATTGAGTGCGGCCAGATGCATTGGTGCATTGCCCGTGTTGTCTTGTACATCGGGGTTTGCACCTCGAGCCAAAAGACCCGCAACAAATCTCGTCAGTCCCAACGATGCCGCAAAGTGAAGAAGACTCTGGCCGGTCGTGCTGCGAGAGTTATACCGCGGTGGCCGGGGACTGTTATCCAAGTCGATGAATTCCAAGTAGGTCAGCATCTTGGAGTCGAGATCGCCGAGTTTGCCTTGGTTTTCAAGACCCGGTACTTGGCGTTGCTGACCCCCAGAGGAGTTACCTTGCATGTCTGCCTGCATGTTGAAGAATGCGTTTGGATCGCTTCCCATGATCTGTTGCGCTGTGTGGAACGCATCCGCTTGGCTGCCCAATTTCTGACCAAGAATGTTCAGTGCCAAGCGATACATTTGAAGCTCACGGTCATCCACATAGCGGAAGAACAGTTGTTGTTTGGGCATGAGGGGTTGAGACTGCTGGACTTGGCCAAAAGTTGGGTGTTCATGTTTGAATACCACAGATACCAATCCTGGTTGAAGAGCGGGAGGGGTCAAGCAGTTGAGGCACTTGTCACCCCAGAAGGTGGTTGTAGTAGCCAAGGTATCACCAAAAACCACCTCCATGCCAGGATAAAATCCGCTGCCCAACAACGTAACCTCAGTACCTCCTGTGATGGAACCCTCGGCAGGCACCAACTTGTGAATCACTGATGGCAATCGATTGGGGGTAGTGTTGAGGGGAGGCCAAACCTGGCTTGATGAATTCGCGCCAAGTCCCATGGGAATATTTGAATCATGGAAGCCGTTGCGATTCGAGCCACCTGGTGTCCCCGGGCGACTGGGATGGGTAGAGTTGGGCGTCGACGCCACTGCTCCCCCGGCCAGACTATCCAAACTTTGTCGCTGGGCGGGAGTTGGGTTGAAGAATGGGTTGTTATCATTGTTCTGGTTTGGAGTGGGCGGACCATTTCCATATTGAGCTGACATGGCGGACGGGTTTACGAATGGCCGTTCACTTGGTGAAGCGAATCCACGAGCAGCCGCAAGTTGTGCAGCATTGTTCATGGCCGCTGCCGATGACTGAGGTGTCTCGAGTCGTGTCATCGTGAGTTCCGATGGAAGCCTTCCAGAGCTGCTGTGTTTGCGTCGTTTGCTTTGTGGCCCTTGGAAATCCGATGGGGATGTTCCTCGAGACAGGCTCCTGGAAGATTGAGGTGCATGCGCTCCATTCGTTGAGCCCGGTGCCGCAAATGAACTGGGCGTGAGCTGATATTGTGAATTGAACCTTTGTTGAAGACCCTGCAGATCAGTTGGCGAATGAGGTGCACCGAGAGAACTTTGCCCGTTCTCGGGATTTTGGCCAGAGGGAAACACTCCAACTCCCGGTACTTGTGTCCCGTCTGCGAGGGATGGCGAAGGGCCAGTCGGTGCAGGCGCCGATGGAGCCTGCGTCTTGTGGTCGTCCGTTATCATAATCGAATTTGTGATAGCCTGCGCAACCACGTTGTCCAAGTGATCCTTCACAGTGAATATAACCTGGAACCCGAGCTTCTCATTTTGGTGTCGGCAATAGCATGCAATCCGCATCGGCAATTCCACTTGCATTGATCCTGGTGGAACTGATAATCTATCGCCGTAGCCACTGCTGGAGTTCTTTGCTGGTTCGGTCCATTCCTTGATCTCGCTGGTGTTGAAGACGATGACACGCTTCTCTTCATCCTTTTGGAACAATTCATCCTCCTCGGGCTTCCTTTGCTTCTTCCGTGACGCTCGTTTCCGTTCTCGCTGTATACACCCGCTGCAGATTTTCACATCACCTCCGTCTAATGGACGTTCGTCATCCGAAGTTGCTTGATAGTGATCACCCCTTGTTCGTGCAAATGCCCGCTTGATCTTTTCTCTGTCTTGCATGGCGCTTGTACATACCAGACTTGTATACAATTGAAGGGTATCGCTGGTAGGTTCGGTGGCAGGAGGAGCAAGAAATTTGAGTTTCGAGATAGTGTGGGCGGGAAGACGGAGTTTCTTGACACCGGTAGGTAGCGGGGAGAGAGTTAATCGGATCGGAATTTGAGTCTCAACGCGGGATTTAAGGGAAGTTGGATGCACAGTGAGAACAGGTTGTAGAGAGTGCGTATTCACTTGAGGTTGGGCCGGGGAGGAAGCGAAGTTGATAGGGAATTGGTATGGTGCGGGTGAGCCGAAGTTCATGGCGGGTGATAGTGAGGCGTGAAGAGGGGACTGGCGATTCATGTTGATGCCTCCGAAGCTTTCTTCTAGAAGCGACGAAGGAGACTGCCCGTCCCATTGCGGAGCCGCTCTGTCCATATCTTGATGCATTGTGGTTGAGTATGGCGATTGACCGTTGAGTCCAAAAGCGAAGAATGGAGACCCGGGGGCATGAACCTATGATTTGTTAGCATTGTGCGGAAAACAATGAAGCTGTTCGAATGACTCACCGAAGGCACAGCATCGATCGATGTCAGCCTAGCGTGATTGCTCGAAGGACTCCAGAGCTGGGATTTCGATCGCTTTGGGGGTCTCGGGAGTGACCCATTGTCCGTCTTCAATGGACTAGGGCTACTCGCTGCACTTTCAAAATCAAAGGCTGCGTCCATTGCCTTATTGCTGACCTCCAGATCAGGATCCATGGAGAACCCACCATCCATAGGAAACGAAGGATCAATATTGAACGGCGACTCCTCCTTAACTGACGATAATTCCGGGCGCATCCAGTCCTCCGACGGGTAACTAGTAGAAGCTAATGGATTCTCACTATGCGCTGCGGAGTTTGTCGAAGCGACCGATGTTTGTCGCAGGTGGTTCCGTGGCGATTCGGAGGAAGAACTGCGACCCGAGTCATCTGGCGATTCGGCTGGCGAGTCCGCGGCAAGAGTCGGCTGCCTCAGGAGGTTTTGGTCTTGGTATGGTTTCGAAGGCCCCGAGGCACCATTCGGACGGGACGTTGTGGATCGAGCGAATAGATCGTCAAAGTCTCCCCCAGCATTTTCAGTTGACATCTCGAGTTGTGTGGGGTCCAAAAAGTCCATGTCGTCGTCCATGATGATAGGATCCAGGGCGGAAAAAGAAGGCGAAAAGGGTGCCTGCGCTGATACCATGCTTCGTTCTTTTTTTCCCCCAGTTCTTGGTTCTTGCAAGTCGCAGTCGATCTCAACCGTCAACAGCCACCTTCACAACAGGAATATGACGACTCGGTCGCGTGTCGAGAGAGAATCTCAGAGATAGGGATCCAAAAGTATGACAATCAAGTCTTGTCACGGTTTAAACCAGGACCAGTCTCCGATACCATGGCCCTGAGAAAGGTGAGATTTGAAGGTGTTGGGAGTCGTTGCCTTGCGGATTATCCTGGAGGAAAGGGGAGCGGGAAAACTGTGAGTGCCGATCCAGGCCGGCAGAACCTCAACAAACGTAATCAACAACTTTACTTCACTAAGTTTATTTATTATATAGTGTTGAATGACTGAAATATTGAATTTATTTAAGTGATTTGATTTGATTTGATTTGGTTTGAAAATAATTACACGCCTTTTTTTATAGAAATGTTCATATCCCAAAATCATAGCCCTAAGAGATATTTGTGATTCAAAATAGATACCTCAGGCCTCACAAAGCGGTGACCAATACACCACCTTCATATCTTCCATCGCTCTGATTTGTTATTGATCCTACTTCTTCCGTTTGACAAGCGGGAAAGGGTCTGAGTATTGGGTTTGAGATCTGTTCTGCAGAGTAGTCCTTGGAAGCTTTGGAAGACTTTGTATGACCAACCTCCTCTTGCTTTGTGACACCGAATTCTTCCTACATGGTACTAAATAGTAGGGCCGGACGGACCTTCAAGGCTGAATACTTGGAATGACGAAAAATTACTTCGTATGTTGTACTCTATACATTCATAAGAGAATAACGTACAGAGGCCTGTGCAAAACGCACACAGACACTTCGGGTCATCATGCCTCGCGAAAGGAGATTGTGGCACCCCGCTTATCGGCTGTGTGCTACTCTCGCTATTGTTGGTGTAACACGATTTGATGGCGTGCAGGCTTAGCTATCTGTTGTAGGTGTGTTGCTTACTGCGATGCCGTATCAAGACATCAATGCAGGATGCTGTGCTGCGAACACCTCCCAACATGGTATACAACATAACTAACTACCTAGGTAGTTGGTTAACTAGTTATATATAATCCTGTGTTGGTGGGGAACACTACTAGCAAATTGTAATGTATCTTTTGTATAGCAACTGCATACAAAAGGTACATAGACGTAACCTCAAAAATATAGAAAATATAGGAAGATATATATATTTCAAATGAAATCGCAATTATTTACTATCAATCCTGGTAAGAATTATCGAGTCTACTTGAAGCGGTTTTAAGAAATTGTTGTATACTATATATATGTGGTGCTAACTAGTTATTTAAGGTGCTCTTACACTTCTACATGAACTAGAAACATCATAACCTCGTTGGTCTTTTCATTCACCTCCAGTGCTAGTTTGAAAGTTGAGAAAAATCGATGGCGTATGTTATGCATATGTGCCTTTTGCATGTAGTTGACATACAAAAAATACGTGGTATTCACAACTTGATCCCATCAACACTTCAGTGTTGGTGAGCTTGCCACGAACTAGAGCCTCCATGCACAGTGGATAGTCCGTCTTCTTTAAGTATACACTGTGGAACTGGCTGACTGTTTATAAGGATTTTATCAGCCACAGATATCTGCCCTGGAAATGAACGGACCTTCATATATGGGAATCTAGTTCCTTGCGGGCAATCACATAGCTGAAACTGGCTAGTATTGATCTAGACTTACATCGAAACTTCCGGCTAATTACCAGGCTCAAGGTTCAATTAACCTGAGAAATGTCTGCTGAGGCCAATAAGATCAAAATTCCAATCAATCTAACTGAGAAAAGGATGGTCCGGTGAGAAACGTCAACTCTGGAATAACGTGATTTTCATGTGACTTGAACAACTTCACGACTTCCTTGTAGTTTTGGCGCCTTTGCAATTTATATTGTAATCTAGGTCTGACAGAAGCACTGAACACGGAGAGTTGGTGATTTTTGTGGACAGCTAGGCCTTATCATGCAGGAGACGGACATATAACTAGGTGGATGGAGTGTTTCAGAATTTCTCTAAGCGCAGAGGCGTTATGGAGTAACGACCCCTGGCGTTCGAAGGGGTAAAAAATGACCGTGTGAAAGCCTGGAACATTGTGCAAAGCCGGTTGAATTAAAAAAAAAAAAAAAAAACAAGCTGTTGAAGTTGGCTATGTACATTATTTTTCAACATACCTATTTCAGCATGCAACATACAAGATAGTGGTAGATACTAGACGACCTGCCAGAAGGCATTGTGGGATATCACATTCTCCAAAGTTCCCTGAAGCTTCGGAATTTAATGAGATTTCCCCGAAACAGAACAAAAAACTTGGTTAAAAAAGTTGGAAGAGCGGAGATGTTGTCACTTTTAAGGGGTTGAAACTCGGACTGTCACAGACAACCGCCCACGATCGACAAGCCCTAACTAGAAAATATGAGACACCGTCAAACCCCTTCCGCCCTTATTGACCCTGATGGAGCATAGGTTAATTACGGTTGTGCACTAGTGCAGCCTTGGGAACATCTAGCGCTTTGGAAACTACATGCTTCATCTATCTGTCACCTCCTAGATGCAGATGTCTCGGTCGCTCATTATTATCCACCTATGGCTGCACTCACAGAGTGGAATCCTTGTCCTATGCTAGAAACCTCCGTCGAACTTGGGTGATGGCTGCTGTGATATGTGTTTCTTGGCAACGGAGTACTGCCGCTTTTGTCGAAATTGGGAATGATGCCGGCGAGGAACGTACATATATAAAGGCCTGACATCCGGGCCACTTGATATTTCCCATCTATCCTTTGCATTCCATTCATTTCAAGGTCTAGTGCCATTCATTCTCTTTTTTGGGTTCGACTTCATTGACTGAAGTCCCCTTTTCATTCATTTTTTCTCGATCACCTTTGATACTTCGATTTCCAAATAAAACGCTGTGCGTTTTTATCCAACTCCTTCAAGATGTCTATCTCCAAGATTACTGGTCTCCTGCTTAGCTCGGCCGCCATGGTCGCTGGTCACGGTTACGTGTCCGGTGCTGTTGTTGATGGCACTTACCACGGTGGCTACCAGGTGAACAGCTACAGCTACATGTCGGAGGTGCCCGAGAACATTGGATGGGCTGAGAAGGCCACTGACCTCGGCTTCGTCGACGGCAGCAGCTACGATAGCCCCGACATTATTTGCCACAAGGAGGCCACCCCTGGTGCGATCTCCGCTGAGGTCAAGGCCGGTGGTAAGGTCGAGCTGCAGTGGACCGAGTGGCCCGAGAGCCACCACGGCCCGGTCATCACCTACATGGCCAACTGCAATGGCGACTGCTCCAAGGCCGACAAGGCCACCCTCAAGTTCTTCAAGATCGCCGAGGCCGGTCTGATCGACGGCAGCAACGTCCCCGGCAAGTGGGCAACTGACGAGCTCATTGCCAACAACAACAGCGCCACTGTCACCATCCCCAGCGCCATCGCCGCTGGCAACTACGTTCTCCGTCACGAGATCATCGGCCTGCACTCTGCCGGCGAGACAAACGGTGCCCAGAACTACCCCCAGTGTCTCAACCTGAAGGTCACCGGCGGCGGCAAGGACGCTCCTGAGGGCGTCCTCGGCACAGCCCTCTACAAGGCCGCCGACCCCGGCATCAAGGTCAGCATCTACACCGCGATGGACGACTACAAGATCCCCGGTCCCGCTCTGTACACCGGCGCCGCCTCCGGCTCTTCATCCGGCTCCGAGACCACTGCCCCCGCCACCACTGCCGCGCCTACTGCTGCCTCAACCGTGAGTGCCTCTCCTATCCAGAGCTCCTCTTCGCGCCACGTCACCCGCACCCGCACTGCCCGTCCCACCTCCAGCCCCAGCGGCACCCCCACTCCCTCATCTGTTCCCACGTCTGCTGCCTCAACCTCCACCTCTAGTGAGCCTGGTTCCGAGTCCGTCGAGGCTCCTTCCAGCGCCACTGAGACTGCCACTTCCATTGCTTCTTCTGCTCCTCAGGTTACTGACGAGCCCGATACACAGACCGCCAGCGCCCCCGCCGACAGCGTCTCCCTCACTTCCACCGCCAGCGCCCAGTCTGCCCAGAGCACCACCCCCGTCTCCGATGGTGATGACTCCGAGTCCAGTGGCAGCACCACTTCTACCGCTGGCGCTGCCGCTAGCTCCGGCGCCAGCTCCGACTCCGGCTCCGGCGACTACTCCTCATACCTCAGCTCCCTGAGCGCCGAGAAGCTCCTCGAGGCTATCCGCTCCACCCTGAAGTGGCTTGTCTCTGACAGCAAGGTGCACGCCCGTGCCCTGGCTCACTGAAATGTTCGCCCCACATGGTGGACTTATAGTTGTGGATGTCTTACATCTATTTCTCTCTTCTGGGTGTGAATCTTGTTACTGAACGTCTGTGAAACTTGGATCGGGTATCCTCTTTTTTGGTCGATTGTTCGATTGGAACTGATTGTAACAACACCGCGTCACGGATTTCCTTTATATTCTCTTTCCTCCCTGCATTTTGCATATAGGAGACGATAGGCCTAATTTGGTCTTTTTTCCTACTTTACCTTGACGAATGGAATTTTTGGACTGCTCAATTTTATGATCTCGTAGATGAAAGAGTAATATAAGGCTCTACTAATACCGCGTAGACCTTTAAACATAAATCCGCACAGTTTATCCAGCCTCGATAGAGATTGAGAGTAGCGTGAGACAGCTGTAAGAAAATCAATACTCATAATAGACCAGTCTTCGTTCCGGTATCGCATGGTTGCATTTGACAGGTGCAGTACTGCTTGGTTCTCAGCCAGCCATCTCATATATTAGCTGAGGTGATCCCCAAAGCCCAAGCGGCAAAGTATTCCATAACCGAATTTCCATCGGGATAGCCTGATGCAAGAAACCTTCCGTCAAAAGAGAAAGCAAGCAATTTAGGATCATCTACCAGGCCTTCAGACCTATAAACGTCACCAGTACTGATATTGTGAAGGGCGATATGTCTGTTGCAAATTTCAGTACAATATACGAATGTTTTTGAGACCAAAGAGCCTTCATACTATTCCCCAGTGTTAGATATCTTTATTGTAAAGTTTCCAGTCTGGCAGAGGATCATAACCTCAGAATCCACCCGGATTATACATACTATAATCTCAGGTAGTACAGAAACATGTTATATACCAACATAGTCCTGGAGTACATGAGGCACGTGGACAGCCACGAAATTATGTGCTGTGCGCTGTATAACCTCTCGGGTCATTCTACGATCTCGGTCTCAGCCATGCGATCAATTCCATCTGCACTAGGAAAAACAGAAACCCACCATTTCCAATTAATTCCATACCCCCATCAAGAAAGCCACCGAAACCAAGGAGAATCTACAATGTCAACCCCGGAGGATACCAGCAGAGCCGAAAGCAGTACATCCACTCCAGGACCAAGCTCTGAACCTACTATCATCACCATACGCGGGTCCACACAGCGACCAGATAATACACCTCGCGCAGATACTGCAAGGCAAACAGAAATCTATACCGATAACCCGGGTCACGCGAGTCGTCTTACAGAGGCGGAACGCCAGAGATTAGAAGCAATGGCGGCAGAGTCGAGAGGCGGAGCTATCTTCGTTACGTATGATCTGGTCCATAGAATCGATACGCTCATGGCGGATGGGACCCGTCGCACGGATGAGGCTTTGATGCAGTACTTGTTTCAAGATGATATCTGGGAGGCGGTTGATACTAGTGATATGAATATTACGGAGACACGGGGGGCCGGTGGGAGTGGCGATGGTAATGGAAGGCAAGGTGGAGAGAGCGAATTGCAATTGACGAATGGAACAGAGGAGGGCCATGACGAGGAATTGAAGCGACAGTGACGGTTAGTTTGATGTTTGGTGGAAACAACTGGGTTTCTGCGATTTGGATGGTTTTGTGGCGATGAGTTGGGGTATGTTAACTGGGAAGGTAGTTTAACCCATCTCATCATAAGTTTCCTTCTTCATTTCTAGCAGTATGCTGCATGCTTGATTATCGTTTGTACAGGAAAGGTGCTCTCTATCCAGCAGTGACATGAACAAATGATCTTTGGCGTGGTGATCATTTCTTCTTTTTGGTCTTATCCACGACCTCAATCATTTGCGGCTTGAGTCCACGGCGAACAAGGGCCGTCTCAATGGCCTTTCGCTGGTCGCCCTGAACTAAAACTTCCATGATCCCCTTTGGAGCACCAGTAGCCTGTGTGATACTAGTGCTACCGGCACACTTCTTCTGTAGCTCCTGTGCCAACATACTGGGAATAATGCCAAAGACCTCCAGAGTCATGACTTTTGTAACGATTTTAGAACCTGTCCGCTTCTCGAGGGTGACATGGACCTTCGGTGCGGTGCCTGCTTTTGGCTTGACGTCTGCAATAGTTTGACCGGTCTTTAAAATCACATGGTACGGCGAGAGCAGTGTTTTATCATCCATGAGTCGTTTAAAGAGACCATCCCGAGTGACCTTCCCGCGTGCAAGTGTCCCTTTATCTTCGGTTGATGATGAATTGAAGATAGTGTTGGCAAGGAATGGGTTGAGGGTTATGATGCGTCGGTTTTCTCTTGAGATGATCGGTGGATTTTGGGATTCAAGATATTGATCCAAACGACTGGATACTTCGGAGTATTTGTAGAAGTTATTTGTGTCGCTGGCAGCGAGAGCAGGGAAAATGGTTGGCACCAGCTTTCCTGATGGCCGATACAAACTTTGCACAGTAACCGTCTGGCCCACCGAGGGGTCGGAGCCATCCGGCGCAGCCGACTTCTTGCCTTCAGGTGCAGCTGTCTTACTGTTCTCCAAGGCACGCGGTGAAGGCAGTCTGTATGGTACAAATCGCTCGACACGATGGTCCCCAAAGTCGACATCCAAAATGACGGTTTCTTGGCCGTTACGTTCCTTGGTTTTGACAAGTTTTGATTTATCCAGATGTTTCATGAACTTTTTGACGTTCTTCCAACTGGTTTTTTTGATGTTGTAATGCTGAGCCTGGTGGGGGGTGTACACAGGGAGATAAGGAGTAGTGAAGTTGGCGATCAATGCCGAAGCTGTGATTGGCAGTGGAAGGCCATGGTCCGTTGCTGATGGATTATCCTGCTTGAGCTTGTAGAGGGCGTAGACAAAAGCATTAACGAACGCCTCATCAATTTCTATTACTTGTCAGTACTTGGTTGGTTTGATTTTATAATCCAACTGCTGGTGATGAAGAACGGGGGTATGGATGACTTACCCTCTGTTGTAGGTGCGTCCTCTTCGGTCACGGGCTCTTCTGACGCGGTTGGGTCATTGCTTGATGCTTCAATGTCCCCAGAGGCGGTTGTAGCCCCACTATCTTCGATTCTCAACTCCTCCATTTGTTCCTCAACACCCTCAGTTTCATCCTCGTCCCAGCCCTGCAAGTACTCTGGAGCCGGACGACCCGGCAGTGACGCAGAGCTCCACGCCCAAAGTTCATCACCCTCCCAATGCAATCCACGGACCGCATGGCCCTTTGTGCCTTGCACGTCTCCCAATGCCGAAACATCGATCTCACAGATGCCTACAAAAAGTGGCGCTGTATGTCTGTCCACACTTGCGACCGCGACAATGGCGCCCTTGACCGCCCTTTCGGGGAATGGAGGTTCATTCGCCAGGCCCGGTGTCATTAAGTCAGCTCCACCATGGAGCTTTCCCATCACAAACTCCGGGGTGTAGAGCAATGGGACTAAATTGGGGTTGTGCCATAAAGTGTAGACAGTTGGGTATAGTCGTTTGTCGGCCCCCGGGCCGTGTTCCAGCTTGAACCATAGCACCCGCTCATCGCCATCGGGATGCGTGCCAACATATACGATCCCTTGAAGCTCGCGAAGGTCTGGACCAGCGGTGGTTGTAAAACGGGCAGTCTGAGTGTTATCGGGCAGGAGGGAATTTCGGATCGATGTAAGGCTTAAGGCGGGGGCAGATGCTGTACTGGGCTCGGACGAGTCTGCTTGGGTGGGGTTTGAGGTGACGGGGACCTGGTAATCATTGATGATTTGGTCGGCAATCTTCCTACGATCAGAAGACCGTAGTGGAGAGAGGTTTTTGATCTATTCTATATTAGCATATAGTCCTTTGAAGTGGGCGTGTTGCAAACCTAGCAAAGCTTGGAGGGGCAGGTAGTGCGGGGCGGAGATCATTTACCGTAGGCTTCTTTTTGAACATAATTGCAAGCTTGTAGTCATAAAATACAAGCGCAAAGTATAGTTAAATCCAAACAAGGGGACTGAGGAGCTGGAGAGTGAGAAGATGTTAAGAGTCAAGAGGTGACGTGCAAACAAAGAATCTCCCCGAGGTCTCCACATGACCCGAAAAGGAAAAGAACTGACTTCCTAGCATTTAGCGCATAAAATATAACTACATAGTACTACGCATATTTCCTACATGTAGTAGCATATTCTTTACATCATTTCTAATCGAATAATCTGTTTTGGTAACTACATCATCTTTAGGAGGAAGGGAAAGGTGGGGGAGTAGGAGTTGTGGATTCCCTAAACTGGGGCTTGGGGATGGCTTTTGCGAGTACTATTCGATACGTTAAACCTGCGTATGCGGTAAATCTGCATACCCGTGGACATTCCTACATAGGAGTGACACAGCTTAGATGTATTGACATCACCGCCTCATGAAATGGTCCGCTTTCCCTCACCATCGACTCCGCATCCTCAAATCCCTGCTCATCCCCTCCAGCTTTCTCGCATCATCGAAGTCCCACACCACCAGAATCGCCTTCTGCACGCACCTGCGAGAACATTGCTTCCAAGTCTGGGAGCTGAAGACATCCGGGTTTTGCGCCCACCTGGCACTTCATCATCCTCGCTTTTGATATCGACTGCCGTTTTTTCAATTGGTTGCCTAATACTGATGTTGAGGAGGATGGCATAGATCGGTGGCCATTCTCTGTGTGATGCTTCGTCGGTATTTGAATTGTCTGAGCCTGTTTGGTGATTCGTTTCATTTGAGTATTGCCATCACTGACAGTCGCACTTGTATTCCCCTCCATTCCCGTGGCCCCCATTTTGGCCATGGAATCCGACACGCGTCTCATCGTTCCCTGAGGCCATTGACCCGCCACATCCATCCAGTTCGTTGACTATCTCCCTCTTCAGTTATCAAACGCCGGGCATTCGAGCAGCACATCCTGCACGATCTGGTACCGCAAATTGCAAATGTACTCTAAAGTGCATCGGGATCTTTACCGCGGAGAACTTGCTTCTGTAGCTCCGAGGCCTGGGCCTGCATCGTCTCCGCCTCACTATAACGGCCCTGTGCGTCGTAGGTAGTCACAAGGTCTCCTAGACTCCGAATCGTATCGGGATGTTTCTCGCCGAGTACCTGCTGCCGTAGGGCTAAGGCCTTGACCTCCATCGGCTCGGCCTCGCTATACCGGCCTTGTGCGTAGTAGGTAGTTGCAAGGTTTCCTAGACTCCAAATCGTATCGGGATGTTTCTCGCCGAGTACCTGCTGCCGTAGGGCTAAGGCCTTGACCTCCATCGGCTCGGCCTCGCTATACCGGCCTTGTGCGTAGTAGGTAGCTGCAAGGTTTCCTAGACTCCAAATCGTATCGGGATGTTTCTCGCCGAGCACCTGCTGCCATAGGGCTAAGGCCTTGACCTGTATCGGCTCGGCCTCGCTATACCGGCCCTGTGCGTAGTAGGCAGCTGCACGGTTTCCTAGACTCCGGATCGTATCGGGATGTTTCTCGCCGAGCACCTGCTGCCGTAGGGCTAAGGCCTTGACCTCCATCGGCTCGGCCTCGCTATACCGGCCCTGTGCGTAGTAGGTAGTTGCAAGGGATCCTAGACTCCGGATCGTATCGGGATGTTTCTCGCCGAGCACCTGCTGCCATAGGGCTAAGGCCTTGACCTGTATCGGCTCGGCCTCGCTATACCGGCCTTGTGCGCCGTAGGTAGCCGCAAGGTTTCCTAGACTCCAAATCGTATCGGGATGTTTCTCGCCGAGCACCTGCTGCCGTAGGGCTAAGGCCTTGACCTGTATCGGCTCGGCCTCGCTATACCGGCCTTGTGCGTAGTAGATAGTTGCACGGTTTCCTAGACTCCGGATCGTATCGGGATGTTTCTCGCCGAGTACCTGCTGCCGTAGGGCTAAGGCCTTGACCTCTATCGGCTCGGCCTCGCTATACCGGCCCTGTGCGTAGTAGGTAGCCGCAAGGTTTCCTAGACTCCAAATCGTATCGGGATGTTTCTCGCCGAGTACCTGCTGCCGTAGGGCTAAGGCCTTGACCACCATCCGCTCGGCCTCGCTATACCGGCCCTGTGCGTAGTAGGTAGCCGCAAGGGATCCTAGACTCCGAATCGTATCGGGATGTTTCTCGCCGAGCACCTGCTGCCGCAGTTCGTACGTCCTCTCATCGACCGGCTGCTTATCTATCCACCTACCACGGTCGTGGAAATAGCCCGAAGCCCGGCCCAAAAGATCTGCTACCTCTATGGGCCTCTCGCAAACCTCTGCCCACTTGCCCAATTCCACCGCATGGGTAACGTACTTCTCACATTCCCGCCACGTCTCAGGCTTCGAATCAGGAAAGAGCCTTTCCACAACTTGGAGCGCTACATTCGAGAAGTATGCCGCGTGTTCCGTGGTCCTTACACTGAGTCCGTATCGTGTAGCCTCTTGCACAAGTTTATGTATCTCGTACTGCTGCGCGACCCCTTCTTCCTCTTCACGTATACTGAGAAATGAAAATTCCCTTAGCCGCGTGATAGATTCCATGAATCGGTCTTGGCTCTCAAATGACGAAGGCTCCTGTCGCTCGTTGCCCAGCGTATCCACTGCCGCCATAAGCTCGATCGGGATGTTTTGGTTGTTGACGTACGCAATGACCTGGAGGATCCTATACGCCATTTCGTCTTCTTCCCGGATGCGCTCGACGGATATGCTCCACGTCTCTAAAACACTGTTCGGAACCTCAGGCCGTCGGTGCCGGTCGAACTGCTCCGCTTTGAGGACTCGCCATCGCTCCTGTCCCACTAATAGTCGAGATAGATATTGCTGTATTGGCATTGATCTTCGCCTCATAAATGCACCGGCCTGTGAAATGGCTAGTGGTAGCCACTGGAGCTCTTCAAGCAATTTTCTTGCGTCGCTGTCCTCTTCACTGCTTAGTTCGCCTTTGCCGTTCTTCAGATTCCCAAGGAGACAGATCGCCTCCTCATTACTCATACGGCCGACCGGGATACCACACTGTGCACCGACGAGGGTACCGACGATCCGTTCGTCGCGACTCGTCCATAGCATCGTCCCGTTTGTTCCTTTTGGTAAGTAAGTGTATAGGCTGGGCGATTCTTCCGCCGATCCCCTTGCCGGACCGACACCAAAGACTGCTAGGTCATCGGCATTATCGAGAACAATCAGCCATCGCGACTGGCCCTCGATACGGTCGCGCACTGCCGTGAGTAACTTTTCACCGTCGAGGTCGTCTGGGAGACCTAGCTTGTCCGCGATAGCCTTATAGTCCTGTGTGAACGTCGCCCGGTTATCCGCGTGGACCCAAAAAACGGAGCACACACCGTCCTCGATGTGGCGCCAGGCGAATTCGAGCGCTACCTGCGTTTTCCTTCGATCATTAGCTAGCTTATGTAGAAGAGCACAATTAACCTTACCCTGATCCGCCGAGGCCCCAGAGGGCAGCGCTACGGGATTTAGGAGCCTGCATAATGGCGTCGAGCTCGGCGACGATAGCGGTGCGGTCGACCATGTCATCGTTTCGCGGGAATGGGATCATATGATATGCTTAAGAAAAGAATATTAGATACTGCGAATTTCCGTGAGTGGATAAGACGAACACTTTGCGATTTTCTTGGCTTCAAAATGATTATGCACTATTCTCCACGTTAATATTCGCTCAGGTCCAAGTATCTATCCGCCTTTCCCTCCACAAACTCTGCGGGGATGGGGGCTGTACCGAATTGCTGATGCTGATCCCCATTGACCTCATAGTAAGAACCGCCTTCGATCTTTTGCATGCCCCCGAACCTATTGTACTGGCGATTGTTTTCACCGTACTGCTTGGAGGGAGCCGGCTGCTCATCCAGAGTTGAGCCCGCCTGTGGTTGATTCGCGTGGCATTTGTTACCTGGCTTTAGGTCTTTGATCCACCGTCTCATCTCCCCACAAACAGCCAAAAACCCAGGGTCGGCGGGACCGGCGAATTTGGTCATATCCATATGATTGCTGTGGATTCCGATGGGGATGTAGCCTGGCAGGATCGCCGAATCCTGTGGCACAACCTATTGCCTCGATGTTAGTATTCAGGGAGGATCATGGATTTGCTTAACCCACTAAACCAATACCCGGCAAAGGCATTTCTTCGTAGAAGCAAGTGATTTCAATCGGCGGCAAACTTTGTGCACTTCGTGCCTTGACCATTGTGTGAAAGCCGTCTTGAATCCGCGCGAGTACCTCCGAATCACGTTTGAGGACACCGACTATTTTGGAATTCGTCTTTTTGACGAGGCCGATAGATCGTGATAAGGCCTCCGCCCATTTAGCAAGGCCAGATCCATGATGCGGTGTGCCGAGAAATATAATACCCTGGGTGGAATGGATGATATTACGGAGGTGTCGCTCTGGGCGTTGGTTCGATGTGAGCAAGGCCTATCTGGGGTATTAGAGCAGCCCCTATAACCAAAGTGGGGTATCCATCTCACATCCTCGCAGACCAACCCTCCTAAGCTATGGCAGACAAATATAATTGGTCGTTCATTCTACATGCTTCAGTATGCTGCCGTATCTGCAAAACTGGACGTCCTACCGTGTCGTCGTTCTCTCGGTACGTTGAGAGAGCGGTTAGCAGATTCCCCGCATGGTTTGCGATACGACTCTGCGACACAACTCCTTTCCAGTCGGCGACATTTGCATCGTACCCAAATGTAAGGACGCGGGCTGTCGGAATTATAGGTGGAAGGAGGGTTTTGGGCCAGGGGTCGATCGCGTTACTAGCAGTCCACGTCGCATCGCGATCGCCGGTAAGGCCGTGAATGAAGATGATGCTAAGGATAATGTTAACTAGTGCCTTCTTTTTTGGATTTAACAAGGTATGTACTCGATATCTCCATTATATGGGGTATAGAACGGTTCAATACCAGACGGGAAGGTTTTTGAATTATCCTGGTTTTCGGCTGGAACCCGTCGTCGCGATATAAACCTCATTCTCGCTACACGCCAAAGGAGGCCGAGTTCTTTTGTCAATGGGATCTAATTCAACGTCTTGGGTATTAGATCAAAGCGAATATATACAGATTGGACCAAAAAAAAAAAAAAAAAACTGAAATGGAACGTATCGCCAGGGAGAACCCCCCATTGCGAGACGTTTAGTTAGAGTCCCCGTAATCACTTGACCATGTCTGAAGGGCGCCTTTTCATCGCATATGATTCGCCTTGCTGCGCCTTGCACTGCAGCCCTGGAGGGGCTGGAGTAGCTGTGTCTATTTTTGACTGCTCCTGCATGGCCACGTCACAGGTCACAATTCGATTTCTTTGCATGACCTAACAGGTCAATTTGTGATAGAGCTACAAGAGCACAGGAATGAAGAATGAGGAGATTGCTGAAGCAAATGCCCATAAATCAGGTAGTTAGTTATGAAGCTTGGAATTGGAAGCCCTTCAGGGCTACGTAAATATCTTAGGTAAGCTCACCCTCTCCACAAGCATCATCATCCAATGAAAATCAGCTAGGCCTTCGGGCCCCTTTTATTATTTTGTCCTCGCAGGGTCGTATGCCATGGCAAGGAAGGAGACAGACGAGCTACCACAGGGGTGCCAGTTTATATGGGGAGTCAGTTCATTGGCTCACGCTTTTAAGATTCCAACCTTGGAAGTATCCAAGGTTGTTTGCCGGCCCGTCTCCGAGACCACACTAATCCCTGTTTGGATTGGCGGCAGTTTAATATCTAGGTGTGTTGTACTCTGAGGGAAGCATTGCTTATGGCTAATAATAATATCGAGATAGACTCGTGCGGTATCAGATACGGGCAACAAACACAGGGCGAGTGACTCGGGGTAAACTGTTTTCAATTCTGCTGTACCTGAAAGATATATGCTGTAAGCGTTTTATTTATGGGGAGTACAGTTGGTGCTGTTACAACCCTCTCTCTCTACCATCCCATTCAAACATTACCATACTAGTTCGAATAGTAACGACCGGTCTTAGTATCGTGGACCATGCCACTCTGCACGACCTTTCCATTCTTGAGGAACCCGTTCTCCACGATTCCGCCAGCGGCCGCATTGGCCGAGTTCCGTTGCAAATGGTTCTCGCCACTCTTAACAGTGAAGTTGGCCAGGGAGATCTCTCCAAAGTCGCGCTCCTTGGTGGTAGGCAAGCCGAAGAAATGAGCTTTGACTTGCTCTGGGGTGATGTGGAGCTCAAAGTATCCACGGTAGTATCCCTCAGACCACTGCAGGGACTCACTGTCAGTGGCAACGATCTGGGAGATATTGTTTGCCGCAGGAATAGTGGTGTTCTGTCCGAATGAGGAAGGAGAGCTGACGGCCGTTCCACCGAATTCCACACCGATGGCGCCAGACCCAGTGCTGGCGTCGTAAGGGGTGTGGTCGAGCCAGGCTAGATCGCTGACCCAGTTGACGTGGGTATCTCCCGCAATGACGATGTTGTTTCCAATTTTGTTGTCGTAGAGAGTCTGCAAGGTTCTGTTCTTGCTCGCCATATAACCATCCCAAGCATCCAGGTTCAGTGGTTGTTCGGCGCCCATAGTGGCTGACATGTTCAACTGAGAGAAAACTGCAATAATCCTGTTAGTATAAGCTAACTTTGCAAGTTTTGGGTCAAGAAAGGCATACTGATTTGGCTGCCGAGGATGCGCCAGTGAGCACCACGGTTGGCTGACTCAATCAGGTTACGCTGCAGCCAGTTCTCCTGACGGCTTCCCATCAGAGTGCGGCCGGCATCATCTTTGATCTCGTCGATGTAGTTAGTGTTATCGTAGGTATCGGTGATGGAGCGGTCGTATTGTCTGGTGTCCAGCATGATCAGGTCCACCAATTTTCCAAGCTTGAAGTTTCTCCAGATGCGAAGGTTATCGTCCATCTCGACTTGTCTAGGCTCGGTTAGCACGTACCACTTGGCACTAGTCACGGACGACTCACCTGATAGGCATCCATTCGAAGTAAGCACGGACGGCGTTCATCTTACGCTGGTCAACGGAGACACCTCCGTCCTGAATAAATGACTTTTCGTCGTTCTTGAGCTCCGAAGAGCCATCCCGGTAGGTGTTATCGGCGACCTCTGCTGCAATTAGAACCCAAACAGGTCTTTTGTGAATGCGATAGGGCCATACCGTGGTCATCCCAGACAGGGATCCAAGCAAAGTTCTGATGACTGGCAAGCAGATCCAAGTCGGTTCTGTAGGTGGCAAGGCGCTTGCGGTAGTCATAAAGGGTGAGGATGGTTCGGTCCGGCAGAGGGATGCGTCCCATGCTGTTACCCCAGCCACTTAAGTGAATCTTAGCTGATGTTGTCGACACTCTCGAGTTAATTCCACTTACTAGTCACCATTCTTGTATTCGTAGAGGTAATCACTACACAATCAGTCTGAGGTCTCATGCAAATATCAAGCACCACTTACCCGAGATGGACGACATAGTCCACGGAATCCTTGCGCACAGAGTGTCCGTAGGCATTGAAGAAACCGAATGCTATATTTTCTGTCAATACACGAACACACATAGACACAATGCGGAGACATACGGAAGTTGGCACAAGAGTAAACGGCCAGGTTGACCTGCTCGACCTCCTTCTTCGAATCGGGAGCAGTTTTAGTTCTTCCAACCGGGCTCTTGTTGTCCGAATTGCAAACTTGGAACTGGTAGAAATAGGTGGTGAATGGCTTCAGCTTGGATGCTTCGACCTGGTAATTCAATCAGCGACTTTCCCTAGTTTACGATCCATAAATAGCCTGCTTACCTTAACAGTATAGTCAATGTCGGAACTGGTATACACGGTGCCTTCTGCTGCAATGTGCTTGAAGCTCTCATCTTTAGAGACCTTGTAATCCAAGCAAACAGGGGCATTCGACACGGCCACCTGCTCTGCATCTTCATTCCCTGAGTAGATCGGGACTGGGTTGTACAATGGAACAACACCATGCGTAGAGGTATTTGAGTGAACATCATCGAAAGTTGGCGAGCAGCGAGTCCAGAGAATCACCGAGTCTGCATAGGGATCTCCAGAAGCAACGCCATGGGTGAAGTGCAACTTGGATGGGTCAAAGGACGATCCGGGGACCCCGCGCTTCGCAACACGGTGAATGGAGACACCGAGTCCTGGATGGTGCTCAGACGGACTGCGGTAGTTCAGATTGCCCGAGTAGCTCGCAGTGGCTGCGGCTGCAGATGACAGCACGAGAGACCAGGAGAGCTTCATTTCGGCAGAAACGAGTCAACTGGAAGGTAAGAAGAAATTGAGAAGTCAAACTGCTGGGATTGCCTTAGTGACTACAATCTAACAGGTGCTTTACTGGCTCATATATAAGAAAAAATTTACGCTGGTTTCCATTTTGAAGGTATAACATAGTCACAGCCACCTCGCGGCATCCAACATTTAACCTGGCGTTTGTTATGATCAGCGAATCGGAATGACCAACAACGGCATGACCTTACAGCTCGCCAGGATCGGCAGGAACATGTCTTAATATGTACAGAAAATACCCAGTTCCCGGTTGTATGGTTCAGGGACGTGGTGAGCCACGTGAAACTATGAGATCTATCACTGGCGGAATGGATGGAGTGCCAAGTGCCAAGACGTTGTCGATATTTAGCCAAGATTTTTCAACTTAAAAGTCCACAGATATCCCCGGGACTGTAACTAACTAATTTCCATTGAATTAGTAATTAACTAATCTAGTAGGGATATTGGGCATATCCAAAGGAATCTTGGAAGCATTGACAATTTGACATTTTAATATCCGATTGACTGCCGATTGGCTGCCGAGTTGACATGCGTGTTGGAAGTTAAACCTAAAATGGTAAAACTAACCAGAAAAGGAAATTCTCAGTGCATATGGAACAGAGGTATTCTAACATATCTAAGGATATTGCTTGATAACTACCTACAGCCCCTTCTAGTCCATCACAACAATAGACTTCTTCCCTCCTCCCTTGTTCGGGCTTACCGGCCTCCGATCTAGATATCTTTAAGCGGAGCGCCCATCGTAGGGTCTCTTTTTATCACTTTACGTATATAGATACCAGGTCTAGAAATTTTATATCTCTTGTATAACTTGTCCATACTGCCCATACGAAGAACACATAGGTACTTCGTAGCTATCATTCAAGTTTTATCCACCCTGGAACTACTTAGAGATGATATGAGAAAATATGCATAGTGTAAAGGAATTCTATTCCATTTAAGAAAGCTTTAGTAAGAAATATTAAATATACGAAAATAAAAGGAAAGGGCCTAGTATCATTCTACATATAATTCCATATATAGTGTCGTTTTAAATTTATTATCATTCTTCCATATTATCGACAGTTAGTACGGAGTAAGTAAAGTAAATAAGCTAGACTTGCATTACATATTTGTGCCTTTGTTTTTCTTTGTCTAGTTGGAGGGTCAGTAAAGGTACCTAAGTAGCTTTTATATAGGTAGGTCATATAATAGATATATATAGTGACAATCCGGTGGGTGAACAGAATCGTACACAGGCTAACCTCGGGCTAATTGTAGTGTTGTCTATAGTTAGTTAGCTCTCATTTGCCGAGTGACTCACAAAGATCTTGAGCCTCGTGTAGCTAAAACACGAGCCTATATAAATTGAATATCTAGAATTAGTATAGATATTCTAATTGAGATCCTTACTGGTCTAGCTTTTGTCCAAAATGATTGTCCACTATAACCCGCTCAATAGAGAGCCCTATCTCTAACTCCTAGCACTATATACAAATACCATCATCACCCCACAACGTGAATACTAGATCGAGGAGATATCTACTTTGATGACGGAAATTCACAACGATTGACGCGTATACTCCTGGCTGTAAGGGCTACCCTACCCTTTTCTGCCTAAGTATAGCGTGGACTAGATCAAAGCGAAAATAGTAGACATCGGCTAGTTACGAGGATAACGGTTCAAATGGCTAAAACTACAGTTCTTTAATGAAAGTCCTTTCGTCTGGTGAAAACTGGTATCTTCCAAGGCGCACCAATGCACGGAGGTGTCCTGGGCATTTGGCACAGTTGTAGAGACGCCAAGCAGCGGTCTAAACTAAGATAGACTCCATGTTTAAAATCAAACACCAAGCCATCAAAATGAGGGCTATGCCCCTTCGTATGCACCCCCCTGTCGCCCCATCAAAAAAAGACTTGCACAATTTGAACCCTGTAGTTACAACCCTTTCTAATACTTAAAATACGATGAAACTTGTTTTGACAATAAGAAACAGGGGTGGGAGAAAAAAGATTTAAAAAAAAAACACCCTTAGACCTTAGCTTCATCCGCATTCTACATCCATTGATATAACTATAATTGTAGTGTGACCGTGAAGATTAAGCGGAAACTAGACCCCTCCCCCCTCCCTATACTTAAGGAACTCAACCTGATTGGAAAATTTTGAATCTACCACGTTAAAATTTTGATTACTTAGGAATGGGACCGGTGCTTCATTAGCCCAGCGCACCTTTGAATGACAGCAGACCGAGAAGACATTCTAGTAAATAGAACATAGGGGGATCGCAGGGTATTAGGGAACACACGGACCTCCAATTTGAAGGAAAGCGTGGCGCTAATGATAAGTACAGAGTATTAAACATCCAGGAACAGCCAGGCTAAACTGCCAATAGGAATCCATGGATGTTGTCCTCATCCTGAAATTCAATTACGAAAGAAAGAAACCACCGGGGACCAGTGACAGTGAGTTATAGAGAATGGCCAAGATGGCAGATCAATATCAGATTTGTGATAAGTAGCTCAACGTGGTGAATGTCTCTTGCCATTGACCGCGAAGTCATTGTAATCCCCCCTCAACCTCAATCGTTGTTTGCCACAAAAGCGGAGCGCGCATTGAGGCTGAAATTCATCATGGATTTGGGTCAATTGCAACTCATGGAGCTATATTTGGATTCCTCCACTTCAACAGAACGCCGTCGACTGCAAAACAGGCTGGCCCAACGGAGATACCGAGGTAAGCTAATTCCTGCGTGGAACGACGACCGAGAAATCAGAGATAGAACTGAGTTTTGATTCTTGATAGAGAAGAAACAGGAGCAGAAGCAAAAGCACGCAAATGAAAACATCTGGAGCTGGGACGATGAACCTATAGATCTCTGTACGACCTACACAGAAAGCGACAAAGTGTCTATAGAGACCGAATCAGCCAGCTGGAGCGGATCTGAAATCCAAGCTAGGTACTCTGAGCCGTGTCACGCTCCCAATAGCACAGCAAACAATCCCCATTATCACAACAATAGCTCCACAGCGGAAGCTATAGACCTATGCATCCACCCGAGAACCCCGGGGAACAGAACAAGTTACTTCCCCCCGTGCAGAGACTCTGGAAATTCTTTTCATTGGCCAGAAGCTCTGGTCAACCCGTTACATGTCAAACAAGTACTGCCTGGCAGCTCCCATACCTTCTCCAATGTGATTTCCCAGGGAGAGTATAGTCCTGCTGTGGTCCCACCCTACCAGCCTAGCGCAAGTGCTACGATGTCTTCATCGTTATTTCCTTCCTTTGCTGCTCCCCTCATGGGCGATACATCCCCAATGGAAAAAGGCTGCAGCAACTGCAGCATACCAGCGACCTCTAGGGACAACAACCCGACTACTTCTTCCCAAATCGGGCTTGTCCAACCATCTCATCAACACAATCCACAGTATCATATCAAATCATCACGGACCGACAAAATGTCACTGATGCCTCTTTTGCATGTCGCAGCTCGGAACGGGAACTGCAGTATGCTTCAGACCCTGTTAGAGCATCAGGCAGGCGTTAATGAGTGTGACGCACAGGGACGCACTGCATTGCATTTCGCAGCCGAGCAGGGCCACGAAGCAGCTGTCGGGTTGCTGCTAGATAATGGGGCTGATAATGAGATGTGTGATGAGGATGGGAAGTCGCCACTGTTCCTGGCAGTTAGTGCGGGTTATACTATTGTCGTGGATACCATCCTCAGCCACCGGAAGAAACGTTAGGGATGAGAGGTGAACAGTGCGGCACATCGCACCAGTGTTTGATAGAGCCCAAGGATCCCCGGGATATTATTAGAGAATTCTTGCGCTTAGAAAAGAGAGTCTCGGTATTGTTGTCTTGGTTTGTGATAGTGGTTGATTGTAATTCTGACTCTTGAATCTTGATCTAGACTCGAACAGCTGGTTATCGCCATTTTCCCTCGTTGAACTCTAATGTGCTTCCATCCCCTCCTTGTTATCTGAGTTCTTTCACCAAAACGCGAACCCCTTTACTTCCCGGCCACGGCGTCGCCTTAAGGTTCTCCGCGTAAAAGTCCACATCCCGCCTACTCGTTTCAAACAATTCAAACTCATGCCGCCTGAAAATAGTGGCTATCCCGATGAAAATCTCCGCATAGGCCAGGTTAAGGCCGGTGCACATACGAGTGCCTCTGGCGAATGGTGTTAGGTAATGGGTCAAGGGCTTCTCACCGTGGGGGGCTCTGGGGTTTCCCAACCACCGCTCCGGCCGGAAAGTTGTCGGGTCGGGGTATATGTCCTTATTCATGTGCATATGATACTGATCCATGCCCACGGGGGTTCCTGCGGGGATCTTCCACTCTGCATAGGTCCATGTCCCATGTCGATTGATTCGAGGGAGGCGCTCAACGCCGCCAAACGCCATCCTAAGCACTATACACATAGCAAAACGGATGTCCATGTTAGCCTTTGATCGTGTTCCTCTTCTCAGTATTTCTCCGCTCTGGAATTGGGAGGGTCTTAAGCGTGATGGACTGATGTGAGGGTACAAATGTGGAAGAAAAGTTGGTATTAACTTACTTTCCTTAATCACTGCGCTCAGATACGGAAGCTTCTCCAGCTCTGTCCAAGAGGGCATCTCATTGGGATCTGGGATCGCTTGGGCCAGCTCATCCTTCAGCTTCAGAGCCACATGCGGATTATTAACGATGTGGAATGTTCCAATCGTTAGGCTCCATGACGTTGTTTCGGTTCCTGCGCCCACTAGGCTCACAGCCTCATCATTGAGGCGCGCTGGTCGTAGTTCTGTGGGAGGTAAGCTCGAGGATAGGAGATCGTGAAAGACCGTTGAATAGGTAGCATCCTTGGCAGCTTCGTTTCGACCTTCTAGGATATCGGTAATTTCACTAGCCATCTCCTGTAGTTCGATGCACAACCATCAGCTTCGGGGGTTTGCTTTAGCGTGTAGCTCATTACGGGCCTACTCACTTCTTTGAATTCAATAATTGGTCTGAATGGAGGAAACAGGGCCTTGGCAACTCCGTCCGGAAATTGGTTCATTATGGTCAAAATCCAGCCAAAATGCAGAGTGACATGAGCCCAGCTCGACATGTTGCGAATGGCGAGTGTGAATGGGGACTCAAAGTCCGGGTACCGTGAAAAGTGCTTGGGGCGCGCAAAGACAATATCCATAATGACATCCGCTGTGTAGCAACCCCACATGTTAGCCACGTCCAGAGGCTTGTTCTGCCCGGCATACTCCGTAGTCAGTCGCTGGGAGATGGCGGAGGCGAGCTGTTGGATTCGTTCGTTTTGGGTTCGGACCCGACTCTTGGAGAAGAAGGGGCTGATCGCCGCCCGGCGAATGCGATGCTCGTCTGAGTCAGACGTGCTAAAAGTAGCCAGGGGCACGTTGAAACGGTGCTGGAAGTGCTCCATTTTGTCGTATGCCTTATTGGTCGCGTAGATCACATCGTAGAAGTCTGGATCGTCGACGTGAAGCTCGAAGGGGTTTATACGAACAATGGGACCATATTTGTCGTGCATCCGCTTGATTTCGAAAGGGAATTGACCGCCACCTTTCTTGACCATATCAAAGTATGCTTCGTACCATTGCGTGAGAGCGGCTAGCTTAGGACCCGGGAATTTAGCCAAAGGGCTTAGGAATAGGCGGTAGATCCCCAGCCAAGAGCTGTAGGCTACCCATGCGCCGACCAATAGGCAAGGAATTGTCCATCCGTTGAAAGATTCCTGCATTGGTATCCATTGAAGAACCCGGCTTTGGAAAGGATGAGCGCTCTGCATCTGGATGACTAGCTATTAGGTAACAGGGATGGAAAACCTTCGTAGCATTGATCAAGTTGAGAAACACCGCGGAGTCATTTGGTTGTTCTCATATAGTGCCCAGAGAGATTATCTTACTGAAATGGTGGGCTGGACACCGAGAAGATCAATTCCTCGCTGCCACGCTCGTACAACGACACTCACACACCCGGAAGAATCCGTATTGACCGTACATGTAATCCAGGCGCTGATAATGCGAATAAGCAACATGGATGATTGAAGAAGTCGGAGAAAGCAATATCTGCATTGTAAGCTAACGCTGACCCCTGCCTGACCCCTGTCTGACCCCTGTCTGACCCCTGTCTGGACGAACGGAGACCACGCCTCACCTCGTGTCATTTCCGGATTTGTACATTGGTAAAATGGGGGACGATCAACACGTCTCACTGGTGAAATGTGAAACTCCGTCGACGCGGGTGGGATTCCCTCCATAGTCAGCCCGCTGACCTGCAGCAGTGCTGACTTTTCAATTATAATGTGACCTTTTCATGATGTAGGTCTGGCTAATTCGTAAATTGATTTCTACAAATATACTTGATCATTAGGCAGGATGGTCGGGCGCTGAAAACCCAAGTTAATTCTTCGCGGTCAACATTGTATTGGACTCTTATGATGTTAACCCTAATTCAGAGGTATATATATACGCCAACTCTTGCAGATGCCAATTCTTACATGCGTCAAAATTCTTGTGTGCCAAGAATCTTGAACTCCTACGCAAGTCCGAACTAGCGAGATTAATGCAATTTGATACCTCGATCACATATTCCTACACACGACGTGCAGAATGTTGTCTCGCAGTCTCGTTGAATGACATTTTAATCCGGGCTGCTTTCAATCAATGGAATATGAGAGAATCCTGTACTCAGCACTATCATCGCTCATCCTAATTCTTCTTGCGGTTCTATCCCTATGAATCTATTACAAATCCTTATTTCATAGTGAGAGGTAGATGTGTGGAAATGGACCCATAAAAATAACTTCAACTCCCAGGTACGAAGGGATTAGACTGTTCTACAATCCAATGTTATACTACAATGTATTTCATTTGTCAAAGACTCAAAATCTAAAACGAAGGCGATCGGGACTGGAGAGATCATGAGGTGTCCCGTTTGTTCTATTTCAATTGTGATATCTTTCCAAATTGCCCGTATCTACGGCGGTTCAGCCCCCTCGTATAACACCACAAGTTATATAGGATATATGAGTATCTAGATAGCTATGGAGTGCCAATCTAGATAATTCAAGGTAAAAAGAAACCATGACCTATCTATAGTGAGTCTAATTCATAGGATTCATGACCCCAGTATTAAGCCGGAATTATCATACGTCTGTTCGGCAGAGTCGTCCATCCGAATCTGCCTCCCACGCCTCACTACCCACCGCAGTGAGGCCATATAGTAAGTCCTTTGGATCGTACTTTGCCTTGATTGATTTCAATCGGGCATAATTAGTGCCGTAAAATGTAGCTTGCCAGTCCGGCTCCTGGAAGTTGGCTTCGTTCAGGTACGTTCCTGATCCAGGGGTTGCCGCCTTCAGGGCCGGATCCACGACGGTGGTGAGATGTTCCTGTTGCTCAAGCATATATTCCCATGGCATCGTCCTGTCCCATGCCTGGGAAAGCACGCAGCTCACTAGCGCTGTATTCCAGGCGGGCTGGATGGCGGTGTTCGCGACCGAGGCGACGCCCTTCAGAGTGTTAAACGCCAAGCAGAGCAGACTCGCAGAGCCACCGGCCGTGGCCGTGCGCATGGCCGCAGTAACACCTGAACTGTTGGTTGCCATGTTCTCACGCGACACCATGCGCCCTGATGTGATCTGCTCCGATCGCGCCGTCGCGAACACAGGTTCTAGATTAGCTAGATAATGGTTGCGGTATGTGTCGGCGACGGTAGTGGTAAAACTGATGGCATTGGCTGAGAGTCCGCGCGTGGCTAACGCCGCGGTCATTGGCGCGAAAATCTCCCCGACTTGCTCCGCCGTGCGATTGGGCGCGGTCGCCACGTAGAGGTTCAAGGTTTCATTGCCCAGCACGTATGCCACCACGATACCGTGGTCATCAACAATCCTTGTGAGATGGGACTGAAACACGTCCACGGCCTCCCAGAATGCATCCGTTCCGTTGGTCGTGGTGCTGCTGAAGATTAAAGACGCACTACCCACAGAGCCCTCCTCAAACAGCCGGACCGTCATTGAGATTACGATACCATAGGTACCTCCCCCTCCACCACCGAGGGCCCAGAATAGGTCAGAATTACTGGTGGGCGTGGCAACCAGATGGGTTCCGTCCGCAGTGATGACTTCCCATTCGAGCACGTTGTCAGCGGCCAGCCCGTACGACCCCGTCAGAAGAGAGTGTCCTCCTCCCTGTGTGTATCCTCCCGCCACCCCAACGGTTGGACACAAGCCGACCACCATCCGATAGCCTTGTTTACTGGCTGCCAGCGAGGCATCGCCCCCCATGACTCCGGCTCCCATCTTCATTGCTGGACCTTGATAGTAGCTGCTGCTATAGTTGGCGAGAATATCGATGTCGTTAAAGTCATGCGTCCACAGCGCAAGGGCACCCTTCCCGGTAGACTTCCCAAGAAAACTGTAATGTCAAATAGATTAGTTACCTGGTCAAGTGCACTAAAAGAATCTTACAGGGCGCGCACTCATGGCCAGTGTTTCTTATCACTAGGCGGATGTTATGGGCTTCCGCAAATTGAACCCCTGCCACCACATCGGCCACTCCGGTGACATTGATTGAATAGCTCACGTAGTTATCGAGCAAGCAGGGTCTGGATCTGGCCGTATAGGGGTCGCAGGATTGGTTCAGAAAGTATGGGGCCAGAATCTCCGCCGGCTCTGGGACTCTGACAGGATTATTGTCATCAACTTATGGTCTCATTCCGAGGGGGGATAAGAGGAGGAATGATACACACTGCAGATTTGGAGTACCCCATGCTTCTCGGAGATTTTCACACTCAGCCGCAGAGTAGGTTGGATCGTGACATACGTGCGCAATGGGGTTTGTTGCGATGAGGTGACCGCCGACGGTCACATTGAGCGCCTGCCATTGGATTTCCGTAGGCCAACCTGCATCACCCGGGATGTATCGACAAGAGGCAGAGCCGTGGGAGATGACTTTCGCTGTTAAAAGATCGGGATACAATGAAAGGAGAGCTAGCGCGAGGGCCCATTTGGCTTGGAAAGAAGGGAGAGAAACCATGAGAACGGAAACGAATGTGGTGTCGAGTATGAAGCTTTGCAATCACACACGCCAATAATTCTTCGATCTTATCTTGAATGCGGCTCGCGTTGATTTACTTCGGCAATGCTGCTGTCCGTAGGGCTCTTCTGTGATTCCATGTCTTTCCCTAAGTACAATGCGTGCTAAAACCCAACATCCAGGGTCCAGATACTGTGGAGATTAGCAGCTGACATTACATGCGGGGATTACTTGCATGGGAGTTCCCAGGTGAATATCGATGATATCCCTGATCAGTGATGATACCCCTGCGGCAAATGTCAGTTCGGGCGAGAAGGGACGCTAATGCAAACGCCCCCTACTTGCTTTTTCTTTTGTCCTGTAATACCAATACCAATACCAATAATTAATATTACACCACCACTAGTATGTAACTCACACTATTTTCTCTATTGGATTGGTTGTATGCATTTGAAATAATACCGTATTTATTACTGGTGGCGTGCCTGAATTAGCGTCCCTTCTCGCCAGAGCTGACATTTGCCGCAGGGCCGCGAGGTAGCTAAGGACCTACGAAAACTCGAACTTTCTTGGCAAGATTGTATTTTCTTTTTCTCTCATTTATCTCTTTTAAATAGTGTAGCTTGTACGGAGTATACGGGATTGGTTCAGACTGGAGCCGATTGTTATTACTTGGAAGGGATTCATCATACCTAGGTAGTACCCAGAGATATAATTATTGGTGCCTTGATACCTTATTTTGACCTTCACAATATGCCTGAATCATATCTGGTTTTAGACCATTCTAGGCCTCTTTATATATTGTACTACTCCGTATAAACAACCAACTATTATGCTCCATTTCCGTAGTGGCTTAAACAGCACTTTGTAAAATGGAGCTCTTCATCTATATAAAATTGTGTATCTCTATTTTTAGATAGAGATGTATCATCCGGTGTAGTTTAAACCATCACAGAAACGGAGATGTATGAAATTTGTATGTGCATAACAAGCTTCATTTTACTTTCCTTTTCAAGGGTAGCAGAGACCAGGGTAAATTGCTCAATAAAGGGTGACAAAGGGGGAGGAAACTCAGACCTGGCCGCCCAAGCGATTTCCTGATCGCCGTAGTACTCGTAGTACTCTACATCCCACAATGAGGACCTCAATTTTAACAACAGGGTTTAATGTTTTATTGCTCTCAGATCGAAGGATCTTGTAGGTTCTTGTTTATTAAAGAGAGATCCTAAAGTACCATTTGAAATCTCCACTCCTCTCTCACACACTGAAAATGCCACGCAAGAACTCCACCTGCGCATCCAGGACTAGCCCAAAGTCATTTCCACTCAAAACATCCATATGTCCTTTCCCAGGCACCACCAAATGCCGCTTGGATCCATCAAACTTATCAAAGATTAGATTCTTCTGCTTTATGGCTGGCGAAACGAGGTCGAGTTCCGGGGTGACCACCATGACCGGGGTTGGCGACACGAAAGGCATCAGCCCTAAGGGCTGCCATGCGGCGATGTGATAGTAACTTTGAAGGGTGGTCGGCAGTTCAAAATTGGGAACCAGAGACTTGGCTCCGATGATCAGATTGAAGCCTTCCTGATCGATCCCCGAGCCGAAGCCTGCGGGGTTCTCGCCCGTATCGGTGATCATTGGAATGTAAAAGGGCTTATTACCCCCAAGCTGTGACTCCCGGTCCTTCATGGCCTTGGATAACACCCCGGGCCATTTCTCGGGGGGATATTCAAACACACTTAGTGGGCAGACAGCGACCACCGCCTTAGCCCGCTTGTCAAGGGCAGCAGCCGTCAAAGCCACCATTCCGCTGAAGGAAAACCCCCAAAAGGCAATACATGATGGGTCCACTAGTGGATGGGTTTTGAGAAAGCTCAGAGCGTCATGATAGTCGGCCGCATTACGAGAGGGATCGATGTTATTGCGCGGTGATCCATCGCTTTGACCTATAGACCGAGGGTCGTAGGTGAGTGTTGTGAAACCCGCCTGCTGAAAATATTCGGCAATCTCAGCAATAAACATCTCCTTTGTAAAGTTGAACTGGCTAGAATGTAAGCATTTTATCATGGGGGATTGCCAAAGCAATAACGGGGATGAGGGTGAGATCGTACACCAGGAGTCACGATAATAGCCGGTCCCTTCTGAGCCGCAGGATAAAGCCATCCTCGTAAGGTAAGACCGTCCATGGTCTTGAACTCGACATCCTCGTGATGAGGCATCGTGTTCTTCGGGTCGACAGCAATGCTTCAACGACCAGGACAAAACCACTTGGGACGAGCCAGTGTCTTTTAAGGAGATTAACAGCTTGCAGTTCTGACCGTTCCATTCACACATATGGATAGATGCCTTGGCAATCGTTACTATGTTACAATCTTGGTCAGAACGCTGTGGAGACTGAGGATTGGTTGTCATTTGCCAACAAAAAGCTGGAATTGGATATTTGCAGTTCCCCCTTCCGGAGCCTAGGCTGTCAATGTCTCGCGACCCGTAAGAGACTCTACTAGTTTATGCAGGTGAGATCACCACACAGGAGATATTACCTCGCATGGTCTCTCAGCTTACTGCTTGCCCGGGCTCGGATTGAACCTGCATGAGTATGGGTCCTGGATGGAGCTACCTGACGACTGTATCAAGATACCCTGACCAGGTTATCGCATCAACACCATTGCAAGAATTCCATAGACCGGGGACTTCCCCGAAAAGTAGAATGAAATTCCTCTTATGAAAGCGCGATATTCCGGATCTGTTTCCTAGATCAAGCGGAATCTCACCTTGGTTACTTTTATCTTACCATGAGCATCTACAATCCTGTACCAACAATGGCCTCTGACGACGAGTCTAATGCCCCTCAGCAGACTGCCCCCAGTACTGACAACTCGTCTGCACTACCAACTCCTGTCCATTCCGAGATCACTAGCGAGTGTTCCAGCGACAATGGCATGCAAGAAGGAATTGTCAATGACATGTTACATGAGCCGCTAACAACGAACCGTACACAGGTACCTATCGCCGTTGTTGGCATGGCCTGTAGATTACCTGGTCACTCCAATTCACCCAAGGCCCTCTGGGATTTCATTGCGCGGGGTGGCATCGCGGAGAACAGACCCCCAGCGTCACGGTTCAATCTCGATGGCCACTTTGACAAACACAGACGGCCTCGCACAATGAAATCCCCCGGCGGCATGTTCATGGAAGACGTCGATCCAGAAGTCTTCGATGGGGGATTCTTCAATATGAGTCCGGTCGACTGTACTGCGATGGACCCACAACAACGCCAGCTCCTCGAAGTCACCTATGAGTGTTTGGAGAACGCAGGCCTACCATTGGATACGATTAGTGGTCAAGCCATCGGCTGTTTGGTTGGAGCGAATGCAGTCGGTAAGTAGTGGATTTGAAACGAGACGACTTTCGGTTGTCTGTAGAAGTCAGCAGAACCAAGTCTGATGGTTATTGGCAGATTACGAAGCAATCCAGGCTCGAGATCCAGAGGACAGACCAGATTCAGCCACAATCGGGGTGGCAAGAGCCATTTTGAGCAATCGAATCAGTCATTTCTTGAACATTAGAGGTCCTAGGTACAGCCCCACGGCCCTCTTGGTATTCTCTTTTACTGACCATGTGATAACCTTAACCATAGTATGACCATCGATACAGCGTGCTCGGGCAGTCTAGTGTCCCTTGACGTGGCATGTCGCTACCTGGACACCCACCAAGCGAATGGAATGATTGTCGCTGGGGCTAATATGTGGTTGAATCCGGAGCATAACCAGGAGACCGGCATGATGCGAGCAACCCAATCAGCATCGGGTAAATGTCATACATTTGATGCAAAAGCCGATGGGTATGTCAAAGCCGAAGCAATCAATGCTGTGTTCCTGAAGCGGCTAGATGATGCGGTACGGGATGGGGATCCTATCCGCGCTGTTATCCGCGGAACGTCAACAAACAGTGCTGGACGAACGCCTGGGATTGCAAGTCCCAGCTCTGAGGCGCAGGCTGCCGCTATCCGGGCGGCATATGCCAATGCGGGGATCTCTGGTTTCGTCGACACGGCGTACTTGGAATGTCATGGGACCGGGACCTTAGCCGGTGACCCGGTCGAACTGGCGGGCGCCGCATCGGTCTTTGCTAAAGGTCGGGGCCCTGGCCAGGAGCTAGTGATCGGGTCTATCAAAAGTAATATCGGCCACTCCGAGGCCGCTGCAGGCATCTCTGGTTTAATCAAAGCCATTCTCGCGGTTGAACGGGGGATGATTCCCGGCAATCCGACCTTTGTGAACCCTAACCCTAATATCGATTTTGATGCTCTACGCGTGCGGGCAACTCGACACATGATAAAGTGGCCGGCCATGAAAACGCGTCGGGCCAGTGTCAACTCCTTTGGGTTTGGAGGGGCCAATGCCCATGTCGTCCTGGAGTCAGCTGAGAACTCGCCTCATGTTTCGTCATATTTGGAGAAGATTGGTCACGACTTCTTTGACGAACAGGATGACTCCTCGACAGAACAAGATACCGAGCAGAAGCTTCTGGTATTCTCAGCCAATGACGAGCCGTCCCTTAAGAAAAACATCCAGGCACTCTCCGCACATCTGATGAGCCCCGGGGTATCGCTAGATATGGGTGATTTATCATATACTCTTTCCGAAAGACGCACCCGGCATTACCAGAGGGCGTTTGTCGTCACAGAGGGAAAGGAAATACCGAAAGAACGCATCATCTTTGGCAAGAAAAAGGCCATTTCACCGAAGGTCGGGTTCTTGTTCACAGGCCAGGGAGCACAATGGTCTCAGATGGGACTGGAACTGTTGAATTCCTTCCCAGTTGCAAGAAATATGATCCACCATCTCGACGATGTACTGCAGACGTCGCTATCACCACCAGAATGGTCTCTTTGGGATGAACTGACGGAGCCCAGAAGTGCGGATGCGTTGCGGCAGCCTGAGTTTTCTCAGCCTCTTGTCACAGCACTACAGCTGGCAATTCTTGAGGTCATGAAGGACTGGGGGATAGTCCCTACGAGCGTTGTCGGTCACTCTTCAGGCGAAATTGCTGCAGCGGCAGCGGCCGGGTTGATCACCCCGGAAGCGGCCATCAAGATCGCATACTATCGCGGCTATGCCGCCAAACGGGTCACGCGAGATGTCCCCCTTGGCATGCTGGCAGTGGGTGTTGGCGCCGAGGATGTGGAAAATTACCTAGACACCAGCAACGGAGCGGTACAGATTGCCTGCTACAACAGTCCGTCTAGTCTCACGCTTTCAGGCGAAGTTTCGGCTCTCGAGACGATTCGAGATCGCCTGCAAGAAGATGGCCACTTTGCCAGAATGTTACTCGTCAACCTCGCCTATCATTCCCAATACATGGCCCAAATTGGCGAATATTATGAAATGTTGCTTCTGGAAGATGACGATTTACGACAGGAGAATGTCACTGCCACCAAGGAATCGAACAAGAATACTGTTTGCATGTTCTCGTCCGTAACTGGTCAACTGATGAAAACACGACCGGACGCTGCCTATTGGAAAAGTAACATGATCTATCCGGTACGCTTTGCTCAAGCCGCAGCAGATCTACTACAGAGCAAGTCGGCTTCGGACTTCCTAGTGGAAATTGGACCAAGCAACGCATTGGCCGGTCCGGTTACACAGATCAAGAAGTCCCTCTCGGGTGCTGCAGCGGATGCGCAATATACAGCAGCTCTCAAGAGAGGAACAGACGCGACCGTCGCTCTTTACGAGGTGGCTGGATGGCTTTTCCTCAGCGGTGGCTCCGTCTCACTGAAAAGGGTGAACCACCACAACTCTCCTCGCACCCCCGGTGTTATAGTTGATCTCCCCAACTACTCTTGGAACCACTCCACCAAATACTGGCACGAAACAACAGCTAGTACCGATTGGCGATTCAAGCAATTTATCAACCACGATCTCCTTGGGTCCAAAATAAATGGAACTTCCTGGAGCGCACCGATATTCAAGAAAACACTGAAACTGACGGATGTCTCTTGGCTCATGGACCATAAATTAGGAAGTCAAGTCGTGTTCCCAGGAGCTGGGTATATTGCCATGGCCGTTGAGGCAGTGTACCAGACGGCTTGGATGACTAGTTGGAAAGGCGAGGCACCAGCTCGGTATCGATTTAGGCTCAGAGATGTCAAATTAATCCGAGCTCTGGTACTGGAACCCGACCTCGCGTCTCGGATCATGCTTTCGTTGACTCCTGTTCCTGGTTCCACACGCACGTGGTTCGAGTTCAAGGTTTCTTCGTTGAGAGAAACATCCTGGGTTGAACACTGCAACGGTCTTGTACGGATTGACACGGACTACAGTGATCAGAATGCGCCGCAAGGTGCTGCAGAAGCGCTGCGGTTCGCCAGTTCAGCACGTTCGTGGTACAAAGTGATGGCAGATGTAGGGTACAACTTTGGACCCGCGTTCCAAAAGCACTTACAAGTGGAGACAATCACTGGCCAGAGGAAGAGCCGGTCGACAGTTTCTCTTCAACCCCCGGAGTCATCTTACGGGCAGTCCATCTATCCCATGCACCCAGCTTGCATTGATGGATGTTTCCAGACTGTTTCCCCAGCCCTGTGGGGAGGCGATAGAACAACCGTCGGTGCTGTCCTGGTACCAGCTGTCATCAGCAGTCTTGTCATCACTGCACAAGAGCAATCTCCAAATGAGGCTATCTCCGTTGCATCGGCTCATTACCTGGGGATCGGACGCACCGATACCCCTAGAAACTACGGAACGGATTGTTCCGTTTATAACCCGAAAGATGGATCTCTACTCTTGGAGATGAAGGGACTTCAATTCAGAGAGCTGGAAACAAGCGAGGATGAGCGGCCCCAGCATGTCTTTACTAGAACTTCCTGGAATGCAGACATTTCGACGTTACTGTCTTCCCCTACAGCCGTTTTACAGGAGGTCCTTACAAAAAGCACACCAGAACCACGCGACGACTTCAATCCAGGCGATTCCAAGCCACCCACTCTAACCATACAACAAGACCTTGTTCAAACACTTGTGGATCTTGTCGCTCACAAGTATCCCAAGTTGAAAGTCTTGGAGGTCAAGGTTGGTGTAGAAGATGCGACCAGCATTTGGCTAGAAAGCAACTCGCCACCATCCAACCCGATCCGAGATGCCTGCGTACGGTACCACTTCGCATCAACCGACCCAACGGCGCTCGTTGCAGCGCAGGATCAATATTCCTCACGGGCCCCCGATGCAGAGTTTACCATGATCAACCCCGCTTTGTCTCAGGAAATCCTAGATGGCGTGCAATTCGATCTAGCCATCGTGACAATCTCACCCTCCGCATCAGCGGAGGTAGTGAACGCAGTTATAGCAAGTGTGCATTTGTCCATGGAGGGCAGCGGTTTGGTCGTGGTGGTTGGCCAAGAGACCTCTACGCCTACTATAGATATCCAAGCAGCCCTTTCCGACAACAATTTTGGCAACATCCACACGTTGAGCGATAACATTTATTTGTGCTCACGAGTGCGCACTAAAAACAATGAAGAGGATCATGTTCCTGCGCGGCGAATCATCAAACACGTCAGCCTCCAACCAACCGCCCAAAAAGCCCCCTCACAGATCATTGAATCTCTTCAAAACGGAAATTGGATTGTTGAGAGCGTTCTGGATGTGGCGAGCGGTACCAGCACCAATGAATCTGTTCTCATCCTTGATGAACTTTCAACGACCGTCATGGATTCTCTGGACGAGAGACAATGGCAGATCTTGCAGGATCTTGTTCAAAAGGAATGTCAGATCCTATGGGTCACCTCTGGCGCCCAGATGGATGTCACAGCTCCAACCAAAGCTGCCATAAGTGGTTTCTTCCGCGTTTTGCGAGCGGAGGAACCTCTCCTCCGTTTAGTCGTGTTGGATGTGGAGCAGCCATTGAAGCCTACCACGGTGACAGCCATCGAAACTTGTCTCACTCTCATGGCCGAGCCTCAAGCCAAGCAATTTATTGAGAGCGAGTTCGTAGAGCGTGGGGGCGTTCTACATGTGAGCCGAATCCTTCCAGACACAACACTCACCCACCTTCAGGACGAGGATCCCAGTGCCCGGAAAACAGAATCAGTGGACCTGCATGCGAATACTGCCCGCATCCGCCTGAGTGCTGAAAGACTAGGTAACATCGACTCGGTCCACTATTGGGAACTCCCGGTAGATTCTCTGACGTTACCTGATGGCTTTGTTGAAGTTGAAATATTTGCCGCTGGCATGAACTACAAGGATGTTGTAGTCACCATGGGAATTGTTCCTGGTAATGAACACACTCTTGGAGGTGAAGGCGCAGGTATAATCACTAGAGTCTCTCCACAAGTAACCTCATTTGCAGTGGGACAACGTGTTGTGGTGTTTGACAAGGGAATGTTCGCCAACCGAGTCCAGACAACCCCAGGGCGGGTTCATCGTATTCCAGACTGGATGACCTTTGAACAGGCCTCCACCTTGTCAGCAGTTTACCTGACGTCAATTTATTCCCTGTTTGATCTGGGAAATGTGATCAAAGGCCAGCGCGTTCTCATCCACTCCGCTGCTGGTGGTGTTGGTATCGCAGCAATCCAACTGTGCCAATATGCAGGTGCCGAGGTGAGTACTTGATGTGGAGTAGACTGGTTACCGAGAAATAGAACTCGAGGACTGATCTATGGGTGTACAGATCTTTGCCACGATTGGAACCGACGAGAAGCGGGAGTTCCTCAAATCAACCTTCGGGCTCTCGGATGACCGGATCTTCAACTCGCGAAATACTGACTTTGCTAAGCAAATATCTGATGTTACCGAAGGCCAGGGAGTGCACCTCATTCTAAACTCGTTGACGGGTGATTTGCTCGACGAATCATGGCGTATCTTGGCCGATGGGGGTACAATGATTGAGATTGGGAAAAAGGACATACTGGATCGTAACAGCCTGGCAATGGAGCCCTTTGATCGAAACATTTCATTCCGAGCAGTGGATATGTCGCATGAGCGAGCACCAGACCATCTCGTTTCTCGGTAAGAATACCGCTCACCCTGTCCATTCCATACGCTAACGAGCAAACATCCTTGTTTAGATTGATGTCGAGATTATTCCAGATGATCGAGGCAGGGCACGTAAAGCCTATTGCACCCATCCATCAATTCTCCTTTGCGGATATCCCATCCGCTATCCGCTTTTTGCGTGCTGGAAAGCATATCGGCAAGATTGTCATTTCGGATGGAGCGGAGGCAGTGGTCAAAGTCCCAGTAAGTCACTTTTTCCCATTCTTAGAATACCATGCTCATATATTTAGGTCCGACGAGCGCCCAAAACTTTGAACTTGCGCAGTGATGCATGCTACCTAATTGTCGGTGGCCTAAAGGGTCTTTGTGCCTCTCTCGCCGTGTATCTGGCCAAATGTGGTGCAAAGCATTTGGCCGTTATCTCGCGCAGCGGTCACGCCGATGAGAAATCACAGGGCGTGGTCAGAGAAATCCAGGCTTTGGGGTGCGAGATTGACCTCCTTTCGGGGGATGTTTCCAACAAAAATGATGTGGAGAAAGCTTTCCAGCAGACCACGGTGCCAATTGCAGGCATTGTTCAAGGTGCCATGGTGCTACGGGTAAGAAATTCGCTTCCCAATTGATTCTATCTTGGATAAATCCAAAGTCAGGAGTGTGAGGGCTAACTTATCGGGTTGTATTTTGTACCCATTTAGGATCGAACCTTCTCCTCCATGTCCGTCGACGAATACCACGGCGCACTAGCATGCAAAATCCAAGGAACATGGAACTTGCACAACGCAGCTGAAAATCTAGGCCTCCAGCTGGACTTCTTCACCATGTTGTCGAGTATCTCAGGAGTCGTTGGCCAAAAGGGTCAAGCCAACTATGCGGCCGGTAATGCGTTCCTGGACTCCTTCGCCAGCTACCGTCGTCGCCTAGGTCAACCGGCCTGTGCCGTCGACCTGGGTGTTATTGAAGATGTGGGTTATATTCACGAACGAGATGGCATGCAACAGAAGCTGGACACCAGCATCTGGGTTGGCATCAACGAGGGCCTCTTGCGTCGCATCCTCTACTTTTCAATTCTGCAGCAACGGGCCGATGCGCCATCGATACTCTCCACCACGCAGATAATTACCGGCATCCCGGTACCTCAGCCTGAGAACTCGCAGTTGTTGCAAGACGCCCGATTTGCTAGTCTCTTTACGACCACTGGGCGTACAGCGACCGGTGGTGGCGAGGGAAATAGCTCGGCTGGTTCTAAGGAGATTCAGGCATTGTTGCTGCTTCTTCGATCCAAATCCCCGGATACCGCAGCACAGCTTGCAGCGACGGTAGAGGTGGTCAATAAGTGCTTTGTGAGAGTTCTCCGGCTCTCGGAGCCCATAGATACTGGACGGCCTCTGTCGGTTTACGGCATTGATTCTTTGGCTGCCGTGGAAGTGCGAAACTGGCTTCGAGTTGAACTTGGGGCTTTAGTAACTACTTTGGATATTCTGAACGCTTCATCGCTGATCGCTCTCTGCGAGAAGGTTGTAGCGAAAGTGGTCACTTCATAGAGCCAGAGAGAAGGGGAGACAGGGAGTTCGTCAATATATACTCAGTCCTTTAAATATAAAGTCTTTTTCTTCTCTTGTTTCTGATCATTTCTATCAATGGGCTGTCCGATAATTTCACTTTTCAGGAGGGTACTCGAAAGCAAAGGTTTGCCATATTTCATGCGTAGGGTGTATATAAATCGATATTTTCTTCCAAACTTCCATAGTAACTAGTATGTTGTTGCTTAACAAAAAAAAAAAGAAATCCCAAAAATTTCCCAAGTTGAAGAAGAAAAAGCCAAAGGAAAAACGGGGGAATGGCCGTGTACCTGGTCGGCAGGTCGGCAGATCGGAGGTCTTCTCGCCGGAGGATCCCTGCAAAAGGATGAAAGCCACTTGAATCCAGCGGGCACATGCAGTGTCAGCAGGCTGAGCGTGCAGAGGAAACAAAGAATAACACATATCCCCCATATAAAATCATCAGGACATATAAGAACATGGGGAACTTCTCTCATGGAGATGTATTTCAATTAGAATACCTCCCTGACCATGTCGCTCACCACCCTCCGGAATCTGCGTACCCAATGGTTCCCGCCCAAACCAGCCTTCACTGAGAAAGAGTTATCCTCACAGAATGGTCGGGTTTTCATCGTGACAGGTGGAAATGCTGGCGTTGGCCTTGAATTATGCAAGATCCTGTATGGCTCCGGTGCCACCATCTACATGGCATCAAGATCAAAGGCAAGTCCCCCCAAAACAAATCTAGTTTCATGACCCGTACCGGTAAGCTAACACGGTTCTCTAGGAGCGTGCCGAAAGCGCAATTCAATCCATCGAGAAGGTTGAACCTGCACCAAAATCGCCCGGCAAGATGAAGTTCCTCCATCTTGACCTCAACGACTTGGAATCAGTCAAGGGGGCTGCGACTACTTTCGCCCAGCAAGAATCCAAACTCGATGTCCTCTGGAACAATGCAGGAACTGGAGCAAACCTAGTCGAAGCCGGCGCCAAAACAGTTCAGGGATTCGAGGCTATGGTAGGGATGCACTGTATCGCGACTTTACTATTCACCGAACTTCTGCGACCGCAGCTACGCGCAGCCGCAGCCGCACCCGAGACACCTCGTGGATCTGTTCGGGTAGTGTGGACATCCAGCTTTCTGGCTGAGGGCGCGTCGCCACCGAACGGGATTGATTTCACCGTGTTGGATAAGGGATCCAAAGACCGCACTCGCAACTATGCAGTCTCAAAGGTGGGAACCTGGATGCTGGGCCGGGAGTTGGCACGACGATCCCAAATCGACCAGGACAACATTGTGAGCGTGGTGCAGAATCCAGGCAATCTCAATGCGGGCTCCTATGCGGGGACTCCGGCGGTTGTCATGTTTTTCATTAGCCCCTTGCTCCATGAGGCCAAGTTCGGGGCCTATACTGAGCTCTACGCCGGTTTATCATCCGAGATCACCCTTGAGAAGAATGGTGCCTACATCATTCCTTGGGGAAGGATTCGACCGGATCAGGATTGTCCACGACGAGATATCATCACGGCGATGACTTCGGCTGATGAAGGGGGACTTGGATATCCAACCCGGTTTTGGGAGTGGTGTGAGCAGCAGTGGAAGCCCTTTGTGTAAATCCCGAGTTTCATTACTGCATGTCTCGAGGTTCACCATACTTAGGTGATGCCGGGTCTATTTACAGCCCCGATGACATGTATTCTGATTTTGATGAGACCCAGAGAGCAAGCTTTATTTCTCTGTCAGCGCAAGGCCGAATTTGTCTTTAACATGATCCTCTGGTCTAATAATTATAATTTGATTGTCTTTTCTGTTATCCTTGATTGTTGTTCACTCCTATAGACCTTTTGAGCAATCCTTCAAGTTCTAGGACTCTTCTTCTATAACCGCCACTAATACTTATACGACACGACCCTACTACCTAGGTAAATATCGGCAATAGCCTCACTCCGTTTCAGACTCAGTGGATATACGATATATATATATCTCTCATCGTATATATAACTATGCGATATAACAACTCTCTTGCTGTGGGCCCGGGGCCCCGGAGTATCCGGTCTTATGTCATTATGATGTCATATGCTCTGTAAGATCCCGAGGTCTCTCTGCCTTTCTTATTCACACAGTTCCATCTCCCAGACACCTCCAAGCTGTTTCAACTCGCTTGTCGATTGCTGAAGATATGTCTGACTTTCGGCTAACGGAGTATATCCGCCACCTGGTCGTTCAACCTGCCGATGCACGTCTAAACCCACCAGAGGGCTACTTTTTCGTTCAGGATGGACTTATTATCTCCTGCGGGGTATTATACGCCCTTTTATATGTGTTTTGTATGATGCGGGCTGTCAAGGACGAGGTTTTACCCGCATCAATCAAGTACATGTACGCTGCTAAACTTCTCACGGTATATTAGACTGGGTGACTGACTGTCCGCTATAGGTCTTTGACATTAGCGTATGAATTATACTACGCCTTTGCGACTACATCAACCCGGCTGGAAATCATATGTTTTCTTGTTTGGTTTCAGTTAGACCTCGCGTTTGTCGCGCTTGCTCTCTGGCGTGTCTATGGCCCCGATCAAAGAAAGCGCATTGCCGGAGAGATGCTTGTATACTGTATAACGGCTCTAGCAGGGTTGAGGTACTTGGGTTATCTCTACCCTGACGACCGCGAGCAAGTTACAGCATATTGGACTGGTATCCTCCTGCAACTTCCGGCTGGGTGGGTGTACGTGTATGGGCTGGTGAAACATCGTTCTCTACTGGGCCATTCCCTGGAGATTTGGTACGCAACTTGCTTTTCCTGCTCGCCATTTTTGGTCAGCTTTATTAATTATTATCGGCAGGCTCGTGCGCTATTTAGGTTGCTTCACGGCTTATGGTCTTTTCATATGGCGGTATCTCAACATCCCTCGAAACTGGGAGTATGTGGGATCGTTTTGGAGCATCGCGGTTATTGTGATTACCCTTATTCCGGAGACTGTATATCCTTTCCTGTATATTTGGGTATTCAATCAGAACAAAAGCAAGGTAAAAATGGGTTAAACGGGGCATTGCGAGCTATACTCCACAGAGTTGTACATGGACATTGAGTGGCGCCCGGCATCGCCTTCCATGTCGGAAACATGATACGAGAAATTAACACGTTTTGTTCTTATAATAATACCAGTTCCTTTGTATATGTAGTTCGTAAGATAGGTAGGTGTAAATACCTTCAGCAGGTGGCAAAGTTGATGCTGTCTGGGCTGATCATGTTGCCGATCTTTAGTTATCTTTTATCTCGTCTACGGCACACACCCACACTTGCCGGGAGACACAGAGCCGGTCACAACGACTCGGGATCCGGCCGAGCTTGACAGTTAGATCATGGCTGTCAACCACGCAAGGGCCGAAGCTAACGAGGTGCTACTGCATAAAGCAATCCGGGCCCAAAAGATATAGGACGAACAGGTCACCACTTGCTCGCTCGAGCCTGGCAAGTGGGTGCTGGTTCGGAATGAGGCAAAGTAGAAGTTCGAATCATAATGGTTCGGGCTGTCATGTCATGCACTGTATAACTATATCGGAGCCTGGACAACCTGAGCGTAATGCTCAGACATAATGGTCTTTTGGCCTAGTGTGTAACTCGCCAGTCCAGGGGTAGGTTGTAACAGCGACGACGCCCTTAAAGAGTATGGCTAAGGAGATTAGCAAATAGAGGACCTTAACCTCGTTTCACTTGATCCCATCAACCTTCTAACATCACGGACAGGATGTTCGTGTATGGAGATAGTGACTGAAGAGCCAGATCTCGACTAGGAAATGACATTACGGGCTGGAATGTTGCTATTATTACTATGACCAGATCACTCGAGCCTTGGCAAGGATTTGAACTATGTATGATTCCAAAATGCTAGAAATTACATCGAAAAAAGGCAGAGATATGTACAAGCGATGGATCCTCGAAGCTAAAAGGATCAAGTCCCAACCGGTCGCTATGCACTGCGATACTCAAAAATCGCCGCTGGCAAATTAACAATGGCGTTAGTAAATCGAACAAGGCATCGTAAAATTGCAGACAGAGAAAGGAAAAAGGTCGTCCGATTGACTCGGTGTAATCGGGTTGACGGTCTTCTAAATGGGTCCAATTCCTTGGGGAATCGATAACCCCAGACCGCCGTTATGTGCAAAATTGAACAAATTGTGCTGCATGCCGAACATGGCACGGGTATTATGTATATATGTGCAAGTGCCGGAACGTGTCCGGCTGGATTCACGTCACCCTTGACAGGCGCCTCATCGGAGCCTAGCATCAAACTCTTCGCATTCTCTGCTTCTGATTGAATCTGTGAAGTCGGCGGAGGGAAGTTCAAGGCCTCGGGTCGTCAGGACTATACTTCCAGCGTCTGTGGTTCTCCGCGATCCACCACTGGGACACATGGGCGGCCTCGCTAAGCCACCTGGCGGCTTCGGGCCCGTGCCGTGTCTGTACAACATCAAACAGAGTCACGACATCGAGATCTTCTTCGGCAGCGAACTCGAGTGGATCGTCGACAACATTGCTGAATCGCCACGGGGCATTCGAGATAAGCGGGACGACTAGACGGTACGGTTTCGCGGCTGCCCGCATGGAGACCCAGGTTCCTCCAGGGTTCATCGTGGAGAAATGCCACTCTTGCTTCTCATCTTGCTCAGGAATGAGTGGACGTAGCAACGACTGACCCTCGTATAAGGGAAGCAGGTCCTTCAATATATGTGCTGACTGTTCGTTGATATTGGAGGTTTCGATTAGCATATCGAGGATGCTGGGAAGCATCTGAGTCGAGAGGACGGCGCCGCTGATTTCGACCGGGGGTAGCTTGGGGTGGGCGAAGAGCAGGGGAACATGGAAACTGCCAGCGTGGGGGTCATGGTTGGCTGTTATACCACCATCATTTGGAAGAGATAAACCACTATAATCAAGTTAATAAAAGGTTTGATAGATTGCAATGAATAGGGAGAACTTACTGGTCACCTGCCATGACAAGCAAGGTTTCATCGGCGACTCCAGCCTCGTCGAGGATCCCAAGGATTGTGGCCAGCCAGTCATCCTGATACTTGAGAGTATTTAGGTACCGGTTCAAATTATAGTTCCATCCAGCGTCATTCCCAAAGTAATCCTCGTAGTCACCGGGTTTGAACCAAGGAGTATGGGTATTGTGGGTTAGATGACCAATAAAGAGGCGAGTGTTATTCTCCTTGGCCTCAGCAAATGCATCCCGCATATAGTTCTCCAGTGTGTGGTCCGGATGACCGTATTTCTGCTCATCCTCTGGCTCCTCCGGGATATATATGGCACCAGCTTCATTAATTGATTCTTTTGTCGTGATGTCTTTGAACCCCATGGTAGGAGTAAGGTCTTCCTGGTGGTCCCAGGTGCCATAGTGGGACTGCATCCACTTAGAATACCACGGCCAGGAGGTCCAATCTTCAGTGTCACTAGTGATGTTGGATTGCTGGGTCAAGGCCTCAAATATGTGCGGCAGGCAAGGCTGGTAAATATCGTGGAAGTACTCAAGATTATCTTGAACAGCCATGGGGCTTACACCGCACATAGTGCCTGTAAGACTCTTCATAGTATATGTACCAGATGTGTACGCATTTTTCGCGCTGAGGCCGCCATAGGGCGTTGGGCGATCCTTGTTCTCCTTAAACCCAGTCTCAAACCCGGTGAACCGTTCGGCGATAGGGGTGAGATTGGCGAGTTTGTCCATAACCTCCTCGGGTATCTTCCCGTCCCAAGACTTTTCGATGTGCTCCATGATGTAAGAGTCGGAACGGAAGGGAAACACGTCCTGCCGGTTGCTCTCTAATTTGATAAGAATAACATGCTTGATCTTGACATCTCCGCTGTGGAGCACGTCGCGGATGGGCTCCAAAATGTCGTTTTGAAGGTTGGGAATGTGCAACGGATCTTTCATCGGGTTGTAGTGTTCATACACATAGTCCTTTGGGTCGGTGGTGTTGAAGTGATTTATGTGGAAGGGAGACCAATCCGGCCAGGCAGTTGCCGCATCACCGGAATGTAACCAATCGAATGTCGGGAAGGAATCTAGAGCAGTTTTTCCTTCTAGCCAGCTGTAATCGCCCGGCAACGATGCAACAGTTCGCTGAGAAGACCCAAACCTGAGGCCTCCAAATGGCGCGAGAGGCAAAGATGCGGAGAGGAAACTGTAAGCCATATCGTGGGGACGAATGACACGGAGGAAAAGTAGGATTGCGCTGCACGATACTACGATAGCGGGCTTCAGCAATGCCCGACCCTTCTGCACAGGCGGGGCCTGAGGAGCATCCAGCAGCGATACGGAGTCACTGTTATCATCTCCTATTTCGTAGTCGTCGATTGCGATTTGCTCATAGATATCTGGGTGCGGCAGAGTTTGCTTATTGGGACGGAAGTAGCGATATGTCGCGGACAACACTGCACCCCAGACCCTCAGGAAAGCTGCGGTGACCCAGGACAGATACGGTGTGGCATAGAATCCGCCGACCAAAATCGACGTCTCGAGAAGGATAGCGATGGACAGGGCGGATAGGACAGTCGCGGCGGAGGGCTTTTCCTTGCGGAAGCCACTCGACATGTGCCAATGGATCTCCGAGTCCATGTGGATGTAAAAGGAGATGTTGGCGGAAATCATCGACGAAACACCTAGGCTGGGAGATAATTAGCAATTCGTATCTGTCCGTGAATGAGATAAATGGCTGTCTACCTGAATAACGTGATAAACACGGCTGCTAAATCCCGAGTCGTTCGCCATTCGTATGATCGAGCTAGGCTACGCGCGCCCAGAATAAGCAGGATATCAAGAAAAAAGAAGGTGGGGCCCCAGGCGAGCAGGGATAACACTGTCAGGGCATTGAGATGGACGTAGATATGGAAGGCTTTGGAGAGCAAGAGGGATATGAAAATGACCGAAAAGAAATAGGCGCGGGAGGTTGCCCAGCCATGGTCGAGATGGGCCTGGGGGGATCTGGCAACTTTGATGGCGAAGATAGCTACAGATTCAAGCTTTCCACGCAGTCGCTGGGAAAGACCACCTTGCAGCTGCCAGGCGGGTTTCATGATATGTACAAAAAAAAAAAAAAAAAAGGTGGAATGCGTTCAAATCATGCAAGAATGTTGCACCTGAACTGACTGAGGGACAGAATTCTCTCAGCCATGGATGTAATGGAGGCGTAAGAGGAATGAAGGATCCGATAAGGATTTGGAGAGGACAGAAATAAGAAATAAGGAGAGCTTTCAAAGAATAATCATGGAAGACGAGAAGATCCACATAGGGTCCACTGTCCACACGTGCCCAGAGATACGTTATGTGTGCAAGTAATATCCCACAAGGACTTTGGGAGGCAAAGATCAGCAATCCCCCATCATCATAAGGCAGAATCTCCCTAATCTGAGAATTTCCGCCCCCGCCAAGACTCCGAAAATAGCAGGTGAGCACACGAGAGAACTATCTAGCCCCCAGGGCATTGGAATTCTTCTAGGTATTAGTAGTGAACATTGAAACATGAAAGTCTACCAATCTTGTCCATAGTACCCCCGTACTCCGTATAATAATATGCATATCAACCCTTAAAACTACCGAAGTAACGCCCTCGAGGCGTTTGTGGAGGTGGCCTTGGCAAAGCCGCATATGACACGTACCCTTTGAGCTCCGCATTTACTCCATTGGGGGCGGTTTCACGATATCACGTAAGCAGGCACAATTTCCAAGGTTGCAAGGTTGAACTAACCAGTTTGATGTTAGAGCTTCCAAGATTGTCCTCTATAATTGTAGCATTGAATTTGGTAGTACTACATAGTTCGTCGTCGGGAAAGACTCGATAACGTCCTACAGTGTGCTACATATGGATATCTTGAAACTACATCATTCCTATCCCAGGTCTGGTTCTGCAGTGAAGGATTAACTACACAGGGGTGTCCTTATCAAATGGAAAGAGTCAATTCAAAGTCCGAAAATGCAAAATGTCAGATTCAAAATCAACAATCAAAAAGTTTCCCCAAAATTACCGAGTGAGAGCCGATTATCCAAGTTCTTCTCCAATGTCTGTCTGGGTCCACTAGCTCAGTAGAAGTTTGACCTACATTCACCTCACTTGGATGAGTTTTATAGGAGGAAGCCATAGGAAACACAAGAAGGACAATGGAGCGCAGGTAGGATTACTATAAAAGGCCTAAGGAATATATAGTTCGACATTAGGATATCAAGAGTCCTGACCACAACGAGCATAGGAATATGATCTATAAAAGCTGTGTAGTAGCGGCGTGTGTAATCATGATGATGGCTAAAAGTAACTATAAACGCAGACGTTGAAATATAAAATCATGGGGAGCAGAACAGCTTTGATGACCAACCGTATGGTAAAGTCGAAAATCTAGTTAGATAGTGAAAGCGTAATGCCTGCTGTGTAGAATATTTCCACTGACAGAAATTGGAAGAGCCAGATATGTAATTATAATCATATCTCCAAAGTGGCTGTCATTTTATACACAAAGAATATCCCGATGGAAGAATCGTGTAGAAGTATACTAAGGTGAGTGAGATATATATAGCCGATTGAGGTCCGAACATATGTAATTATAACAAGGGTTATTATGAATACCACAACATACAAGACTAATTAACAACAAGGCAATCATTGAGTAGAATCCAAAGTATACTGTTGCCATCGAGGGCTATATCACCGGCGTAGGTAGAAGACATATCGGACATCCGCCGAGAACCCCACCGCGCACCCCGCATAGTGACACAATCACCGGCTACATACATAAACTTGAGCAACGTACATCTATCCTTAGTTGTAGAGAGTCAGCCAACAGCCAAAATGCCAGTTTATCACATCGGTGAGTTGAACGCAGCCGAGTGTCATAAAGGCACGCATAGAGCCTCACTAACCAACCTCCAAGTCCTCTTCCGCCTTAAGCCCGGCGTTACCCCGGCCCAGATCGCCACCTGGAAGGAAACATGCCATGGAATGGTGGGAAAGATTCCTGGTAGGTGAAACCCTGAAGTTCAGATTGAGACAATTTCTCATGGGAACTTCGCAATAGGACTGCTGTCGCTGAAGAGTGGCCCCCCACTGCCGATTTCGATTCCCCGTGCCCAAGGTTTCGATATGGGACTTGTTGCTGTTTTGGAGACGGCTGAGCATATCGCTACCTATGCGGTGCACCCTGCGCATTTGGAGTAAGTTTTCTTCGTCAGGGTAGTGACTGGGCTGATTGCTGACACCTTGAAGGGTCCATAAGATGCGCGAGGAGCTGTGCGATGATACTTTGGCCTATGATCTAGAGTTCTAGACGCTCGATATATCTGTTGATATAGGCAGGTTTGGTATTAGTACTAAACTGCGTTTTATGGTAAGAAGAATTTTGAGAACAGTTCGTCCAAAAGTCTCATTTGTACATATCAAACCCCAGGCCCCGGTTAATCGTAGCCACAGAGGCCTGCCTAGCCAACCTGTGGATGCTCGTAATGAAATGACATAACGCCGAGAGAAGGTTCACCTCCATCAAATAGTCCGAAAACATAGGCAGGTCGGATCTCCAATCCGTAATACTTTTTGAATCCCGCCGATTGACCGAATCAGAGAACAAGAATTAAAGACAAGGCATTTCAATCCGCCGAAACTGGATACCTTATTCCTTGGCGTCCACCTTCTTGGCGGGGTGATCACCACCGTTGGTGCCCTCATCCTCGCGGGAGCGCTTCTGGGTGCTCTGCACGACAGGGACGCCACTAAAATATAAGTCAGCATTTTATACACTCACTGCGAGATAATATTGGGTTGACTTACCGAGAGTCCTTCTGGGCCTCACGGGGGGCCTGGAAGCCATTCTGTTGGTCCTCAGTGCGGCGTTCACGCCAGTCACGGCCATCACGGTCGTTGCGGTCACGACCATCGCGACCACCACGGCCGCGGCCACCACCACGGCCACGACCGCCGCGACCACCACGACCGCCACGTCCACCACGTCCACCACGGCCGCCGCCGTTGCGAGCGTTGGAGGGGTAGACGCTGCCGTTCTTGATTTCCTCGACCTTCTCGTCGCAGTACTCCTTCTTGCTCTTGAAAATCAGATCAGTGTCCTTCCACTGGGGCTTCTTCTCCAGAGCGAGGAAAGCCTTCTGCTTCTCCTCAGACTCAAACTCAACAAAGATGCTGCCCTTGAAGGTCTTGTCGTTGTGAGTGCGGCGCAGGCGGATGGCGTTGGTGGGACCGTAGGGGGCGAAAAGAGCCTCGATATCGAGCTGTGTAGTGGGCTCTTCCTCACCGAAGCCGAAGCCCTTGGCGTAGATGGAGCGGGCCATGGAGGCATCTTCGAAGACCTTGATGGCCTTGGCATCGTGCTCGTTCACGGACTCGGGGAGAGGGACCTTGCGCTTGACGGCGGTGTCGTTGTCAGTCAGCTCGACGTTCTCAGCGGTCTTGAGAGCTTCAACGATCGCGCTGAAAGGTTGGAAGCGGCGCATGCGCTTGAAAGAGTGGAGGAGCTCAAGGGGCACGGCGTTGTTGGCGCTGCCGCCAACCTTGGAGAGCAGGAACTTGTCCATGGGGAGGTTAGAATCGGAGAAGTAGAATTCGACCTATGGTGTGAGCGTTAGTTGAGATCTGGCGAGGGCGCGATTCCAATAGTCATACCTGCTTGCGAATCTGCACAGGGTCGTCGGTCTCCTCCTGGGTGGAAGGATCGAACTTGGCGTTGTTCTGGCGAGGGCCACGGTCACCGCGGCCATCGCGCTGGAAGCTGCGGGTCTCGCGCTTCTCAGTCTGGGACTCTGTGGTCTTCTCCTCAGCCTTCTCAGACTTCTCTCCGAGCTTAGCAGCTTCGGCGACAATGCGGGCCTCATCAGCGTCCTGGGCGGGCTGCTCGGTGGCGCCTTCCTCCTTCAGCTCAGCGAGGACATTCTGAACGTCCTTCTCAGCCTCAGTGTTGACAACGGGGGTCTTTTGTTCTTCGGCCATTGTTGCGAATTGTATGTGGAGACTATTTCAGATGTTTAGCAAAAAGGATGATAAGCAGGAAGATTCGACGCGACGGAGGTGAGTCAGAGAAAGCAGAAAGTGAACAAGGGATCGGAGAGAATTTATAGACAAAATCTGGGGGGTAATTGTGACAATACCTTTGTAGGATTGATCAATGCGCTATTCAGAATACTATTGCGCTTGTGACAATCTCGCAGCGGGGAGAATCTGGGAATTTTTTTTGAGCTCCATTGGCGCCTGAGGCAGAGAATAGTCCGTGAGTGGTTAGCGCGGATTCGAACCATTCCATTTTGGGTAATTCGACAAGTTTGCTATATACATTGTCTTCTATTGTCTGTATTGTATTCATAACAATTGGGATGACAAGTGGATAAATAGAAGTAGAAATTGGAATGTCTCAGCTGGATATATTCCAGTTTGACCCGTAGTACCTATCTAACGTTGGAAGTACATTATGTACATTATGTACATGATGTACTCATACGTTTGGTCAATATCGTCGCACCTTCCCAAAGGTCGTGACTAGATGATTTCTAAGGTTTATTAATAATGTACTGACTTCATTTCTTTCCTTGCCCAGGAACTCTCTCCTCAAACTCATCTTGTCACTGAGCATTCACCCTTATCAAATATCATCGTATATCTTCAGTGGAATATTCTTCTCAGGACAGTTGTACTCTGGGCATCCCCATTCACTCAGGGTTGTAATATTATCAGGCCGTGAGTTATAAGTGGCCGTCTGTCCACTCTGAGATCTCTAATTCCGCTAACCAACCGTGGTGTTAAGGCCTTCGTTCTCCACATACAATACCTTCGGACCCTTCAACATTGACTTGAAGTGCTATTGTCAATATCCAACAAGCTAGAAAGCAGGATCGACAAACCAAAATGATAATATCGCAAAGGGATTCGTCGGCCTGGGCGACCGGAGATGTAAGCTCTCTCCCACTGGGCTTGCGATAATCCTAACCACCCTCGACAGATAATCTACCTCTCAATTGTTGGCCCGTTGATGCTTGCAGCCCTGTTCGAATGGGTTCTCTGGCTGAGCGCCTTCCTCTACTGCCTGATAAAAGTGTGGATGAAAGCGGACCATTGGAGTATAAGAGTTCTGGCTGTGGTGATGATCTTCTTATTCACAGTGCTGCGGTAGGTTTCTTGGACATCGAGAGCTCATTGCCTGGCAGATTTATTCCGGGACATGGCTGATGAACACGTTTGATAGACTGGCATTCCTTCCAGTCATGCTCGTGACACTGCCGTTGCCGCCACAGGTCACGGCTGGCTTACCCCACGAAATGGTGCATGGATTTCAAGTGTTCGCATTCTGGGCCTTCTCTGTTCTGCTAATCGGGCCATGGCTATTCTGTGTTTACGCACTTGCCACCAATTCACTGGGGAGGAAAAAGAGGATCAAACGAGTCCTTGATGATCGGACGGCTCCGAAGACTGTGGTTGTGATGCCAGTATACAAGGAGGACCCAAGTATCTTGATTAAAGCCATCAATTCCGTGGTTGACTGCGACTATCCTGCAAATTGCATCCATGTTTTTCTTTCATACGACGGTGGCAAGGTGGACGAGCCGTATCTCCGTGTTCTCGACCATCTCGGCATCCCGATCACACTGGAGAGCTATCCTCAGAGCATTGACTGTATTTATAAGGGTGCACGGATCACGGTATCTCGCTTCAAACATGGCGGTAAAAGGAACTGCCAAAAGCATACTTTCAAGCTTATCGACAAGGTTTATGCCGAGTACCTGAAGAGACATGACAATCTGTTTGTTCTTTTCATCGATTCCGACTGCATTCTTGATCGAGTTTGCTTGCAGAACTTCATGTACGACATGGAACTTAAGCCAGGCAGCAAGCGCAATATGCTTGCAATGACGGGCATCATTACGTCGACGACGGAGAGAAACAGCCTACTAACGATTCTTCAAGACATGGAATATGTTCATGGCCAGCTGTTTGAACGATCCGTTGAGTCTGGCTGTGGTGCGGTGACTTGTCTCCCTGGAGCTTTGACCATTTTACGCTTCTCGGCTTTCCGCAAGATGGCCAAGTATTACTTTTCTGACAAGGCCGAGCAATGCGAAGATCTCTTCGACTACGGAAAATGTCATCTTGGGGAAGACCGATGGCTCACTCACCTGTTCATGATTGGCGCCACAGAACGCTACCAAATCCAGCTATGTATGAGCGCCTTCTGCAAGACCGAGGCCGTCCAGACCTTTAGTACTCTCTTGAAGCAACGCCGACGATGGTTTTTAGGTTTCATCACTAACGAGGTTTGTATGATCACTGATCTCCGGCTCTGGGTGCGCTATCCCCTTCTGTGTCTGGTTCGATTCATGCAAAACACCATCCGAACGACCGCACTGCTCTTTTCCATCATGGTCATTGCACTGATTACAACCTCAAAGAAGGTGGATGATCTTCCCGTGGGATTCATGGGGGTCTCCTTGGGGTTGAATTATTTACTCATGCTATACTTTGGCCTGCGTCTCGGACGCTATAAAGCCTGGCTTTACCCACTCATGTTCATTGTGAACCCGTTTTTCAACTGGATTTACATAGTCTATGGTATTTTCACAGCCGGTCAGCGAACTTGGGGTGGACCACGGGCCGATGCTGCTACTGCTGATGACCATACTACGCCAGGAGAAGCAGTTGAACGGGCAAAAGAGCAGGGCGATGAGCTCAATGTGAACGTCGATACGTTCCGCAACAGCCTCGTGCGCCGGAGATCCGTCCCCGTCCGCCCATCGGAGAATGTGGAAGGTCGATTTGCACCTGCCAAGCAGGTACTCGATGAGGTTTGTGTCGACACAACCGGCTCTGGGCCCGCACTTGCACGCATGGTCAACGCGATGGAAAATCCCCAACAATCTCAGTACCAGTCACCTCCTGTCTTTCACCAATCGAATGACTCTACGCTTACTATATCGTCGGATTGCGGTTCTAGCTCGGTCGCCACACCACAGAACGTGGAAACCCTTCTGATGAGTGAAGAAGAAAAAAAGAAGCTCTATTATGCCCGCCAAGGCCGGGCTGCAGCGGACTCGGTGACCTTTGATGGCCACAATTCGGAGAATAGCGTCGATGATGGAGTCGCTCTTCGGCCTATGGTTTCTGCTTCCGAGCATGATGACTCGGGACTCACCCGGTCACCAGGAGCATACCACCCTGGGCATTCTGAAAGCACTCCGGTCTACACGGAGCCAGAACCTGTGGTGCCGAGCGACTTGGCGCCGAGCAGCTTTCAAACCCCGTGATCCACCTCATGATAATTATTGTCTAACAGGAACACATGTACCAAGAGCATGACGTCAGTTTGGTTCTTTTTTTTCCTCTTTTTTTCCTCTTTTTTTCTCCTTTTTTTTTTTTTTTTTTTGTCCGACTGAATCGCCCCAGCATAGCTTTTTTGGCCATCCTATTCTTATGTTTTTGAACCTGGCGATTGTGCTTTGTCTTGCCCTCTATAGTTTTTAGAATCCAAATTACTTTTCAAGTCCAACAGCATATAATGATGTAGCCAATGATCCACCATAGATTCCTCATAGGGCGGTGATTGATTTTTATTCTGCCTGGCAGGAATAGGCGGTGAAGGTGGGTAGTCCAGCAGCCGCCAGAAGGTTCGATGAGATACCAGCAAAATCCGGATGCTAAGAAAGGTATATAGACCAGTCGGAGTGAGGGAAAAGAAAGAAAGAAGGCACTCTCTGACACATTTTACGTTATCCATTATACCCCAAACTTGAAAATCCCTTAGTTCGGCGCCTAAAGAACAGCCAGACCGCTTGACAACTTGGTCATCGCCCCTCCAATAATAGTGGAGTGGCGTGCAAATTCTCCCCTCTGTCTTCTCTCACTTTTCTTCCTTTGAATCTTCCATCTCCCTCTACCTCCCTACCTCCTATATTCCCCCCCACCTACTTTCTTCCATAATGAGTGTCGTCGGCATAGATTTGGGTGCGCAAAGCACCAAAATTGGTGTTGCCCGTAATAAGGGCATTGACATTGTGCGTATTACCCCACGGTATTGATTATTGATTCAGATTTGCAATGTTCTATCAGGATGAATCTCAGGATGAATCATGACCGCACCAATCAGAACAATTGCGCTAACTACTTGTTCACATTATAGATTACCAATGAGGTTTCTAACCGTCAGACCCCGTACGTCCCAAGAACCCCCCGCTGTTTGACGATAACAATACTGATTTCAACTGTTTTAGCTCCGTTGTTGGATTCACACCCCGCAGCCGTAACCTCGGTGAGGCCGCTAAAGGTGGAGAGATCTCAAACTTGAAGAACACCGTCGGCTCCCTCAAGCGCCTGATCGGCCGTTCTTTCAACGACCCCGATGTCGCCATCGAGCAGGAATACAACACATGCGCCCTGGTTGACGTCAACGGCCAGGCTGGTGTCGAGGTCAACTACCTCGGCAAGAAGGAGAAGTTCACAGCGACTCAGTTGGTCGCTTCCTATCTTGGAAAGATCAAGGACATCACCTCGAAGGAATTGCGCGCTCCCGTCTCCGATGTTACCGTCAGCGTTCCTGCTTGGTTCACTGATGTTCAGCGCCGTGCTATGATTGACGCTGGTGACATTGCCGGTCTCAACATCCTGCGTCTCATCAACGACACCACCGCTACCGCTCTCGGCTGGGGTATCACCAAGTTGGATCTCCCCGCCCCCGAGGAGAAGCCCCGCCGTGTGATGTTCGTCGACATTGGTTACTCCGACTACACCGCGTCCATTGTTGAGTTCCGCAAGGGTGAGCTCAACGTTAAGGCTACCGCCTACGATCGTCACTTCGGTGGCCGTAACTTTGACAAGGCTCTGACCGAGCACCTCGCCGTCGAGTTCAAGGAGAAGTTTAAGATTGACATTCACACTAACGGCAAGGCCTGGACCCGTACCTTGGTTGCTGCCGAGAAGCTCAAGAAGGTCCTGTCCGCTAACGCCCAGGCACCTCTGAGCGTCGAGTCCCTTATGGATGATACTGACGTCCGCGCTATGCTCAAGCGTGAGGAGCTCGAGCTTATGGTCAAGCCCCTCCTTGACCGCCTGACCGCTCCTCTGGAACAGGCACTCGCCGAAGCCAAGCTTCAGGTTGAGGACATTGACTATATCGAGATGGTTGGTGGCTGCACCCGTGTTCCCGCTATTAAGGACACCGTCTCCAAGTTCTTCGGCAAGGGTCTGTCCTTCACTCTGAACCAGGATGAGGCCATTGCCCGCGGTTGTGCTTTCAGCTGTGCTACCCTCTCCCCCGTTTTCCGTGTCCGCGACTTCGCCGTTCACGACATTGTCAACTACCCCATTGACTTCACCTGGGAGCAGTCCCCCGAGATCCCCGATGAGGACACTAGCCTCACTGTCTTCAGCCGTGGCAACGTCATGCCTTCTACCAAGATTCTCACCTTCTACCGCAAGCAGCCCTTCGATCTCGAGGCCCGATACTCCGACGCCGAGGCTATGCCCGGCAAAGTCAACCCTTGGATTGGCCGCTTCTCCGTCAAGGGTGTCCAGGCTGACGCAAACAACGACTTCATGATTTGCAAGCTCAAGGCCCGCCTCAACCTGCACGGTATTCTCAACGTCGAGTCTGGATACTACGTCGAGGATATGGAGGTCGAGGAGCCCGTCGAGGAGGAGAAGAAGGAGGGTGACATGGACACCGACTCCAAGGAGGAGCAGCCCAAGAAGACCCGCAAGGTTAAGAAGCAGGTTCGCAAGGGTGATCTCCCCATTGCCTCCGCCACTGGTGGCTTCGACCAGGCCACCAAGGAGGCCTGGACCGAGCGTGAGAACGCTATGTACATGGAGGACAAGCTCGTCGCCGAGACCGACGAGAAGAAGAACGAGCTCGAGGCCTCCATCTACGAGCTCCGTGACAAGATCGACGGCGTTTACGCCGAGTTCGCCAGCGAGGAGGAGAAGGAGAAGTTGAAGTCCAAGCTTATGGACACCGAGGTGAGTTTCGAGCCAGTATTTGTAAATCATTATTATAGACCAACCATACTAACGCATCATCGCAGGACTGGCTCTACGAAGACGGTGAGGACACCATCAAGTCCGTCTACGTCGCCAAGATGGACGACATCCGCTTCATTGCCGGCCCCATTATCCAGCGCTATAAGGAGAAGGTTGAGGCCGAGCGTGACGCCGTCCGCAAGGCCGACGAGGAGGCCGCCGCCAAGCGTCGCGCTGAGATCGAGGCCAAGAAGGCCGAAGAGAACGCCAAGAAGCCCGCCGAGGGTGATGCCGAGATGAAGGATGCCCCCGCCGAAGGCGAGGCCCAGGCTGAGACTGAGGAGAAGCAGTAAATGCATTCCCGTTATATTGGAAAAATTTACTGATGTGTTTACTTTTTTGAGTTGGGCATGCGAGCCCCAATTTCAAAACTGCGGTTTATTCTGATCCATCATGGTTTGGGGTGAGTCGCTGCGTTATGACGAAAAGGACCTTTTTAAGAGATGTTTCATGGAGCTAGAGATTTCCATCGGCTTTAATCGTTGACCACTTTTTTTTCTTGTTCTAATGGCAAACGGTTATGGTGTAGATCGTTTCTGTTCCTTTGGATGTTTATGAATAGATGAAAATATACTCACTGCCTTTGTCTTCAATTCTTGAGATCCATAGAAAAGTATCAGCATGACTTGGTCTCGCTGCCAAGTATCATCCTAGACCTTAATGCCTAATGCCCAACACACTAACCATAGGCCAGTGAAAGAGAAAATCACCTGCCCTTTCTTACATAACTAGCGCCGCGCTAGTGTTCGGCACTCCAGTTTATAAAGTTCCAACGCTGCCCCACCACCGGCGTTTTCCGTCTCTGATTGGTCGCTGGTGACCTTTGTTCCTGACCATGGAACTATCTCATCTATGTTGTACAACATAATTGACCAGTCTGAGGGTTCGAAAACGAGGCAGATCGATGTAAAAATACAACCGACCCCACATTAATAGATGACACGCCTTTGCTAGTTCCAGGATTCCTGCCGAGATTCCATATCAGACCCATTTGCGCTGGATAACTGGATGGCCCGTTTTCTGACCGGGCACTCTTCTCTCCGTGGATACGTAGTTCTCTATGTCGATATAGAGTAGAATGAATTTCCCCTAAAACCTTCTCCTGCTAAAAGTGTCTTCCTATTGCGCCTGGGACGTTGTGATATTAGCTGAAACATTTCCGGAGCACCAAATAATATAATGACAGGCGTTGGTACATGATGCTATGTTCGCTTTGTTGAAATACTTGGCCGCAGTTGCTTCGATACCACTGCATAACGCCGTTTTGCTTGATAAACCGTTCCTAGTATGGACGCTCTGTATCTCATCCTCCTGGCCGCATAGACACGATGTATATAGTCCCAAATGCATGTTGACGATTGTGTTCCCTCAGGTTAAATATGGATCGGGACTGGCGTCGTGCAGGCCTGTGATTAGCGGTTATTATCTCCTAGAAGTTGACTAGAGTAATCTATAGGAGGCGTCGCCCGTAGGAGAGTGATCAGACTCCGGGCTGTCAATATCCAGCTCCACTTATCTACGTGCTGACAAAACTTACTTGAATAAGTAGAATCCGGGAAGGTTTGATGGTAAGTACGTTGAGGATCTGTAATGTGAACGTCCCAACATGTTAAAGGGCATGATGGAGTTTGCTTCCAGATAATAGAAGCATGGAATTAGGTTGGATTTGAGAAAGAGAGGGGAACAATGACAAACCAAGGTTTAGCAATCATAGACGGTAACTATCATATGGGAGGAGATGAGGCAGAGACCGATGACCAATGTGGTACTTGTGTGCTTGTCTCTAGTGAAATCGTAGAAACAGCCCTATCACAACTCTATGCTCCAATTGGACGGCTTACCTACGGGCGACCAAATATGCCATCCGAACATAACTCTCTCGTTGGTTATTACGTCACCGCCTGGTTCATTACTGTTTTATTTGTATACTATACACTTACAGATTCAATTCAGATTCAGTTCAGATTCAGTTAGTAAGATAGTAAGATAGTAAGAAATCAAGAGTCAAGACTTAAGATTTAGGAGTATAAAGAGCCCGGTGTTAAAAAATTAATATCGTATTTTAATAATTCTTCCTCTGCTTTCTCCCCACATAATAACAGGTTGCTCAACAGTATTCATTTATAAAAATACTATATAAAGTAACTATAGATTCAACAATGGTACTTGTGCCTGGCAATATAAACCCATGAGAGAGTTATGTGTCGGGTGGCATACGCATCAAAGATAAGCAAAGTTTGATATTCGTTCAAAAAGCTGTTATGTGTTGACCGGGCGTGACTATGTTTTACCATAATTCCGAATAATCAATCTTTCTTATTCTTTCTACTCTCTCTGTTTGACTCCAGTCTCCCTCTTTCTTTTTCATCCTTCCACCTCTTTCCCCACACATACCCCCTTGACCAGTCATTTCTCCTTACATTGTACCACACCTTCGAGTTGTAGCCTATCGCTCAGGATGGAGCAAGATCAAGACAAACAAATAATCCTCCGGCTTCTTCTAGAAGACCTGAATGATCTCGAGAACAGCCAGAAAGGAAAACAGGCGGCAGGAAAGGAGTCGGACCTTGAAATTGCCATCGCGTGCTTGAGACAGGATATTCGAATCGCCCAGATTTCCATCGAGGACGAGATATTGGCGGTTAGCACGAGTACCGCAATTGTCACTGATCAAAAAATACTGGCATCTCTCCAACATCAGGAAAGAGTTGCCAATCAGGACCGCCAATTCGCCCTCTCTCTGAACAATGGAACCCGGACCTCCAATCACATTTCAAACCTCTCGATGATACCCGAGATCACATCGCCAGACGACGATGACGACGCTGTTTCCATTGTCATGGGGGATCTCATGAGCCGGATGACTCTGAGTGACAAAGCATCTAATAACGGAGAAGGTCCCTCGCGCATACATTCACCGCGAACAAGCAACTTAATGCGAGAGTGCGTGTCCTGCTTTACAAAAGTCAATAATATTATGTTCAAGGGTTCGTGCGGCCACGAGTTTTGCCGCGACTGCACGAGACAGATGTTCCTTGGTGCCATCAAAGACGAGGAGTTGTACCCGCCTCGTTGTTGCGGAAATGTCATTCCACCTGGAGTTGCCTTGAGAATCCTTAGCTATGACGAGCTTCGACGCTTCGCCGAAAGAGCCCTCGAATGGACCGCGAAAGATCGTCTCTACTGCGCTGAGCCAACATGCTCAAAGTTCATTCCTCCGTTTGCCATTCAAGACGAGCACGGCACTTGCCCCGAATGTCACCGGCAGACTCATGTACCATGTCGCTCCCTCGCCCATCCTCGTGTCGACTGCCCAATGGACGAACCTCTTCATGCTGTACTTGAAATGGCCGATGCGGCGAAATGGAAGCGATGCTTCAACTGCCGGACTATGGTAGAGCTCCGCCACGGTTGCAATCATATGACCTGTCGGTAAGCAAGCAATGTCTCTCACAACAACAACATACATATTATACTACATGAATAAAGACTAATGATTGGCAGCTGCGGACGCGAATTTTGCTATGTGTGTGGTTTGGTTTGGAAAACATGTGAGTGCCCGCTCTGGCACGAGAATAGGCTCGAGGAAATGGCCATCCAAGCGGTAGATGAGGAGGTGCCGGCCAATGCCAATATCCATGTCCGCCAAAATGCATTCAACCAGATAGTCTATGACCTGCAACAACACGAGAACAACGGATGCGAGCATCACAGGAACTCGCAATGGGTTTGGCGTAACACTGGAAGTTTGCAGTGTGAGGTCGGGAACCATCACCTACCTGAGTACATTTTCATGTGCAAGGGTTGTCGGATGCGGGCCTGCAACCATTGCCGAAGACACAGATTGAGATAGTTCTCTGCCCTTGATTCTTGCTTGCAAGCCTGTTCCGCTGCAGGAAGAGGCTGAGTAGACAACCGAAGGACAGCTGGAAGACATGGGTTTGGTGACGGGGTTTCGGTTTTATTCATTCATACAAAGTCCGCGTAGTCCCAGTCGAAGGGCGAGTCTCATTTTTTGGATTCCTCTTCGGGTCTTGGGGCTCATCTAGCAAATCATGGACCTGGTGTTACTTTGACCAAAGATATTCTGCTCGCAGTTTGGGCGCAATTGTTTTCGAAACTCAAAAGAAAAAAAGAGAAAAAGAAAGAAAAAGAAAGAAAAAGAAAGACAAAGACAAAGACAAAGAAAACCACATTTTTGCTTCACTCGACCAGCGGAGATGATATTGACATAAAGATTGTGTACAGCACTTTTTGCAGTTTCCAATAAATTATCTTGTCAGTTTATGAGTGTATCACTGTAGAACCAAGTAAAGAGGGTCCAGCCACAGATATGCTGTCGAATTCACGAAGATCGATAGATTTCAAATGGTCATGGTAATGTGCACTAGCACTCATAGTTATCATCCAACGATCCTCGGCAACTTTCTGTTATGTTGTCTTGTTTTAGTCGGCAGAGACTACCGTATGGCTAAGCTCGGCTGGGCATGGTGCCTTACTGCCTGAGGCACCAATTGCCCTGGATTTAAACATCACGTGCCAGAGCGGGCTCTGGAGGGCTTATCTCCGTGCTGACAAACCCTATCCCCGTGGAACCAGTTCGAATTCGCCCGCGCCTGCCTATTTGGGTCATATAAGTGGTTTTTTCTTGTCGCGAGTTCATTTCCCACGCGCTCTTTCTCTGCAATCGCCTATCTAAAGACGTTATAATGGACTCCCTAAAGGAGCTAACCGTCCACCACCACGGGACCCCGCATATAATTCAAGTCTCCGCCTCAGCGACCCTACAAGACCTCACCTCCGAGATAGAGCGCATCCTAAACATCCCCATCGACAACCAAAAGCTCCTCATAGCCCCAAAGCCAGGGATGCAGAAAGCACCTTTTCCACCAACTCTCCTCTCCGCAATTCTCCAAACCTCCTCCCCCAAATTCAAGATCACCCTCCTCGGCACCCCCGCCAAAGCAATCGCCGATCTGCACGAACAATCCGCCAGCGAACAGCGACGACAAGAATCACGAGCTGCCGCCCTAAGCGCCGCAAGACGCAACAAACAAACACCGTCTTCCAGCCGTAGCGGCGGCATCCACACCATCTCATCCTCAGCCAACAACTACACCTTCCACCGTCTCCTCCCACTATCCTACCTCCCCAACCCAGACCGCTCTCTCGACTTCCTGAAACGCCTGCGAGATGACCCAGGTATCCGCGCCGCCATGACAAAACACAAGTTCTCCGTACCGCTCTTGACGGAAATGAACCCAGCGGAACACACGACGAGCGAGTCGCGGACGCTAGGTCTGAACCGGAATAAAGGCGAGGTGATTGAGTTGCGTTTGCGAACGGATGCCTATGACGGATACCGTGATTACCGTACCATTCGGAAGACGCTGTGTCATGAGCTTGCGCATTGCGTGTTCGGGCCTCATGACCGCGACTTCTGGGATTTGACGTCGCAGATCGAGAAGGAGGTTGAGCGTGCTGATTGGAAGTCTGGTGGGAATCAGTTGTCTAGTCAGGAGTTTTATAATCCTGGTGATTGGGATAACGTTCAGGGCGGGGAGGAGTTTGATGAGTGTGGATGGACCGGTGGGGAGTTTGTTCTCGGTGGATTGCAAGGTGACTCGACTGGAGGTCGTGGTGGAAATGGTGCCTCTGGTGGGACGCTTTCTCGCAGGGAAATCATGGCGCGGGCTGCGGAGGAGAGGATGAAGAGGGAGAGTCAGGCCGGGAAGCAAGATGATGCTAAGTGATATCATTCCTGCCTGATCATTTGGTGCACTATCCTTTTCATGATTTATGAGTTCTTCTTGCTTTTGGCTTATATAGCCTTTGATACCATACTATTCGTTTGTAATTAACGCATTTTTGTACATTGCAGATATATAGTTATTGTCATCTAATTAGACTATTTCGGGATATTTACAACTGCTCGTTGACAAAGAGACCAGCCATACCCTGTCCAGTTCCAATACACATGGAAGTGACCAAAACCTTACTCTTTGTCCGGCGAGCCTCGCTCAGAATGGTCGCGATTTGACGCGCACCTGTTGCGCCGAGCGGGTGACCAATGGCAATAGCACCGCCACGAGGGTTGACCTTGGCGTAGTCAAGGCCAAGGTTATTAACACAGTAGACCGCCATGGAGGCGAAAGCCTCGTTGATCTCGTAGATATCGATATCATTCTTATCAAGCTGGAACTTGCTCAGCAGCTTGGGGATAGCGGCAGTTGGGCCGATACCCATAACGCGAGGGGGAACACCGGCAACGGTAGCGCCACAGAACTTGGCAAGGATAGGCTGGTTCAGCTCAATAGCCTTGGAGCGACGCATGAGCAGAACAGAAGCGGCACCATCGGTAACCTGACTGGAGTTTCCACCAGTGGACTTATCACCGAACTGCGGGAACGCAGGGCGAATCTTGGAAAGCGACTCGAAAGTCGTACCGGGACGAATACCATCATCGCGGGACAGAGTCACCTGCTTAACCTCGCCAGTCTTGGGGTCCTTAACCTTGACAGCGATAGGAGCAATCTCGTCATCGAGCCAGCCATTCTTCTGGGCAGCCTCAGCACGACGGAACGACTCAGCAGCATATCGGTCCTGCTGCTCGCGGGGGATATCGAAGTCCTTGCCGATGTTCTCGGAAGTCTGACCCATGGGCTGCATGCAGTCGGCGGCTTCCTGGTTGCGCAGGACCTCCTCGTTAAATGGCTGCTCCAGTCGGTCGCCAGCAGCGGACATCAGCTCCGCACCCATAGCGACACCGATGTCGATGGCACCTAGCTGGATCTGGTTCGCGATATCCTGTACGGCCTTCAGTCCGGATGAGCAGAAGCGGTTCACTGTTGAGGCACCGGCGGTGTGGGGGATGCCGGCGGCAAGAGCTGCGGCGCGGACCATGTAGGCGGCTTTGACTTCGTTGACCTGTCTTTATGGTTAGAATATGCCATCTATGGATTTGTAGAGTAGAGGAAAGAGATTAAACATACGTTTCCGAGGCAGACATCCTCGATCAGAGCAGGGTCAATCTGTGACTTGGCCAAAGTCTCCTTCAACAGGGCGTAGAGCAGGTAGTCCAATTCTGTGTCCTTGAACCCGCCCTTACGGGCCTTGGTCAGGGGTGTGCGAATTGCTAGGGTGATGACCACATCATCGGGGTTCTTTTGTGTGCTACGTTTGCTTGTTAAATTTATAAACCACAACTAGGCTCCTTTGAGGACTTACATAGCAGCAAGGCCGTTGGTGGCGCCGGGCTTGAGGTGGCTCAGGAGCGAGCTTAAACGATCTGCGGCCATGATGTATGAAGGTAGATAGACTGCATAGATTATCTAGTCAGTTTTCTGCTCTTCTTCGCTTCTGCAGCTTATCTTTGTTCAAGATGCCGACTATTGGCATGGAAGTTTTCGGTGTTAATGCGGGGAAGCTTGTGCGGAGATTTGGGCGAGGAAAGTGAAAACAAATAAATCAAGCACTAGGAACAGAACGACTTACAAATTATACAGAAGTAGGATAGAGAGAAGGAATAAAATAAGCAAAAAAGGAAGAGGAGGTGAGGAGTTAATAAAAGAAGTATGGCGAGAAGAGAAGATCTCCGCTTCGACCGAAACTGCCGAGGTTCATTTCGCCTATCAGGTTATCCGGTCAGTAAGTACCAGGTACTTCTAATTTAGATTATAATCCCTCATTGTAGAAAGTATCCAGTACCTCGACCAGGCTATTTCTAGTTCTATGGGCTTGGTCTTTCGAGATGCCTAGGTAACTGTCGGGTTGTCAAGTGTCAATCGCGTTGAATCTTGGAATAAATCATTCATTTCCTATTGTAACGATAGGACTACCTCATTGTTATGAGAATAAGTCTCACACTCCTTATCGAAGTATCCAAATGCACGATATTCGTGGCAGACACATGTAGGCCTTCCAATAACTACCGTGCGAAAATCTGATAGCCATCAGGTTCGGAGCTAAAGGGCTTACCTTCCAACTCCTTTATTTACCCATCGCTGCATAATGCAACTTATATACAACATAAATGTAGAGATGTTCGGTCGAGGCGTCGTCGCTCAAGTCAATTATAATCGGTTCTACCGATGTGCCAATGGTATCTGTACACACGCTAGAGCGATATCTCAACGATTATGCTCAAATGATAAATTAATGCGTTGTTATATAGAAGAATAAGAACTAGCTTCTTAAGTACCACTAATATGTACCCACCGTTATCTCCGTACGCATCCAATCCTCAAATCTTCCCTCGTGGGCTTTAGGGTCAGTGTCTTCCCAGTTGTAAGAACCAGTGTGATAATTCAAAATCTCGAAATACCTTCAAACGATAAGCCTGAATGAATACGCCGCAGACTGGGAAAATACTTACATTTTAGTCTTCCATTGATCCGTTGTCATTTCTGAATCTAATAAAGACCAGTCAATTTGTTTCTCACACTCGGGTTCGTCGTTTAAGTCCGAATAGGTTGAAAGGTATAGATGGGGTATGGCATCCGCCGCTGTGATTCTCTTCTGTGGGTCTATATCAAGCATTTTCTCCAAGAGATCAACGGCTAGCAAAGTCAGTATCATTGGAGGTAGATATATCCGGAGGAACTTGGTATTAATGAAGATTTTGACGGGCATACCTTTAGAGTCTACATCACCCAGGGTAGCTCTAAGCGACTGGGGTTCGGCTTCAGGTAGCGAGTTCACAAACTTCATCGTCTATAACTTGTAGTCAGCATCTTCTCTCCCATAACTAACTCAACCGTGTAGAATTTAGCCATACAACGTCGCTGTACACTGTCTCCATAAACTCTTTGGGTGGTTTCCCAAACATCTCAGTCATCAGTTTGAAATGATGCACATTGTCTGTTCCCGGTAAGAGGACTTTCCCTAGGAGCATCTCTGCCAGAATGCAACCAGTACTCCAGATATCCACTGCATAGCTGTATCTTTGCCAAGTCAACATTATTTCTGGAGCTCGGTAATATCGTGTGGAGACATAGCCAGTCATCTGATGATCTTGTTCTCGAGCTAGACCAAAGTCACAAATCTTCAAGTCGCAGTTTTCTTTGATCAGAACGTTGCTAGGTTTAAGATCACGATGGATAACACCAGCAGAGTGGATGAATTTTAATCCTCGCTAGAAAAGTCAGCCACACTGGCATTTTTAAGGCCACTCGGGCAGACATACCAGCAGTTGGTAGGTAAAGAACTGGATGAACTTGTTATCCAGTGGCTTCGATCTTGATTGGATCAATTCATGAAGGTCTGTCATGCAACAGTCCATCACAAGATAACTGTATTCCCAAACGTTTAGTATAATTGAATCCGAAAATAAAAGAAGTGATTCACGTACAGATCTTCCGCTGGTGAGATGAAGATATCTGTGATGCTGATTAACTGTAGGCTGTTAGTGTCATACTTCCTCTTCTTTTTTTTTTTTCAGCACATGCATTATCATGTTTGAGATGGTTCATCAAATGAACCTCGCGATACGTGCGCTTGACCCGGGCAGAACTATCAAAAGGATTCCCTATCTTCTTTATGGCAACCGTTCGGTTGGCCTTTGAATCATGTGCTGAGCTGATCCTGACTGTTAGTGGCCTCACAGTACGAAGAGAATATACATGAGGGGATATACCAGATCACTCCAAAGGCACCCACACCTCGTGCTTGCAAGTCTGTATACCTCTCGGTAGTTTGAAGAGCAGTGCCCATGATCTTATGCGTGACGAATGTAGCCATGATTCCAAGGGCGCATATGTTGAAGAAGGGATGAATTGGCAGAATAGTAGGAGGATATTGGATCCTCGATATACCTAACTACCTAGGTAGGTACTATAATTAGGTGTCTTCCAAGGTTCCAAGGTTGTTCTTCCCAGGCCTGGGCCATGTTGTGGTTACGTCATACCCATGGATATGCTTATGTGATTGGCCATTGGGTCACCTGGGCATTTTTATATCTCCGCATTGAGCGGCTTGGCCTTATCAGCCAATCCTTCTCCACAGTAGGTTGAACCAGTCAAGGTACATATATACAAGTAGTGGACGTCACTTAGCTTGATTCATATCAATGCAAGCGCTGTTTCGTGATTGCTCAATCACGTCCCAGGTGATTGAATGTGAGAGGCAAAGTCCAATCTTCGCCTTGGAACTTCCATTTTTAACATGGTTGGTGCAAATTGACAATACCATTCGCATATAAAGCATTGTCGAAGGGTTACATTGCCGCGGTCTTTCGAGAAGTATTGCAAGTAATGAAACCTTTGGTCTTGGTATTTCAATTAGATTATATCATAATACCATTGTACCCGTGGACCTTATATCGCAGCCAAGCTCAAACCTAAAAACCAACACCATAACAGAAAGTTTCCCGAGCCAGTAAAGTCCACCCATTCATCCATACCATGATGTTCTGAGTGGATCAGAGCAACTGATGATGTCCAGCATCCTCGTTGCTAACTACACTACCCACATCAGACCATGCTGGAGTAGCCAGGCCACCAACAGATTGCCCATCAAAGTCACTAAGAGTGCCATCTGACGTTCCATCCTCGAATCCTCCGACATGGCTGAAGCTTCCGGTAGTAGAAGGGGCGGCCGAAATATCATTATGAGACTGGACACTCTCACGGCCAAAACCATCTAGCTCAGCAAGGTGATCGCGTTCATAGGTATCGTTGCTTGGCGCATCAGGGTGCGCATAATATACCTGCTGGTGGTCTTCTGTGTGGCTGGAGCCAGATACAGATAAGGGAGAGTTGGGAGAAAATGGATCAAACAGGGTATTCCCCTCGGGTGCTTCAGACCGAGGCGTGAACTGAACAATAGATTCCGAAGGGTGGTTCGAGGGAGCATACGAGGGGATGTCGACATGCAGCTGATTCCGACCCAGCGTAGTCGAAGACTCCGCCTCGATTTGCTTGGCGCCTCGTCGTAGAGGCTCTGAAGTGCCCAGGTCAATTCCGGTTGAGTTAGAAGTAAATCTGTCGCTATTTTGAATATCGTATTCGTTGTCTTTTTGTTTACGCAGGTTGCCCTCCTCGTCGACAAGAGTATCAAAGCTATCATGAGGCTGGCCGGGCTGGCTGGTCTTTCGTTGTGATTCAAGGAGCGTTCCTCGTCGCATAATCTCCTCACGAGCAATCCGTCTGCGTTCTTCGGCAATTTCGCCAGTCTCCTCGGTCATAGAAATGTCCCGCCTCACCGCTATGTCTTGAGGTTGGATCTCATCGCCGAGGTTGTGTAGTGCTACGGCGATCTTGCGCCGCGAGGTGGTCACCCATTGTTGAAACTGCGGCGACTCATACACGGCAATCCCGGCTGCTACAAGCACAGAAACAGTAATGATGATTCCTGCATGAGAGGTCAGCCTCATCCTCAACATAGTGGGGAACTGATAAGACCGACTACACCGCCCGGATGATCCGGGAAGAATGTAGAGGTTCAAGGGAAATTAGAAGACCATACCTTTTGCAAGTGGTGCTGGCATGATGAACCTGGATATTGTACTTGTGTCTTTCCTTTCAAATGGTTTCAATACTTACCTTCGTCATCCATGGAGGAGACAAGATGATTCAGTGATGCCTGCACCTTATCCTTACATCGACGCATGTGACCTGCCAAGCCCTTATCACCGGCCCTAAATACACACCGCTTTAGGCAAAGTTCCCCGCGCGTCAAAGGACGTGATTGCAAGCTCACTTCTTTAGACTCGATTGTACAATTGAACTTGAGTGATACATCATGTCTCGCCAACCTTCGCAGGCCCAGCGGCCATTGTCCCTTACCGAGGAGCTTGAGAAATTGGAGCAGTCCATCACCCTTACAATGCAAGGTAAGATCAAAAAAGTAAACAAAACAGTCCAGCAGACCGCTCATCGTCATATGTCCATACAGAGATCGACCACAATTTCAGCCAAGCTCATCGTATAGTAACTACGAGTATATTGCCTCTAGTAGAGCAATATACCGAGCATTCCCGAGATGTCTGGGAAGGTTCCAAGGTCAGCACCACCAGCATATACAGCCATAAACAGCCTTGTTAACTCCCTATAGTTCTGGAAGCAATTCTTCGAAGCGAGTGCCAACGTGTCTCTATCTGGCTATGAAGAAAAAAACACCGATGAAGAAACGATGCAAGACCCAACAGCCACGGAGGAAGAGTTGTCCGCCGACATAACCCAAAGCACCGGTCTCGACGATACCATATCCCACGAGACGCCCTCTTCCCAGCGTCATGAAACACCCCATCGCGACCAGGCAGACGACCTTGATCTAACAGATCTCGCAATCTCTTCCCACAGCACTCCGCGTGCTCCGGGCCACCATCACCAGCAGGTCGACGAAGACATGACAACCTCCTCAATGGAGTACTCCTCCTCATATGAGAACCTTAGAAGACAAGTCAACGAATCCGACCCGCCATTCGACCTCCCAGACTCCTCGACCCTCCCATCCACACCAGGCCGCCAGCTCTTCTTCCCACGTGGCGTCTCTGCCACAACCCCGATGTCCTCACCATTCCTCCCGCCCGCATCGCAACCATCCACCCAAGACCGTCGATACCAGAAGACTTCAGACCCGGTACTGCACCAAATGCTCGACAAGACATACCGGGTGCAAGCCACGCCGCTCGGAAAGGGATTCCGCGACGTGGGCGGCGGTACGAACACTCGACCAAAATTCAACATGACCCCAAAGCCGACCGAGTCTACCTCCAAGTATGGATATGACGACTCGCCGATTTCCAGTCCAGAACCAGAGGCACCACAGCTCCACGCGGAGATTTTCTCATCGCCCATCAAAGGCGTCAACGACACCCCAGGTACGAACCGCAAACGACGGACTAGCAGCAATCGCATGCGCGGTATTCCCAGGCCTGGCATGAGTGTTTTGACACCTGCTAAAAAGCCTGCGGGTAAATCGGCTATGTGGGATAGCGATGATGATCTGGATTACGACGATGATGAGGATCTTGGGCCGAGTCCTCCTAAGACAATGCAGTTCCACATTCCGCAAAGCCGGCTGATGAGGACGCCTGGTAAGACTTGTTCCCCGGTTTTCATTTTAATACTACATTCATGCTAACTTACTTCGCCTTAATAGCAAGGGAGGCTTCTAAGCGCATTGTGACCGATTTGCTGGCTACGGCTGGAGCTGGGGACATTACAGATGACTTTGGCGACGACCAAAGTCCAAGTGTGATCCGTCGCATGGAGCGCCTGGAAGATGAAACCTTCTAAGTCGGCAATCCAAAAAGGGATCAGGCTAACGACCGGTTATTATCGGTTGGCGTTTCCTTTTCATGTGCATTACGTACTGGATTGCCCATATCAACATACAACCTCAAATACCCACGAATACTACTATGGCATCATCATCAAATGCCAATATTTCGATAGATTCATTTCCATTAAGGAGGGGAGAAAGGGAGATAAGAGATGGCACAACCTATAGTATTATCGTACACGTAGACACAGTAAACAAATGTCACTTTTGGGGACACAGAACCCTTGAGACATGGACAGGAAGAAAAACGCTTAAGGAATCGTAGGATATGTATGGGCGATGAAGGCCAAGCAAGCAATGTCACCACCCTGTCCCATATATCATAGTTACCCAACAGAGAGTTCGGGCTCTCGAAAGGAGATAGAAAGAAAGTGGGCAGCGATGTCTCTGCAATGGACCTCCATCAGTGGCGGTTGCGGGGGGTGAACAAGAACGAAGAGAGTTATATCTAGGAGCTCTTCTTCTTGTTCTTGGACTCAGTGTCCTTCTTCTCTGTCTTGGAGTCATCACCACTCTCCTCGGACTTCTCCTCCTTCCCTTCGGCACCAGCAGCCTGCTGCTCCTCTTGGCTATCATAGAGAGACTGGTGCTTAGAGCTCAAGCGCTCCTCCTCAGCAGCAACCATATCCTTCCAGAGATCGCCCTGATTAGGCGAACCACCCTGGTGAACAGGCTGTTCCTCCTCAACCGGCTCAACCTTATTCTTAGCGACATCAGCCTTCTTCTTGGAATCGAGCAAGCCACGACCACGACGCTGATCCGAGATCTCGAAAGCAGCAGAAGCACAAAGCACACCCAGCGTCAGACCCTGTGCATACACACGAGCCTGGACAAGCTTCTGCTGTCCACTAAGACCGGGGATGCGACTGACAAGCGCAAAGGAGCCAACCATCGAGGCAACCCAGGTGGCGGTGATGATCTTGTATTTCTCGCGGCGGGCGAAGGCCGCGGCGCGGTCGGTGAAGCTCAGACCGCGGATCTCCTGGGCGCGGATACGCTCTTCGCGATTCTCGTACCATTTGTATGCTGCGTTTTGCTCGTTCTCGTATTCGCGCGAGGCGTGGTCGGCTGCGATGATACCTGTGAATGTACCCGAGGAGGTCACTAGGAAGGCTTTCATTGGCACGGTTAGGTTGCGGATTGTGTGGTAGCGACGTGATGCAAGGAGGACTCCTGCTACGCCGCCGGCGAGACCTAGGACACCACCGACTGTGCCGCCTTGGAGGACGGATCTATTGGGATTGCGTCAGTATGGGCTGGTTATGGGAATCGGTGGCTGTAGTAGGTATTGCGTACCTGTAGTGAGCATCTTCTTGTTCTTTAGTAAGAATCTTCATTATGTATGATAGTGTATATGTTTAAATTGAATAAAAGAAGCTTGGAAGAGGGTGAAATGTCCGATATAAAACCAAAAAAAGCAAAAGCCGGATTGCATGACGTGGGGATCGCGGGATCTGCTCTTTTTCCGGCGTTGGCCCCCGGTCATCTCTCGGTTTTGCACGGAACTAACTTGCCGGCTTTTGGTGCTTGGGGCTTCTTTTTTTTTGTATACAACAGTTGTATAGATTAACTGAAATATTTTGGAGTTGAATTGCATTTACTTTGATAGTTTCCATATGAATTTGCATTTGATAAAAATTTCTGCTCTTATTCCACTCGGAATGTGCTTGTGACACACTCCAAAAACCCCATTCAATCCCCGATTGATCCCGAAACACCCAAACACCGTAAAAGAAAATGTATCTCACATAACGAAACTGGCCGATACCATGTTGGGAAGAAAAAAAAAGGTACAGGTGTCAAATCTACCGGCGAGAAGCTTTGCGTGCCGCAGCCTGGCGGGCTTGCATCTTGCGGAAACGGTCCTCGCCACTGGCACCCAAGGGACGCGCAAACTGACTCTCGCGCACAGCTGTCTGGCGCGGAACCACAGTGTAACTGACGTTGGTACGGTCGACACGAGCACGGTTGAGAAGACGGGGAGGGAGCATCGCGCGAGCGCGGGCTTCGGCTTCAATCTCCTGGGCGGTGGGAGGAGCGCGTCTGACAACCTTTCTATATGGGTGTTAGTGGGTGATAGGGATCTTGTGCAGCAGTGAACATACGTAGGATCATAATCGGCCTCCTGGTAGACGCGCTTCGAATAATCGTCACTGCGCTGGAGAATTGGTCGTGTCCATTCCGCCAGCAACTTCTCTGCCATTTCCTTGATGCGACGCTCGGTGCGCTTGCTCTTAGTGTAGAAGACAACCACTTTTCCAATGCCACTGGCAATCAAAGCATCCTTGTTGATAGGAAGCTTGGTAATGGCAGTCAATAGGTCACGCTGGATGTTGTATGCGGGCATCGCGCCATCGTCGAGAGGCTCGAGGAAGAATCGAACGGCTTCCAATAGGTTGATCTCTGGGTCGACTAAGGCGCTGGTGTATTGGTTGCGATTGAGGAGCATGATGACTTCGGGGAGGAGCTTGAGCTTGTGCATAGCTGGCTTTCCTTCTTGGCGGTTGATCGCATCCATTTGCGCTGCGTGGGTCATACGCTTGCGCATATCCTCGATTTCAGCATCTGCCATAGATTCCAAATCCTAATAGTACAGTCAGTAAACGTAGGTGAGTACGTGTCACCAGGCGCAACACATACAATGCCATCCTGCTTGCGGAAACGTCTCTTCGCCGGCTTCTTCATCGCCTCATCCATAGCACGGTCGAGGGCTCGGCGACGTCCTGATGATTGATACCCAGTTAGTACAGACTGTGCGGGGCAGAAAACTAGGTGCTAGTAAAGAGCAGAACATACGGGTCTCCGGGTCAAGAGTCTCCTCGTCTACCTCGGGCTTATCATCGCGCTGCTTGCGCTCACGTCGGCGAGATGAGCCTCCTTCGTCGCCTCCCTCGTCAGCCCGACGACTCTTCTTCTCGCGACGGCCTTCCTTCCGGCGCGGACGGCTCTCGCCATCCTCGGTGCGCTTGCGCTTGTGGCGACCAATGAGTTTCAAGTTATCTTCATCAATGGCGAGTTGTGGGCGGTCGTCGACGTCAACATTCTCTGGATCGAAGTTGTCGAATTGTGCCTCGTCAACCTCGGACAAAATAGACTCGTCGTCTGAAAGCTTGTCCTCATCATCTTCGTCATCGTTCGCAGCGTGTAGCTCGTCATCCACATCCTCTGTGAGTTCTTTGGCCTCAGAGATAGGGTCAATGATGTTCTCGCCCTCGTTGTTGTCACCAGCAACCGGGGTTGCGACTTGCTCGGGGATCTCGGGTTCCGGAGAGGCGGCGGGCGAGACAACCTTGCGGTCTGGTGAAGCAGACATGGCGGTTCAGATGGCGGAAAATGTAATAAGATAGGTTAAGAACAAAGGTGCAAAGGTGCAAAGATCAGTGGGAGATATCGCAAAGAGAAGTCACGGTACGTTATCTGCCTGAGTGATCCGGACGCCTCTCCGCAAAATCAATCGGTGCACTGCAGATTCGAGCAATGCAGGTGAGATGCAGAGGTAGGAGTTAGAAGGAGAAGTACTGCACAAGCTTCTCTCAAAAATTAAATCGATAGAATGCAAGTAGACAGTGAGAGGGAGGTAGTGAAGGCAAAACCTCAAGAAGTGAAGGAGAATGGTGGTCTGTGCTCCCGTGATTTATTTCTCCAGTCCGACTTGGTGACCTCGCAACACTCAACTCTTACAACATCTACCTAGGTATTATCTAACCTCTTTTTCATTCTTTAATTCTTCATCACATTCAAAATGTTTGCCCCAGGTATGCTCGCAGTCTCATGGTTCTTTGCTTCACAAAACTCAAGCTAACGATATAATTCTGTTAAGGCCAAGAACAGATCTCCAAGGAAGAGATCAAGGTCAGCATCACACCATGACCTCTACCTCAAGTGGCATCGGGTACTAATATATTTTACAGGCTGGTGAGATCGAGGCCAGTCAGACCGTCCAGATGGCTCTTGCCGGTGGTTTCCTCCTCTACCTGTGTAAGTCGAATATCTGGTCCACAAAGTCTTGAAGGAGCAGACAACCCGAAGCGGGCCAGAGAAGAGTTCATTGGATCGAAATCTAACATGGTCATCTAATACAGCTCCCTTCGCCGTTGACTTCGTCCGCAAGTTCCTTTAAGCCGGTTGACCCGTCTTCCGCTCCTCTTTCTTGCCCTTCCCGGACTGTAATCGACGAATCGCTGGTTATGATTTCGCGATGACATGCAGGAGAACTGGATAATTGATTTTCCCCCTGGCATAACTTTTTTTTCCCAGCCGCAATTGGCCAACATTGAGCATGGACATCTAATCTATGGAAAGCTCTTGATGCTCATCTACTATTACCTTTTGGGTTTGCTGGGTAGTGTCAGTTGGGTGGTGTATTACTATTGTGCATATGCTTGTTGTTTGTGTTTTATGGGATATACAGCAAATCCACATAAGAAATTGCAATATATCGGTTCCACAGAAACAAGAATCTGGGTCTTGGTAGCTTGTGGTAACAAGTCATGAGTCAACATGACAGAGCGGAGTAGTTGGAGTCATATTTGGCATGAAATCATTTCACGTACTCAATCTGCCATAGTATCATTATCAATGTATTGATTGAGGTTGCCTCTTTGCATGACAACCCGTACTTGGATTTGCCACTGATTCTAGTTAGCTCGGTGGGACTAGCTATATACGATACCATATGATTCTCGTCCGTATTTCTGCATAACATCCCATGTATGTTTGAATATACAATCACGGAACTCTAGCCTGTTCTGAAGTAGTAGACTCGGTGGTACCCAGATATATAAGAAGTTGAATAGCTTGTCTAGAACTCGGGGTTGAAAGGTGTGATACGTATATGCATGGATCCAGCATCCTTCGTACATATGTATCCAGGCGGGACTCTGCTATACTATGCAACGGTTTCACAAGATTGTGCTCTAATAATGAAACGGGGACGGAGATGGCGCAAAAGGCAAGGAGACTGGAGTGAGGTAAAAAAGCAAGTAAAAAGAAAAGAATGACGAGACCGAGAACGATCGACAGGCCAAGCCTACGCGGAAAGAGCAAAAATGGAGAATGCCCTTGGGCGTTAGCCCTTTCCAGGTAGCTAACGCCGAAGGGCATGGAATATATGGAGCTTAAATTAATATTGAGGGAACATGACATCCAGAAAACAGTAAGGAACACAGTACTGAGAAAGCAGGCCCTATCAATTCGAGGAAGCCTCAACAGAGAGACACCAGAAAGCAGAATGACACAAGTAGAATGTAGAATGTTCAGCGAAGAAGTTTGTATTCAGTTATGCATTACAATGGCCTTATCCCCAAGAACGCCTGTACCCCGATGGCCGTAGACATTAAGTCCAAACATATGAAGAAATTGAGATTCGAAATAGCAGATAGAAAGTTATAGAGCAATGTACTCAATTCCCAATCGCTTTCTCCACCTCGTTGAAGTCTTTCTTGATGGACTCCATCTCCTTCTGGAGATGCTGGATCTGAGAGTGGTAATCGTCCAGAATCTAGGAGATGTGGTTAGCGAGCTCTTCCGGTATACTAGCTCGGGAGTGACGAACCTTCTTTGCTGTCTTCAATGTCTGCTCATCAATGTCATCCTCCGCTTGTGTGACGTTTACCCCGGCGCGATCCATCTCCACCTGCAGTCGCTTGGAGTGTTCGTGAATGGCCAACATACGGGCCCAGATTTCTTCGGCGCGGCCACTGAGAGACGGGTCGAAAACGGCACGCTCCAACTCAACAAGCTTTTTCTTCAACTGCTCCTCCGCTTCATCCATGGCGTATCCTCTGTTGCGAAGGATCTGCGTCTTGGCAGCAAGGGAGAGGCATCGTTTGCTCAGAATAATGTGTTTCCGCCGGCAGTCAGCGATCTTGACGGAAAGGTTGAGGTCATGCTTTGAGAGAAGCCCAGTCAAGCAGTTGTTGATCTCGTGCAGGCGCGACTGCATCATAGTGAGGAAGTCCCTTTGTCGCTGCGCGCGCTTACCGAGGTCCCAGAAGCCCTTTACGAGCACGGGGACGTATCCTGGACCCGGTCGCTTGCGCAAAGCCTCCTCCCATTTTGACTCGTCGTCCTCGGGACCTGGTTGGTAGAAAGGTGCGGCCTCCTCGCCGACATTGTTGTACAGATAGGCTCGGAATGGTGAGCTTTGGCTGGGCGGATCCCACTTATCCTTGATTATGGCAACTTGCATAGGAACAGTTCGGTGCACTATAAAGCAGTCTTGTCAGTAATGTTTCGTCGTAAAAGATTATACAATTGGGCTCACCCCCAGTAATAGCACGGCCGGGGGACCAAAGGCTTGACGACAGAGAAGGTTGTTGCTGTTGGGGCTGTGGCGTGGTCATCGTGTTCTGGCCGAATTGCGATTGCTGCTGGCCCAAGGCATTTGTTGGTTGTTGAGTGTTGGAACCCAGACCTCCGAGTCCTCCTAAACCACCCCCTGGCTGTTGTGTTTGCTGCTGGCCTCCAGAGAAGAGACTAGCTTGCGGTTTCTGTAGCGAGGAGCCGAATGCGCTTCCTTGCTGTTGCTGTTGCTGCTGCGGCTGCCCCAAAGCACCCGAACCGAAGGTATTCTGGGGTTTCTGTGGATTTCCGAACATCGATCCTGATGGCTGCTGAGGTGCGGCACTTGCGCCGAATGCACCGGTTGCCCCCGCTGATGTCGTCGCTGGCTGTTGGTTCTGCCCGCCGAACAGTGTGCTGGTGTTGGTGCTAGGCTGGGCTGCGGTGGCCGGGGCGCCAAAGAGAGACGGCTTCGGTGCAGTGTTGCCGAACATGGATGGGTTGGCCTGAGGTTGTATTCCACCGAAGAGAGACATGATGGGCAATCAAAAAGGCACAAAAAGAAAAAATATCACGATAAAGATGGAGCGCGTCAATGGATTAATAAAGAACTGGCGCAGCCAGATTAAAAGCGCTGAGGGGAAATAGAAACAAGTCCAAGGCGCATAGTCCAGGGACTAGAGGTTGACAGTCGAAGGGAAGAAAGCTGAGGGGTTCCTCGATGGAGCTCGAAGGCCGAGAAAGATGAGAGCCGGAGCTCGATTTGTTTGTGTCACGTGATGGGCTATTGTTCGCCAGCAGCTTGCATATTTGAATAGAAGATGTGAATAAATAATGAGTTGATATTAATCTATTGTTCTGTGTTATTGTCCTAACTGTTTCTTTTTTCTCACTGATATATCCAATTAACAAAGGCAACACTCATTCACACTGTAGCCCAGCACCGCACCCTGGACAACATGTTACGCTGACCTAATCACCATCCAACCAGCCAATCACCGACGAGCCAAATTTCATTCCACCGCAACCCGCAGCTCTCGACTATCGATCTCCAAGTCTCATCTCAATTGCACCTCTTTCCCCTCACAGTCGTTCTGACAAGCCACCGTCGCCATGGCCCAAAGAGATGCTCGGTATGTACCTCAATTACAATTGCTTCCTATCCGTCAAGCTCCGTGTAAAACGCTAACCTCCATCCCTCCGCGCACAGCTTCAACCAGACTGTCCTGGTGGACACCACGCCTATGCCCGATCACATTCCCAAGGTGGAGGAGGTCGGTGCCACATCTGCACCCCTGATGAGTGCAGCTTACTTCATTGGAGACCGCTGCAAGGTCTTCAATGACGACTTCATGAAGTGCAAGGCCGAGGCCAATGGCCGCGGGGAGATCGACTGCTTGAAGGAGGGCCGGAAGGTGACGCGCTGTGCTGCTAGCGTGTATGTTGCCTTTTAATTCACCTTTGAGCCGAGAAGAAGATATTGACCCGTCACAGCATCAAGGACATCAACACCCACTGCTTTGACCAGTTCAAGGCCCACTGGGAGTGTCTCGAGAACAACAACCACCAGCTCTGGGAGTGCCGCAGGCCCGAGGTGCAACTTAACAACTGTGTCTTCGACAAATTGGTATGATATATGTCCTGCCTCAAAATCATCTCAATCACCTCGCATCCACCACATCCGCTATCACCCCTCGGGCTAGAGCTAACATACACCTTTCTTGTTCCCTTTAGGGCTTGAAGAAGACCCTCCCTGGTGCCCCCGAGAACCAGGTTCCTGTCCACTTGCGCCCCAAGCAAAAATACGCACAGTACCCCGGCCCCCAGTGGTAAACACTCTCCCGGTTTACTTTGTCCCCTCTAGACTCGCCCTGATTGCACCCTCATCCTTCTCTCTCATAATCTGGGCACTGTCTTTTTTCTATATCACTGTTTTATTTGGATGCTCGGCCGTAAACCCGGTCTATGTTTGTGTAAATATCTCTTGGCATCATGAATGGTTACATGATTTTCTGTTCAATCTCCCCAAATCCTCTCGCCTTACTCACATAGCATGCATGGGGCGACATGTTTCCCGACTCATTGCGGCTTACAGTGTCATGTTTTCGAGTTAGTATTAGTACGGACTCAAATGCTGCCCATTTGCTCGAATACCTCCTCGGCTTGGTGCATATGTAGGTAACCATTGCAGTGCAGAGGCTAGGCATATTACACGTTGACATTCCTCGGTGGGGATGTGTGTATACATGGGCTATCGCTCAGGCTTACCCATGCACCGCAGAGTCTCACCGTGTATATAACATGTCCCAGCTATGTTCTTCCGATATTTGACTCTGTCCAACTCATAAACGCCGGGTATGGTGGGTTCTTGTTCTGGGGGCCTGTGTGAATCGACCCAGCCCCCACAGCCGGCCCCCAATATTAACTTCCACTCTAGGTGGTTGATGGTAGTATGCATGTAGCTAGCGGTGTGTGGAACATAAAATTTTGGTGGGATATATATACGGGCGATTCTACGAGCTGCCATTGCTTTTGTCTTCCTAGACACATTCATGGATGATATTGCTAGACATATCAATATCAATGATCCTATCGTTATAGCTTCAAAGGGATCGGATCTGGTCTAATGATATTTTCTCTCAAAATCCTGATCTGAACTGAGCGGTTTTTTCGGGCTGATACAAAGGCGGCTTAGCATCAACCGTTCTGCAGAGTCTGAACTAAAATGACAGATTGTTACATTCTATAATCCGAAGGAAATCCATTAACTCTTATCATCCTTCGCCTGACTGGATTGCAGGGGTTTAGCCTGTTGGTCAATGTGTGTAATTGAGCCCTAATTCCGGCCTTCCGATATACTACCCCGTGTAACTAGGCCTCTGAGATAATCCGAAACATATCTAAGTAACTTTTTATTAAGAGTCAAGAGTTCCCTTGTCACAACATTGATTAACAGCTTTTGTTATTGAAGCGTATCTGAGGTGTTTCAGAGTATACATATGAAAGCAAGTATTGAAACCCGAGTATCAAGAGCCAAGGAATGGAGAAAGTACAACGAGAGAAAGGCCAAGAGTACGCTTAGATCCCTATGTACGAATAGCGGACCTCCGGCATCTATCTATAGACATCTCCAGAGGGATAGATGCAGGTATCAAACTCTCCACCAGATTCCGTGCATGTGCAACAGCAAAACAAGGATATCGATAATTTATACAAAAAGCCGGACTTATCTCTCTAGCGATTCTCCATATTTAGGTGCTACTTACCTCTATAGTCTGAGCCACACACGCAGGTTGATGCAGGTTGACATGAAGTCGACAATATTCTTACTTCTATCATTATGGAGAGGCGTCCAACACGCCCAAGCAGCGGCCGTGTTCGCTCACTTCATGGTAAAAGCCCTTCAACCACGATCTATATCTCAGCTGACCTCTTCCACTCCAGGTATATAACTCGGAGAACTTTACGGTCTATGACTGGGAAATCAACATAGCAGAAGCGCAAAGGGCGCACATCGATGCCTTTGCCCTAAACATCGCATACAACTTCCCGACAAACAACCGCTCCCTAGCGAATGCATTCACCGCCGCAAACGCCCTGAACTTCCAACTCCTCTTCTCATTCGACTATGTAGGCAACGGCGCCTGGCCAGAAGGCGAGGTGATTGGCCTGCTTCGGAAATACGGAAACAACACAGCCTACTACCAACACAACGGCAAACCCTTCGTCTCAACCTTCGAAGGCTCCTCCAACGCCACAGACTGGGCCACAATCAAAAAGTACACAGACTGCTTCTTCGTACCGGGATGGTCTGCTCTAGGTGCAAAGGAAGCACTCGCCGTCGCCCCAGGCGTCCCAGACGGACTATTTTCCTGGGCTGCATGGCCCGAAGGCCCAGAGCCGATAAACACGTACATAGACTCGACCTACATACAATGGCTCAAAGACACAGGCGAACTGCCGTACATGATGCCGGTCTCACCATGGTTCTACACGAATCTCCCCGGCTACGGCAAGAACTGGATCTGGAACGGTGATAATCTGTGGTACGACCGGTGGCAGCAAGTGATATCGCTAAAGCCGGACTTTGTGGAGATCATCTCATGGAATGACTACGGCGAATCGCACTACATCGGCCCGCTGCATGAAGGTGCATACGCGACCTTCGAGATCGGTAACGCGAGCTACAACTACGCCATCGGTCACCCTCATGATGGTTGGCGCGATTTCCTGCCTTTTATTATCGATGTCTATAAGGGCGCCAGGGCAAATGTTACTACCGAGGGCGTCACTGCTTGGTTCCGTCAGGCGCCTGGGAAGGCTTGTGCCAATGGTGGCACTATGGGTAATACAGAGACACACGGGCAGAAAGAGTTCCCACCTACGGACCTCTTGCAGGATGAGGTGTTTTTCTCTGCGCTTCTGAGGTCTGCTGCTGACGTGGATGTGTCGGTTGATATTGGTGGTGTCGTGCAGGATGGGAAGTGGAAGAACAAACCACACGGTCCCATCGGTCTTTATCATGGCAGCGTGCCGTTCGATGGTAATACTGGGGAAGTGGTTGTGACGGTGTCTCGTCGGGGAGAGACCGTTGCTAAGATGCGCGGTGCATCGATCTCGGAATCGTGTCTGGATGATATCCAGAACTGGAATGCATGGGTTGGCACCGACTTTGCCAATAATACGATTTCACGGCATCCGCCGCCTTCGCCAGCCCCGACTGCAATTTCTGCAGCTTCGACTCTTTTGGCGCTTGGGAGGATGCCGTTGACGATTGTCTTTATGGCTTTGCTTGCGAGTATGGTGGCTGCGACCGCGACACCTGTTCGACATGAGACATTGGTTTTGACAGTTCCGATCTCGGAAGTTTCTTCTTCGGTCTATCGTCCTGATACCGGGGGCCACGACTCTAGAAGTCTATATAGCTATGGCACCCGGTATGGTTCATATCCAGTCAACGGCCATACTTTCACAATGACAACGACTGCGCCAGTTACGCCTTTCATCTCAGCCGGTGCCACATCTTTCACATACGACACATCTTGGAATTTGGACTGGTCTTGAAAGCATTCTTGATTGTGCTACGAGGTCTTAGTTATCACTACACCACGCTAATTGATAGCGAACTGGCTGCCGACAATGGCTACCTTCAACGTCGTTTTAAGCTCCCTTTTTTTTTTACCAACATCTTAATCATCCCAATGCCATATGCTGGAGTTTCTTATTGTCCAACGCTGAAATATCTGATCAAGGCCTGGCTCCAAATACTTCTTATTTACACCGCGTGAGTTCTACCATGTCTGTGGCTTTTCTGAGTCGAGAAGTTCACATTATGCACCTCAAAGAATCGTCCTATTTTATAGCTGAGGAATTCACGTTCATTTATTCGGCACTTCGCAATTTTGTTACATCGAGAGTTTTGATACTAAAATTCTACTCATCTAAAAAGGATCAAATATCTTAGCGCTCTGGTAGAACTACATGCACTAACATGTACTTCATCAAAATCGCGTTGCAACTTTCAACTCCTATAACCACTATTTCACTTTGCCTTGATAATGCAAGAGTCGTCGTTGCCTGCGTAAAATACGTAGTTAAGTTTTATAGTAAGCCGACCTTGAAGACCGAGGCACTATTATTAACAGGTACATTAACTTAGCTATATATCTCTAGTCTCCCTCCAATACTGTATAGGATTAACTACTACATTGTCTATATAATTACATTATGAAGAAAGTAGACTCTATTTTTGAATATCTCGTTAGTGATATGATATTTCCCAAGACAAATGATACTCCCACTAGCTCATTAGCCTGAAATATATATGTTGTATGTTAAATCGAGTCGATGGGAAGTCCGAAGTGGATAGGAAGTCACTATAGCGACGTGGGAATACGTGATCTCTAGACCTAACCTCCTAGGTACCTCAGAGCAGGTAAAAGCTAAATAGCAAGATGAGAATAGAAGGTGCTAGCTAGGGGAGAGTAATGTTATGAATAACACTCCATTATTGGCTTCCAATAGGGCACATATACCTGATAAATTATATCAAAACAGCAGAAAAGGGTATATATGATCGTCTAAGCCTGAATTCTAAGGCCCTCCACCAAATTATAGCAATACATCATCTGGATTGATGTCTGCGTCTATCAATAACTCGATATAATTGACCTGCATGTATAATCCCCAGAAAAGAAAGCCAAAGACAACAAAAGTAGAAGAGAAAAGACTTCCGAGACCTGAAATTGATACCCATATTTACTGGACAAAAGAAAAAGATGGACACAAGAAAGCAACAGAACGCCAAAACATATAAGCAGGAGTGTGGGAATAGCCGAGTGAAATAATGCCAGAAAGGAAGAAAATGCAGTAAGAGGTAATAAGCCGAGAAAAAGCCAAGAGAAAATAAACAGACCAACAGATATAGAACACTCTCTTACCCTCTCTTATGGCAAAATAGGCATATCCACGATCTTCAGAAGCTTAAACTTCCCAAGTCTGGCCTTAACAGCGGCCCAACCAGTCTTAAGCCGCTGCTCAACACGACGATCCCCTTTCAACCGCATCCAAATAAGCAACATACCTAGCATAGCAATATCAAACAAGATCTGCCGCACAGCAACCCAAATCATCCACTTCAGCCAAGCAAACAAACCAGACCGACGACGCTGCGCAAGAGATCGAGCCTCCATCTGCTCCCGCACAGCAGCAATCTCAGCCGTCATTTTTGTCAAGGCCTGCTCGACACGACGACGCCAGCGACTGTCTTTCGGTGGTTCCTGGGATTGTGAATGCGGACGGGAATCTCCACGGCGTGTGAGTCCAATCCCACTGCTATCTATACTAGTACCAGAAGCAGGATTGCGCCGGGATTTGGGACGGTGATGTGAAGAGACGTCGGTATGTGTATGTGTATGTGTGTTGGAGGTCGAGCTAACATGATCCGGGTCATGGTCGTCATGGTCGTCTTGATCTCGTTCTTCGTATAAGCTATCACGAGCTTCCTCAAACTCCTCATCATCCTCATCTTCATCTCCATTATGTCGACCTCCATCCTCGTCGTCTTCTATAGACCCCCTCCCCCGTCGGTAATATGCTTCTTCCTCTGGTTGGCTCACAGGACTGAGAACCCGCAGCCGTGAATCCCGATCCCGTCGACTGGTATCATCCCGTCGATCGCGACGGTCGTAGTCCTCCGATTGCGCCGCCAATCGACCCCCAATACTCCCATATGCACTGCGCGATAAGGGCGGGACGCCGACGGTATTCAGTGGACTGGAATCGGACGACGAGGAAGCGTTGAATTTAATCTGGTCCCAGACGAACTCGAGCTCTGAGACTAGCTCGCGTGCTTCGGGGGTTTGGGAGGCGTATTCGTGCATAGTGTTGATTAATGTGGAGATGTATCGGCGTTTGGCTTCGGTGCGCGGCATATCGCGCTGCGCGTACCATGCATCCCTAGAAGAGAAGACATTGTTAGATTTGTGGTTGGATATAGAGTATAGAGAAAGAGAAAGAAAGAGTGGTGTTTGAGCAAGGTCCACATCGACAGCTCCCTTTTCCCCGCGCGTTTCGGACATACCATTTCTCGCACTCCGCGTGCACTTCCGACGTATTCCCAATCGGTCGATCCATTACACCTTCCACATCCCCCTCTGATGGAATATTAGCTCCGACGGTTTCTTCTTGTTTCCAGGTTGTGATGCGGGTCACTCACCCATACTCTGCTTATACAAGCCATATAGAGCCAACCGCTCGGCAGCGGGAGGTCGCGCATTGCCAGTCCGGGGAATCCTCTTAACGGTATTGAGGGCATGAACAAAGACTCGATCTGGAACGGGGGAGGTGTCAGTGAAATTCAAATGCACGAGGGCGCAATCTGCAATCTGCACACGCACCTACAGAGTCCGACATGACGCGATAAGCGGTCCGGTTTGCCTTGTCTTCATGGGAGCGGGGTTGGGCATCGGCTTGCGCGAGTCCTCATGGGGATCGTAGAAGACTGGGAATAGGAATTTGAGGATATAGTGAGTGTTTCTTTTGGAGAGATGTTGAAAAGGGGGGAGTCGTTTTTTTGGAATTGGGGAGGGATTGTTGTTTCCGATAGGAGAGAGTCGAGATTCCCGAGGTCCCCTGTGGTTTGACTGTGATTTTCCCCGGAATGTTGTCTTCACTTCTTTTTCTTTCCCCCCCAGATTGGAAAGATTAGCTCCAATCAAAATGTGGGAAATATGGAACTCCTTTAGATTACCTGGAGAGATGGGCGTGTGCTGTTGGACCGCGGCTCTCGGCGATCGTCACTTGTGACTGTCGCCGAAATTACATTCTAATCTAACAATTGAAGAGTGGAGGTTGAAGGGATGTCTTTTTGTTTTATTATATTAAAAAAGGACCTATAGCGATACAATATAAAGAAGAAACCCGCCCCCCCTACTCGCTCGGTAACTTCTTCATCGTCTCCAACGGTTTCTCCGCATCCACTGGCGTCCCCGTCATAAGCTCTGTGGCTGCGCGCGCCTCGTCACCACTGACAGGAGGTCCAGTAAAGTGTTTACGCGCGTAAATAAAGTACCAAAAGATACTGATACCACCGAATCCAGCGAATACAACACTGGCGTAGTTCATAGACTCCGGGGTAACAGGCAAGGTAACAGGCATGCAGAAGAGAGCAACAGCCAAAACAATCCACACAATAGTAACGCAGTTGATAGCGAATCCAAAGCGACCGAGGGAGAACGAAGAATTCTTCACATCGCGGCGGCCCCGGATCAAAGAAATCAAAATCGGAAGACCGTACGAGGTCGACAGACAGATAGTAGCCACGCCGGTGAAGGAGTTGAATGCAGCCGTAGAACCGAAATAGATCAGTCCCAGCAAGCCATCCACGACCGCCGAGAGCACGATAGCCCACACAGGCACATCCAGTTTGGTGTTCACCCGACGCCAGAGCTTGAAGCCCGGAATGGCACCGTCACGTGCGAATGCATATGTGCAGCGACTGGCGGCTGTGAGTGAACCAATGCCGGCGAATAACATGATTCCCAGAATCAGGAAGAGCAGGCCGAAGCCACCGCTCGCGGAACCTGTCACCGTCTTGAAGAGTAGGCCGATTGGCTGGCCGCTGGCGACCTCGCGCAGACTCTGCACGTTGGGCATCACGAATAAAATTGGGATCAGGTAGAATAGGCCAGTGATGCCAGCGGCCACCACGGATAACACGATTGCCTTGGGCACCTCGCGGTGTGGGTTCTGCACCTCTTCGCACATGGCAGCGACCATTCCGTAGCCTGTCAGGGTGTAAGCTGCCTGCAGCAAACCCACGAAGAAAGCCCATCCATCGGGCCAGCCGCTGGTGGAGGCGTCATAATGAGTGAAGACGAATTCCGCGTCTCGACGGTCATCGGCCATAGTCAAAAGCGTGACGAGGATGACAATGACGCTAGCGGCAGTCCAGAAAATGCAGACTTTGTTAATGAGATCGAGATAGCGCGAGCAGAAGATGTTAACTAGGGCGCAGAAGAGCATGACGGCCCAGAACATCAATACGGTCTGCCACGCGTTGGCGACGAAGGACTCATCGAAGATGGAGATGGCGCTGAGGATTAGTTGACCACCGGAGAAGATGATACTCAGTGTGACGGTCCAATTGCCGACGAGGGTTAGCCAGCCGTCGATAAAGGACATCAATGGGGCCCAGCGGCGCGTTGAGAGCATCGCGCTCCAGTAGTACACGCCTCCTGCTGTTGGGTAGACGGCGCAGATCTCGGCGAGAGAGGCAGCGATGGCGATTGAGATTAGGGAGACAAAGACCCAACCCCAGAGTATGGTGACGGATAGACCGTCGGCGAGGGTGATGTAGAGAGTTGTGCTCAGTCCGAAGGGGGCTGCCATGATGGCAAAGGATAATCCGAGGATGCTCAGCATACTCAGGTTTCGTGGCAATTCACTCTTGTAGCCCATACGGGCCAATGCCTCGTCAGCGGAGGCATCAACAGATGAGCTTCGCATGTTGAATGTGTTGGAGAAGTGAACATTCCACCAAGGTTAGAAGTTGATATTATATCTTCCAAGGGTTTAAAGAAGTAAGTTTGTTTAAAGTAAGAGAACCCCGCATGGAAAACATGGCGCGGTCCGAGACCGCGCACTTAAGTTTATAAATTGAGGCGAAAAGATATCTTGAACGAATGAAAGGGGAGGGGGTTTTCAGGCTTATCATCTTGTGTCTTCGGGGCTAACGGGGTTTTTTCTAAAAGAAAAAAATTGCGGATGTCTCATGACCTAATAGTATATATACAGATAAGACACAGCATTTTCCATTGACCCACTTAATTCCCCTATTTCATCTCTTTCAACTTCCATTGACGGGATCATTATGGGATCAAAGAGGGATTGAAGATATGAAGAGATTGAAGATATGAAGACACCGTAGCATTCAATCTATATCACGTGAGATCACTCATTTTAAGGAAGTACACAACATACACATGTATACTCTATGAAATACTAGATAGTTAGATAGATTTAACATACCACACGAGAATACCATAAGGCGGAGATTGCAATCGGAACACGTTGAACATCATAAGATCTGCAGCGGGGTTCCGTGCCAAACTATATTATACACTTAAAGTCACGAGCGCGGTAAGATTGGAGAATCATATCTACAAGATATCCAATGATCACCACCTACATATGTACATGTAGGTACACGGCTCAATATATTGACTACTCCCTACTGAATAATACGTATACGACTTCCCAATGAAGGATGGGAAGATATGTCCAGGTATGTAATGTGGGGGGCTGGGTGAGGATAGTATGTGTTTGTGGGGTAGGTTACTAACTAAAGAGAGAAGTTATGGGCCAAACCCAGGAGAAGAGACCTACTCAGACTTACTCAAACTACGCAAATACAAGTCTACACTCGGAAATTGAATATTTGAATGATTCATTGCACACATACATCAAGGTCACGCAAGGTGACGGCTGCCACATCAGGAACATGCTGCGAAGACTCCTATGGATGATCCAGGGAAGACCGAGCAATGGATGAGCGCCAGGATGGATATATCAACACAATGGAAAGGGGGAATCAGATCAAAGGAGATGAAATCCAGATCCACACCCTTCCTTTGGGAATTTGTAGGGCAGGGGGTAAAGGGGGGTATCAAAGGGCGGGTAAAGCACAAATGTCATCCAGTGATCTCGCTGGGGTGAAGAAAAGAAATTTTTTTCTTGTTTGATGAGATATCTAATAGAACAAAGAGGGAGATCAGTTGGGGGGGAAGTATGGGCACAAGTAGGCTCTGAGAGTGTTGAAAAGGGGCGAGAGAGATAAAGATGGTGACGGGAAAAGGCTGTCAGGATTTTTCGGCCGCAAAGGAACCGTGCATGTTGAACTCCGTCTATGTGACCACTCTAGTAGTCAAAGTAGGTCAGTTGGACCGCCTTTTCCGAGATGTCGCGCCTTGAAAAGGAAAATAATGATCGAAAAGAAAGGAAAATGCGCTGAGTCGTGACCAGCCAGCTAGTGCCAACTCCAAATCGTAAAAGAAACATGACCGTGGTAACGGAACGATCGTCAATCGAGGTCGGATGATAAAACAAGAAAAACGCCCATTCATGCAGTGTCGTCAGTCCGGTGAAGTCATTACATGAGATGCAAATACAGTCGCAGAGGCAAACGTGAGTTTAAAAAGGTCAGAAAGGTGACAAGGCTCGTGACGAGGCTAGTGACGAGGTCAACATCTTATGGACTTAGTCCAAGGTCATCATTCAAGTCCGGGCCAAAGCCTGCCATATCGACAGATTGCAAGGATCCAGGCCCCTTGCCTAGGGAGATGTCGGAGGATGCATAGTCATGTTTGAGTCGTTCGTGCGGTCCGAAGATATGTGGTCCGAAGAACGGTCGGTTCTCGTCATTTGGAGTGTTGCCATCCCCGCCGACCCATGGCCCATTCTGCCAGAATCGGGTATTCAACTGCTGATCTCCGAACAAATCGTGGTGGTCTGGATGAGGGTCTGGGCCATGGATGGGGAACTCATTTGGTGACTGGAATCGTAGATGCGACCGACCGAAACTGGAGCATGGGGAATCTGCGTGGAGCGGCATATCTAGACCCGAGAGAAGGGGAGGATCCTCCACCGGGGTGATGTCAATTGTCGGATTCTCCGTTTGTTGGGCCAGAGCCGCCGACAGCCGGAGATTTGATGATGAACTTTGCCGGCTGTGACTAGCCGACCGCTCGATTGCACGCTGCACGAAGCTACCACAGGCCTTCAATATCTTTTCCTGATGCTCCGGTGGTAGATTGTTGAAATAATCGTTTGCCAGTGATGGTTTGGGCGGGTCGTCTGCCGCAGGAACCAATCCGTAGGTAGCCTTGGCATATTCGGAGAGACCCGATGGCATGTTGTAGGGAGACTGATAGACATTGGGTGCCAGCGACCGCTGCTGATCAAGGTAGGCATATTTTCCAGGCATCTTAGCAGCAGCCACGCTACCCCGATCGACAGTTTCCTGCTTGAGACCCTCCGACTCCTTCTTCTGAATCACATCGAGTCGTTCGCGGTGGCTGACGAGAGAGAATCGTAGCATCTGAAGAAGCCGAGTGACCTCCTCCGATCGCATGTTTAGAGTTTGAGGCGGCAGCAGAGTCCCATCCGCAGCCCGTGGCTGAACCCGTTGCTGGGCCATGGCCAGTTCCAGCTTCTCGAGGCCATTGGCCGGTGGTATTGAGCCCATAGGACCTAACAGAGTCTCAACCACCAATTCGGGGCTGACGATAGTGTATCCAGCAAAAACATTGGCGTGGTCGGTAATCTGTGCTAGGCGACGGCGAGCAATAAGTTCTCGGACATTGGCAAAGGTGTTGGTGGATGGGAGGTGATGCTGCTGCTGAGCGTGCGACTTGACGACCGAAGGATAGGGGGCATGACGGGCAGACTGGTTGGGTAGAGTTCGAAAGGCCGACGGCATCGCAGGAGCACCAGCAGCAGCACCGGCAGCAGGGATAAAAGGAGGGGGAGGGGCGAGGTTCTGCAAGGCAGAAGAGGGCGGTCGGGATTGTAGGTGAGGGGTGTTGACATTCGAAGAGTAAATATTTTGCTGGTTTGGGTTCAAGTTTCGCTGGTAAAGAGGGGCAGGGGCGGTGGCAGCATAATGAAAGTGGTGGGGTGAGATCTTCGATGCACGAGCGCTGACACCCATGCCAAGCGACTTGACGCTGTCGAGGAAATTGGCCCGAGGGTTGTGGATGGACACGCTAGGGTTGTGTGTGTACAATGCCCTACTTTCGGTGGACTGCATCCCCAAATAATACCACATCGGCTCACCCTGAAGGTTGACCGTACGAAGTGGGGCGAATTGGTTCCTAGTTCCATCCACCGTCTCAAATTCGGCCCACTGATAGGGAGATCGTGAATCGCCAAATGCACTGCCTGCCGCCGGTACCGCAGATTCTAATTCTTTGCGTTGTCCGGGTTTCCGTGCTAGGTGGACTGGGAGGGGTTGAATTCCCAGTGCGAGAGGTGTGAAATTACTCTTGCGAACAACGAGCATCCAACGATAGGGCATTTCAATCACATCTCTGTAGATTTATTAGTATGTGAATAATGAAGGGGGGGAGTAAAAAAAAAAAAAAAAACACCAACTAACCCTCTTGGGAGTACCTTGAGCAAAAGACTTCGCTCAGAGGGTCGATTTTCAAGAACAATGGCGCCATTAATCTCCTTGTCGGCTTGAAATTGGATCAAATTTCCTTGCACCAGACGACGAGCCGATTCGATTACCCGACGATCCACATCGGACGATTCACCCAGGACTCCATTCGGCCGCTTCTGACGATGGAATTTGCATTTCAAATCCACACTTGGAATGGAATATTGAGTACCATCATCGGCAATCACGGCAATCGCACCGTGCTCAACTTGAACGCCTGCCAAAAGGGCACAGGTTGCATGATAAGCGCGCGTGCATTTGCCAAAGTTACACTGGAAGCAGGCACCGCGTACTTCGCGGCAAAAGAGACATTTAAGGCCTAGGCGAGCCTTGGGGATCTTGTCAATGTCACACACAACTTCCGTCCCAGACGGGTCACGGAGAATTGTGGTCTCTTCAATGAACGCCGCACACCGTCTATGTGCATGGCCTTTGCCATCTTCGGTCGGAAGAAGATCCTCATAGTCCAGATTGTTAGGGCATAGCAAACACGGGAGCTTCCGTGGTCCTTCAGGGTGGAGTTTGGGTCGTTTCGTGCTCGGCCCGTCACCCGGATTCTTCCGCTTTCGTCCACGAGTGGATGTCTTCTCAGGCACACTACGTGGCGGTGTAAGAAGATCCGAAGCACCTTCGAATCCGTCGAATCCGTCGAATTCGCTTTCGAATTCTCCATAGTACTCAGGGGTGTTCTCACCACGTAGCTTGCGCTCGATCTCGTCCACATCAATCCAGACACTGTCTGCTTCGCAGTGGCACTTCTTAGCGACGCGAGCATAGTCTAACCATTGCTCGGTCGCGAAGTTGACTGACTCGGCGCAATTGTATCCGATGTTATATCCAGAGTGGTACCCGTAAGGGAATGTGATGACAAATTCCCCTTCATAATGAACCAATCGGTTGACGGTGATCCCATATTGTGACTTGAGAAGGCTAGGCGAGACGAGATAGGTCTTGTGGCGAAGGAACTGATCGCAATTCTTCGCATCACTAGACCAGATACTGCGCATGGCTTGTTCAAAGCGAGGTGCATCTTCTTGGGAGATGCTGTACCACTGCTTGGGGGCACCGAAGTGGATGTAGTTGATGCTGTACAAATCTACATCCTCAAGATGCCAAGCGAAAGTAGCTTTCCACATGCCCATGTATAGATATGCAGTGTTGACTCCGGGAACTTTCTGTCCGAGCACATCGAGCAGATTCGGCAATTTGGCGACATTCCAGGTTTCTGTAGAATCTTCGAAGAGTGAACCGGGCATGTCAGCTCCGTACATTGGGTTGTTGTACATGAGCGACTTCCAGTAATTGGTCTCAAGTTCCTCACATCTTTCTGCGGTATATTCTTCGTGATCATGGATCCGGTAATCAAATCCCGTGTATGCCTCCTCGTCAATCTGATCTATGGCATCGCCGCGGTTGTTCTTTCGGCGTGAGGTCACGGACTTGGGCTGTCGTCCCTTGGGTTTTGTGGTAGGTAAAGATTCGCCTTCACTTAAATCCTCGGTCTTCGGCTGCACGGGGTTGGTCTCGGGTGATACAGGGGTTGGGGGACCCTCCAACCTAGTCTTTTCGGCGTCATCTGCAGGGGGCTCCTCTTTGACCTTGACCTGATTTGCCCGCTTAGGGGGACGGCCAGGCCGACGCTTCTGTCCCTCGGGGCGGGCAGACGGGGGCCGCGGTGTCGGGGCCGCACGGTTCACCCGTTCTTGGTTTCGGCGTCTCTCTCCTCGGCGAGCGGGGGGTTGGTGGCTGCTTTCTTCACACAGACCCTTCCACTGAGGAAGGTTGTACGAGCGTTGACGTTCGATGTTGGCTTGGGTGTATGTACCGTAGGATCCGTGGAACTCTTGCATGATGGGGTTCTTCACTCGAATTTTCTTGACTGCCTCGTCCAGTGGTGGAAGAGACTCGGACCTTTAAAAAAAAGAACGTCATGAGCACAGCCATCCACATTTGTTGGAATTTGATTGACTCACCATTCTTTCGGAGGAATGACCTTCACGATGCCTGCCTGCATTCCATATTTATTGATTTTGTTGATGAAGCCCTGGAAGTCTCGGAATTGGTCGATTGTCTAAAACAATACTACAGTCAGCCTGGCTCTAAACGATGTAGGGTTTACTCCCCAGTCCGACGCAACGGGCGGAATCTCCAATACAGGGTTATCGAGCAAACGGTGTATCCGCATTGTACTTACCGGCTTGAAAACAGGAACCTTGCCGCCGCCATAGTAATGATCAGGTTCGATTTCTTCGATTTCCTCGACCTTCTCCTCCACTTCCTCCTGCTTGATCTTGGTGGTATCGGGTGCCGGGGCAGATTGGTGGTCAAGCTCGAGGTCAGACAACTCGGACGGCACGCCTTCGGGCGCTTCCTTCTTGCCGTTGGCGCTTTGAGGCGGAGTGATGGAGACGGATTCGAGGACGGGTTCGCCTCCAAGCGAGTCGCGCTGCGACTGGTCGAGTGTTGTCGCCATCATTCAGGGCGATAGAGGGAGGTTGGGGAAAGGGTGAAGCAGACTGCAGTTGCCGTCGTCGGATAGTGCGACCGCTGATCGACGGCGAGAAGGGGATGTTTCCCAGCGGTCGGGGAAATTGGGAACAAAGCTACGACCGAGCGGGAGGAGGTGCAATAATGTTGAGATAGAGGGCACCAGTATTGGTGTGTGAGGGTTGTTGGTACACTTAAGGATTGTACAATGGCCGGTATTTGAAACGATTGCGATAAGCTCTTCTCGGATGATTGTTTTTGCCTGGACTGAACGGAAGACGGAAACGACTTAGTCAAGTTGCCAAGAAAAACAAGAATTTGTGAAGCAAGAAAGATGACAGGGACAGCAAGATGTAGGCGCAGTCAAAGGAAACCCTTAAAGCAAATGATCATTGCTGGAAAAGCAGCGGTGGGTTCTCTCCATGAAAAAGGTAGAGGGGTGCAGCAATACCAGTAATAGACCAATCATGCAGGTGCCGGGGGACGCTCAAAGGTGGAGTGCACGATGGGCTGATACTGAAAGGAGAGGCAGGGGCAGGTGGGCACAGGGTGAGGAATGATGGGCTTGAAATTGGACAAATCAGAGCACTAGACGGGAAGGGTGGGTGGGAATCGTCCGATCAGAGAGCAAAGTGGACTTTCAGGCGACTTTGGCCTGGGCGCCTAGGAGCCGCGAAATGATTTGTACCGTATCCGGTCTCGGGTAAAAGGATTGGCAGGTCTTAGGGGGAATATGTACAAGTTGATCGTGAACAAGTTCAAACTTACCAAATCAATGGAATGCCAGTCAAAGTCTCCAAATTGAAAGGAAATGAAAAGAAGCCAAGGTGATATCGCGATGGTCAAGGTAGAGCTTGGTCAAAGCACCTTGAAGCTTTCGCTGGGTCACATGACAAATATGTAATTGGAGATTATGAGATCTCCAAGGTTACCGGTTATTTTACCGTAATTTACTTTGTTCCGCACTCTTCCACACAAAGATGTGGATTTGGTATTGTCACAGGCCATACAAAGCTCAGCCAATCTCGGATACCATCGGAGCCGAGTATTTCCAACCTTGGAACCTTGGAAGCGGGTTTCTCCCTTGATGAGATCAGTGATGAACATTCATACATCTACGCAGTAACTAACTACTAGTTAGTTATACCTCTACGTAGTGTTTTTCCTTTGCCGGATAGTTAATTATAAGTACCTAGGTAGGGAACCTTGGAACTCTTTTTTACTTGGTAAGATAATATCGCTAAAGAGAAACGCCGGAGACAATTAGGGAAGGTAGTTGAGAAAATAGCAGCTGATGCAATTGCTCACCACTGTAAGGATATGGGAGTATTACACCTAGGGCAGATGGGCAGCCGCAAACAATGGAGTGCAACTAACGGGGTGGCATGTCCGATATAAAACACTCATGAGGCCTGGAAGCTCTAGCAACTTGTGGAAGCACTGTTCCTGGACGTGGAAGGAGCATCTGATCATGTCAATCCCAACCGACTGGTGACCCGGCTGATCGAATTCAGCGTAGATGGGGGATCTGATCCGATGGGTGTAATCTTTCCTGACTGGCTGATGCGTTCAACTGTAAAAAGCGGCTAAGTGGTCATTGAGTCGGGGCATGATAATGAGGTCCAGTTTGATATAGGGAAAACAGAGATGTCAAGGCCTATCAGACAATCAGACTCAATTCAGATTCAAGATTCACTTTAGATTGATTCACTTTAGATTGATTCACTTTAGATTGATTCACTTTAGATTTAATTCACTTTAGAGGTTTCTATACCCATTTCGGAAGGCGTTAATTTTTATTAACCTTATAATCTAGGTATCCAGACATCTTTAAGCATCTACAACATCAGTGGATCTAAATTACTGCTGGCAATATGATACCAATGAGAGAGTTATGTGCCGGTGGCATAACTACTTAGTCGCCCGCAGTTGCCGGTGGTTCTCATGCGTGTTGCAGATTGGGTGATTCGGGCAAAAAGCGCACTCCATCGTTTTCGAAATCCACTTAGATCGGGATTCTCCTACGTACGGTGTATCGGACCAGAGCATATCCAATAATCCGACGGGCAAGGATATTCTGCTCTTCAAAACGAATACAAAGGTATTCCTCGTCCGGGGGAACTATATACTCTCCTTAAGGAGTCACGCTCACCATTATTATAGGTCGGGACGATTACCCACTGCTTCGATAACCTGAGCCCTATACTCCCGTTTCCGGTCGGGTACCGGCATGACCTCTCCTTAATCGAGGGGGAAATTCTACCTAAAGTGGTGAGCCCTCCCGGGTATCCTATCATCTCCGCATAGGCCCCGTATGAAAACGTCCTTACGGGGGTGCCACTATATACTGTGGCTCTTAATGCTCAGACACAAAAATAGAGAGTTGTTGAAGGGGCAAAGGTAACGCCCGCGATAGCGAATTCGGTCCTGCTAGGAAGTGAATATATTTGGGATCGTGAAGCAAGTGATCAGGCTGTCGCGATGTTATGGTGGTCGAAGGATGATGTGGACAGCGCGAGGATTACTCTGGCTCGGTGCTATGTACCGGTACCCCGACAGATCAGCATGATTCTTCACTTTCCTTTGCTTGACACGATGAATGACTACCATTCTAGTCAACCAAATATATTGGATGATGTGGAATTGTTCTACCCGGTCCAACAGTATTGGTGGGACGAGTCTATTTAGACCGTTATCTTAGTATATTCCTTATTGGATAGTGTATACACTGCTGGTTCCATAAATATCCGTTCCCGTTTAACGCAATCTAGTTATAGGCTATATATATTCCGCCCAGTAAAGGGTAGTGTGGGTCGGCAATTTCAAAGTAACAAGTTCCATTAAAGAAACACTAAGATAGGGAGAGAGAAAAGAAAATGAAGGGGAGGGACACTAGGAAGCCGATCTAGTTATCTACATCTCCTCCTGTTCTCATCAGGCTATTTGCCATCCTCTAGCAACCAAGTATCACAGTATAATCTTGCATTTAACGATACTTCAGGCGTAGATCGATAACCTTTGCTTATCCTAGCACTTCACTTAAACGCACACCCTATCTATTTTTCAGGGGAATCATAACGGGTTGTTATTTCCATATCACAATTTTTCATGACTTTTTCATGAGGATGCAGGTCCCACCGAGATTAATGTAACTAGTACTCCACAAGTGAAATGACGCTAAGTGCGCCCCTTGTCTGTGGAGCATGTTAATGTCGGTGGGACCTGCACTCTCCATAGACTAACTAACTAAATTAAAAGCCCTAGTTAGTTAGTGTATCTCCGTCACTTCAATGTTTCTAGATGGGCACGGCCTGCAAGGCCTTGACGGCCCCCGCAAAGCCCACAAATGGGCTCGAACGTCGGGCCCAAGGCCCAACCCAACGCCAATGGGTCCCCATCAAAACCCATTTTGTATATAACTATAGTCTTGGCATACGATTATACGGCTACATTCACTCTATTATAGGGGCTTGGACGACATGAGTCCGGTGTATATACTACTTTGTGCTTGTCGAAGCGTTTACTCAAACCCTGGAACATCGAAAAGGAACGTCGTGTGGATGCACCTTTTGGATTCGATCGCTGTATGACATCAGCGGCTAAGAATTCGTTGAATAATGTATACACGGTGGAAAGGCGGGAACTTTGGACAAGTGAGATGCACCATGAATTACCGAGGACTGGTGCTCAAGGAGCAGTGTGTCCGGTCTCAAAATTGATCTGGTAGGCTGATGTCCTCTTGGTACTCAATTTTGGTCTGTTTAAAGAGTCATAGGTAACTATCAGTGTGGTTGCTCGGGTAGGGAAGCTCAGACTAAGTCTTTCAGCGTTAAAAAATTATGTGAATGCTGGACCCATCGTAGCGGATCAGGTGAAATGGGGGTTGTGGAAGTATTGATGGTGCTGATACCCGGCGGAGATGGGAATGAGGCTCTTCGGCGAGGGCAAGGTGATTGGATCGGATGAGTCGAGCTGGGTAGGGTGACGTAAGCGATGTTACCACCCGTGGGACCCGTGGACCGTTGGTTAGTTAGTACGAGCTTGCCCTGCAAGCCTTTAGCTCCCGAGGTCGTTTTTCAACCTTTGTGGGGATAACTTGCCTTTGGATAAAAACTCGCGCCATCCTCGTATGGTGCAGTGGTAGAGATTGTACGCTATCGATTCAGTGATGTTGGGTCCATTCCCATTGCCTACCTTCCTAGGTTGGATTGGCTGGTCCCCTTCGAAGCACATAGGTAGTAATACTCTCTTGACTGCTGCGACTTTACTTTTGCCCTCTCTCCCTGTTTTTCCCTCGTCACGATTTATTTGACAACTTGCGGGATTTTTGGTATTAGAGAGGTGCACGAGGTTTGGGTTATGTGTGCTCTCGTTGGTTTCGTGTATCTCTCTGATCCATCCATAGCTCTATAGTTTCCTCTTCTTGGCCCACGTATCTCATACCTCACTACAATGACTAGCCTATCTAAGCGTCCACGGGTCGGTCCCTAATGACACCCAGCTACTGAGTAAAATATAAACGGAACTATCGGTGTATCAGGATAACCATATCCTAGAGGCTACTATGCGTGGTAAAGAGAAATCGAACTGGGCACATAAATACAACATATGCAAAACAAAACCTCCGCGACATCCAGGTATTCGGGACCATCTCCCTATAAGTCGTTTTTGTAAGACTGATATGGACCTCGACGCATACTCTGTACACCATAAAGTACTTAAAAGCCAACGGACAATGAATTGTGGAGACATCCAAAGTCGACGGATTTGAGCCAGCCGATACTATGAGAGCGTGAGTTAAGCTCTGCATCAGGGATTGGCGTGCGCGGTGACTTACTTTGGTCTCAAGACATATAAATATCAATCAGAGCTGAAGCCCGAGCTGAATCCCGAGCTGGATCCCGATCCATAGCCTGAATCTCTTCCCGAGCATAGAATGCATTCGTTCCCTGCGGTGACCTCCTGGGTATTGCTTACGCTGGCAGGGTGCGCTTGACCTTGTAGTCGCGCTGGACACACGCGCAGCACTGAGAGTGTGATAATACAGCCCCTGCGTGGACAAAGGGTCTGGAGATACTCGCACATGATTCTTTTTTCTGGCGCGGTACTTAAGGTGGTAACTGGATATCCGCCTGGTGAAATGGCTTGTTGGCTGTTGCAATCGTAATTATGCTGATACTGGTGCTTCAAACATTGGGGTGAGATTGTAGCCTTTAAGTAGATTGAAACCCCGGAATCACGGCTTATTCCTTGCGTATCCCTCTCCCCTGTCTGGCCTTCTTGGCAAATGGCCAGTGTGCTTTATTAGAAGAAATTAGTGTTTTGATAGTTGGCGGTTAAGATGCATATACTGTGGCATTGATCTGCATCATCACACACTAGCAGTTAGTTAGAGCGCGCGCTTGCACGAAATATCTTGATTTGGATGAGATTAATTATTTTGAATAAAATATACAAGGATACCTCGATGTTATCACTATATAGGCGCCCTTACAATTACCTAGTGGTAATAATTATAGAAGTGAAAGATCAACCTAGGAGCATTTGAAACATAGCCTACAGCAGTAGTGTCCAGGACAAGGCTGGAGCGGCCCAAAGCGTCGACAAGTGATCCTCTACAGGAAAGGAGGCCAGAAACGCGATAGAGTAGCGATGCCTGTGGTAAAGTCGGGTGAAGAAGGGGAAAAACATTTGGTACCGTATAACCTAGTATAAACGGGGTAACTATCAATAATATCGACGTCGAGTGTCACTGCTTAATCTAGGGGTAAATTCCATAGCTATATGCTGGGCATGAGTGAGACTAGAAACTAGAATACCAAGACAACGCCTGGAGCCGTGAGGATGATTGATGCCAGTGAAGGTTTCTGTATCATATGTCAATATTCCTTCGGTTAAGTGCCTTCAAAAACGCAAGGCTTCATCATTAATACAGATATTGATTTCCCGTGCCTCTACCTGGGTGTCATGTCAAGTCTAATGTCTAATAACGATAGATGCCTAGGAGCTTAGATTGAAGCGCATGGTACGGAGTAATAATATTGTATCTTTGATATTATTATGATTCGGAGCCTAGTGTTCGAATAGGAACATATCATCAGAAGGAATCAAAGATTTTGCTTTTGCAACTGAATTGGGATTAGCTACAGTGTTTCAAGTAGGTAAGAGCAGCCTGTCAGCGGAGAACTCCAATTTTGTGAGTGTAGCTACGGGGCGCTGTTTCTACGGGATTACCCTTATTTTGGATCATCTTTCTTCTTCGTTCTCTCTCTGTAGGTGTGCTCTGCGACAGTGGTTTGGGGATTGTACTCTTGCCTGCTAAATCGACCCACCGGGCATGTTTCCGTGTAGATTGCACTCCGTAGAGAGGATCCCGCTAGCGGACGAGATCTGCGAAAGCCGCCCAAGGCTTTATCGAAAATTTAGCGTATGCGCCCGGCGTGTTATCCTCCGACTGCTCACATTGCATAAACAGCCCCTGCCCAGATCAGGTGGAAGTACAATCAACACTGGCGTCAAAACAAGACACGCTATTTTTGCCTAAAACAAGAAAGATGAAACCAAAAACACACAAACAATGATTGATTCGCTAATCCCGATTTACGCGCCCAGTCCAGTCCTTCCAAGGTTAGGTACCGAGCTAAGTAAACGCCCGGCTGCCGTTTCCCAAGCTTCAAGCTTCCGAGAATACTATAATAGTATAGAGAGGGGTACGTGATAGGGTCGAGCGCCACTTGGGCACGTTCCTTTGATCATTCAACTAGCGAAGGACTCCGCACTCCGCACTCCGGGGCCCTTTCTTTCTTCCCGGTAGTGGTAGGCTCATCGAAACTTGTCCTGCAATCGGCCTTCTGCACCACCAAACAGTCGACTTCAGTTGAAATCCCGACATCTGAAGTGAAGTCCTGCGACGTCACCTGATTGTCGGATAAACAGTCTTGCCGCTCACAGGCGCAGATCGATAGTCATGTACGGAGTACACAAACCTCTCCTTTACCTTAGTTTTCGCGGCTGACTTGCAAATTTGCCCATAATCTTTTAGCCAGGCACATTATCTACACCTGTTGCATCCTTTATCGATCATCTGCCACGCTCACACGCTCCCCGCCATGACGGACCAGGAGCTTCAAATTCCCGACCCCCGAACTCGCACAGCATTGGAAAACGAACCCACCCTGAGAATTGTTCTCAAGGCTAAATATCGTCCTGATAAGTCCCGACGCTCTGCAGATGTCATTCCCTGGGCAGAGAAGCTTGCCGAGAGCGTCAGTCGCGCCGCACTCAAGGAAGTTGGGAAACCAAATGCCGACTTTGAGATAAGCCTGAACATAATTCAGATGCTCGGCTCGCCGGACTATGTATATATCTGTTACGATATTTTCCGCGCTGAGTGCGATCGAAATGTACGGCTCCAGACCCAGGAGAGTTTGCAACAGCCAATTCATTATGCTAGTCGGAGAGGAGGTACATACCTCATGCGGAAGGATGCGCGTATTGAGGCATTCGCATCTCGATCCTACTCAGATATGAGAAAGCTCGACAAAGGAGAACTGCCGCTGTTTTCGGACCTGAAATTCCCGCCGTGTTACATCTTTGGGAAACGCATGGAAGAGCAAGGGCGGAGCCAGGAAGAATGGCAACAGCTCCGGGCAGAGCGGAAGAAACAGAATGCTCAGTCGTCGGAAGGGGATAAGATGATTCAAGGTGTCCTGGAAAAAGATAGTGAGGGGTGGGAACACGATGAGCCAGATAACCCTGTCCCAAGAGAAGAACTCCAGCGGGCTGAGCCGTCGGGTGAGGATAAGCCAATGGCGGGTGGCCCAGAGGAGAAAAGTGAGGACAGGCAGCACGACAAGCCACCAGTTGGTGATGGTTTTAAATGAGAGTGCATCCAAGAGGCTACGCGATTGAATTGACGACATTACGCTTGTTCAGTATTGAGACATCGAGACAAGGTGAATATTATGGCCTGAGTACTTACTACGTGGCATTTTTTTTATCGAGCTTTTCGCTAGAATGTCCAATAATTATGGTTCCCCCCTACCACGATCGGCATACAATTGTTGTGCCTACCCGATGATGTGCTGGATAATGTTTTTAGGCACAACTGAATTTATAGGTTGGTATACACGTAAAATACAGCCATTAATCAGCTACTTTATACCTAGGTACGTGCCAAGACTGTATTTGTGCACAGAAATGGGCTTTGATGGGCTTTGATGGGCCTTCTTTGAATTAAATTGCAGTTCTGTGGATGTATAGAGGGTCCGGCACTCAAAATCAAATATTAGTTACTTGGAACCACAAAGGCGCTTGGATCACTGTCTATATCGTCACCAACTATCTACGTTATAGTTCTTTAGAACTATTGCACCCATTCTTCGAACAGCTTAGTGTCCAAATTAGTATATCCATCGACAACCTCCAGCCCCCGCACACGTTCCTGTTCAATGCGCTCCCAGGTCCACTCTTCGACATTCCACGAGTCAGTATTCTCCTTTTGCTGCTTGTCCAGTGTCTCCTGGCTAGGAATCTGGTCGCCGCTCATCTTCAATACCTCCCGAACCAACGATCCGTCCACGCCTTCCATGGCCGTGATACCTTCGCCACTAACAGGAGTGCCAACGTCGGAAGCCTCAGCCGAGGAAGATTGGGCCTCCGCTAGTGCGGTCTTAGCCTCACTCTCCTGGGGTGGGGCGGGGAGGAATCCGCTAGCGTGTAGAAGCCGCCCCGGAGGGACAGTCAGCCGGCCCTTTTTGACGACGTACTTGCTGACGGCCACAGCAAGGACGACCTTTTCGCCGCCATTGCGGGGTGCAGGTCGCATGAAGCAGGTCATGATGTACATCCACTTTGCATCCCAAGAGATTACCTTGGAGTGCATCTCATATAGTTCGAACGGCTTAATTTCACGCTTGAATGTGCAGTAAACAGATCCGAGCACGATCGAAACTGGCTTGCGCCTTGGTGCCGGCTTTCCCTCCTTCTTGCTTGCGGCTAAGAACTCCTGGTCTAGCTCCTTGCTCACATTGCCGACGCCCGGACTGTAAATTCGGCTCACGAGCGCTGTACGCGAAACATCCAGATCCGTGAAATAAGTGCTGTTTGACTTGTGTAGATTGTAATCTGTCTCTAGCAACGGTGTGCGAGATGTGACCATGCATGGCACGAAGATGGGATGTGTTGGATTGCCCCGGGAGTCCACGATAAGTCTCCCCTTGGGGAGAAGTGGCATACCTGGTTTTAAACGTAGGTTGCCTACGAAGTGATACAGCAGGCGGAACTGTTAAGTCTATTAGTAGTGTAAGATATCGAGGGGAGGAAGTCAATTCTGATCCTCGAGCAAGGGGCGAAGGAAACACTTACATGCCAGACAAATGGGAGACTTTTCAAATTAATCACTGCCAGAAGCAAGGCCAGGTTCTTCCATGAGGCCAGCGACATTACGCCAGCTAGTATCTCGCGTGTATTCTCCATAAGTAAGCCCCCAGAAATTGAACTGTATGGAAACCAACAGATAAGAAAACGTCCGATTGATTCGGTACAGGTACGCTGACAAAACTTGAAACTAAAGAAGATATACTCCTGTTCATCTATAGGTGTCTCAGGAGATGAGATGAATTGGAATTAGACAGAGTTGAAACGAAACACATCTAATAAGAGACGGAATGTTCCACAAGGAATGAAGTGGCGGGTCCAATCTCAACTGAATTGATGAGTCTCAAAGCCGAGCCTGCCGATCACTGATGGCGATGGATCGTGAATTCCCCTTTTTGTTGGGAGCCGAGGCCGATAAGCCGACACGTGATATTGTGCTTACTCATGCTCTCAGCACCCGAAGCCCAGGGCCACGGGCCACCCCCATAACCCTCCAGGGGTCGATCTATGGATTTCAACCTGTTCTAGTCTAAGTATTTCCACCATGATACAGTGCCGGGGAATAGTTGGTGCTTCAATAATTCCAATACATACAACAGGAGCTTGGATGAATGCTAACTGCTTATTGGTCGAATGAGTGTATGCATTCATCCAACCTTGGCGTTCACCATATGTTGTACCCTTAGAGACTTGTGGTACTTGTGATCCAGGAGAAATTTGTTGAGCACGTTGGATTTTCAATCATTTATAGTTTAGTTTTTTACTTGATTGTGCCTGACTAGTTGCTGGGTTGGGATTTCCCGCACTCATATGCCGAAGTGGTGGGAGTGCCCAGGTATCTTCTACATACGTAGAAATAGGCCACTGAAACGGAAAAATGGAAGAAAATACTGCTGGCTACAACATTCTGTATTATTTGGACCGAACATAATCGCAAATAGGGGAAAAGGCTGTATTTGTGATCCAGGTTATACCACGGTGAAGACTAATGAATCAACACAAAGGACTTATGGCTACATACCACCATTTGGGGCTCATTGTGATCCTATACCAAGAAGACGACGATGAGAGACGACACGTCAAAAGTGTATAGAGGAAAGGAACTTCAAAAGATGTATAATGAAAATCTTAAGTACAAAGACCTCCAAGAACGATATAAACGAAAGTAAAATGACCACATAGATGAGAAGGAAGTACAAAAAAGGGAGTCTGTTGCTCTTGCTACACTCAACTTGGCTTTTTTGCTGTTTGTCTAGGGCATTCATCCTGTGATCAAAGTCAAGATGAAACATGATCGAGACATGCTTTCTAGTCACAGCTTTGTCCTTTACACCAAATCATCCTTGCCTATCGCGTTAACTCCTTCCACCACTCTTCCATTGCTTCCCAGGCAACTCCAAGCGTTTGTGTTATCATTAATCCACTTCTCTGTTATTCATCGCTAACGAATTTGACCAACATCTCGTGCATCAGCCAGCTATTCCTTGTCAGCTATTCCTTGGCTCTTCCTTCCTAAATCTGGATGAGTTCAACTCTTTCGTTTACCGTCCTGTCTCCTGCTTGCCCCTGGCAACCCGTGCCTTTCAACCCAGAAGAACCTTGAGCCTATTCATCATGCCCGACGTGTCCGACGAAATCACCCTCGCAGGTTATCTTTTCAAACGGCTTTGTCAAGTTGGCCTACACGCCGTGCATGGCGTCCCCGGAAACCACAACATCGCAATACTGAGGGAAGCTACCGATGTAGGGCTTGAATGGGTCGCCCACTGTGGTGATCTTAATGCTGGGGTTGTCGCAGATGGATACGCACGAGTCAAGGGCATCGCCGCTCTGATATCTTCATTCGAGAATATGCGATCGTCAGTCTCGACGGCAATCGCTGCCTCGTACCGGGATAGAGTCCCAATTGTGCTCGTGATTGCGACACCTGAACGCAAGGCGCCGGCGCAGGCCTCAAAATTCCACCATTCATTCCTCGACGCCCAGCCTGATGTTTCTCGACAACGTGATGAGTTCCAGGTGCTCGCTCACTGCTTCGAGAAAATCACCATCACCCAAGAGTTTCTTGTTCATCCTAGCGAGGCGGCTGCCCAGATTGATACTGCCATTCGAGAATGTATCATGCAGTCTCTGCCTGTTTACATCGAATTACCGGAAGACTTGGTCACCAGTATGGTACCGACCAAGGGACTCGCCCATCACTTGGACTTGAACACTCCGCCTCACAATACTGAGATGGAAAAGGTGGTAGCGGCCAGTATCATGAACAAGATTAAGCACGCACAACGGCCAATAATTCTCGTGGGTGCGGGTGTCCCATCTTGTGGTCTTATCAAAGAAGCAAACCAGCTGGCGAAAAAGACTAGATTTCCAACGGCTGCGACCCAGTTCAGCAGAGGTGTTGTAGATGAAACACTAAAAAACTTCCATGGAGATATCTCGGATTTCGATATGTACGGTTCATACTTCAGATCTTCCGACCTGATTCTCCTTATTGGACCCCTGAATATTATTGAGTGGGCTTTTCCCGCTGTGTTCGAGGCGAAGACAGCAGAAACAGTCACATTCAACAGAAACTCTGTTGTCATCGGGGACAAGAAATACGAGCTATTTTCTAGGCCTGTGCTTCAGCAGATTTCAAACTGCCTGAGTCAGAGCAAACTGCGTGATCTTGCACCCTACCCAGATTTGCCTAGTATCCGTGACAGCATTGAAATGCTTCCAACTCGGAAAACGACTGAGCCCCTTCAGCATGACATTTATTCCACGTTTTGGCGAAGAATGTCTATCTTCTTCGGCCCCGGTGACATTATCTTAACTGAAACCCAAACAGCCCAGGATGGGGCACGCTGCTTTATGTTGCCGCGAGATGCGATCCTCATCAATCCTGGTGCCGGAAAGTCACCCGGGCACATAATTGCTACCACTATGGGTGTGGCTTTGGCGCAACAAGGCCTTGGCAAAACAAACTACATGCTTTCACAAGGACGAAGCATTCTCTTTCTAGGAGCCAAAGGGTTCCAAAAGGCCTCAAATGACTTGAGGGCTATCATCGATATGAAGCTCAATCTCATTATCTTTGTCATTAACGAGGGAGTACCCGTCGTTGAAAGCTTAATGCACGCGATGGAATACACACAGAAAGATTCTGGTCACTGGCGATACTCAGAATCCGTTTCTTTCTTCGGAGCCCCAAATGAGACACCTTACCCAGTCTACTCTAGCATAGCCAGAACATGGGGCGACTTTGATCTTATTATCCATGATAAGACAATTCAATCCGGGACAGGACTGTACATCGTGGAGTTCATAATCAAACCCGGGGATCCAATGCAAAGCCCGTGTCTTCTCGCTGAAATGTATGGCCCGCCCCGAGCCCCTTTTCGTTGAAGAAATATCACCTCAAGCAAGATTGATTGTCGCGAAAGATGAGACCGAAATATCTTGGAGTTCTGAAACATGTAAGATGAGGCGATATACTTTGCGTACAATGTTCAGTAATCACAATTGTGTCCACAGGGCGTAGAGAATATTGAAAGCAACTTAGAGAGCATATGCATAGAAATAGATATTGTGATACCTCTCCGAATGTCCCACTATACTAACATTCAGCCATCACCTATATTATTGACAACTCTCGCACCATAGCCCACATAGTAAGCTCATCTAACGAATCCCAATGTCCCTTAGGGCACCTCTGGCTACCAACAACCGTGAACCCCCGTTGCAACCAGTAGGCATCACTATCCTTTTTAATAACCAGAAACATAGCCCGTACCAGAGCCGACATGACCCGATGGCGACGCAAACTTTGGCGGGAGAACAACAGCAGCTAGCTCATAGTCTCCGGGGCCAGGCATGTTGGCGAAGCACTCGATCGACACATCCACTATTGGCTGGGTCTTCATCCTCAACCTGATTTGCATCGTGCCCGTCTTTGGTGAAGGCCGTCGTCTTTTCAATTCTTCATACTTGCAGTCCCAATCACTTCGGTCTTCTGAGATTTTCCATCTCCAACAAGGGCGTCTGCGCCGAGCTCCTTGGAGAGGGCGGAGTCGGTGTGTAGTCTGGTCTTGGTTGTGGCGAACTTTATTTTTGTAGTATGGCTAACGCAGTAGCTGGTGTTTATCATGTGTGCGAGATCTGAGATCTAGGGTTGATTTGATTGGGAAGGTCTGATGATGTATTGACCTTGATGTGGAAGGCCATTTCGGGATCCACGTTTGCACCTGGAGTTGGGGATTGGAGGAAACCGGGCAGTTTGGTGGACTCCAGGAGAAATTACAACATAGATCAAATATAAAAGTACCCTGGTCATCAGGTTTCAATTTGGGGTTGGAATTCCGACACGGGGCTGATGAGACGCAAAAACCCTTCCCCAGATGGACTATTCCCGATGTAATACGACTCCTTATAATAACCTCTGTTCTAGCTGACACAATAGTGCGATCTACAAGTATCTTTGAACTGGAAAAGTCGACATTAAAGATGATTTATTCAGCTATTTGGTCTGTAGTACGCAGTGGTGGTACAGAATGTGTTGTTGTAGGAGCAGACAAGGGGCATTGATGGACCGGAAATAACCCAACCACATGTGTGGGAGCCCGCAAGTCAGAGAAACTTAGATCACGTACTGCTAGAAGTTAGTATACAGATTCAAAAAGAAAATTGCAGTAAGAACTCACCGGAATGAAGAGGCATGGAACCTGCTTCTCGTACTCATCCCAAGTTGTTCCATACTTGACTTTACATTTGTGGATATCCCTCATGGCACGGTGCGTAATCATGACAGCGAAGAATACGGGGTAGAACCAGGGAAGGGGACTGTCGAAGCCGGTAATGAGTGCCCACGACAAAGCAAAGAACATATCGCAGCTGTAGTGGACTTTGCGAGCCAATCCATACCACCCATCAACAAAAATGGTATCGCCCTTCTCTGTCTGGAGTGTCTTTGGGTTGTCAACATGTCGCCAAGGAAGCTGGGGAAGCGTCTTGCGGTTCACCAATTTGCCTCGCTCCATCATGCGGAAGGCATTCTTCTGGCTGTTTGCAGTGTCCCAGACATAGTAGACGCAAAGATACGAGACAAACAGTACTGCCAATGCAGTTTTATTCCACGTATATGTCGACGGGTGGCGGCTATCCAAGTACAAAACGCAGTGACAGTAAGACATAGGGACACCGGCCATGTTCCAGAAGGTCAACAAGAATCCCAGTTTCTCCTGGTACATGTCCCATGTAGTGGTGATGAAGTGTTCTGCCTTGGCGCAGGCGTTGGCGTAAAGGAAGTGCGCCATGACAAGGAACATAACTTCACCAGAAACATATCCGTAGAGTTCATATTGGCGAGTCGCAGCCGCACAGCTCAAACCCAAGAGCATGAACCATGGGATACGGACTTCGTAGAACATCTTAAAGTCGAGGATCCCGAACATACGTGGGTTCAGTTCGACTCCCATGAAGAAGTCATAAATTGGGTACCCAGTGATACGGTGCTGGGCGCCACGAGCAAATGCAGAGAAATAAGCTAAAAAGCTAGCGAGAAACCCCGAAAGAATCGCCACAGACATCAGAGGACCAAACTCATCCAGGATAGTGTAAACTGGGAAAAGTCCAGTGTAGTGGAGAGTGGCCACAACGGCAATTGTGAGGTACAAACTACTGTAGGCCGAGCAGTAATACTCCAGCCGCTTGCCTTGCAGATGGAGAAGACGTTTCCCATAGCACGTGAATCCAGGCATATAGATGTAGCATGCTGCCTCAAAGATGTAGAATGTCCAGTAGATGCGCCACGCCCTGAAGTGTGGGAATGCACCGGTGTAAACAAGATGACATAGATGCTTTCCGAAGGCGGTCCAGGACTCTCCGTTTTGCGGCAGAGGTAGCTTTCCATCATAGTAGGTAGCGCCGATCCACATGTACCACATCAGCAACGGGAAGCCAGTCATAAGTGCCAAGGTTCCGAGTGAACCACCGAATTCGAAATTCTGTGTGTAGTCCACCTTGGGATCCATACCGGGGATCCAACCACCAGCGAGTTGCGCTTGCTTGAAGTCATCGTGCGAATTTGGTTTGTCAACAACCTCATGGGTGTCATGCTTTCGGCGAGACTTGACTTGGTCGTCCATTTTGAGAACTTGAAATATGATATGAGTTGATTGAAAACCAACGGATGCCAACAAAGTACACTCACAGTCAAAGGTTGGTAAAAACCGATACTGGAGAAAGGGAAAGACGAAAAGAAAAGAAAACCTAAAGAAAATAAAAAGCAGAAGGATGAAATGAAAACAAGAGGCCGAGAGAAAGAGGAAATAGGAAAGAGGAAAGAGGAAATAAATAGGAAGGAGCAAAAGGACCCCGGAGGATAATTTTGGAAGGAGCCAGGCCGACGCAATGATATAGTTCCCAATTGGGTTTAGATCCCGCCATCTTTACCCAATTGGGTTTAGATTCCGCTACTATCCTTGAACGTGAATTGAATTTGTGTCGTTGTATTTGTATTTGCCCCTGTTTACTTCCTCATTCAGATAATCGGGCAATGGAAAACACCCTGAAGTTTCTGAGGGTATAGACCACAGCTATTACTATAGCTTGGTGCATAATTTCTAACTTGGTTGTTGAGTGAGTATCATAGTTGCTGCATGCTGATGGAGTAAAATCATTGTCCCTTCTTAAGTTTGTCCGCTAATATCTAACCGGCCCCTGCATTTTTTTTCCAAAGCGTACCCAAAAGAATTACAGGGGCCGATTATATAATACTGAAAAGTTCCAAGGTTATCATTTACTCCCTCAAAATTATCCATATAAGGCTAGTTCGATAGGATGACAGAAATCATCCAGGGCTAACAAGTGGACGGATAAACAATGTGACGTCATGTGATCTTATCTGCAGGTGTCGACATCGTATTAATCAGCAGTGCTTATCAAGCCGGCAGTTCCCCAAGGTTGGTCTTCTCCCCAAACATCCACCTTACTATGACTGATCGGTCGGTCTCATGGATTATCAGACCATCAGTATGGACAGCAATGCCTCCAAACAGCGCCATCGCACTGTGGAAAGTCCGTCCTTGAATCGGCCGCCTACAGCTCCCATCGATGATCCCATACCAAACCACCAAGCTCCCGCCACATCCCCTCAGAGCTTCACCCCGCGCTCACTTCTCGTCGGTCTTATTATAGGTGCTCTCATCACATTCTCGAATACCTACTTCGGGCTGCAGACAGGATGGATCAGCACAATGGCCATGCCCTCGGCCTTGATTGGCTTTTCGGTCTTCAAGGTTCTATCAAAGTACCTGTCTTTCCCCTTCACGCCCGTTGAGAATGTCTTGATACAAACGGTTGCTGGTGCGGTCGGAACAATGCCACTTGGATGTGGATTTGTTGGTGTCATCCCTGCTCTGGAGTTCCTGCTGAAGCCTGGCGAAGATGGACCCAAAGGCGATGGCGGAGAAGGCGAAGGAGGTCCTCTGAAACTTGGCTTCTGGAAGTTGGTTATCTGGAGTCTGGGAGTTTGTCTCTTCGGTGTGGTATTTGCAGTTCCACTTCGAAAAGAGGTCATCGTTCGAGAGAAGTTGCGGTTTCCGAGTGGTACCGCCTCGGCATTGATGCTCAAGGTCTTGCATGGTTCTGGGAGCAACGAAAAGGTTATAGCACCGGACAGTTCCCGTGGGGGAATTTTTAGCACAGAGGCTGAAGCAGCTGGTCAATCACGAGAAGACACAGGCCTCTTGAAGAATTGCGATGCTGAAGATCAAGCTTCCAAGGAGCAAGATTGGCGCTCGAAGATGCGGATCTTGGTTGGGTCATTTGCAATGTCGGGTGTATACGTGAATATCCCCAACTCGGACTCTGCAAAATATATGCTAACAGAATTAGACTCTTTTCTCTTACTTTGTCCCTCTAGTCCATGCCGTTCCTCTGTTTGGCACGGGCATGGCGAAGAACTGGATGTGGACCCTTAACCCGTCGCCCGCATATATTGGTCAGGGTATCATTATGGGCCCATCAACGTGCATGCACATGCTCTTCGGGGCAGTATTGGGGTGGGGCGTCCTATCACCGCTAGCTAAGACCCGCGGCTGGGCCCCAGGCCCGGTTAAGGACTGGGACAATGGCAGCCAAGCATGGATTGTCTGGATATCGCTAGCTATCATGCTTGCCGATTCCCTTGTTAGTCTTGGGTGGCTGTTGCTCAAGCCTATCGTGAATCACTCCCCAAGATGGATAGCCCGGTTCCGATCCACTCAGGCTGGTCAGTGGATTGCACTTCGACTGCAATCTTCTCAGCACTCATATATCAACTACTCCGCTTTGGAGACAGAGCCTGATCTTTTGTCTCATGACAACGATGACGCCCACCACACACCAATAACAACAAGCGAAGAGGAAGAGGAAGATGCCCCGCCGTCTCAACTCATATCTACTCGCACAGTAGTGATACTCCTTCCTCTGACTCTCCTCTTGAACGTCGCATGCATGCACTTTGCTTTTGGTGAAATAATTTCACCCTTTTTATCGGCATTGGCGACTCTGCTGGCAGTGCTCCTATCAATTATGGGTGTCCGGGCTCTTGGCGAGACCGACCTCAACCCAGTTTCGGGTATCAGCAAGCTGACACAACTTCTCTTTTCACTCGCCACGCCAGCATCCCACTTCTCCAGACGCACCGCACTAGTGACCAACCTACTCGCCGGTGCGGTCTCCGAGTCAGGAGCACTGCAAGCGGGTGATATGATGCAAGATTTGAAGACCGGTCATCTACTCGGCGCAAGCCCCAAAGCCCAGTTCTATGGCCAGATAATCGGCAGCCTTGTGGGTGCAGTTCTCTCAACTGCCGTATACAAATTGTACGTGAATGTATATGAGGTTCCGGGTGAGATGTTCCAGACACCCACCGCGTATGTTTGGATCTTCACTGCTCGCCTTGTGACTGGTCAAGGGCTGCCCGAAATGGCTGGACAATTCTCTATCATTGCTGGTATCGTGTGGGCATTCCTTACCGCACTGAGGATCGCAGCTGCGTCCCCTTCCTTTACGCGCAATGGGAAACCCCCTGTTTGGAGAGCTTGGATCCCTGGTGGTATCGCAGTTGCAGTTGGTATATTTAACGAGCCTTCATTTACCCTGGCGAGAGCTATTGGTGGTATTATTGCATGGTGGTGGGCGCGCAAACACTCTGAATCGAAGACGGACAATCAAGTGGGCAATGCAAACGCCACTAGCATGGGATCTTCTATAGAGACTGAGTTGCAGGATGGGCAGAGATCGGCAATAACAGCCGAGCAGGCATCCGAAAAAGCAGATGCCGCCTCCTCGACTGTCGTCGTCCTTGCCTCCGGCCTCATTTTGGGTGAAGGTATCATGAGCATTGTGAATCTTCTTCTTGCAAGTGGACGCGTTCCACATCTCTGATCAGAAGATTTATCGCCGTGTACATGCTGTGTTTCTTGTCTAAAAGCGCGTATTCGATTTAGAAATGATATTTTCGGGCGACCTCAATTAGAGTTGAAGTCATGTTTTTGCCGTTGGTTTTTTACGATTTCCAATTTACTACCACATCCTCAAAGTGGCCTATGTCATATTATACTGGGTTGTAATCGATTCTACGAATCCTACAAATACATATTTATCTAGGACTTTCTCGGAACTGGACTGTACTATACATACGTACCGGATAATGCCTGGCACTCGAGACCTTTCCATTTCCGTTTTAGTGCTCACCTCTTGCCGCTTTTTGGTCACTAAGTAAAACTGAGCACGTCTACGGGCGACTAAGTGGACCATCCAAACATAATTCAGGGCTCTCATTCGTTATTACCGACAACTGTCTACCCTATAAAAGATTCACCACTAAACTAGCGACCAAGAGATCTACCTATTGTATTGAACATATATAGCTATGAATTTGAATTCTTCCTTTAACTACCCTCTCTACAATATATTATAGTACAATTCAATTCTGATCCACTTCAGATTCAATTCAGATTCAGTTCAGATTCAGTTCAGATTCAGTTCAGATTCAGTTCAGATTCAGTTCAGATTCAGTTCAGATTCACTTCAGATTCAGTTCAGGTTATAGTAAGTCGCCCTAGCAATCGTTGAAGTGAAGAAGCGAGTGCGCGCGGACAACTCTCCACCAATTTCGATTCAAGAGGCCTGCGAAGTCGTGGGCTGGCTGATGAAGTCCTCTGTGCAGATAGCCCACTTCAATGACCAGTAAGTCTGACAGTATTTTGATTGATATCTCCCCAAGTGGTTTGAAGTACTTTGACTAACTCATACCACTTCTGGTAGCTTCATGTTGATTTCCCAAGACCACCACTAGACTTTTGTCACCTTCGCACCTTTCGAAAAAGGATATTGTTGGGTGCCTGGGTGCCTGAGACATCTATATACAACATAGATAGTTTCTCTCTCGTCCATTTACAACATTACGAATCTGACTGCTTGGTTTTCTCCATAAGCTTTCTCAATAGATTCTCCATTAGATATCAAGATTATCTTTGCAAAAGAACTAACACCTTCCTTGGTGATGAAAACATTTGGTCCGTTTCGCATAGCCTACCGCAAGGATATACGTATCATATGGAGGACTTTGGGCGAATCATTCTCGCAGCTACACTCATTGTCAAGCCGGCGCCGTGAAAATTTGATTGATGTGACCTCAACTGCTTTGTTATCCTGCTCAATAATCATTTCATGTACTCTACCTTCCATGCTTCCTGCTTCTACGATATTCAAACCAGTGGTATTCTTCCAATTGCATCCACTCTAACTATGTTATTTATTGTGAACATCGATAATTATAAGGGATGCAATCAATCTCAAGGTAAGCTATGTCGATACGTTCACTAAAAGTCTGGAGCCATGCTATTTTCCCACTCTCTCTGGACGCTCTGATTCCGCCTTTGAGCCGCCAAACATGGATATTTTGCTGAGCACCGTCCAGATGGTCCCTTCTCTACCTCGACCTCTTTTGGTGGGCTCTGATTCATGGTCACCGTTTTTCCAAAGTCCATTCCAGCTGGAGTACATACCTCAAGAGGGGACACTGACTCCACTGATTTCTTCTCTTCGTGTTCGACCTCTTCGACTAGGTCGGCGCACATGGATCCGAGCAGAATGTTCATATTCTTGTTTGCGACTTGGTTGAGAAATCAAAAAATTCAGTCTTCCTCATGACTAGACCCTGCTGGCTGGAATAGGCTTCGATTATCCGGGCTTTCATTCGTGCGAAGATCGTGATAGCCATGACCTGTAAAGGTTGTTATGAATATATTAGCCCTTCAGGCATACGGATGTGTCTCAAGTCTGTACTCACTGGGATGGTATCGTACTCCAGGCAGTCATCGCCGTGACGACAGTTGAGCTGACCCCTATGTCCAAAGTTGAGCTGACCGGTAGCCCCACCTAATCACGTGATGGTCATACCGGTCAGCTCAGCGAGTTTATTAGTGATTAGTAATGTTTTTAGTTTACGCATAATAAATACTAAAGAAATTAATGATTTATTAATATATTATCCCTTACTTACGCACTATATATTAACCATAGGTCACCAATCTACGGGCCTAGATAAGTATTCATAGATTGCTAAGAGTGATACTCTTCTTAGTAACCTCTTACTATACTAACCTTAGTATAAAATAGCCGATATACCTAGTATTAACGAGCTAATAGGGGAGGGCTCGCGAAGGATTTACCCGGAGGATAAGTATAAGAGGCTATTCGAAGTAAGTATATATTATAAACCTTAAATATATTAAGAACCTATTATTAATATATTATTTTCTTTCTTATATAGGAGTTTAGAGCCTTAATACCCTTTACGCTTAAGGGAGAGGATATAGTATCGGCGTTAAATATTAAATATACCCCTATAGTCCCTAACTATCCTTTCTTATATAGTAGGGGCTATATATATATAGTAGATCTCGGTAGTATACTATAAGAAAGAATCTAACCTATAATATTCTCGGTTAGTATAATATATTAATAATCTATAAATAATATATTAACTCTTCTATAGATTTAATATAGTTATAGGCTCTTTAAGGCGTCTATAGTAGTATTTAATACCTATCTAGGTTACTAGACTATAAAGTACTACTATATATATTTAGGTATTAAGGCTTATAAGTATATTAATAAGATATATCGGTATAAGAACTATTTTATTAGGGATAAGGCGCTTAAGTAATAGATAATTACTAGATAATAAGTAATAAAAGACCTATCTATAATAATATAACGCGAGAAGGAAATAATTATATAAGTAATTTATTATCTATTTATTTATAAAGTATTAACTAAATAGTCTATCTAGCTACTTCCGTACCGCTTTTAAACTATTTAAGAAGGGAAAGGCCTATTTAAAATAGGAAGAATTATATAGAGTAGTATAAAGGGAGTATTAAATAATAAGTACCCTTTATAGCCTATAATCTATTATTAATATATTAATAATATATTAAGATATATAACCGCTATTCTATTTTCTATCTATATTATATAAACTAAATATATAAAAACCGCGAAGACTATTAGAAGTATAATCTTAGCCCTATACTTAATAAGATCGATCTTAATTATCTTATATATTTAATCGATAAGGATATCCTATCTAGTAGTATACTAATATAGTATACTATAATCGAGTAATAAATAAGTAAAAAGGTATCTTATAGTAACTATATAATAGTTTTTTAATATATTATTAAATTATTACTAATATATTTATATAGGTATCTAATATCTTTAAGGCTTTAGCGGTAATCTCGAGAAGTATAATTAATACCTAGTACGATTTTATATTTTTATACTAACTAATCCTATTACTATCTTATATATAATCTTTTAAAGTATTAGGAGATACTCCTACCCTCCGTCTTTATTAATAAAGCTACCTATAAGATTTATCGATAAGCTAATTAGTATTATAGCGCGAGTATAAAGAGGCGAACTCTATAAGAGTACGTCTTAGGTAATATATTATTAATATATTATTAATATATTATTATAGCTCTATTTAAATAAAACCCTCTAGTTTAAGACTTTATTAAGGAATATAGCGTAAAGATACTTATAAAAGTATATATAAGTTTTATAAATTCTAATATTATCTCTATATTACTTTTAAAATAACGCTATATCTTATATCCTAAAGCCTAGGACTATCTAGGGGTCGAGTTTAAATATAAAAGAGAGCTAAAGTTTCGGATAAAGACTAATTAATATCTTTATAATATATTATTAATATATTAACTATCGCTATTTATAAAAATATATTTAGTATCTATTTAGTAATCTAGAAGGGATTATAGTAATCTATATATATAATAAATAGATTAAGTATCTTACTATATTAACCTTATTTAAGACTAATATATTATATAAGCGGGTAGCTAGTATAGTTAATAAAGTAGTATTTTCTACTATAATTAAAGAGTATAATAAGAGTAAGTAAGAATAATATATTATTAATATATTATTAATATATTACTACTAATATCTAATCTAATTATAATATTACTCCGGGTCTTTATAGACTAGGACTATATAGAAGGATACGCTTATATATTCTATCGAGTATTTATATTTATTAGTAAAATTACCGGAAGGCTATATTAGTTTTACTATCTCTATAGCGTAGGCCTAAGAATAATAGTTATTAATATAGATACTAAGTAATTTATAGGTAAGTACTATATTATAATTTATTAATAATCTATTAATAATATATTAGGCCTTAGGATCTATCTCTAATCTATCGACCTAGAGTACCGCGATTAGAGGCTATAAATAGAATATATTTTAGTATAGTATCGTATATATTTCTTTTATCTTATCGGCGACTTACTAGTCGATTTAGATTATAAAAATTATCCTAAAGAAGTTACGTTTATAAAGAGCCTTTTATAATATCGTTCTTAAGATAAGTACTATAGCGACCTTATAGTAATTAAAGATAAAATAATCTATATTAATATTTTATAAATCTATTATTAATAGTTTATCTATAGCGGTAAATCCTTATTTTATTAGATAGATATAATATAAAAAGATATCTTATATTACTACTAGATTATACCGAAGCTTCTCTAAGATTCTACTTAAATTTTATAAAGATATAGCGAATTTAATAAACTCTACTAAGTAAATATATATAAAATTATACTATTAGGATATTAGAGAGGCTCTACTACCGGCTATAAATATATTAGTAATATATTACTAATTTAATATTAATATATTATATTAAATTATATAGGTCTAAGATTATAAATTAAACCGATATTACTTAGTTTCTCGCCTATATAAATCGATAGTAATACTATTCCTATCGCTTAGATAACCTATTAGCTCGAGCGAAGATATATTATATATATAATAGTAAAGGCTTCTATATAATAACTTATTATTAATAAATTATTAATATATACTAATATATTACTTTAGGCCGGGCGAGGATAGAGCGTACGATTATTCCTTAACTTCCTAGCCTACTAGCCGAGGCGTTATAAAATCTAAACCTTAAACTTATAGAGTATAAACGAGTACTACTATAAGCAAATTTATTAAGCGGAGTACGTTAGATATAATTATAGTCGTAGTAAGTAAGGGATAATTAATAATTAATATATTATTAAAATATTAATACTATTATATATAGAAGGCGGATAGTACCTTACTACGCGTAATCCTCCTAACCTCGATCCTCCCTAATAAAAAGTTCCTAACCCTAGTTATCTCTAGTACCCGAGTTATCCTTAGTACTATAGTTATCTCTAGTAAGATCTATATTATATATTATTTAATAGATTATAAACTAATTATATTCTAGACCCTCGAACCTCTAGCGCGCTATAGTCAATTACTACTATATATAGCGTAGTATAGAAGATATAGAGTTCGATAGGTAGGAGCGAGAGGTATAGATAAAGGAACGTATAGCTTAGGCTTAGCTAGTAGAACTAGAGGTAGAGGAGGTAAGATTAAGAATATAAGAGGTAAGAAGACGAGCGGATAGAGAATAACTAAGTAAGATTAATCGATTATTAATCGATTAATAATCGATTATACTAAGTCTATACCCTAATATTTTAATATAAACTACTAGATAATAAAGATTTCTAATATAGAGGTAATAAAATTTAGAGCTAGATCTTACTATATATATAAATAATTAGAGAAAAAAAGGCGAATAAAATATTATTATATTAGAATAACTAAGTAAGGTTAATCGATTATTAATCGATTAATAATTAATTATACTAAGTCTATACCCTAACGTTTTAATATAAACTACTAGATAATAAAGATTTCTAATATAGGGGTAATAAAATTATAAATAATTAAAGAAAAAAAGGCGAATAAAATATTATTATATTAGAATAACTAAGTAAGGTTAATCGATTATTAATCGATTAATAATCAATTATACTAAGTCTATATCCTAACGTTTTAATATAAACTACTAGATAATAAAGATTTCTAATATTGTCACGACTGACGTCTTACGTCATCGTACATCGTTCTCATCTGATCTATGATCATATGCCACTCCTTTGTTTGCTACTATGCTACTATGCCTAATTAGGTAATAGCTTGATAGCTACTAAGCCTAATCGGGTAATAGCCTTTTCTTTGTCTTCTTTATTGTTTGCTTTAGCGAGAAGGACGGGGTTTGCATTGTTTGCATAGATCTAGCATATATCTAGGCCCTCCAGATCTTGCTTCTCTTTCCTTCCTTTTCTCCCCCACCTTTAGTATCTTGAATTTGAATACTCTCTTGCTTTATCATCATCGATCGATTACTAAGCTTATAGACTTAGTTCGTCACATTATACTAAAGGTCCTCGCTACAAAAGGCCTATAGATAAGAATTAGGCACAGCGCTTTCGCACAGCTATACAGAGGTCTTATTGTGAGTATACTCTTAGCTCGAAGCATTCTTTTCTCTTATAGACAGCTCGGTAACGGGACGTACCTAAGTACGTAATCTAGAGATTAGGCTACTCCGGGTTAGACAGTAAGCTGAGTACGAGAGACTATCTATTCCCTTCTTTAAAAAAGACTCTACCCCCGGATTTCCTCCCCGGATTTTTTTTCTTCTTTCTTTACCTCGCCTCCTTTCTCGATCCTTCCGTTAAAATAGATCAATAAACCTTCGATTAACTTCGAGCTAAATTTGCCTCTACAATCGATAACCTTTAGACTTAAATTCAAAATTAGACTTAGTTAATCTCCGACCTTTAAGCCGCCGCCGCCGCTTCCGCCGCTAAACCCCCTTCGTCAAAACGTCCTAAGTCCTCCCTCCCTAATCCGGAGAAGTTTTCCGGTCTCGCTATTAAGTACGATATATAGGATACTTTTATCCGTACTAAGCTCGCTATCGACGGACCCGCTATAGGAGATTCGGTAGCTTAGTTTTACTACGTTTACCTTAACCTCTCGAGTCAAGTTTAAGCTATAGTTCTCCCTTAGCTTTCCTCCGCACGAGATTCCGGTAACTACGATTATAATATAATCCTCGACTCTCTCCGCCGCGTCTATAATAACCCGAATAAGATTTAAGAAGCAGAGGACTATCTTCTTTCGATTAAATAGTCTCCCGACGAATCCCTCGCCGTTTATATCGCTAAGTTCGAACGGGTTCTCTATAAAGCGAAAGGATAAGATTAGCCCGACGTCATAAAGATCTCTACTTTCCGTAAAGGTCTTTATAGCTCACTTCGGACTCGTCTTTCTTAACAATTGAATCTTCCGCGTACGTATACGGAATTTATTAGCATTATTCAACAGCTTACCGGTTATACTATCTCTATAATATTAAAGCCAACCAACAACGATCGGATAGATCTTACGGTTCTCGACCCTAATACTAAGTCTAAGGATATCAACGTAATCTTAGATAGTCTTTATAAATCGTAATCGTAATCTAGGGACTAGATCGATTTTTATACCGGGGTTATATCACGACTAACGTCTTACGTTATCGTATATCGTTCTTATCTGATCTATGATCATATGCCACTCCTTTGTTTGCTACTATACTACTATACCTAATTAGGTAATAGCTTAATAGCTACTAAGCCTAATCGGGTAATAGCCTTTTCTTTATCTTCTTTATTATTTGCTTTAGCGAGAAGGACGGGGTTTACATTATTTATATAGATCTAGCATATATCTAGGCCCTCTAGATCTTACTTCTCTTTCCTTCCTTTTCTCCCCCTACCTTTAGTATCTTGAATTTAAATACTCTCTTACTTTATTATTATCGATCGATTACTAAGCTTATAGACTTGGTTCGTCACATTATACTAAAGGTCCTCGCTATAAAAGGCCTATAGATAAGAATTAGGCATAGCGCTTTCGTATAGCTATATAGAGGTCTTATTATAAGTATACTCTTAGCTCGAAGTATTCTTTTCTTTTATAGACAGCTCGGTAACGGGACGTACCTAAGTACGTGATCTAGAGATTAGGCTACTCCGGGTTAGACAGTAAGCTAAGTACGAGAGACTATCTATTCCCTTCTTTAAAAAAGACTCTACCCCCGGATTTCCTCCCCGGATTTTTTTCTTCTTTCTTTACCTCGCCTCCTTTCTCGATCCTTCCGTTAAAATAGATCAATAAACCTTCGATCAACTTCGAGCTAAATTTGCCTCTACAATCGATAACCTTTAGACTCAAATTCAAAATCAGGCTTAGTTGATCTCCGACCTTTAAGCCGCCGCCGCCGCTTCCGCCGCTAAACCCCCTTCGTTAAAACGTCCTAAGTCCTCCCTCCCCGATCCGGAGAAGTTTTCCGGTCTCGCTATTAAGTACGATATATAGGATACTTCTATCCGTACTAAGCTCGCTATTAACGGACCCGCTATAAGAGATTCGGTAGCTTAGTTTTACTACGTTTACCTTAACCTCTCGAGTTAAGTTCAAGCTATAGTTCTCCCTTAGCTTTCCTCCGTACGAGATTCCGGTAACCACGATTATAACACAATCCTCGACTCTCTCCGCCGCGTCTATAATAACCCGAATAAGATTTAAGAAGTAGAGGACCGTCTTCTTTCGATTAAATAGTCTCCCGACGAATCCCTCGCCGTTTATATCGCTAAGTTCGAACGGGTTCTCTACAAAGCGAAAGGACAAGATTGGCCCGACGTTATAAAGATCTCCACTTTCCGTAAAGGTCTTCACAGCTTACTTCGGACTCGTCTTTCTTAATAATTGAATCTTCCGCGTACGTATACGGAATTTGTTAGCATTGTTCAATAGCTTACCGGTTATACTATCTCTACAATATCAAAGCTAACCAACAACGATCGGATGGATCTTACGGTTCTCGACCCTAATACTAAGTCTAAGGATATTAACGCAATCTTAGACAGTCTTTATAAATCGTAATCGTGATCTAGGGACTAGATCGATTTTTATACCGGGGTTATGTCACGACTAACGTCTTACGTCATCGTACATCGTTCTCATCTGATCTATGATCATATGCCACTCCTTTGTTTGCTACTATGCTACTATGCCTAATTAGGTAATAGCTTGATAGCTACTAAGCCTAATCGGGTAATAGCCTTTTCTTTGTCTTCTTTATTGTTTGCTTTAGCGAGAAGGACGGGGTTTGCATTGTTTACATAGATCTGGCATATATCTAGGCCCTCCAGATCTTGCTTCTCTTTCCTTCCTTTTCTCCCCCCACCTTTAGTATCTTGAATTTGAATACTCTCTTGCTTTGTCATCATCGATCGATTACTAAGCTTGTAGACTTGGTTCGTCACAAATATAGGGGTAATAAAATTTAGAGCTAGATCTTACTATATATATAAATAATTAGAGAAAAAAAGGCGAATAAAATATTATTATATTAGAATAACTAAGTAAGGTTAATCGATTATTAATCGATTAATAATCGATTAAACTAAGTCTACTAACTTCTAAAACGCGAAAAATACTTATATCTACCCCTAGATCCCTCTATATAATACTCTAGTAAATTATTAGTAAGTTATATTAAAGTATTAGGTATATACTTAGAAAGACTTACTAAGTCTATAGTCTTTATAGGCCTTATATAGTACTAACTATTAAAGGCTTCGTACTATATTACGTATCGCTTATATAAGGACCTATATAGATAGAGAATAGGTTAGTAATAAATTATTAATTATATTTTAGTATATTATATACCCCCTAGCCGTCCTTATATATTAGTAGCTTTAATATATTAGGCTACTTAACCGGCTACTCGACTAGCTACTCGACCGGCTACTCGACTAGCTACTCGATTAGCTACTCGACTAGCTACTCGATTAGCTACTCGACTAGCTATTCGACTAAGTAATTAAAATAATATATAATATTATTATAGAAAGCTAATAATATATTAATAAGATATTATTAATATATTATCCTTAATAGAGTACCTATCTTATACGTCCTATTCTACCTACTTTATTCGCCGACCGGTAGGAGCTAGGGCTATCGGAATATAATTATACCGACGCCTAATATAATATCGAAGGGTAGTAATAAGGTTAAAGCGGGTCTATAATATATTAGTAATAAGTTTATAATAGATTATCTCTTTTCTACCGACTATATTTCGATATCCTAGGACCCGATAGAAGCTTTCTCTAACTTTAAAGTAGAATAACCCATCTACCTTTTAATCTTTATATTAGCTTCGCTAGTCTTATATTAATATAATAGTACGTCTTACTAAGACCTTAGCGTCAACCTAGCGCCTCGCTAGCCCTTTAGTATTACGAATACTAGGCCTTAATAGGAAGGAGAAAGAGAACCTTATAAATATACCTACTTAAGTAAAGAGAGAAGTAGGAGAGCTTACTTTCCTAGCTTAAGATATCGCTAGTAATTCCGCTATAATATATTAATAATATATTAGTAATAAGTAACTACCCCTAACATCGTTATTAATTAATATTACTTATATAAGCTTTAATAGAAGATATAGTTCGCTATATAGGGGTATAATATAATTAAGGGAGAGGGAAAGAATATAGAGATAAAAGAGCTATATAGAAGATTATAAAGTCGGTTAATATACTAAGCCGAAGGAGGATTATTAGCTACTTAATTTTGCTGAGCGTAAGCGAAGCAAATAATACAGGCAATATAGTCAAGAATACTATGCCAAAAAACCCGCCTTGCGAATTCTGAGATCCTGGCCTCTGATTGGCTGGAGAATTTACCAGTCATGTGAACAGGGTAGGGTTAGTCACGTGATTCGACTTTGAGATATAGATACCTTAGTGCCTGATAAATCACGTGAGTACCCTATAATCACGTGATATATACCGATCTACGCCGGATTCGGCGGCGATCACGTGAGCACCCTATAATCACGTGATATATACCGATCTACGCCGGATTCGGCGGCGATTATATAAGCACCCTATAATCACGTGATATATACCGATCTACGCCGGATTAGGCGGCGATCACGTGATTACGCTATAATCAGTGGCCTAAGGCACTAACTAGCTATATCACGTGATCCCGGGATATATCTAATCTATACCGGATTAGGCAGCGATCACGTGATTACGATATAATTAGTAGCCTAAGGCACTAACTAGCTATATCACGTGATCCCGGGATATATCTAATCTACGCCGGATTAGGCGGCGATCACGTGATCACGCTATAATCAGTGGCCTAAGGCACTAACTAGCTATATTACGTAATCCCGGGATATATCTAATCTATACCGGATTAGGCAGCGATCACGTGATTACGATATAATTAGTAGCCTAAGGCACTAACTAGCTATATTACGTGATCCCGGGATATATCTAATCTACGCCGGATTAGGCGGTAATTACGTAAGCACTATATAATTAGTAGCCTAAGGCACTAACTAGCTATATCACGTGATCCCGGGATATATCTAATCTACGCCGGATTAAGTAGCGATTACGTAATCACGATATAATTCTAAGGTTACGTATTTAATTTAATTTAACTTTACTAACCGAATTATTATATATATATATATCTATATAGAACGGTATAAAAGTAGGCCTAGATAAGATACTTAGGTATTACCTCCTGATTAAAAGAGGGTTTAAACCCTAGCTACTATAAGTATTAGTAAGCGCTTATACCGCTATATAATCCGGTAATAGTATAGGGGTTCTACTAACTAAAGAGTACGGTTATAGGTAAGTATAGGACAAATATAGAAAAAACTAGGTATATAGCGTAGTGGTTAAATACGATATATATCTTAAAGGTCGCGAGTTCGAACCCGGCTCCGACTAAAATAAAAGTAAATTACTCTAATTAGATAACCGATTAGTAGATCGATTAGATTAGATACTCGATAGTAAAATCTAGATTAGATTAAATACTAAATTAGATTAGATCGATTAGTAAATTATTTAGATTAGATACTCGATCTAGAATCTAGATTAGATTAGATTATAGACTACCTTAGCTATATAATAGTCTAGATAGTAAGCTAACTAAACTACTAATCCACCTACTAACTAGCTATTAATTAAGCGGGTAATCTAGCTACTAAGCTAGCTGCTAAACTAGCTACTAATCTAGATAGTAGCCTAGCTAGCTACTAAGCTAGATAGTAGCCTAGATAGTAAACTACCTACTAGATACTAAGCTAGCTGCTAAGCTAGCTACTAAACTAGCTACTAAATACCTAGCTACTAACCTAGCTACTAACCTAGCTGCTAACCTAGCTACTAACCTAGCTGCTAAGCTAGATAGTAGCCTAGATACTAACCTAGCTACTAAACTAGCTACTAAACTAGCTACTAACCTAGCTACTAAACACCTAGCTACTAACCTAGCTACTAACCTAGATAGTAAACTACCTACTAGATACTAAGCTAGCTGCTAAACTAGCTACTAAGCTAGCTGCTAAACTAGCTACTAAGCTAGCTGCTAAGCTAGCTACTAAACTACCTACTAAGCTACCTACTAAGCTACCTGCTAAACTAGCTACCAAGCTAGCTACTAAGCTAGCTGCTAAGCTAGCTGCTAAGCTAGCTGCTAAGCTAGCTACTAACCTAGCTACTAACCTAGCTACTAACCTAGCTACTAAACTAGCTACTAACCTAGCTGCTAAGCTAGATAGTAGCCTAGATAGTAAACTACCTACTAGATACTAAGCTAGCTGCTAAGCTAGCTACTAAACTACCTATTAAGCTAGCTGCTAAACTAGCTGCTAAGCTAGCTACTAAACTACCTACTAAGCTAGCTGCTAAGGTAGATAGTAGCCTAGATAGTAAACTACCTACTAGATACTAAGCTAGCTATAAACTACCTACTAAGCTAGCTACTAAGCTAGCTGCTAACCTAGCTACTAACCTAGCTACTAACCTAGCTACTAAACTACCTACTAAACTAGCTGCTAAGCTAGCTGCTAAGCTAGATAGTAGCCTAGCTACTAAGCTAGATAGTAGCCTAGATAGTAAACTACCTACTAGATACTAAGCTAGCTACTAAACTAGCTGCTAACCTAGCTACTAACCTAGCCCCTAGCTACTAACCTAGCTCCTAGCTACTAACCTAGCCCCTAACTACTAATCTAGCTCCTAGCTCCCAATCTAGCTCCTAGCTCCCAATCTAGCTACTAGCTAGCTTAGCAGCTGCCTATATAGCTAATACTCTCTCTCTAGGACTAATATCTTAGTCAAGTATTATAATTCCTCCCCTACCCCCACCCCCTTAGGGGTGGGGGGGTGGGAGGAGGTTAAATTCCCCTACTACTCTTTATCGCCTATATCCCTATATAGACCTAGCTATAGGTATCTTAAGCCTTCTTGAAAGCTAAATCCTTTTGCTTCTGCTAAGCTCAGCAAAATATCACCCGTATGCGTATCCACCCCTAGTGGTCGCTTACGGGTAGCTGGTAGAAATTAAATTAATCGATTATTAATCGATTAATTAATAATTTAATCTAATAATCGATTAAACTAATTTCACTTTCTCGTTCTAATATAAATATCTTTATCTAATTATATATATATATATATATATATATTATAAAACCTTACTTAGTTATTCTAATATAATAATATTTTATTCGCCTTTTTTTCTCTAATTATTTATATATATAGTAAGATCTAGCTCTAAATTTTATTACCCCTATATTAGAAATCTTTATTATCTAGTAGTTTATATTAAAACGTTAGGATATAGACTTAGTATAATCGATTGTTAATCGATTAATAATCGATTAACCTTACTTAGTTATTCTAATATAATAATATTTTATTCGCCTTTTTTTCTCTAATTATTTATATATATAGTGAGATCTAGCTCTAAATTTTATTACCCCTATATTAGAAATCTTTATTATCTAGTAGTTTATATTAAAATATTAGGGTATAGACTTAGTATAATCGATTATTAATCGATTAATAATCGATTAATCTTACTTAGTTATTCTAATATAATAATATTTTATTCGCCTTTTTTTCTCTAATTATTTATATATATAGTAAGATCTAGCTTTAAATTTTATTACCCCTATATTAGAAATCTTTATTATCTAGTAGTTTATATTAAAATATTAGGGTATAGACTTAGTATAATCGATTATTAATCGATTAATAATTAATTAACCTTACTTAATTATTCTAATATAATAATATTTTATTCGCCTTTTTTTCTCTAATTATTTATATATATAGTAAGATCTAGCTCTAAATTTTATTACCCCTATATTAGAAATCTTTATTATCTAGTAGTTTATATTAAAATATTAGGGTATAGACTTAGTATAATCGATTATTAATCGATTAATAATCGATTAACCTTATTTAGTTATTCTAATATAATAATATTTTATTCGCCTTTTTTTAGTTTAATCGATTATTAATCGATTAATAATCGATTAAAAAAACTAAAAATAAACTCTAAAACTCCGATTTTACTACTACTATACTATTTAATTAGAAACGTCTTCTAGATCTATATTAGGTATAATCTCGAAGTTATCTAGATCTATTTTAAATACTACTTCCTTATTCTCCTCCTCCCCTATCGTTAGCTCCTATAATAAGCCTAATATCTTAGAATTAACGAAGTACGTAAAAAGATTATACTCTATTCGGCGTAAAAGCTTCCTATAATCTAGTAATATATTATTAATATATTAGTAAAGTATTAAAATAGTATTTAAATAGAGGATATTATCTTTACGAGTCTTATTATACTTATAAGAAGCGTATAGATACTAAATCTATAGGTAATATTAATAGATATTATCTATTATTATAGTAAGATTTATCTAAGGCTATATTAGTCGAATAATATATTATAAATATATTATTACTTACTATAATAATACCCCGAATTATCTTTATAAAGACCCGCGGCTTTTAAGCTACGCGTACGTTATAACCTACGATAATATCCTTATACTATTCTAGAATTATTTAATATTAGTAAGATTAACCTAAGCTTTAATATATTAATAATACTATACTAAGAGATTCTTATATAGCCTTACCTAATAGATAGCCGATAGTAGTAAAAGTAAGGGTCCTAAAGATTATTAGGTACTTATTCTTATAGTACGTCTTTAGATTAGTAAAATAGGTAAACTTAGTCTAGAGAAATATATTAATAATAATTTATATACTTTACCTAGATAGGTATATCTATAGATAATTAATTTATAATTAATTTACTTACTATTATACTATAGCCTACTATATAATAATATACCTTATTATAATAAAGTAAGTATTAACTAAGAACCTAGAATAGAAGATATTAGTATTATATAATACTTTTATAATAGATTAATTTAATTTATATTAGTACTAATATTAGGTAGCTAGAAAGCGTCTCAGTTAATATCTAGATACTTTTAGTATACCTCCGAGTTTTTAATCGATATTATAGAGGCGAGGTAGATAAATATTAAGATAGTAAGATAGTAAGATAGTAAGATAGTAAGATAATTTAGATAGTAGGAAGTAGAGATAAAAGTGATTTTCGAGAGTTAATAAGTAATTAATAATAATAAAGAGTAGTAATTATTAATTAAAGCCTTATTTCGATATTAAAAGTAGGCCTAATTTAGATATTAAAAGTAAGCCTAATTTAGATATTAAAATAGATAATATATTAATAATCTATAAAAATCTATTAAATTCTATCTTTAAAAGTAAGCCTTATTTCGACGTTAAAAGTAAGCCTTATTTTAATATTAAAAGTAAGTCTAATTTCGACGTTAAAAGTAAGCCTTATTTCGACGTTAAAAGTAAGCCTTATTTCGACGTTAAAAGTAAGCCTTATTTTAATATTAAAAGCGAGTCTAATTTAGATCTTAGAAGTAACCTAGATCCTAGCTATAAAAGAAAGTAATATAAAGTTGTTTAGTAATATAATATATTAATAATATATTATTAATATATTATTTTTTTATATCCTCCTAAGGTCTATTATAATTAAAGAATATATTAAGAACTTATTATTAAGGTATTATAAACTATATATAGATTATATTACTTTATTAAGGAAAGATTAATAATATATATCTATATCTAGGAGTCTTCTTCCTACTCCTCTAATTCTTCCTTTAAGATAAAGTAGTCGAATAGATCGTACTTAGCTTAGCGGTCGAATTTATTATATACTTATAATATATTAGTAATAACTTTATAATACCTTATTTCTTTATATATACCTTTAGCTTAGTCGTTATATTTATATATAGCGTATAGTATATAGACCTTTAGGTAGTTAGTATTAATAATAGCTATTATAACGATTATATTAGTCTAAGTAAAAGATTAGAATAATAATAATATATTATTAATAACTTAAACTTACTAATATAACTCTTTTAACTATCTTAGTTAGTATAGGTAGTTTAGTAGCTATTAAGGCGCGCGTAGCTATATAGCGGTCGTATACTACTATAACTTCCTCGAACTAGCCTATAAGATATTAGTATTAATAAATTAATAATAGATTAAAACTAACTAATCGACTTAGATACTACCTCCCCTTTTAGCCTACTAATCGATAAGAAGGCGAAATTACTAAAGACCTTAGGGTACTTATTCTTATAATAGGTCTTTAGGTTCGCGAAGAGGGTAAACTTAGTCTAGAGAAATATATTAATAATAAATTATACCGTATAGTTTTAAGATTAAAGTAAAATACCCGGACGCGATAGCCGTTAGCTCGGTAGTAAGCTTCGTTATAGTATATTAAGTCCTATATATTAACCTAGTAGTAGTTATTAGTATATATAATATATTTATAATAGATTTTTTCCCTTAGTTTAGTCTTACGTTCTATTCGATAGGGGGAGCTCTAGGTTATTAAAGTCTACCTCTATATACCGCTTTTATGCTTTAGAAGCCTTAACTAACATTATAACGAAGTGTTTAATAGGTTTTAAATAAATTAATAATATAATACTAGTATAGGGTCGTAAGGTTAATAGATAGTATATGAAGAGTTTGATTGGTTAAGAAGTCAGTATTACAATGTTTTAATTACAGATTAGGGGTGTTGAGCTGACCGGTATAGATAAGATAAAACAAATCACGTGACTGGGTGGGGCCACCGGTCAGCTCAACTTTGGACACAGGGGTCAGCTCATCTGCATCCTGGTCATCGCCCTCTAGTCATGTGATCATAGCTCTAGCAATTGTCATCACCTCTGCCCGGGACAGCTCATCGCTTGGCTCCCGTTCAATCGAAATCGTGACCAAAGTATGCGAGGGTGGTCCTTTTGGATAAGACAATTTCTTCGGCACGAACGTAAAGCCCGACCATTGTAACGATCCATACAAAGCTCCTTTGAATTCCTCGGCGAAAACCAATCGTTCATCACCGCCACTATAAAGCGTATGTTTGTATACTGACCGTGATTGGCGCTAAATCTCTTACCTCGCTATCCATTTGGACTTTTGCCTAAGGTTAGGTGGGACTTCATTGTCTCCTCGGTGGAAGTCCCGGCGGAACAGGAAGAACATCCGTTCTAGAGCAGCATAGACATACCGGACCTGGGAATGAAGCCCACTAACTGATGGGTGGTACTGGGCGTTATCCCATCCCTCGGTGGTGCGCTTTAGCTTTTCCTCACATTCGGAGTCGGCAACAAGAACAGGGGCATTCCATGTAGCGCCCTGAGGTCGAAAGAAAATGGGCTTCGGGGGATTGAGGTGCTTGCCATCCTCATCTAACTCCAGGAGTTGACAATCGACGCCAACAAACCTGTAGGAGGTGGGGTGGGGTAAATCAGGTCGGAGGGGTGATCTTCGGCGTTGGTGTAGACTTTGTCAATAGCTGCAATGACTTGGTCACGGGCTTGCAAAAGCTCCCGTTTGCGATTCCGCGTAGTAGGCATAATGATTGTCAGAGCTAAAGGCCAAGTGGAAGTTCGTTGAAGAAATAAGGGATGATATGGATAGAAAGTTTGGGGTCAACGATGACCGCGGGAATTCTATTCTGAAGGCGTAGGGCCTAAGGCTTCTATAACACCTTGGGTCTGCTAATACCTTCGTTTTACAGCCCTGGAGATTTGTCTCTATTCACAATATATACCTACATTTCATTCATGTGCTTCGTCAACAGGTAACTAGACTCAAATCTGCCGAAAAAGAAAGGGAAGCCAAAGTTGATTATTCTCTCGATTTATAAACATGGTCTCTGATCAGTCGGTAAGCCGGTAAGGCCGGGAGCAAAGTAAGAATAATCATGAAGCAAGAGACAAAGTAGGGATAATCATGAAGCAATCCCAAAGATCCGCCGACGAAATGGTAAGGTTCTGCCAGGCCACACCCCATGCCTAAGGCACCAACATGTGAATAACCTCATGACACTATATATCATAACAACGAGCCCCTTCAAGTCCCTTCATATTCATTCCTAAACCTATCAAAAGGTTAGGAACTATTCGATCTATCCCTATGAAAGGACATTTAGAATCTCGCCTTAGTCGTCGTAAATCGAATGAACAACATAAATGTGTCGGATGGAAAGTATTAGTTCCCTGGGACGTGCCGGATACACTGATCGCGAACGGAATTGAACTAAGCGAGATTAAAACAATATTTTGATCTCATCAATTCTACTGACTTTTCTTTCGTTCTCGAAGTTCTTAACTCTTCCCCTCTCACCCGAGAATGGATAAACAAACCCGGAATAAGCGTTGCGATGAAGTTAAGCGACTCTACACGCTACTTAAGAGTTGTGAATTTTGGTTTCTTTCCCCCCGTGATCTCCAAGGCCTCGGAATCTATAGCCAGCAAGTTGGACTAAACATACTAGGACGAAATGGAAGCATAGCGCTCCTGAACTATGTGGACTTAGTAGAAGGAACTATTAGCGTATACTAAGTCTCCGAGAAGTTTTTCAGCCAAGCTTTAACCCACATGCAATTATGGAACTTTTATCCGATGTTCCCGCAAATCATGTAGAGAATTGCCTTACTCTCCAAGAAGTAAGCGCTATTCTCACCGTGATGGTTGCTCGAACATCCAATCGGCCTACACTTCCCAGCTACTACAACATAGAGATTTCCTAAGCACTTTTTTAGTTATTGGTTTTTTCATACACGGGACACAAACATGGAAGAATAATTCAAGCTTCAATACATCGAGAAAGCTTGCTTTTGCAATATTCTCAGCTATGGAGTTTCGCGGATGACGAAACGGCACCAGTTGAACTTTTCGTTCGTTATGATATGAGCCAGCCAGTTCCCATAGCCTTGGAAGAGTCGAATCCTATTATTGGTTCTCTTGTCGGCCCTGCCGCGTTTATGAGCTTGAATTAGCTATTTAATACAGACCCTACCACAAGTATTTACCCGCATTTTTACCCTACCACCACAGTATATATATCTCTTTACATCTCTACGTAGCACTACCAATTTTTGGGCTATATGAATTTTAAAATATAGGTTTAAAACCTAAAGATCTCTCTCGCTTAGGATCAAAATTTAATATTTTGTGTAGTACACCTTAGCTTTTAGAAGACGGGTGGTCAAAAGGACCCCGAAGGGCACAGATCATGAAGGGCAAATGAGGCACACGGCCCCGGTCTATAATAATCCAATGAACTAATTGCCAATCTTAAGTCTACCTTCTTCATTTGAACTCCCAACCAGACCCTCTAATGTTGACAGACCTGAAATTTTCAACTGGACCCCTTCCTTCCCCTTCTGTCGTCGACAAATATTTTCAATCGCATATCGACGCGGTCTGAGGCTTGCCACAACATCGATTTGGGAGAAAAGAAACATCTTACTACATATGAATCTTTGCCCATGAGAGTAGCAATCCGCACTCCAAAGGATTAATCCCAATCATGACACGCATATGGCCGAAGGGCGGTCTTATGTCTCTTATCAATGTACAAGTCGAGCCCGAGAAGGATCCTGCATCCCTCGATCCTGCATATCTTGTCAAGTGGGATCAGGACGAGGTTTTGAATCCTCAGAATTGGACTCCCAGGTACAAATGGTGGGTAACATCTCAACTGGGCATGCTTGCTTTTGCAGGTAGTCTGGGGTCAAGCATCACTACATCGGCCGATGACACCATCGCGAGATATACTGGCGTGAGCAGCGAGGTTGCTGTGCTAGATGTATCCCTGTATATGTGAGTGGGGTTCAATTAAGACACTAGAGATGACGCTAACAATGATACCAGGCTTGGCTTTGTCTTCGGACCTATCATCTGGGCTCCTCTTTCAGAAATCTGGGGCCGAAGAATCAGCATACTTCCCGCCGTCTTTTGTCTAGCATTATTCTCCATCGGCACTGGCGTAAGCACAAATGCAGCCTCGGTGTTTGTCACACGCTTTTTTGCGGGCTTATTCGGCTCTGCTCCGATTAGCAATGCCACCGCCGCACTAGGTGATATGTGGAGTAAAGAGACGCGTGGGACTGCAATCACTCTCTATGCAGTGGCAGTGAATGGCGGCCCGGCGCTAGGTCCAGTGATCGGTGCAGCGCTCTTGTTGAATCCCCATATGGGCTGGCGCTGGACCGCGTACATCCACGCAATCTGGGTCTTTGTCATTTTCACTTTGACCTTCTTCTGTTTGCCAGAGGTCTACCCGCCAGTTTTACTGAAGCGCAAAGCACAGCGACTCCGAAAAGAGACTAATGACTCGAGATTTTATCATCCACATGAACATTTGAAACTCGATGTCAAATCCGTTCTTACGAAGCAGCTCGCCCGTCCATTGCGAATGCTATTCACTGAGCCGATTGTCACTTGTATTGCCTTCTATGGTTCCTTTGTCTACGGTGTGATGTACCTAACCCTTGAGGTATTTCCAATTGCATTCCAACAAGCCCGGGGTTGGAACCACGTTGTCGGTTCTTTGCCGTTCCTTGGATTGTTGATTGGTGTCATCTCCTCGGTGGGTCTCAATATCTGGAACCAATATCGCTATAACCGGATATCCAGAGAGGCAAATGGGAAAGCGGTGCCCGAAGCACGACTTCCGCCTATGGCATTCGGAGCGGTTTTCATTGTCACAGGCCTCTTCTGGTTTGCTTGGACCGCTGAACCATCTCACCACTGGATCCTGCCATGTCTGGCAGCTGTCTTTATAGGCATTGGATTTAACTGCATTTTCCAGCAGTGTTTGAACTTCTTGATTGATGTGTATCGGATATATGCTGCTAGCGCCACGGCGGCTGTTACCCTTCTTCGGAGTTTGCTGGCTGCCGGGCTTCCCTTGGCGGCTAAACCGATGATCAAGGCTTTGGGGATTGGGCCTGCTATTTCCATTGTTGGAGCTGTGGCTGCGGTTCTATTGCCTGTGCCGTTCTTGTTTATGAAGTATGGCCCAAAGCTGCGGGGATTATCAAAGCTTGCGCCTGAAGATTCTTAGACTTGCCGATAACTGTTTTGTTCCTAATTAGTCCTAACCATGACCGTAGCTGTCTCATCCATATGGATCGGATACTTTCATCCCTAGAAAGAGGTTCGGTGTGCCTTCGGGATGTAAACCGAGAATGTATCGTATTCTAATGTTATCCTATCTCTGTAACTAGTCACAATGGTTCAATCGTAGATAGACTCGCGGTTGGTTATTGACTACAAAATTACTTGTATTACTTTGTATTGTTTTCTGGTTCATATCCAAAAATAAGTTATTGCATGCTGTATATCTATTTAGTTGTCTGTCTTTTTTTTTTTTTTTTTTTTTTTTTTTTTTCAAAAATGCCAAAATATAAATGATAACCAAAAAGTCCTCCACCATGAGACCAATGCGTAAACAACCATTGTAAATAAATTGATCATACTCCCCAGTTGCTGATTGATCATCTGGGCTTAAGGGTTAGCAGGGATGGGCTCAATCTCGAATCTTAGCTCTGTTGTACCGTCATTCCAAGCGACTGCTCGAGCGATACGGACCGTACCTCTGGGGAAACATGATATAAGAAGGATGGCGGCTGCTCTGCCTAATTTTGTGCCGAGGAGTTCCTCATACTCACGAGTGCCACGTTCGATTTTGAGGCATGGCTCATTACGCGCAGTGGAGAAATCGCGGCCATGCCTGGCATAAGCTACCCGCCTGATATATGGTGCGGTCTCGCTATTGACAATCATTTCAAACATGATATGTCTCAGAGTGCTAATGGGGTGGTCCCACTCATACACGGCCCTGGCGACTACATTCCACTGAACGCAATCGTGCCTGAAAATGCTTGTAGCAACAAGTACACCCGGTCCGACTATGTGTTCGAAGCCATTAGTCATGCCTGCAAGTCCAAACTTATCTAGGATCTCTTGGTCGACGACTGGGCTGAAAACCGTTGATTTCCGGTAACTATTTGGTGTGGTATCAAGTCCCATGGATTCGGGTTCGGCTCCTTGAAAAAGGTTGCCGAGATTTTGGAAATTTGATTCTTTAACTTGGAAACGACTTTCTTCCGGGAGGTTGTTCATCAGGTCGTGTAGGGTCGTGGTTGTCTGGGCAATATCGCAGTTTGGTTCGTTTGGGTCTTCTAACCAAGCTATTACTTGAGCTCCTTTTCGTCGGAATGTGGCCACTTGCGCATCCTTAGGCATTGGATACATGTCGTACTCGAAGTCGGAGAAGGAGTCCTCGAAGCCGGGAGAAGGAGAACGCACTACTTTTTTCCTTTGTGTTGGACTATCCAAGATCTCCTGACTGGAACGTATACGCTTAGCACGGGGGGGAACTACCAGCTGTAGCAGCTGGGCTCAATTCTTGACCTTCCTGTGCAGTATCCTCGACGCGTCCCCGCTTCCTGCTGTTAGGGGACTGCTCGGCTTGTTCGACTTGACCCGCGGGCGTTGTAGGTCTGTCAGTGCGGGATCGTGAACCGAAGTATACCATTCCCTCGGCTGAGATATCCTCTTGATCTTCCTCATCATCTTCTGGAAGTCCGGGGGCTGTAGGGAAGTAAAAAAGTTCATCACCGGGTTCAGCCTCTGGTATGTCAGTGTCGTCAACTTCGGCATCTGGTATCTCAATATCGTCAACATCCCTGGGCTCGTTAATATCAATATCACTCAATTCAGGTGTGATTCCCGTGTGAGAGCCTTCTCTTGAAGGCGGGAGTGGGGGGTATTCCTCCTCGCTGATGTTATCTTCACTGTCGCCGGCGGCCTTCGCGGCTTTACCCAGCTGTAGCCTCGCGGTTTTACTTAGCTTTGTCTTCGGGGACTTACCCGGCCTTGCAACTCCGCCTTGCGCGGAGACTCGACCTCGCCTTGCCGTTCGAGTTGGCGTTGGGGAGGATCGAGCTGGCCTTTTTGTTCGGACAATCTCTGAATCTCTGGGTGGGGGTGGGACCGGGCTTGCGGGCTGCTTAGGGTGCATTACGCTAAGTGGAATGTCAGGTCCAGTAGGCTGTTTAGTAACAGGGAGTACTGGGTTTTGGGAATTCTGGCCACGTCTGTTGCGGCGGCAGACGCCCAAGCACTTGTGGATACAGCGGCAGATTAGCGTCATTGTTGATGAATACGTCGGACAATTGTATTGTTGGGAGTAGTTGGAATGAAATGTAAGGCTGGTTGGATCTGTTGTGTTGTACTTGTTGGATGATACTGTTGGAATGGAGAGCAATAGACAGATATGGACGAAGTTATATACGTTTAGCCAATGTCTTTGTTTCTGCTTAACCTGGGTCTGACCCCTAGTCCTTAGAAGGACGAAACATCACGGAAATAGGCTGGTCCAAAATAAGACCAGGGTACAGACAATGGAGACAAGTGCAAAGAGAAGAGTATCCAAGACAAGATAAAGGGACTCGACCTTGGAGGGACAATAAGGGCGGCCAATTTGAAAATCCAAGGATAGAACTCAAGGAATGGACAAAGAGAAGTCTAACAATGCTCTTTCGATCGCACCTACGAGTCTGAAGTAAATAAAGCATCAAAGAAAAGGCTGAAACGCTTACCAAGTCCACCCTAGTTCCTCCAAGGCCGTCAAACAACAATATACTATGCTATTGTCGACTGTCTAAGCGATGAACAAAGTACAATGTTGAAGGACAAGCAAGATTTAATATTAGGTTGCTCCTCAAAGGGCGAACAATAAAAGAGTTGGAAATGAGATGTATCTTCAAAGAGAGCATACTATTTGTAGATCCCAAAATGCCCATAGATACTCTTGTTTGACCAAGTCCTTGAAATCATCAAGGACTTCTTGGATGTGTTGGCAGACAACAGTCGAACAATCAGATTTAGTTCTTTCTCTGGAATAACCCATTGTTCGACTATAATCATACCCTCGCGATGCTGAGACATGCCCGAGGAATGTCCTCTCCTGCGCAGTTCATCATATTCGGCTGAATTTTGGCAAAGTTGTTTGATCAAAACTGGGATAGACTCTGTTTCGTGATGCAGGATTTTCTCTCTAAGTTCTCGTTTTGCTAGGGTGCGCAGAAGCTCGAACAAAGAATGAAATATTTGACGCGAACTTTGTCATTCCTGTGATACAATTTGGTAGGTTTATAAAGTGTCCCTCAAAATGGAAGCCGGACACATTTTGACACTCGGCACTGATCATCGACGAGCTTAGTTTCGACATCATGTCGTGGTTGAAATCCAGTATTACTTCGTCGAGGCGAAGGCTAATCTCCTCTAGGATATTCTTTAACCACGTTAGAGTTCGAGTTTCTTTGACCATCTCATCAAATGGAAGGCGGTCATTCTTTGGATCCCAAAGCAAGATGCAGGGGAAATTGCGAGTCCCATAGGAGTGTCCAGATATTTTCGAATCGTTCATCCGGCCATTTGTGCTTTTGGTGGAGTTCTCTCGCTCGGCCGAAAAGAAAAAGTGTTGGAACAATTGGCCCGACGACGTTTTGGGTGTGAAGAGCAGGCTGGAGTGTTGTTTTATAAGCTCATCCAACGTGGATGGGTCCCTTATCCACACCGCTTGCACCTCCGCTGATTCTCAGGCGAATGAGGCAGCACATTAGCCCAGGAACATACAATACAGGTCTAGGCCTGTTCAAAGTGAGGAATGAAGACGCCCTATGATAATCTAAGCTGAGTTCTTCGGAGGCAGGGATCAACATGTAGGAGGGTGTCAGATCAAAAGTTGAGCCCGGGTGAGGGCAAGTTTTAATAAAGATGATTCGAGTATCCCGGGACATGATCTATCTAGGTAAGCCGCATGTGGACATAGTCAGGTAGTATGTATGTCGGGTGCCGCTGACGTCCCTCAATATATTAGTGGCTCAGCCGGTATCTGAGACCTGAAATGCCCTGGGGTTCCGAAGACTTACGGAGTACTCCGTACAAAGAATAGTATTCTTGTATTTCCCCCTGTACTATCTCTAATTAGTCTGGGAGTACAAGTAGGGTTTCATTGTTACCGGAACATTTCTTCTCATCTGATGAGCCTCAATAGGCGAAGATTGCCTTTGCGTCCATCGTACTTTCAGTGGCACATTTTCCATTCATTCGGGTCCATGCGGTGTATTTGGCGTATTTTGGCGTATTTGGCGCATGTCATAACAAAGACCGGGGTCTTATGTGCTGATTGGCCTAGAACCTTCGCTTTGAGGTTATCACGGTCTCATTTGCTGACGGATGGTTGCATCGGTCTTGGCTGGCTTGGCCATGTCATTTGCCATCCAACCGCATTCGTTTTTTCTACACTCTCCATAATCTATCGGCAGTGGCAGTGCCGACGAGTTACAATCATGATATGATTCGGAGAAAAACGGAAATGAAGGCACTTAGGGAAAATAATCTACCAAATATGGTAAATATGGTATATCAGTATCCTTGTTTTGAGGCTTGCGCCATCTTTCAAGCCATAATACAAGTGATGACTACTATCCGTACAGAGTACCTAGGTACCTATAACGCCGAGGTATTTATTTTGCAAACGGTACATTACATCCAACCACATTTAACCACAATCGATGTAGTTAGCGTTGAATTGTGTTGACCAGTGACAATCAACCAAATCCGCCCCCAAAACCTTCCCCCATGGAACTTCCCACATCCCCGCGTCGCCCGACGCCTTCCCCGTATCTTGGCCAGCCCCAGACATTGGAGACTACCCCAGTCATCTCGGATTACCGCTTTTGTCAATCCGGGGGAAAAAGAAGAAAGTGGGCTATATATACCCGCTGATCGGCATCTTTATCATGTCCGTATTTTGTTTCGATCTTCTCATGTTTGAGCATCATGTTCGGCATTCCGAAGTTCTTTGGCTGGAGAGGCCGGTCTCTTAACTTGGCTATCAGTTCCCTTGGTAGTCTTGACTTCTTGTATGATACTATTCACTATTCTTTAATTTAATTTTTTTGAAACTTGCGACTAACCATTATAAGGCTGTTCGGTTATGATCAAGGTGTCACGGGTGGTCTGCTAGACCTGCCTTCCTTCATCAAATACTTCCCCGATATCAATCCAAACGACCCTACAATCGCCGGTGACGAGTTCCAACCCATTCGATCGCAGCGCAGTTTGAATCAAGGCATTGCAGTCGCATCGTACAATCTGGGATGTTTCTTCGGCGCCGTCTTGACTGTCTTCATCGGTAATCCGCTAGGTCGACGAAGGACTATCTTCTGTGGCTGTGTAATCATGGCTACTGGCGCTCTATTGCAATGCACCGCATATTCTCTTCCTCATTTCATTGTCGGTCGAATTGTCACTGGTGTTGGTAATGGCATGAATACAAGTACTGTACCGACATGGCAGTCCGAGTCAGCAAAGGCACACGATCGTGGTAAGATGGTGATGATCGAGGGTATGCTCATTACTGGAGGTATTACTCTGAGTTACTGGATTAACTACGGTGAGTTTGAAACACCATCTTCGATAGAACCACGACATGCATTTACTAACATAATCCTGAATTAGGCATGTCATTCATTGGGGATAAAGAGGTCGCCTGGCGATTCCCTCTCGCTTTCCAGATCACTTTCGCTATCATTATCTTCTGCTCTATTCTCAATCTGCCCGAGTCTCCAAGATGGCTTGTTATGCAAGGCCGGACAGACGAAGCTTTGGAGATTCTCGAGTGTCTAAATGAGAAATCTCGGGATGACCCCTACATCAAGAACGAGCTCATCTCCATCGAAGAAACTGTCAAGGAAATGAGCAAGGGTTCTTTTAGGAGTCTGTTCAAGATGAGCGAGTATCGAGAATTCCATCGCGTGGCACTTGCCTACGTCAATCAGATGTTCCAGCAAATTTCTGGAATTAATCTTATCACTTACTACGTGAGAATCTCTAGCCCCCTCAACTAATACGCTAACCCTATACTAATCAACTTCATCAGGCCCCTTCACTATACGCCGAGATTGGTCTTGGAAGCGGCAACCTTCCAAAGTTGCTCGCTGCTTGCAACGGCACGGAATACTTGATGGCTGCGTTTATTCCTATTTTCATTATCGAAAAAGTTGGACGTCGTCCACTGATGCTGTTCGGCGTATGTTACCCACTCCCATCCGGCCTCAAATCCCGCATGAACTAACCAAGAGTTACAAAGGCCGCTGGCATGTCAATTTCAATGGCCGTTCTAGCCGGCACCAACTACCGCTTGACCGTACTAAACGATAGCCGCGCCGGTATCGGACAAGCAGTGTTCCTATTCGTCTTCAACACCTTCTTCGCCATCGGTTGGCTCGGAATGACCTGGTTGTACCCAGCCGAGATTGTACCTCTACGAATTCGCGCTCCAACCAACGCACTAGCCACCAGCGCCAACTGGATCTTCAACTTCATGGTCGTGATGATCACCCCCGTTGCATTCGAAAATATTGGATACAAGACCTATATCATTTTCGCTGTCATGTAAGATCTAACATCCGCTATGCCTGCATATTAAACCAGAACTTGAAACTAACAACCGACAGAAACGCTTTCATGTTCCCATGCGTTTACTTCTTCTTCCCGGAGACTCGATACCGTTCCCTGGAGGAGATGGACGCCATCTTCAAGAAGTCGACTAATATCTTCGATGTCGTGACTATCTCCGTTAAGGAACCTTACCGCTATGATAAGCATGGCGAGCTCAAACCTGAGTATCTTGAGGAGGCTATCCGTCAGGCGAGCGTTGATGTGCACATCGCCGGCGAGAAGTTTGATAGCGATGAGAGTGGTCATGAGAAGAATGGTCATGAGATCAAGTCTTGAGGTTGGTTGTGTACGTTGGTGTATATTGTTTATACCCGTGGTGCTAGTGTGATTTGATACTAATATCCCACTGAATCCGTTTCTGTATGTATGGCTTTAGATGTAAAGGGAGGTAATTACACAGTTTCTATGTCGAATGTTGATTATAAGGTCAATATATGTTGATACATATTTATAAGACGAACTTTCCTTTTCATGATAGATAGTAATTCTCTTCTCAAGTGAACAAGTCACTCTGTGCTAGCAGTGTATTAACATAAAGACATCGATGGACGGAAATGGTAAAATTCGTGAGTAAATTGTAATTCTACATAGCTATGAATATAAACTATCTGTGTTGGAACAAGTCGAAGGATCCGGGTATTCCAGCTCATCTCAGCGTGACACGCATATTATGCGAGATCGATGTCAATCAAGGGACTCGAGGAAGATGCTTGCGAGTTCGAAATCGAAGAGAAACAAAAAAAAAAAAAAAAAAGGTTCACGGGACACAACCCAAATAAAATAAAAAGGAGGCAAAAGAAGAGAAAAAGTAGGTATGAAAAGACGGCCGGTCTTTTGTTAACATTACAAGTATGCCAGTGGAAATACAGACAAGATGGCATGCAAGACACGGACGGAAGATTCAGAAGATGAAAACAAAATAACGGATAAATGATTCAGATGCGGGGATATGCACCCAGCGCAAAGCATAGATTCAAGGGGGGTTCGTTCGTCACGGACGCGGGCTGTAGGGGGGATATCAAGATCGAGGCGAACAATGTGGTCATATTAGGCAAGCTCATTTCCGTCCAGCGGGGACACTGACACGTCAGCGGGAATGCCTATGTTCTGCATAAGACGGAGGCTCTATGCGGAGGTGTGGGTCATTCAGATTAAGCGTCATGGGTGGGGACTGGCTTCCGCGAGATCGAGCCGGACGGAGAAGTCGGCGGGGAAATCGGCGGGGAAGTCGGCAGGGCTGGAAGCTCGCTGGTGGGAGCAGGAGTAGGAGCGGCTAAGGGACTTGGCATTGATACAGCAGCAGGAGCAGGCGCAGGCGCAGGAGCCGCCGAGGGACTGGAAACTTGCAGCGCGGCGGGCACAGGAGCGGGAGCAGGATCAGCAGCGGCTAATGGACTTGAAACGGAAGGCGCAGCGGGAGCAGGGGCCGCAGGGGCAGGAGCGGCCAATGGACTTGAAACAGCAGGTGCGGCCGGCGCTGCCATGGGCGGAGCGACGTTGCTGGCACTATTGCTGCGTTGGCGTTGGTTGACAGGCATCACAGGCCGCTGCATTCCAGGAGGCCCGTATGGACCAGGGCTCATCGAGCGCGGGCCGGGTCCAGGAGACATAGAGCGAGGCATTCCTCCAGGCCCTGGGGACATTGCGCGAGGGCCGGGCATGCCGCCAGGTCCGGGGGACATTGCGCGTGGGACAGGTCGCCCTCCTGGTCCAGGGGACATCGAGCGAGGGCCGGGGGACATTGAGCGAGGACCAGGCATACCTCCAGGTCCGGGGGACATTGAGCGAGGACCAGGCACTCCTCTAGGCCCAGGCGACATGGAGCGGGGAACTGGCGGGAACTGAACAGCAGATCCAGGGCCGGGGTAAGGACGACCGGGCGGAGGTCCAGAGAAGCCAGGGCCACCGGGGGATCTCGGACGGGCATCTTGGGGATAGAATCGCGGACCCGGCGGACCCCCGGGCATCATTGGACGACCGTCAGGGCCCATAATAGGTGGACCGCGAGAGCCGGGAGGGCCAGGGGGCGGGCGGGCGCGAGGCATCACAGGGCGAGCCGAGAGGCAAGACCGTGGAGCAACTCCTTGCTGGGAGTTGTTGAGGCGCATACAGAGAGCCCATCCATCATCGTACTCGTGAACCATGCGCACAAGCGCTCCTGCGCGAAGTCCAAGCTCGTCTTCCATAGAGGGGTTAAATTCCAGTTGCACACGGTAAACGTTGTTAGGGGGTGGTGGGCCAGCAGCCATGGGCATGGCGCCTGCAGCGCCAGCTGATGCAGCGGCAGCGTCGGTAGGGATTGTCGTGGATTGGGTTGAGCTAGTGGGGGAATGGCCGCGTGACTCGGCGGAATGGTAGCGCTCCGAATCATTAGACGCTCGAGATGAAGCGGCAGCACCTGCTGCAACACCCACGGCTGCGGCACCGACCGCGGCAGCTGCGACGGTTGGTGTAGATGTACCAGATGTACCAGTGGTCGGTCCAGACGGTCCAGTGGCTGATTCGGCAACCGAAGGCGCGGTCTGCGTAACAGGGGTAACAGGGGCGGTGGCTGGGTTGAAAGGATTGACGGGGTCACTGAAGGGGTCAGAGTGACTCCCAGCAGACTTCGGCGGAGTAGGAGGCGGCGATTCGCCAGTAAGGTTACGAGAGGCGACGGGGGCCGAGGCAGCTGTAGCACCTGCGGCACCTGCAACAGCAGCTGTGGCTGGGCTCAAAGCTGCGGAAGCACCAGCGGTGGTGGGGTTCAAGGCACCGCTGCCGCTCAGATCAGGCGCGAATTGAGTGACGGGACGAACATTAAGCTGAGGGGGAGTCGAAGGCGTCTGCTGCTTGGAAGGAGGAGGCGGTGGGAGCGAAGCAGCCATACCCTCTGGTAGGCCTTCGCCACCGAAGGTCTTCTCATTCTCCTGCTGGTATCCTTCTTGGCTTCTCTTCTTCTTGCGGATAAAGAAGAAAATCAGGGCAGCGATCAAACCAACACCGAAGATGACACCGATGGCCACACCAGCCTTCGCACCACCAGTCATACCCTCGGAAGTAGTAGTTCCAAGAGCAGTGCTCGAGGCCGATGCGGCAGAGTTACTACCCGATCCGGTTGAGGTTGCCGCAAGGAGATCGTTGGCATCCTGGGAAGATTCCGAGGTGGACGATGCCGATGTCACAAAGGAGGTTGCTGTGATAGGCGCCTCCGACTCACTGGTATTGGTTGCCTTCTTGGTGGTCGTTTCAGCCTCGGTGGTCTCGGTGGTCTCCTCTTTAGTTTCATGAGTGGTGTGGGCCACGGTCTCTTTGGTGGTAGTCGGTTCCTCTTTCGTCTTGGTTGTGGGCGCCTCATCCGTAGCTTTGGTCTCGGTTGTTTGTTCCTTGGTCCTTGTAGGCGCGACAGGAGCACCAACGCCGGCGTGCGCCTCGGTGGCAGTGGTGTGTTCGGCGCCGGTTCGATAACCTCCCACTTCACCTTCAAAGTCCGGATCCATGGTCTTGTAAACGATCACGACATCGCCTCGCTCCTCCACGACTCCTCGTTCTTCAACATTTCCTCGGTCCTCTAGTTCCTCCACATTGCGTGCATGGTTGTGGTGCGCATGCCCGTGCATGTTGTTGGCTCCAGTATCCTAGGATATCGTGAAGCGGTGATGAAGGTTAGGGATGGGAATCCAACGGGTATGGATCCTAAAGAGAGGGATAAGCCCGGATTCCAACGCGAGCGATTTCCGAGAATCCGCGTCTCTGGGTCGATTCCAACTGTGGAATGTGGATGGAAAGAATGGATGACTGAGATCGAGCACCGCCGATCGTCAAGTCGAGAATAAAAGAAAGGACGTCGACTTCCAGGTCGTACAAATTGAAAGAAAGGATGGAGAAGGATAAAATAAGCAAACGGCAAAAGAGAAAAGCCTCAATACGAGAGGGCCCTGGAGTCCCACGAGGAACCGAAATGAGATCTTGGGACCCTGTGTATACAATAACATGCTAACCCAAATAGGAAGGGATGAACTTCCATTTCCTCACTTTGATTGGCTATCAAATGGTGCCTGACCCGAAGGAGTTACCAGACCCATGGCCGAGAACCCTTACAGACCCCACCTTATTTTAACTGGCTGGACCTTTTCCGCTTGGACAGGCTCCTTTGTTACCTAGGTACGTACTCTATACCTACCTACCGAGGGATGGAGTATTATGGATAGTGTACTCTGTACTAGTTCAGCTTGAAATATCCCATAATTAATCTATAATTTACAACTTCTCGGCAAAATACACGGGAAGTCATCACTCGGCTCTTGTTAGCTCCTTTTGCCCGCCCCCAAACGGCATATTCGCTAAAGTGTACCTAGGTAGCCTCCGAGGGGCACAGACTTCTCCATGATTGTTTCACCTTAAGGACAACAGCCACATTTAATTGATCGCTCACTCAGCCCGTAATTTCCGGTGCCGGAAATGCAATTTTAATCAAAGTCAATTTAATCAAAATAATGCGTCCATGGATGGCCCTTGTGCGTGATTGCTGTCTCTTATGCAGGTCCTCCCTCAGGGGCTACGCTGCACCTCGGAAAAAAAAAACCATCGTATTAATATTTTGTTTACATCCAGGGCACTGTAAGATACAATTGGTGTAAGCGATACATCTCCATATTTGGTACTCTCCATATGGTGCGTAAATTATTTTTACTTCAGTTATGCATCTGTATGTTAATAATTCAGGCATAGGTTCCACGCTTGTAATTCCCCGATCCACTCGTGCGGTATAACCCGCGATGAAGTGTGGCGTAGCTCCATCCATCCCCCCATGTCATACCACTGCCTCAAGTCCGAGTAAAATATGGATGGGCAAGGGCCTAAGCCTATGGTTAGAGGTTATTGCAAGACATCGGATCAGGTCACATACCTCTGTCGCCGAGAGTCTTTCGCTGCTCTCATAGCGCAATAGGTGGCTGACTAAATCACGGCCATTCGAGGATGCACCCGGAAGGATATCCTCCCAGCGCTGCGTGGGGAACGAGTGGAATTCCACTTTCCCCCAATCTGGCAAAACTCGGACTTCCTATTCAATCGTTATAAATCACTTTTTCCATTCGTCAAAGGTGTGATATAATGCTTACCGGCCAGCGCTGTTCATCCGGAGTGCCCAGTAGTTTGAAGATGGAGAAAATCAGCGACAGATCGCTACCCACAGGCCCCGAATCAAAGAGCTGGCGGTGACCAACGGCAATAGCTTCTGCAACTACACAGCCGGCAGCCCACATGTCGAGGGTTGTTCCGTACTCTTTGAGCCCGAAGAGAATCTCTGGGGGTCGATAACACGTGGTGCCCACATCCGTGATTTTCTGCGTGGGTGGCTCAGATCCCGCATCGCCTTCTTTCCATGAAATGCCGAAGTCTGCCAAATAGGCCGGTCCGTTGGGGGAGTCCATGAGAATATTAGAAGGCTTGATATCCCGATGGAGTATACCCATGCTGTGGAGATGGGCAAGGGCACAGAACAGGTCTCGCAGAATCGATCGTGTTTGAGCAGCAGTTACCATGTCTCGCCGGAGCAACTGCTCGAGGTCATATCGTATAAAAGGAAAGACCAAGACAAACCTGCCACCATCAAGATTAAATGTCTCAATCAATGGAATTATATGCGGGTGAGAAGCTTCGCGCAACAGCCGTGCTTCACGGTGGGCATCGTGGGGGGCTGTCATCATATGGGGAATAGTGACTTTTACAGCCCGAACAGTCCCATCTTCCCACTTTGATCTGTAGATGGAGGAGTGCAGACCACCATAGTGGTGGGAACAAGATCGATATTGACCGATCACTTCCCCAGTTGAGGTCTCTGATTCTTCATAGTCATCCTCGACATGCTGTGGGCTGCCAATGGCCAGGTTTCTAGGGCCTGCCGATTCAGCATCATCAATTGCCTTTTGGCAGATGGAATTATATTCATCCTGGAGGGAATAGGGTTAGTTGAAATCATTTTTATTGTGAATTTTTAGGAAACGTAGAACTCACTTTTGAGGTCGCCGTGTCATACGCCTCGGTTTCAAGCTGTTTCGCTTGGGCCATAGCTTCTGCAAATGCGGAGACAGGCGACGAAGACGCTTGCTGGTAAGCCGTTGTGCTACACGCGAATCAATCGAGTGCTCATGTTGGCATATACGTAAAAGTCGCTTACAGAGACTGCATGGCTCGCAGCCGGTCCGTGAAGCCGAAATTGTCCTTCCAGGACATGGTGGGCGAGAACCACTGCCGTGACTTCTAAATTATACGGCAGTTAATGCACCAATGTAAGCGAAGTAAATATAAGGGGAGATATATTCTATCATGGCGAATTGCTATCAGATTTCAACCTGAGGCAGCAAGGCGCCAACATCAACCATCAACCGCGTGGATGATGTCATGTGACCAATCAAGGAGCGGTTACACTTCCCTGACGTAAATAATAGCTATTTAGGCATTGTGGTTGATTAGATACCGCCAAGTGCGGTAATACCATGACACCCTCCGTCATTCATCCCCATTGCCGTCCTCGGCCAACATCGAATGACACACTACCAACTGACACTGGCATTCGATCCCAATCCCGCATTTATTTTCCTTGGTTGATTGGGCTATTCTTGCCGTGAGCACAGGAATCTCTTGGTTTTCTCTTTTATGTTATGCGCTCCGTGCGCTACCTTGCTCAACACCTCAATACCCCGGAATCTGAATTATGGACCTCTCACGGCAAGAGTACCCAACCCTGCTGGTAAGATTGAGCAACGCGAGATTTGTGGCTATCTAGAGAAGCATTTAGATACCGATAATTGATGGTATTTCTTTTATCTAGGGCACCCTGCATCCCGGCCAAGCTACCACCGTCCTGAGCGATCGCATTCGAGTCATTAACAAGGTCAATGCGGATATCGCGGATTATCTACAGGTATGACAACCTGCGACTCGACCCAACAAGATTACTGGGATGGGATCTACAATGGAGAGCGACATTGGTGTTGACGAATTGGCGATAGGAACGACGCCGCGTTGAAGAAGCATATGCCCAAGGGTTACGGAAGCTATCGCATCGGCCACAGTTGGACAATGGAGCTGCTCTTGGGTAAATTGACCTCTCCCTGGAAGATTTAAGTTCTTCGGCGCCCGAGAATGATTCTGACCTGTGAAACTAGCATTTTCCAAATCCCCTGGCAACGCATCATCAGTGCCACCGAAACGCTCGCCGTGTCGCACGAGACCCTTGCGATCAAGATCGAAGAGGATATCGAACGACCTCTGAGGGAATTTAATAGCAAGAATCCGGAGATGAAGTCGATGCCTGGTATCCAGAGTAATCTGGCGGGGTTGGCGAAGAATGTGGAGACGGCACAGAAGAAGGTGGACAAGGCTAGGGCGAAGGGTGTCAAAGGCGCAGAGAAACTTTCTAGCGAGATTGCCAATGCCGAAGAAGTCCATCAGCAATGGGATTCACGGGCTCCCTTTGTTTACGAGCAGCTTCAGGCCGCCGATGAGACCCGGCTCAACCACCTTCGGGATGTCCTAACACAACTAGAGACCCATGAGCTTGATCAAGTCGAGCGTGGTCGCCAGGCCGCTGAAAGCTGCTTGAATATTCTCCTCAATGTGGAAACAGCGGATGAGATCAAAACCTTTGCTGCTAGAATGGCGGGTCCGCGGGTCCCTGTGACGCAGACTATAGCCAGAAGTCAGACTGAACGGGCAGAGATACCTTCCGCAATTGAACCATTATCTGAGCGAACCCAGACTGCGCCGCCCGAGCGTCATTTCTCCACGCCACCAACAGAGGCACCGCTTCCGCCCCCTCCACCGTTCCAGGATGATGCGGCAAGCCAACTATCAGAGACATCCGAGAGACCTGCTGTCGCTCACACACAGCCAGGTAAGTTTTACAATTGGGCTACGATCCCAACCTAGATGCAACATTGCAGTTCTCACGATTTATCTAGTACCGGAAGCACAGCCACGCCATACTCCCTTGGGGGGACTGAGACGTCTTGGCACTGTTATGAATAGGAGAAAGAGCATTGTCGGACCCTCGGCTGGAACTTTTGACCGAAAGGCAGAAAAGAAACGTAGCCCCTTTGCTGCATTCAAGCGAGCCGACTCCTCTCGCGATATGCAAATACCTGAATCTCCCCCATGACTGCCACTGACCGGCCGGGGACATCGTTTACCGATCAATCATCCTTGCGGAATCCTAGTGTGTCGCAGGATCACGCCGCATTGGACACTGCTGCACCTGTGCCTGAAGTGCACCCAGAGACCCCCAGAAATGGAGCTGCGCCAGAAGCCCTTGGGCTCGCTAATAACCATGTCAATCAGGTAATTTGCAAAACAGCAATTTAACTATTGCGGTGCAACAATCACGTACTAATCGATTGTTTAGCCACAGGTTGATTCAGAAGGGTTCACCCAGCGACCTGCAACCATTGACGAGATCACGCGTGCGCAGAACGAGGCAGCGGGGTAGGTGAACTTGTGCCAATTGTGGTGAACAAATACTAACAATCACTACAGCCTAGATGAATCTGGACTGAATTTGACGATTCGGGATCAGCCCATTTTCGAGGATGAGAGCCAAGCGAAGCAGGCCATGGATGATATGGCAAATACCCTCCGAATGGTTAGTGACAGGCTTCACTACTTAGGCAATGTGTATAATACTAACTTTCTTACGCAGAGGGCTCCGCAGACAGGAATGAGACGCAATGCAGGCACCATTCGCGGACGCCGTGATGTTCGCAATACAGTGTTCGTTGCTTCACCTGGCAATGAGCTTCCGCCATCTTCGGCAGGATCAGAGTCTCAGCCACCAACCTCGCCAATCAGGCACATAACCTCCCCCAGCATTGCCCCCAGCACTGCTACCGATGATCACACTTTATCGGATACCACCTCGGTTCGCTCCGGACACGCTACGCCTGGCCCGGGAGCTTCGGTCCATCCTGATCTATACGAATCGGGACTGAATGCTTCAGTCATTGAAACCATCAATGCGTGGTTTTCAGAGGGCAACGTTACCAAGTCTTTCGTTGTTGGTGAGCTTGCCCTAGCAAACAACCCTACACCTGGTACTGCGGTAGACCATACACGCATCCGACTCGACAACTTCCAAGTGCTGGAAAAGGTAGCCGCCAATCCTCACTTCGTACAGGAGGTTTCCACAGATGCTGGCGATGACAAGAGAGGCGAATACGATATCCAGCTGGGCAGCATTTCCCGCCCCATGCCGACAGTCGCATTTAAATATCAACTGCATATCGATCCAGCCAATCCCTCCGCCTACTGCCCCGTGATATTCAAGCCAGTCTGGAACATAGAAGAATCACAGGCGAGCGCCATCATCTACTATACGCTCAACCCATCCTTCCTCTCCCTCACAGCCGAGTCAGTTATCCTCAAGAACCTAGTCTTGACTATCAATTTGGATACAGCCACCGAGGATAAAACTACCAAGCAGCCGCGTGAGTCAGTCGCCCACGCCATCAGCGCCGCCATGTACCCCAATACAGGCGCCACCTTCCGTCGCAAAACCTCTACCGTCACTTGGAGAATCCCAGAGCTGGAAGTCAAGGCCCCCACAACCCCAGGCGCAGACAGCAAGTTCCTTGTCCGCTTCGTGACGTCCACCCCCGGACCTCGCAAGGGTACGGTCGAAGCAAAGTTCGAGCTCCGTGGCGCTGAATCCTCTTCTCAGCTTGGCATTAGCCGTGCTGCATCAGACGCAGAGCAGAGTGAAGCTGACCCTTTCGCCGACGAGGGGCGTGAGTCCCCGCTGTCCACGGTTTCATGGCTGGGCGTCCCGACTACACGCAAGCTGATCGGTGGAAAGTATGTCTCTTCCTAAATATGTCTTGAGCAAGGCGGGATGGAGCTATCCGCGCCTGGTCGTATATATTCCCCCTTTCGTGCAATCGTTCTTCTATTATCTGTCCACTGTCTGGATTACGTGTCAGGATACGCATCCCTACAGATAGGGCCCCAAACTGGGCCATCACAATCTGAGCATGATGCCATTACCTCTTTTTCTATTTGTTTTCCTCTGTCTTCCCCTCCTCGTCTCTTGTGTCCCGAGTATGCAAATAGCGATTCTGATATTGATGGATTTGTTCGTTGTCTGTTGAGTTTGCATCTTGTTTTGTGTGGTTAGTTAGGCATTTGCTTCGCGTACATATGTATGTAGCTCTATGTACTATTTCAAAGCACAGGGTTATTAGTGACAGGGCACTTCATCGTGCTTAATAGGCATTCGCATGGTCCATCGCATGCCTACTTGGTGCAACATCCAGCCTCTATGACTTCCCCTTTCTTTGCCCCTGCTCCTCTATTCTTGACATTTCTATAATGATATTGAAAGGAGAAAAAACTGTAATTTTACAGAAAGGCTGTATAGAGATTTATAGCTTTAATGCCCGTTCTACTTCTACTGTCTGAGAGGACCTCTAGGTCGATAAGCAGGGAGGCGTCTACCTTGCAGATCCCCCTATGCGAAGAGAAAATCTGCGCAATCGCAAAGATGGTTCCTAGCAGATTGTGTGCCAATTGCTTTTACTCGTGGCTTTAATTCAAATGAGCAAAATAATCATATGGGTGTCTTATTCAACGCCAATTTTCCTTTGTTCAACGTAACTGAATGTCAACCAATAAATCGTATGCCTCCTCGCTATCACTCTCGTATCCCCCTTTACCAGTTAAAGTCTTGCGGATTTCATGGGCTTGCTCTAGCAGTTCTTTAAACTCTTGCTCCTCGTTAGGGTCCTCAAATCCGGCCTGGCTCTTGGACCTCCACATTAGATAAACGACACGGGCCTTGTGAGCATCTGGGGATTGTCGAAGGTTGATAATCGCTAATGCCTCTGTTCCGTACTGACTGCAACACAATTAGCCCTTGTTTTTAACATATGAGGGACAATGAAGACACATTACATCGCAGCGTCTGTCTCTCCTTGTGCCAGCGCAATTGAACCCAAGCGATATTTGCAGCAAGCAATCATTAAAGATGTCGGACCCTCATTTGAGATAGTTTGCCATTCGTGAGCTTCCTGTAGAGTCTCTCTTGCCTTTTCAAGGTTTCCGTCTTTCAAACAAACTCTGGCCTTGTGAAACAGGTTGCTAGGTGCGAATTAGTAGCAGAAACGTGATGACCAAGAAATACAGATCCTTACAGCGGTGCCTTGGTAGCAGAAGGATATAGCCCGTCTGCCTTCGCATACCACTCTTTTGCCTTCTTTGTACATCCCTTCTCGGTAAATGCCCTTGCAGTGTTTTTCATGATGACTGATTGAAAACGAATGGATATCCGATTAATGCCATCTACAACGCCCCAATCAAGGGCCTGGTATAGGTAACTCAGTGCAGTGTCATACCGTGCCATAGAAATGTTGAGATTGCCCAAATTGCTCAAAATTCCTGCCACATTTTGGTCTCCACGCCCGAGATGGGCTTTGCGGATAGCAAGACACTGCTGTAAGTATCGCTCGCTCTGGTCAAAGTAACCACGGTGTCCCCAAAGTCGACCTGCCGAATTGCAAAGATGGGCCCACGACAACGGTGCGGTTTCCTTCATATTGTTGGTCTCCATTGCACGGAACGCATTGGCTAACATGATCTCAAGTTCATCAAGACCCTGTCGTTCTGCACAATACCAAGCCGCATTTGTCATCAATTCCACATACTCTGCTGATGGAACTATGCCTGTCTTGTGCTTTGCGTTCAAAGCAGTATTCAAGTTGTCTCGTAAACAGTAAACGTGCTGTATATATCGAGCACAGATCGGCATGCGACTCTCAAACCTCTCGCCCTTATCCTGTTTTGGAAAAACTTCATTCAACAACACCGAAGCCGCATCGAAAGCTTTCTGCCATGCTTTGCTGTCCAGTTGGCTTTTGTACTCATCTTGGATGAGGCGATGGATATTTATCGTTTCATTACTAGGAACGCGCTTTATCAAGGCGAGTGCAATAAGTTCCTCAGTGACATCATCAAATCTGAACAAAAGTCAGTATGTGTAACGCTCAGCGGGCAAGTAAAGTGAGAAACAACTCATCCTCATCCTGGCAAAACCGAAGTGTCTCGGGTATTTCGAGATCTGGATTCACTGTGAAGATGTCCTCTGTTATGATATCTGGTGATATAAGAGCAAGAACACCTAGCATGTGATGCGAATTTGGAGATAATGCTCCAAAGGACATTGAAAAAAGATTTCCGAGGGTGAGATTGTATCCCCCATGAGACCATTCAGGTTTGAGATTTGCAAGTAGTCTCTCTCGATTGGCTTCATAAGCCCGTAAGAACCGACGGAAAGACCACATTTTGTTATGCATGAGGGCTACCATCAGATTAATGCTCAGTGGGTGGCCATGCAAAGTCTGCGTAAGCTCAAGAGCCGCTTCTCTGTCTGCTTGTGACAGTACACGATCTCTGAGGAGGAATAAAATAAACTCCAGTCCAATATCTGGAGGAAACTCTCCAACTTCAAGCGACTCACGGCCCCAATTGAAGGTGTGCTTGCGTGCGGTGATGATAGCCGCGCCGTTCTTGGCCATTCCAGGCCAATATTTATTGAAGATGGCCGTGTCCTCCGCATTGTCATAAACTACGAGCCATCGAATGTCTGGAGCCAACATTTAGCCCCATCAATCAATAAATGCAGATCGGCAGTGTCCTACCTGTCTCCTGAAGCCACTTGATGAGAACCATCCGGTTTTCCGCATCTTTGTTTGACTCTGCGCCCGGTAAACCTAGCCATTCCACGGCCGCTGAGTTAAAGCTCTCTTGCATTGACTCCTCCGTTTCACCGTTAAACCACAGAATAACGGGAAATATTGCTGTGTGCCTGTGTACAAATTCAATGGCTATTTGTGTCTTTCCCATGCCACCGAGTCCATGTAAAGCAACTGATAAGAGCCCAGTGGGAAGGGGCTCTTTGTCGAGCTGAAGCTTGGTCTTTAGGTCTTTGATGTGACTTTCCCGACCGAAAAAATTGGCATTCGGTGACGCTGGAATCTTATGACAAGTCGTCTTCCCTCCTGGTAATGTATTACTGCTTTGCAGAAGCACTTCGTCTCGAAGAGACTGGGGATTGGATTGTAGGAGCTTAAGTTGCAATGACTTGTGCTTTTGAGTGTTCAAAAGTATTTTCGAAATTTGAAGACATTTGTCAATTGTCTCCTTGATCATCTCCACTATGTTGTCACTACTATCCTCAATCGGTTTCCAATGTTTGCCTTGGATCTTGTCTAATCAACGTTAGAAACTCATACTTTCATACTTTCCAAGTAGATATTTTCCAAGATTGGATATATCTGCAGAGAACTCTGTACGTACTCGGTACATCACGGAACAATGAAATAATATTCAACCAAAGGATCATGATTTTGTTGTGAAGCAGGATCGAATCTTCAAGGATTTTCTGGGGTGGAGTATTCTTGGTGATATCGTTCAAAGCCCCCAAGTGGGAGCCGACTGCTTTCAAAAGCTTATGAACCCGAGTCAAAGAGTCAATCGATCTAAAAGATACCTATGCAAATGATTGTTAGGTATTCACGTATTTCAGGTATTCACATCATCATCGAAGATTGGATTTGAAAATATCTACCTTGATCACCAAATAAAGAAGACCCCACATCAGTGACACATCGACATTTCTTTTCATCATCTTGACAAACATTGTGGCGAAGGTATCGTAATGAGTCAATGTAAATGGGAGAAGATAGAGCACCTCAAGCTGGGATTCATTTCCGGGGCCGTGCTGAGATTCGAGACGGGCTATGAAGTCAGACAAAGACTTGACTTGAAGTGCTACCGCTAGCTCGTCATTTTCGAGATCTTTTTTGCAACGATCAGTAGTGGCTTTCCAGGACTGGTGAAATAATGCGTCAAAATCACTGACCCAGTTAGTAGGGGTACCCTAAGTAAAATAGATGGAGTTTCAAAACCTCACAAAATGTCGTCCGGTTCCTTGGATGAATCCACGTGTGTTCCAGTGGGGGATGGCAGCCCACTGTTATTGGGACGCATACCAAACATTTTCAGCCTGGCGTATTCAATCTTCATGTCGGGAACTCAATAGAAGTAGTGAGTCTGAAATGGAGAAACTGTGTTGAATTTCCTAGGAATAACGGAGGGAGATAATCAATTACCATAAACGCTCATGTGAACATGCAAGATGAAGCGAAAGGAGGGGCAAAAAGAGCGCAACGTGCCAGTACAGTGCCAGTACAGTGCCAGCTGAAAAGTCACTGGCGGGACTTGAATAGATCACCGGACCGGTCTAACCCTAGAGGTGGCCTAAGAGTCAGCTATGGGGCTGATTGTATTGAAATGAACTTACCATAATGAACGTCTTATTGATTTCATTTAATTTCAGTTCTTACAATTGAAAGACCAAAGATAAATGTTCAAATAACAGCCACATTCCTGTTTTCTAGTACCTACCTAGGTATTTCTCTCCATACTCGCCGCTCAATCACTAAACACAATGACAATTATTTCGTCCAGTCCCCCTCGCTCTGTGTGTTTTAGATACATTGCAGACATTCCACTATGGACGAAAGAAAAACCATTTGTCGTTGACCAGATTGAGAAAGCACAAGGAGAATCAATTTCAAACATTGAATATGAAGACCATGAAACAGAAAGTCTGTATGATCTCCGTGGTTCTGAATCCCAACTTGACATCTATGAGCACTCCTTTCAGTTTTTCAACCGCCCAACTGAGTTGATCAAACTGCCCGAAGAAGAAATGATGGTTCCCTATGCAGAGCATGTAAATGATGTTCTGGGTGATATTTTCAAAACCGACCATGTCTTCACCTACGACCTCCGTGTATGTCTATTATCCCTTTTGCATTCAGTAAAGAAAGTGCCCTGACCCTGATGGGAGGGAAGTTTCGAGAGAATCGCACTTTCTCCGGGGATGAGAGCTTATCGACCAGCCGCCGAGTGCCATCTCCAACTGTTTCTATTGTTCATGGCGGTAAGACGTCCTTATTATCTCGGACCTATTTCCTCTGTTAATATGCAGTACAGATCATACGAGAGAAGGCGGCTGGAATCGAATTGCACGAACCCTGAGCGAGGAAGAACTGGCTGAGTATCAGTCGGGGCGTTGGCGAGCCCGAATTGTCAAGTAGGAACCAATTATTCATCAAGCTCGTTGAGAATACACATGGCTAATACTTTACGTGAATAAAATAGTGTGTGGCGATCGATACTTCCAGTCGTGGAAGACAGTCCTCTGGCATTTCTTGACCCAAGTACAGTGAACGAGAAAGACTTACTTGAGGTAGACCGAGTTTCTGCTGTCAGCTATGGGACAATCTACAATATCAAATACAACCCAAGCCACAAATGGTATTGGCTTAGCAAGCAGACATCTGAGGAGATCGCAGTCTTCGTTTGTTTTGACTCGGACCCTCCAGAGAGAAAGTTCAATTGTGAGTTATCAGAATGAATCTCATAATGATATACGTCTGACTGGGCCTAGTTTGTCCTCACTCTGCGTTCACCGATCCTCAGACTAGAGCGGACGTACCTTTTCGCCAAAGCGTGGAAACCCGTAGTATTGTTTTTACGCGTCTTTGATTTGACATTATCAGATTGTGCTGGCCTACCGGACTTGGGCTTCTTCATCTAGTTCTTCATTTTCATTTTTAATATCGTTACTCTACACTTCAAGAGAACCATTTGTTCTAATGTTGTTTGTTCTAATGTTCAGCAGGAACTACGGAGTATTTGAAAATTGTGTCCCATGATGCCCGTAACAAGTTTCATTACTGCCCTTGTAGACATGGATGTCTGCATATGCGTGTCTCATAACACATGAGACCAGCGAATGGAAATTTGGCGCTATCTTCGGATCTCCATACAAAACCCTCCATAGGCTTTCGAAGCACCTTCTGCGCAGACGGAGCTGCAAGAGGCAAACACGCTATTCGCTGACTGCCAGAAATGATACCCCCATTGGCCCTGTTTGTACAGGTATGGCCCCTATTTTTTCTAGGCCGTATCGTAACCCCTTAATACCGCCATGTTCGAATGAGTATTTTTGGCTGCTTACCGGTCTACGCCTATCGATATGTGCTCAATAATATGGCGCGTGGACAATAATGTGAGCCGACAAAATGAAGATCTTCCCCTCATTTTCCAATGTGGCTTGCCAACAAAGCAAGCCTAAGATCATGGAGGCTGGTATACAGTCCCTGTGATTTCCCATGATTTGGCCTTGCTGAGTTTCATCAGTATGGTGGTTATGCAGTTTGCATGGGGCCAAGAGAAGGCCACGAACTGCTCACATGCTCCACCCTCAACATCCAAGAGTAAAACAACACCGTCCATGCGATTCCGATTGGCCTGTATCCTTTGATTTGGGCACAAACCACAATAGATCAACATCCATATGCTATCTGTAGAGGATGAGCAGGTTACGGAGAGTCATTTACGGACACGCCGATCTGTCTCCTTTTTAGGCAGCCATCCGTGGTGCAACATTTCCCTTTAACAAGTGAGATAAACGACCGAAAATAAGACCCTGAGAGGCAAACCAGCACCACGTGGTTACGGGTCTTAGTGGGACTTTGATTTTCCCAGGCTCAGTGGCTCGGTATGCTGTTTAAACGTTCCTACGATGGCTTATCAGTCCACAGGTGGAAGAACCAGAAATAAGAAATAAAAATCGAAACTTCGCCCCCAAATGGTGCCTATTCCAGAAAGCGCTTAAGCCGATGGCTGACACATAGCCTCATTTCACGAGACAAGAGCCCTGGAGGCGCCCGAATGGATGTGAACCAACGTTCTCCTAGTAGCTTAATAAATACCAGTTGGTCTGATAATGTACAATTGTTCTTTCATATATTTTGACATATACTATTCTAGCCATTGACAAAATGGATATTCGCCATGCTTTTCTACGGTCAAAAGTCAAGGGCCCAGAAGTCGTCTGTCTTGATACCCAAAAGCTATGCGAAGCTGTATTCCGAAACCCCTCCAAAATGACTATATGCTCGCCAGAAACAATAACCTGGCAAAGGTTTTTGGAACGTCAGATTTTGACTCTGTGGTCTAGCTACTTTTCACCGGCTCTTTCAAGCCTGGACCACACCGAAAACACACACCAAGATGCGTTTCAACTGTTCCTGCAAATCTCGATTCTTTTAAGAGATACCCAGCCCCTTGAAACCACCATTGATTCCATTGCAACAAAGTTATTCGCAAATTCTGGAATAAATTCCGAAGAGATACGCAACGCAAGAAGACATGAGATTCGCCAGGTGATTTTCGCCGTCACCGGTCTCCTCACTATGCTCTATACCCCCGCCCCAACTATCTCGGCTGGCAACTTTACCATTGTTGTTCCTGAAGATTTGGGATCGATGCGTTGTCAACAAAGTTGCGAAAAGGCACAGAATGCATTGTTTGGATTTTTAAAAGGCTTTGGAATCTTGCTACCAATACAGGGGGAGGAGGAGGAGGATAGCCCCGTGGAAGAGGCCAGCGAAGAACTCCACATCTCCAAACTGAATTATGCATCCTTGCGCAATATCAGCAACATTCAAATTTCCTGGGTCAATGACTTGAGCTCGCATCTATACTTTAATGACAAGAAGCAGGTACTCTCGCTGTTTCGGCTTCCCTCATTTTGTGTAGCACATTCACTTGATGAACTTGCTACGTCTCTATTTCACGGGTCGGTTGATTCGGCAAGGACTGCTCCACATCCCGTACCAAGCTAACTTTGGTGTCGGACAGAGTATTGAATTCACCATTAGCGAAACTCAGTGGAGACGGTGATCTAAAGGACTCCTGCAGCCAGGCCTATTTGGAGGAAGTGTTTTTAACCTACCGACTACTCTTTGGCTTGGACAAACACAGTCGGCGACGTTTCAAGTCGGAGCAAAAAGGAGAGCAAGATCATCAGGGCCACCCGATCGCTTCTTGAACAAACTCTGTGCAAATGCTCGTATGGATATGGATACAAGCGAGCGTCTGGAGGCTGCATTTCGCCCGGGTGGAGTTTATATCAAGCATAATGACTTTCCAATCTTTGGCGAGCGCCTGATGATTCTTCAGTCGTACAGCATACGCCAATCACCGAGTCGGTTTCGTGCATTCTGGAAAGATCGTCGAAAGCCCGCAGACTTTCTCAACCTGTGGGTAGTGATTATATTTGGTGCCTCTGCGTTACTGCTCTCTCTACTACAGCTTATTATAGCAATCATAGCGTTGGCGGTTGCATTTAAGCAGTTGGAGCAACGTTGAATTCAAATTTATAATCAAATCATCAAATAACTATATCAAATAAATAATGAAATATAACGAGTGACCAAGTACAAGACTGCGTTTCCCTCCAACCAAAAAGCTGTACCAGTCTGCTGTCTTCCCTTAGTCGAGCTTTCACTGACGAAATGTATCACCGAATCTTCACTGAGCTGAACTAAACGTGAATTGGGGTTAATATGATCATGGAAACCAGGGAAAATCATTTCAAAGACCGACCGATATCAACCACCCATGCTGACATGCTGGTCACGCTCCTTCTGGAGCCGGACTTTGCCAGTAGTGCATCGGTCCGTAGTCTGCTCATCCAACAGCTTTTTGATATCAAATTCGTCCTTCCACGGCTGTCGGAGTGGCAGCAGTTTAGCCGCAACATCAGCCGGAGCGGTCTCCGGTGAAGAGGCTTGCAAGGGAGTATTAGAGGAATCCAAGTTGTCTGACATTTTCGTCAAGAAGAAAGATTGATATTGGTAATAGGAAGATAGATCTTGAATATAGTATCAATACATCAAAGTCTAGGAAGAGAGCGAAAAGATCAGGAGCTCGGAGGGAGAGATCCCCAGATATAGCTGATGAAAGGCGGCTCTAATGAATTATTCCGTCACATGGATCGATCATACAAGGCTCTTGAGAAAACGGGTAATAAACAGTCCACGTCAGGTAATGGAATAACAGTCTTCGCGAACGGCCCGTCCTGCATAAGTGCATACGTGGCATGCGCCCGGGTGAGCGATGCAGCTGAAATGCAATGCCAAGGCCATAGATCCCCTCGATCCCCTCGCCCCCCCCACAACCGTGGATCTCCCCGTCGCTCCACCCATCTCCTCTTTGGCAACTCCTAAACCCCAAATCTGCCATGAAGGCATTCTCCAGTCTTTGGCTTTTCCCCGGTTTATACAGTAGCCTCTCGCTTGCAGAACTGCAAAGGCCTCTAAGAGTCGCGTCATTCCAACCTCTGTTTACATCTGAATCCACCTCGATGCGTTGCGCGACTATGGGCTGCAATTCCAGCAATCTGTCCCCCCTTTCACCAGTTGACCTGCTCTTCCTAGATGCGTCCGAGCTCCAGACTCGTCTCACGGAGCGAAAGTTAACCAGTGTACAGCTGGTCAAGGCAGGGCTGGAACAAATCAGACGAGAGAATCACCAGGGCCTAAAACTGAATGCGATTATTTCAACACCACCTGAGGAAGAGGTGATAAAACTTGCGGAAGAATTAGATCGTGAGCGGGAACAGGGACGTGTCCGCGGTCCTCTCCATGGAATCACAATCATTGTCAAGGTAGGCAATGGAGACCCATGCAAGCAGGGATGATGTTGTGTTCTAATGCCTTACTTGACAGGATGCCATAGGAAACCATCCCGAATTGAAAATGGCCACTACTTCCGGCTCTTATGCCCTCAAGACCTCGGTAGTGGCGGGTGACTCGCAGGTGATTGAAAAGGTAGTGTTGACATGCCTAACCATCCCGTCGTTGTTCATTTTCTGAAAACACAATAGCTTCGTAAAGCCGGTGTGTTAATTCTTGGAAAAGCAAACCTTACGGTAATCATCAGCTATCTTCTCTTTTCCTAGGCAGAAGATTGAGTGTAATGCTAATTCTGGCTATAGGAGTTCTGCCAAATGAAGTAAGCAACATGAGATTTAGTCACCTGCACAACCAGACTCACATCTATTTAAGAGGTGACAACATCACTACCGGCTGGTCCGCCGTGGGTGGGCAGACTACGTCAGCATATATTGAAGGTGGCATCCGCCATGATCAAGGCAGGGGCGGCCCGACTGTAAATATCGGTCTTCTCCACTCCACAGTGGATTGCAATTTTATGAGCTAATCTTTTAAGATGCCCGGAGGGTCATCCACAGGCTCTGCAGTAGGTGTCTCTGCTGGGTTTAGCCCAATCGCTCTCGGAACAGAGACAGATGGATCCGTCATCCAGCCAGCAAATCGAGCCGCCTTGTTTGCGATCAAGCCCACCCATGGTATGGTATCGTTGGAAGGAGCGTGGCAGCTGTCTACCAGCTTTGATGTCATTGGACCAATGGCTAAATCAGCAGGTGATCTGGCTAATCTTCTCAACGTTATTGTGAAAAATGAAACTGCAAACTACCCGGAATTTTTGACAAAATCATTTGCAAATCTTAGGTTGGGATTTGTGGATCCAGATATTTGGCGATTTCCCGATGCCTACTCTCACCCCATTGATGGGGTTCGGGATCAGATGGTCAGTATAGCTTCTTTGCAATTCGGACTGTGAGCCATGAGCTCATTGCTTCAACAGAGGACTGCGTATCTTGACGCAAAGTCGAAGATCGAAACCCTTGCGAAGAAGGTCGAATATCCTATTTCGATCGTCTTGCCAGAAGATCTTAACATATCTGGGCAGCCAAGTATTTCGAATGTTATCAGTAATTATTTTCCTGTCCTTATAAGATGAAATAGAGAGCTTACTTACTCTTCACAGCATATGAATATGGCCCCCTCATTGACTCCTACTTGAAGAATCTCACTGAATCAGAGGTTCGCAGTTTGGATGAGCTCATCAAGTGGAACGAGGCCCATCGAGAGCTGGAGCTCCCAGAAGGTGTGCCGGAGATGGGACCCCAATTTTTCGAATGTATACATACTAATCCTGGAGTAGAGTACCCCAGTCAATCTCGTCTGGTCGCAGCACGGGATAACGTACCTTCTCTGGAGAATTACCAGGCTATTCGATCACATCTGAAAATGGTCACAGATGATCTGAGCGCGGTGTATGATGCACATGATATAGATCTCATCGTTATCCCTACAGACTCTCCAATCTGCTCCGTGTCGGCTGCGACTGGTAAGTTCCTCTGAAATAACTAATAACTAGTATCCCATTTGCTTACGCTGAATAGGGTTCCCAATTGGCACAATGCCCCTTGGCTACCTTGACTATAATGGCAAGCCCTTTGGCTTGGCGGTCATGGGCAGGTCTGGCGATGACGGATTACTTCTCCAGTTCATGAGTGCTTTTGAGGCAGCTTTTCCGAAGAGACGAGTGCCACCTCCCCTGCTTGCGAATCTCGGTGGGGCACCTGAAGATGAACCTCAGAGCATGATATAACCCTAAGTAGTAAAATTGAATGAGTTCTCATCAAAAAAAAAAAGAATTTTCAGAGTCAAGCTCTCAGAGTAAATTTCAGTCCGGGCTCAGGACGATGCGACCGAGATTTCTCCACTTTGTAGGTTGTATAGACTTATCCACATATATAGATAAAAAGCTTTATTACTACTTGAATACCCTCCTAGTCGCACGGGGCCGTTTAGGATAAAACAAAGCCGAATAAAGTTGATAGAAATGTGTACTATGTAATTTTCTAGTATTGTATGCCCAGATGGTTCCATTAGTGGCAATTACTAATTTTCTGTGTGGCAGAAACCCCGTTGTCAAATTTGGCCTCGACTGCCGTACACGTTCCTGCGAATCCAAAGCTCCTTCCACATTACAGGAACCAATTCTCTTACGCGCCTTCCCATATACACATGTCTAGCCAACTCATTACCCCCTCATCAGAAGCCATGACTACTCCTTTCAACCCTTGGCCGCACCTCGTTAGAATGGCTAATCTAAACATCAAAGTCTTTCCTGGGCTCGCAGTTACCGACGATCAGCTGAAGGAAGCCGCCGCTCTATTTCGTGACAATTACGGAATATGGGGCAAACAAACCAAGCGAGCAGGTAAGCTCTGACGGCAACACTACCTTGTTTACTGAGTGTTTATCCTCGGTAGGTCAGCCCGTGGCTTTGTCCCCCGACCGTATGCGAGAACAGTACCTGCCTTCTACCGCAACGACTGCTTATGCCAGAGTGGAAGTCGATGGGACCCTCGCAGGACATGCTTTTGCTTGCAGATGGCACTATAAGGGCTTAACGGTGTGCTGGATCACTCAACTTGTTGTGCACAAAGACTTCCGCGATATTGGACTTGCAACAACCCTCCTAAATGCGTTGAGGTGCGACACTGATAATATCTACGGGATCATGAGTTCCCACCCTGCCGCTTGTCTCGCTGCGGCGAAGGTTTTTTGTCGTGCTATCGAGAGGGTTCCGCTCGACTACATTGCCACGCAGGCAGATGCAATTCTCAAAAGCTCCCCTATTTCCTATATCCGCGACGCCAAGCTGCATGGCACTTTGTTCAAGGATGAGAGTGAGATGGTTTCTGGAGTAGACACGGGGTTCTTTGTCGACCATGATGAACCCAACGCAGCTCTCGAAGCGATCAAGAATGACTTGCCCTGGCCCCTAGGGGATCTCGCCGAAGGCCACGAATTTCTACTCATTATCCAGCACAAACGCCGTTCTAGTCGTCTGCTACAGACACAGGCAGTATAAGTACCTATCAACAGGCTTTTTTAATGTGTTGTGTCCCTTAGTTTTATTGGCTGAATTGCTAATACTGCCTGATCGATTGAGAGTGCTTCCAGGGCGGGTCTGGGATCATCAAGTCTTCTTCTAAGTTATTCTTACCTCGTGAGTTAGTTAGTTAGCTTCTTCAAACAATGACAAAATCTTTGCTACAATAATCGTGCCAAGCACGCAACACACATAGATATTAGATATGCGGGGATACAGTACTATGGTGATTTGTCTGCAAGACGCTCATTGAGACAAAGAAAGAGAAGAAATATGTAGGTAAGATGTAAGTATGCAGTGATGGTTTAATTACTGCATAAACAAATAGCGGACCATCAATGACAAGAACAAGCAACATAGCACAAACCAACATGTGCCGGGGAATCACAGAAATACAAATATGGAAGAGGTAAGAAAAATCCTTGGCAAATATGATGCTGAACCGACATATCACATCCTAGCAGCGCGCGTGGTCTTATCGTAGAAGTCCAAGGTCATGGCTGCTAGAAAACATGGAATATCCTTTCTTTCTTCAACCCAAAATTTGATCAGAGGTTTAAGTTCCATGGCGAACAGACTGTTTGGTCCGCCCGATATCTTCATGGTGCCGTTTTCACCATCGAAAACGATAGAGTTTTCTTCGCCATTGCCCATGCTACCGGGACCAGAGTCTGAAGGTGCATCGCAGTCGCCGTGCCGGTATGCGGAAGATAGGTGGAACATGGAAGTGACACGCACTCTACCATTCGGCAAGAAATCAAGCTTGAAGCCGAGGAGAGAGGCGACGGCTTCTCGGAACTCGGAGGACTTGGCTGTCCAGATCTCCTTCAGTCGGCGCATGCGCTTTTCTTTATCGGCAACGGTGCGCTCCATGTCTTGCATTTCGAGTTTTATGCTCTCCAGAGTGCTAACAGGGACGACTTTGACATCGGTCCGGCCCCCACGCAGCTGCGCCATGAGGTCTCTGTTTGCAGACTGGAGAGTTGCAAGAGTGGTCATCTTAATTTGCTCGGTTTGGGCTGTCGGATTATCCCGTAGTTCAAGAACGCGTGTTCGTGACTTGGCCTTCAAAGATTTAATCTGTGACTTGGCCGCCTCCAATTCACGGCGAGCGAGAGTCGTTGCCTGGTCTGATTTGGTGAGATGCTCCTGGAGCTTTCGGTTCTTGCGGCTGAGCACAGCAATACGCTCGGTTTCGGCTTCATTATTGGTGGGAGAAAGAGGTCGCTTCACTCCTCTTGGCTCTTCTTCTTTCGGAGCTTCCTGCTTGGAGAGCTCTTCGTGAACTTTGTGGAGCTCACTGCGGTATTCATCGACCAGTTGTTGAAGCTGAATTATCTGCTCAGACTTTTGTCCATCAAACTGTGACTGGTCTTCGCCCATGGTAGCTTCTTCCGCATCAAATGTCTTCAGTTGGGCACGCAGGTATTCAACTTCTTTGACTGCAAGCGCACGCTGGCGCTCCAGTCGAGCTCGAAGCCGGCCCTCCGCGGCACCTAGTCCTCCTACAGAACCGGTACTTGCAACGCGGAGTTTCTCCAACTCCTGTTGAAGATTATTTTTATCACTTTCGAGGCTCTTGATAGCCTCGTCCTTCTCAAGGAATTGAGCATCAACAGTTCCTAGGCGATCGAGGAGCGAAGCGATCTCAATTCGTCCTTGAACTACCGCCCTCACGACAGCATCTGGTGAGTCAAACTCTGCCGGCTGGTCGTTTTCCTGTAGAAGACTGACCCAAGATTGCCGCTCATCTTCCAACATCTGCTTTTGAATCTGAACTGTGTTGAGTTCTGCTTCAAAGCCCTTCATCAACTGGAGCTGGTTCTCCACTGATCTTTTTGTTCTTCGACGACTTCAACGTTCTTCGAGACTTTTCGAAGGTGACGCAGTTCCGTTGTTTGATCACGGTTTGCCGACTCTAATTCCCGAATATGATTGACCTGCTCGGAAAGTTCTCTCTTTAATACTGTCAAAGTCTCAGCATCATTTCCTTCGGCCTTCAATCGAATATTCTCTGCTTCGAGCTCGGCAACCTCGGCTTCACGCTGAGATAATTTCTCTTGTGTTGATTCCTGCGATATCCTGGCATTTTGGATATCGTTCTGGAATTCTTCAATCGTCTTTTGTAGGGAAGCGCGGACAGTCTCTAATTCGTTGATCTGGTATTTAAACTGTCGTTCCTGGTCGGAAAGTCGAGCTTGAGTGTCGTCAAACTCTTCCTGCAAGTTCTGATTCTCGTCCTGAAGGCCTCTAATCTTGCGCTCAGACGCAAGTTTATCATTCAAAGCCTGATCTTGAATTTCTTTCAATTCTTTTGTGAGTTCGTCGCTCTTATGGGTAGCCCGATTACTCGAAGATTCGGCAGCCTGCAGCAAAGAATGTTAGCTTGAGTTGCCGAAAACGAGGATTTTGTATCGGCTCACCTGAGCTTTCCGAAAATCTGCATCCGCTTTTAACTGCAAGTCGCGGGTCTCTTTTTCATGGCGGAGACCCTCCAACTCTCGTTCTTGCTTGATATTCTCGAGCTCGTATTTGAGAGTACTCAATTGAACGCGTAGCTCATCCTTTTCCACGTCTACATAAGCCAGTCAGTTTGCCGCCCAGTGCCTCTCGAATCAGTCTGGGCAGGGTATGGTCTGACCATGAATGGGTTGATGGGACTGGGCTTGAGATTGGGTGAAACGGCCAGATTGTCGCATAGCAGTCGATCGGCGCATGGTACTTCGTGCACCAGAAGGTGTCGAGGGTGAGCCGAATCCAGCAATGAGCTGGGATGCCGGTCGGCTGTTCTGGCTATTGTCCATCTATTAAGAACCAGGAGAGGTCAGTTGTTGTGCAAAAATAACATGGAGACCTATCAAAGCTCACAGTGAGGTTTCGGCTGTCATAAGCCCCACGGAAATTCCTGTCTAATGGGGCATAAAGCAAGAAACACTGCGCAACTATCCTAGAGTTGTATCAAAGGGAAGATGGTTGAAGGCGGGCACCGCCTTGTTTAGGATTATGTCAGCGGGCAACTGCACCCGAAAAAGGGTTAGCGCCGTTTTAAAAATTATTTCGATTTTGGCATCGAATTCTCAGTTCACCACCCTCACCCGTGACTCGTCTCCTTTCACCTCGGTCTCTCGTTCAATTTTACTCAATTTCTTCCGCTTAATACCCCACAATCGTCATCATGGGCAAGGACAAGGTCGAGAAGAAGGACCGCGCTGAGAAGAAGGAGAAGCGTGCGGAGAAGGACGGTGTGCACAAGGTCAAGAAGGAGAAGAAAGAGAAGAAGGATAAGACTGCTCTCGTCGATGCAGCAGAGAAGGAAGTTGTCTCTGAGGCCATGGAGGGCGTCGAGGAGACCGCTGTCGCTGTCAAGGGCGAGGGTGAGGTCGACGCCGCTGTCGACCGCCCCGTCGGCGCTCTCGTGCCGTTCGCCAACCCATTGGTTGAGGACAAGCAGGCCAAGAAGGTCCTGAAGAGTGTCAAGAAGGGTATGTGCACTGTCTTTTCAAAATTTTCCCTACTTCTTTTCTATCAGTGGGCATGATCGATTTTCATCGGATCTTCGGATCGCCCATGTCTACTGATCGCATGGTTGCGCAACTTTTTTTCTTATCTCCAGATCGTCCATGCTGACATGTATTCTTCTAGCTGCCGTCAACAAGTCTCTCAAGCGTGGTGTCAAGGAGGTCGTCAAGGCTCTCCGCAAGTCTCCCATCCCCGCCGCCAACGCTGCCATCGGTGTCCCCAGCGGTGTTGTCGTTCTCGCTGCCGATATCTCCCCCATGGACGTTATCTCCCACATTCCCGTCCTCTGCGAGGATCACGGCATTCCCTACGTCTTTGTCACCTCCCGCGCTGAGCTCGGTGCTTCCGCTGCTACCAAGCGCCCTACCAGTGTGGTCATGGTTACCCCCAAGGCCGCCAAGGGCAAGAAGGAGGATGATGAGGAGTTCACCAAGGTGTTCGAGGAGCTTGCTGGCTTGACCCAGAAGGAGCTCAAGAAGCTGACAGTCTAAAAATGTTCTCGACTTGTCTCTTTTACCTTTTGTTATTTGCTCTTCCCTCGCTGGTCACTGCGAGTGTTCTCTGGTTGTACAGGTTTCTGATACCGTCTGTTCAGACGGTGCATGTCTTATGGGGTCCGGCCTATGGGTATCTTTCTATATTTGCTGTTTTGTTCCAACTCGGCGTTATTTCAATGGTGTACGAAAAAGGCAAGAATTCCAATGAGATACCATCAACCTCATAGACTCAGTTCTCAGTAAGGTCTCGGTTAATTTTAATGGACAATTCCATGCAAATCTCAATCATTATATTGCCCCACTGGCAGCGTGATACCTGCATAGACCACGTTATACCTACGAGTCGATAACACGAAAAGTCTGACGGTATATTCTCCTTGTGCGATAGAACAAACGGGTCACACATGAAATTGGTCTCGAGTCCCTCCAATATTCGATAGATATTGCTGGCAGTCCAAGGAAGTCAATCCTAGATTCTCACAAATGTAATCTAATCAGTCACACGGCAAACTCAAGAATTGTACATAGCAGGTGGGGCGGCGATGAATTTGATACACATACTCTGTTCTGCGTGGTGTGAAGAGCCAAGCCCTGGGCATTTAGCCTTGCATCGCAAGATAAACTATTACCGTGGCGTTTGCGGTTCACACCAATCAATATGATCAATCACCGCACCCCTCGACCTTGATGTCGAACAAGGGATGAAGGGCATACCCCAAGCGCAGCCGATACCAATTTCAGCCAATCACCATGTATAGCGCCCCGGGTAAATCATATCCTAAGCTTACAGATCTTCTAGTGTTAGCCTAGATCCAGGAACATATTTGGTATTGGGCACCGGATTGGAGAATGGGGGTTTTCCCTTTGTCCTACACAGCTTCTTCCTTGTGCTCAAGGCACGGCCCTTGCGGTTGATCTCCGGTCCTCGAAAAATGATATAAAGAACTGAATGCCCTCGTACTACGTCGCGCAATTTATTATCTCTACATATACTCGGCCATCATTAGCCAATTCCGCTCTTTATATCCCTGACAATGCAGATCAACTGCCCGTCCATCTTAACACTCGGTCTGATTTTGGCTGTCGCTCACTCAACTACATCTCACCCTATCCGAACTAGCAAATGGGTCAAAACAGAACAATTCCCAGATCCAGATGCCCAGGGAATATGGAAGGTCTTTGAGAAAGAGGGATATGATCTATTACCCGACCCACCGCACGTCAAATACAATGGTGTAAGTACTAAACCTTATAGTGTCGACTCGGCGACTTACCTATATCCATCTATATAGAACCCAGCATGGCCTACCAACCAAAGCAATGAACCAGCAGAGGAAGACGCACCAAGCAATCGCTATAAAACTGGAACTTCCGAATTGGGGAAACCGACGGTCTCAATCCTGATCCCAGCATCACCAGAAGTACGCGAGCCAATGCACAAGCCCTACAACCAACAAACGGAACAAAAGCATCAAAGCTACTCCCCAGAAGACAAAGAGAGCCCAATCAATTCACCTGCTGGCCAGAGACAAGGTCACTACAACGATATTCTACAATACCTGCACACAAAACCCACCCTAAACAATGAGCACGAACACACCACACCTGCACCTTTTTCTCGCTTCTCATCGAGCCATTTAACCTCTTCTTCTGCATATCGCTTTGCTTTCACGGCTCTAAGATCAAAAGCCATGAGGTTCCCGCAGTCTCCTCTTCCAGAAGTTTTTACCACAGTGATCATTCTCCTAGTGATGGTTTGGATTGCTTTGTTCACCATCGGGTTGCTTGAATTGGGGAATTATGTTTGGAGACGGAGCAGAGAGGCTTCTGCTAGGAACAGTGCCCAGCGTCTGCATAGTCAGGATCCAGATGTGGGTTTGGATGAGACGATGAAGGTGCCCTTGAGAATAGTCATTGGTCCTTCAGAAAATACCCGGCCGCGCTCTGTGGGAGAACATGGGTATGAGTTCCTAGAGTCCGTTGCTAGTGACTACGACTCCGACTCCGACTCAGAATCTGATGAGGATGATTATCGTATCTTTTGATAATCCGATATATATTTCCGATCTGTACATTCATTGATCAAGCAAATCTTACTTTTCCTCCTGAGGTCTATTTGACTCCATTGAATTAAACAATTATATATTAGAAGGTTATCTTCGACCTCCAAAAAGGAAGACGTCGTGTAGAACATACACGTCGGAGTGAGAGCGTGGAAGGAAATACCAACTAGAAACTAATAGGGAGTAAAGAATTGAAACAAATGTAATGATCATATTTTCAAGTGCTATTGTATATAAGTACGCAATTATAAATCATACATAGTCCATCATAGCTCCAGCCTAAGCCGAGCTCAATCAAGGCACGCCCACTTGCATTCTCCCAATAAAATGATGGCACATCTCGAACCAAAGAGACTTAAGCGCGCTGATCACTCTCCAAGTTCTCGTATATAGTATTAGTGTCAATACCCTTCTGATGGGGACGGGCAGAGTCATTAGCAGAGTGGGCATTGCTGTGCTGGAACTGCCTGATAGCGTCACGACCAGGGTCTTGGCTTGAGCCAATTTCCGAGTTGAAGCTAACATTCTTAACATCGTCGGAGGGGAGGCCACCCGCTTGAATATCAGTCATGTCGTTGAACTGACTGCCACCACTACTACCGCTGGCAGTAGAGTATTCGCCAGCCTTGATGCCCATCTCCCTTTTGGCCGCAGTTGAGCCACCGGCGTACCCAGAGTTGTCCATGTGTGTGCCAGGGAAGTTGCCCTGGCCAACCACACATTCGGGGTATTTCTGTTCCTCGTGACGGTCCTGGCGCTGGGCACCGAATGGGGCGGAAGGAAGCTTGATGGAGGCGGAAGTGTTGGCGTTGGTTACTGTGGATTGGTTTCCTGACATGCCCATGGGCTCGGCGCCACGGTTGCCAGAGAAGCCGCCACCTTCGCGGATAGACTCAGCGGCAAGTGAGTCATTGGTAATTGGGCCAGACGGTTCTTCGATGCGCTGTTGTGTACGAGGATCGGTGGTCACCTTAGTGCCACGGCTGCTGGGAGGAAGAGGAGTGCCTTGAATATCCATGATGGTATGATGGAAAAAGTGTAAGGGGGTAGATTACGGTACAGTAGAGTTGTTTGGTAGAATAATGCAGATAGGTAATTGATGGACGCTACATGGCCGTGATAGCAGATCTATATAAGAAAGCAGTGAGAACCACATGTTGAAAGTATCTGGTGCTCATAGGTATAGTAAAGAGCATTTATGTCATACTTACGTTAACCAGGAGCATTTACAAGATATATGCGAGCTCAATCTTGTTGGCTACGACCAGTCGCGTCAACCAGTTATGCTCAAGACACTCTGTTTGGTGGTTGGAGAAACCGATGGAACCTAGGTGTGGAGCATAGGCTACCCTCTGATGTATTCGTGCTTCTAGAAGGCATCAAAAAAGGAATCCCTTGTGCCACATACCTATCTAGGACTTGTCTGAAATCCATCATCAAACAAGAACAAGGAGGCGATTGACGTCAGGTCTAGATCCCAGACATGCAAACAATGCAAATATATTTCTTTGCTTTCACCTGTACGATTCTTGTATCCATAGAGAACTAGTTATGACCCTACATACATGTGTAGTTATCTAAGCATTTAATATTCTGTTAAGGTAAGCTTGAAAGTATGGCACATTCTTTGTCGTGGTAGCGAGACTGCCTTTGCATGTTTATTATACCTGTATAGAACTATATAGTTTTACTTAAACACATCCAGATTCTGCTGATTCTATATGAAATCATAAATAGCCACATCCAGATATTCACTATTTGATAGCCCTCGAAGAAACAAGCGATCAAATGGTTAGTTTTTACGATTGCATGTTGATATAGCACACATATAAACAGCATGAAAATTTTGAATTTCACTTAGTCGCTCGTAATGACATTGACAAAAATGACTAGCTAGCTAGCGTACACATAATAAACCATCATGATCATAGGCTCAATTGATTGGCCATAGCATTAGAGGGAACGTGATGCAGTCCCTCGATACCCTAGAGTCCAAGTTCGCTAGCACTACTACCGACAGGCGCGCTCCCACGCAGGCCACTGTTATCAGGAGGGAACTCTAAACGTCCAGAGCCGATGCTGGTATTACGTTGGTCAAAGGAGTTCCAGTCACTGGCAACTGGGGGTTGATCGGGCAGGGGCAAGTTGGCCTTAACCTTATCAATTTGTGCAGCCTTGTCGGAGTTTTGGTCGATGATAGACTATAGACAAATTGTTAGGTGATCTGTTTTCTACTTGTGTTTTGTATCGTAGGTAGCTTACCTTCATTCTAGAGACATTTGAGTCTGCTGGGGGGTTGCCACCGTGCAACTGGGAAAGCTTTGATTCGGCCCTGCGAAGGTCCTGGATGGTGGTGTGGAACGTAGCGTCAGTCATTTTGCGTCTGGATATGACCGTGACGAAGTGTCAGAATTGGCCGAGAGTGACTTTGAATCTGATATGATCTCAAGCAAGGCAACTGAGGGTTTATATATCTACCATCTTCTTTGTCGATGGCAAGACGCTGTGACGTTTCTTACAATGACGACATGGCGTCCAGGGCCATGGATAATCTCCCCACCAGAACCAGCTGGGGCCTGCTTCGTTTTGGGAGTATGGTCTCTACAGAGATTCCATACTTTCGTGTGAATAGGAGAATAACTAACTGGACAAAACTCAGGGATTGGCGTCATAGCTGCCCATGGGCCACCTGAGGTGGCAAGCCTGCTCATTTTCTTTCATGACAAGATGCCATGCATATCCTCTGATCATTATCACTCGAGGCCTGTCAAGGCGTCAATAGATCTTGAAGGTGAACGGCCTAGATGCCATAGACCGATTAGGGATGCAATGCTCTTCATTCCCTCGGGTTGTTCACGCATCTTTTGGTTATTCAGTAAATTTCGACCGCGGTTGGAAACATTAAATGAAGTACCATGGAGGGAACTCTCCTAAGCTCTAAACAAGCCTATTGTATCGCCTAGATAATGTGTGATAGAACAACAACACGAGCCATCGTTCCAGGGGAAGTAGATATACAACAGTTGGCCATAGTGTTTCGCCGTGAATTATGGAACAGACCCTAAACCTCCAGTTGCTATCCTGAAGCTATCCTAGAATGATCTTCATAATAGACGTATTGGATATTAATCAAAGGCTGCAAGGAGTTCAACAGGAGTCGGCGTCCTAGAGCGGCATGGGGCCATCGACATCACCGCCTGCCCTTTTTGCACGGCAGAAAATGTTTCTTATCGAAAGACAGTCAACTCCGAGGCCTGTGGAGACTTGGTGAATCTGATCATTGTGTTAATCTGAGGATATTTTGCTCTTCGACACATATATCCTTCAATATGCCTCGAGATCCGCTAATCGGACTGGTTGGCAAGGTATGTTGTTCCCCTCCACTGTTCCATCACCCCACTAAATGCAGCCGCGAGGGGCATACAGCCGTCTAGTGGAAAATCCACAACATTGAACAGTTTGACCGATGCGACTTCGAAAGTCGGTAAGTGAAGCGGAATGCAGTTACAATAAGTGTCGGAAAGCTGATCAATTATGCTCTGAATAGGAAATTTCCCGTATGTGCGCCCCGATTGTTCTACACGAGCATATCCGCCTTATCGCAGTTGATGGCGCAGGCCGTGTTGACACCCGACAGCTTCACAACCATTGACCCTCAGAGAGCCATCGGATACCTTCAGATCGAGTGCCCCTGCCAGCGACACAATGTTTCAGATCGGTGCCAACCCAATTATGGAGGCTGCTACGAAGGTCGACGTTCCGTGCCGATCGAGTTGCTAGATGTTGCAGGTCTTGTGCCAGGCGCGCATCAGGGTCGCGGACTGGGGAACAAGTTCCTGGACGATCTTCGTCACGCCGATGCTTTGATTCACGTCGTAGATGTGAGCGGGACAACAGATGCTGAAGGTTTGTTGGGGGTGCTGGATTGAATATAATGGCGCAAATCGGGTGTTGATAAATATCGATAGGAAAGGCTACTCGAGGATATGATCCATCAGTAGACATTGAGTGGTTGCGATCAGAGATCGTGCGATGGGTGCTAGGAAACCTGATGGAGAGATGGTACGTTTGCAGCTGCCAAGAACACACAACGATGGATAACTGCTGATTTATCCTTAGGGGTTCTATCAAGAGAAGACATCAGGCATTAAGTCAGTGCACTTTTGCAGCGCTATTTACAATAACACAGAACTGACCCTTAGCACAGAGGCAAACCCCGTCGACACATTGCAGAAACAGTTTGCCGGTTATGGAAGTACCTATGCCACCGTTGCGCGATTTATGGATAAACTTGCCTTAAAAGAGCCGTTGGAAGATTGGTCAAATGAGACGGTAGAGCTTGTTGTCAATGCTTTTATCGATGAGAAGTTCCCCACAGTGTTCGCATTGAACAAGATCGACCACCCAGATGCAGACAAGGTACGAGGGGTCTGGCTGGTTCCCCATACATTATGCTAACAGGAATTACAGAACATTAGTAAAATTGCGAAAATGCAAGATCCCAAAAGCATTGTGCTTTGTTCCGCTATATCTGAAGTTTTCCTCCGGAAGCTAGCAAAGCAGGAGTACATCAAGTATGTCGAAGGCAGTGAGTTTGTCGACACGCGAGAAGATTTGATTGAGATGGGCGACCCGGATGGAGGAGGTCTCAAAGAGATGGATGAGAAATTGAAAACGTATGTTCAGTGCTCATACCAAAGTTATAACATCACTAACGCCTTCGCTCCAGTCGGGTTGAGAACATGAAAGACATGGTGCTGTATCGATTTGGATCTACTGGAGTTGTTCAATGTCTTTCCCGAGCCGCAGAGCTTCTGGGATTAGTACCAGTGTTTCCCGTCCGGAACGTGGCGACATTCAACTCTGGCACTGGAACTGCCGTATTCCGCGACTGTGTTTTGGTATCTAGGTGAGTACTCCTACTACGGGTCTGAGTCTGACATAGCCTGTCTAACATCCCACAGAAACAGTACTGTTGGTGATGTTGCCCGGAAGGTGATGGGTGACGTACCTATCAACTATGTCGAAGGAGTGGGTGGAACTCGAGTCTCCGAGGATGACATTGTGGCAGTTGGGAAACATGACGTGAGTGCTCCCCGCTAAACTATATAATACGGTTGATTGACTGATTACCATTGCAGATCCTATCGTTCAAGGTTGGTCGGTAGACCAGTCCGTTTATGTACAGTCTCTCCCATGATAGTAATGGAACTGTCTTATGACCTCGTTCTCTACTCCGATTCACTATTATCACAAAATTTTGGGACATCGACCGTGAAATGTCGAGCTCGAAGATCGCCATAGAACACCATAAGATACTTGGCTTCAACTCCCCTTCTGCAAGATTGGGACACAGTTAGTGACATGAACTTCCAATCATTCAATTGAACTGACCTTGGGCCGCTCGTCACTCATGCCAATGACCGGCTCTGGCGCTTTGGGATACTCCTGTTTAGCCTTCTTTGCATACTTGGTCCCGCTCCTCTCCGTCATTCCATGTGACTTGGTTTCATCTGCAAGGCCCTGGCTTGTTTCCCTCTCCTTTAATCCAGAGGCCGCTGCCTCTGAATGTACATCTTCTGTATCGCCTTTCTCAGACCGCTTGCGTGTGTGGTCCTCCGCCGAACTCCCCTTCCAATCCTCGAAAATGGAGTAATCTCGGACTCCAAGTTGTGGACGGAGAAATGGCGGGTGTATGGCGGACTGTACCGGTAGGACGACCCGCCAAGGTTGTCGTGAAATAGACATGCTGTGCAGCGTTGGTATAGCAGAAGAGATACAGTGATTGCGCATAGCGATTTTCGAATAGTTGTAAAATACTTGAATAGCTAGAACGTTGGCCTTCATGATTATATCTACTCGGTTCTATGACGTCCCCATGCTGTAATATTATTTTGTCCGAAAAGGGTAAGAGTACGGGCGACTAAATATGCCATCCGACACATAACTCTCTCATTGGTTATTACCTCACCGCCTAGTTCATTACTGCCTTCTTAAAGCATTTATTATTTGTATACTATACACTTTATAGATTCAATTCAGATTCAATTAGTAAGATAGTAAGATAATAAGATAGTAAGAAATCAAGAGTCAAGACTTAAGACTTAGGAGTATAAAGAGCCCGGTGTTAAAAAAAATTAATATCGTATTTGTTGAACAATCTCCTATACATAGTTATATAGTTAGTTATATGTTTGCTAACTAGACTAAGCCCTATTTGTTCGTTATTTACTATTTGTTAGCTTGTTTACTATAATCGAGTAGAGGTTAGATGGTTTTAGCAGGGTATATAACCCCCTACATTTCTAGTTTAATCAATTAATAATTCTGCCTCTGCTTTCTCCCCACATAGTAACAGGTTGCTCAACAGTATTCATTTATAAAAATACTATAACTATAAAGTAACTATAGATTCAACAATGGTACTTGTGAAGTGAGAGTGGATCGAAATTATTGCCTGGCAATATAAACCAATAAGAGAGTTATGTCGCCCGTAGTAAGAGCCAGTTCGAGCCGAGCTTATCGATAAGACATCGATCGTCATCGGCGCGACATTCTGAACGGACATCATCAACCTCTTGACCCTATTCGCAATGAAACGCGAGTACATCCCGATCGAATCCCTGCCAGCTTGGCAGAGGCTCAACGGGATTGTGGTCCAAGGCATCGCAGTTCACAAGATAGGATCTGATCAACATGGCGCAGACAAAGGTAGTGCCCTCATCGCAACACAAGCCCGGACGAGCAGCGAGAACGATACAAAACCCAAGATCCTCCTACAAATTCCTCCTGAATTAGTTTTATCCCTCGAGACTGTCCAGAACCATGCCAAAATCGACAGGTATTTGCGCGACGTGTTGGAGGCAATCGGTGACTTTGGAAGGGTATGACCTGCTTCTTCCCCAACATCTATTTATATTACAATGAGAAAACCAACCAGGATACACAGACAGCTAGAGGAGCAATCCTCATATTCCTACTTATTCAACTATCCCATAGCAGCCCCGACCTGCGCACAGCACACGAGACCATCGGTATCTCCAATCCCTGGACCGAATACGTGAAGTTCCTGCCTCCATCGTTCCCTCTGCCTACCTTCTATACCCCCGATGAACAAGAGCTCCTCCAGGGCACGTCGCTTGCAGAAGCTCTGGACGCGAAGCTTGCGTCCCTTGAGCGGGAATTTGAACAGCTCCGTCAGGCTACTGAGGGTATCGCGTGGTGCCAGCGGAGCTGGTGGGATGAAAAGACTGGCACATTGACAATTGATGACTGGAAATATGTTGACGCGGCTTATCGGTCGCGCATGCTGGATCTACCCGGCAGTGGTCTGGCAATGGTGCCTTGTGTTGATATGGCCAATCATGTCTCCGGCGACGGGGTCAAGGCGTTGTATGACGCAGACTCGGAGGGGAATGCCGTTCTTCAGTTACGATGGGGCAAGACTCTCCAGCCCGGGGAAGAAGTTACGATTTCGTGAGATTGCTCTACGGTGGACATGGGCTTCAAGGACTTCGCTGACAGAGGGCATGACAGGTACGGGGATGAAAAGCCCGCGTCTGAGATGATATTTTCCTATGGATTTCTGGAAAGCGGTACGACGGAAGCACGGGAAATATCCTTCAATCTAGATGTCCCCGAGGATGACCCTCTAAGCATCGCAAAGAAGATGTTCTGTGGGAACAATTCGGGAATTCGAATTTCGGCCGTCGAGGGCGGCGATGAAGTAAAGTGGAAGAGTGGACTTGCATGGATAGCATGCGTGAACGAAGAAGACGGGCTTCACTTTGGGATCGCACAGACAGCCGACGGCGGCCGGGAGTTGGAAACGACGTGGAAAGGCGAAAAGGTCCAATCATCCAGCCATCTCTGCGAGCTTCTCGCTGTTGATCCCTTATGGGAGATTTTCCAGCTTCGCGCTGTGGTACTGCTTCTCGAACGACTCGAAACTCAGCTCGCTATACTTCAGGAGACCGAGGAGGCTTTGTCGAATATGCAAGAGGATAAAGCGGCTTTGGATTCCTTGTTCCGACCTGGGATCTTCACCTCGATTACCCAGTTCCGGGTCTTGGAAGGGGAGCTGCTGGAGAGAGCCGTTGAGGAATTAATAAAACAGGTAAGTGATCGGAGGTGCCGACTGTCACGAATTTCCCACCACTGACCATGACATGTAGAGAACAGAGTTACTGGCTTCTAAAACGGTGGCCGAGTATTTCAACGCACAGACAGGGGAGCCGGACGAATCCGATGACTTTTCATAAATCCAAAGCTAAGGGCCCAGATCATATTGATGGGTCTGTTGAAGACCGAACTACAAGCTAGAGAACACAATAACTAACTAGTTACATTGAAGCATCCGGGATCTTCCCTGCATATCCACCTAATGCGCAATCTTTTCCTTGCCCAACAGCCTGCAGCACAGCCCAGTCTCAGCCAGATCATATAAAAAAAAAAAAAGAATGTTGCGAGCCCCACACCCCGTAGCGTAGCACATCTAAATATTCCATGTGTAGGCGTTCAATCATGACGAAAAGACAGGGTGACTTACGGCTATGACGTTTAGAGTTGAAAATCACGGAGTTGTAAAAGGGGTATGAATATCATGATCTAGATAGTACAGGGGGTCGGGGGCTACATACGGGGAAGCTAGCAGGAACACCGATTCCAATATCCACGGGTTAGCCATGGATCATGCATCGCATGGGTTTCCTGTACACGAGTCCCCCCAAGCACGTTAATAGATATTCCAGGGGAGAGCATACCTTCTACAATTCGAAGTGACCAATATTGAGGGATGTCATTTTAGTGGAGCGCAGGAACACAGCTGTAGATCACAAATCCAACAGACTGGAGCCTAGTGGGGCTATTAATGTTGGGCCATGGTTCGCTGATCTCTCGGACAAAACTCGCTGAGCGGAATAAAACGGGGTTTCCGTCACAATACCATGAATACGATAACGTGTATTCTATTCGAGATTAAATTTTGGACTGTGTCCCGCGTCTTTGGTTGGACTCTGATGACAACTACTAATCAAGTTAGTTGATAGGTATGCAGGTGGAGCTAATAATGCAACTTATCTAAATCCTTTGAAACTTTAGTTGTGTTTGAGGTGGTTGATCCTCCGTGAACGGTTGGCCACCTGGGCACTATACACATCACCATATGTGTGTATGGATTTAAACCTTGGGAAGGCTAGGGTTTTCTGGGGTTTCATGGTTAGAGTTGTATATATAGATTTTTTTCTTGGCTAAGATGACTTCAGCGATCCTCCGAGTGGCCAGCCACCAAGCTAGCATTTCGTGCAAAGTACGGGGTATTAGAAGTATCGCGGAAGTTACCTCGATTTCTTTTTTAGTGGAAAGTGAGAGAGACACATTAACCATGGATAGCGGCCGATCTTCGGACCAGAATTTAATAGTATGCCGAGTAGGCTAACCTGGGTAGGTAGACACGCCGCTGCACGCGCCGCTGCAGAACCGGAGCACCGAGAGGAGAAAGTCGGAGACGGTTTAGAATGCCCAGTTACCGCAACGGGGTTGAATCCGAGCGCCCTACGTTTTAGCTTATAGCAAAAGTCTATCTCAGTAACTCAATACAGAGCACATGCACTCCGAAAGGGGCGTTGGTTTGCCACTAAAGGCAACCTACATTTCCATCTTATTCTATAGATATTTTCACATCAGCCAAAGGGCTGTGGAATGCGGAGTGCGGGGACCGGGAAGATCGGGATCCAACCGTCAAAAAGAAGAAATATCGAGGTCTGCAGGAAGAATCCGGGGCGAGATTGTATTTCGCCTCTCAAAATACTCAAAATAATGGGTCCAATAATGAATCAAGGGTCAAGTGAACAGAGCAGGTACGCAATGAATACCAATTACCACCGATACAACGAGGAGTTTATTGGCGCCAGAGGATGGTCAGCAGTCTCCACTTGAAACTGACTCAGCATTGGCGTGACCCCATCTTCCCGAGGACGCCCCCCCATGTTCTTAGGCTTCTTTTCTCCATACATACCTGTCTGTCTTATTCAAACTGGAGATTCTCTAGTTACATTATCTCAGTTTTCAATTCTATAAGGAGTGCTGTGCTTATACTTCTGGCGCCTTCTAAATACAACCAACTCAACCCCCGGCGGCCCGCGTGCCCCTTCTGCACAACATGCCTGGTATCTTGCCTATGAAAGTGATCAAGGTCGGCGGAACTGGCACAACGAGCCGTATTGCCCAAGCCTGTGACCGATGCCGAAGTAAAAAGATACGCTGTGACGGTGTTCGACCTTGCTGCTCGCAATGCGCCAACGTGGGCTTCGAGTGCCGCACCAGCGACAAACTGAGCCGCCGCGCCTTCCCACGTGGATATACCGAGTCACTAGAAGAACGAGTCAGGAGTCTAGAAACCGAAGTTAAAGACTTGAAGGACCTGTTAGACGAGAAAGATGAGAAGATCGATGTCTTGTCCAGGATACATTCGTTTATGCCGCCGCAACGAACCGCCTCCGTGAAGTCTCCCTCTGCTTCTGCGACAGTGAAGCCGAGCATTTCGGCTTCACCCGATGGCGTGTTTCATGTAGAGCGATCGAGGACCCGACCATCTCAGAAGTCGCAGAACCCTTTTATTGGATTTTCCAGCACCCAAGGCTTTGCTGGTATGTTATACCTGTCCCTTCGCAAATGGTAACAATTAACTTACATTCGCAGATATCTTTACCAACAAACTTGTCAGTGAGGGTAAATCAGCAACAAAGGTCCCCACAGAGGCGCTGACTGCCTTGTCTACCTCGGTAGTCCAGGGTGGCCCTAACCAGCCTGTGAAAACGCCACCGCGCTTGGTGTCGGATCAGTTGATCAATATCTTCTTCCAAGAATGGGCGCCACTGTACCCTGTGGTACATCGTCCGACCATTCTGAAGGCTTATGAGCAGTATCTTAACAATACCGAAACTCTCCAGCGCAATCCGCATGTGATGGCGCAGTTGAATCTGATTTTTGGTATTGCTGCTCTTTCCTCAATGTCGCGAACCAACCAAGACCCGACTTTCTTCGAAGAGAACTGGTCGGCCACCCTTGATTCGTTCTCGAGTGAAACGTCGGTTTCCAGCCTGCAGTGTTTTGTCCTTGGTCAAATTTACTGCATGACCAAAGGCGACTACCGTACATTGCTTCGCTACCGTGCCCTTGGTGTTGATATTTGCCATCAGCTAGGCATGCACGAAATCCAAGAAAGCTCAGGCAACCCGCTCGAGGATGAGACTCGTAAAAAGGTTTTTTGGTCGCAATATGTTCTTGACCGATTCTGCTCCGCGCTTACTGGACTGCCCGTACTTTTGCGCGAAGAGGACATCGAGACTGACTATCCGGTTGATGTGGATGATGAGAATGTCACAGAAACAGGGTTTTTGCCGACCCTCCCGGGCGAATCCACTCGCATTTCCAGTGCCATTGCTCTCTTCGGAGCTGCAAGGATCTTGAACAAGGCTTTGGACGATCTGTTCCCTTCAAAATCTGGTTACGATGTGTATGTTTCGAAAATGCGCTCGGTGACAGGGCAACTAGACCAGTGGCTTCACACACTGCCGTCACATCTTCGTCTCGAGTTCAGTCAGGATAAGCCTAGCACGAACGTCACGAGTAGCCGATCGCCACTCCTGGTAAGTCACGGCATAGATTCTTTAATGTTTTACAAACAAATACTAACTCTGCTATAGTCACTTGTGTATTATTTCATTCGATCTTTAATACATCGCCCAGCTGTCTGCTACGCTGACGAGAACCTTCGCTCTCCGTCTGCCCTGGCGTTGTCCGATTCAGCAAAGCATATCATTCAAATTCTTGAACTTCTTGATGAAAGGCGTCTGTGTCTGTCTGTTTGTATCAACAGAAAAGAGCTTATATTTGTTTCTGGTCTTGGACTCCTTTGGCAAATGCTTGATGTCAAAAACGATAGCAAACTGGCCAAGGATAGCCAGAAGCTGCTTGGAACCGCCATGCAATACCTCCAATCAGAATCGAGCGCGGCTGCTGCTCAATTCGGCACGCTGTCCAACACTCTGATTTCTATGAACAGCCCAAGACGTCCATCAGTGGGCAAGCAGCAACACCAGGAGATGGTGGCGCCAACAGAAAAGCCGAGCAAATCCCCCAAGAAGCACTTGCAGGCCTTAAAGTCGCGCCTTATCGCCTGCTCCACCCGTGATAAGCAGCTGCCAACAGAGCCCTCTCCACAGTCCTCTCGCCGAAACACCATCTCCGGAGCCACACCCCCACTTATTCCCCAGTCGCTCCGCTCCCCAAGCTGGAGCAGCCTGCCTCTCGCCCAAGCAGACCAGCTCCCCGCTCCACTCTACCTCAACGATAAAGGCCACTCCCCCTTGGACCTAGCCTCAGACCCCCGTTTAGCCGCATCCGTGGGCTACGACCACCCACGCTCCTTGTCCTGCTCTACTCCCTCCGATCCCACAGCTGGCGCCATCACAATGGCCGATTGGGAATATGTCTTGAGCGACATGGATCGGGGATACTCCAACATCTTCACAGGCATCTACGGCGGCAAAGAGTGCGGCGAAGATCCGGGCCCATTCGCCTCTATCACAGCAGAATACAACCGCAAACCCAACGACTCCTCCCTAGCCAATTACCCGCCGAGTGATATGCATGGCCTCTCGCCCGAAGCGTGGTCCGCCAGTAGTGGCGACTTCGTACATAAGCCAGAACATACTGCGCAGAGCGTTCTAAGCTATTCAAGTGAGAGTATGGGGAGTACCGAGGATTCTCTAGCACCCTACCCGGATGCTAAGGTCTTCCCTGAGGATATCAATACCATCGATCCTTTCCATACTTTTGCTATGCATGGTGAAGATGAGGTTGATGAGTTCTCCCTGGCCAATGGCTGGGACCGACGTCTGGCCGTCTGATTGATTATGTAGCGCTGGGTGTCTTTTGGAAGGATTTGGGGTTTGAATTGGTTTTCCGCTTTTATATTCTATTCATGATACCTATGGATGGGGGCGTTTATTCGCGTTTATTCTATCTTTGGTTTTTGTCTGCTAATTTCTTTTCTTTTTTTTTTTGTCTCTGATCTTCTCTTGTGCTTGGAAACATGTTTTTTGTCTGCCGTGAATGGTATGCCTGGTATATAGTTAGTATAGTTCTTTAGGACAGGCAATGCAATGCCTAGGATATCGCGTATATAATGAATTTGATGATCACAACACTCTTCTGGGCCCTAATTACAGCCTAAGTAGATCTAGACACGGGGATTTGGTTTCGGTACATTTGCATGCTCCCTGTCGATCTACTTGGCGGGATAAGATGCGCCTACAAGCATTAAACTGCATGTATATATGCCTACATGTCTTGGTTGTCAGGCTTCCACTAGCTAGTTGGCCAGCCTCAGTTTGTTTATAGAGAATAAAGATTCCTTCTTCTTCCTCTTCTTCTTCGTCTCTCTCTATTCAGTATATAACCACTTCGTCCGTGCTTCACGTGTTAACCAGGAGCTGACTAGACTTCTATGGTTCAAGTTATTGGAAGGTTAATCCATAACGAAGCATAGCTCCCGGATATGGTCCAGAAATACAAAATCTTCATGGACGACATGGACGCATTCTACGAAACCGTGGCCAAAATGCTCGAGGACCAGCAACTCGCTTTCCGGCTTTTTGTTCGTAAATATCTCGCGAGCGTCGAAGAGAAACTGCTCTGAAGCACCTCGGGTTGCAAAGACCGGATTTAACACTTTATGCGTGTCATACACAGAACCAGGTTGAGGACAAGGATAAAACAACAAAAAAAGTAGACAAATTTCACCTTTATTCACGGCGAAGACGCAGCTTTAAATCCTTCGGGGGGCAGGTCACTAGCTAGCTGAATGGACAATTGCATGCCGGTCGTAACTCCATCATTAACTTCTTGCTCTCATACAAAGCATTTGGGCAATTCAAATCCGACCAATCGTAGTTCGAGCCGAGAAGTATATTCCGCTGAGTCAGCGGAAAATTGTAGACTGCCTGGCGAACGTGATTGGTGGACCCCAAGTGGATTTGTACATTGTTCATATACTTCGAATGGTGCAACCACCTTGGGTGACCAAGCTCACATAAATTTCCATGGATACACAACGAGTAAGCAATACAGGGATCAGATTCCGAGACTCCCTATAAATGTCACTCGTCAAGGGAACATCAATCACCGTTTGCACCTCATCTTCTCGACCTTACATTCACTGAAGATGAGACGCGAATCGAACTCATATCCCAAAACGGGCGCATGGAAGGAGATCCGGTCTCAGCTTTTGCCAGCTGTGATCACTATGTCTCTCCTCCTTCAAGTTCTTTTCTTGGTGAATATGTGCTATCTTTATGCAACGCAATTCCGCAGTACCACCCGTTATCACAACTTCAATCTACTTTACGTGGACTACGATGGCGATATGATCGGCAAGTCAGTGACAGATGCCTATCAACAGCTACGAGGAGAAGGGTTTCCAACTTTGGTGCCTGAATCCCTTGTCGAATATCCCCAACCAGAGAACATTCGAGAAGCCGTATGCCGCGGCGACTACTGGGGGGGCTATCTACACAACTGAACGTGGATCAGATGGCCTGGCATCGGCACTGGTAAACGGGTCCAGCCCACCGATCTCACTCACTTATATCTGGAACGGAGTCAGATACCCAGTTTTCTCGCAAGCCGCGGTTTACTCCAACATTTTGAAACTGATCGCCACAACACGGTCAACATACTACGCCAACAATGGATCTTCAGTCGTCGCGTCCGCGGACCTATCTAATGCAGCCACCCTCGAAGCGTTCCTCGACCCTATCCACGCCGAAGAAATCAACATCAAGGGCACGGAACAAGGTACAAGGGTGTTCTACAACACAGTATCCATGGTGATGCCAATCCTCCAACAGTTCTTTTTCATTTTGGCACTGAACGGGATATCAACCCATTTCGACGCGTTCAGCAAATTGTCCTGGAAAGCCAACGGTCTGATCCGCGCCATAGCCTCCATCCTCTATACCCTTACAGGATCACTCTTAATGGCCGGCTATATCTGGGCCTTTAGAGAGTCGTGGGGACAGCGAGGAAGTCAGTTCGTGTTAACTTGGATCATTATGTGGCTTCTGATGCACATCAACTTCCTGTTTTTCGATATCACGACTGCTTTCATCCCGATTCAGTTCATGCCGTTTATTGTTCTGACTTGGGTCATTCTCAATGTCGCCAGTACTATCAGTCCGTTTGAGTTGAATCCGGGTTTCTTTCGCTGGGGCTATGCTCTTCCTTCCCATGAGGCATACCAGGTCCTGATTCAGATCTGGTCTGGTGGGTGCAATAACCGGCTCTATCGTGCGCTTCCCATTATGTTCTCGTGGTGGATTGTTGGTGTCCCTATTGCAGTGTATGCGATGCAACACCGTTGTAGAACTGCCTTGGCTGCCCAGGAACCCTTGGATCGTGCAGGACTGGAAGGTGGTCAGTCTAAAGTTAAACATGCGGTAATGAACGAGATAGTGAGGCCAGTTGGTAGCTCACGTCGCGGAGTTACGCAAAATGGGGAATCAGTTGAGGCTACTCCTCTTCGCAATATTGCCTAAGTAGGGAGCTACCCCAGTGGAAGTGGCTAGTGAGGGTAATGATAATTGTCGGGGAACTAGGAATTGACGGGGGAGGAGAAGTATGAAAGATGCCTTGCTTAACGATGGTTTGATCACCTTTGGAGGCTACCCCAGGTGGATGACCCATAGGTATTTTAATCAAGTACACGAATTGAGACGTGGAAATGTCGCAGCCTTACGTTTCTCTCCAGTTGCCTTGTACAATATAGATTCTCTGAACCGTAATGGATAGACCGTTTCTAGCAAGATTATGCAATTAGACCACGTCTATAAATGAGTTCTGCAGATTGTTATTTGGTTCCTTCCTAGGCTATATAATTACTGTAATGATGTGAAAAGAAAAAGAGGGAGTATAATTACTCGACTATGGGTGACACTATCAATACTTAAAGAGATCCTTGATCTACAAGTGATCATAATATGCTCGTTTCTTAGAAAGTGATTAATTGGATAGCAGTATCTAGCTTTTTAGGAGGACTAGAACTACTCTTCAGCCACATACGAATCGTTCCCACAAAGAAAAGTGCTGCTCATCTTCTCAGCCTCTTCACATCTCTCCTCCAGCAGAATAGCGACAAATTCTCGCGTTTCTTCCGCAGGGAGGCTTGTCCAAGCGTTCTTGAACGGGATAGAAGCTGCTCTATCTAAGGCTTGCGGAGGTCCACAGCATTTCTATTGGTCTAGAACATATTAGTGATAAAAAGAGCATCAAGGGAATAGACAATACCGATATCACTTTTATGGGCTAACGGTGCCTAGTTATTCCATGCCGAGTTGGTTACAGGCCTAAAGCGGTCTAAAACAAGGTGTCAGACTGGGATATGGCCTCCCTAGGCCCTAAACAGGAACCGAGGTTTTTGTTATGGTCTAGCGGAAAAGACGCCGTATTTATTCCCTCACAAGGCTTAATTCCGCCATAAGTCAGGCCAAGATACGGCATTTGTCATTGAGCGCTATACACCGTCGTACCTGCGACAGTTTTACCGTCACCTAGATTACTCGTGGTTTGATTCAAATCCAACAAGTTAACATTGCCATAAACGTGCGGCCGGTCAATCAATGCCAAGCTGCGTGGCTGGCACCGATTGCATCACTACTTCTCCAGACCCCAGGTTATCGCGTGGTCAAATTGCCCCAGAAATATTATTCGTTACCAGAAAAAAAAAAAAAAAGAAAACGAATCACGAGGTCTACAGGGCCGAGACTTCCGCGCCACTCAGAAGTCGTGGAGATGGAGTCTGAAGTTGCTTTATTGGCCAACAGCAATGATTAACCACCCGAACATGTCGCAGCCGAACCGGCCAACCTGCCAAATCCATGTCAAATTCCCCGGATTATCTCTTTTCTGACGGACATAAGTGCCAGATTGAAGGTCGTATGCTCGGGGTCTTGGATCAACGGGTCATCAGTGTGATGCGTACTGCCTGAATTGGTATGAGTTCCCAGACACTCGGCTTTCTGCGGCATATTGCCCAGCCTTGGCTTTCTTGGTCAGGCACTGTATATAAAAAGGGTTGATCCAGTATCGCATGGATTTGCGAAAAATTAGTTGCCAGGTAGTGAAAATATCACAGCCAAATAGTACTAGTTGGCGCTATGTTCGAGAAGATCTTCAAAAAGCGTCCGCAGGACCTCTATGCAGACTCTCAGGCCCCTGGGGGGCCGGTTTCTACCAATGAACATGAGAAAGGCCCCGGTAATGAGGTCGACACTCCTATTCCGCTTCTCACTTGGCGTTCATTCATTATGGGAATTCTCGTCTCTATGGGCGGTTTCCTTTTCGGTTATGACACTGGTCAAATCTCCGGCTTCCTGGAGATGGAAAACTTCCTTGAGCGATATGGTGAACTTCAATCGGATGGGACGTACCATTTCTCTAACGTCCGTTCGGGTCTCATTGTTGCCTTGGTAAGCAGTGCCTTCTTTGTCATTGCTCGCCTCACATCTATCTACATATGCTAACAGTCTCCTACAGCTGTCAATTGGTACTCTGATGGGGGCTTTAGTTGCAGCACCTATCGCCGACCGCTTCGGACGAAAGTGGTGTATTAGTTGGTGGTCTCTGATGGTGTGTATCGGAATCACCATTCAGATGACCGCACCATTTGGCAAGTGGTATCAGGTCGCCATGGGTCGTTGGGTCGCCGGGCTCGGCGTTGGTGCAGTCTCTCTCCTGGTACCAATGTATCAAGCAGAATCAGGACCAAGGCACATTCGAGGATCGCTGATTAGGTATGTTGGACAACGAGCCCTAGGGTCATCCCAGAACTAGACTATTGTCTTCTACTAACTCTTCCCAGTACATATCAGCTATTCATTACACTTGGAATCTTCGTTGCCAACTGTATCAATTTTGGAACGGAAGGTCGCCCCGACACCGGTTCGTGGCGTATCCCTATGGGTGTCACGTATATTTGGGCCGCAATCCTTGGTGCTGGCATGATGTTCTTCCCTGAAAGTCCACGCTACGACTACCGCCACGGCAACGTGGAGAAAGCCATGAACACACTTGCCAAAGTTTATGGTGTCCCGATTAACCATCGCGCTCTTCACATCGAGTTCGAAGAAATCAGAGAGAAACACGAGGAAGAGCAGCGCAACGGGAAAGTCACCTGGATGCAGATGTTCCGTGCTCCGACGATGGGGTACCGGATCGCCGTTGGCGTCGCCCTGCAAGCTCTCCAGCAACTGACAGGTGCTAATTACTTCTTCTATTATGTGAGTTTCGACATGTTCGTTGAACAGAGAGAAAAGAGACCTAACTGACACATATCAGGGAACAACGATTTTCAAGGGCGCTGGAATCGAGAACAGTTATGTCACGCAGTTGATTCTAGGCGCAGTCAACTTTGGAACAACTTTCCTTGGTCTCTATCTAATTGAACACTGGGGCCGACGCCGTTCTCTCATAACCGGTGCGTTATGGATGTTCGTTTGCTTCATGATCTTTGCATCAGTGGGCCATTTCTCCCTAGATCATGAATTCCCAGAGAGAACAAAATCTGCCGGCGTGGTTATGGTCGTTTTTGCCTGCCTTTTCATTCTTGGCTTTGCCAGTACCTGGGGACCCATGGTGTGGACGATCATCGCCGAGCTCTATCCTTCGCAATACCGTGCCCAAGCGATGTCTCTGGCGACTGCATCCAACTGGCTCTGGAACTTCCTCCTTGCCTTTTTCACTCCCTTTATTACCGGCGACATTGACTTCCGCTTCGGGTATGTCTTCGCCGGATGTCTTTTCCTTGCTGCCGGTCTGGTTTACTTCGCCGTTATGGAGGGACAGGGCCGTACCCTGGAGGAGATCGATACTATGTACCGGATGAAAGTGAAGCCATGGAACAGTTCGAAGTTCAAGTTCCCTGCTGATCCAAGTGTTATCCGGGGCTCGTTTGATAAAGATGCTCCCAGGTCGTCTCATGTTGCTGATCCTACTACTGAGTTACGGGAAGATGGGTCCTGGGGGCCTGAGACACGCGCGTAAGCATGGAGGTGGTTGTGGATTTGCGAAAGATAGTGCAGTTGTGCATGTACTAACAAATAGACCTCCGTAAAGCCCACAAATGGGCCTGAAACTCGGGCCCATTGATGGGGGCCCATTGGGGCCCCCCATTGTGTATATAACCACAGTCTTGGCATATATAATATAGCTGATTGATACTCGTTTTCTACGTATATTCCAGCGTATATACTCTGTACTGATCTTATAATCCTAAGGCCATAAATGTAAATAAACGCAGCAAATAATTCTCTTCCGTATATCATTTGGTTTCCTCCCCTCGACGTATCTTCTTCTTCATCTGCACTATAATTTCTAGGATAAGCATCTGTTTCCCTTTCTTGATCATCTTATATCTTATATGCCGGTAATTCGAGGCTTAAACGGTGAGCGGCATACTCAAACTTACGGGAAAATCTGCATTGATCCTGCAGCTAGGAAAAATTGGCATATTTTGCATTGTTGCTTGTATATATTTAGTCAGTCAGTCACCTGGAAGCGTGTAACCTGCACCAATTTATGTGTTGAATTTGTCCTTTGCTATTGTCCTGTATGATACTCTCTAGAGGACAGCGTCAACCTCGTCTGTCGGTGACTTCTTCACGAGAATTCTATCCAAGTACTGCGTCAATTCCTCCACATCTCCAAGTTCACCCACCCATCCGATATATTGATCCGGGCGGACGACTACCAGCGCCCCAAGAACCTGGTCAACCCCCCACTTCTCATATGCCGTTCCATCGCAATATCGGTCAAACCTGCAGGCGTCATCACACCAAATCTTGTCATATGCCCATCCATTCACCGGATCCAATGGACGCAGAATCTCTGGGAAATCAAAGAATTCTACCTCTTTCCACGGCGAAGTATGAATGGTGAGGACATCAACAGGACTCTTGAATTGACCGGGAATCTCCAAGTAGCGACCCAGTGGTGAAATTCCTGATCCAGTTTGTCCAGCCAAGCCCTGGCTCAAGGTCTCAATGCGTTGTTTCTGCATTGGGTTCCGTATATCCCCAGCCAAAACTAGAATGCGGAAGCGCCCGTCGCTTTCTAAAGCTCTTGTTGTCCATCGCGTACCACCATCAGCCTGATTGCGGAGCTTCACCGGCCGGACTCTCTCCCCAGGAATCATGTGCCGTGCAAAAGCAAGTTCAGCATTGTCTTCAGCCTTCCGAACAAGACTGCTGGCGGGGTAAAAGACCTTCCAACCATCAGCAAAATCCTCAAACCTCCCCGCAACAAGGGCCATATCTGAAGCTTTCGTATCTCCTGCTCCCGGTTTCCGATCAGTAAACATAGGCGACCAATGGCGATCGAAGTCAAGCAACATCTCCGCAAGCGGGTGTCTCTCCGTAGCATACGTATCAAGAATCTCAGGTTTGAGAGTACCCGCCACGGCAAGAGCAATCTTCCATCCAACATTGAACCCATCCTGCATACTCATATTCATCCCAAGCCCCATCTTAGGTGAGTGCGTGTGGACGGCATCACCAGCAAGGAAGATCCGGTTGTCCTTTGTGGATTGGGTGGCGATCCGCTGGCCGACTTGGTAGACGGTCCACCAGCTACATTCCTTGAAGTCGAAAGTGAAGGGGGCGAAGATGGCTTGGACACGCTCTCGGATTAGCTCCGGCGTGATCTTTGAGCGGTCGAATCGGTCAGTTGTGTCCGCTTCGCAGGTTTGCACGGGGACGTAGAATCGGACTAAGCCGCACTCGCGTGGGATCACGAGGATTGTGCCTGCGGCGTTGTTCACGACGCTTACGCGGCGGATATCCGCTAAGATTTGACTTAGTGGATGTTATTGGGAGAGACGAGTACACAGTGGGTTGTACTTACGGAAATCGCTGATTGGTATGACGTCTATCACGCCCCTGTACATTTGTTTATATATCAGCTGCTGTAGCGCGGGCGGATAACAAGTACCACTCACCATATGTGGTCCGTGTTAGACCCTTCCATGGGGATGTTTAGCTGTTTCCTCGTCCAGCTGTGAGCACCATCACACCCGATCAGGTACTTGGCTTTGATCGTCTCGACCTGCGTCTTCTGTGGCTTTTGGCGCGGCGCTAGATCGGCCCAGTCATCAGGAAGCAAATTACTACAGTTGACCTCGTTGCCAACCGCTCCAGACTCAGCGTCTGTTTCCTGTTCGCGCGGTCGATCCAAATCATCTTCACCAAGGACTCGGACCTTGACGGTGATAGGATACGAGTTGGGATCATCACCCGACTCCTCGTCATATTCCAAAGAGTCGGCGATCACGCTCCGTTCCACGTCGAGGTCAGAGTGCTCCCGAATACTATCGAGAATAAACCGCTCAATGCGTCCCTGGTTCAAGCGTGTATTGTGGAAGGGGGACTCGTCAACCCTAGAGATGTCGATTTGAGCTTCTCGGACTAGTTTTCCCTGTGGACCGGGGACCTATTTGTTCGAGGCGTCGTCAGGAGGCCCTATTTCGACGGGAAAACAAGGTGGTACGCACCCAAATGTTCGCCTCGGTAGAGACGGATCCCTCATGTAGAACACGGTGTTGGAATCCCATGCTATCGAACAACTCTAGCGTTCGTGCACGAAGCCCGTCTGCGTGGCCTAGGAAGACCTTCGTGTCACGGTTGTCGATTATGCGTGCGTTGACTCCACAGCGAGCCATCCAGTAGGCTGCCATCAGGCCAGATGGCCCAGCGCCGATGATGAGTCTATGAGAGAATATTAGACTATATTTTGGGAAGATATAGTCAGGACTTACACATCGGTTTGGGAGTGAGTAGATTTGCCTTCTGTCTCCATGGCGTGCAGTAGGATATATATGTATATATTTTTGAACCGATGTGGAATGCTGACCCGTGGACAGATAATCTGGATGATGGTCTCAATACAGGTATACTTTATATAAAGGAATATGAAAATTCTACACTACAAGATCCTAAAACGAGGGGGCCAGCCATATACGAGCTGACTAAAATCACATATAATCCGGTGGCTGTAGGGACCTAAAATCGTGCCTCATGCAAGGATCTTCCGTGTTAATTTGTACAAAGATTACTCTCGTAGGCTCGAGATACGATGTTTTTTTATCGCGAGTGCATAGCAATGCGCTTCGATATCCAGGTCGTATCAGTCAGGTGTCCTGGTTTTCTTTCTGTTGTGCCATGGAGTACTCTCAGCTGAGTTGGCCACTTTTTATGTGTGCATGTAGCGCAGGCTGACCTGACTACCATGTTGCTCAACGTGGGCTTGGAGGATGATTTTGCCTGAAGAATCATCTCAAACAGTCGTCGGAGTTGAGGTTCCGGGGGTGGCGATTGTACCGGAAGGCCATGACCTCTTTGAATGCTTATTTTCATGATATAGATGAAGGCAGCGATTGAATGATTCGATGCAAGCCTCGCCTTCGGAATTTGATATTAGACTGGGAGATTCTTATCTTTGTAATCCTGGGTGACAATGACATTATGGGGAAGCACAACAAGGGTCTAGGTTGTATATGTGTATGTGGACTCGGATGGGAGATTGGACAATCGTAGCTCGACTCGTAGCTCGCCGTCCATGTTATACAATATCTTTTAACAGAAAACACGATGCCCATAGATGTGTCACAGATGTATATAGTTCAAATATGCTTTACACGTGACTCTATAGTTTCCCCCGCGCTATTCTCCTTCCGGCACACCGGGATGTTCACGGTGAATTCCCCAACACGTTTCAGGGAGGAGATACAATTTTCCCTGTGGGGGTCACGTTAGAAATTCTTGGGAATTGCCATTCCACTTATATTCCAGCTTCGCATTGTCATTGGTGTTTCGATATTTACTCGGATTGGCTTAATTAGGACATCCGATGCACGGCCACGTCTGCAGGCCGCTGAGTTGTCAAGGAGATATCAAGGAGTCTTCAAAGCACCAATTCCATTAATGCAGTTTTTTTTTTTTTTTTTTTTTCTGAACAGCTGATCACCGGCACGGGTATTGAGGAGACATAGAAGGAGATTCGGCTAATTTCAGTCCATGGAAAGGCCGGTTGTGAGTCGGAGCAGGGTCCTCCGGGCGGCTCCCGGTGTATACTAAAAGAACGTGTGGATGTCAATCCGGAAGAGTGTCGGAAAATGCGGGCCATTGGGATTATAAACGGAAGAAACGGCTATTGATGGAAGTTAAGAAATACAGGTACAGGAGTAGTAGAGATATAACGAGTATAATAACGAGTATAGTAACAAGTACAAATGTTCAAGTGGTATAGTTAGTTAACTATAACGTGGTGGCCAGTGAAATGAATGACTCAGCCCATGATGCAATGGAGGGGATATACAATATACGTTTATAAAGATTCAATTGATTCAGCCTATAAGATAAGTCTACGGAGTAGATACTCCCGGAAATAGACTTAATAGACTTCTATAATAAAAAATATTCTCTGTTAAATGCTGTTAAATATGACCTTGAATACTCTGTAAGCTACAATCTAAGTCGTTGAGCTTCCAAGCCACCAATAGTTCCCCACCCGACATCATACCCCCCCACCAACAAATACATTCCCCTCCCTCTTCTCTTCTTCTCTCATCCATCTCTCCCAAATCATTCCATTCACTCAAAAATGTATGTACCTTAACTATCTTACTGTGATTTCACTTTCTAACGGTATTAGAATCCGCCATCATGGGTTACACTGATCTGGACCAGTTGGCTGTGAACACCATCCGTGTTCTCGCGGTACGTTGAACTGGCAATTGCCACTCCATTTCACGCCTTCAATTGATACAAGATTGGGGATTCTCGTCTCATATGAAGTCTCAATGCATACATACACTGGGAAATATGACTGACATTTCGCTATTAGGTTGATGCCACCTCCAAGGCTAACTCCGGTCACCCCGGTGCCCCTATGGGCATGGCTCCCGTTGCCCACGTTCTGTGGAACATGATGAACTTCAACCCCCAGAACCCTGACTGGGCCAACCGTGATCGTTTTGTTCTCTCGTATGTGCCTTCCCCTCGCATTTGAAGGTTGGGCTGGGTCTTTCCACCCGAAATGTCAATGACCGTGTTTTTGGAGTACCGGCTAATCTCAAATTGGATAGTAACGGCCACGGCTGCATGCTGCAGTATGCTCTGCTCCACCTGTTCGGATATAAGCTCACCATTGATGACCTGAAGAACTTCCGTGTAAGTCCTTCCGCGCCATATATATACAGCAACCTTTTACTCATTTAAGTAGCAACTCGACAGCATCACCCCCGGTCACCCCGAGGCCCACGACACCCCCGGCATTGAGGTCACCACTGGTCCTCTTGGTCAGGGTTTCGCCAACGCTGTTGGTCTCGCCATGGCTCAGGCTCACTCCGGTGGTGTCTACAACAAGCCCGGCTTCGAGCTTTTCAACAACTACACCTACATGTTCTTCGGTGATGGTTGCGCTATGGAGGGTATTGCCAGCGAGGCTGCCTCCATGGCTGGTCACCTTAAGCTTGGCAACCTGATTGCCATCTACGATGACAACCACATCTCCATTGGTAAGAATTAGCTCGAGTACCTCAAGCTAGATATAAAAAGCTGACAGCTGATCTCCACAGATGGTGACACCAAGTGTGCTTTCACTGAGGACGTCACTAAGCGTTTCGAGTCCTACGGCTGGCACACCGAGTGGGTCAAGGATGGTGACAACGACCTCGCGGGTATCGAGGCTGCCATTCGCAAGTGTCAGCAGGTCACTGACAAGCCCTCCATGATCAAGCTGACCACCACCATTGGTTTCGGTTCCAAGCTTGCCGGTACCGGCGGTGTCCACGGAAACCCCCTCAAGGCCGACGATGCCCAGAGCGTTAAGAAGCTTTTCGGCTTCAACCCCGAAGAGAGTTTCTCTGTCCCCCAGCAGGTTTACGACCTGTACCACAAGCACGCCGCTCAGGGTGCTGCCAAGGAACAGGAGTGGAACCAGCTCTTCCAGAAGTACCAGTCTGAGCACAAGACCGAGGGTGCTGACCTCGCTCGCCGTCTCTCCGGCAAGCTGCCCGAGGGCTGGGAGAAGAAGCTCCCCGTCTACAAGCCTACTGATGCTGCCATGGCTTCCCGTAAGCTTTCCGAGGCCTGCCTCGAGGCTATCCACGACGTCCTTCCCGAGCTGGTCTCTGGTTCCGCTGATCTGACTGGCTCCAACAACACCCGCTGGAAGAACGCCGTTGACTTCCAGCCCCCTGACCTTGGTATCGGCGAGTGGGCCGGTCGCTACATTCGCTACGGTGTGCGTGAGCACGCCATGGCTGCCGTCATGAACGGTCTGGCTGCCTACGGCACCATCATCCCCGCCGGTGGTACTTTCCTCAACTTCGTCTCATACGCCGCCGGTGCCCTCCGCCTGTCGGCTCTGTCCCGCGTTCGTGTCATTCACGTCGCTACCCACGACTCCATCGGTCTGGGTGAGGACGGCCCCACTCACCAGCCTATTGAGACTCTGGCTCACTTCCGTGCCTTGCCCAACTGCATGGTCTGGCGTCCCGCTGACGGCAACGAGACCAGCGCTGCCTACTACTCCGCCATCACCTCCAAGCACACTCCTACCGTCATGGCTCTGACCCGCCAGAACCTGCCCCAGCTTGAGCTCTCCACCCTCGAGAGCGCCCTGAAGGGTGGCTACGTCGCTGTCGACACCCCTAACGCTGCCGTCACCATCGTCTCCACTGGTTCCGAGGTCAGCATCGCCATTGAGGCCGCCACATACCTCCAGGAGAAGCACGGTGTTGTTGCCCGTGTTGTCTCTATTCCTTGCTTCGAGGTCTTCGATGCCCAGACCAAGGAGTACCGTCTCCAGGTTCTTCCCGATGGCATCCCCGTGCTGTCTGTCGAGGCCTGCTGCACCATGGGTTGGGAGCGCTACTCACACGAGCAGTTCGGTCTCAACCGCTTCGGTGCTTCCGGTCCCTACAAGGAGGTGTACGCTGTAAGTTATCTCCACTCATTATCCAATGACCATATACTGATTATCCGCAGAAATTCGAGTTCACCCCCGAGGGCATCAGCAAGCGTGCTCTTGCCACCATCGACTTCTACAAGGGCGTCCCCGTACGCTCCCCCATTAACCGTGCTTTCCAGCAGATCCTGTAAAGGGCGGAACGAATATGACGTAACAAAATGTTTTAGTTTTTTAATAGAGGAGCTATGGCCCTCTAGATATACAAGAATGCGAATAGAGCACTCTATTGTTCACTTCTCCCAGTAACTGATCACAACTCTCCCCATTTCTTCTTTTGCATCTCTACCATATCCCTCAGCATCTCCTCTTTCTTCTTCCTTGTCTCAGGAGTATAAGGCCCATAGGCGTCTTCAGTCTGCTCAACCACCAAATCCTTCCACCCCTGCTCACCCTGAATATCAATCTGCCCCAAATCCCCCCACACATCCTGAATCGTCGGCGCAAGCTTCTGCAAAAATGCCCCAATCCCACCCTCCCCGCCACCAGCATGATAACTCTCAAACACACCACTCCCAGCCCACCGTGGTCCCAAGCTAGCCGTAACAAGAGAATCCAAATCCCTCGCCGAAACAACTCCTTCCCCAACAAGATGACACGCCTCCCTCAGCAACGCAAAAGCAAGTCTATTCCCCACAAACCCAGGAATCTCCTTATGCAACGTAATAGGTCTGTAATGCTGCGAACCCGACTGATGCCCACCCGGAACCGCAGGACCGGGTATATCGCCAAAATACCTCTTCACAAACTCAACCCTCTCAGCATCCGTCTCAGGCCCAGGCACAATCTCAACAAGCGGCATCAGATGCGGCGGGTTAAACGGGTGCGCGACGAGCAAGCGCTCAGCAACACGGTCCGCAGCCGAGCACCCGGCTGCTTGTACCGACGCGGAAATTCCCGACGAACTGCTCCATAAATGGGTATCTGGGCCAGTGAGACCGGCGACTTCCTTCCAGAGAGCCTGTTTCGAGGATGTGACTTCCGGGCTTTGTTCTTGGATGATTGTTGCGTTTTGGATGGCTTCGGCGACTGTGGTGGAGAGTTTTAGGCGGGATGTGCGGATTAGGTCGTCGATTAGGGTTGTTGAGCCTGGGGAATCGAGGAGGGAGGGGAGTGTGCTCCGGAGTTGGGATTCGTAGTCTGGGCGTGGGTCGTAGACTGTTATGCTGGTGTCTGGGCGTCGGAGGTGCATAGCTAGCATTGAGAGGCCGATTGTGCCGAGGCCGAGCAGGGCAATTCGGTGGGGGGATTCTGTAGTCATGGTTTTGGGGGTTTGGGGGGGATTGGGGTTGTAGAATGGTGATAGGGAAGGGAGAGGGAGAGAAATAGTAGGTATACAACATACATGGTCTCGGAGAGGTTCGCCGATTAGTGGGGAATGGAGGGGGTTATGCGGGGAGCGGCGGAGCTCGGGGGTAATTGGACGATAGTTTGTTGTCTGCCCTTAAATATAGGGCTGTAATATATAATATAGCTAGAACACGATCCCTACGACGAGGAACACATCATGGAATCAAAACGAATTGGTGTCTCGCTAGAATTGGACGAATGTGTTGTCCCTGACAGGGTATCTCTGCTCGTTGGCTCGAAGATCTTGTATAAATCAGTACATAGAGTCATATATTACGTGTATATATCTTCTAACTTTCTAGATATCCTACTAAATCTAATATAAAATACAACTCTTTGGGCCAATTTTGATATTCCTTACGGTCACTCAACTTGCATTCCGATTAATCGAGCAAGAGAAATGCGACCACCATCCCATGTGGATTGTGAAGAAAAGAAAAACGCATGGGGCACTGTTGAAAGACAGAGCCCGAACAACATCCAGCAGTATGTTTGTTCACCTCAATTCTATGCTCGGCTCACATAGCACCATTTTCTAGATCCGCAAATGCAAACCCCGTGACTTGATCGAGTTCCATGAGCTCATCTGCAACGGGTAAAGATTGCCCAAAGATATTGTCCCATTCACCCCAGTCAAAATTTAGACTCGGGTCGATCATAAAGGGGACAGAAGGCTCCGAATCGGGTAATATGCCCGAGTCGGCAGTTTCCAGAAAGTTCACCCTAGCAGAGTCAACAAGGGATTGTTGAGTCGATATAGTAGCGGCGGAGGAACGAGCAAAGGTTGGGCTGGGGGCAAATGCTTCATCGTATGACGAGAGGGCGGTAGTCGCAGCTGCGCTAGTAGTAGGCGCGGCCACGGTTGCGGATGACATGGATTTGAAGTGAGAAGCATTTGCAAAATCAGACTCAGTTGACCAATCTTGTCCCGTCCCCGGCAATGTTGGGTCCAGGCCGGCTTTCTGCCAGGCCTTTTGGCGCAGACGACGGATCATGCCCCAGGCCTCTCGGCCTCCATTCCTCAATGGACGTTGCGTGAAGATGTCATCTCCGCCACTTACAACGCCCCCGTCTGGTCCAGAAAGAGACAGAATTTGATCAACAAATCCGCGGGACACGGAGGCCTCGGGGCTATATGGTCGTTCGTACAAGTCGATGAGAATAATCCTAGATCTAGTTAGTATGGCCACGCTACTAAATCTAGATTTCAACATACATCATTGCATGCATAGGCTGGTGATTCCTTGGCAATTATTAGTCAAAATTCCTGTTTGAACAATCGGAATGCTCACCCCGGCCAGCCCCATTGGAACGGCTGAAAGTCAGGATCCGTGGCCAATCGGATGAACTTCTCCATGAATGCGTAACAATGGCGTAGCGCACTATTTGAATTAGATATAGTAGCTCAATGAGTCGAGGCACTTACCTTTGGCGTGCTACGGGCCAGATCCGACTTCGAGGATTTCTGAGGAATGGTTGGTATGCAACACAAAATGCCTATATCCATGTTAGTGCCAAACGGGATTTCTGCTTAAAAATATCGACCTTATCAATGAACAACGACAAGATAATCCTGGCCCATTTATGAAAGGCGACGAGGACTACTGAATGATATTGCTCCGAGCAGCCAGACGGACCTTCAATGGGAAGTTCCGCCGCGGTTGAATGAGACCTTTTTGAAGACGCTGTTGGTATTTCGGTTGCCGTTGTCTGTGGAATTCTGCTTATGATGGAGTTGAGCTTGACTTGAAGATCGTGAAGGACAGAGCGGAGCTCCACCATATCCCCTCTTGTTAGAGGTTTCGTGCCCAGCTGAATCTTTAGTATTCTACGAACAGACTCTGCGAAAAGGTTAGCCCGCGCGCCTAATATCTAAGCCCAAGATCACTCACGGGCCATTATACATTTGGCCTTTGCGTTCAGATAATACACGTTCACTGTCGACGGCCCACCACAGACATCGGGGTTGTCTGGATTATCAGGTGGCCGCTGACCGTTGGCAACCAACTGTTCATACTGTTTGGCTTCGGTAGTACCCAACAAGGTGTCCTTGACCTCGCTCGTCTCGCGAACATCCCAGTAAGTAGTATCAGTAAGCAATGGCGGAAGCCCACTCGACATCGCGATAACGGCATCCATATGCATGATATGCCACCACAATCGGCGTCGGAACTCTGCCTCCCATGGGTCGATATTAAAATGGGCGGGATCCCGATGTAACCCCAAGGTCTGCGCCACTCTCACTGCTAAACTAACAAACAAACTACTTGCCAAGGGTTCTTCCTCTCTTGACAATATTGTCTGCGCAATAAGATAGGCCGCCAAACCGTGGAGTGTGACGCTATGGGGAAACGAGATCTTGGCCAACCAACAAGTGACTTCCTCGCTATATTTTGTCGAGAGCACAGCTCGTGAGGAAGTATTAAACTCTGTCTCCATTGTTCTCATGGAGATAGAAACTGAGCCTCCAAACCATATCGCGTATAGGAGTGGAATAAAAGAAGGACTAGGGCATGGCTCCCCCGTATAGCTTCTGCAGTCATACCAGTCCCAAAAGGCTTTGTATAGGTTTAAGATCATCGGTGGGTGAATAATAGGGCTTAGCGAGTGAACACCAGACATGAATGCCTTGTAGAGAATGTCACTCTGCCATTTCGTCGGAACATGCTCAAGCATATATGGCTCGACCGCTTTATCATTCGGTGATAAATAGGCCGATGGTATGCAGACAGCTTTCTGAATCGGCTCTGAGAAGCCGAGCGGAAAGGGAGAGCCCGTTGTTTGGCTGGTGGTGTGGCTGCTTATCGATCCTTTGCGCCGTCTTCGCTTGCTGGAAACCTCGGTTGCGGTATCACTACATGCCGCTAAATCGTGCGACTGATTCTGGTTTCCGAGCAATTGATTGAGTTCCTCCATTTCATGAGAAATGTAAGCCCAATACGTCGTTCCAACGTATCTAAATCCAAAATTAGACAACTAAACGTATTTTCGGCTAGCTAGCCAATACTGACCTTGACCTCCCTCCATCCCCCAATGACATGTGTCCCAAGTTTGAAGTTTCCAGTGGATCAACCAAATCTGTAGTCTGACCCTTTGGGATGGGAAAATCATCGCTGCTACAATCAGCAGCAGCGCTAGACGGACTACCCGATTCCTCGACGACCGATTCCATCCGAAAATTGCCCTCTTTCATCGGCGCCGTTTCCAGGCCAGGGTTTGATACAGCTAGTTGCATCTCCGTTGATTCGTGAGCCTGGTTATCCTTCCGTAGCCGCTCAACAAGCGATACAAGTTGAGCCAGATGGGCTTCAACTGCGGTCAAATCTGTTTTCTGGCCATTTGATGATGACGTCTGCCTCAAAGTCTCATATGTCGGCAGGTGTTCATTTGCATTTTCCTCCGTGTGCCCAATCTCTCTCTGCCGTTTGGTTCTATTCGCCCGGCGGGTGCGGTTGGGTCGCGCGTCATCTTGATGTGGCTCCGTGTCGTAGGCGCACTCGGTACTGTTTTTCGCGCAGTTTCCACACACTGGAAGTGTCTAAAAACAAATGTTCAGTTCAGGTAACTTTCTCCTGGGCTAAGAAAGATCACCTTGTCGCATTTGACTTTGCGCCGACGACACGTTTGACAGCTATATATCACACGTTTCCTGGTAATCTGTGGATTTCCTGTCGCTGAGGGCGACCTTCGCGGTTGGGTGGTGCTAGACGGGTTGGAGGGCCCCGCCACAGGCTGCATGTTCGCTCTTGGTTTGACAGTTTATCCACGTCTTTCCATTCATTCGATTGAATCCAGTCACCATGAAAGCGAAATGGGCAGACAATCAAAGCGTTACGGCGTGTGGAACAATCCAACCTACAGATGCCCGGCAATTGCTGAGGTTCTCCGCAAAGTTCTATGCATTCCCTCGGAACAATCTTGGCACTCTGACGTCGGGCGGGCGGACCAGAGGGATTACTCAGCACCGCTACCGACACCACGGAAATCAACCACACCTATTGCTCAACTACTTAATATCCGACCAATTCGGTTAAAAGTCAAGAAAACATATTCTGCAAGAGGGTATGTAGTCTTTTATAGCTATTGAAACTGACCAGAAGCCTAAATTCACTCAATTCATGAAACAACAAGCGAGTTCAATGTACCAAACACTACACATGCCAATGATACACCCAATGTCATAATAAACAGTTTTGGGGGAATCGCTTCTAAGATGTATTTTAACAATGTATCGACGTCCAGTTGTGCCTAGGCCAGCAGTATTGCGAGAAATGGGCAATATATTCTACTTACGAAGCATGATTCAATCAGCTGAGCCTAATACAATGGCGTCAATTTCAAATTCCAATCCCACATTTCGTAAACGCGGCGCGTTTGTTGTCGTTTTTCCCTCCAGTTCCCTCGATAGAATTTCGATTCATGTCCAGGAAAATGGTTAACTAGATCTGGCCGCCATCGCAGTTAATTGAATATGGCATGGCATTCGGCATATTGGTAAATATAATCACAGAGATCTATGTTGACGTACTCTCGGCCGAGTAAATTATTATTATGTAGTGTGTGGTCATAGTTTCTGCCCGATTCATGGGCCTAGGACCTCTTTATCTAGGGCCTTGGATCCAGACCCTGCTACAAGGAATCTATGTTTCACACGGCCTGTATAATATAGCCTGTGAGTGATTGGTGTTGCCAATCCTTGTCAGGTCCGTTATACCTTCATCGCAGATCTCTTGCTGCTATCCAATAAAAGCCAGGATGATAGATGAATTTTGGACACATCTTTTCAAGTGCGAGATTACGCTGGAGCTAAGAACTGGTCTACGGGTGGCTCCACTCTTGGCAATTACATAATCGGATTATGGTTCCAAGGTTCCAAGGTTAAATCAGCCTCCGAAGCTTATCTGTGGTCAACAATATCTCCATGTCCGGGCTGCTTCATATCCATGTATTGTAGTTCTTTTCTCTTTTCCAGTTGCCCTTTCCTCGATGATGATGGAAGAAAATTGATTGCAACTCAAATTTATATATGATTTTCGCGTTTATCTCCACACTCGGATGCTACATCCACTTTTTCTATGAGATAGAGCGCGGCTCTCGGCCGGAGACTTGAACAGAATGGTGTCGTTCTCGGCCGAGACCAGTGTCAATCGGAAAGGTGGAGAGCGGCATTCTCGGCCACTCGCCATAGAAGCAAACAATTAATTCAGTCCCCGGATTTTACGAAACCCCGGTGTATGTTGTATACCCCACGGGCCACGACAGTGGATACCGAATGGGTTCTCCTGCTCACCGCAGTGTCCCTGTTTTGTGCTGTTCATAAGGGGTAATGGTTCACCCCGCATTGACGCTTAGATCATTTCCCCAGGGAGGAACTACAAAGTCCAACCCCACGGGCACTATTTATATTGTGATATTCCCTCTCATCAATTGTTGATGTTAGTTTCTTTTTGTTATCGAAGACCCTACACTCTCTTTACATCGCCAATATCACGATCTATACGATTCATTAAATCGACTCAGTTTGGAGGGAATATCAGCTCAATTGCATTTAGCAAGAAGTAGCAATTATGACTGTTCTTTCGAATTCCGGGAACCCCTACCAGGAGAAGGGATCTAGCCACGAGGCCACTACCAACATCGAAGCGGAGGTCTTTCAACCGACCCACCTCGAGAACTATGGCCCACTAGCACACGTGAATACTGTGGAGTCTCGATTGCCCGCCTTTGCAGGCGAGTTACAACCGGGTCTCTATCGGACGCCCAAGTTTCGAAAGTTCGCGAATCCTGCACCTCTGGGTCTCTCGGGTTTTGCCTTGGCCACTTTTGTACTGGGATGTATTAACATGGGTACGCGGGACATTACGGAGCCTAATATGGTTGTTGGTGTTGCTTATGCCTACGGCGGACTGGTTCAGCTTCTCGCCGGCATGTGGTAAGTATATTCGTATGGAACATGCGTTATGAGATAACATAAATCTGATCTGTCTGTCTTTATGATAGGGAAATGGCAGCTGGGAACACATTTGGTGCCACCGCTCTGTCTTCGTACGGCGGCTTTTGGATCGCCCTGGGTATCACCTTTACTCCTGGATTCCAAATCATGTCAGAGCTTCAGAAAGCTGACAATGGGTCAACTGACATGTTCTACGACTCATTTGGGTTATTCCTTATGGTAAGTTAATTTCCCAATGTAAATAACCCCTGGTTGTTACCTCTAACAACTCCTAGGGCTGGTTTGCCTTCACCTTTCTGCTCCTTACGTGCACTGTCAAATCGACTGCGGTGTTTTTCTCCCTTTTCCTAAGTGTAGATGTGGCATTCCTGTTGCTTGGGATTGGACACCTCCATCGCGATGCCCAGGGAAAGCCTAATCAGTCAGTCCTCACGGCTGGCGGTTTATTCGCTCTCCTTGCTGCCTTTTTGGCGTGGTATAGTGCCCTGGCGGGTATTGCGGATGACAGCAACAGCTTTTTCATTATTCCTGTCTTTCATTTCCCGTGGTCCGAGAAAGGTAGAGCTTCTAGACATGAGGCTTCTACTGCTGTTTAGTGGTAATCGCTATGGTTTTACTCATAACGGATGATAGTTTGGCAACCTCGAAAATATGTATGGTAATTATTATGATGGTGAAATTTACTTAGCCCAAATTGAATAGTTCCTTATTATTCAACTTAGGACTAGACTGAATGTGCATAGGGTTAGCATGTTGTATTTTGTTCAGGTGTGTTGACTTATCCACTCAGCGTGGCGCTTAGTGAGTGCTCAGTGTATAAATATGTTAATTCTGGAATCTAAGGGCTTCCTGTGTATTCTTATAGTATCCAGCTTATTTTTTTGGCCACGATGAAGACGGGCGCCACCTGGTTATTATAACCCACCCACACGTCATACTGCATAGGACATGATGAACCGGTAATACCTTAAAAGATGGCATCAAAGATGATTAAAAGAATCCGGAGTATATTTGTTGCTCCCCGGATCATGGCGGATCCAAACTTGTTAACAAAAGGGCATTCAATGACATGATGTCGTGATGAATCTCGGCCGAACATGCATTCTACATTCAGCACCGAACTTGTTTGATATCCCCATCCCCTTCTAAACCCACCAATTATAATCAACTTTGAAGAGCCCCATTATATCAGTCCTGCAAGTATAAAGCCAGCTTTCATTTCCCTGATTTGCATCATATCGGTTCTGATTTCTGTTATTTACTTCCATGATGTCATCTCAACAAGACAGCAAACTGCATAGCAAGTCAATTGCCCACCCTTTGGCTCCATTTACATACGAAAATGATGTGTATCAAGCCGGTCTCAAGGGCCAGAAGCCCTCGATAACCTTCAACTGCCTCGAATGGGAAACCCTAGCCAAAGATCGACTCTCGGCAGATTCATACGGATATGTTTGGGGATCCGCCGGAACTCGCGACACAGACGATAACAACAAGAAAGCCTTCAAAAAATGGGGGATCGTGCCATCACGCCTAGTCAAGAGCGACTTCCCAGACCTCAAAACGACACTTTTTGGCGAGACATTTGACTATCCGATCGCCATGGCACCGGTGGGCGTACAGCGGATTTTCCACCCCGATGGGGAGACGGCGGCGGCGAAGGTTGCTGAAAAAGAACATGTCACCTATATCCTCAGCACTGCATCCTCCACCAGCATCGAGGATGTCGCCAAGGCCAATGGGAGTGGGTCTCGCTGGTATCAACTCTACTGGCCTCTGAATGAGAACAATGATATCACGGTGAGCCTGCTGTCAAGGGCGAAGGCAGCAGGTTACAAGGTTTTGGTAGTCACCTTAGATACGTACATCCTTGGATGGCGTCCCAGCGATCTGGACAATGCATACAACCCTTTCATTCGTGCAGATGACATCGGTGTGGCATTGGGATTCTCTGACCCTGTATACCGTCGCAAGTTCCAAGAAAAGCACGGGAGACCCATTGAGGAGGATGTCCAAACTGCGGCTACAGAGTGGGCACATACCGTATTCCCCGGTGTGAGTCACGGCTGGGAAGATCTCAAATTCCTCCAAGAACATTGGGACGGTCCAATCGTTCTGAAGGGAATCCAAACGGTGGCTGATGCGAAGAGAGCTGTGGAATATGGTGTCCAAGGGATTGTGGTCTCCAATCATGGCGGACGACAACAGGATGGAGGTATTGCGTCTTTGGATGTCTTGCCGGAGATTGTGGATGCCGTGGGAGATGATTTGGAGATTATCTTCGACTCGGGTGTTCGCTGCGGTGCTGATATCGTCAAGGCATTAGCTCTTGGTGCAAAAATGGTCCTGATTGGCCGTCCATATATTTATGGGTTGGCGATTCAAGGTGAGCACGGAGTGAGCCATGTGCTGAAGAGTCTCCTAGGAGATTTCAATCTAAGTCTCCATCTGTCGGGGATCAGATCAGTCTCCCCTGAGCATCTTAACCGATCGGTATTGCGGCGGACAAATAACTGAAAATTCGACTACGAGACAATATGATAGACTCCTTTTGTACAGCTTGAATATATTAAATTTCCTCTTTGTATACTTAAATCTAAGCACTATATATCCTGAGAAAGAGACCACTGCCAGCTGCTGCCGGAGCAAGGGGACGGTTCTACAGAGAAGTTCCAATTCATCCGGCTACGAGCCATGGTCACATAAAGATTGCATTTCTACTTTTAGAGAAAGGGGCTGATATCGATTCAAAGGCGCTAGTCGGTGTCTATGGGTACGTCTATGTCCTAGGAGGAACATAGCTTGGGATGGAATACGCCACTGCCTGTTCTTGTGGTATCATATGACTCAACAGATTAGAGATTTCCTGCCAGCTTAAGATGGTTGAAGATAGCGTTCGCGACGACCAATTTCCTTCCAAGTCGAGGCAATAAACCCGAAACTACCAGCCGTTATCCAAACGGTAGTTGGCATCATAGACCTCATGAACAAGGTCGCACATTGACGTTGAGGTCCTTTAGGGACCCTGACGTCGGTAAACTGCCTGAGGCGAGCTTACGCCTTTTGTCTGTGTCTTGAAGTTCTGCTGATTTTTCAATCCAGATATGCCTCAAAAAAGCATACATGGTATCTATAGATCCATCTATCTATCTTGATGCTCCAGAATGCGTTAAGAAAAAGGCTCAATGATTATATCCTTCAACCATATTCCCGCATTCAATATTCAGCCAATGCAAAACAGTATCTCAGCAGCCCGATGACCTGTAATATACAAGCCCAAGCGTAACCCTTACTATCGACAATAACCCATGCACCGGCATCATATTGAACACAGCTCGTCGTGCTAGTATACTACGTTAACCAATCAACAATATCATTACCCTTGTTAGGGAACGTCGGATAAGACATAGCAGCACTCGGCTTAGGAAGCGCGGACAGGTCGAGCGACCGATGTTGTCTTGAAATTATCTCGATGCAGCTTATCAAGAATATCATGCACAGTACTTCCAGGGATGATGGATATGAATTTGCTCCTCTTCAGTAGAGCGGGTGGAGACACTGTTTGTCAGTGTCCCTATCCCAGATGCCCGTATTGTTGGGAGTATCCTGGCCAAGCCGAAACCCCCCGTCCACGTCAGCAGCAGAACTCAATTACAGAATGTCCGGTGTCAAATCCGTCGTAGTAATGAATTCTTCACTGACGATAACTACCCACGAAGAGACTGGTTGGGTTGGGGCGGGCCAACGCCAATTGAAGGGGGTTCCGGCTTGGAAGGCGTGAATGCACTAACATAGAGTCGAGAACCAGATACAGCAGCTGTTGCATTCGAAATTGGCATCGACACAGTCCGAGTAACATTAGGTTTGGTCCACCCTGTGCAATGCTGACGAGATCGTCACTTGTGTCACTTGTGTGACTTGTGTCACCTGTAACATTGAGGTTCGTGTCCGAGAACCGGGTTCCCTATGAAGAGAGGAATGATAATTGATGAATTGCAGGTCAATTGACAGCAAGTGAGATGCAGGACAATATATTTCTAGGACCGTGGCGACTATTGTTGAATATCGGTAGGAAAAATAACAGAAGCCATGATGTAAACATGCCACATAAATGGGTGTCAGCCGTATCAATCTCACCTTTAATGAAACCGGCTGTCGTTTCCGCGGGGATTCCAAGGTTATCGATCTCGCCGTCCAATGAAGATGCATCTCGCAAGACGTACGTTTGATCGTCACCGCAGATCATTGCCGTCGTACTATTTGTTGATCCGGGGGAACCGAATATCGAAGACTTGGATCCAATAGCCGCTGTCTTGTGCCTTGTTGCAAGAAGAAATGGAGAAAATGGCAAGACATTTGCTGAACATGTCATTGGAATGGAGACGTAAATCAACAAGGCTGTGGTCCAAGGTGATTTGTCTGACAGTCTCCAACTTTCAGGTTCCTTGGAATCAAGTCTCACCTCCACAATCAGATCTACAACTAAGCAACTAGGCAGCATAATACACGACTATACACGAGACAAAGTGGACCAATCTACAGGATCAGATGTACGAAAATCCATGATTTCATTTCAATATCGTCATGAGGATGTAAAGACCACAAAAGCTTTTTCAAAGATCACGGCACTTAGTTGCCGAGCTTCTGGCGAGCGAAGTTGGGCAGAACAAAGCTGGCGCGGTGGATGTCCTGGTTGTAGTAGCGGCAGAGCTTCTGCTCCTCCTCAGCGGTCCAGCTGCGGAGGGGCTCACGGACATTGCGGGTAGCGTCCTTGGAGCAGACCATGAAGCCAATCTGGCCGGAGGGGTAGGTGGGGATGGTGGTGTAGGCGTACTCGGCGACGGGGAAGACCTCCTTGCAGGACTTCTTAAGTTCGGCGATCATGTCAAGGTGGAGCCATTGGTTCTCGGCTGTTAGATATAAAGCACAGCTCCGCAAAACCGAGCCCGTAAAGCGGGTTGGTTGCGGGGTGGTGCGAAAAAATATTAGCGTGTGATCTTTTCTTTTAATAGCCAGATGATAGAATGAAGGGGACGAGCAATCAAGGAGTGCTCGTTCTAGAAAAGGGATTGGGCAGGAAAAAAGAAAGTGACGAACAACCTTGGGTAGTGATGACACCTCCCTCGCGAAGGGCAGACTTCAACAACTCGAAGTAAGGCTTCTGGAAGAGGGACTCGGCGGGGCCCTCGGGGTCGGAGCTGTCAGTGATGATAACATCGAACTCGTTCTGGCGGTTCTTGAGGAACTCGAAGCCGTCACCAACGTGGGTGTGGGCGTTGGGGTGCTGGAAGCCAATGGCCATGCCGGGCAGGTACTTCTTGGAAACACGGATAACAGCCTCGTCGATGTCGCACAGAGTAGCCTCCTTGACGGAAGCGTGCTTGACGACCTCACGGAGGACACCGCCGTCACCGCCACCAATGACGAGAACCTTCTCGGGGTTGGGGTGGGAGTTCATGGCGAGGTGGGTGATCATCTCCTGGTAGGAGAACTCATCGCGCTCGGTGCACTGGATAACGTTGTCCAGGACGAGAACGGTACCGTAGTCACTGCTCTCGAAGACGAGGACGTCCTGGTACTTGGACTTCTCGTGGTGAATGATCTGGTTGACCTTAAGGCTCATGGCCTGACCAGGCCACATGCCGGACTTCTCGGAGAACCAGCCATCTATAGATGGACATCAGCATGCTATCGTAACAAATTGACTGGAAGGCGGGGTATTGGAGGGGTTGTTGTTATAGACATACCCTGGATGGTGGGGTGGGTGAGCTCGCTCATTTTGATAGGAAATGAAGAGAAACGACGAGAGAAAATAAATGGTGAGTAGAAAGCAGAAGAGAGTCTGGAAAGACGAAGCATTCGAAGAAAAAGGGTTCGGCGGAAGTTTGGCTGTTTTGGGCGATTTTTTTGTTTCTTCTCGGCTCAAGTGGGGAACCGCTGTGCTGCCACCAACACACCAGCAAACATCTTGGAGAAAACAGGACTAAGACCAATTCGAATACAGAATAATAGGTATTAAGTACCTCAATTAGCCCTCGATTGATTGCAATTCGGCCTGGTATATATGCCCCATGTCTATAATTGGGCATAGACACCTCAAGGGGCCAATAGAGAGCCCTAGAAAGACGCTTACTCAAGCTTGACTTTGAATATAAGAAAATAAAAAAACCTCCAATGCGCAAAAGGAGGGGCATATAAAAGGGAAAAAACCAAACGGTCGATTGCTTTCTAGTTACTGTACAAACATACAGCTCCCCCAAACTGCAGAGTCTTGGGTGTATCATGCTCTGGCTCTGTTATACCAATCCAACCTCACTCCAACAAACAATTGAGATAATTTACTCTTCATTGCCACCCTCGAGAAGACGGCCGGGCTTGGAGTTTAGGTACTCGTTGCTAAAGTATGAAATTAGCGCACCGATCGAAGCGGCTCCTGCGGTCATTCTTACCGCTCAATGGCCCAGTTCATCATAGCGTATGCGGCAACGAAGGGGGAACAACGTAGAGAACCTGGTGACGGAAACGACGGAAGACGTTGAAGATGGCAGCGTGGCCGGCACCGGCCATAGGACGCTGACGGTTAGGGGACAGCGAGTAGGTGGCGATGCGCTGGGGGGTCGGGCAACCTGAAAGGTGGATATTAGCGATCCGTTCGAATGACGTCCTCCTGCTTTGTTCCTCTGGATCTTTCTGTATTCGTTGTCGCGATCTTTCATATCGCGTAAGGGGTCGATCTCCTGCGCATGCATCCGGTCCGTATAAAAGGTTCAAGGGTTATTGTCAAACGTACCGAACTCGCCCCAGTTGCCGATGAAGCTATAGAAAGTAAAATTCGTCAGTTAACTGAATAAAAGATGCAGAAGTCATTGAGTCTATTATAGCCGACTCAATTGGCATCTTTTAGGAATTGCATTGTGTAGCCGGGCGGGTAACGCATCCGGGAGGCCGGTACTCAACCCACGACACCAGGAGCAAACGCGAAACGACTTACTGTCCGTTCTTAGGGTCCACAGAGCCACCCATTGTGAATGATTTCGGGTAAAAAGAAAGGAGTGGGGTGGAAAAGGTGTAGAGGTAGCGAAATGAGTGAGGAAAAGACGAAGGTCGGGCGAAGTTGGAGGTTTGGAAAGATGGTGCACTAAACCCGATTGGGAACACTCAGAGTGAGCAACGGGAAAAGCAGACATCATCTCCATCATCCGTCCTCATCACCTCGCCTTCCACCTCCAACCATGGCTCAAGTCCTCCAAAATGTTTATCGACTGGCTTTCCCCGTGGCTATTGGGGGTATGCTAGTTCAAAATTCCCTTTACGATGTCAAGGGCGGCACACGAGCTGTCATCTTCGATCGAGTGTCTGGTGTGCAAGAGAAGGTCGTCAACGAAGGAACACATTTCTTGGTCCCCTGGTTGCAGCGCGCAATTGTCTACGATGTCCGCACGAAGCCTCGCAACATCTCCACCACGACAGGAAGTAAGGATTTGCAGATGGTTAGCTTGACGCTGCGTGTGTTGCACCGCCCGGAGGTGCCGAAGCTGCCGCAGATCTACCAGGTATGTATCTCATATGATCCCTAAGTCCCTACCTTAAAACAAAAGGCTGACCCAGTGTTATCCAGTCATACGGTACCGATTACGATGAGCGTGTCCTCCCATCCATCGGAAACGAAGTCCTCAAGGCCATCGTGGCCCAGTTCGACGCCGCCGAGCTGATCACACAACGTGAAGCTGTCTCCAACCGTATCCGCACTGACTTGATGAAGCGTGCTGGACAATTCAACATCGCCCTCGAGGACGTCTCCATTACACACATGACCTTCGGAAAGGAGTTCACACGGGCCGTCGAGCAGAAGCAGATCGCCCAACAGGATGCCGAGCGGGCCCGATTCATCGTCGAGCGTGCCGAGCAGGAGCGCCAGGCCAACGTCATTCGCGCTGAGGGTGAAGCCCAAAGTGCCGATATTATCAGTAAGGCCGTTGCCAAGGCTGGCAGTGGACTAATTGAGATCCGTCGTATCGAGGCCAGCAAGGAGATCGCCTCCACTCTCTCCTCGAACCCCAACGTCACTTATCTGCCTGGTGGAGAGGGGAAAGGATGGAGGCAAGAGCACTAGCCTCCTGCTGGGTCTGCGGAGTTAGGGGGTTATAAGGCTATCTCGGGGATTTATGAGCCCCATTTTCACAACTCATTGAATGTACCAATTAATCGCAATTTTTGCCGCGACTTGGGGCGATTCTCGCCTTGTAGCGTGAATTTGGAGTGGTCTGAACTAAACCACCTTATCTGTAGCAATACCATACCTCACTCCACACCACAACTTGCTTTCTTATTTTGTATTTTTTTGGAAGACTCAATCGTATTGCTCATTAAATTGTTTTTATATATCGTGAAATAGAACAAATCAGACCTACAAACGCCGATACACATGCATCTGGAAGCGCATATCCTCCAAGCCTGCGCCTTCACCAACTTCGTACCGCAGACGCACTGCGTCCCGTCTCCACCATCTCGAATCCTGGGTGTATACGCACTCCCACTTGCCCTTCGCCACAGACAGAAGCGTGTGGTCAAGCAAGAACTTCATGGGATAGTTCCTCTCCTGTGGTTCACCGTCCGGTCCTTTTCCTAACTTCAAAGTCGAATAGCTGCCAGGACTATCAACAACCAGAAGCACCGCACCTGCAGGGAGAATTTCCGTCATTTTGAGCATGAAACCGGTAGTCTTTGGCATGGAGGTAGAGAAGAGCTCATTCAAAGTGAACATGATAGGAATGAGGATGGACGTGAAAGGAGAGGCGGAGGAAGGGCCGAGGAGAATTTCCTTCAGGCCCTCCTCGGGAAGAGTCAGGACATCTGCGCGACGGAAAGCCACCGAGAATGTTTCACTGGCCACTTTCTCCGACAGCAACGGCGGACGATATTTTGTCGTCTGCGAGAATGGCACATCGGCCGATGTGATGGTTCGTGAAAGCCTATCAACAACGTCCGACCAGTTTCCGATATCGACAGCCATGACAGAGAGACTAGGTGCGCTGACACCTTGGCCTTCAACTTCTGTCTTCTTGTCATCTTGATTTTCTGAGTCTTCAAGAGAGACGTTGGCAACACATTCCTCTAGCGACTGGGTTTGGGGGCCTATATCTCTCCACGCAGCTGCAAGGGCAGCGATCTCTGCACCGGCTCCGCCACCAATTGACACAACACGGGTACAGGGATTCTTGGTTCTAGCACGGCCTCGCGTGTTTTCCTCTTCCTCTTTCATCCAAGTCAAAACTCCCTTCAACAGGCCCGCATATCCCAATGCCCGAGACGCACTCCAGCGCAAGGCATAAGCGCGCAACAGATCCTCGCCTGCCTCAGTGAAAGCCGAGTCGAAATCGCGCTGGTATAGAAGCCCCTTGATTGTTTGAATGAGAGATTTAATATCTAATGGTTCATCTTTATTTTCGTCTGTTTGTGATTCAGCGGGGTCGGCATCCTGGCTTGCAGATTCCGACTCTGCGACTGGGTTGCCGAGCAGTGCTGTCTTGAATACGTCCAAAAGTAGTTGTTGGAGAGTGAGAGGAATTGTGCTGACAAGCTTAAGTCCAGAAGACCCTTCTTCCTCGAGTTGTTCGGCTTCGGCTTTGGCTTTTTCGACTTCAGCTTTGCGATTGGCGTGCTGCTTGTTTGCTGGTGGCGCTTGCTTTGGTTTTTGCGCTTTCGCTTTCGGACCTGGGGACCTCTTGCGGTTTCCCTGGCGTGGGGCGTGAGGCATTATATATATATATATAAGAATAAACTCGTTTCGTCTATCTTTTGTAAGAAATGTGACTGTCTCTAAATCGAACGTGGGGTGGAATTTTGAACTTTTTCTCTTATCGTTATCAGTGACTCCACTATCAAGGTCTATAAAACATCCTGAGGGTAACAGTTGAGCTTACTGATTGAACTTTTTCGAGAATTTCATACATAGATTTAGAGAAATAAAGCCTCTTAAGGTTTGTCCGGCCTTCCTGCATCATGGGAGCTCATTTCCATTGAGATATATTGAATGAGGTCTACAAATGATCACTACGGAGACCCTTTCAGTCCCAAATCAGAGAGCATCGAGCGCATAGAAAGTCCTGCACAGAACCAAAGCAACACAATATGTTGATTATAACGTTCAATATCCCGACTGCACTCTACTGGCTGAATCTGCTACAGTGATTGTAGAACATCTCACATACATAATAACGTCGGCTCTATATATAGTTACATCGCCTCTAGTGTTGATCAAGATACTACATTTTAATCAGGCAAAAGGCATACCTGCCAGTATATAGATCTACAAATGCGATCAATACCTCAGTCTTGAAATTATTTATTTCGCAGTTGGGTTGACAGAAAGAATTATCTCCTTGCCAACATCCCGGCGTGATCTGACCCGGGGCCGTAGGGCAATACTGAATTAGAACACAAACCCAACGATCAAGGGGTTTAAGATATCTTCTATCTCTTGACCCTCAGCAAGCCTTTCAGATCTAAGAATTTATCAGGGCTGTGTTAGACATCTCTCATTGAGAGAGGTAAAGGACACGTTAGCCACCAGTACGAAAGAAACGCTCATTCCCTTTCGGATTTCAAGTAACATACATACTTGCAAGTCGATTTAGTTATCAATATGGAAATCTAGTATATTACCTGCAAATAATGGTATCAAACTGTGTAGGTTTCATAGCCAGGGAAGTAAAACCCTATGTCGATCAACATATATGACAATCTTTTGATGGCTTTATTACCAATCCATTTGTGTCCGGCTTGTCTGTATAGCCAATGTAGTAGGCAACAAACGGAATAAAGACCTACAAGGATGCACGGCGTGCTATGATATACGTACTTTCGCTCTTGTTACTAATGTACTAATCTGAACAACCACACTTCGACCTAGAGCACTACCTACGCCCTACATCCATGAGATTCTACTCCTATTGAAAGTCACATAAAGACATGTAGAAAGAATGGCCTAGTTAGCCAACACAAAAACAACGTATCAAGGCCATCATGTGATATCGCGTTGAACCGCTCGTGTCGAGTCAAGACCCGAACCCACGATCCGTGTAATCGTGAGTCATACCTAGCCTAGTGCTGTTGGCCAAGGAGTCATATCCGTCGTCCGAGCGTACTATGAGTGAGGTTGATGTCTCATAGGCCACCATGGGGAGCCGCGGGCTCCGTTGGGAGCCCGTTAACAGCGTTCTTGCCTCCTAACTCCGACCTTCTAGATATGGACACCGCCAGCGGGGCCATATGGTTTCCAGGCGGCCCTGCTCACGAAGGTCTCGCTAGAGCCTGGCCGGAATCTAGGTGATGGGACCCGAGTTGAAAGGAGTGTGGCTGAAATGGTTGCCTGAGAAATATCGCAATCGCGTGGAAGCCTGGGTGCCTCAGGAATAAATACTTGTCCACGTTCATGGATATCATTGGCTGCCCTATACTTCGAATGTCAATGTGCATAGTTATCGGATTCAATGCCACGAGGAACAATCGTATTTACCTACATACTAACATGTGACCTTTTAAGGCTGACGTGGATTACAGAGTGAGGTTAGGATTGTTTTGTCAAGCTGTTATTATTCGTACAATCTGCTAGCAACCAGGAATAAATCGAACTAAAAGTAGAGTTGAGTGGCAGAAGCGACGACCACAAAGAATACGTCGAACCAAACACTCGGGTATATGAGGCGAGACAACGTGTCAACCGCCTCTGGAGACAACACCGCCTGGCCCATATGAAATCATCAAGCTCAAACGCCGTAAAGACCGGGAAAGTCGATCCTCGAAACCTCGAATCCTTGCAGAAATCAAAGAAAAGCAACATCTGCCCAGAGAGGAGACGCGGAGACCAAACCCAAATGCTACACAAACAAGACAGAAAGAAAGTCGCAAAAAATCACAAAATAAGAGAAAAAGCAAAGTCGCATAATTTTGAAGCGTATTGGCTGCTTCGACAAACGCCCACATGATGCATAGGTCAAATCCGTAGACGTTTCAAAGCCGATAGGAGCAAAATTAAACGGGAGCCGCAGTAGGCTGGGGAGTGGGCTGCGAAAGATCCTGCAGTTCGGGTCCGGGAGGAGACTGCTGAGGGATAGCCTGCTGGATGTTGGTGACGATTCGCTCCAACTCTTCTAGACGACGATCCTTCTCTTGGACTTCGCGGCGGAGTCTCTTGACTTCGTTGTGCAAATCGATTCCGTGCTCATCGGTCTCAGGCATATCTCGGAGATCTCCAACGGGAGGAGTGTCGTGGCGTCGTTTCATTCCAGTGATCGGGAGAGAGGGGGCACGGACACCCTCGACACCATCAAGTTCGGTGGCGCGGTCCCAAGACATATCAACCATGGGGGAGCTTCGTCACTGTGCATGTGGCGACGGCGAAGATGTTCGCGCAGATTTTCTTGGCGCGTAAATCCGTTGCCAGTACTGCGATTGCAATCAGTGTATGGGCACATCAGGGCCTTCTTAGTGTCGGTGTTTTTCTTGTGAACTTCGCGCTGGTGACGAAGGAGACCACCAGAGTAGGTGAAACCTTGGATCTTGTCACAATTTGGTTCATAACACTTATAGGGACGATCATGTTTATCCATATGTTTGCTAAGGTCATGTTAGTACTGGGCGCGTTAAAAGATACGTCAGAAGGGACATTGTACTTACTTCCATTCGCATGGACGGCGGAAGGTAGGAGGTGCAGCTTGACACTCAGGGTGATCGCAAAAGATTTGACCTTCAGAGTTCTTAGGAGGATCGCGGGCGCGTCGAACAGAAAGGCGCGGGCGCGCCCCATCAAGGTTGTAACTCATCGGCTGCTGAGGGTCGTTCATTCTGGCAATTGGGGGTGTGGATTCAGATGTAGAGGCAAGGATGGAGGCAGCAAGAGCACCGTTGGGACCTTCACTTCGTGGGCTAGGATAGTCAGACCCGTCACCCATATCGCGAAGTTGATACCCCACACTACTGAGGGGATCGTGATAGAATGTAGTAGATACCGGAAAGACGCGTCGTCAATGCACAACAACGGTAGATTTAAAAGTTCTGAGCAGCTCAGTAGAGGCAAACAACAAGAATAGAGTTGTTTATGAAAAATCTGAAATAAATTGGCGGTGAAAGCCTAGTAGATGTCGATGGGTATGGAGTCGGGAGAGGATGAGGAGTTGCCAAAATTTTCAGGTAGCAAGGCATCCGCAGCCTATTTATACCGCTTGCGTCAGGTGCAGGTGCAGGTGCGCCACTGTGGCGCAGCCGTCCTTATTCTTTTTCGAAATGTCCCTGCAGAATCTTGTTTCCTTCGCTTTCTAGTGGAGGTTTCTAAACAGCTGGATTGTCATATGATGAGTTCATAACTGGCTAGAGCTTATATACATGCAAGTCAAAATATGGGCAATACTGTTTATTAATGCCTGGTCCGGGATATCGAGATGAGGGGCCAAGGAAACACAAGTGACTCATACACTGGAGGGACACCGTGAGTATGACGGTACCAATCCTGTTGTCCCATCTCAGCGGATCCGATTTAGGTATCAAAGCAAGATTGCCTGTCAGGCAGCCTTCCACCCGTGGACTGCCGGAAGATTTGGGGGTCGCCACAGACCTGACAAATCCAGTGGCGGTGAGTGCACGTGATAGTGATCAGCCTGATCTTCAATCACGTGCATGATCAATATGCTTATTTAAGCATCAAAGATCGGGCACCCGGGCAGTGCCTTTCTGCAATGTACGTTCGCCAGGCCCAATGTTAGGCTGCAACAAACTCGTTATGCTTGACAAGCTTTAGATACCAATGATCTTCAAGTCCACACAATCAATTGCTTCTATTAAAAGGAATACTGTAAGAATTCTTCTAGTAGGAGGCTTTCCCTAACCTCAACCAGGCTATGCAAGCTCTTATGATCAGGATATCGAACTTTCTATGGGGTTCTAAACGAAGTAGCACAGAAACAACGTGGTTTGCGTGGTTTGCGTGGATATGCTTTCAGATCAGTCTATTGGGAATCTTGAAGCCTACAAGCTAACCTACAAATATACAATACTACCTAGGTCGGACATTTTGCCACACTATGATATAGCCTCTTATGCTATCTTCACAGAAAACAATGAATGGCAAGACTATAATTATTCTGCAAGACTATGCTATAGAATAGCATCAGGGCCACAGAATAGCATTGCATCTATGTTCCATACAAACATGGAAGACTCCCAAGGCTATCTAATTAATTAGCACTGCCTCTGTCATAATAGAATAACGTTTGATCAAAACTAAGCCTCAATAAATGTTCATCTATTTTGAGCGATTTGCTACCCAGTTTGAATATATGTTATTTGGCCAAGTGAGGGGATTACACTATAACATAGGCCCTACCTAGGTAGATCTATACACCCGACAGGAGGATGCCCAAATTGGTAAAATAAAGCCACCATTGACGTGGACCAACAGACACAGACATAATTAATTGCATGATACCCATATTCACGTCAAATGTTGAGGATGAGTTCATGGTGTGGTGTTGTCAGTATATTCCTAGTACTCCGGTAGCCCCACTACCCAGGGGCACTTTCGGATTTAATGCATACCGTAGTGCCTTAATGCCTTGATTTGGTATGGCAGAAAAATCAAGATACCTGAATTACAATTACAGAGACAGTATCTAGCCCCATGAATAGTTATAAAGCCATACAACATGATTTTAAGGCAGTTTAGACCTAAATCTAGGATAACCGTATAAAACTCGATAATAGACGAGGCAATTCACTCCACAATATATGTAAGATAAGGTAGATCGATGATTGATAATAATCACGTGATGATGATAAAGGCGGGAAGAAGAAGAAGAGGGAAGAGGGAGGAGATAGGGGGTAATAAGCCTAGACCATCTCTCTTAAGAACCTCTAGTCATCCGGCGTACTAGTTCTTCCGTGCCGAAAGCTTTACAATACACTGTATCCTATCTCTAAAAGCGGTCAGGATTAAGGCCAATATCAGGCCAAATTAAGGCCGCATTAAGGCATTAAGGCTGTAATTTATTGCCTTAAATCCGAAAGTAACCCTGGCCACTATGCCCCTGGGTACCCCACCGCATAGTCCAAAAATATATCCGGTGCTCAGCACTTGACACTTCAAGTATTTACCCCATACATTATTATTCTCACTTCACGAGTTATTTCCCCTTATATATTGAGAGGCCGTGGAAATATCAAGGAATATTATTAACCGGTATATTTTTCGATATGTGGTTTAGCACGTAAATTGGATATCTGGAACTATTTCATTGCGGCATTTGTGCTACAGGCCCGGGGACCATGCTCCACCATCCCTACCAACCTGGCTACTTGACCCCTTGACCCTGTCCTTTTGAATTTTCATATTCAAAGTTGTCTATGTTACCACTCGTGTGAATTGTCATAAGATTCCAACAAGCTAGGATATGAGTCAAATGCGCCACCCATTTTTACTTCAACGGAGCCGCGGCATTTGCTGGGTTTCAAGACGCGCCTTTAGTGGCACCATTCGTGCACAAGCCTGCCATCCAGAGAAAAACCAGTGCACGAAGAGCATCGAGCGCGAAAACCAATTATCCCAAACCTCAAACTGTACCAAAAAGCCGCCAATCCAACCCCTTCCGACGCTTAGTCTTCCATTCTGGACCAGCAGATCCACCTGGAATCGAGCAGGAATCAACACTCTCCGCTGTTTGGTGGGATGTACGGCTGGTGATTTCTCCGCGTTATGGATCCTGCAGACTTACTACCCTGATATGGGTATGAGTAGTATAATGGCCTTGTCGAGTGGGTTGCCTCCTTGAGTGAATCGAATCGAATCAGGCCTTGCGTACTAAGAACAATCATCTAGTGGCATCCGGTATCACAACTTCGGTTATCCTCGAGACAATCTTGCTCCGTCGGGGCGCTGACCAGCTCTCCTGGCCGATGGCGGCTCGTACCGCTATGGGCATGAGTATGGTTTCGATGTTGGCCATGGAATTAGCTGAGAATGCAGTTGACTATCATCTGACTGGTGGGATAGTTGCTTTTGGAGATCCAAAGTTCTGGATGGCAGCAGTGTTATCAATGGGTGCTGGATATCTGGCACCGTTGCCGTACAACTACCTACGTCTTCGAAAATATGGGAAATCGTGTCACTGATTTCCAATGTACCTAGTATGCTCACCATAGTGCTTAATTCCACTATAGACTGTTTGCCACAAAAGATATGAGCAATATGAGACAAGTGCTAAACCTTGGAAACGATAGGTCTTATGCAGATTATACGTAAGGAATTAAGTACCTACCAGAGGTGCTTCCAGGGGCAGCATGATTGGAATAATGCACCCGAGTTAGTACGTAGTAAGGCTGATAGGGACGAGCGGCTGATGGGGCTGATGTGTAGAAGCTGAAGCAGAGCAACGGCTTTACCTAACTAGGTAGCCCTAACTCGCAACGTAAGCCGGCGAAGATTCCAAGGTTCCAACCTTGAAAGGGCCGGCTTATTCTTCTAGTTTCTTGTCATATTGCCTGCTTACGGATATTGAAAAGGGCCTGGGATCATAAATTGCCATTAGTTTTTTTTAAAGTTAATACCTGACTACCTAAGAGATAAAGATAGCAAGTATGAAACATGGCCAAGGGGTAGGGGTAAATTCGCAGAACTGCCCAGTAATTGCTACCGGGGCTATCGGAACTGGGCATCGGCAATCGACGGGTGAGTTTTCAGTAACTCCTTCAGCTGGAAGATACTGGAGGATCATTGTCTGTCGCCCCATCCCCGAGAGTCACGCCTTCTAAGAATGTCACGGTGACAATGGCGAGGGATCAGACCCAGGGAACAATCCTTCGACGGACAGAACGGTGCTTTGGTAGTAGGTCAAAAGGGCCCGGGGATAAGCATCCGAAAAGTCTTGGGTTTGCCGATTCAAAGTCCTGGTCTGCATAAAAGAAAGGGGCGGGCAGTATCTGTTGGAAAGAACCCTGATAGTATGCACGGACAATACTTCGCCGAGTGGTAAGACGGGCGAACCTGTTGGAGGTTGCCCTGGGAAATGTTGGACACAAAAGTCACTCAGTCATAGTTCCCACCGACTTGGCTAGCGAAAGCAGTAGAGACGCTACGGGCATCATCGTCGTCGTGGGGGTTCTGGCCCGGCGCACCGCGAGTCACGCGAATGCTAGCAGAGCTGCCTCCGAAGATGCTGCCATTGTCCGGAACGCCGGCCCTGTAAGGCTCGCGTCCGCCAGACTCGACGTAGCGCTTCAATCGGTCAGACTGGCTGAGACTGGGCTGCTTGCTCATATCATTAATGCTCAGACCAGTGAGGCTGACACCGCCCTGATCAACGCTGCGTCCGTCAGTGACGCTGCAGGTGACATCAGACTCAGTAGCAGCGACTGACTCGCCAGCCACACTGGGTGCTCCCTTGGGTCGGCCACCATTTGCTCGACGACCGCCAGAGATCGCAGGCCAGGACTCGCCGAAATTCTGGAACATAGGGGGATAGCCAGACGGAAGGCCAACACCACCAAGTGCCGAGCCGTGGACAGAAGACACATCATCGGGGATATAGCCCACCACAGACCCAGAGTCATGATACTCATTGCGGTGACCGCCGTTGCGACCATTCACTGCATTGTTGGGAGCATTACCTGTCTGGCTGAAAGACATCTGGAAGCGCTGCGGGCCTCTGTATGCTTGCTTGGGCCGGCTGAATTGAATCAAGGACTCCTGAAGGTTGGACAAGGGCCCCTCAACGAGACAGTGGCGTTCTTTGAAGTGCTGCAAAAGGCAGTTCCACAATGGGTGCTTAGACAAGACCTTGGGGTTTCCTAGGATGACCAGACCAAATCGAGCACGAGTAAGGGCCACGTTGAGACGACGAGGATCGCTCAGGAAACCAATGCCTTGGTGATCATTGGAACGAACACAAGAAAGGATAATGTAATCCTTCTCTCTGCCTTGGAATGCATCGACTGACGCAACCTCGATCTCCTTGTAATGTTCCTTCTTGAAGGTGCCATTTGCCTGCATAGAGCTGACAATGTAGCTCCGCTGTCCCTCGTATGGAGTGATGATACCGATATCTTTAGGCTGGACACCTGCCTTAAAGAAGCGTGTGACGATCTTCTCGACGTTGGTCGCTTCAGTACGGTTAAGATACGAGGTGCCCGACGCCGAGATTTCTTCATTGCCCAGGTTTGACCAAAACATCATGGGATCATCAATGATGGGCCAAGGGAAGTCAACATCGCGACGGACACGATCAGCAATGGTGATACCATTCTGCAGCGAGCCTTCGTAGAACATGTTGGACGGGAATTCCGAAAGGCATGGGTGCATACGATACTGGACATTCAAGCGAATAGGAGAGCAGCCCAAGATGACGAGACGCTCGAACAGAGACTGGTTCAAACCGGCCTTGGCGGCCTTCTTGTTCATGATCACGGGGCCAAGTTGCTGGTGATCACCAACCAGCACAACTTGCTTGCAGCCCAGAACCAGGGGGATCATACACTCGGGCTCAGCAGATTGGGTCGATTCGTCAATTAGGACAGTGCGGAACTTGCCCTTTGAAAGACGAGGATCACCTGCACCAACACAAGTACAGCAGATCACATCCGCGTTGGTCAAGATTTCACGTTCAGCAGAGCGAGTAAGTTGCTTCAGGCGCTTTTCATCTTGGCTGGACAATTCCCCAAGTTCGGCTTTGAGCTGGTTGAGTTTCACTAACTCAATGTTGCTATCGTTCATACGAACCTGCTCGTGGAGCGAAAGGAAACCGACAGCAGATTCCACGTCCTCGCGAGATTTAGCAGTAACTCGCACGGTCTTGAGACCCGTTCGATGGATACGTTCGCAGAGCTGGTCAACGGCAACGTTGGAAGGAGCGCAGACAAGAACCTGGCCTCCATTGATCTTGGCAAGATGGTAGATGATGGTGGCCGAGGTAACGGTCTTACCAGTTCCGGGAGGACCTTGAATCAAACTGAGAGGTCGCTGGAGCACACTTTTAACTGCGTTGATTTGACTGCCATTCAGATCTGGCAGACCCGGAACACTGAATTTTTTCGGAATCTGGGTCTTCATGGGAGCTGCAGCAACCTCATGACCAAGGAGGCGATGGAAGATGTAGCCTGAGACACTCTGCTCATCCACTGCAAATGTCTTCATGGCACATTGCATGCGGTCGAAGGAAGTCGATTTCCAAACATAGTCGGCCATAAAATTGTGTGTGCATTCAGTGGGAACGGACTTGTGGTCGCCCTTGGCGCGTAGCTCGATAGTGACCTCGTCAGATTGATTGTTCGGGATTTTGATGACATAGCCCACACCCTCCCATTTGGGGCGTAATTCACCATTGTACTTGATGCGCATCTCGTCACCCACAGCCAATTTGACATCTCCCAGTTCAAGCTTGGGCAGAACAAAGCTTGCGAGGTGCTTGTTGTTGAGACCGAGATCCCAGCGCACGATGAGTCCATCTTGGGATTGGGATTCCTTCAACTTGCGGTCGTAATCGGCCTCGATCTTGACAAGTGGACCGAAAATGTTCTGATATTGGAAAGCATCATCATAGCGAAGCAGAACTGGCGCAGGCTCATCATCCACTGCTGTGGCCTTCTCTAGGTCTTCCAGGGTTGCCTGAGAGTTGTCTTTCCACATCTCCTCCAATTTCGCAATTAGTTGAGGACTGAGGTGGCGGGCTCGGAGTTGTTCTTGGTCAGTAGGTGCTCCCACGAGCCAGGGGAGGAAAGAACGATCCTCAATGAGAGGCTGCCAGCGTGAGGTGTCCCAATTCATGTCCTTGGAGGAAGGCATAGAGGCACATGGCTGCCGACAAAGCAAGACAACAACGGTATCGGATTTTGCGGGGATGAAGCCAAGCAAAAAGACATTCTTGGTGCCACAGTTGTAGCATTCCAGAATAGTATCACCCAAAGAAGAGCCTGGGTGGAGCTGAACTTCCTTGTGACGAGCGCGGACAAGGTGATTGACTATATGAGAGGAAGAGGTATTGCCACGTGCACTGCAGAACCATTTGTTGCACGAGAGACATTTGACGACGCTGCTCGGGTTGTGAATGCCACAGTACCTATAATATAATCAGTAAATGTCCATCCACAAAGAAGATATTAAAACTGACGCGCATGCATGAGCAGGGAGCTCTATTTCCTCCTCTCCATTCCCTTGGGACTTCTGGTGTCCGTTTGTGGGTGCCCCAACTATGCTTTCCATGTCGTCATCTTCAAAGGTATCAGAGCCTTCATCTTCGTCATCATGTCGGCGTGGACGCGCGCGGCCGAGTGCAATCTCATTAATTTCAACTCCCGCCGAGGGGTCTTCCGGTTGGTAGCTCATTATGGGTACCGATATGGAACGTTGATAGGGATGACTGGAGCTGATCAAAATTCAAAGCAAAAAGCAAAGCAAAAAGCAGTTGAAATTAGAAATGAACCTCGCAGTCATAAACAATTTAAAGAGCGTAAAGAGAAATCCGGTGGTCCTATGGGGGTGTTTGAGGTTGAAATCTCCAGGATGTGCCTGAGGGGCAAACGAATGGAGATCTATATCGAGATGTGGGATTAGCGGTACGTTCTTGACAAGAACAGATTAGCACATACAACCAGTCCAGCTCTCTGTGTCAGAGGACTGACAAAAGAGAGTCGATGAGTTTGTCTCGAAGGATGAGCAAAAAGCGTTCTCCGCAACTGCCCAGATTCTTTATCGGTGCGATCCCACTACGGCTACGTAGACGAACCAAAAACGCAGCCCCGGAGTTAAGAGAAAAAAAAAGTTGCCCGCTCATTCTTTACTCAAGCCACTTCTACTTCAATCTCAAAAATGCTGGTAAGTGAAGGATAAATTTGACACATTTAACATTTTACTAATGATCGGTAGCGTCGCCAAACCCGCGAGCGTCGCGATTATCTCTATCGGAGAGCTTTGCTCCTCCGTGATGCTTCCATTGCGGAAAAAAGATCGCAACTCAAGGCTTCATTGGCTTCTGGAAAGCCTCTAGATCCTACAATCGCAAATGATAAAACGCTTCGGGAAGATTTCAAATATGACGAAACAAAAGACAAGGAAGACGCTGAGATGGACATCGATGATGAATACGTTTTAACCTCCGGCATTATTGACCCCCGTCCTCTGGTTACCACCTCTCGCTCACCCTCCGCTCGCCTCGGCGCATTTGCGAAAGAAATCCGCCTTCTCCTTCCCACCTCCATTCGCCTCAACCGTGGAACTCTCGTTCTTGGAGATCTCGTCTCCAGCGCAACCTCCGCGGCTCTGACCGACATGATTCTCCTCCACGAGCACCGTGGTACCCCAACCGCACTCACCATTTCACACCTTCCCCATGGCCCGACCGCCAGCTTCTCTCTTCACAATGTTGTCCTTCGTCAAGATATTCCGAATGCCGCCCGCGGTACCGTATCGGAAAGCTACCCCCACTTGGTCTTCGAGGGATTCAAGACGAAGTTGGGTGCCCGCGTTGTTCAGATTCTGAAGCACCTTTTCCCCCCGCGCGAGACCGGAAAGGTCGGCAACCGTGTTGTGAGCTTTGTGAACAAGGATGACAACATCGAAGTGCGCCACCATGTTTTCGTCAAGACTGGGTACCGGGATGTGGAGCTGGCTGAAGTTGGACCTCGCATGACGATGCGACTTTTCGAGATCCGCGGAGGTACATTGGAGAAGGGCTCGACCGGCGACATCGAATGGGCTCTTACCCAATACACGAGAACCAGCAAAAAGAAGGAATACCTGTGATTCTTTACGTACTCGCATAACTACATTGGCTGTGGCGTGGATGGTTAAGGCAGAACCACATCTCGTCACGTTGGTCGACTGGCGTATCTGGCGTTAGAGGGCAATTAGAATGGGTTCTTTTGTCATGTTCAAGTTAGTTTGTGATTTAAATGGCAGGAAGAATGTCTAATCAAAATATATTAAAGACATGTACAGCAGCTTTTTGGGGCCATCATGACTCAATTTCCTGGCGGCTATACTTGCATGTTATAGTTTATGAAAGGACACAATCCATAATTGAAGCCTTGGGATGATCTAGATTAATTGGAGGAGATCTTCCCAGCCTTGCTAAATATGTAGATGAGATAAAATGATACATATCTCTACAGGTCCAACGAACAAAAATATCTGTATAACCCATCCTGTGGTCTATGCTTTTAGCAGCTTCCCCCAGTGGATTGATAGAATTATCGCTTTCTCTAGAGTAATACTTATAGTACCTCTATTTACTATATAAACCTCTATAAAAACAAGTACCTCTTACAAAAAAGTAAAGCTTTATGAAAATTGAGGTTAAAATTGGTGAGAATTGTGAGAATTCAGCCGCCTGAATCATGTATAGCTTAGGTGGTAATTTGAAACCTAAAAGACCTAGCGAAAAATGCATAATTATGAAGCTACAATAAACTGGCATGTTTGTATTGTTTGGTTCATAATGGGCCCTTGTCATAGGGTTGGGTTGGGTTGGGCTATAGGCGTTGTGGGCTATGCTGAGGTCTACCCTCTATACTATCTTTATCTATTTCTATGCCTCCTTGATAGGGTTGAAATTAGGTAAAAAGGTAGGCCATTCTATCACAATAACCCTAAGCTCCTCGAAGAAATCAAGAGTCTCTTTAGTAGTATGCCTAGGTCTCGGAGTATTATCATATAACAATCGGATCTTACTCCCCTTGAAGAAGCCTTCTATCATAATACGTATAATATAAGATTCACTATATGGGTATAGCGACTTCTAAAGTGAATTGAATCTGAATTGAATCTGAATTGAATCTGAATTGAATCTGAATTGAATCTGAATTGAATCTAAAGTGAATCTAAACAAAATCTAAATAAAATCTAAATAAAATCTAAATAAAATCTAAATAAAATCTAAATAAAATCTAAATAAAATCTAAATAAAATCTAAATAAAATCTAAATAAAATCTAAATAAAATCTAAATAAAATCTGAAATGAATGTACATTGAATCTGAATTTGAATGGAATTGCTTTATTATATTAAAGAGAGTCCCCTCAACGATCCTGGTTGTTTCACCTTCAGCTGAGGGATTAATAGTAGGGCCATATTTATTGGGTTTACTATTCTACGGCTATACCACTACATATGTATTCAACTCCCCGAGCCTTACATCTACGATACCGTCTCTATATAGTTGCGGAAATATCCAACCCTCAACTTTTGGTTCTATAAGAGCTATTACAGCCATATAAAGCGATATGGCGATTCCCTTGATGAGAATGGATGGCGCTGCACTGGCGAGTACCTCCAGCTGAGGATCGTTCAGCAGCGCAAGATCAAGGATGCACACCCCCAAGAGTTTTTCGAAAATGCTAAGATCTCGCAGAAATGGTTAGAACCACAACCACTGCTAGCACCCTTACACCCTTATCACCGGTCATCAGAAAGAAGGGACAGATGAAACGATGATGTCTAGTGACACCCTCAACGCAACTTTACGAAGTCCACAAAGATGCCATGACCAGGCCACAGGAGCGATCTTACATAACAACGGGCGAGGAAATTACCAATACCCCCTCATGCAACTTTTGGCTATCTTATTTCTGGATTTCCCTCGTGAGTCACAGAAGCTGACTTGGTGTCCCGTGCAAGCCCTGCATATCATTTTGGCAGCGGGAAAGTCGGTTTTCCTGGGAACCATCATCCGAGCTAGGTGTCATGGATGAGGTTGTTGAGTGTTCTGATATATCTGCAAAGAAGCAGACTGAATCAGAGAATGGAGAGGCACAAAGTCGAAAGAGCGGAAAGAAAAGGGTCCATTTTCTCTCGACCCTCAGAACTCTCTGGACATTCATGCTATTGTGGAAGTCAACCCCGATTATCCCCGGTCTAAGGGTGGCTATAATTCGTTCCTACGTCAGATGGGCTGGGAGATGATGTTCTGGATTGCGCATTGCCAGGACGAAAGCCTTATGAAGAATCGGTGAGCCAGAATGTCGCGGTATCTAATAATTGAATACTAATCAAAAATACAGATGGATCACGATGGTCGAATGTGCAGATGAGGTTTACGTGGACGTCGAAGTGCATAGTGCAATGTGAGGTTGATGGAAGAGTTGAGAAAGTTAAGCTACAGAAGCTAAGATAGAGAATAAGAAATCTGACAATTTCCCTAGTCTCAAGCCTCTAATACTATCGCATTTCCCACCTCTTCTTCTAACCTTCCGTCAGAGATTTTAGAATCTCTTCGACTTGCCTTAATTAAGAATTTGTAGACTAATGATATGTTAGGCAGCGAATTTATTAACAAAGTGCAAAATGTTGTAAAAGAATGTAGGTAAACTGCGAGGTGACTTTGTCCATTTTCGAAAACGGACAAAACCCATTTCATGGCCTTGGATTTTCCTTTGGCCGTCCCTCGATATGGTAAAACCCTACGTCACTTTGGCAAGTACGTTGGCTACTCCCTCAGAACGATAAATTTTTCATTTTCCTCCCCTCGATCTTATCCCAACCTCCTTAACCGACATATACACTTTATTCCAACGTATATTATTCAAGGTGGACGAACCCTCCATTCCTGAAGTACTACTTGAACGCTTTAGTCAGAGCTATGATCATATGAAAAACATACACGCAGCTCTACGGAAGATGGAAGGTGCTTCAATTACCGATGAGACCATGGAGCATCTAAGTATCTCAGTCTCCAAAATGGAGATGGAGACCCTGCCTCCATCTCCTTATTTTGCCCCTAGTAAGAAACGGATGCCAGATCCTACTCAAGAGAAAGTGGACGACGAGCCGTTTGCAGGCAAGCAATGGCTTGGCGGACCTCCGGACTCCAGGTGCCCACCATACTTTTACCTGATGATTGCCTTTTTATACTATCAGACAAAAAACAAAAATGAAATGGCTCAACCGATACTTACCTGAAGACCAAGAGGATGGAAAAAGCCCCGAGAAGAGCGAGGAAGAAACGAGCGAGGAAAACATGCGTCAGGGAGAAAATGACGGAAAAGAGCCCAATGGCAAACAAGAGGGCAATGAAAGTCCTGATGGGAGCGAAGAACATATGTCTCAGGAAGATATACGCGAGGAAGAAAATGATGAAAAGGAGCTCAACGGCAAACAGGAGGGCCATAAAAGTCCTGAGTGGAGCGAGGAACATATGTGCGAGCACGAGGAGACAAGTGAGTGGGATAGTAATGAGGAAAGTGACAAGGAGAGTGAAGAGCATCTAGAACGGCGACGCAAACGACGGGAAGAGCTGTGCAGACTAAACGAAGAGAGGTGGAGGAAGATTTATGAGGCTGAAGAGGCCCGGATGGTATACGAATGGAATGTCTACCAGTTAGTAACACCACACAGAACGAAATAATATCGTCTACTAACCGTCTTATATAGTTATCCAGGGTACTACTGGTTCAAACCCCTGGAGAATCATCACGATTTTAGGATTATACGCACAGGCCGCAGGAATAATCCCTTCCAATGCCATCAATGGGCTATGGCGTTGATCGACATGTCTGATGAGAATCGACCATCTATCACAGAGCTGGTAGTGCTCGCCAATCGAATGTTGAAAGCAATGAATTTGCAGAAAAGACGTCTCAGCACATCGCAGAATGACAACAACCAGTTGCACCATCTTTTCCCGGTTAGTATTCCCTTTGATAATACGGTATTTTAATACTAATCAGAACCAGACAACAATTGTCACATTTGATAAGTACAATCGTGCGCGTGTGCTATCTGGGTACTACGATGGTGGATTGAAAGTTCATTTCACAGAGTCGTTGGATTTTGATCCGTGCACAAGATATGTATTCCAGGGGTCAATTGACGAACGGGAATGGGTTAGTGATCACGAGTATGGGGATATGATGAGGCGTCTGGCTGCTTGGACATGGCCTATAGCACAGATGAACACCGCTCAGACTTTCACACTGCCCATTATATCTGGGGGCATGGGAAGTAGGGACCACGAGCTATAACAGGCCACGAGCGTGATACGGTGAATATTATTGTTGCTACAACGATATGTGGTAGAATTGCTTCATACGGTTATGTTTATGGTTGTTTCCCACTCCTCGTGGCGACAACTATAGCTGTGATACTTCGGTTCGACGGACAATACTGTCAAATCTCATAGTTCAGAACTTACAGTGTATCATTCCCACTTCATGGGATTTAGAATGAACATTCGATAAAATGGTAATTGATAATTGATCGGGATCCCTTCTTGAAAGCTCATAGGGTGGGCCACAGAGATTAAACTACTACTGGAATTCCCATGCAGTGGCGCCCTGGTCCTCAAATATATAGCTGATCACTCCTTTACGCAGCGGTATAGGCGCCAGCTGCCAAACCCCTATTTCCCGGTAAATGTTCATGCCTCAATGCCTAACCTTGGCCTGGCGGCCTGAATTAAGACCGGCAGAAGAATTAAACCCTGAATTTACGGGCGACTATAGGAATCACCCGTCACATAACTCTCTCATTGGTTTATATTGCCCGACAGTAATTTAGACCACTCCCACTTTATAGTTAGTAGTAATATTGGACCCAGATGATGCCTTATAATGCCTAAATACCTAGATTATCAGGTCAATGATATTAATGCCTTAGAAATATACGTACCAAATGTTGACGCTATTCAAAACTCTTGTGATACCTATACATAGAAACGTCACCGTCAAACGTGATCTGTGTGGTTTATGTTTTTTTGCCGCCTTCATATATATATGGAAAAGACATATAAAAAGATATATAAAGAGACATCTATAAGACAACTAGAAAGACAACTAGAAAGACAACTAGAAAGACAACTAGAAAGACCCTAAGAAGAACATCTGAAAAAGAAAATCTAGTACCAAGGGAGCAAAAATCACTGATGGCACAGGAGTCTAACCCAATTAGGTATGGGCTACCTTGGCGGTCATTTTCAGTCTAAGTGTTATTTATTATGGTATCGCCATAGTAAAAAACACAGCCCCTGAATCATCCCAGCCACATAGTATGTACTTCCATGATCTGCCCTATGATCTATTCCATACTCGGCCCCATATTAATTCCCCATAATAATGCGTGTTAGCCCTAGAAAGATACGATAATTCACTACAACTTATTTTTCTAAAGGGGCTATTAGAGTTGCAGCTTTAGATCAGTGAAATCAAGAATCAAGGAGAAACTACCCAGATATATGCACAGTATACCAAGTCAGAAAGAATGGTTAATGGATATCGAGCTTGACACATGGTATAGTATCCTGGAATACTCGTTTACTTCCTCGCATTGCTGTACAATGCCACTAAAGTTTGCTTAAATTAGGAAGTGTTTCTAAAAGCATAAGAGCAAACCGCGTACATATCCTTCGTATGTGCTGACATAAATCTTCGAATTTGCATTCGGCATAAAATCTGCGATAAAATTGATCCATCCACATCCACTGGGGAATCCACTCGTGAGTGCAGGTGTTAGCCACCTAGAGGGATTCCCGTCATCCTTGGGTACTTACTATCTACTTATCCATTTCCTGCTCTTCGTTCCCATCAGCTTCAGGTCCATCCTAGTCCCCATTTTCGTCCCCATCTTTAGCTCGGTGATTTGCCATCTTGTCCTCCACACCATCCTGGACACCGTCCTCGACACCACGCTCCTCGGTACCATCGGAGGCGATGCGGCCAGTTGATTCCTCACAACTTGTACTCTGGGGTTCTCTGAGGAACGCACCAAGGATAGTCGTCTTTTCCTCAAGATAGAACCAACCCTCGTGAACAGGCAAGCTGTTTCCGTCCACGTCTCTCTTTGGGTGTGGCATCTTTCCGTTTGCCCTTTCGTCCCATTCCTTGCCAGTCTGGTCCTTGAAGAACTGCTTGAACTTTTCCACGGCAACCTCAAGCTTACATCTTGGTCCCGCCAGAAGTTCGACATTGGACGTGCCAACGCGGCTGAATTTGGCGTAGGTTGAGTAGGTATGCGGTTCGGAAATAGTCTGGAAGAGCTAGGTAGTTGTCAATAACCTTTTTCTAAAAGGAATTCATGGAATATCTCAATATCGCTTACAGTCAATTGGTACTTTTCTCTGCTGGTGACCGGTGGTTTCGATGGGCGGAACAAGGTGATGCTGTAAACCACGTTTGTCTTTCGGTCCTGGTACACCTGACGCACGGCTGTGATGGGTAAGTATTGCACCTGAATATGCCACGTGAAATGAGGATCATGCTTACGCTTTTTTTTGCCCTTTGGGGCGAGGAAAGGATCAACTGTAGAGGACATGACATGTCAGCACCGTCTGCATTGTAACAATAAAATGGAGCCCCGGAAAACTGATACCTATCCGACGCTTTGGAATATTCCCTTTTGTCTCCTTTGCCACCTTTGAGGACGTCGGTATGACCTTCTTCTTCTGAACTTCCTTCCTCTCGGGCTTCATCAGATTGTTCAGAAGATATGGTCCCTCGGGCTTTGGCCGGCGGTTGTTTGACAGCAGCGAGTCTTCAAGCCAATCGTATGAGACGATCTTGACAGCGCTGAGCTTCTTGGCATTTTCCACTGTATTTTGTTGATTAGTTTCGAGGTCTTTGAAGCATTCAATGGCAATCAATATACCTGGAACCGCATTGCTTTTGAATGCTTCCTTTGTGGCAATGAGATGAGTGGTTCGTGAGTTCACGTCTCTCGAGAATTGCCCTCCATTTGCCCGAATCCACTGTGGGATCTTTTCACCGACGCCGTCTTCGAACTTGCCTACCATAGAGGCATGAACTTTTTGGAACGGCTTCCCCATCCTGGATCCACGCTGTTGTCTGAGAGTTAGGTAAATGAGTGTAGTGATTCGCTTTATTTCAACTGCCAGCGGGAATTCCCCAAGAATGACTTAAGTGATGAAATGTGTTATGCTGCCAGAAGAGAAGACTGAGATACTGCGAGGATTAGTTTTGCGGCCAGAAGTTCCGATTTTCTGGCTGTAGAAATATTTCAGAAATGAAGTGTGTATATTGCTGGAAGACAGGTAATGAATGAGAGGATTAGTTCGATGACGCTAACGCTCGTTTGGCCTCCGTTGTCGATTGAGATGTCGTTCGGAAAAGGACAGAAGAGCGTCAGAAGAGAAATACATATATTGCTAGGGGACAGCACTTCGAGGCAATACTGATATACTACTCACAGCTGCAAACTTAGTCTGCTTTTGCAACGTTGGTATGGAATGTACCGAGTCTGACGATTTCTAGAGGGTGCAAGTGATGAGAAAGTAGGAAATAATGGGATTTCGGAAGCTTAATATTGAGATCTACTTCAAGGAAGGATGAAACCTCATGCCTTGGTATATCAAGTAAAGCCGTTATCAAACAAGTGAAAGTAAGGTGAATGTAGAAGAAACCCGGAATAATTTTGATTGCTATGTATATTCCCCATGAGTATCGAATATGAAATCCCGAGATAGAATGAGAAAAGAAGTCATCCTGAGTAGTGTAAATGCACGTCCCTAGCCTGTTTGTTCATTGCCGAATGCTTTTGGCAGACTTCACAAAGGCTCGAATTTTCTCCAAGTCCTGAGCACCATTTGTTTCTACGCCTGAGCTGACATCTAATCCGACGACTTTTTGGCCAGACTCGCCCAGTTTTTTCACCGTGTCGACCACGTTGTCCGGGTTTAATCCTCCAGCCAGGATTACCCTCAATCCCTCATCACTATCGAGGACCTTCTTGACACCGCTCTCCTCCAGAAGCTCTCCAGAGCCTCCGGCCCCAGAGTCCAGCAATGGAAGAGTGTGGTATGCTCTGCGAGAAATGCCAATGTCACCAGGGGCGAATTTGCGAATGACAGGAACTGGAATCAAACCAGACCACTCCAATGGCTCGGATCCATGCAGTTGCACAACATCGAGACCCAGCTTTTGTTGTTGAGAAATGACATATGATAGCGGCTGGTTCATGAATACGCCCACGAGCAAAGCACGGGAAGGGTGACGCAAGATATTAGTAGAGTGATCGAACCATTCCAATGATGTAGCGTTTGTCGACTGCTGCAATGTACCAGCCGGACGAGGGGTTGACTTGACCACCCGGGAAATGCCGAGGGCCACATCATCTGGGACAAGTCGTGAGCGGCCCTGAACCATGATGATGCCAATCAAATCTGCGCCAGCTTGAATAGCAGCCAGAGCTCCTTCTTCGGTCCGAGTTCCACAAATCTTCACCAATGGAGAACCTGATGATGCACCCGCAGAGTCTTCATTAGAAACGCCGAGGAGCTGTGCCACAAAGGCAGAGGTATCAGGTGCCCTCATGAGCGCCTCTCCAACAAGAATGGCCTTAACACCTTCTTTCTTATAAGCTTCCACATCTTGGGGCCCCAAGATTCCACTAAGGGCACACACAATTGTGCTCTCGGGGACTTGATCCATTAGGCGACTAGTAGTTCCGAGATCGACCTCGAAGCTCGTCAGGTCTCGGTTGTTGACACCGATGACTTCAGAACCCAGGTCAACTGCAATCTTCATCTCTTCGGGTGTGTTGACTTCGACCAGAGGCTCCATGCCGAGACTGCGCGAGTAATGATACAGTCTAGTCAACAACTCAATGTCCAGCATCTTCACAATCAATAGAACTGTGTCAGCTCCAGCCAAACGTGCCTCCAGGATTTGATACTCATCAAAGACGAACTCCTTTCGGAGGACAGCGGGTCGGTTGGTGAGTCCCTCCAGACTCTGACGAACAGCCCGTAGGTCATCTATGGTGCCCTTGAACCACTCCGGCTCTGTGAGGACAGAAATGACGCTAGCGCCAACTTTGGCGTACTCCCGTGCTTGAGCAGGAGCACACACGTCGGCCGAGATGATGCCCTTTGAGGGAGATGCACGCTTGATCTCCGCCATGAGTGACAGAGGATATTCTGATTGTCTCAGGCGCTCAGGGAATGACAATTGAGGAGGCGCAATGTTCAGATCATATGCGGCTTGAAGAGCCTCTGGTCGCAGAGCCGAAATCTTCTTCTGCTCGTCAACCGCATTTTTGCGATGGGCGTAGATCTTGTCCAAAATGGACAGCTTCTTTGCCGGTGCGGCTGCTGCTGCTCCCTGCTTGTTATCCCAGGTCCCAGCAGTGAGCTCCAAGAAGTTTCTGAACATCTTGCGCCCGTATTGCGTCAAAATACTCTCAGGGTGGAACTGAACACCCTCCACTGCGAACTCCTTGTGTCTAACACCCATAATGATGTTCTTCCCACTGCCGTCCCCCAGCTGGACCCGCGAGGTCACTTCCAAGCAATCTGGGATAGTCGAGTGTGTTCCGGCCAGCGAATGGTACCGGGTAACCTCCAGTGAGGTTGGCAATCCTTGGTATACACCCTTGGAGTCATGCTTCAACTCTGATGTCTTTCCGTGCAGAATTTCGCCAGTCACATCCACCTTACCACCAAACGAGGTGATCATACATTGCTGGCCCATACACACACCAAATATCGGAATCTTTCCGCTGAAATATTGGATTGCGGCGTTACTGACTCCTGCATCGGTCTCGGGGTGGCCGGGGCCAGGACTGATAACTAGTTGAGTAGGCTTCTTTGCGACCAAGTCCTCAACAGTGACTTCGTCGTTACGGTAGACTGTGACGGTAGCACCTTCAAGCACGAGGTACTGGTAGACGTTCCAGGTAAATGAGTCGTAATTGTCGATCAAAATCACGTTGGATGCGCTGGCCAGTTTGGCTGCTTTCGTGGCATGGTGGGGGGAGTGGTCGACAAGGTCCGCCATGACCGAGGATTGTCGTAGGATATCGGGGGGTTGAGATAATCTAATGATCGTTCTGCTTATAAGCTTGAATCTCGCACACTTTAAACCAAATCAGATGTTTGCGAATTACCCAAGTTGGACGGGGGTGAGTCAATAGAATGTCGAGGTTTACAAGTTTCCTCTCACCGCCTGGCAATAAGATCAGATAGGGCACTTGATTGTTGACCCAGTCGCGGTGAATAATATTCTTTTGAAGCTCCCTCTCAATTCAAGAGCTCCCCACGCTCGCCATCTACCTTTTCTTTCTTCTCCCGTCGCCTTCCTGGTGTCGCCTCCTTCCGCTCTTCCTTTCTATCCTATAATGATCTAATTGCCCAACATGGCTCCCGTTCCGGAGACCTATTTCCCGTCCCTGGACAAGTGCTTCTCCGGGGACGTTCAACTCTTGTATGTTCACGCTAATCACTTGTCTTCATGGAAGGCAATATGCTGATATAATGCAGGTCCTGGAGAAGAGCTTTTCTTTACGCCATTGATCCCGAAAGTCATGCTGACGACGGAGGCAATATCGATGTCTTCTTTTCACACTCCGAATCTATTCGCCTACTCTCTGACGGCCTAAAACCGTTCCCATCCCCTTCCGCAAAATCAAAATCCGAATTCGAATCCAAAACCGCCGCAATCCATGTCGAGACCAATGGCCAAAGCTCGTTTGACCTGAAGGAGATCAAGGCCGACGCGGTATGGTTAAGCAAGCAAGCCGGAATCGACGAAATTGCCGCTCTTCGCATCGCTGTATTGGAATGGCAGAACCGTCCGGCAACGCGCCTCACACTCGGCTTTTCCAACGAGGAAGCGACCAGTCTACAGACCGCGGCTGGGACCGAGAATCTTCGAGGCTCTCTAGCCGGTCCCAACTTCGCCAACCTATTGAACCAAACAGCTAGAAGCGACGGCGTTCAGTCATTCGAAAAGGAGGAGAAGAGACGTCTGCGACTCCGCGAAGTGTATCTTTCCGAGGCAAGCCATGTGGTGAAGACACTCCGCAAGCTGCTTGCTCTGTCCCTGCACGATGGCATCTCAGCCGACTCGACCGCCCCCGCCAGTCATGATCGCAAACTTGCTTTGCGCAAAATAGGATCCACAATTTTCCAAGACAAGTCGACAGGTGATGGATTGGACCGATTTCTTCAAGAATGTATCACCTCGATACGCAGTCGGTTAACGAGCTTGGAAGGAGACGGTGGCTGGCTCAGTGCTGCAGAAAGCAGCGAGGAACTGGAGAACATCTGGAGAACAAGTCTCGTGGAGGAGATTGTTCATATCGTGCAACTCATGTTCCACCAGCTTCAAGCCTCAGTGGAATTTCCAACTGCAGACCTCCTATTGTCCTGGCTCCAGCTCATGGCTGATTATAGCTTCTTTGAGACAATTCAAGTGGTAAGTGGCCAGTCGCCTATTTCGAGATATTGGAATGCTGACGTTTTCTCATAGCCTTGTCAGCAACCTGTAGAAGTGTTGTTGCCCCTTCAAGCTTTCGCGTCACTTACCACATTGGCGTTTTTAAAACCCTCACTCGCCATCTCCTCCATTCAGAATGAGACAGACATGCGATCATCGCCACAGCCTTACTTCTTGTGCAAAGAGAAAATCTCTCAAATCAACGAGATCTTTCTTACTGCATGCGGCGATTTGAACACCGTGAATCCGGCAGCTTTTTCATGGGGTTTGATCTTGTATACCATTCAGGAGCTGGCAGAAGACGAGAGAACCGCTAGAGAGCATGATCTGAGCCGTGATTCCGCCGCCTCCTACAACGAACAGACACATAATGCAGGGTTATCTCGAGCATCCGAACAGTCACCATATGAAATATTGCTTGACTGCGCCAGGACTCCGCAAAGCACGGCTGAAGATGCTATTCCCATCCTTACATCCGATGTTCTAAGAGAATCGGCATTTAACACCATCATAGCCTTGGCTAGTAAGACTGGGTCAATGTCAGCCGTTGATGATGGCCTGACAACCCGATGGGTTCGGTTGTCACTTCTTGACCTCATCCGAGTTGCTATTGTGTTCTTGGATTACTCCCCGGAAATCGTGGGGTCAGTCCTGGCTGTCTTAAGCGATGATGACAATGAGCTGTCAAGAGACTCGAATTCTCTAGGGCCTGTCACCGATCCTAAGTCTGTATTTGCCAAGGATCAGAATCTGATGGAGGGCGTCTTTCGCGTTGCACGGTCCCGTTTCCCTTATGAAACTGCACCATTTCTACAGCTCTGTCGTGCTCTTGTCAGCGGGCACTCTTTGAATGAAGAAGGCCTACCGGCTATTCTCGAGGAGATCGAGAACATGGAATCCTTTACACAGATTGTCTCGCCAGCTTTCCAGGGGTATGCCACCATTCGAGAGGACGAGAATGCCAATTTCGTCTCCCTACTCCAGCCCCTCCCAATGTTTGAAACGCCACCCCAGAACCGTCTTGTCGAGAGAGAACCAAGCAATGCTATAATTGTCAGCGGTTCTTCCGAAATCCCACGGCTGACCGTTGGTCAAGTCATCTCCGATTCAAGACCCGCGGTCATCATGTGGGAACATCGATACTCCTGCTTAAGCTTTCTAGGAAGCTGGCTTGAAGAATGGTGCGAGACCGGCGTCTACTCGCCTGGGTGGACTGACGACACTGCCACGGAAATCATTGCTCTCTTGACAGACTTGATAGCCCAGTCTAAGACACAAAGTTCTGGCGATGCAAGCGGCAAGAGGATCCTAGAGATGGCTAGTGATGGATTGTCTAAACAGGGTGACATCATTTCTGTGATCTTCGATATCTTTGAACGAAATTTGCAGACTATCGGCACCCGAGGAGATTTAGGCAAGTCTTTGGATGCAACCATGGCATGCCTTCGCTTTATCAAGGCACTTCTAAAGATTCTGCCCAATCGAGTATGGCCTTTCCTTGGTCGCAGCAGTCTCATTGGGTCCGACGGCAAGGGTGGTGTCATGACGGCAATTGTTTCAGCCATGGAAATTCCTTCTGGCGAGTATCCGTTCCTCCTGAGCTGTGTTGACCTCGTGGACGCTGTCATCGACGATGCGGTATCTCGAGCAGTATTGCGAAAGAGCCCGGGCAGCGTGACAAGCAAATCATCCATTGCGTCTGATTGGAGTGCAGGTATTCCATCCCACGTCATGAGAACTATTATGTTGAACTTCACACGCACAATGCTGGAGATTTTCAACAGCTGTGGAAATTGGAGGTTCAATCTACCAGAACAGCGGTTAAAGATCAACTCGATGCTTGCCAATTCGTTTGAACGTGTTCTGTACTATGCCTTCGGAATCAATGATAGCCCGAAACTCGAAACCAAAGTTACCGGCGTCTTCTCTACATCGGCAGCGTACATTTTGGATATGCTGCGTCCTCGGTCAATCGCTGACCTGCCCTTCAATCCAATTCTTCGGTTGATCGCCGAGGGTCTCCAGACACCACCAACACTCCACCTCAGATATCTCACCCTCTTCGAGAACCAGGTCAAATCTACACTACGGCTCTGCATCAAACTTGTGCAGGCAGCCCAACTAGCAGAACAACCTGGCTCGCTTCTGGAGGAACAATTGTTCAAGGCCAGCCCAGTCCTAGTCAAACTCTACGCGCTCCACGATTCCTACAGGTTGCCGGTTGTGTCGCTTCTCGAGATTTTGATCTCCAGTGCCGCTTCAAACCCAGATAATGAACCCCCTTCCCTTGTTGGCCACCTTGGGGCAGAGTCGGCCTGTCTGTTCCTTGATGTACTCTCACAGCTCGACAAGCCAATGTGTGATGGGCCCCTACTTCTTGCAGTATGGCAACTACTATCGACATTTGTTAGCAAGCGCCAGCAGTGGCTTGCAGTTTTCATTCTCACAGGATCATCCCCTCGTCAGACTCTGAAGAAGGAACCCACCTCTGACGGTCTCAGGATGAGGAGTGTGCCTTTCCTGAAAATGGCACTTGAGAAATTGTCTCACATTGATCAACAAGAGCCGCAAGTGGCGTTGGCGTTGCTCGAGTTTGTCTCTCGTGCCCAAGAAAATTGGCCATGGGCCACTTCCCATCTGAGCAAGCATCCTCAGTTCTTCACCAGCATAATCAACCACGTCTCCAAGTTGAAGATTTCTTCTCTACCAGTGATGGGGCAAATCTATGCCACGCGGATTGCAGCCGTTGTCGCGGATCTGTCCGCGGTCTACCTACACTCTGCAAAGGAGGTGGGTGACCGAAGCTTCATAAAGACCTTGATTCCATTGGTGTCCTGGTATGCCAAGGATGCAGTTGAGGTCTCAGCTTACAATTCCTCATTGCATGCCAACTTGAAGAAGAACTTCGAGATGCGGTACTCGGGCTGCAAGATCGTTGACTTCAAAAGGACACCGCTTGAGGTTCGTAGTCTAGGACGTGATTACTACTACGACTTGAGTATGGGAGACAAGCTGTTGTCTTACGACTTTGCCTGGGCTGGCACCAAGAACCGTGGCTTTGCCGAGGAGTTTGAGCGCGCCAACATCAATCTGTCTCTTGTCGAGGCGCAGGTGGTAAGTTTTCTTCGTGTTCATCGCAAATGAGTTTATTTTCTAACCTGAAATAGAGCCTTCTCCATAGCTGGAAGTTCTTCGCTATCGAACACTGTGCCGATTTCATGCCTGATACCGAGGTCCGAAAGTCAATGGCACTGGTCGCTCAAAGTTGTTTGAAGGCCAATATTAGCAGTGGCCCTCCCGAAGCCATCTTCGAGCGGATTCAACAAGCACGCGTTGATTTCGCCCAGGCACTTCTCCAGCGGCTTGTCGAGGTACAAGCTCGAGGCGCTGAAGTCTTCCAGTTGCTGGAGATTACCTGGAAGGCACTGCGCTCCCGGCATCTAACATACGAAGAGGCTTTGGTCAATGATGATACCGATTACTTCCGGTCCCTCCTGAACGTGCTGTTCCTTTCCCTTCAGTTCCACCTGGATAGCCCCTCTCGGAGTGCCCCCGAAGCTATCAACAAAAGGGCCGAGGTTTCTTCGGATCTAACTGTCATCGTGGAAGTGGTGAAAACAATAGTGGCCCAGGGCTTCAAATCCCTCACCACTTATCTCCATGACGCGCCGGAGAAATGCGCTCCGAAAGATTTCGCCATTATCATCGCTATTCTGCAGACATGCTTGCAAGTGAAGAACGCTGATCGCCTCTACGAGCATATCGTGTACCATATTGAGGAACATGACACCGCTCGTCATGCGACGACGCTCTTCTCGTGGGCCGACCAATTAGCCGTGGCTGGCGACCCTGTGTACGCCGAGCTCAGCGTCTCAATCCTGGTCAAGATGTCAACCCTGCCCATGCTCGCAGAACACCTTGCTGTTGAGGCTGTCTTGATGAAACTGTCCACCTGCCGTCTTACCAATATTCTCTGCCAAAAGAAGTCCTTCGGGCCCTTTGATCCTGTTTCCCGACTATACGCCATCTGGACTGGAGGATTCCTTCCTCTGTGTCTGAACATGCTCTACAGTGTCATGCGGACCGCGCCCGAGGTGGCGGCATTCCTCAACCAATTCGAATCCCGTCTGACACGCGCGGCAGAAGCATTCTCCAGCCATACCGCAGTTTCCTCCGTTCCGACATCCAAGTGGATCAGCCTCAGTATGGTCTCCGAGGCCTACTCGCTCGCATTGATCTCATTCATCCTAGACCGGTTCCGTGAGGCGGGTGCCAGTGCCGGAGTTGACGCACAGGCTATCCAAGATCTCAAATGGGATCGGGTGCAAGTCAAGGAAGATATTGACGAGCTGCTCGGTCGTCGCGCTGCTCTGCGTTTACGCATTGTGGCGGCCAATGAGAAGGAGGTGGAGTGGTCCCGACAAAAACCTGTCAACCCAAATTCCGGGGCCGAGAACCGACTGGAGGAGAAGGTTGTTAGTGAGATGAAGGCAACCGTTACGTGTTTGGGTGGGGAGGATTCATGAATATGCTCTTAATAGCCTTTGCTATTTGTCTTTTCCCTTTTTTTTTCATGTATTCTGGGTTGGCCGGGGTGTAGTAAATGAATTATTTTATGCATGGAGCTCAAGTTTCAAAACAATTGTATTATTTCCAGTCCTTTATTCTTTTGGATCGTTAATTTTAGGATATGATCTAGTTTATTACATCCAATATCCCATACCCCAGCCATTCATGGAGGGAGAACTTAACTTGTTAATAGCCTTTATGTCTCAGCTCCGCCAACTTGTTCAATGACTGAGCTATTACCCCGTACAGTGTGAACATCCGAGGCTCGGGCTAGTCGGGTTCCCCGCAAACCCTACATTTACTATGCAGACATATAACCGACAATGCGGGGAGATGCATTGTGAACTATGCAGGAAACAGAGGAATTGTGCAGAACTGGTCCATAGATCTATTCTTTACTTATATGAAGCCCTCGCCATCCTATCCCCTCAAGTCCATTTTTCCTCCTCGCACAATACCATCGAAGCATCACCTGTTATATCCCCAACATGCCATATAAATCTCGCTGGACAATCGACATCCCAGACATCCATCTAGCCTCTCTTCTCCTCAAATCCCCCACAGCCCCTCTCTCCAAAACCCACAAGAACTACCTCGAAGCAGCCCGCCCAGAAACCCACTACCTCACCACCCATGATCTCCGCCTCTGGAGCCAGCGGTTCGCCGCAGGTCTCCGCAAATCCGGACTCCAACCCGGCGACCGCGTCCTCCTCTTCTCAGGCAACGACCTCTTCTTCCCCGTAATATTCCTAGGCGTGATAATGGCCGGCGGAATCTTCACCGGCGCAAACCCAACCTACGTATCCCGCGAACTAGCCTACCAACTCCACGACAGCGGCGCCACATACCTCCTCTGCGCGCAAAGCAGTCTAGAAACCGGCCTCGAAGCAGCCAAACAAGCCAACCTCCCCACAAGCCGCGTCTTCGCCTACGACAGCTCCATCTACGACGGCGTCCCAGCCCCGCAAGACAGCTGCGCGTACTGGAGCGACCTCGTCGCTTCAGAAGAAGAAGGCACCGCCTTCGTCTGGGACGAGCTGGATACACCAACCCTCTCGTCGCGCACTCTGGCACTCAATTACTCAAGCGGGACAACGGGTCGTCCCAAGGGCGTCGAGATCTCGCACAAGAACTACGTCGCCAATATGCTCCAATACTGTCACACGGCTAGTCTGCATCCGGATTACAAGGGTCGTCTGCAGCGCTCGCGATGGTTGTGTTTCTTGCCTATGTACCATGCGATGGCGCAGAATATCTTCATTGCTGCTGCGCTTTACCGTGCCACGCCCGTGTATCTCATGGCGAGGTTTGAGTTTGTCAAGATGTTGGAGTATACGCAGAAATTCCGGATTACGGATTTTATTCTCGTGCCGCCGGTTGTTGTTGCGTTGGCCAAGCATCCTGCTGTTAAGATGTATGATTTGAGTAGTGTTGAGTTGATTGGGAGTGGTGCTGCGCCGTTGGGGAGGGAGGTTTGTGAGGAGGTTGAGAGGTTGTGGCCTCCTGGGAAGATTAATATTAAACAGGGATGGGGGATGACTGAGTGAGTTTCTTTTTCTTTTCTTTTTTTTTTTTTTTTTGCTGAATCCATGTTGATGGACTAAACTCATCTTCTATACTTCTTATAGGGCGACTTGTTCGGTTACAGGATGGGTTCCTACTGAAATTAGTACTTCTGCATCAGTCGGTGAGCTCAATGCCAATTGTGAGGCGAAGATTATGCTTGATGGATCCGAGGTGACCGAACGGAATTGTCGTGGCGAGTTATGGGTTCGAGCTCCGAATGTGATGAAGGGCTACTGGCATAACGAGAAGGCCACGAAAGAGACCAAAACGGCGGATGGTTGGCTTCTGACGGGGGATATTGCATTTGTGGACGATCATGACAAGATCCATGTGGTGGATCGAATGAAGGTATTTTTTTATTCTTATTCTTATATTTAATTCTTCAAAAGAGAAGAAAAGAAAACTAAAGAGAAAAACAGGAATTAATCAAAGTCAAAGGCAATCAGGTGGCGCCCGCTGAGTTGGAGGCTCTTTTACTTGAACATCCGGCGATCTCAGATGTCGCAGTGATCGGAGTTGTCATGTAAGTTTTGTTTTTTTTTTTTTTTTTTTTTTTTCCTTTTCTTTTCTTTTTTTTTATAAAATTATGCATTCGCCTATTTTTGGATTTTCTTCTAAAAAACCAAATTAGCAATAACAATGAGCATCCTCGCGCATATGTGGTGCTTAGATCTGGCCAATTCGCCACTGCCAACGAGATCGCGCATTACTTGGACAACAAGGTCTCCGCGTTCAAGCGGATTACCGGCGGAGTTGTATTCCTCGATGCGATCCCAAAGAATCCATCCGGCAAGATCCTTCGCATGAAATTGCGTGAACAGGCCAAAGAGGAGCTGAAGAGTGTCACTGCCAAACTCTAGATTGGAGTTTATATTTTATATTACTTTTTTTTTTTTCTTATATATTTATAGGGATAACTCCAGTAAATAGATACAAATATATCATCCCATATCATCTTATTATTCGTGCTGTTTCTCTGATGGCGATCATTCGATCCACTTTAAGCATAAGATGAGAGAGTCATGAGACCAAAGGGGTAAAAAGTAGATAATTAACTATACACACTCAGTCCCCTGTACAGTCAAATCCCGTTAAAATGTACTCCACTTCTTTTGTAAATCCCAATCACTTTGGAACATCTCCATTAATACTCCGTACTCCTTAACTATTTTACTTATATTATCAGATTCATATTAAACGAATTAACATTGGCTATTTAGGTCTAAGGTCTACCGCCCACGTGTTTTATTAAATTCCATTGACTCACCTCTCTGTCTTCCGCCCTTTTCTGCTGGTTTTAAAACTTCCAGGGCTAACATAAGATTATATAATACAAGGCAGATTAGCCCCAAAGTACCAACCCTCACTTCTTTACTCCGTACAACCCCCCGTTAATTCCCGTTAATTCGTAAGGATTTACTCGACGATCCTTACATTTTAGCGGGGTTGGACTGTATTTGCATGGTTTAGTGTAGCCCACTATAATAGCCGAGTCGGGCACGCTGCATTGTGATTCGATGTATGAAATGACTTAGCGCGGGGGACCCATGCAGGCGCCAGCTGAAAGTCAAAGACGATCTCGATGAGACGTATGTACATACAGAGAGGACGGAGTACGGAGTACATTTGTCATGATCGACCGCACATGGCTTGTTTTCTCCGGGCTTTAAATCACTCTCGAGGGATTTGTTAAACTTTAGAACATTCCATGAGAATCGCACTTATTCGAATATGAACAAAGAAAATGTTCAAGGGTGGCGTGTAAAAGGTAAGCTGAGTGGAGACCAAGGCTGGCTGGCCTTATATTATCCACTTTTTTCTTTTCTATGGAGTATACTGGTCAAGACTACGGACTACGGAGATGAGGCAAAGACATTCTTTTTTTTTTTTAAATCTTTCTGTCTTGTATTTTTGTATGTTCTTTGGCTTTTCGATCTATCAATGTCTGATTTGCCACTTTAGAAATCCTGGTTGTCGGGTTCGGTATTCTTCTTTTTTTTAAACCTTTTTTTTTTTTTTTTTTTCTCACATGTACCGCAGAAGCCCTATCTTGCAGATATATATCCCGGTGCTTCAGGGATCACCTTCGATCATGCCCCCTTCCCCACCCATAGCCTATTTAGGATATATTACTCTGTAATATTCGATCTCTAGCTCTTATATATGAACTAAAAAGCTCGCCCCCCCCTGCACACCGTCCCACTAGTTCTTTCCACTTGCCTTTTGTCTCCTCCCCGCCAAGTCCGCTCATAGTCTCGATTCAATACTTGTATCTTTCACCGGGCTAAGATCCTTCTCATCTGGCCTAGATCTACTTCCCCACACGCGCAGTCTTAAGTTGAGCTGTTCCCCCCCCGTTCTACAGGGGAGGCAGTTTCAACTTATCTTTCGCGAGTGGTGGACGCTATCCAACCACCCAAAACCAAGTCATGCACACAGCAGAACAAAGATACAACTGTCTGTCCCGTGAGCTCCTGCAGTTGACTACAGGGTTCTTTTTGCCCGTGACCACCCTAGTCAGCTTTTCTCTTCTCAGCCTCATCTTCATTCACCGATATATCAAATATCGTCGTCTGAGACAAACAAACATCACCCCTATATCTCAATCCAAACAAGAAGAAGACCAAGACTTCTGCTTCCAGTCTACCATGGAAAAAGGAAATATCGTCTCATCGGCCTCGCGCCCTCCATCGGCTTGCGATATCCTACAGCCTTTATCGCATACAAGCCTCCTGCCAAGCAGTGGAGCCCTCGCGGCCCAGGCTAGAGAACAGCAACGTGAGATATCGTCCACGGCGAGTAGTCCTCCATCTCCAATGGCATCTTCGTTTGAGGTGGGCGAGGAGGTGCAAAAACGCAATGAAACGATCCAGCAAATGTGTGATGAGGATGACGAGGGAGTGCGGACTTGGAAGCGCGTTGTTGTGGAGTATAGATAGTTGGCCGCCTGTTTTACTGGTTTCTTCATTCCGTCCATTTATCGGAATGGAATTGGGGGTCTTCTTCTTTCTTTTTGCTGTGTCTCAGCCTGGGGTTTTATGATTCTGTTATCTCTTTTTTTGGTTGCCTTCTGTTATGCTTTCGTTATGCCTTTCTTTCTTATTCCCTCCCTTTATGTGTGTCTTCACTTTTTAACGAATAATGTCTTTCCTTAGAAAAGCGCGGGCTTGGGTCGTCTTTTTATTGCTTTGGGTGGCAGATACGTTTATCTTGCTGAGAATATGTCTTACAATACATATGAATATGACAAGTATTGTGGTTATGATATATTGCAGGGTTCAAACCGGCAATTATCTGCCATTGTAGTTTGAAGAATATCTTCGGAATTCTTGGCTTTTGGTATTAACATTAAATTATACATGATCAACTGGCTATAAATCACAAGGTAACGCCATGACTCTATCGCAAGTGAGTGAGACATGTCATCCTACAAGCCCGACACTTCTGCAGAAAACCCCATATGCGCAAATCTGATGATTAACCTCTTATCCTGTTAGAGAAACCTGCATGGCCCTGCGGACTTCCCTTAAATATACACCCGCAGAATCCCGATCCAGCCTATGTCTAGACCTTGACGGAACCGACTCAAGTATCGATGCTACGCTCGATGAGGAACCACGACAGAGCTCAAATGAACTATTCAGTGGAGCGCGGCTTGTTTTCGGTCTCAGGTAAAACAGTGCATTGTTGAAGTGTGATGCTTGATGTAGTAATTCTTCGATCCTTCGTCCCTGGCGCATACCGTCTTGTTCGATGCGATCAGTGGCGGACCTAGAATGCATGAGCGACGGGAGATCCAAGTGGTGATTACATCGCCCAACTTGCCATATGAGCGTATTCAAGAGCAGATTGATGGCACCAAGATGCGACTCGAGCTTCCGTCGGTATTGGCTCAAAGACTCGCCTCGGAGATCCCACATGATCCGTCGCCATTGTGTTTTGACTTGAGCAGTGAATGGCCGGGAGTGCAAAATCGTGAGTCTGTGTCTATTGTGAGATGCCAATGAAGGTGTGATAACCGTTGCTCGGTATTTGTCTGTGGCGCTTTCGAGATGTCCTAGGGTTTGGAGGCACGAGCGGACCATAAACCCTAATTGTTGAGAAACATCGGTGGTATCATGGTCGAGAGTATTGAAGTTTCGGGACGAAATAACTAAAGAAGCCTTTTGCAACTGACTCAGAGAGTAATTCAAGCTGAACAAGACACCTTCGAGCTCTCGTAGATCGCGTGGTGCATTCTTTCGGCCTGAGGTTGCGGCAGTGAATAACCGATAGGTAATTTGGCTGCAGAGAACAATGTCTCCGATTGAGAGACCAAACGACATTCCTGCCGTCAAATGATGTGAAAAAGACACGAGAAAAGAAACAAGATAGTTGAAATTAGGCAAATGAATGGCCAATACTAGATACAGTGATATGAATCGGAAGGGGAGTTATGTAGAATAGGTAGTTATATATCAATCAGGGTCCTCCGGGCCTCCTTTATACGCAACTCTCCACCGTGTGGGCGCGCCGTGTGAATGATGTATGCAGCGGAATTACTGTATCCAGTAATTTTCTCAGGCTTTCAGACTCAAGCCTGTAAACGCCAAGAATGTCCATTCTTGTGAGCGGTCAATCTTTGACCGCCCGTACACGGGTGGCAGTACACTGCCGTTACCGTACCGTATCCGGTACTAGCCCCTTCGGGACGCGCACTGCGCTTTCCGGCCAATGGCCGGCGGATCCTCCCGTCCTCTGCGGGCCCCTCTCGGTACCAAAATTTCCCCCAAAGAGGGAAATACGTCGAGACTCAGGCTCGACTTTTTGGGGCAATGTTATATAGAGAGTGGGGCCACTCTCTCCCAAAAACTCTTCCAATCAGGAGACACAAGGTGTCTCCCATTATGTCTCCGATAGCTGACGCTATCTATCTCTTATCACTTGTTCATCACGTGGTTCTACCGACCGTTCACCTTGGGTGAAGTTACCTTCTAACGTAGGGCTTGGTGAAGGGGGCATGCCCCCCCAACTAGAAAATAACCTCAATCATTAATAGATCGAACATACTTTGAGTAAAGTGTACTCACTTGTAAGATAGGGCTTCGCCCCCACAGCAAAGCTGGGGCCCCCAAACAATCCATAACTTCAATATATATACTATATCCAACTGTGATTGAAAATAACAATTAAAACTCAACTGATTTTCCATAAATAAAAAATTAACATATATTCTGCAAACCATTTCAGAAACTCACAAGTACACCTTCTGTTCGCAGAAGAGAATTCAATCCATCATAAACACTACCATTGGGTCCAAACGACCTCAAGTTCCAATACAGTTCCCATCTCCCATCCACACTTTGTGATCGAACGTCCGAAGCGGACGACAAATGAAGTGACACACAGACGTCATCTTTCGATCGAAAACCACTGCTTCGAATGACGCTAGTCCGGGAACCTGAACGCTTAACGCTCCGCGACGTCAGGTATATACCAGCACTTTGGACATCATGCAAAGAATGTAACGGCCCACACTGCCCGTGACCACCGCGATCTGTAAGATCAAACGCCGACTGTGAAATTTCAAGAAATAACTGACGCAACTCACACGAAGAAAGCGTCGAAACTCCATCAGGCATCAATGTATCAACCGTAACATTGGGATACACCGCATTAGACATACGCACGCGCAACACCGGCGACGTAGTTTTCAACACCTTACGGTAAATCCAAGTGGTAAACCACTTCCCATTTTTGGGAAGTTGACCTTTCGAAGGATGCCGTATGCACCACATATGCATAACTTCCAACGATTGAACCAACCGTTCCAAGAACGGGGTATACGAACGCAACGTATCAATGACACCGTCACCATTAACTGCGATATACCCACAGACATCGCCAACAAACAAAAGTATTAAACATACTTCCATGAAAACTTCATGAAGATAACGGGGTCCTCGACCCCGATAGCGTACTTCGCCGCGAACAATATACTCCCGCATAAAATACAAGTGTTGTTTCAACACTTCGAGACAAAGGTGTCTCTGAAATGAATCATGTGAAGTAATTTAAATATGAAATTTAACACACAAACACGCCCCATTAAAGGGGGCGACCTACCGGTTATATAATTTTAATTTCTACCGAAATCTACTGCATAAAGACGTGAGCGAATCGATAAAAGTCTCAGGGGCGACGAGAATAGCGGCCAGTGATGAAATAAAATTAATTGCAAGCGGCTAGTGCCTGAATATGCCATACGAGCAGAAAACCAATATGCCCGGATTACTATGACAGCGATCTAGAATCAAGTATAATCCAGGCGCCTGAGATATATTATATTTCACCACTGGCCGCTATGCGCTTTCGCATCCAGGTGTACATGTAGAATCAGGCAGTGCAGGACGGATTAACCAGTCAGGAAGGAATAAGGCTAACATTGTCCTCACCAATCGGAAAGCTAACATAACCGTGACCATCCGTAAAGGCATTAATAGCTACGGGTCGTTAATAGGCCATCTGGACAAAACTTTTACGATGAATTTGGAACGTGAACTCCATCCTTACCATCTTCTTGGTGTCGCCTTCACTCAGTACTTCTGGGAAACGTACTACGTGATCGACGGCAGCACTGTCGCCTTAGAATGGTTGGATACCACTTTTGAAGAGTTGAAATACCAGCCCAGTGATATAAGCACCCATTCACTTATTGTTGCTGTTCTAATAGTAGCGCTGACTAGCTGTGTCGTTTTGGAGGACTCTGAATATGTGAATACAGGTAAAGTACCTATGCTTAACATTGGAACCTCGAAAGAGTGAACATTTACTAGCTATCCTAGACTATAAAATCCTTAATATCCCACTTTCTGGAATTGGAACTGATTATATTACTGCTTGTGGCTAGATACGGAAATATTGGTGGGCGAGATATACTTCTACTAATCTGACACGTGTGTAGTGGTTCCAGTTGGCCACCTAAATAGCACCCAGCCATAAGTCATGCGAGGTGGGCAGCTGTCATGTTGAAGGCTCCCCCGAAGTAGTTGAGTTGTAGTTAAAAGTCAAGGCGATCCACTTGTTCCCCACCCGTGGACCTGCCCAGGTGTGCTAATGCTGAGTCATCTCGAAAGCGGCCTCTACATCGATGCCACATCTTCAATCTACAAACAGCTCACTCCTCCAATTCCCAGTTCCAGCCATGGCCGTAACCGCATTCCCCACCGAAGGCTCTCCAGATCTTGCCCTTCTCAATGTTGCCCGTCTGTTCACGAGACTCGAACACAATCTCCTCTCCCCGGGGACAGACCGGCGCTCATTCCAACAATCAGAATACCAGCGTATGCGCGTGAACAAGGTAAGCATTTACTCTACCCTTCCAATGTTCTACTTTCAAAGGACATACTTCCAAGGGGACAAAATATATCAGAACCTCAAGTCTAACCAACGCCACAGAACGTTGAATACGCCCGCTCACTTCTCACCCAACTCGAGCGCTCCCTCCCACAAATAAAACCCCTCGACCGCAAACATGAAGCACAATCCGAGATAGCGCGCGACAAACAGCTCCTGAAGCGTATACAGACCATTCTCGACGAAGAAAACGCCAAAGCCGAAGCAATGGAAGATGAAGAGGATGAGACCGACGACATCGATGACGAATGGAAGGAGCTGTTCTCCAAGCCCATCGCGGAGAAAGCTACCTCACTAGTATCCGGACCGAAAGACCAGCGGAAACCGACACGGTCATCAGATTCGCAACGAGAAGTAAAAGAAACAAGCGAAGCGCAACAACCCATTACATCCGCAACAGTGACTACAACAACCCCAACACCCACTCCCTCATCAACAAGCCCACCAGCGCTCCCAACCCTCCGAAACCGCCACACAACTCACCCCGCGCCACCTTCACCCACTGAAACAGCTGCGGCGACGGGAAGCAATGCAAACAAGCTTGCTGGGACAGAAGCGGAACTGGGCACCCACAGAATGGAACAGGAGGATCTTACCAGCTCACTTCTAACACTCGCTTCACAATTAAAGTCCTCCTCGCAAAGCTTCCAGGCGACACTGGAGGGAGAGAAGTCTGCTTTGGACCGTGCGGTGTCCGGTATCGATCGCACGAGTACCACGATGGAGGCGGCGGGAAAGAGAATGGGGATGTTGCGCAAGATGACCGAGGGGAAGGGGCTGTGGGGGCGGATGATGCTGTATGCGTGGATTTTCGGGTTATGGGTTGTTGCCATTCTTATTGTTTACGTTGGGCCAAAGTTGAGGTTTTGAGAAGTTGTCATACTATTCTTCTGTGATAGTTTGATTATACTGTTGTGTCGATACCCATATTTCGCTCTGCATAGATTAACCTTGGAACTGTCTATACCTGCCTACAAGTCACAAGGTTGTTGGCGAAATCTGCAACCTGAGCATACGAATATAATACACATCAAGGATATAGAAACAGTATGGAATTAAGAGTCAGAACCTTGAGAGTCAATCCTTGAACTCTGAAATAACCCAACGACCGACCTGGCATGACACATGAGAAGGAAACATTCAAATCCGCGGATCCTGCCATTTCCCCGGTGCCCAATGCCCAAATGGACGCTCTTGGCTTCCAACGGACGCAAGACCAAGGAAAATGATGGGGGTGGAGACGATATGGTTACATACATAAACAAAAAGTTGGGGGAGAGAGAGATGATAGGATATCCAGCATTCAAATCAGAAGGGTAAAAAAAAATTGTGAAACGAGATAGGAAAAGAGAAAAAAAAAGAAGGGAGGGAAACACTTCCTTATTTTCTGTAGTGGATATCAGGAGTGACGAGAGAAAAAAAAAACAAAACAAAAACCGGCTAGAGATCGTGTCAATGGCGGGGGAAATTAGAACATGAACAAATGGAGAATAGAAAAAGAAAAAAGGAAACGCAAAAGAGAATCAACGCCGGGATCTTGAAACGAGGCTTTTTGACCGGATTCGATCAGCCCCGGTTAATAAAAACATGCGATCTAGGTTCCACACACTTCGTGACCAAATGATAGGTTCATTAGATCAAACCGCAGAGACGGAGGTTCTCTTGGATGATGATATCTGTGAAACGTTAGACAAGTGTTGTGTACTAAGGATGGGATGGCTAAGCTTACCGTTCACTGCTGCCATCACAAATCGAATTTGGGTGGTGTCAGTAGCGCAGGTGAAGTGCGTGTAGATCTGCTTTTGTTCGGCCTGGTTCAGGGAAACGAATCGGTTGAGGATGTAGTCGCAAGCCGCCGCGTAGTCGGCACCGCCCTCGTAATCGGGGAAGTAGTTCTTCATCGGGCTAACGGGGAGCTTCTCCTTGAAGCGATCGATCTTGTTGAGGAAGAGAATGATCGAGGTCTTGACGAACCACCGGGAGTTGCAGATAGAGTCGAACAGAGTCAGGGCTTCTTGCATACGGTTGACGGTCTCGTCTTCGAAGAGCAGCTGGTCGTACTCGGAGATGGCGACAAGGAACAGAATGGTAGTGACGTTCTCGAAGCAGTGGATCCATTTCTTGCGCTCGGATCGTTGACCACCAACGTCGAACATGCGGTATGTGAGGTCACCAATGATGAATGTGGTCTCGGTGATACCGGTAGTCTTGACACGGGAACGGAGGACATCCTGGTCGGTGGGGAGGTAGTCGGGCTGGGCAATGCGCTCAATGGAATCGAAGTAGCTAAGAGGAAACGGGTTAGTCACGTTGCAATGCGACAGACGAACGGTCACTACTCACTATTTGGCAGAGTCGTTCAGCTGGTATTCGCGGGAGCGCTTGAAGCACTCCTGAACACCAGTATCGCGCCAGAGTTGGCCAATGGCGTTTCCAACCTCGGGGGGAATGCTGTCACCCTCGATCTGAGCGGGCTGCATGAAGATGGTCTGCACGTGGTACTCGTGGCGCGCATCCTCCAGGGGAAGTTCGAGCGACTCCATGGCCTCGAGAATGACCCGCATCGACTGGACGGTGTTGCTGTAGATGATTTCCTTGAATGATTCACGCTCGTCGCGGGAGTATCCACCCTCGTGGATGAGCTTCATCTGCTTCAGAATCGTGGACTTGCCCGACTCTCCGGCTCCTGTATCCCAAGTCAGCCATCCGCCGGTATTTCCATCAGGGGTCACCGGATCTTACCGAGGAGCAGCATCTTGATCTCATTTCTTTGCATCATTTTGTCGCGCTTGAGTTGGTTCTCGATCTCCTCGTTCCGCGCCTTCCCCTCCTTATCCTCGGTACTCATTCCGCAGCCCATCTTGACGGTATTAAGTCGCAATTAACGGTGTAAAAGTGGATGAGAAAAGTTTCTTCGTGGAGGGATATTCGGGAGTCTGTTACAGGGGCTGTCCGAGTCGGATCATCTGTCAGCAAGCTGGAATAATTTCATCCGAGAAAATATTGCATTGATGGGCTCGAGGGGGGCGTTGCATAGGTAGTACAAGCATCGCTGAGCAGAGACAGACGGCGTTTCAGAATTGGTGTAAGCATCCCCATGCAAGGAGTCGGCACCGAGTTTACCAGCGCAAATAAACCAATTGACAAATCCAAGGGGGGAAAAAAGAAGGGTACCCACCTGAATGTGCTTTTGCAGTGCAAAAACGAAGGACAAACCAGCAAAAAGGATAAAAATGAAAGAAAGGAAAAGAAAGGAATAATCAGAAGAATCCGAATAGAATCCAATCTAGCAAAGAAGAGGAAGAAGAGGGAGAGATACAACTCAAAGGTAAGGGGCAAGACTGAGGGGGAAATTGGGAAAGTTTCAACAGAGAAAGGGGATACACTGAGATTACCACATCGATTCACCAGACAATGGCGGGTGATTAGGGGAACTGCCTGCTTACTGGATCCTGTGTATTTATTACACAAATTACCGAATACAATACAATACTACCCCGGCAGATAGAGTCAGCTGATTGGACAATGTGGGGAATTTAACCAGAGACCCATTCAGCCCCTTTTGCTTTTTTTTGCTTATTGTATTGGCCGGTGTGTGGTATTCTATTGGCATTGCATCGGTATAGATTCTAGTTTCAGTTATCTATATACAAATGCGTATATGGAACATTCTGATTCAGACAGTCAGCCCTTTCTATATATACTGCAGAATAGACCATACATAGTATTTCGTATGTAACTAGTTACAGTATACTACATAAATATGCCCGGTGGACTACTGGAGGCGTGCAGATCTTGTGGAGAGGAAAGCTAGCATATCAAACCGTAACGCGAATCACATTGGAAGATCCAATGTTGGAAACAGCAGCAACGTTGCAGATAATTCTAGCTCTCCAAATAGTACTCCGTACTTTGTATGGGAAGGGAACCCCTGACAAGACCAACTATGTACTCCGTACAACATTTAATATAACTATCGTACAGTTTACTCCCCCAGATGGACGTTCCGTCAAGCCTGACGTCTGATTTGACCTCAGCAGTACCTCGTCTCAGATGATCTCAGTCTGAGGGAGACATAGAAACAAAGCAAAAGGCCATTACTCCTACCCAGTCAGACTAGCCTGCGCCTCATTTCATGCATCCATGTCTGGTTCTTTGAGACTTCCTTGAAACTTCTTTGAGTTACAATAGTACGGACAACCCGACAGGTCTGCACATCCATGGATCCTCCGTTTTATACCCAGTGGAGCCTATAATCCACCTAAGCGAGCGACTCCATACTATGCGAGAATGGCGAGACACTGACTGTCACACCTTCAATGTTAGTACTCAGTCCCCCTACAATGCTGGTACGGAGTAGATTCAACAAGACTACTCCGTGTGCCAGATTATCAAAAAGGGGATCGGTCAGCACCGGGCAATGCCCAGGTGTCGACATCGATGGAAAAAAAAACCCCCCAAGATAGCGGATTTCCTCTTCCCAATCGCATCCCAAGGTTGTCTCCTGAAGTTCTGCACTAAAAGACCCACTGGCTAGTGCTCCTAGCCGTTTTCTGCCGCCAATTTGTGTGAGATGATACTAGACTCCACACATTGCCTCGTGGCAATGGAGACTATTGAAGTCCGCGGCTCTAGTTTGGCGTCTAAACGCGGGCACTGAACTCTGAATTTGATAGTCGAGAAGTTTCCCTGGGTCTGAAGTGCCAAGTGGATGATGGTACTAGTCATGCTCAGGTGTATAACTAGTTATGTGATTATTAATGTAATTACATAAATAACACTTATTACAATTCCATACAATAATAAATTACCTGAAGCTCTTTGGAGCCAGGATTGGAAGATTGTGACAAACTGCGTAGATCATTTCTAAAGGTTTATCCACACCCGTTTGGCCCATTAGAGTCGTGGATTTATAGTTAATATATTCCTATAACATATTAGTTATATTCATTCATATCTACACTGTTCTAATATTCCAAACCACAATACAAATCCCAATGGGGCAAAAATCTTGGTTCCATCGATCGGAGGCAAAAATAAACCTTGGAAGACCCAAGGAAATCGATCGATCTGATTTTTACGGGTATTCCCCACCTTAAGAAGGTACCTAAGAAGGTACACACCCTTCCCTTTCCTCATTCTTATCATCGCAATCATGTCGCACGAAATGTCCCACATGGGCCCTCGGGGTATGTAATGCGTCAATTGTTCCAAGGCCATTACAATCGCTAACAACACCAGCCTTCAACCACGACAACAGCACCGACGCCGAGGCGGAGTACGATCGGCTCCGCGACCTCGCGCGCCAGGAAGCCTCCAAGCGCGGACAATGTTTCGGCCGGGTATGCGACCACCTAATTCCAATCGCTTGGTTACAATCGCAATCGCAAGCGCTGTTCCAGTCATTTCAGCACTACTAACACTATCGCCAGTCGAAGGAAGCCTACTCGAGCGGCGATGGCGCCGGCGCCAAGCAGCTCTCCGAGGAGGGGAAGGCACACGGCCGGAAGATGGAGGAATATAATAGACAAGCGTCTGAGTTTATCTTCCGCGAAAACAATGCAAACGGGCGTGTCGAGGCAGACACCATCGATCTGCACGGGCAGTTCGTTGAGGAGGCTGAGGAGATCCTGGAAGAGCGGATCAAGTATGCCAAGTCGCATGGGCAGAATCACCTTCATGTGTAAGTGACAGAACGTATCGCTGGGAGAGTATTGTGCTCTGGACTCAATGCGACTAACACTGCTTCGCGTCAATAGTATCGTCGGCAAGGGAAACCACTCCGCGAACCACATCCAGAAAATTAAGCCGCGCGTCGAACAGGTGTGCCGTGAGTTGGGACTGCAGTACGCCACTGAGGATAACGCTGGTCGCATCTACGTGAACCTGACTGGTGGTGACGCTGTTATGCCTCCCTCGACTGGTCACCAGGGCGGCTCATCTGGGTACCCTGGCCACCAGCAAGGACATGGACAGCATCAAGGACAACAACAGCCAGACGAGCTCGAGGAGCTTGCCAAGAAGGTCCTGCCCAAGGTTCTGCGCAAGCTCGAGAAGGCTTGCTGTGTGGTTATGTGAGCTTGTATTTTTGGTGTTTGGGACATATACATAGATGCATAGCTGTGTTTGTGGACAGGTCTTGGTTGTTTCATGTTGATGACATTTTTGCGCTTTGGGTTTCCCGTTTCTAGATCATATACCATCCACATACTCGGGGTTGGGCTCATGATGGCAAGCAGTTATGTGGTTATACCGTTACATGAACATGAACATTGTTCCTAGTGGAACTCCCACTTACTTTTATGCTATTGAGTACTTTGCGCTCCGGGCACATATAAACATAAATCATATCATCGTGAACACTCGTAGCTACTACATAGCCAACTTTGAAAACAACACAACTGGGACTGGGTATATCCAACAAATAGCACGACCTCCACAAAATCATAGCAAACGAACAGAGAAACAATTTAGCGCGCGTTGGGATCCGACAGCGTCGACTCCACGATTTTTTCCACAATACCACGCACCATCTGCCCATCACCACATCCATTAATCTTCGGCATAGCATCAATCTTGTCAATTAATGCAAACGCCTGATCTCGCAGATCCGCAACAACCCGGCTGGTGTGTGCAAAGCTGCCTGTATTCTTCATGTACTGCACCGCATAGTGCTTAACCTCCGCATCCTTGGTATTTTGCTTCAGGATATTAATCAGCTGATGATTAGACGGGTTCGAGCGAATGCTATGAATGATCGGGAACGAGAATTTGCCCTCAGTGAGATCCTCGCAGAACCCCTTATTTTCCGTGTACACCGTATTCGAGAGGTTGAGGTAATCGTCGCAGATCTGGAAAATCAAGCCCATGACATTGACCAAGACGACGCAGTCCTTGCCCGTTGTACTCTCCGCCTGCATAAGCTTCACTGCGAGCCGGAAGAGCCCGCCTGTTTTATTGCCGACCATTTCCAGGTACTCATCTTCCGTCGGACAGGTCAGCGTGTCGCGCCAGAAGAGGTCCATGCCCTGGCCTCGGTGCAGGTTCAGCATCTCTTGTACGTAGATATCGATTGCGGTTGGGTTTTTGAGCTGCTGCAGTTCTTGCAGGGCGAGGAAGTACACGTAGTTTGCCGAGTTGATTGTCTGCGCTGTTCCGAAGATGTTGTGTGCGACGGGGATGCCGCGGCGGAGGACGGAGTTGTCTTCGACGTCATCGATTCTGTTGCCCACACGGTCAGCATCAGGGATATAAAGTGGGAGAAAGGAGAGAGTGAGTTGGAGTTGGGGGTGGGGGGGTTGGTTCAAACTCACAACAGCGATGAGGTATGCAGCATCGTTACAACTTTGGTGATGATAGCCAGGCTCGCCGGCGGGACCTGCAGCCAAGCGTTAAAGGCGTTGATCAGTTGTCGTCGAATATCTTTCCCTGGTTGCTCGTGCACGTAGTCGTATGGACCCATGAGGATCTTGTCATTCTTTGATGACCATGTTCCATCCTTGTATTTGGTACCGTCCACGCTTGACTTGTTGCGACGATGTCCGGTTCGCGTCGGCTCTTCATCTGTCACCGACAGGTTGCGTCGGTGGGAAGTGCTCCCTGTGCCATTTGTTGCATTAGCTGAGCTTGTCCGAGGAGGAACGGGACTTGGTGGTTGGAAGGGTGTTGAGCTCATAGTTGTGGATGGGGAGATGGAGGGGTTCGATAGGCGGCAAAAAGACGTGCGGGGCTAGGGACCTCCAGAGCTACGTGTAAGTCCGGAGTTATGCGATAGTTAAGTGTAGGTAGATGACACCAACACCACTTTTATAAGATATATTCATATGTGTAAAATGACATTATATCATATTGTAAAAGGTATTGTGCATTCCGTACAACAGACATAGTATAACTAGTTAGTTAACATAGTACCCTTGGAGGTATGACACTTAGACTCGGGATGCCGAGGTCCATGACTAATCGGAAGTTGAGGCACCTGACACCTGACACGTGACATGACAAATGAGATAGGTCAATTTGATTAACAAAAGGAGTGGAATGATATGATAGGTCATAAAGAGGTAGGGATTAACAAATGAATTGTTCAATAATTCGATATCAGTTACAAGGGTTCACTAGTTAGTTATAGCAACGGAGTACTATGTATGTTGTAGAGTGGAAAAGAGGTCAACATACGGTGTAGACTATTATGTACGTATGTATTTAGGGCTCTATACTTAGTTAACTACTACTCTTACGGAGTACTCTATAATTAACATTAAAGTCCAAACTTGATTAACGCCAGGGGTCGATCTAAGGTCAAGCTAAGAGTTCTCTAATGTGATGAGTTCCTTGGTTATTGGCCAGTTGCCTGGGGCAACCGCCCTTTATTTACTACGAAACCTTGGAAGGGCCCAACTGACCTCATCCACCCAACCCGAACAACACACGGACAACACCGACAACACGGACCTTCTCCACTTTCTTTTTGGACCTTTGCTTTTAAAAAGAATGTTCACTGCTTTTCCTTTTTTTTATTTGAGCGGTTGAATAGCTCACTTTTTCACATCTGATTTATCAATGGAGGCTCTATTAGCCCATTCGTTCGATTACCTCTCCTCATACGAGCCGAGCAAGATCCGCAAAGGATTACGCCAGGTCGAGGGACTACTAGCACAGATATGTCTATCCAAACCTAAGCCTGTCTTGGACCGGAGATCACGCTCCCCCGATACCCAGCCCGTGCCAAAGACATTGTCAGAGTTGCGCGATGATCCAGCCTTTCGGGAATTTTCCAAATTGCAGGAAAGCTTCCAATGGAACAGTATGACTTTGAAATTTCTATCGCAACTAGGGTTTGCGCGCTAACAATATCCTTCAGTTGCTATGCGCCTGGTATCCTGCCTCGAACACCTTCTAGGCCGAGGAAGCAACGGCACAAACGACATGCTGATTGTCTGCACACTGGATCTAATCCAAGGCGCCCTCCTCCTCCATCGCGGCTCGCGCACCCTCTTCGCCCGCGAAATTTACATGAATCTCCTCCTCGACCTCCTCGACCCGATCAACTGTCCAGCCGTGCAATCAGCAACCCTTCTCACACTCGTCACCGCCCTACTGGACTGCCCGTCAAACACACGCACATTTGAGGACCTAGATGGCCTCCTCACTGTCACATCACTCTTCAAGCAGCGCGCCACCTCCCGCGAGGTCAAGCTTAAACTCGTCGAATTCCTCTATTTCTACCTGATGCCCGAGGCCATGACCCCGGCACCGATGTCTCCCCCGCCAGGTCTGCAGCGCAGCCCCAGCAAACTCTCCTCCGTCCCCTTCTCGCGCAGTGCACATTCCGCCGCTGCAAATGCTGCGAGTAAGACAAATCGCGATACCCGCACGACGGACGAGAAGCAGGCTCTTCTGGGGAGGTATCTCAATAATGTAGAGGACCTCGTAGAGGACCTGAAGGAGACGGCTCCGTTCGGAGCGACGGTTTACTGAATGACTTGGCTCGCGATGATTGACTCACCCACTGCTTGATGACCAAATATGCGCGATGCCCGCTGCCATTATTTGGTGTTCTCCCCCTTCCTTTTCTCTCCACCCTTCTTCTATCTTTACTTCTCCTGACCTCTTTTCCTCTTCTTCTCGAGCGTTTGACTTATGTTCCGTCCGGTACGGCAATTATGCGATTCCCTGGACTGATGTCTTGCCCTCTTTTGGCCTGTCTTTTGAGCTCTCTTTTTATCTTTTATTCCCAATCCTGGAACTTTGTCGACCTATCTAGTGCGCCCTTTCACCGGGCTTTGTTTCCTTATCGTTTTCCTTATGTCTCTTTGATGGTGACATGAATGTGTACGATTCTTCTTTATGACTAAACCAACAGTCATATCCCTGATGATCATCAACATTTCTTCGTAAATTCTACTTCCCAATGTAGGCTTAGCCTTCGTAGACTTGGTTTTAGGGCTATCAACTTTCTCGGTTATTCCCGGTGTGGTATCTCTATATGATCTAGATCAATATTTGTATAAATGAGTCACCGTTCATGTATGAGTCAATGTAGCACGGACTCTGTTATATACTTCAAGTTCGACGTTCAGAGTGGAGAAAAGTCTAGTATTAGCGTGGAACATGAGTTCTATATATCCCCGCAAACCCACTGAAATCCAGAGTCGTTCCACGGTACAATCATCTCCCAAAATGACAACAATCCAGGGATTGCTGGCTACAAAGCCTTCTGGACATTCACAACAAACGCAATATATCGACACTATAGAAGCATACGATAAATGGGCAGACGTGAGTGCCTATATTCCATTTCATATTTCCCCATCATCTATATCCTACCCATTATAATCTATACCGCGACACAATGTAACCAACATATGTTCATATAACCGTTCAACCCACATACACCATATGCTATATACCCAAACTAACACAGAAAAGATCTACGACACAGATGGCAACTTCCTCCAACGCCTCGACACAATCGAGATGCGCACTCTACTACCCCAATTCATCGACCGGGTAAGCAAGCGCTTCCAACCAAGCCCACCAGAGACAGAGACCAGGACAACCCGCCCCAGCCTAGTAGATCTAGGCTGCGGTACCGGCCGCAACACAATCCAACTCCTTTCCACGCTAAGCACCGCCAACAAAGTCACCTCCTTCTCCGTAATCGGACTAGATGCTTCGCGCAAGATGTTAGACGTAGCGCGGGCTACGACATGCGAGTATGTATCGAAAAGCGCAACGAAGACGGACGTTGAGCTTGGTATTTTTGACCTCCTTCAACCCGAGCTATCAAAAACACAGCTTCCGTCTTCGTTGTGTGAACCAGGTGCTGTGGGTGTCATATCTACACTCGTGCTGGAACATATTCCGCTTGAGCGGTTTTTGCTGCTGCTGCGGGGATTATGAGGTCCGGTGCGTATTTGCTTGTGACGAATATGCATGCTGAAATGGGAATGAGGAGTCAGGCGGGATTTACGGATGAGAGGGGGGTGAAGGTTCGGCCTACCAGTTATTGTCATGCTATTCCTGATGTGTTGGATGCTGCTGTTCAGGCTGGGTTTGAGGTTGAGGAGGTTGTTGGTGCGGGTTCGGGTGGGGTGGTTGTTAGGGGGGTTGATGAGGAATTGGGGGATGTTTTGGGGGCGAGGGCGAAGAAGTGGGTTGGGGTTAGGGTTTGGTTTGGGGTTTGTTTTGTTAAGAGGTAAAACAGGAGAGATATTATTTTTATATTTTTATCTAAATAATGAGTCCGCATGTCCCAACGCCATGGTTTGTTGTTATACATTTAGAAGAATTTCAGTAGTCTGTCGCGGTGTTGTACAAGATTGGGATGCTCTTTGAGAAGTTGTCCCAGCCGGTTGCGTTTCCAGCCCAGGGCGTCGTCCAGGATCAATTGCGTGTAGGCGAAGACGCTGGCATCGAAGAGGCCTGGGTTTGGGCGGCCGAAGAAGTGTTCGTCTTCGCCGAGCAAGGTGGATAACGCTTCGAATGCGCCACCCGCATCGCCTTCTAGGGCAGCGGCGTCGATGTAGCGCGATGTCTTGAGGAGTTCATCGCGCGCGGCCTGCTGGAGCTGCTGGCTCAGAGCGGCGCGCACGACCGAGTTTGAGGTTGTGGGATTCACGTAGAGTCGGCGTGCGACGGCGTCGAAGTTCTCACTGTCTAGGTAAAGCATGTATAACTAGACATGTCGGTCAGTTCCTTCGAGTCTGCGTTTTGTTTTTGATAGGATCATGTGCCTACCCAAGCGCTGCGTATCCGGTTGTCCAAAAGCGAGGCATAAACCTCGAACCGCAGGTTCAATTGTTGTTCCTCCTCGCAGTGAACTTGTTCAATGGCCCACTTTTGGATCTTGTGTGAAGGGATTGGATGCGACGAGTCTGCAGGCAGAGAGGGTAGGAGGAAAGGCAAGGAGCCATTCGGCGATGCATGATTGTTGGACGAGGTGATCTCAAAGTCAATCCCGACGAATTTCAAGTATGCCTAGAGCGAGGCCTATCAGTATGGTTCCGACAGGGACGGCTACACGCGTCCTTGCATGTGAGTATAGACAGCACGAACCTGCCATTTGAGACATTGAGGATTGAATGAAGGTCGACCATGTCGTACACCAGATGCGTCGGCGAACACGTAGAGCTGGTTGACATTGTCGTGCGGTCGAAGGCGTTGAGGGATCTCGTTGGCGGGATAGGTAGTCAACGGGAACTTGTCGAAGAGGCGCTTGATGGGAGCGGGGACAGTAAAGAATGGACTGGCATTGGACTCTTCTGGAGGACCATCGGCAGCTTTGGGTGGCATTGTGGTGGTATGAAGCTTTCCAAATGTCGCCAACGTCCAAAAGTTGTCCCCAAGTGCCGTCATCGAAACAAGTTCCGACGCGCCAAGCCCAAACAGGCAGGTATTGCCTTACCTAATACTTGTCAGGTACCATCCTCCCCGCACCTTTTTTCCGCCTTTTTTCCGCCTTTGTTTCCGTCTTTACTTGGGAATAGTCTGAACTTGCTGTGATTTTGGACTATTCGGATCATATGGAGTCGATATTTTAGTGCTTATTTCATATCTCGTGGTGTTTGGTGTTGCGATCACACCAGCCCGGTCTCTCCCGCCATCGTTGAAGAAATCTAAACCTCCACTTCGCTCCGTCTCGACTCCACCTTCCACTCTGATCTGCTCTTGTGAACGACATTTTGACAATACGGGCATACATATGGCTTAGTTTGTCGCAAAATAAGAGGCGTCTGATGGTCCTAGCGGAAACGGGCGATTGCATGCGCGGGGTATCGACTAGCCGTTGGGGTTCTGCAACTCACGGTTGCGCTATTACGAATCAATCTTAACCTTGCATCTCACCTTAACTTCGACGGAATCATACATACCTCTTTGCCAATATGCCTCTTGATGAAGAAGGCGCCAAATGGTCCTGGTAGGAATATATTGTATATTGACAATGAAACCGGGCTAAAGAGTTACACCAGTGAACCATGCATTCGAGGTCACCGATCGTCAAAATGCCAGCACTTCGATCGACTCATGATGAAAGTACCTAAAGCCGGGCGTCCTCTTGCGAAATGTCCCCACCCGAAAGGAACGTGCAGCTGCCAGAAGACATATGCCGTGATGGTCCGCATTCCGAAAGGTATACGTTTGTCACCAACACACATACATATGTTTGCGTTGTACTGACTTACCCTAGGCTCATCATGCTTATGTCGTCCGCTCTATAAAGTTCCCATGGATGCCAATGATTCAACTCAGTCACCCCCTCCCTCCATGGTTTCCACATCCTCACCAGCTCCGGGAAAAGTCCAGAAGTCTGGAAGAAGACAAAGTACTATGCAAGCAGCACCTGAAAACATAGCGCGGGCATTAGAAAATATGCCAGACAAGGTTAAGCTCGAGGATGGAACTTCGAATTTGGTTTCCGACTTCTCTTCGCGGCTCGGGTTAGAGGGTTCACACACATCTCCCACCACGTCTACGCAAATCCGAAAGACGCCATCACCCATAGAAACCACCATGGAAGACTCGCAGTCTCCCCAATTATCAAGCTGCTGCTCTCAAAAGTCAAAGCCGAAGGCACCTACTCCGACTCCAGCTCACCCTGCGGCTGCTGCTCCGGCTCAGAATGGTGGATCTTGCTGCGGAGGGTCTCGTCCTTCCACGACAAATCTAGCCATGTACCCAGAGACTGACCAGCAGCAATTCCAACAGCCTATTGCTTGGAATGACCAGAGTTACATGCAGTTCCCCATGCCTCAAATGTCTCCATGGCAGAATTCCTCGATTCCCACGCCAGGAGACTACATGCATTCCGCCATGCATCAAGCACCCCAGCTCCCAAGCCTCCATAATGGGTTCATGGGAATGATGATACCAGAATCTCAAATGTCCCAAATAGGGATGCCACTCGGTGTGACCTCGCCGGCTTCCATGGCGTACTCAAACCCGATGAACGGTCTTGGAATCACGCAGCCCTCTATGGGCCCGTACGTGCTCAACAACCTCGAGCCTTCCTACAATGACCCACCAGGCGGCGACTCTTGTCACGATTGTCACTGTGGAGAAGATTGTCAGTGCCTTGGCTGCGCTGCTCATCCATTCAATACCACAACCCGGAAGCATGTCCAAGAGATGGGTGCGATCATCACCTCTAATGGCGATGACAAGAATCCGGAAGTCATCAACCCTTATCAAGCCTCACCTTACCAGGGAGGCACACCCTCGACTCCATTCCCTTACCTCATGCAAAACACTCCTTCAATGGACCATGGCTTCCAGCCGATTCCATTTGATAGCTACTCGGACCCAAATTCCACCCTACCCAGTGGTTACTCCTCCCCTCTGTCGGCAAACCACCATCTGAACCAGCAGTTGATGCATCCTTCGGAGTACTACACCCTGGAATACCCAGTCGGGCTACCAAGCGCCTGTTCTGACATGACGGGCAGCTGTCAATGCGGTAGCGACTGCAGCTGTGTTGGCTGTCTCACACATAGCGGCCACAATGGTCTTTCTCTGGACATGCCTATTCCCGAGCACCCCATGTCTAACACAGCGGACAAACAAACTCAACCTTCACGCCATGCTCCCCACACAAATTCCACTACGTCTCAGGATTCCCGGATCCCGGTACTAGACAATGTGTCTGTGCCCTGCCTCAGTCCGCGTACACTGGAGACTTCCATGATCTAGATGATCTACGGCTTGATGATTTCTTACTATGTTCTTTCTCTACTACTTTTTTTTTTCCTGAGCCGTTTTTGATCTGCATGATTTATGATCTCCTATGATACCCTATCTAGAATCTATGCTCTAGACGGCCACAGTAATAGAATGTAATCTGTTGGGATGAATGTTCCCACTATCCCAGTTATAATTTTCTTATTACCGTTTGTAGTGTTTTGTGCATCCTTGCCTTCAAACGTAACTCATCTAGAACCCGACAGCGTATGTATGTGACTATACGTACCAGGCTTCCCGTCCCCCTTGAGCTATAGGCCTAAACCAAAAGCCCGAAGGCCGTCACGAGCTTTAGAAATAGGGTCGGGTCGGGTTTGTGAGCTTTGCGGGAGTCTAATTATAACCTTAGGCTTAGACTTTGCTTAGGTCGGTCATCAACTAGCTAGGTATAATGTTGGTATCTGCCCAGGTCCTCCTCGGGAGAACGAAGTGTTATTCCCGCGAAGGTTACCTCTGAAACTAATATGATGATCATCAATGCATTGGGGGATATCATAATTCTTAAGCAAAAGATAGTGTACAGATGAAGGACAGTTACCCACAAAACCAAATCAACCCTTGTTCCACTTGCCGAACTTCACATAGTCATCATAGAGCGACTTGAACACCGCACGTCCAGAGACATCCAGCGCAGCGTTAAGCGCACGCATAGAATCACGCGACATGACATCCAGAGCCGCATACAGACCAGGCAAGATAGCAGCCTTGACCTCCGGTGATAACGATCCACGCAGCGAGCACTGTGCATACTCCATGACAACATACTGCAAGTACTGACCCGCAATACGCTTCGCCTTCTTCGTCTGATCAGTCAGGGCCTCGCGAGATGCACCAGGCTGGGGGCGAAGAACCGCCGAGACGGTAGGGTCGCACAGCGAAGTGAGCAGACGGGTGTAGTAAGTCGCGTGGGAGGCATCGAGCGGGGCGAGCCAGAAGGGCTGCGACAGGGTGGGCTGGAAGCGGGAGCGGCCGCGTTTGCGGGACCGCGCGAAGAGACATCCCAGTAGGCGCTGCATGGCGTTTACGACTAGGTGGAAGCGGCCGCCGATCTTGAGACGTTGCAGGCTGAGTACGACGCCCATTAGTCGGCACAGGCGGGTGTAGATGGTTGGTGCGTAGGCGGGGGAGATCTGGGGGCCGATTTTGGAGGAGGCGCTTGCGATCGCACTGAGAATGCTGTCGATGTTGCATTGGCTGAGACTGCGAGTGTGACTGCGGAGGAGGAGGTCCAGACATTCGGAGGCGAAGCAGAATTGGTCGATGCTTGTGCTTTGGGTGATGGCTTCGGCGAGGGACGTGCAGAGGAGGGAGATCTCGCGTGCTGTGGCGCTTTCTTTGTCTTCGACGGGAGGGAGCGAGAAAACGGCGAGGTAGAGCACGAGAAGTCTGTAGCCGGCGTTTTCCCCAATCAAGCCAAGTCCTCGGACTTCGCAGATCGTTTGGGTGATTCTTTCCACGGTCATGGAGCGGAAGCGTTCGGTGGTAGTCCGGATGAAGAGCTGCTGGTCCTCAGCATAGAGAGACTGAAGGGCAAGAGTCTCGGCGCATTGCAGGACTGGCTGAGCAATGCTCTGCTCGGGTCCTTTGCTGGCAAGAAGACGTCGTCGGATTAACCGAGACGGTTCCGAATCAACGGACATTTCCATGTAACTGTCAATCTTGGACAGGAACTTCTCCACTTCGACATTGTTGGTGGCCAGATCTTCGAAATCCTCTAGAGCATCGATGGTCTTGATAAGAGTAATTGTCTCCTCCATCTCCTGCTTCCTGCACTGGTCTTTGACATGTTTCATATCAGCCAACACAAAGTCGAACACTTTCTGGCGACAAGCGGCAAGTTCCTTCTCAGAGAAGGCTGTTTGCAGCTGCTTGCGGTGGACCCAGAGCTCTGACAGAGTCAACCTCAAAAGGTAACAGGCCATGGAGTCACGATCCACTTGCTTCATTTTAGCTGTTTGCTTTGATGCCCGGACAAAGAGTTTCTTGAACACCTTGTTCCGCTCGTCCTCAGACGAGACCAGGAGCTTGGCCGATATCGCGCGGTGCAGGCTTCGGAATGCTTTCATGATCTGGAGGTCGAGGTCGGTACCCTCCAATGGGACGGCTCGGGCAGCAGTCCAGATGGGGTCCCAGTCACTGGTCAATGTGGCATCGCACTTAGGCATGGAAGCTAGTTTCGCCATCATCGTAATAATTCCGATCGTGATATCGGGAGAACTATCCTGCTCAAGTAAAACCTTTTGCAACTTGTTCAAAATGGTGGTTCTCAACCCGCGAGTGATCAACGGGGCCGGAACCCTCTGCAAGCTCTCGATAAGCAGTTTGCGATTGGAGGAGTCTTGCTCGACGCTTTCGTTGAGGAGGAGAGAAAGATCAGAGACAATGAAGGGAGCGTTGAGCATATATTCGTGGCAGACCACGCTCGCCCACGCCTGGAGGAACTTTGCTTCTTCTGCAACAGCTTCCAAGGGCAACGACGTCGAGTGGTATTGGGCAGCTGCCAGGGACAGGATATGACGGAACAGACGGGATCGATCATCGGAAGAGATAAGAGCCCAGACTTCCGGAACTCTGACAAGGGCCAGGAAGTAAGCTAGGCCAAGGGTGGTTTGGGAATCCACAGTATCTGTGCGGCCATTCCAGGGTGCCTTCATCGATTTCTTGGCATCCTTGGTTGAGATAGAGCTGATGAGGTCGGTGACATCCTTGGTGGCTTTAACGAATGAACCCAGCTGCTCATCACTAGCGTGTGCCTTGGTTGCAGCAATTAAAAACCGGTAAGCCTCCCACGATTCGAGAGGAGCGAGTTGAACTTTGGTTAAGTCCTTGTGGTTGCGATGAACAGTCTTGGCGGCGACTTCTACCAATGACATGATTGAACTTGCCATGGTATTATCGGCCGACTGCAGGGTGTTCTCTAGGAAATTCCGAACCAACCGCCACAGACGCCATCTCCAGTGTAGAGCCTGCTTTGACGACAGAGTAGAGGTTATGCTTTCCAGGAGAGATGTCAAAGTCTTTTCTGATTCTGCGAATGTCGAGACTCGGCCACGGAAGCTTGCCTCCACAATAACAAATTTGGCATAAGACTGAGGGGTTTCGGCAACCTTGCCATTTTCAGCCCGCGTCTCGCTAGCAGCGGTACGCATCTGGCCAGCAATATGCGTCTCAGTAAGGGAAGTTCGCATCAGCTCCGAGTAAGCGTCCGCCAGCTCATCGTCTTCCCAAACCGAGAATAGGCTCAGGTTGCTGTTATTTTGGCGAGCTTCCTCCACGATAACGAGTTGGTTGTGCCACAATTCCATGAAGCCGGGCAGGTCTCTTGCGGCGGCAAAGCCTCGCAACAAGGGCAGCACAACCTTGCTCTTGATTATGTCGTAGTTCCCCCGTTTCCGAGAACCACTTTCGCGCCACTGTAATAGAACCTTGTCGAGCAATGCGTCAAGAAGCTTACGCGAATCACGCAAACCGGAGTTTGGGAGGAAAATATCAACCCCGAGACTGATAAACAGAGCGGTTACATTCCACTGAACCTTCTCAAGGCCTTGTTCGAAAAGACCAGTGTAATTGGCATGCGCCAGAATGGTGTGAAGAGAGAGACCGACCTTTCGGTCGAGAGCTACCTGGAGGAGGTGTTCCAGTACCGAGATAAACCTGGAAGAAAAGGTGGCGAAGTCTTCCTCCTTTGCAGTAGAGAACGCAAGCTCTGCAACAGCGACGAACAAAGTCTCCAACCACGGGGCTTCATGTGTCTGCCTCCGGAACACATCTCTAGGAACAGCACGCACAGCGTTGTCAAAAAGTTCAGGAAGAAGCTCCACTGATCGCCAGGGATGCATACAAGCTTCATTGCTTGCTTTGTTTTCCTTGGCCACAGCAAACTCGCGAATGATTGGCCTGAAGGTATCTGTCACTGGTTTGACCGAGCTCCAGTCAGGCTCATCCTGAGAATAATCGATACCGGAGCTTCCACGCTCAAAGAATTCTGCACGAGCAGGGAGCAAGACATGAAGGGCAATAATGCGTTCAATCGCATGCAGGAGAGTGGCCCTCTCATCGGTGTCAAGTTTGGCGGATCGGAGACAGATCTGGAGCCTAAGTGCGTGGGCGAAGCAATGTCTCGCAAAAAATTCATTGCTAGACTTGTTGTCCATATCATCTTCACGGTAAGACCTCGATTCCCACAGCTCCACTGCCGAGGGAAACACGTATAGCAAGTGTTGAAGATCGGTTGTTTTCCCCTCATGCGAGAACTGCTTGGCGGCCACCGCGGCTACCCGGGATGCTCGGCCCAGCAACATTGCGACGGCCTCGGGCTCGCCCCTCAGTGCAAGCTTCAAATGAGAGTTTGCTACCCCATCGGTGCCTAATGTGCGGTGCGCAAGTGTCACAAATCCGTGTAGACAATCCAAGGCGCGGATGAAGGCGAGGAAGCATGCTGCGGGGGTCTGACGTTGCTCGTCCACGTCCACGTCCACGTCCATGGCGTCTGCATCATTCTCAGTTGTCATTCTCTTGCGTTTTTTCCCTTGGTTTCCTCGGCGATCATCGCGTGTCGGGGATTCAGACAGTGTGTGACTGGACTCTGAGCCAGAGCTTAGGGTTGCAAGCCCGTTCCCCAGACCGGAAAAGATGTCGGCCTCCAAATCTTCAAGTGTATCACATAGAATCGATAAGAATTTTTGATCCTTAAGAATAGCAGCGAGGTTCTTTGGTGAGATCAGATCGATGAGCTGTCGTAATAAAAGGAACGAAGCCGCATCCACTCTATAGTTCTTCCCACTTCTCAGTCTCTTCAATAGCCATCGCAGAACCCATTCCTCCTTCGGGGTAGCGTTTGTTTGAATTCGAACATCTCGGTGAACTTCCGGATGACTCTCACATAAGGTCAAATCCACACCGATAATCTGAGCCGCTTCGTGAATCTGAGTTGTTGGACTGGCGGTGCCCTTTTCAAGGCGGAGGAGCGCCTCTTGCGATGAGCGCGGACGCTGTAGAAGCGCAACACATTAGACCCCGGGAAAAAGACATATAGTATTTCAAGATAACATTTGACTTACCTCCGCAATCAACGGCATCTTGAAAAAAGCAAATATTCAAGAGTGTGGTTGGTTATTTGTCGAGGGGGAAAAAAAAGAGACCAAGAAGAAAAACCGCAGATTGCTCCGACCGCCTTTGGCCGAATCGACTCGGTCCGCTGCACCTCCCAGACTCCTTGCACTCGCACGCCTCCATTCACCTCTATAATTCCACACAATTGCAACTGGTTCGTGTTTTACCCTCGGAAATAGCTCCGGCTCAATTGATACTTACTTCTGCCCCGGTAGATTTATCACAATGGCTGAATCCAGTGAATCCGGGCCGATCGCACGCGCCACCAAGCCCGTTAGCGAGGCTTTGCTTAACGAGAAGGTATGAGCTAGCTGAATCCTCAAATGGGGGAAGTTGCAATATATCATCATACCATTGATATTATGACGATCGTCTCGGTCTGGGAACAAACATGGGAGAACCCGTTAGCTAACCGTCAACGGCGTATAATTAGTGGGACCGCGCCATTTCCTCTGTGCTCATCAAGTCCTCTCTCGGTCTGTCTTTCGGTGTTGTCTTCTCTGTTCTCCTCTTCAAGCGCCGAGCTTGGCCCGCGTGGGTTGGTCTCGGCTTCGGTGCCGGACGTGCCTGGGAAGAGGCTGATGGTACGTTAATATCTATATCTCATTTTGGTTTGGCTTTTAGAGACCTTTGATGAAGTTGGAGCTTCGGGTCACCGTGGGATAAGCTCCCTTGAGCTTGGGCAGAGGCTACTTGCTGTAATCTTCTCAGCATCGAGCTTCGCAGGCCCGTCGGCAATGACCCGATTCTCCGCTTTTCTCCGAGCCTGCCTATCTCCAAGATCCAAGAATGACTGGACTAACTTCTACTTAGCCTCCTTCCGCCGTGGTGACTCCCCTATCAGAGATGCCCTTCGCCGCTAAAGAATGGCTTCCAAGTGTGTACGATACATTGTACAGAAGGCAAGATACCATCAATGAATGGTTGTCCTCGGCCTAGAGAAGATTTGGTATACCGGTATCCACCAACCACCATCAACACTGAACAAGGTGTTTCCTTGAGTTTTTCCCCCCGTCTTTTGAATTAAGAAACATGATTTGAATTGGAACCATGTCCTGGCACTTCACGTCCAACATTTGCCTTCAGTAATTTAGATTTTGGTTCCTTGTGAGAACGAAAACACAATTCGATACAGGAACATTCAAGTTGTAAACGGCACACCTGGATGAGCCCATTCTATCAATTTAGAAGCAATACAACAACACAAGGAGTTACTGATGCTTTGTAGTTGATTTTGGTATATTGTCAAGTCCTCTGTATGATCTCATTTGTGCAAAAAGTAAAAAAGTAATTATGGTATCCCGTCCATTTTGTTATCGCGAGAATACTCTACACAACTAGAGACCAGATCAGGGGAGACCAGGCCTGATGCGCCTTCAGTATGGCCAACATGCCCCTTTGCTGGACAAGGCCGACCAGATTCCTCACAATCACAGATTCTTTAGAAACCCCGTGATTTCTCAAGGATTTGCTCTCCGAAGATTTTTCACGTCTTAACGGGGTTTGACTGTAAAAAAAAAACACGCTTTTGGACTGACTTGACGATCAAAATGAAGATTGTTGACCCTAGACCCTACCCGGAAGGTATCATCTACTCCACTATTATCCACTGTTCACCTAGTTTCACTTATTTTGCTCAATGTAGAAATTCCCGGGATCTTCAAAATCCTCTTCTTTGGCATATTATCTTTTTTCCCCCTGGATGTCCTTGACACGGGCGTCTTCGGACTTGACAAGATGGCTCTCAGCAAAGAGGAATATCAGCTCACGTATGTCCGACTGGATGACCCATCGGGGACTGCGACAAACACAAAACGCAAGTCACGGCCGTTATCTGTGTCAGAACAACAAGCAATACTGCAATCTCAGACGAATTTCTTTGGTTCGAGTTGGACCTTTGAAATCCTTAATTGTCTCATCGCTGTGGCTTTTCTGGTTGCCATTATACTTGTACTGTACAATTTCGATGGGAAACCAGTGCCAGAATGGCCGTACGGTATCACGTTGAACGCGTTAGTCTCAGTTCTGTCTACAGCTATGAAGGCCGGAATGGTCTGCATTGCTACTGAAGCTTTGTCCCAACTGAAATGGTCCTGGTTTAACCAAGGCAATAAACTAAGTGACTTGGCATTACTCGACGCCGCTAGCCGTGGACCGGTGGGGGCCTTGATTGCTCTATTTTGCTTTGTTCCTCGGTGAGTCTATAAGAATTTTAACATAGATCTTAGCTAACATGTCTTAAAAGCCATCTTGTCACATTCGGATGTCTGGTCCTCGTTATTGCAGCTGCTACGGACCCATTTGTGCAGCAGGTGATGGGAATTTTAGGACGGTCAGTCCCAACCCACGGCAATGCATCCATTCAAGTGTGCAACTCAAGTCTTTACACCGATTATGGACTAGGCGAAGGCCCCGGAATGAACAAAGCACCACTGTCGACAGTCGGTGCCATCTACTCTGGGATTTTCCAAGAACAAAGCGCAAACAGTAAAAGTCCTTTGATAGCGTGCGCTACAGGAAACTGTACATTCACGCCATATCAGTCTCTCGGCATTTGCAGCCGGTGCGCCAACATCACCGACTCTCTAACAGTCCAGAAGGTGGATGGGTCCACCCCTCAGCAAGCAATGTACAACTACAAACTACCAAATAGTTTCACTTTCCATACATCCACATTTGGAAAAGATCTCATGAACAGCACATATCTTCGTCCTCTCGTCAGCCTAAACACAACCGGCCTGGCAAGTATTCTCAACTTTACCGCAATCACTTCTTCTGGCTATAGTGTACCCCCCACAGTGAGTGCAACTGAGTGCTCCCTCTACTTCTGTGTCGATACCTATCATGCAGCTGTCAAGAACGGGTCCTTCACGGAGAAGCTCACCTCAACTGAAGGTACATCGAATTACTCGAGCACCTCCTTAAAAGACTTTGAAATCGTACCAAATACTTGCTACGTGAACGGCACACAACAAGAAAGCACACACAGGCCAGAGTGTGCCTTCAAAGTGAACTGGCTAAGCACCCTAGCTCTTTCAAACTCAATAGCCCCTTTGCTAAAAGGTACGGGGTCACTGTTCACGAGTAATCGACCAAGTTGGTCAGCCGACTCTATCCATGCCCTCTACGGGACATACGGCAATTACACCGATATAAATCTTGTCTTCCAGTCACTCGCAGCCTCACTCACGTTCCATGCACGATCAAAGATCTGCCATGCCTCTCACGGCGGAACTGCCTGGTCCACGGTATCTTATGTTCATGTGCGGTGGTTGTGGATGATTTTACCTATCACGCTGGTGTTCCTGAGTGCGCTTTTCTTGATCATCACTATTTTCCATACAAGGAGAGATTACATTTGGAAGTCTTCGCCTTTGGCTCTGCTATTCTCCAACTTGGATCTTGAGGGACCCAATCCTTTCAGAACGGATCCTACCCTCAAGGGGATTGAACGGACGTCTCGCCAAATGGACGTGCGGTTGGAGACTTCTTCCAACGGCCCTAGGATTAGGGTCATTCCTATTCATTAGTGATGACTCTTCCACTGTCTATAGCCGGCAGCCCGGTCTTGGAACATCCAATGCTAGTGAGGATGCAATAGACCCTATTTAGAACTTAGAGATTAATTAATGTTATTTTCAATCGGAGAAGCGAAGTATCTAGCTAGTAATATATAAAGGGAAGCTATTCCACGGCGGGATTGGGTATAGCCCCTAACCTGGCTTGTGTGTCTTAGATATGGAAGAAGCTGTTCCTAAATACATGTTTCCTTGTTCATTGATCTTACTTACAATCCCAAGTTCACTGCCTGCGGGCTTTATGATACTTTATGTAACAGATTGTCAAACTAAGTAACTATTCAAATCCAAAATTCTTCGTCCAGACGAGAGTCCATGTGGTTACAGGGCGAAGATGTTTAATCCAGCCCCGGCCGACGGATCTCGAGCTTCGAACTGTCTTCCTGGCCCCGGCGATACGCATTGGGATCTCGAATGGTTGATGTGCGACTTCTACTATTGCGTAGCTTGATGTTGTTTTCCTTCAAATAATCATCCGCAACCTGCTCCGCTGTTTCCCGGAACTGAACAAGCTGCATCCCGGATTTCCACGGAGATGATACTGGCTCCGACTTGAACCCAGGCTCTGTTTTGATACTGGTTTTTGTCTCCGTTGTGAATTTGGGAATATCAAATGGATCAGACGGCTCGACAGGCTCCCGTTTTAGAAGACTTTGGATGCCTTCTTCCACGTCGTCGCACAAGTCTATGATCAGCGCATCATCCGTGTTGAAGTCAGCTTTGATACCAAAGCCGCCTCCTTCCCCAAATTCGTTATCGGAGTCGGAATCGAAGCCGGTCATGTTTGAATCTGGATTCACTGAAATCCGAGTACTATCCGAGGATGAGACGTTGGTGTCAGTCGAGGGAGCCGGTAGAAGACGTAGCCTGTTAAGTTGTAGTTGACGTTCCTTTGCCTCCTCCCGCTCTTTAGCTGCGATCGAATCCAGCTCTTTACGCCACACATGATGAAGCTCTCTGCTCTTTTCTTTATTGGCCATGGCGACCAGCCCATCTGCTACACCAAGGCGGTAACTGAATGTGGGAGTGCCCCCTTTGTAGGCACAAGCCCATTCCAAGATGTTATTGTGGGCCATCTCAAATGACATCGCTGCTGCTGCAGTATTGCTAGCAATTCCGAAAAAGGTCCAGTGCATATCCGTGTAGTAATCGGTTGAAAAGTGCTTGCAGTCAAAAAAGGTGCACATTGCTCTTGCAACTTTCCCAACAAAAGCCTCTTTCATGACCCTTTTGGATGAGCCTGCGATTTTTGTAATAGACACGATGCTCCGTCCGCCAAAATGTGCCTTACTGCCATTATCATCAATAGCCATGAGATCTGCTTGGCTCACGTTGTGTTGACTCATGAGCTTCTGGGATAGAAAGAGAGCGGCTTTGGCTTCTGTCTCCGTTGTGTTGACGTGATAGGCGCGGTTCAGACACTTTTGAATCCTATCTAGAATCTTTTTATCGACAGTAGATGTGGGATTACTCTGGTTTTCGCGGGCATTTTTGACCATAGTTGCCTTCTGAGTAGGCTTTCTGGCATGTCCTTTCCGTGAGGTTCGGGAGGATTCAGTTGGCATTCTGGGGTATGTACGCTCGTGATTTTAATACTAAGTTGGAATCAAAGATGATAGGAAACTGGAAGAAAGAGGGGAGGGGAAGCTACGCTGCCTTTATAAGACTAATTTGTCCTTTGTACTTGGTACTTTGGCACTAGTGGAAACTGAAAGGCAAGGTCCTCATTCGTTAGCACCAAGTGTGATAAAACAGTGTGTTGGGCCTTTTCCCGTCACATGCAGGTTCTGATGTGATAGGCGTAGCGTATTATTCGAGATTTATCCTCTTATAAATTATTCTCGTCTAAAATACCCGTAACATAGAGGCTTGTTAACAGGCCAACCTATCAAACATACGTCCTAAAGGAGAATGCCGGGGTCATAAAAAGAAAAGGAAATCCTGGGGGAGGCCCATCTCTGGAAGCACACGAACCCAGAAGCAGTCAATTATCATATCATCGTAAATATATCCCAAATAGGGAGCTAATTATATACATTCAATATTGCCGGATGGAACGAACACCAGCGAAAAACAGTATCAAAAGGAAAATGCCACCATAAAGACCCAAGCCCGCTTAAATCTTCATGTCGGAGGTACTTGGACCCTTCCGATCATCCGACCCAACCGCACCATCAAACGAGCTCCGATCAGCATACCCTTGACCCTCCAAGTCATTAGGGTCCTTTCCGTATGCAACGGAGAAATCCTCAACATCGATATCAACCTCGTTCCAAGTAGCGCTTGTCTCAGGAACGGGGAAGAACCACGTCAGAGCAAAGTACACGCCACCAGAAACAAGGACACCGGTGAAATAATTGATGTTGTAAACGTATTGCGCACCGATAGGGACTTTGCAACCCACGGCACCGGCGAAACCGACGATGTTGATCATGATACCGCAGATGTAGGCGGTATAGGCGCGCCAGGAGAAACCGCCGGTGTAGTAGTAGCAGTCTGTTTTGCTGGCGCTGTAGAGAGAGTGGATGTTCAGGTAGCCCTTTCGGACGACGTAGTAGTCACAGATCATGACACCGGCGATGGCGGAGAGGAAGAGGGAGTAAGCTGAGAGGTAGGTTGTGAAGTTGTTTGAGGTTGAGAGAAGGTTCCACTGTGGATTTTGTTAGTTTTGGTCATGGTTATTTGAGGGGGCTAGAAAATAAAAAAGTGGTACGACGTACTGGACACATAGCTAGACCGACGGCGGCGCAGATGTAACTACCGCGTCGGATGGACATGTATCGGGGTAGCAGTGCAGTCAGATCAGTGCCTGCTGAGATTGAGTTGGCGGAAATGTTTGTTCCGAGCTGGGCTAGGGCAAATCCGGTGGCGATGATGAAGATACCGAAGCGCTGGCCGGAACTAGCTCCATCGAGGAACTTTCCGAGAAGATCAAGGGGGTTCCATGTGTAGCCGTCGTTAAAGATTACCGACGAGGAGGAAGACACGATGATTCCAATGAATGAGGTGATGCCAAAGCCGACGGGAATGGTCAATAGCTGGGACCAGAATGCATCCTTTGGTGTTTTCGCAAATCGTGAGAAATCCGGGTTATTCATGATAAGTGCCGCGAAGTTTCCAATGCACGACATGATTCCTTTCACCATCGCCCATGAAAGATCGCTTCCGTGGACGGTGTTGGACTGGTGGATAATCGGGCCGAGGCCGTGGGCACGGGAGATAGCCCAGGCAAAGAAAGCGATGGCAGCGATAGGAGAGTAGATCGCCTTAGCGGTGAACAAGTGACGGACTTTGTGAACAGGGAACCACAAGGCTGGAAGCGAGAACAACCAGAATAAGAAGAAGCTGACGAAGTTCTTGGTATCGATGCCAGCATTGGCAGAGAGACCATTGTGAAGGTTCCGGTAGCTGGGCCAAATGGCCTCGATCATCAAAGTAACACACTGGCCTATTAATGTATATAAGTATGCATGTTTTCACCGGATTGGAAAGATACATACCTCCAATATAACCTTGCACACCGTACCAAATAATAGCCATCACTACGCGGTTAAGAACGGGCCATAAAGAGCCCCATATTCCGAATGAAGCTCGGGCTGTGACGGGAAAAGAAATATGATAGACAGCGCCAATTCGTCCAGTCAGGCACACGAAACCTGCAGCCACAAAGTATCCAACCCAGACACAGATCCAAGACTGCCACCAGGAAAGACCGTCGACGATCATTGAGGAGGAAATCATCCATGTGTTCTATATTTTGTGTTAGGTGTCACTGGGCTTGTACCGGGCATCATTTAGAGATACTGACGATGTTCAACGAGTCTGCAATCCAAAAAGCAATAAAGTTGATCCATCTCCATTGGCGTCTTTCTGGATCCACTGTAGTGTAATTTCCATTGATCAGTCTTTGTATTCTTTGTGTACCACCATGAGGGTGATAAATAAGGGTAGGATCCGAAATCCTATAAGCCTGGATAGTCAGTCTCACCTGGCCGTAAATCACTGTTGGTCAACATCATCTGAGCATTGGTGAGTCCCGGCTCGTTCTCGACGGCCGCCTTGTCAAGTATCCATTTGAGCTTGGACATGTTGGCAGGCTAATTGTTCCCAGTAGAGTAATCGAACGTCCCAAGAACACGTTAAGGCAAAGTTATTGTGGGGAAATTGAATATTTTAAAAAAAGAATCTTGGAATAAGGAGTAAAAAGACGGGGGATAACAGGATCATTATAACCTTGCCCATATGTAATGATTCTGGAGTAGGTAGCCATATCCTCCAGGATCCGAGTCCTCTTTTCCCCGAATGCGATAAGAAAGCAATTCGCTGCGGATCTCCGGTCTTGAAATGCATCGATAGTTTGAGCCTATCATAGTCACGTACTGGTAGTGACCGAATGACCTCAAGTAAGACATCCCGACCTTATCTCCAGGAATTGGCGAGGGAATCGACAACCTTGCAACGTTGGCCCCACATAGTCCCACATAATAAATAGGAGAAAAGGATATGATTGGTTGACTGTAATCTATGCTTCGATATGGAGAAAAGCTGGAGATAGAAAAGAGAAAACTTGGCGTTGACTCGATGAGATCGAGTAATAAATAGGTCACGTGGAATCATGCCTTAGGCCATCTATCTATAACATGTGCTAGTTAACTAACTATTGGCCACTACTATAACTAGATCATGGATTTCATCAAGTGAAATCCATGTAATCGTGACTACAATAACATCTACATATGTAGATATATAAATACCAGCATACACGTGGGCATATGATGTTGTGCCACCCTATGTACGAGTGTATTAAGAACCAATCGTCAGAAATAGCTTAGTAGCCTTGCATGATGGTGTGGAAAAGGTAATATAGGTACTAGATATGTTTAGATATATTAACTACTATATAACGTAACATTCTTCATCCTCTCCAACTAGTTACCTAATTATATATAAACTCATCATACACAATGATATATAAATTAACCAAGAAAGTTGGGGTGATCAAGTTCTTGAAACAGTATTAATGTTAACGGAGGACGTGCGAGGTAAAAAGAAAAGCCAAATAATACATCCCACGTGAGTACTATGTCGACATAAAACAGAAGTGATATGCTAGTGTGCAAGAGTGTTTAATTGAATTGACAGATCAACTGTGAGAGCCTCCTGAAAATGAAAAATCCCAAGTCCCTATGCTATGATAATAAACGACATGATGAATGAGAAGAGTTGCTCCAGTGAACCAGCCACGTATATGTTCTCCGATGTGATTGACTCCCTCAAATGCAATGATGATGATGAATGGTAGAACCGAGTTCCCGAAAGGATCCTATGCAGACACGGAGCGCAACAAAAGAGATAAGATGAAAAGCAAAGACATACATAAGACCAAACAAACATAAGAAAACAGGGAGAGAAGATAGGATGAAAAAAAAAAAAACACAAACACAAACACAAACACAAACACAAACACAAACAAACACATCTCCCAGTCGAATACATAGCCGGATGGTCAGTTTCCGGGTTTGTCGCAGACAAATGACAGGACAAGGACGATGAACAAGATAATACCCATGGTAAATGGCAAAAATAAAACTTGAAGCAACTTGGGGGGTATCGCTGTGAAGGGTATGGATGACAATGGCGTAATAAACAAAACGTCCGGCAATGTACGCACAGATGAGAGCAAAGAGTGGGATATGATGCAGTAGAAAGACAAACGCCGGAACCTTGGTTAATGCTGACACTGATAGGAACAAGATTCCAGATAGGGAGAGGGATGAGGTGAAAAGCCAGTGCAAAGCTGCGGTGGCCATAAGAGGTGGGCGAGATAAGATGGGATGTGACTATCATTGGACGAATGATGAGTTTGACGTTGTTGACACAGTGGGTGTCAAGCTAGGAGAGCCTTCCTTGTCCTCAGGGCTCGGGGAATCACTGCAATCGTGAGGTTGATCCCTTTCGCGCTCGACCGACGAGGAGCGCTTGAAGACAGTCTGGCCGATCTGACGCAGAATACCCATGCGTTCGGCGCGGAGCTCTTCGAGGTCCAGACGCTGAACGGAGATGGGCTCTTGCTTTGAGATCTTGCAGAAAAGCGTTGAGAACAAGTATTGGTCACCGCTAGCATCATAGAGAGGCAAGTAGCGGTAACCTTGAGAGAGACTGGTGAGCTTGGCGGTGAAAGTGGCCAGCTGCACGCTGTTGTTATTGCCTGCACTGCGACCGTCCATTGAGCTCCAGACAGTCCATCGCACAAACACAAGATCGGGATATTTAGTTTCCAGCGACAGCTTGAACTTGTCGTTGAAAACGGGGCTGTAGCCATTGCTTTGCTCGATCTTGGTGCGGCGACGGTGCGGATATCCGATGCCGGACATACCGTTGCGCGCAGAGGCATCCATACCACCTTCGCCGAGGACGAAGCTCTGTCCACGATCATCAGCACTGAACATCTCGATCTCGACATAAGGGTTGATGTTGTCGTCCTGTCCGATGGTGCGTGGACGGGGGAGTTGTTGTGCGGAGACGACGTCGACCGAGAATCGAACCAGTTTGCGCTCCATCTTGCGCTTCTCCTTTCCATCACCAGCAGCTGGTAAGCGAAGGCTCTCGGGCTTGAGAATGTAGCCGGTACGGTCAGTTCCAGCGGCGAACATAGCCTGGTTCATTTGCATGCCGATGTCGTAAGTTTGCCAGTTCAGCGCTGCCATTTGCACACCACGGCGCCAGAACTTGTTCGGATCAAAGTTGGATGAACGGAGTCGGAATCCAGAAGGATATACTCGCGTGAGATACTTGCGGTTGTGCGATTCCAGTGCAACCTTGTTGTCATGACTCTGAGTGATGCTCTCAAATGACCGCTCGGCAAACGAGTAGATATGGTTGTACCGCCTGCTCTCTGGAGAGGAGAAGCTGTGCCACTTGTAGCCACGAGTGTAGACACCCAAGTCAGAAAGAGGCTTAGTGATCTTGCTTTTTTGGCGCCGCTTTTTCTTCCTGTCAGTGTGAACAGACACTAGCGCTCCGTCACTGTCTTCAGTTGCACTGCTCATGCTTGTAGCAGTAAGCGAACGCCTATCCTGCGAGATCAAAGGGCCAATGCTATCGACGGGATCCATTGTGGGGGGACTCGAGAGTGAGGGAAGAGGCTGGATGCTCATATCAGGGGAGTCGGTCGTACAAACGGCGTACTAGCACTGCGTTTGCGGCCATGGGTGCCGACGGAGCCGACAGTATTTTGGCGGGGATCAAACTGGGACTCGTCACAAGTCTTGACTTTGACTAGAATGCGGCCCTTGAGCTCTTCGGGCGAAGGAAGGATGTGGCAGTTGGTCATCAAGGGCTCAAGGACAAGGCGTTCCTTGAATGTCTCCTTCATAATCTTGACCATTGCTAGTTGCTGTTCCGGATTGCAGTGTACCTCAAGAGAAAGAATGAGAGGGAAGTCGCATGTGATAAAGGCGTATCGGTTGATGACGGTTATGCAATCCGCAAAGAGGACACTGGTAGTTAGAGTTCGCCCGTGAGACACGATGGGGCGTCCATCTGCGCCATCCCAGCAGTCGATCTCGACACAACGACATCCCTGCTGGAGCGCGCTAACGTAAGCCTCGGTGCTTGATGCGCCAGCCACTTGGCGGCCCAGGAGGTAAGTGTTGTGAGAGCTGGAGATGAAGTATTCATTCAACGGCCGGTCGAATCTTGACTGGGGAGCACGTGAAGCGTAGACACCGTTGCTGGACGAAGATAAGAACGCGGTAAATGCATCCAGGTTCATCCGCGATACAGGTGGAGGAAGCTCCGATCCTTCTGCAGAAGGAGTGCGAGATTTAGAGGCCCGCCGAACGTACTTGTCGAACAGAGCAGTCCAGTAGACCTGGTCGGATTCGATATCTTCATTTTGTACGTCACGAAGGAAAGTCAAAAACTCGCTCCGAGTCATGCCTTCCTTCGATTTCGCGGTGTGAAGCTTGAAGATATCCTTGACATCCTTTCTTTCCTTCAAACGCAAAAGGAAGTCTTTGAATTCGGAGAAATCCAACTTGCCGTTACAGGCAGCGTCGGCTTTAGTGAACTGTGCCCGAAGCATGTTCTTGGAACAGTTGATATGCAAGCTGCGGCAGACCTTCTCCACGGCGGCGAGATCGAGACTTTGCTCCTCTACTGGAGGAGGACCCTGGGGGAAGAGTCTCGACATCTCACGTTGCCAGTGTGCCTGCAGAACCGCTTCGCTCTGACTTGAACCTGCCAGGCCAGACATAAGATCGATTCTGTATCGAGAGATATGCTCAAGGGTGGTAATCCACAGGTCAAGAATACGGTCACTAGGAGCGATGAGGTGCAAGGTTTTGACTGTCCGGCCCTTGGAGCGGTCAGAATCCGCAATAACAATAGTGAACCATCGGCGTTCCAAATCTTCGGGAATCTGATGTTCCTCGCGGTAGTTGCGGGCGTCGGCACCGACCCGGATTTCTTTGATATCATCGATATAGAAGCGTTTGGCCGGGTTGGAGACATCCCAGAAAACCTTGGCGGCATCTAGGTCGAGGAAGAAGCGGACTTGCTTCCTGCGTTTCTTAGTTACCTTGGTTAGGACTGTGCCCCGCTGCACAGCGGAGTCTACTTTGGGCGCAACGGCAACCGTGGGGAGGGGACCAACTTCGCGAGCCATATTCATGCGGCTCTCGCTGCGAAGACTGGATGCCTCCGAGCCACCCCATGCGCCCAGGTTATCCAAGGCCTCGCTGGCTTCATCCTCGTTGCTCGAATCGAGAGCGCTATCTCGAACGGGTTGAGTGCCAGTTTTGCTATCACTGCGTCGACGCATGATGATGGGACCAGTGCTTCGATCCCGTTTGTCGTTTTGAGTCGTAGATTGCCGCCTGCGGGTGAGTTTGTTGGCAGCGCCTCTCGAGATCCGTCGCATGAGGCCCGGCGCCCTGGCGGACACAGCAGGGTCATTGAAGCTGGAGGGATTTGTGTTTCCGGGAACGGCCATCATGGACTCGCCAAGTTCGAGGGGGCCTGGCGTAGGTAGGGAATAACCATTCACTCGGCCGTAGAGTCCCTCGCTAGCAGATTGGAGGGGGGTGCCAGCAGGGGTGAAAGTACAGGGTGTGCCGGGAGCAGGGAGGGATGAGGTAGGAGTAGAAATCGGAGAAGAGGTGAAAGAGGTTGCGGAAGAATGAGGAGGGCCAGATGGCAAAGATGTGACAACATGATGTAGGGAGGACGGTTGAGGGAGAGGTGTCGCAAGTTTTAAGTTGGATTGGGTGTCGGCATCCAGGATCGGTGAGGTAGTCGTAGCATACGCCATAACGACTGTCTATCAAGGATGACAGCTCAGCTGTCAACAGGGGAAATATAAGCTAGTAGTATACCGTGCCAACGTCCGAGTCACCTGGACTCAGAAGTGGGCGAATGGGTAACAGCGTATGGAACCGGCCTGCCGTCAAGGTTCGCAAGGCTGCCGCCTGTCAGGAATGTTATGCGATCCGAGCCAAAAGAGAAAGTAGAATATTCTGACACGGTGAGAAAATGATCGTTCAGCCACGTCCTCAGCAGAAGTTCACCGTTCTTGAACTCTGCTGCATCTTGTCCTGGATTGGGTGTAATGCGGAGAGCCCTACCGGAGAGCAGCTCACGGGAAAAGAAATCGCAACAAAAGAAAATTTGAGCGATTAAAAAAAGTCCCTGATAACAATTGCAAAGGGCACTGGCCCTGTGCAACGGCCAATCCACGAGGGAGATTCTCAGCCGATGCTAACCACTTGGGATAGACGTCACAAACGAAATCAACCAGGGAATGATCTCCAGCCTCAAGGAAGCGGAACGCGGGTTCTCGTCTGGCTTCTTTCGGAGCCCGGCTGATTCTCTGTATGTTCTTCCAATGATACCAATGCTACCCCTCTCTTATGCGTGTAGATCTGCCGGTGCGTGGGGGAAGCTGCTGCTCTGCACCGAAAGAGGGGCGTGCTGTGATATGGGCCAATTGACCGTGGAATCACCGAGTGATTTGGGGAAGGCGGCGCGGGACTGGTTCGAAATTGAAGGGCGTGCGCCAAAGCGAGTCGAAGGTCGAAGGTAATGCGTATGCAGGTATCGTTACCAGAGTTTATGAAAGAGCCCCAAGAACCGGCTTTGGGTGCTTGCGGAAGTAGACAGCGGCAGCAAAAAAAAAAAAAAAAAAGACCTAAGAGTCAAGGGTTGTCCTAGTCCGGCAAGGGCGACGTGCGATTGGGTGCGATTGGAGACTAGCGATGCGGCAGGCGAAGGGAGTACCCGTGCTAAAGTGCAGGGAGATTTTTCCCCGGCGCAACGAACCTAGGATAGGAGGATGTGATGAAAATCGAGAATTGCGACAGAGTTGCCAACGCAGTGGATGCAGGCGGTCGAAAGGGGAAAGGCGGGCAATCGGAGACTGGACCAAGTTAGGGAGCTCGCTGATGTTGGATTGTTTAGTGCCGTTTTGGAGGATGACTGCGAGTTGATCCAGTTGCTGCACGGTTACGTGGTGGCCACTAAATCCGTATGCGAGTGGGTAAAATTGCGGAAGTTTTGGATGATCATGCGACGAGAGGGAGAAGACCTGCGTTGTCCTTATCGTCGTATGAGTATGGAGTTTTTTTTCTTCTCTTCAAGGGGATAGAGGGGGAGTAAAGAAGAGTTGAAGGGGGGAAAAGGGAAAATAATTAAATCAATGAATCCCAATTCTGCGAATTGAAGCTGCAGTGGGTACGAGGTACTTACGATAGACGTATGTAGCCTGCGGTATGGGAAACGGTGTACCGTATACCTGTATTGCCCAGTAATTCTGGTAATATACTGGGGTTCGGTAACATTGAACAAATCGAAGTATGTCGTAATTTTGTTCTCTTCCTTTTTCTTCTTGGGGGGGGGGTTTTTTTTTATTTTTTCTTCTGTTCAAGACATCTGAGTTAATAGATATTCAAAGAAATATCGAATTCAAGCCGCGACTGCAGATATTCCAGTCGTGATGTGGATGTGAGAGAGAATGTTGTTCTGTTTGGGTACTCACTCACCAGTGCATATATGAGCCACAACTAGTGGGAATGAGGCTGAGATTTCAACCGAGGGAAGAAAAAAAAAAAGGTAACAAAGAAGTCTCTAGCATAGGAAGAGAAAAATAAATAATAATAATGAAGGGGCCATTGAAATGATTAAATACTACACCGTATGGCAACAAGCAATTGCTCATTTCCTTCAGGTATGCCCTACAGTTAGGTACTACTTTAATACCCAAGTGCCTATCAAAATACATAGCTGCCTACCACGAGATGACGATGTGGAATGATTGCCAGACGGAAACCCGTTACTCGGTATAATTGGACGATCCCTGGAATTCCTGGGGAATGTTATCGGCCAAACGGGGTCGATCTGTGTTTCAAATGTGTTGGACGGGAGCCCTAAAAGGGACGGGGATGATTACAATTTCCCTACAATCTATGTATGACAGACTCTCCTGAGTCTTTCACGGTGTGTAAAGGGGGGAGGATCTCCCCCTTTCTCTTTATTCAGATTTCAAGTTTCAATAATAAAAAATGTCCCGAGAAATTATGGATTACGGTGGATACAAGAATACTAGCAGTCTATTTCATTCAAACTTCTATAGCCCGAGACACCGCCGGGCTCCAGTTCCCCCCACATCGCAGCGTATCTAGTCGACTAGTCTAGTATTATAATCATGTTTGAGGTTATTACCCTTAAACTGTACTCCGTATCGCTCATTCTTTAGCTGTATTACTTCTGTGGAAATTCCCGCCTAACACCGACAGGGTGGTCCGGGGAAGATATGCGGAGCCTTCGGATTCCTGCGTTTTGATCGCGAGGTTTGATTAGACTTTCCTGTTCTCCCTGTGATACACGGTCTTATCGAGTGTTGTGTTTTCTTGCAAGGTTGTGTTTGTGTTCATTGTTGACTGGTCGGGCAACTGCTGCGCCCAAGCCCTAAGACAAAAGAGACTGAGTCGATCACAACACACATCATCTTGGTGGGGAGGAAATGGTAAGATGGTACGGTGTATACCACAAAAATTCGGTATAAGGTCTGTGTAAATTATCGTACACCATCATCTACGGAGTATAGGGAACATTGAAATTGAACATCATCCCTGAACCGGTGAGGCTTGATGTGGCAGTGAAAAACGGGTTGGGCGGTGCAGATGAAGTGGATTCCCCAAAGTAAAGAAAAACAGTTCGGGGAGTTTGAGGTGTCTTGTTTTGTCAGCCGAAAAATAGTTAACTAACTATAACATTCCAAAGGTTAACTATCAGTATTTTGTTCCGCCCTATCTCTGTATTCTCGGGAACTCTTTTTTGCCTGCTCTATCTCAGCTCCTTTCATCTCACCTCGTACCTGTCAAGGCACACAGTGATACAGATCGTACGATGCAGAGTGTGACAAGCCGCAATGAACAGGAACATCTGCGGGGTTGGGCTCAACCCCGCAGCCGTCGCAATTTGATGAGCTGGTGATGCCGTGCTTCACCACTTCCTTGATTATTTCGATTCACAACTCTGCCGCCACAGCCGGAGAAAAGAAAATCGAAGTCAGATAGCACCCCCTCATTACAAAGTAAGGCTATGCTCTCTTGATCCTACGCTCCTGCACATCACCCGGGTGGGTTGTTAAATGAACTTAGCGCTGTCCAAGGGCGACAGTTAGCTTCTTATGGTCGTAACAGCCGCATAACCCTAGCAGCTCCTGACAAGGATCTTGTTCAGACCTCAGGTGGTTATGGCGGTTAGATACTCGGATCTCGGATTTCTAAGAGCCCCGTGTTCGCAACTCATTTGGAACAGCGCTCTCCTTTCTATTTTTTTATGCGCCGCAATATCGAATAATGCGGTGGACAGGTACGACTATCTAAAAAGGGAAATAGACGTCATTTTTTGCTTTTTCTTTTCGTTTGTGTTAAATTTCCTTTGTTTTTTTTGTTTTGTTTTTCGATGTGGACTACAAATACAATACTCGAATGAAATAACTCAGGTCCTGACAGATACGCAACTTCACTATCTTTTCAAATTGGATCCAGTGCTGAAGGTGTCTCCTATTTACTATCCGTGCGCTATCAACGTGATATGGTGCAGGGCGGTTGCGGAGGTTAGAAAAGAGAGTACAGAGTACCCTCGGCGACATCAACCAAATAGATTAAAACTTGCAGGGAATCAAAGGTAGATTCTATTTTTATTAGATTAAACAAAGTAAAGTGCTACGTTATCAAAGGTATCATTCAGCGCAGTCCTGATTTACCAGCATAATTACTCCGTATAGAGATGCAGTTTCTCGTCACTAGCCCCAATATACCCCACCCAGCACAACCCAGTAACGAGGTAAAGACAAAGAGCGGTGGCTGAAGCAAGGATCTGCGTGTTCATAACAGCCAACCTTCTTCGATGACAGCGACACGATAATTGTCCAAACATCCTGACCGCTAATCACCGTGCCTCAGGTGATCAGTAACTCAAGTCGGCAACCAGTGAGCGATCTCCACCGGGATCCGACTAAGGGGGGTTGCAGACGGGATGAAGAGGGGTTGTTGTTTATCGAACCTCATTTGCCCACCTCGTACTCTGTACTCTGTACTCCGTACTGGGTACCTATGTACATTGTGAAGAACCCATGCTATCATGCCACGCTTTCACAGATATGGGTTTCCAGCTCTGACGTGCGACATGGCAGGATTAGCGGTAATCTAGTGGATTGATTGCAAACAATATTTTCTCGTGATCAGTTCTTCCAAGGTTAGAAGTTATTAGGCGCTTTGCTTTGACCATCACAATAATCCTGGCGGGGACAATTGTCTCATTTAGAATATTTCACCCAATCATCCTGTATTGGTTCGGACCTCATGGCTGCTAGGGCAAAGACTAGGGTCAAAGGGTGGACGTTGTACTCCGTACTTGGGTAGATATAGTTATAATTATTGTATGGGGGAAATGCATGTCTTATTATTTTTCCTTCCAAGATTCTTCGGGTCTTCCATTGGCTTTGGTGGGGACTAGAGGTCCACTTGACAGGGTCGTTCTTGTACGGAGCACTCCGTATACGGAGTATACGGAGTTACAAGCTAGTGTATTGTAAATGACCTGGCTCAGGGGAACGGTTTGCTTCTTAATATTTTTGAATGTTTCAAAGTTCCTTCTGGAAGGTCAAAATTACTGGTAATAAAACATATAGAACCCACGTCATTACTATGTACAATATAATATGACTTCTATAACCTCGGAGAATCTGCATTGAATGGCGCCATACTACCTAGGCCTAGAGAGGTATGTGAGTCCCTCAGCCGCAGAGCTAACTCTGCACTCCATTTTGATGTGCATGTAAACAGTAAACAATAATACCAGTCAATCTCGCATCCGCTCCTTGCTACGATCAACAGCCCTAAATAACAATCCCCACTTTTGACGGCGGGTTCCCCCTATAGGACGAAACCGGCGAAAAAACTCTCCTTAATGCTCTATCATTCTGTGGGGAGTGCTTTGAGTGATTGCGTAGTACTCGGGGTCATTTCTGTAAGATGGATTGGTTTAATAGAAAAAGTGTAAAAAGTATACATATTTCTTGATTGACAACGTTAAGAATATCCCATTATTTAGCTATACCTAGCTAACTACCTAGGTATGTATCTCTTATAACCTGAGGTCCGTTGTTTTCAGGGAATAGGTAATCATTGTGGTGACATCATAAAGACGCAACGTCCATGTAAGATGAAAATCATTTTTTTGTGACGGTATTTCTCAGTCTTAATACCAATACAGTGGTATTACTGTCAGGTACATCGAATATTCCTTAACACCTTCCAAGGTTGGAAACTTGGAGAAACTCGAATAAAACAACCATTAAACCGCGAGTTAGTCGGGGGATTTGAGGGTGTCACTCTCAGGGGTATATACTCATTTTAATTGATGAGGCAAAAATGTGACAAAAAAAAGGAAGGACGTCGGAGTGTCCTAAAACTAAGCTATGGGTCTGATCTTCAGGAGAGAACGGAAGGGGCTTACCATCTCCCATTCCAGGGCAATTTAGGATTCTCCCTTTCCCCGATAGAGTATCCAACTACTATAACAATTGTCCCGATGTAGCATTTCAAATATTTAAGTTGGAGAATGCAATTTCCTATACTCCGTATTGTAGCACTTATTCGAAACACTCTAACATTTCACTTAATCACTTAGGGTTGTATGGAGACTCTTTCCTAGTAATACAATATACATGTATTCCAATATCTCAAGAAGAATCTTACATGCTAATTATACAGACCCAGGGGGATGGAACCGTTGCGCCTCACTGGAGCCAAGGATATTGCTCCATCAACTTAAGTCCCGAGGTCTCGATATATTTGAGATACCCCTGCTTTCTTTCATGGTTATATTACATTACATGTGATTGTGACTTGCTAGAGGTTATCACACTCTCTACCTAGGTACCTGTGGACATACAGCCATTGTGATAATGTACTCAACCAAATGTACATCTTTGCGACGAGGTATCCTTTGACCAAACTACCTAATTGTAGGCAACCTTGGAAAAGAAGCACCCCGCTTTGACGCATGCACGTCGGCACCCGTCTAGCTTCGAAGGATGACAGTGCATGTCAAAATGATACTCCCCACTACTACCCAAAGAAAAGAGAGCCCTGGTAGATACTGACACGTCTCAGACATCCCCCCACTCTCATCTCAGCCCACAGCCACTTTCAGCTCAGCCTCGTCCCGCTCCTTCGATGCGTCTTCGATACTTCCCGCGATGATATGCAAATCAAGATACGCTGTGGTGTGGAATCACACTAGCATGAAAATGGAAAAAAAAAAGGACGTCCAAAGAAGGTCACCTCACCATCCTCGAGCCTCTCCCTTTGATACCACACCCCGGGGGTTCCTCCGTTGGCTTACCACTCACCACCAGCTCCTCCAATCACTGGCCCGGGTATGCCTAAATACTGGATTTTCTCTGCCGCCTATACCGCATTTTGGTTCCGACTGCAGGAAGGCAGATATGTGTATCTTTCTTTTTTGCCTTTTCTCTTTCATCTTGGTAGGTGCATGTGACTCACCTTGGCGAGGATGTTCCCATCATACCCGAGAATATTGGTGCAACAGTATCATAGGGCGCCTGTGGCTCGCACTTCAATGATCGTGTAACCAAGACCATGCATTGCAACTCATCCCGGTCCCGTTCAGAATGCTACTCTTGTTTCAGAGGAATCCATCCCGGAACCGGCATGGCGCCACCATTTGTCTGACGGTTGATATGTTCAACTTCCCTATTTTCATTTAAGCCAGTGCCTTTTTTTTTCGTTGCCGGGGTGGATTCTGGGATCAACCCCATACCCTCTCTGTATGGGACACGGCTTATAGGATTCCCTGCACGGTGTCCGGAAGTTTCGAATGCTCATTTCATAGACGCGGCGCAGTGATACGATGAGGGAGATCTGATACGTGGCCATAATCCGGATAACAAGGGAGGTGCACATGTGTTTCGTGGAGCTTGCAATACTTGACACGACGTATCGTGTACCTAGGCAAAGCGGGATGGCGGGATAGCGGGAAAGGAAGCATCAAGAAATTGCAACGAACCCACAAATACTCCCATACGAAGTCCATATCTGGGACATATCGCATGATCCACCAGTCTTTAATTACCCATCGTGCTAGATATCGTGGCTGCATATCTCTCTGGACAGATATTGCGGACCCATATCTCGGGATGACCGGTTCCAAGCGGCTCCGGCTCTTAGAAACAGAAATCCCCACCACGCTGACCCGATCGTAACCTTGCGATTGGTGTGAGTCGCTTATGGCTTGGATAACACGCTGACACCATCCAGACGCAGTGGATATCAGCCCCAGTGGGGCAAGTACCAGGAAAATGTCCCCGGAAACGCCGTCGCCAGCCAACATGCCTGTTTCCAAAGCCAGCTTACAACATAGCTAGCTGCCGTTGGCTGCCTCATCTACGTTACCACACTACACGAGCTACAAATATCCCGCGGCAAAGTTTAGATGACCAACAAACTAATTTATCCGAAGCACTCATTTCCTCTACCTTCTACCATACATCCCCACACATCCACCAAACAAATCCACATGGCACTATATGCCAACTATTTACGGAGTAGAACGCAAAGCATTCGCTAGATATCTAGCAGGTTCCATATGTCGCAGATCTACCTAGGTAGGGCTAAAAATAACGCCTTTCCATATCTTGGAACTGAATGACCCCACATCCAATTCCCATGGGACAACGTGGCTTCCAGAATTTTCATCGAAGGGCTGTTTCAACCCACTTCGGCAATCCAGTAACCAGAGTCACAAGCCCTGACATGCTAGGGTCCAATCCACACGAATTCGAACACGAGGAAATTTTTTTTTTCTTTTCACCCTTCGCGTATTTGGTGTTTATTTGGAACATACGACGGGTCGCTCGGGAGCCGTTGCCAGCAAATCCTGGGACGCGTGTCTTGGCGGTTTGACCTTGAACTCTACCTAGGGCTTGTCCACGATAGTGGCTGGTGGATAGGCGTATCGTCTCCCGAGGTCGAAACCTGTCGTAGAGGTGGATCCCTTTTTACGGGTTATGTTGCTGTCGCAACAAGTGGTATTACTGTAACGTGGCGTTCATAAATGATTCCTTCGTAGACAGTGCTGTAGATGGTATTTGTTGGTATTTGTTGGTTTCTTGTGAATTTTGAACGCTGTCGTCTATTCTTAGAAGCGGCTCGGGGAATCCCTGTCGAAGGAATGCATTGCTTGCTTGCATTCAGCCTCTTTTTAAGTTTGGGGCATAAGCCGAAGCACACAAATAATAACAACATGCTACATCGCCAAGCTGTTTGCTTCGAATATTATGTGTCAACATCCTTTTGTGGTGCTTACTCCGGACGTCGTAGATTAGATTTCTACATTTCATATTAGGCAGGCAACAAGCGGTCAGAGAGGCTGTCGCGGTCATGTTCGTTCTTAGATCTCAGATACATTGGTGGAACTACTTGCTAGGTGGAATGCGGATTCAAAGGTCCGTTGCTTCATTGTCGCTCGGAGCGCTCTATGTATCGGTCTTCTCCTCGTTTTGTGTTCACTCCTTCATATTCATGGGGATAGATACCGTCTAAATCAGATATTCAGACACCCGCGGGCCTCCACCAGTAGGCAAATCACAAAGCAGAGTGTCCAAATTACCTGCAAACAATTCAATCGTGCTACAAAGGCGGCCCAGAAGATAGAGAGCGCGTGGCTCAGACATGATCGCCGAGGAGATACAAACCTCCACAGTGAGGCGATCTGGCATAGGATATGTAAAGACGAAAAGCTCTTTATGAGTTGTAAAGTTGTGCTCCACAGAGTAAGAACTCTCCAGGCCGTCAAGGGGAAGTCTGTAATCATAGTCAAAGTTCTGGTGCTGCACAATGGACTGATGTTCCGTTCCTTTCGGCCAGGAGGTGCTGTGTTCTACCATATCCGACCACTGAACGGTGTCATGACGCAGACTTTGGCTATGCTGATCCTGGAGCTTTTGGAGCAGGTCGCGCACCTTCCAGGTAGAGTGTTGCATTTGAACTCGAACAGGGATGAAATTCAGACAGCATCCCAGGATACGATCGGCATCTTTCAGTGGGAGACCTCGGCCATTGACTGTCTGCACAAAAGTGATATCTTCTTGGCTTGTGGTTTCCCACAAGACGTATGCCCAGGCGGCCTTCACGAGAGAAGCCATGGTGATGCCCGCAGGCGGTTGTGGAGATGGAGTCACGTCTTGGCTCGTCCACAGGAGACGGGCCTCTTTTTCAGTGTCACCCGGAAGAGTTGGGATGGGAGTCAGAGTTGAACCCTTGAGTAGGTCGCTCCAGAATTTCAAGGTATTTTCTCGTGGCTGCTGTGCCCGTTTTCGGAGGAAGTCTGAAAAATCTGTCGATGATGTGACAGACTGGCCATTGTAGGCGAGAGCAATGTCGTTGTACAATACGGAGAGTGACAGGGCATCCCACTGAGCATGCATCAACCGAATCATGAATTCATGCCGCTGGCCGTCTTGGTTTGAGAGTAAAATGAACTGAGTGGGCACGCTTGGAAGAATGTCGATATTGGTAGAGCTAGCCGCCCATAGAGACGACTTAAATTCGGCCAAATTAGTAATACCTTCGTAATTATGGAAGGGAAGCTTCATCCCAGTGAGAATGGTTTGGATTGCTTGGTCTTCATTGTAAGTGAAGAGGGTGCGAAGGATGCTATGCTTGTCAAAGACAGTGCTGCATGCGGCTTTAAGGCGTACGACATCCACCTGACCGGTCAAGGTGAAGTTGTAAAAGTGGGTAGTCCGTCGTGTCAGGAAGAAAGACTGCCCCGCCGTCGCAGGGAAGATGTCCAACACCTTAGAGTCGGTAGGTGCAATACCAAGGGCACGAAGGCAGTGAATGTACAGCTTGGGATTGGAAACTGGCGAGAGACTAAACGGAGTAATCTGTTCAGTCTCGACATGGCGCTGCTCGGTGGCGAGGCGAGCCAAGTCGCAGAGACGTGGATGGTCGAAGATATCGGCAACCGAGATATTCAAGCCATGATCGCGAGCCATTGGCGCCGCTTTCATGGCAGTGATTGAATCACCTCCCAATCGGAAGAATTGGTCTGTAGCGCTAATACTTGACAGCGGAAGCCTAATCAACTTGCCCCAGACAGATTGGAGGATGCGTTCAGCATCCGTCAATGGTTCTTGAGCTTGGCTATTGGGGGCTTCTGATCGGAAGGAGAGGATCTCCTCGTGGGACAATGCAGCGGCTGTCTCCCGTAGGCGTCGACGGTCCGCCTTTCCACTAGGACTGCGAGGCATGAACGTCAAAGGAAGAAACACGGAGGGAACCATGTAGCCTGGTAGAACCTGGCTTAGTTCTGACTGCACTTCGGCTGCCTTTGCATTAAACTCGTCATTACCAAAATAGAAAAGAGAAGTAGGCTCATCTGGATCCTGGGTTGTAGCCTTTGTTGACGGGCATGAGACGAACGCAACCAGCGCCTTTGAGCCATTCAATTCAAAGACCTCAGCAATAACATCCGCAGCGCTGGGATAGAATTGAAGAACCCGTGTTTCGACCTCACTGAGTTCCATTCGTTGGCCACGAAGCTTCACTTGCGTGTCCTTGCGACCCACAAAAATCATGCTGCCATCTTCCGCGTATTTCACCAGATCACCAGTTTTGTACAGTCGTTTGGGAGAGCCTGATCGTAGTTTCTGAAGCCATGATGGCGGCGAGATGAACACCTCTGCTGTTTTGTTGGGTAGACCAAGGTACCCACGGGCGACAGCGTTGCTCTCAACCACTAGCTCTCCTGGCACACCAATAGGACTCAAATTTTCCGGATTGTCGGGATCCAAGACCCAGCAGGTTCCGCCACAGGAAAATCCAATGTTGCTGGGATCAGTTGAATCATTGAAAGAATCCTGGATGGCGGCAACAACCGAACATTCAGCCGGACCGTAGCCACTGATTAAATGCAATCGATGAGCCCATTTCTGTACATCAACCTCCTGTATTCTCTCTCCACCAAGGACAAGAACCTCTAAAGACGATAAATGATCAGGGTCGATAGACCGCGCAAAGGAAGGGGTCAGCAGAGCATAGTTGGGCTGTAGAGTCTCAACAGCGTCGGCCAGCCCTTCAAAGCGTTGCGCGTCAGAGGGCACGCACACGCAACCACCAACCATCAAGATGCTGAGGTGTTCAATAATACTCACATCAAAAGCGTATGCTGAAAACTGGAGAACCCGAGTAAAACGCGTTAGTCTAAAGAGTGGGATGTGGGCTAACGCCGATGTTACGTAGCAATTATGCTCAATGACCACGCCCTTGGGTTTGCCAGTCGATCCCGAGGTAAAAACAGCATAAAGTGCGCGGTTTGGATCGTTCGAGTAACTATGCAACTCGCTCGTCTGCCTCTTATCAGTGCACTGGCGGTGATGATCGCCAACTGTGACTGTTTGGGAGCATAGCTCGCTACCAAGGGCAGTGTTCTTCTCAGACGCCACCAGAACTGAAGAGCCAAGCTGTTCGCAGATGTCCTGCAAACGAGCCGTGGGGTGAGAGGGGTCCAGCAAAACGAATGCACCGCCAGCTTTCATCACTGCTAGGATGGCTACTGTCGTCCATCGCGACTTTTCGAAATAAAGTGGCACGAACGTTCCCACACTGACTCCTTTCGTGATGAGAAGATCGGCCAAGCTGGATGACAGCTCATCCAATTCTGCGTAGGTGAACGTACCATCCCAGGCGCAAACTGCTAGAGTGGTTGGATATTCGAGACATTTCTCCACAATCAAGCAGTGAACACAGCCGTCCGCGCTCGAAACCATCGGGCGGCTATTCCATCGCATAATTTGCTCATAATCACGCCGACTGACATTCGGAACATCTCGCAGTAGACGGCCTTCCTGCTTTTGCAGAAGTTCGAAGGTCTCCTCAAAGTAGGAGAGAGCCCGATCAGTCTGCTCTGGCGAGATGATTTTCGGGTCGAAGCTCGCTTGGACTGAAACTCGACTGTCCTTGGACAAAGTACATGTGAGTAGCAGAGGGTACGACGTGAAAGCAGTCCATCCTGTCACAGATCTCGAAAGTTCCAGCAGACTAGAATGTGCTGGGTTGGCTTCAGCAACTTGCTGAACAACAAGCAGAGTCTGGAATTGTGTTGCTATGGCCGCAGCAGGGCCACACCGGCCGATGTTTAGGATACCTGTCTGCTCGTGTGGAATAGCCGCGGCTCGCACATCTTGTGTCATTTGCAGGAGATCCGATAAAGTCTGATCGTGACTCATCCGAAGGCGAAGAGGAATAGTTGCGATCGTGGGACCGGTCATATGCTGGACCCCGGGCAGGGAGGCTGAGCGGCCAGAGATGGTAACGCCAAACACAACGTCCTCGCTGCGTTGATACCGTGACTGAACAATCGCCCATGCGAGATACATCTTGGTTGTGAATGTGGCATTGCTCCGCCCAGCAGCAACGGAGCCGAGCTGCCACTGCCTCTCAAGAACCATAGACGGTACTGGCCGATAGTCCGGAGCGGGTAGATCTGGGAATGGTGTGCCGTCATAACCAGCCAGCGCCTCTTTCCAAAACTCAACGTAGCTGTCGGATTTCTCTTGGATATATCTGATCAAAGGACTGAATGGCCGAGAGACGAGATCAGCCTGGCCCTGATAAGCAGCATGAACATCTCGTAGAAGGTGGCTTAAGGAAATTTGATCGTAGCTTGCATGGTGCATGGTAATCACTAGTCGAGGCGAATCATTCTTTTGCGCTGGACAGGCGACTAGATCTGGTTGGAATTGCCTGGAAGTCATCTGGGCCCGGATATTCTCAAGGTAATCCTCATTGATAGCATTGCATACTCTCCAGGGCATGGAAATTCTGCAAACTACCTGGTACAATCGATTATCAGCAGCTTGAGCCATACGCGTACGCAGAATTGGATGCGCTTGAGCAACGCGATCCCACGCGACACGCAGCCTTTCCAAATCAACTCCGTCAGGCAGTCGATAGATCCATTGTCCGATATATGCCTCCGGGTCCCGCGCCGTAAGGGCCAGGAGACCTTCCTGTAGAGGGGTACAGGGATAGATGTCTTCGATTTGGTTCTGCGGGATGTGACACTGCTCAACAGCTATACGAATCACAGCATCTTTGTCATGCAGAAGTGAATATGGCGGAGGAACCGCTGATGAGGTTACTTTTGAGCTTTCTCGCAGGTGTTCTGCTTGCTTTTCCAGGGTTGGATGGGAAAATATTTCAGAGACAGTAATGTCAAGAGCATGCTCTCGACAAGAACCAACGAGATCAACGGCACTCAAGGAGTCTCCACCGAGGCGGAAGAAATTATCGTCGAGACCCACGGAGTCATCACTGATACCCAGGATGGAGGCCCAAAGTTTGCACAGGATCTTCTCACTGCTTGTCACTGGTGAACGTTTGGCCTGACTTTCCTCTCGGTGGAGTTGCAACTCTTCCATCGACAATTTCTCTGTTGCGTCACACAAAGGCGCACGATTGATCTTGCTGGTTGCACTAAGAGGAATCTCCCGTACAGCCAGGAACAAAGTCGGAATCATCGCAGGTGGAAGAAGTCTCTCAAGTCCCTGTTTCACCTCATGAACTTGTGTCTTGAATGCCTCTGTCGAGGGCAATATCAAGTCGACGCCTGGTAATTTGGCACCCTGATCCGGCCCAATGAAGGCGACAAGGGAAGGGGTCTTCTTGGGCCCCAAACCGACCAGACCGACTATCGGTTCGCCCGTGAAGGACCACTGATGTTGAACATATTTTTCGACTTCTTCGATCTCAATCCTCTGGCCTCGGATCTTTACCTGGAGGTCTTGTCTCCCGACAAAGTCTAAGGATCCATCGTTGCGCCAACGGACCAAGTCGCCTGTTCTGTAAACTGCCCCGGTGTCCTTGTTGGCAGGACCAAAAGCGCGCAACCATCCCGGTTGCGGAATAAAGGATTGTGCTGTTCGTTCCGGATCCCTCAGATACCCCTGGCCAACAATTGGTCCTTCAATAATAAGTTCACCCACTACTCCAATCGGTGCTAAGCGCTGCGGATCGTGTGTATTCACCACCCAGCATCGACAACCCAGTGGGAACCCAATTGACTTGCTGCCAAGATCGTTGGGTCGTGAGTCTCGTCCTGTGGCAGTAACTGAGCACTCGGCCGGGCCGTACGAATGGACTACCCGGTATGTAAGCTGGTTTAACCAACTGGCATCTGTCCTTCGTATAGATTCTCCGCCAAGCATGAGACAACGGAGTGATTTCAATTGGGACAGGTCGATGGTGCGAGCAGCCGGAGGTGTGAGGTACAGATGTGTGATCTGAAGCCGGTTGGCCGTGTCGACAAACTCATCGCGCAACTGCTTCTGGGATGGAATGCAGACGCATCCCCCGGCTAGAAGGGTGCTCAGAATCTCCGTCATGGTGATATCAAATGCATGGGAGGCATTCTGGAAGAAACGGGAGGTACTTCCTACTTGAAGGATGGAGTTTTGTGCGAAGGCACTCGCGCAGAATGCCCGGTGGTCAATAACCACGCCTTTGGGCTTTCCAGTAGAACCTGATGTGAACACCACATATAGAATTTCTTGGCCACCAGCAACACCGTTTGGGAGTTCATTCAGCTCCCCAGATGAACCCTCGCAGCCCTGCTCTGCATCTACCAACAGAAGCTGTTGGTCAATCGTGGCGGCCTGGTTGTGGAGGAGAGAGGATGAGATCAGGATCTGGCTTTGCAGCGATGTGCATATAACCTGGAGCCGCTCAATGGGAAGAGTAGGATCGAGCAGGGTGAATGCTGAAGAGATCTTAATCGTGGCCCATATAGCTACTGGTGTCCATTTCGTCTTGCCCAAAAGAATAGGAATAAAACCGTGGGGTGTTGCACCCTGGCTGATCAGTCGTTTCGCTAAGAAGGAAGACTGCACGTCTAGCTCCCGATACGTCAAGTCACCATCCCAGGCTGAGACAGCCAGCTCATTGGGTTGCCGACTGACATGAAGGTGCAAGATTTCCCCAACGGAGTCGACCGGTGGTAGGGGAGTCGTCCGCGCATTCCACCGCTCAAGAAGCTTCATGTCGCGATCTGTGACTACAGAAATGTCATGAATCTTGTGATGCGGATAGCAGACTGCTTGATGTAGGACATGTTGTAGCTGATCCAGCAGTTGCGAAACAGTCTCGGTGGGAATGACGTGTTCGTCAAAATTGGCCTCAAACCGAATCTCTCGAGGGTGTCTCCCAAGCCAGCACGTGAGAGTCAGGGCGCTAGAGGAAAATCCTCCAGTTCTGGCGGAATCGGCATCGTAATTAGTCCACAGACTTTGGGAAGGAGGCTCCCAGTATGGCTGCACGACCATGTAATGGTTGGTTTTGCAGGCTGCCGCCATTGCCTTGTCCTCATCCTGAGATAAAGTTTGCATGCCCACTTGCTCGTTAGGAATCATTGCCAGAAACTGCTTGCCAAGCCGAGTGAGTGCTTGATCAATCTGCTCCTCTCGTCGCAGTTGGATGCGCAGCGAGACGTTTGCAATGGTTGGTCCTGTCATCTCCTCAATTCCAGAAAGAGCCATGCCTCGTCCCGACACGATCGTACCGAATAGAACATCATCGTGCGAGGTATGGGCTGCAATGACAATGGCCCAAGCCAAGCGAAGCAAGTTAGATGCCGTTGCTCCTTGTGGAATCGGGGCTGGAAGGGTCGTTGATTGCTCCAGTCGGCTGTCCGGCAAGGGGCGGTATCCTGTTGGAAGAGAAGGAAAGGCCACCGCATCTACGCTTGCCAATTGCTCCCGCCAATACTGACGGACCCGGCTATCCTTGCGTTGGATAGACGTTTCTGTCACAAAGGAAGCGAACGATGGTGGGGGATGAATACGTTGTCGGCAGTAAGCCCTTTCAACATGACGCATGATGTTGGTCATTGACCATCGGTCACAGATGGCATGGTGAATAGTGATAACAAAAGTGGAGCGGCCATCGGTCTCTGTTCGGATTTTAGCGGTGACCAGTTCGTCCCCAGGAAGGATTGCACGAGTGCCTAGTGTCTCTTTGGACGCAGGGAATGACGCGTATTGAACCGCGTGGGGATTGAGAATCACCTGCATCGTCCTATTACCCTCGGCATTGGCAATACGTGATCGTAAGATGGGGTTTGCGTCAACCGTCTGTTGCCAGGCTGTCTTCAGACGGTCAATCTCCACGTCTGGTTGAAGCTGATAGTGGAATACGGCCAGCGCAAGGCCTGCATCGATACTAGACAGAGTCATAAGGCTCTCTTGCATCGGCGTACATGGATACATGTCCTCGACATTTTCTGGAACCTCGCCGCATTGATTTGCTGCATGACTGATGTTCCGTTTAAGCTCTGCTTCGCTCATTCCCTCTTGCCGGAGAAGATGGAAGGGCGGGGAGAACATGGTAGAAGATTGAGATATACCAACCCGCTCTTCTACCACGCGCGCAAGATCAGCGAGTATAGGGTTAGAAACCACGTCAATGACCTGTAGTTGAACAAGGTTACGACGGGCCGTACCAACCAGTTTCATAGCCAACGCCGAGTCGCCTCCCGAGGTGAAAAAGTCGTCGCTCATTCCCACATGCTCAGGTGCGATCTTTAAGACTTGAGTGACCCAAGTATGAACGAGAACCTCAGCATCCGTTTCTGGGCCAATGATTGGTTTTCTTTCTTGCGTGAGTAACGTCCACCATGCCCGATCCCGTTGTCGAATCATGTCCCGAAGCTGGCGACGATTCACCTTGCCCGAAGTAGTGACGGGTAGATGTCGCAAAGGTAGAAAGAGCTGCGGAACCATGTACGATGGCAATGCCTTGCCGATTTTCACGGGAATATCTTTGATAGTGGAACGTAGGAGGTCATTAGCAACCGTAAACCACCCGTCCTCTGGACCTGTCGTTTGGGGAGGCGAAGACTTGTCACCATTAAGCTGCAAGGAACCTGCAGGATAGAGGAAGGCAGCTAGCGTCGGCTGGCTATCAGAACCCTTGGGCTGAACGATTTCAACAACAATTCTCTTCAAATCCGGAGCGCTTTGGGCAATATGATACTCGACCTCCTCCAGTTCAATGCGTTGTGCGCGCAGTTTGACCTGTGTTCCTCTACGGCACAGATACTCAAGACTCCCATCAGAGCGGTAACGCACAATATCACCAGTCTTGTATAGTTTTTGGGGCTCATTGTAATCTTGGTTCAGCGCTTCGTACCACTGGGGAGGGGCGATAAAACACTCAGCCGTGCGCTGCGGTTCATTAAGATATCCCAGCGCCAAACTGGGACCCTCTACCAACAACTCTGCTTCAGCGCCGATTGGAGCCAAAACGTGAGCATTGCCTGGACTCACTAACCAGAGCCGTCCACCCGCGCAATGTCCGATGGTCGCATGGGGCTCGGATGGTTTAATCTGTTTTGACACGGCGCAAATTCCAGCCCATTCTGTGAGCCCATAAGCTTGGAATAAACCAAGTGAAGACGCCCAGACATCAGCTTGGGCCTTTGGAAGAGGCTCCCCGGCAATAACTAGGGTGCGGAGCGCCGGTACGTTGGCAGGCTGCAAAACCTGCGTAGTGGTGGGAGTCATAAGGGCCCAGTTGACCTCCATCTCCCGCATCACGGCAGCTAAGCGATTGTTTCGATCTTTCTCCGATGGAATGCAGAGCGTTCCACCACAGCTCAATGTACACCATATCTCGATAAGGGAGATACCAAAGGTCATTGACGCGAATTGGAGAGTGCGGCTGGTTGAATCAATTTGCAAAGGCGAGGAATGGTTGGCAATGCTCGTAAAAGCTGCATGGCTCATCAAGCAACCGCGAGGTGCTCCTGTACTGCCCGAGGTGAAAAGGCAGTAGGCCGTATCGGTGGCCCCGACTCTCGGCGCGTGATAAGAAGCAGCATCATGGGTGATGTTGTCGATATATCTCTTTGAAATGGTCACATGGATAGGAACGAGGCTTTTCAAGACAGTTTCGTGATGGGTGGAGTCAACCAGCACAATTGACACTTCCGTTTGCTGAAGGATGGCTTTGATGCGAGCTTCCGGATGGGTCGGTTCGAGAGGAACGAAGCCACATCCAGCCTTGTTGATGGCCAGAAGGGCAACAACAGCCCAGGCGGACTTTCCGAAGCAAGTTGCCACCAGGGCACCTGGACCAAGCCCTCGGCTTTGTAGATCCAAGGATAATCGTGAGGACAACATGTCGAGCTCGGCGTACGTTAATCTCTCATCCCAGGCATTGATAGCTACATGGGCGGACCGATGGATAGAGTGTTGGTGAATGAGAGTGTGGATCATGGTGGTTGAAGGCCTGGATACGGGGTTGGCGTTCCATTGCTGAATTTGCTGAAAGTGGGCAGGATATTGCAGGGTCGATATCTCTTTGAGCGTCAGGTGTTGGTTTTCAATGACAGATTCGACAGCACAACTGACGGCCTCCTTTAGAAACACAGCGTATCTTCGGGAGAGGGCACAGAGACGATATTCCAATCTCAGGCGGGGGCATTGTGCGGATCGTTCGAATGCCAATTGGATATCGCATGAGGGAGGTAGTGAAGTTCCATCTGGTAGACTGGTTTCGGTAATCCAGATGCCTGTATTATAGTCCATTGACGAGGGTGAGGGGCAAGGAACCACTTCCCACCCATCGGCTTCATTCAATGTCTGAACCAAGGCTGTGGGCGTTTCCTTTAATCGTATCACGTACTGTACGCCGTAGTCCGAGGCCTGGGCGTCTGAACTCGTGAATCCCATAACATGTCGATCAGAGTCTGTGTATTGTCCAAGGATAACAGCCCAAATGGTTGCAAGGCAGGATTTAACAGGGGCTTGTGTACTTTGGCAGTGAAGAATGAGCCTTTCCACGGCAGCCCCGTCAATGTCCACAGATTCTTGTGCGTGTCGAGGATGGGAAACACCATCATTGAGAGCGGGAAATAAGCAAGAGTCAGCCATTGAGCAAAGGATGGTTGAGAGTCGATTTTTTTTTTCGCAGGCACTGGGATATAAGAGATTGAAGTAGAATACATGTGCAATATTAAACCTAACATCTTATAATCTACACTTTTTTTGGTTGCGTAGTATGTAAAAACTAGGGTTAGTGTTGGATAGGTCTTCTGCAATATTTGGTACACTGCTTTCGTTGAGAACGTAAGGGCATGGATAGAAAAAAAGAAGACGTAGTACGCATGATGCACTACTACATACAGAATTGGTAGTATGGTCGTACATGTATGTCTCTTAAGTAAATAGACACCGATTAGATGAAAAATTCCTTTTTCATGGTGTTATATCTTTGCATACGTAGCATTTTCAAATACTGTGCCGTACCCATCGTAGGCAAGGGTTGTCACTACCTAGCCATACGAACAAAGACATGCCCAATCAAAATACAGTAAAATCATCTCTTTCGAGTCTATTGACAATAGGTATATGAATTCCTTGATCTTATTGGCAGGTTCAGCTCAGTATTAAGCCTTGGCAAGGACCATTACGGGCATGTTAGGAGAGGTGGTCTACGTGGTCGACGTCGAAGTGCATGGGTGCAATGTGAGATGTGAAGTGTTGAGAAAGTTAAGCTACAGAATAAGAAAGAGACTAAGGAAATCTGACAGAAATCTGACGTATTGAAATGTATGCACCTCAGGGCTGATATGGAGAACTCTGATTTTTCTAAAATGACAAAACCCGCTATTTCAGCAATCTGTGCGGTAATGATGACTAATGGTAATATGCACTTTTAGTATGGTATATCCAGTACTCGAAGTCACGTGATCTCCATGGCATAATACCATGTAAATCCATGTATGCAACCCTGCACTTTGACAAAATCTAACAGGGCAACTAAGTATGTTGTATGCCACCGGACAACCCTCTCATTAGATACAACCTGACCGCCATTCTCACCGCTCCCTCCCTCGAAGCATGCATGTTAAGTTTAATCTGTAGACTAATTTCAACCTTTCTTTTATTTCTTATGCATATATACATTAATCATTCTAATTGTTAGAGTCTACAGTATAGATGAGATTATGAAGACATACAAAATAATATAAAGGTAATGGAGGAAAGGAGATTAGAGATTACTAGACTACTAGTTATTATGGAAGGCATAGACTATCAGGTACCGAGGTAGCCATACGTACTCCGTACATGGATGTGACTAATGAGAGATCTCACATGCAGTTAATCTTGAACCTTATAAAATCTTCTTTTTCCATTTCGGTCAATTCTGATACACTATACGCCATATATTTCAATTTAACATTTAATATGATATATTTTGATTTGATATATTTGTTGTGATAGTAAGATAAAGAACTTAAAGCTCGCTTTTACTATCGGTCTGTTAACCTCTGGTGGTTCGATATTATAAATTTCATATGTATCGAGAGAAATACCCATACCTATACTGATCCTTTCTTTAAGTTTAGTTGATTGTCCTTAGGCCTTCATGTTTATGCCTTAGACATCAACCCCTTAGGTAGTTAGTCGGCATATCGTACCTCTCTCTCCCTCCACATTTTCTAGGCCTAACTTTGTATGGCATATAGATAGCCATATAAACCTAGTCAACTTCGGCATTAAGATTTACGGAGCAATTTATGGATACTCCCTATAGTTAACTACCTAGGTAGTTAATTAGTTTTTGTATAGTCAGAGTGGATCTAAAATACTGCCAGACAATAGAAACCAATGAGATAGTTATGCCCGGGTGGCCTTGCGTAACCTATGCTTCCAAGAGCGAACCTGTAGGGTCTCTACTCAAATTCAACCCCTAAATACGGCCCTTTATTGGCACTCAGCCGAAATTCAAGCGCTCGGTCCCTTTCGAATAATTTTGTTGAGACCGTTTACTTGGTCGAGGCCCGAGGGAGAACTAATAAGTGATTTTGTGAGATTTAACAGACATTTGTCTCTTTATATCGCAGAATCGCTTGAAGTGCATCTCGGATCAGATAATCAATTAAATTCTGGGACTCAAAAAGGATCCTTGGGCTATGGTATCTAAAGGCTCGCAGTCGACAACTTCTAGTACACGAGGGGGAAATCTCTGGTTGTTGATGTGGAGCAGCTCGATGGTGAATTCTCATGTCAGTTGTTCAATATAGACGCCATACCTTTCTTCCTAGAGCCGGATTATCTGTACTAAAGAAGCCCCGGCCTCTGATGAATGGCTTTTATAGAAGCGGTCGAATTCCTTTATGTGGTATAGTAGTATCTTATAGACATCCGTCCCGCATTTCGAACATGCAGGAGAACCCGCGCATGATCAGGTTTTCAAAGAATGATCCCACGGTGGAACTTAAGACAGAGCAATCTCACAATATAATAATATAGACACGAATATAAATATGTCGGCATTCTTTAGCGGATATACGGATATACAGATGTACCCATCTCTAGTAGCCTAATGGAATATATTGAGATATTAGGTAGGGAGGCTTCACTACAAAGAATCCACCGAGCCATTGAACTTATTTTACTATCGCGATATCAACTCTATACAACCTCTTGAGGCTAGCTCAATCTAATCATTTATAGGGAGACACCGAATTGCATATATGTAAGTATAGATACCCATCAAAATATCCTTCAGTTTACGGAATTTAAGAAGAAAATATATATATTCCTTGGTGAACATCCGCAAGATCTGTGGCTGACTCTCGGCACGGCCCGCGAAGGTTCCTCCCTAGGTAAAAGTCTCCACCTACCTAGGTATATAGTTTCCAAGGTTCCAAGGTTTCACCACAAATAGCGAGGGATTTGGCTGAAGCTGGATAGGGAGATCGACTTAGCAGTAAGTGCTAGTAGAAATAAGAGTTGGTATATATATCATACCAGGGCCTCTGGGTAGGAAGCGGGGAAGTTCAATTCTATATTTTGATTTTGAATCCTATAGGATATTTTATCATGTCAAGCAAAGTGAAATTTGTAACGGTTACTTGTCTATACAAGCTGAAAGGGGTGCCTTTCCAAGTACTCCTCGAAAGTGGAGAGCTTGCCCCGGGCGCTTGCAGCAGCTTCTGCAACCAATGCCTCCGAGCCAGGGCCGAAATATCCGTACTCATCCATGAAGCTGAATCCCTCGGCAAAAACATCCTGGAAGAAAGGCAATCCTGCCTTGAACTCCTCAGTAGAGACCTGTTTATAGACGATGGGTTTGCCTGAACTCTTGGACAAGAGGGTCGTGATCTTCTCCACGGTGTATAGTTTTGTGGCAGCGTGGAGTCGCTTTCCCTGGTACTTCTTAGGTTCGGCAAGGATAGCGCCCACGAACTTGCCCGTGTCACCCACAGCATCCAATAAGGGGAACTGGGTCTGGGGAGAGGTATGGCGGGCTAGCACATAGGTACCATCGGGAGCCTGTGTGGGGGCCAAGAAAGTTTGCGCCTGGAGATTTTCCATGAACGAACCGAGTGAGACAAAAGCACTCTTGATAGGAAGAGTGCGAATATATTCCTCGGCAGCGGCCTTGGCATCGAAGGGAATGACCGCGCTGTATTTGCCCTTGGAGATATTGCGAATTGCTGGGAGAGTGCTCCAGATAAGATAATTGACACTTTGCTGAACAGCGACATCGGCGATCCGCTTAGCATTAGCTAGCTCGACTTGGAAAGCGTCGGCGCTAAGGTCAGGTGTGGTCATGGCAAAGACCGTATGCACACCGGTCAAGGCTGCCTCTAGCGAGACCGAGTCGGCCACGTCACCATCAACAACCTCGACATTCCCTTTCGCTTTCAATTGCTGCGCCTTCTCAGAGTTGACATCGCGGGTTATGGCCCGGATATTGTACTGTTGGAAAAGCTCTGGGTCGTTCAACACATGGTTCAGAACGGAGCTGCCTTGTTGGCCGGTGGCACCGAAAATAGCAAGAATCTTAGCCATTATGGGGTTTTGAGGGGGGAACTGAAAGTTGAATAAGGCAAGGAACTGGTAGAGTGGCTTCAAAAGTATGGTAGGACGCGAGTATTTAAGGAATTGCTTGAATTAACAATGGAACGAAAAAGAACGAAGGTAACAGGATGGTTTGAAATCAGTTTAACTACTCAGCAACATGCTGAAGAGCGGGAAGCGCTACGTAGATTATCAATTCGGTTCTAACTCTTCTAAGGCAAAGTAGATGCTGTAGCGTCAAAACATGGAGGTCAAACCGCTATTAACAGCCGCAGTTGTTAATCCCTCTGGCAATACTATTGGCTTAAGATTTATCAACTTGTCACGTCAGCGATCTATTCGATTCTACCTCAAACACTCAAACATGGGGGCCATATCGTACAGGTGGACGGAGATGTCCATGTGAAGTTGGGAAATAAGGAAGTCACCTGCCCTGGCAGTTTCTGCCCGCTTCTACATCCCTCGATTCTCGTACCCCTGTACCCCCTGGAGACTTAACTACCTGACCAAGCCATGGATGACTCAAAGCCAGTTGATCGGAGATTCACTAAGGCACTGCCGAAGATTGAGGTATGATCGACGTCTCATAATGTTTGGGTTTTCTGACTGGATCACACTGCAGCTGCACGCTCATCTCAGTGGGAGCATCAGTCGCCAATGCTTGCATGAGATCTGGAAACGCAAAAAGAAGCAGAATCCCAATCTCGATGTAGAAGATCCGCTGGTGCTAATGCCTCCAGGCAAGGTCGATTATACACTGGAAACGTAGGTGTCTGTGTCTACACCCGACAATGCTGCAAAATCATCACTTTCCAATCTAATGACGGCTTAGGTTCTTCTCAACCTTTTCCAAGTTGACCTACCAGCTCTGCAACGACCAAGATAGCTTGGTATATGCCACCAACTCAGTCCTCGAGGACTTTCTTGGAGATGGAGTAGTGTACCTCGAGCTACGGACCATACCAAGAGCATCTCCCGGCATTACTCAAGAACAATACATCAACTCAGTCCTGGATACAACCGAAAAATTCCGAAGCAAGACTAAACGGATGTCTGTGTTTTTAATTTTAGCCATCGATCGCGGCAGCATGACAGCAGCAGAGGCGGACGAGATCGTCAATCTTGCGATCGAAAACAAGCCGCGCGGGGTTGTGGGTGTGGATATTTGTGGCAACCCAACCAAAGGCGATGTCAGCATTTACAAAGAACCATTTGCCAAAGCCAAAGCCAATGGGCTAGGAATCACCCTTCATTTTGCTGAGACCATAGCCTCAGCTTCCGCGAGCGAGCTATCGACCCTTCTTTCTTTCCAGCCTGACCGACTGGGCCATGTCATCCATGTGCCCGATGAGATCAAGAAGGAGATTGCACGGCGCAAGCTCAGCCTAGAGCTGTGCATTTCTTGCAATGTCCATGCGAAGATGATTAATGGGGGGTTCTTGGATCACCATTTCGGTTATTGGCGACACGAAGACTGCCCGATCGCACTATGTGTAAGTTATTTCAACCAAGATGGAGACATATTCTCGGTCTCTGACTTGATTTTCACAGACCGACGATGTGGGATTTTTCTGTAGCCCTGTCTCCAATGAGTACTTATTGGCCGCACAGCATTTTGGCTTGAGCCGTACTGATCTCCTGGAGATGTGCATCAAGTCTGCAGAGGGAATTTTTGCTGGTGAGTACTACAAAGGGAGAATTCAAGGTATGCTCGAAGTATTTGCTACTCGGTTTGACTCTGCATGAGGGGTTGGAGCCGTATGGGATTTTTGAACAACGTTCTTTGTCCTTACCTGAAGAAGGTGTCTATGAATATTCATAGAGTGCAATCAATCTACAGCCCTTAATCTCATATCCTAAAGGGGTTCCCTTACTTTGACCAGTTGACGCTATACCTGATTAGGTACCCGATAAAAGGAGAGAGTTGTGTGTGCAGATGGCACAATCTCAGCCTCAGAAATTCGAATACTCTAAAACCTCAATTAAGTGCCCGCTTGAATTTTTCCTTAAATTTCCAAGGTTATATATAGTTACTTCGTTTAAAACTCAATGTTGGGAGTCTTTGCATCTCATATAAGACGCGACAATCTCCCGAACTTCGCGTTTCAACTCGCGACCTCGAATTATCTTCTCGACTTCCCCTTTCAGTCGGACCTTCACTTATAAAACTCCAAGCTACAACACCATTATGGCAAACGGAGCTCTTCCACAGACTCTCAAGTCTATCACTGCCACAAAAATCAGTGAACTCTCAAAGCAACGCGCTCTATTTGATCTGCGCAAAACCGAAATTCTCGCAGTTGCCAAGGCAGCCCCAGACCTGCGCACCCATGCTCAGGCTTTGCTGGATGGAATATCACGCCTCAAGGGATTCCGCAAGGATTCACTCGACAAAGATGACGTAGATTTAGATGCTGATTCCTTTGATGAGGAATCAGAAGACAAACTCACTTCACGAGGAGTCGGTCGGTTGCAACCAGAAGATCATACCAACATCCGTCGCTTTCTTCTACAAAGTCGCCACGACCCTTCCATCTCCCAGGCAGCTCTACAGGATCGTATCGATCAGCTTGAAAAGGAGCTGCGGTATCTTGAGATAAAGCACGAGCACGGTGCTTTCTACAGCAATTTGGTCAAAGAGTGGTTGTCGGAATTGGATGGAAGCATTACTTCCACTGCGAATGAATCCCAAGCCACTGAATCCGACCCAACCTTCGAAAAAGTTGGGCGGGCAGAAATGCACGAGCAACGCGCGACTTGGGAGTCCTTGGTTTTTAATGCTGCGACCCATGTCAACGAAGACGCAATCCGGTCCTACCTCAATGGTCTTTTCACCCAAACCAAGCTTTCTCAACAGGCACTCAAGGATCTTCGATCGAATATCCAATCGTTTGGCACATATCTGATCTCAAAGGGCGAGTGGCTCGATGTCGACGAACTCAAATGGGTCTCTGCTGCACTGCTTAAGAGCGACATCCTCAGTGATGAAAAGACAACCGTTTTGAAAGAGTTCATGCGGAACGCCGAGGTTGCCCAGGAGGTGGCAGATGTGCTCAACATGCGCATTGCCTCGCTCGAGAGCTGGACATGGACGGGAGACGCCGATGGCATTTCGCTTGAAATGCGCCGTCAGCTCAACGGTAAATACCGGATTTTCATGGATGAAGACCTTCTTGATGCCCTTCTGCTACAGTATATCGGGACAAAATGGGCTGTCAAGCTTCGGGAGGTATTTGAGACATTCCTACGTTCCAACGCTTGGAAGACCTTGCAGGAAGATATCCCCGAAGAGCACAAGGAAATGCGCAAGTACTTCCTTGGCCGAGAAGCCAACTCAGACTCCGGCAAGATCAATGAGATTCGATGGAAGACATACACCGACCAATATTTCATGAGTCAACTCCCAGGTTCAACCGATGAAGGCGTACGGGAATACGATGCCGCAGAGTCCGACACAAAGAACGTCCTGGATGCAAAGCATTCCCTTCTACACCTCCTGATCACAGAGTCTATCATCCATAAGCATCAGCACGGAGACTTTACTGCAGTCCGGTCGGACTTTGAGTGGTTTGGCCCTTCAATGCCCCATGCCACCATGCTCACCGTGCTCAAGTTCTTTGGGGTCTCCGAGCTGTGGATCAAGTTTTTCGCAGTGTTTTTGGAAGCTCCACTCAAATTTGACCAAGATGGAGCTGATGCCTCTGTTCAAATCCGCAAGCGTGGCATTCCAATGAGTCATACGCTCGGTGACTGCTTCGGAGAAGCCGTTCTCTTCTGTATGGACTATGCAGTCAATCAGGCTACCGATGGCGCCTTCCTGTACCGGCTTCATGATGACTTTTGGTTCTGGGGCGCAGAGAACACTTGCATCAAGGCATGGCAGGCAATGGAGCAGTTTAGCCAGGTAATGGGTCTGAGGTTTAACGCGGAGAAGACTGGAACTGTGCAGATGGGCTTGAATGACACCCCAAAGGAATCTGCCCTTCCCACTGGTGACATCCGGTGGGGTTTCCTGGTTCTGGATGCGAAGAAAGAAAGGTTCATAATCGACCAGGCCCAGGTTGACCAGCATATCGAAGAGCTTCAACGACAACTTTCATCCTGCAAAAGTGTGTTCGCTTGGGTACAGGCATGGAACAGCTATTTCGGCCGCTTCTTTACAAACAACTTTGCAAAGCCAGCCACTTGCTTCGGTAGGGACCATATTGACATGGCAATTGCTACCCTGAGTCGCATCGAACGCACACTCTTCAACAAAAGCTCAGGTGATAAAAGTCCATCTGATCAAATCAGCGGTGTCACCGACCATCTACGCACCGTGATCGCAGAGCGATTCGATATCCACGATCTCCCTGATGGATTCTTCTATTATCCCATTGAACTCGGCGGCTTGGGTCTTCTCAATCCCTTTATTACACTACTCGCCATGCGTGAAAACATCAAACAGACCCCCCGCAAGCTACTGCACAAGGCCTCTCTGAGTGATGAGAAAGAATATGAGGCAGCGAAGGAAAATTTCAAAAAGCACGGCTCTGATGTTGGCAGCCAATTTTTGAGCAAATGGGGCGGTGAATCCAAGTCATTCATGTCCCTGGAAGAGTACAACATGTATGCGGAAACATTCAGTCCTTCTCTTGTGGATGTGTACACGAAACTCACTGAGGTGCCGAGTGAGACGAGCCTGGCTCTGAGTTCGAGCTTTGAAAGGGAGCAAAATTCCCTTGATCACAGATCCTCTAAGGACTCCATCAATGCTTACTGGGAAACAATGACGCCGTACTGGAGATGGGTGGCGGAGTTGTATCATGAAGGGATGGTTCGTAATTACGGTAGCCTGGCTGCTGTGAATCGCGAGTTTATGCCTCTTGGTGTCGTGAAGACCCTGCGGGAGGGTAAATTCAGATGGCAGGGCTAATTGAAGATCGCGGATCTGAATCGCTTGACGGTTTCGTAGCTTCGTGGCTTATGGCCTTCGGATGTTTAGCATAACTAGATAGGACAAATAGAACAATCTACTTACTACTCTAAATATTGACATATGTAACCCCAGAGTAGCTCATATAAGGGCTCCATCCAAATGTATTTTCAATATTCAAGTTAGAGAATTGTCAGAATACTGTACCTCAAGTTTCCAAAAGCTGAATTACCCTCCGTCTCGCTCATATAAACACAGTTCTAGCACTTGGCTATAAGGTTTGGCACAGTCGGAGCAGTGCCTGGTTTTAAGATGTTCTTACCCTGTTACAATGCCCATGAGACTCTTTCCATCATCGCCGAAACACCTTTCGGCCCTGGTATCCATGGATACAGCCCTGATTTATCTCTCGATTGGGGAAAGTACCCTTTAACTATGACCTGATTTTACAACTCGACGCCGACTCTCAAGAAGGCTTAATGGCTTTTTGAATAATCTATATATACGGCCCTTGGATTCGTTTCTCTTTTTCTGAATTCTTACTTCTTCATCTATCTCCTTTGACTATTATATCATTCTGTTATCAGGTATCTGTTCAACTTACTTTGAGTATACCTCAACTGGTCTTCACTATACAGTATATCGACTACTTGATCGCCCCCTGGAGATAGTTACACCACCACCAACCTCAGCTCCAACCCTTTTTTAAGCTTTTCACATAAATAACCAAAGGCTATATACCATAGCACGATGACATCCGTGCATGCCTATTACGAACAGGCCGAGGTTTACAACTGGCTCGATGCCATTTCCGGGGACAACGGAAGCATCGACCCAAGGTAAGCATCTATATCTAGCTCTTTTCCATGATACGTTTATATTAACATACTTCACAGGACACTCGAAGTCCACCAGGTGGTCACCACCCACCACAACACCCACCACCCGGACCAACCATCTCAGTCCGAACAACACCAATCACCCCAGTCATCACACCGTTCCTCTCTCGACCTAGGAGCTCTAGCTCCACTAAAGCTGGAGCATGAACCTCCAGCGACGAGACTCCTCGGCAAGTCATCTCTTCATCGGCTGTACGATCGAATCGGCCAACACGACCCACGGCAGACATTCACCGAGTTCCGCAACGAAGTAGACTCGGCATCTCTAGCCACGACTGACACCGACTCGGAGTACGAAAGCTGTTTGCTCCCATTCTGTGGAGCCCTACCACCACAGTCCGGAGAATCCTCTGCAACCGCCTCTACTTCTCCATCACTGTCCCCCTCTCCGCCTACCAACCACGAACCCCAGTGGTTGCCTCTTGTGGTTGCACGAGTTGTATCGAGCAAGGCCCTCAAAGCATATCGGGCCTTGAAGAAGAAGTTTTCTCGGTGATTCTGAGAGAAGGGAATTGGTAACTACATGGTCTGTGTTGGACCATGTACCCCGTTCATATTATTGTCTGTTGTCGCTAGCACCCAACCAAATTGTCCCAGCAGGGAACACGGGAAGCGAACAGGGGGTACTCTTTCCAGCTGGTTGATTTATCCCAAAGGGTTTTAACCCGGTTGGTTTTAACGAGGCCCCAACTTATGTATATCACACCAATTTGTTTGTTTTGTATGGGAATGTTGATTTTGTCCCATGTTGATACCCTGTACGCTTTGGATTCTGTCGGGAAATAAATCCATTCCATGTTCCTCCATCTCAATTATGAAACTGTAGGAATGCCCATCTATTCGTAGATGGAGTTGTTGTTGAAGTTGGAAGTGTAGATGATCGGATTGTATAGATAGAAGGCGGTCGGCCCACCTGCCCCATGTTATCTCGGCAGAGTTGCCTCTCCACCATAAAGCCACCGTGAACAGCTGCGGCCACAGGGCATCATCAACAACACCTCCCCTCGACCCAATTCTTCCACAACAGTAACAGTCAACATGGATCCCTTTTCTGCAGAGGGCGGTAAGCCTCCCACATCCTTCTCCAGCTCCGATCGACGCTAATCCAGCTTCCTCGCAGAGCTCCTCAACATCCACAGCGCCTTCCACTCAGGACAATACCAGAATGTGATCGACTTCGAGACCGCCGCACTCTCCCCCCGAGAACCAACTCCCCGCTCAAGTCCTCAGACTCCGCGCCCAGATTGCCCTCGGCCAATTCGACGAAAGCCTCGCCGAACCCTCCATCGAAGAGGACAGCCCCGACCTGTCGGCCATCAGGGCCCTGGCCCTGCAGTCCTCCGGCAACACAGACGCTGCCCTGCAGCTTGCACAAGAACTCACCGAGAACTACCCCGAAAACAACACCGTGCAGGTCCTTGCTGCTACTGTGCTCCAGGCCCAGGGCCACAGCGAGGATGCGCTGACGCTGCTGTCCAAGCACCAGGGTAACCTCGAGGCGTAAGTTACCTTCGTCGCAAGAAGACTTCGATATAGCGGAGCATCTTAATTTGACACTCTATCTATATTTTAGCGTTTCCCTTATCGTCCAGATCCATCTCCAACAAAACCGGACCGATCTCGCCGTTAAGGAAGTTCAGGCTGCCAAGCGCTGGGGTCAGGATTCGTTGCTGGTCAACGTTGCCGAGTCGTGGGTTGGCTTGAGAGTTGTATGTTGATGAGAAACCTACAATCTATAATCCAATGGTGTATGAGTGCTGACTTGCGTGTTTCTGCTGTACAGGGCGGCGAGAGCTACCAGTCTGCTTTCTACGTCTTCGAGGAGCTTGCCTCCGCACCAGGTACCTCCGCACCGCTATCTATCGTCGGACAGGCTATCGCTGAGATCCACCTGGGTCGTCTCCCCGAGGCTGAGGCTGCCATCACCGCTGCTCTTGAGAAATACCCTACCGACGTGGAGTTGATTGCCAATAGCATTGTTTTGAATGTGTTGGCTAGCAAGCAGACTGAGGACCTGGAGTCGTATGTCGCCCCGTCGTGGCTCCGTTTAAACGAGTTAGTGAAATCGATGCTGACTTTATATCTCTCGTCTAGCCGGTTACAGCAGATCCAGCCCGCACACCCCCTTCTCGCTGATATCCAGGAAAAGAGCGAGTTCTTCGACACTGCGGCTGCTAAGTTCTCGGCCAAGGTCTCATCGTAGAATAATCTAAGTGCTGTCCCATTTATTTGTTGTTTTGTTTAATTCGAGTCAGGGGCAGCCTATCCTGTTTGTTTATGAAAAGACACGACCTATCTCAATCTTGCAATTGGTGCCATATTTGGATTCCTTATCTGTAATTTGGTATGAGACAATGGGAACAATAAGAACATGTTCCTATCCAACATATGCTTCTGCCCCAATACCATGTGGCAGCAAATAAATCACAGCCGAGCAGCCAACCACCCTCGCAACTCCGACCGAGTCTGAGTCTCCTCCTTAACCATAGTATAAAACGGCGCATTATGCACCTCATCAGCCCCAACAACAAAAGTAATATCCCCAAAAACCGACTTAATCTTTTTCACAAACTCCTGAATAGGCGAAAGCAAAATCTCATCCCCACCAGCAAGAACCAAAATCCTCTCCGTCTTAGCATCCCTCCACCACTCAGCCGGCGCATTAAACGGCTCATTCCAATTATCTGCCGGTCTATCCCCGCGGTAAGCATCAGACCACCTCGTCAAAACCGCCGGCGTGAGAATATCCTTCCACAGATTATCCTTCATCGACGGCCACTCCGTACTAAAGTTGATCCAGGGTGCATACGTAAAGACGCCCGCTAACGGCGCCGACAGTGTCAGCGGCTCGATCTCCGCGTGCGGGTGAGATACATGCAGCAGCGTCGCTGCAGTGAGGTTCCCGCCTGCGGAGTCTCCGCCGACAATCACGTTAGCCGGTGAGCGGCCCGTCTCGTTGATGATGTAGCGCAGGGCTTCGACGGCTTGGCGGAGCTGCGTTGGGTATTTTGCGTGTGGGGTTAGCGTGTACCGTAGGAAGAAGACGGCTAGATCGTGGCCGGTTTCGTTTAGGGCTTTTAGCATCTCGTGCCAGAACTCGAAGTAGGCTGGGATAGCGGGCATGGCGAAACCGCCGCCTGTTTTTGTTGGTTAATTTCTTTCTTTTTTGCTTGTATTTGTGGATATACGCAATGTTGTGATTTGGATGGGAATTTCCCCCGCGTGTTACACATATTACACAATCGAGATTGGGGACGCACCATGGTAATATACGATCACGTTCTTGGCGTTCTTGTTTCCGATCCAGTGGCCCTCTGTATTGTGTGGGAGTGTGACGGTATCGGGTTGAAGACCACGCTTCTTCATGATGGTTTCGTAGGATGCTGAAGTTGGGGGGAAGAGGTACCTGTGCGACAATATCAGGTCAATTGATTGTCCATTCTTATTCTTTTGCTTTCTTCGGATTTATATGTATAATAATTGGAGAGAGAGAGAACAACATACTGTGTCTGCCGATCCGACCTTCGATCAGAGAGTCTCCGAATCACAGCGGCCAGGATGTGGTGATCGTAGCGTTTGGGGCTGTCTTTACCCCGGAAAACACCAGTAATGGCAGCATACACTGTGCTAGCGTACATTGATAGATGTAGGAATGGGATATCTGCTTTTTCCCAGAAGCCAAGCTGGGGGACATTTTGATTGGACGACATTATAAGAGTGATTGAAGCTCTTAAGTGGAAAGGGGAGGTGAGTCTCGGCTTTATACCTACAACATAGGTAACCTGCTCAATCTCCCCCGCTCTTTGGATGGGGCATGCAGGAACTGGAGCCGCCGGCTGTTGATTGGTTGTGCTTCGATCCGATCCACATCGTGATATCCGAGGTCCCGCCGAGGTCTTCGAAGGTATTGCTTTAGGAAACTTAGCTCATCAATGGCATTTCAATGGGATTTTGTCTAGCTTGGGTATGATGGTATTAGGGATTCAACTTACTTTGGCATATAAAAACGAAATAACAGGAATATTCTATAAAAATTTAAACGACAAGACTTGGGCGGAGGCACATTGAACAGTTGACGAAGATATTATACCAATCTGATGTACACACCTCTGTCAATGCCTCTAGTATATCCGAGAATTTTGCTTGAAACAACGATGGCACTATAGGAGATAAACTTACGAGCCATAAGATATGTATACTGGTCGAAAGCATTAACAAACTGGATGAAGGGAATTCGAATCCAATCAATTCATTTGTGCAAAGGTCGGTTTCTTTGGAGGCCTTTTGGCACAATATGTCCGGGATATTAGGTGGTCGAAACTACAGCCTGAACACTTCCAAGTTTGTCTTTTGTCTTTTGTCATTGCATTGCGTTGTTTTCGTAATTTTCTTATTTTGTTATTTCACATCGGAACACCATCGTATGTCCCATGTGTACCTCATAGGTTTGCGCCAATCTCAGAACGGCGTGTTTCATCTTGACGCCACAGATTAGAATAATGACAACTTAGTTACCATTGACCTAGTTTTCCTCACCAGTCGGGGCCAATTCACAGAATGCCTTGTAGGTCGTAAAGACATCATCATCGCCCTCACCGCTGCCGGTGTTCTCAATCACACATTCAGCGGCAGCGCCGACGAAGAAAACGTAGCCCTCCTGGACCTCCTCGGTCTTATTGCCGACAGTGATCTTGCCCTTGCCGCGTGTGCAAATGAAGATACTGGGACCTTCGATCGGGTCGAAAGTGGCCTTGGCGCCGGTCCGGTTCAAGTCGGTCTTGATGACGCTGAACTCGTCGATAGGAGGGTCGTAGAGCATGGCGGACGAGGCGCTAGAGTAAGCAGTGGCGTTCAGGATGACATACGGGTAGTCTGTTGCCTGGATCTTCTGCTCCTCAATTGGTGCGTAGGAGTAAGTCAGCATCTGGGTGAGGGTATCAACGTCCTTGAATTTCGGAGTAAAACCGGCTCGCACAACATTATCAGATGACGCCATGCATTCGATGATATCACCGGAGATATAAGCGTGGATGTCATCTGCCTTCAGGAACATACCCTCGCCAGGCTGCAGCTTGACGAAGTTGAGGAAGAAAAAGATGAACAGGCCGATGTCGTTCGGGAACTGTCCGTCCAGACGCTTGGAAAGCGCAGCCAGCTCGGCGGGGTTGGTAGGGTTCGTCTCCACTTCACCTGCTAGGGTTGCAAAGCTATCGGGGCTGTTATCCGCAGCCGAGATAAGGGCCTTGCAGGCTGTCTCTATCTTCTCGGATGAAGACTCCATCAGAGTGGTGAAAAGGGATTGTAGCGCTTCCTTGTTCTTTTGGATGACGGCAGGATCCTCCGAGTCCTCGTTACCCTTAACAAGCTTCTCGAACTCACTCGCTGCCTGGTCACCAACAAGAGTGCGCAGAGGCTCCACAGCCTGGAGGAAATGCGTGATCTCTGCGAGCGGACGGAAGCCACACACACCCTCGAACGGGGTGATGGCAATGGTCATTTCGGGCTTGTGATTGTCATCTTAAAATTAGTTAGCCATGTTTCCGGGTGCTCGTTTATTGGATGTCATCCCAATTATCACTCACCGGGATAGTTCTTTGGGTCCCGGGCATGGAGCTGCTCCGCAAGCTTCTTGTTGGGATGGGCCTGGATGCTGAGCGCTTTACGGATGGAAAGCACCTTAAACAGGAACGGAAGTTTGCCTCCAAATCGTTCGCTGACATCCGTCGACAGCAGCGCCTGGTTATCCTGAACCATGTCGAGGAGGGTACGCTGAGTCTCCACATCTTTAGAGGGAAGAGACGGATGTGTGCCCATCCAGAGCTATGAATTGTGAGCCAATTGCCTTCAAGAATTGCACTTAGGCTCTCACTTACTTCGGCATAGGGCTTGTTGGCCTCAACCGCAAAATCCGGGGCGGCTGTTGTGGCCGCATACTTTGCCGCGGCCGACTCTTGACCGACCTTGCCTATGACGGGGTTAATCAGTGCGGGGAACACAATATCGCAAGTGGTACTAGCTTACCCCAGTCGTAGCTATTGACACCTAAAGATCGATATATCAGCGGATGTTTCGTCTTCTAAACATCTCCAAACTTACCACATTGTAGCCGAAGTAGTGGGACCTGCATATTGAAATGTATGTTTGGGGAAAAAGCGGAGGGTCAACCAGAAACTTGGGATTGGAAATACCCCGCCAAGCCTTCGGTGAGAAATGTTGGACAGGATCAATGGATTTCAATCTTATGACACACGTTCAGAGCTTTCTTTATAGGGAAGATTGGTCTGACTTATTTCACCGAGATGGCCCTTTTTTTTTTGTTTCTGGGATTTACGGAGTATCCCAATGTGTCACGGAATGCCGAACGAGGTACTTCCGCAACCGTCCTTTTAGTTATAACCAAAAAAATATACAGTCGCATTAAGACAGTATAGTTCAAATAAATTCAACAGGCTTAAATTCTTACCAATATACCCATGGAGAAGACCAGAACTAAGATTATACAAATGTCAACGTCAATTACATCCACAATCTCATGTCCAAAAGTAGTTTAGCGTATGATCCCCGACCGCCCGGAGGACGGAGCCCTTATCACCGCATCTCCAACCCTTTGAATTGACAACTTGTTGCTTCAAATCTAGAGTTATCAATACCCTGGGGTTCTGGTCAGCAATAAGCTGTTCATACCCTTCACACATTCCTTACCCTGCCTGGTTGGTAAACGGAGGATGTCTCGCAACCGCCCCCGACCCAGAGACAACGGCTTTGGCAATAATGAGGAATTGGAGCTTTGGACCAAGATCTGCCAGGATATTCGAAAATCTAAGGAGAAGTTTGATCACCAGAATGAGTTGTCTGTGCAGATTAAAACGTTGGTAGACAAGATCTCGCATGATGGCAACCGTGAGTACCCCCCGCACTAGATCCATCGGCTCTATAGCCGACACCACAAAGCTCCAATATGCGCGTCACTTGAAATTACTTGGAACAAATTCAAGCTTATTATCAACCACATATACTAACATCGCACTGCCAAGCAGAACCAACCATGGCCGAACACGACCAACTCGACAGCTGGCTCCGCCTGAGCCAGAAGCTCAGTGAAGACGAGCGCTCGATCATGCAGGACGAGCCATGCGATGTAATCAAAAATTTAGAACTGCTCACTGCATTGCGCAAGGCATCTGAGGCTGAAGCGCCTCCAAATCGGTCCGCATCGTTCAACAAGTCTCGCAAGAAAAGAAATGAAGTCGAAGGTTCGGTGACCGACTCCCCCAGTGCCTCGGGGGCTGACAAGACCGCACGCTCAAAGGGGACCGTCCCACGCAGCGCAAGCGTCTCGTCGAGCACGCAAGCCCGCGAAGGGGGCCGCCAGGATAACGTCATGGTCAAGATCGAGGAAGGGCCGTCGGAAGGGACCAAGGGCACCGTCGCAGAGCGGAGTGGGTTGCTGGTGGTTGGGGCTCAGGTTGTCTTCAAACACAACAAGAATAAACAAGGTGTTGAGGGCGAGGGGATCCAATGCATAATAAAGGCTGTTACTGGCGATGGGCCGAAGAAGCGGTAAGTGATATTAGGTCGTTTACGTTTCGTCTCAATTTACATTGACTGACGCGCGTCATGTCTGATCCCAGATATGATGTGCAAGACCCCGAGCCGAATGAGAATGGTGAGCAGGGAGCGGTTTACAAGACTACGGCTGCCTCTCTCATTCCCATTCCTCAGCTCAGCACCCATTTAGCTGCGTACCCGGCTGGCAAGCAGGTCCTTGCGCGATACCCGGACACCACTACCTTCTATCGCGCCGAGGTGATGGGCGCACGGAAGGACGTCTATCGCCTCAAGTTCGAGGGTGAAGAGGACGATAAAGAGATGGAGGTCGACCGGCGCTTTGTGCTGGATATTCTGGGCAAGTAATCTCAAGCTGTTTCTATGATCTGATGTGATGATGATACCATTTAAGCGCGGCGCTATCTGGAGTTCGAAGGCCTACCATGGATATGGAGTGCTTTCATCTTGACTAGATACTTTAGTTAGAAAGAACAACGTCTTTTTTTTGAAGCTATGATTATTTCTGTTCTTGGCTTAGTGGCGGGATCTACATGGAAAAAGCCGGGGTTGAATGGAGAACTTCCAGATGCCTACAATATAAGTTTTCTATAACACTTCGCGAAAGCTTATATACCCCGGAAGACGATCTGCTAGCCTGGTCTCTATCCATGGGAGTCTGAAAAAGTTTGATGGCACATACTACCTAGGTACCTTTCTCTCTTGACGAATATAACTATACAAGTATGATCTGAGGTATGGTTTCCATGTCTTTCAAAACGGTCAGAATATTCAGAGCACTATGGATATACCTATGTCGCTGGTATCTATGCGACTTAAATACTGGTGGCGTGATAAAATGCCGCGATTGTGTATCTTTTTCTCTCCCGATGTCGGCTGTAAATTGTTAGATGGATGCATATAGGTGGAAGTGAGAACAATATTCAATGGGTTGAATTTGGGCCAAGGAAAAGCCATTCATTTCTTAGAACAGTGTAATTATAGATCCAACTAAGCCTGAAAAACTTATAAAATGCCCTACCAGTAACTAAGTACTTAGTTAGGTGGAGGCCCAGAAGAATGTGCTAGAGTAAGCGGTGACATATAGATGACTCAGCCTTCTTCTCCTCATGCCGAGGGAGGATAGCCGGGGCATAGTCTACTTCGCAATTAAAACTTTACATTGAACAAACAGATTTCGTTTTGTATTTCCGTCCAATTAATGCACCCGTGCTATTCAATCCCTACCCCTGCATACTCGAGCTTCTGCAGCGAGCCTCACGCGTCACAAATTCCAACTACCCCGCCTCTCCGCCGTCGCAATGACCGACCTACCGGCCCACGCCTCACCAAAACTTCCCCCGCGTACGCTGCCGAGCAGATCAGATGGACAATCAGATGATTCAAGTCAGGCGGGCATCACAGCAGGCGAACAGACCCCGGCCCTGCCGGATTCATTGCTATCGCCCGCATTCACCCCACCTGCAACCCCCGGCGGCACATTGAACTTGGATTTAAGTCCCACAGCAGTCCTTCACCAAACCCAGGCAGCAAATATCGACCATAAGAGCCAGGGCACTAAAGGCCCCAAATTACTCCCGCGGCTCCCAGTAGTGGAATGTATTGTGCGGGCGCGAATCCCCACAACTAATGGAGCGGAAATGTTCTTGCACCTCTACCACAATGATCTGGACGGAAAGGAGCATTTGGCAATTGTATTTGGAAACAATATTCGCAGCCGGAGCTTGGACAGCGTTCGGCCGGGGGAGACCGAGATGGACCGAATGATCCGCGGCGCGTACGTTGGGAAATTGCACCCGGGCCGAGTCAGCAGCCGGTATGACGACGACCTGGCCGGGTCAGCCTCCACGTCAAAGCAGATCGAGCCGCCGCTGGTACGAATTCATTCGGAGTGTTATACGGGAGAGACGGCGTGGTCGGCGCGGTGCGACTGCGGCGAACAGCTGGATGAGGCGGCGCGCTTGATGTCTTTCCCCGTTGAGGATCTTGCCTCTGATGCGCCTCTAGAGGTCCAATCCCTCTCCTCACATTCGACGGGTGGTGTTATTGTTTACCTGCGTCAGGAGGGTCGTGGAATCGGTCTTGGCGAGAAGTTGAAGGCATACAATCTCCAGGATCTCGGGTCGGATACCGTTGAGGCAAACCTTTTGCTCCGCCATCCGGCTGATGCTCGAAGCTATGGACTGGCCACGGCCATATTGGAAGACCTTGGTTGTGGTGTGGATGCCATCCCAGAGGGAATCCGTCTACTCACCAATAACCCCGATAAAGTCCGCGCCATTGAGGGCCCCAATCGGGAAGTTCTTGTAAAAGAGCGGGTGCCGATGATCCCATTGGCTTGGCGGACTGGCGGTCAGAAAGGAATTAAGAGCTCTGAAATTGAAGGATATCTTCAAACTAAGGTATGCTTGTAAACTGTTTCCCAGTTTTGGGTTGATATTAATATGCCTGCTTTGATAGATCTCGAAAATGGGTCATATGATCCAATAATCCCTTGACCCTTGTCGTTTTGAACTTCCTCCCCCATCATCATTCCCCTTTTCATCTGGCATATCCTTTCTTTCTTGCATTGGAACTTACAAAAGCCTGTGTATATGATCGACACGACCGAATATTTTTTTCTCTTTGTGCATAATCTTGATCCTTTGGGCTTGTTCCAAAGTTGTGTATGGCGATGATGCTCTGTATATTTTTTTTTTTATGCTTCAATGCTTCATGTCCATCACCAGCTTCTCCTAAAGAATTGGAGTTTTAGTCCGTAGATGTATAGTATTTGGAACAAAGATACATTGTCTGTTTATCGTCAATAGTCCATTGAATCTGATAGTCCCCACTGCCGCAGACATTCTTGACCCACATAGCATACCCATGTCTTCAAGCGTTCCCCAACTTCCGTTCTTCATTTCCCTAATTTGAATGGCCAATCTTAGCGCGTTTACAAGGCAATGGCCACCCGCGCTACAAACGCCAATGAGCATGTGGCGCCCTCGCCCGACCTGCCTGGATTACCTGAACGTTCCCAACCTACTCCCCTCAACAGACCCGAAGACTCGCCAATTCCCCCCGAGCGGCCTCGATAGACGTGGATGGACTCTTGGACAATGGTACAACATCAGGACGCAAACGCAAGCTAAACAGCATGTCATCAAGAGGTGTCGCCAATCTCACTCCCGATCAGTTGGCCAAAAAGCGGGCCAACGACCGTCAAGCGCAGCGTGCAATTCGAGAAAGAACCAAGGGCCACATAGAAGCTCTGGAGCAACAGGTCCGGGACCTGTCATCACAGAAACCCTACCTTGATCTTCAAGCAGCTCTAGGCGAGAATGGGAGGATTCGGTCGGAGAACGCGGAGCTCCGCCAAGGGCTTAAGGCAGCAATGGACATTCTCCAACCATTGCTCGCTAGGCCAGAACTATCAGGTCAGTTGCGCATCTCGATAAAATTCAACTCTCAGGCTGATAATGATAGATGCACCTCCTTCTCTAGCTATACCCAAATCTATTCCGCCTTCTTCCCATACATCCCCAGTGCCAGACACCGATCGCCTCACCCCAATTCCAGGCGAGAAATCATATGCCGACTCCCTTGCCAGCCTTGATACGCCTTCTCCGACTCATTCTGCACCCACCCTCGGGAGTCGCCGCAACAGTACCAATGGAGGTGCTCCGTCGGTCTCTCTCCGTGTCGCGTGGGACTCGCAGCGCCATAATATCACACACGGCTTGAACCTCGGCTCCGATGAGCGTCTAGGGTTTAATTTCCTTATCGATGGCTCGCATAGTGTTCCTAAAGTCGACCGGCTTCACGGCAGCAGCTCAGAAACCCTCCAATATTCTCAGCTAGATCCTCCGGCACCAGTATACCCACATCCCTTGGCTACTGCCTCTGAACCTGGGCCACCTGCATTTGCCGCTCCGATACAAAACTTACCAGCGACATGTCCTTTAGATAACATTCTTTTGGAATTCCTTCATAGCCGGCAACGCGAGGCGGCTCAAGGCATCCCGAGACAAAAATTAGCCGGGCCACCGTACCCGAGTGTCTCCTCGTTGCTGAACCCGGAGAGGAGTGTCTACTCCCATCCAGCCTCAAAGGTTTTCACAGATATCCTGCGCACCTTTCCAGATATCTCATCTCTGCCGGTGCAGGTTGCCGTGCTCTACGCCATGTTCCTCCTCATGCGTTGGCAGATTTACCCTACGCAAGAGAACTATGAGCGACTCCCAGAGTGGCTAACCCCGACCCCAACCCAAATTCTCCATCCACACCCTGCTTGGATGGACTATGTTCCCTGGCCGGCAATGCGTGACAGGATTATTACAAATTATCAGAACTACCCGTTCGAGAATTGGTTCATTCCATTTACAAGTGGGATGAGGGTCAATTGGCCGTATGAGGACACGGACTGTTTGTTGTCAGCTGGTGACTCGGACGAGCTGGTAATCAATCCGGTCTTCGAGCGGCATATGAGGAATTTGTCCAATTGGTCATTGGGGACTTGCTTTGCGGAGACTTATCCCTCTTTGGCAGACACCGCACGAATCAAGCCGACAACACAGACAACACAGCCCAACACCCCGTGCGGAGCAGACCCGCCAAGGGACTACACGACTACTTAAGCAAGCTTTCTTCCAACCACTGCTCTATCTCTACCGAGTTGAACTTGGCATATATATATACATTCTTTTTCATTCCGCGACTACTCCTTGGAGAGGAAACCTCGGATTTTAGCGAGTGAAGTTTTTTAATTGGCTTTTGGGCGGGTATAAAAATTTTCTTGAGCGGAGTCCCAATACAAGGGCAAAAGGGCAGAAGCATGTGAGAAGGGCCAAAGGTCACCTCACCTGGTCATATACGGCGTTGCCAATGAATGGTGTCTACAGGGACCATCTCGGCCTGGACCTTTAAACGAATACAAATCTTCAAATCAATAGCTACTCTGTATCTTATGGGGCCCATCATTTTGACTTTACTCTTTCCTGCTCTTCTCATTCCAAAACTCCAGACCAGCCTTCTGGCGTAGCGTCCCGTACATTGCACTGCTGTCCAGGCATTCTCCGCCATATTTTCTCGCGGCCTCCATGTTAGCCCGAGCAATCTCAAGCCCAGGAAGCCCAACACCCTGCTCCTGGGCCATCGACATAGCATGTCTAGCATCCTTAATAGCAAGAGAAACCCCAAAGCCAGGGCGGGAGTCCAGGGGCGGCGCATAAGCCCCTGTAGTCAATCTGGAAACAAAGATAAATATGAAGAGCCGGAATGCCAGCACAGAAACAATCTTGTAACACACCTCTTAGAATACCCTCCCGCAACAGGACCAAAAGCCTCACCAATGAGCTCCTCCATAGGACCAGTTCCAAGCCCGGTCTTCTCAGCAAAGACCTGAGCCTCACCAACAGCCTCCATCATATTCACAGTAACAATGTTACCCGCGATTTTCAGAAGCGAGGACTTGGTAGCATCCTCGCCGCAATCAATCACGCGTCGACCCATCACATCTTGGATCAGAGGTTTGGTAGCATCAGTCGCACTCTTAGGACCACCAATAGCAAAAACAAGCTTGCCATCCACGGCGATCGGGTTCCCGCCGAAGACCGGCGCTGCTACGTACGATGCACCCTTGCTTTTCAGCTCCGATACGGCCGAGCTTACGGTCTCGGGATGCACTGTTGAGCAGTCGACGAAGATCTTATCCTTCAGGGAGTGGCTTGAACCCATCGCGGTAGATAGCAGGCCTTGGAGCACTGAGTCATTGGAGACCTGGGAGGGGCTTTAGTTGCATTGATATGTATCCTCTCGGTAGAATCGGCTTACCATGGTGAAAATGATTCCACATTGAGACACCAGCTTCTCGAAACTGGGTTCTGGAATTGCTCCTAGCGCTCGCAGGGGTGATCCGCGCGACATCGTGCGGTTCGAGTAGATCAGGCTGGTAGCCTTCTTCGCCGCTATGTGGCGCTGCAGGTTGGAGGCCATTGCTAGGCCCATGGACCCGAGTCCATACTGTGTTCATGGTTAGTTGTTTTGTCCATACCCATAGATGCTCTAGGGGTTACTTACCCAGCCGATTTGTGGCATCGTTGCTCGCTGTTTTCCGATTCTCGGTCACGATTTTATCTATAGACAACAACCTCAAGGATCGGGTAGAAAGGTTCAAGCAAAATTTGGCAGGGCGGAATCTACTTGAGCAGGGCAATGCGATCTTTGTATGAGTCCAGAGACGATAGGAAATGGTGGAGCGTGTTTCCCGAGGATATCGGAATCGGCCGACAGGAAGCTCTTCAGCGTTAGCAACGGCTTCTACTTTTATTGAGGATAAAGTAGGCTTGGTCTTTATTACTGTGGAGATATCATCCTCTCTCCCTATTTATATTCTATGCTTGGTGTGCCCTTGTAGTCAAGCCCCCGTGTATATACCCCTTAGTTAATGTGAGGCGTTCCACATGGACTATAGCCTGCGCATATATTGATTTCAGCATCATCCCATTACTTATCAAGACCTCAAAAGCATTATTTACACTCCAATTCATCATCTCTGAGCTTGTCTGGTGCAGGAATGTGGTGATGCGGTCACATACCGTCATGGCTGCGGCTCGCCCCCAGTTGTGGGGTGAATATCAGGTACGGTACGGTCACGTAAGTTATGATGCTCCGTCCGTCGTGGGCTCGACTTCAGACATCCCCAACACCTCCGCTCTCCCCTGAACCCTCCTATTTCCGCTCATCTTGGGAGTTTCCAAATAGAATACTAGTCTCGACGGTACTCTCGACTCCCAACCGTCGAATCCCCAATTCCTCCAAGATGGCGGAAATGCCCATTGGTACACACCGATCCCCCCCAGGCTACCGTGTCCCAGCTCCAAGCTAACAAGCTACTCCGCAGTCCTTGATGGAGGAACCGGCTTCCTCAAGGTCGGCTATGCCGCCCAGGTATGTCGCACGACCACTACAGTCCTTTTCTACTCTTGTCTAATTTATATTTCCTCGCCAGAACTTTCCAGAGCACCAGTTTCCCTCGATAGTGGGGCGGCCCATCTTGCGAACGGAGGAGCAGGGCGGCGACATCGTGGTCAAGGATATCATGTGCGGTGATGAAGCCGCCGCTGCACGCTCAATGCTCCAGATCAGCTATCCTGTATGTTTATCTCGGGGATTCTTGCCCTCGCCTGGTTATTCTACCCCGCCCTCCCCGCAAACCAGGCAAGTGTCTTGTGAATGCCTAACCCGTGCTGCTTTAGATGGAGAATGGAATTGTCAAGAAATGGGACGACATGCAACACCTATGGAACTACACCTTTTACGAGAAGATGAAGATCGACCCCACGGATCGCAAGATTCTCCTCACGGAGCCGCCGATGAACCCACTCAAGAACCGCGAGCAGATGGCCGAGGTCATGCTAGAAGGATACGGATTTGGCGGTGTCTATGTGGCGATCCAGGCGGTGCTGGCACTGTATGCCCAGGGTATGTGATGCAAGATCGTGAGTCCGGGATCAACACTGATGTCATGTTATAGGTCTGAGCAGCGGCGTTGTTGTGGATTCCGGTGACGGTGTGACACACATTATCCCCGTGTACGAGTCGACCGTACTCAACCACCACATTCGCCGCCTGGACGTCGCCGGCCGCGACGTCACTCGCAACCTGATTGCCCTCCTTCTGCGCCGCGGCTATGCGCTGAACCGAACCGCCGATTTCGAGACCGTCCGCCAGATCAAGGAGAAGCTCGCTTACGTCTCCTACGACCTCGAGTTGGACAAGAAGCTTTCTGAAGACACCACCGTTCTCGTCGAATCGTACACCTTGCCCGACGGCCGTGTCATCCGCGTCGGCAGCGAGCGCTTCGAGGCGCCCGAGTGCCTTTTCCAGCCACACTTGGTTGACGTTGACCAGCCTGGTATGGCTGAAATGCTCTTCAACTGTATCCAGGGTGCCGATGTCGATGTTCGCTCTAGTCTATACAAGGCCATCGTGCTCAGTGGTGGTAGCAGCATGTACCCTGGTTTGCCCTCTCGTCTAGAGAAGGAATTGAAGCAGCTTTGGCTCACCCGTGTACTGGGTGGCGACCCAGAGCGCCTGAACGTATGTCGAAGAAACCCTGGCAAAAATATAAGTACAACTTGGCTAACACCTTTCCAGAAATTCAAGGTTCGCATCGAAGATCCCCCTCGCCGCAGACACATGGTATTCCTGGGTGGTGCCGTGCTCGCCAACCTGGTTAGTCTTCTTTCTTTTCTTTTGACTGCGGTCCCTGCTAACACATTTTGCTCAGATCGCCGACAAGGAGGACATGTGGGTGAGCAAGCAGGAGTGGCAGGAACAGGGTGCACGCGCCTTGGACAAGCTCGGCCCGCGATGAACGCATTGTATTTAGCCGGTTCTTGGTCTGCTCCTTTTTTTCTCTGATTTCCTGCTTCGCATTGTTTGCAAGCCATGTTGCCCGGGTCTGTTTTTTTCCCCCTATCCTCTTTTTCCTACCTCCACCTTCCCCCTATCATTGTCGATATACTCCGTCCATCTTGTAGTTTCCCCTGTCTCTGCGCTTGCTTCCTACATCGTGCCTAGACTGGTCTGGCGCGGGTGGATTCGGGGCGTTCGTGACAGACATGAACGAAATATTTCCATCGGCTTTTTGTTGTATGCTAGGTTTGTAGGTAGACATTATGTACGTCTAAACTACCTAGGTAGCTATATGTACTTGGTTTCCTCTGCCTTTCCTATCTTAGCTGCCGCCGCTTTTATGAGGGCGCTTAGAGTCGGGCTCACTGATCGCTCTCTGATTACTCGGAGACTACTTAGAGGCATCTATTGAGCACTCAGTCTACGCTTAGACTATGCCCAAATAAGCACCTTGTCCCACAATATTATCTACTTTACGACCACTTTTTGATAGCCCTCAATTTTCATCATGCTCCTACGCCTTTCTCTGGCATAGTGCAGGACCTGACAACCCAGCCCATTTGGTGGGTAGGGTAGGGTTGGGCTATGGGCTCTATGAGCTATCCTGAGGTCTACACCTGAGGGCACAATGAATTCTAATAGTCGTCACCCGTCGACCCATAAAGATGCTCCCCTCGTTCCAGTACCTCAATTTCATCGCCGACTTCAATATATAATCCTGCTTCCTGCTCTTCGGCCCTCTTCAAGCTCCAATCCTCAGGAACACAATGCATGCCTAGATAGCCGAGTGCCGCTTTGTTTCCCATCTCGACCGTACGGTACTGCACCAAGGTTGTGCTTGGCTGTGGTTTGCCTCTTTTTTTCTGAGGAGGCGGGTTATCTGCATCAAAGGTGCCAGTCTCCGGGTTGACGTTAGGAATCGTGCATCGAGATGTACGACAAACAACAGAGAATGCCGGCGCAACACTAGCTCGAGGCCCAGTGCCGCCACTCTTTTGCAGGATGCAGTAGCGTTTCCAAGTCTCTTCTTCGTATGCCGGAGAATTGGTAATCCATATGTTTGCACGGAAACGAAGGGCATTCAGCGGCTGGTTTTCAGTGGGAAGGTGCGCGGACACAGCATGAACCGAGGACAAACTGTTGATGTTGATAGGTTGCTGATCCGTATAGCCATGCAGGGCCGGCGAACCAATGTATTTAAGTGGCGCAAGGTTCTTATCCGTACGGCTCAAGGTATCCGGCGTACATTTGAAAAGCGTGAGGCTTTGGTCTCCCGGTATCCCCAAAAACTTCTTTAGCTTGGGCAAAGCAGCTGCAATAGAAGGGATTCCGCTAATGTCGAGGCCCTTCGCATCACGATGATGGATGCCGAACGTTTTCATCTTTGCCTGGAAATCCTCCGTCTGGGCGGCCGTGATATGAAGAGGTACAATGAATGATAGTTGTGGTCGTGCGAAGGGATTCCATGTATGGAAAAATGTCTCAACCCGATTGGACCAACTTGGTAGGTCTGGGTCTTCGAATGTCACGACCACACACCCACCTGACTGCACTAGCGGGTCATGTGAATTGCTGTACTTATGAGGGAGCCATAACTCTGTCTTGATCTGGGACATGGCTGGTTTCTTGCGCTGGCTGATAAATCGCAATTTTGAGGCCGTGGGGTTTTCGTTGTTGACAGTTTCCGTTGCAAATGCAAAACATCTATCGTACATAAAGCCAGTCTTAGTGAGCAAGGCTCGATCCACCTCGACAGGCCCGCAAGACTTGATAGGATGAAGATATATTGCTTTAATGCGCGCTGGTCCCTCAATTCCAGCCTTCGGTGACAGGCCGAATTTAGGATCATATTGGTCTGCCATGTTGCTGGTAGTTAAGCCGAGCCTCTGTAGGTGTCTTAACCTCCTGCGTGTTGTATGGATATTCCCAGACTGTATGACAACAGCCAAGTGAATGCTTAACAGACATATCAGAGTTATAGCACCACGAATAACGAGAGGACCGTTCAGGGAAGTCTGAAGATATTGCAAAAGATGGATGAGCATATTTAAGAAAGATTGATAAGAAAGATTGATTTTGGGGGGTTTGGGGCCTCTTAAAGTGTGTGCGAGACTCGATATGGCGAGAAGCTCGGTAAGTGATGAATGCAAGTGCTGAAGCGAGAACTTCACATAATGACAAAAAAAAAAAAAAAGAAAGCAAACCCGATCGATACATATGAAATTTGGCCTTGGGGTTTGTTACAGGGCAGAACACCGCTTTTCCATTTCAGGAAGTTAATAGGAGTGGGTCTACCTCATGGCACTTCATTCCAAGGTTGTTAGTCGAGATAACATAATACCAAGGTAACTGTCTACCCTAAAGTCCCTATACCTAACTATATAGTACATCTTATATTATACGTATAATAGAAGGCTTCTTTCGTCTAATAAGGGAGTAAGATCCGATTGGTATATACGATAATACTCCGAGTCCTAGGCATACTACCAAAGAGACTCTTGATTTCTTCGAGGAGCTTAGGGTTATTATGATAGAATGGCCTACCTTTTTACCTGATTTAAACCCTATTTAGGAGGCATAGAACTAGATGAAGGATTATATTTAGAGAAAGTATAGGGACCAGCACTTTCCTTTATCGAAGCTTCGTGGTATGGTTTAGGAGGCCTAGGATACTATATAAGATAGTAAGATAGTAAGATAAATAGTAAGAAATTGAGAGTTAAGAGTAAGAATACTATATAAAATACTACGCTAATTGTGCACCAGTAAAAGTGAGTGGAGGTGGGTGAATCTTTATAGGGTAGACTGTTGTATTCATGATCATGTTTGCATACAGTCTTTCGTCAACATCAGCATACGACGCACAAACGCACAAAGGCATACCCATATGTACCCACTCCTCCTTCTCTTCAGCGAAAAAGCCTACCCACAACCCTGGGTAGAGACACATGTGTAAACTCAGGAAACCCGAAAATGCAAAATGCTGCACGCAAAACGCAACAGAATAAACGAGGACTATCACAACAGAAGGAGTAACGTGAAGAGAGAAACAAAGACCAAAATTAAAGACCAGTCAGCAATCAATCCCCAGACTAAGTCTCCACAGCCCCCGGCGAAACGGCCAAGATAACCGCGAGAGTAGCAATAATCAGCGAAGCAGCCACAAACGCCGTAAGTGCCACACTGCCCCGACTAGCCGGAAACTTCCCCCGAATAATCCAATACTGGCTTTGGAAGTAACGGTGGAAGCCGACAACAAGGATCAGAATTGAGACACCGATGAAAGTCGAGCCGAGGGGTTTGCCCACGCTACGAAGACGGGCGGATGCAGAGGAGACGTGGAACGCGGCTGAATCGTAGCCTGACGAGGCGAGATGCGGTGGTAGGATGCCCGAGTATGAGTTGGAGGTTGGGTCGAAGTATTTGGCGTTTGTGTTTGAGGCGCTGTTCAGACGGAAGAGTTGCGTTACTGCAATACCAATTGAGGCGAAGGCTAGGGAGGTGCGCATCCAGGCTAGGAAGGTTCGTTCTGTTGGAAAAGAAGTGAATGTTAGAGGGGTCCATGGGGCATTTTTATGGTAGGTTGTGTATATCGTACCTAATGCGAGGTGGTCGCGGGCTACACTGCCTTTGTTCTCTAGCTCGAGGCTGCCGTATCGATCTGCGAATTGACTATACCAGGACTGCTGGGGCTCGGAAGTCGAGACTTGGTTCGTTGGTTGCCAGGAATTATCACGGTTCGCATTGTTTAATTGGTGATCTTTGAGCTGGGAGGCGACTGCTTGGTCTGTGGACTGATAGTTGCGCCCCGGGGGACCGGCTGTGTTGATTGGGGTGGACTCGGTGGATTGGGAAGTAGTCTGAACTGGGTTCTGGCTACGTGCATGCTTTCGGGACGAGGAGCTTGAGTGGGACCGGGATCTGCTGAAGGAGGATGACAGGGTTGAATCTGCAGGCAAGCGTGACGATGAGTGGTTATTTTTCACTCCTCCAGACGTACTGGGACCTGTCGGAGGCGGCGCCGATGAGTCGAATGTATTCATTATGGCGTGCTAGTCCGCTGATCTCCCACAGGGGAATATTGTCCAATACGAGGTCGCTAGGACCAAGTTTATGCAGGGGCTGAAGGGCTATGTCTTTGGATGTCAACAGAGGATGAAAAATAGCTGTTCGAGATAAAATGTTCACGGGAATGGAAAACAATAGCTGTGTCTGGTATTTTGGAGCCTTGTCATCTGCATTTAATTTCACTCCTCCTCTTTTCAGAGTGCTGTGACCATCATGTGGCACATAATGTGACCTTGAGCAAAAGCGCGAAACGATGTGCTGATCTCCCGGTCACCTGACCAATCCGGGGAAGCGATCACATGCTCCACTCTAACCCACTTGGGCCAAGTGAAAGGTCCGAAGTGTTAGTGCGACTTGTAAAGCTTTGTAAAGCTTGATATGTTGATATACACATTGAACTAGATCATTACTTCTAGTCCTGTACCTACTCTAATCTTCATATATGATTAGACAATCTACCACCTCGTTCTCTTCCTCCCACTACGAAATTGCGTCATCCTCTATTTAAGGCAGGCGGTCAGTCCTGTGTTATGCTCTTTATCGACTTATCGACTTATCCAACTTATCAATTTCCTTCCCCCTCATTCAACCAACAGAATGGCAGAACAGACATCTTTACCATCTCCTACGGGGAAGGTCGATCTCTCTAAAAAACTCTCTGACTTGCGGTCAAATACCCGCAGGGCAAACCCAAACTCCCGAGATCTAACTCCAACAACCCCTCCTCTCCCTTCGCCGCCCGATCTCTCCGTTCACCAGTACCGGCATCCACACCGCCGCATCCTTTCCCCCAAAGACCATGAACTCTTCCTCTCATCCCCGACCTACAAACTTGTCCTAGCCTTCATCTTTGGGCTAACTGATTCCGTGCGGGGGCATTCTATCACCGACCTCCAGAAAACTCCTCAATCCGAATCCATCTCCAAGGTCCTCTCAATCGTCACTCAGATTCGTTCCCTCCTAGCCAAAAACCCGCCAATCGACCAGGGTGGTTCTCGATTCGGCAATCCTGCCTTCCGAGCGTTGTGCGACGATGTAAGCGCGCAGAGCGCATCATGGCACACCAACATTCTTGGGCTGAAAGACGCTGGCGCAACAGAAGAAGCTTCGACATATTTAATCAACTGCCTGGGATCACAAGAGCGGATTGACTACGGCTCCGGTCACGAACTCAACTTCATGATGTGGCTGCTATGTCTGTACCAGCTCGGTCTTCTCCCCGCCAGCGACTTCCCCGCCGTCGTGATCAAGGTCTATGTCGAGTACATGCATCTCATGCGCGAGATCCAGTCAGCTTACTATCTTGAGCCTGCTGGATCGCACGGTGTCTGGGGTCTGGACGACTACCATTTCTTGCCGTTCTTGTTCGGAGCTAGTCAACTTGTCGGGCACCCATATATCACTCCCTTGGGTATCCACAACACGGCTACTTTGGACGAGGAAGGTGATCATTATCTCTATCTGGATCAGGTCCGTTGGGTCGAAAGTGTCAAGACTGTCAAGGGACTGCGTTGGCATAGCCCTATGCTGGACGATATCTCTGGTTCTAAGAATTGGACCAAGGTTGAGAGTGGTATGAAGAAGATGTTCGTTAAGGAAGTACTAGGGAAACTCCCTATCATGCAACACTTCTTATTCGGTAGTCTCCTACCTGCTGCTGAAGACATGTCCGATCCTTCTGAGGCAGATTCTGAGCATGACGGTCATGACCATGCCCATGGCCACGACCATCCTCACGAGAGCGCAGATTGGTTCGGTGATTGCTGCGGCATCAAGGTACCCAGTACTGTGGCTGCGGGCGCTGAGATGCGTAAGCGTATGGGCGGATCGAATCTGCGCCCAATTCCTTTCGATTAAGGCCTCAGATGGGAATCTCGGACATGTCAACAAAATAATGAATCAACATGACTAGCGTATTAGAAAATGTTGAAACCGATAATCTCCATATAATTCTAGTTACTCGAGCAATTTGCTTTCTACTCCTCGTAATCCTAAAGTGCCGCCTGATCAAGCCCTGTCGATTTCAACCTGTAATCTCACTTATGTACATACACGACACAACGGGCTACCACACTTCTTTCCACTGTGTTCCAACCCCAGAAATCCGCTACCGCCATGTTACACTTGCAGTCCCCGTAATTCCAGAGCAGCCTTTTGGTACAGTATAGCTCCGGTTAGGATTACTTTCCCAAGTAATGGTACCGTCTGACCCTTTCTTGAAGAACTTATACTCAAAAGTGGTACCAGCGGGGAGATCGATACTGGCAGTCCACAATGGGTTAGACGTTGTGTATGACCCTGCAGATAGGGCGATCGCCGACGAGGTAGACCAAGAGCCCAACTGGCTGATTGATCCGGTGACGAAGACATTCTGTCCATATGATGTGGTCGCCAACTCCTTGAAGGTTACCGGGACGGTGGTGGCGGTAGTAGCACAGGGTGTAGTAGATGTGATGGTGCTTGTCTTGCTTGTCGTAGAAGTTGCAGGGCTAGTAGTCGAAGTTGACCCTCCCCCCGTACCCCCAATAGCAATATCAGCACAGTTGAGATAAACTTGGCCCGTTTGGAAAGAGTTCCACCGGAAGCGCAACAGCGTGTGGGCCGAGTCATAGTCTGGGATTTTGATTTTCTTCGTAACTGTGTAGCCACCGGCGATAGTTGTCTTGCAAGAGTTTAATGGAGCGCCATCCACGCCCTGACAGCCGCGTTTGCTGTCGGCACTGAATGCATTGCAAGTGAACCAGTCATTGCGCCAGCATGCTTGACCAGCAGTGCAGTCAGGACTGTAACCACAGGTCTGGCCTGTGACATCTGTACATTTCAATTCACCCTCCAGGAAACAGTCTTCGGCAGCTTGTTTCTCGGCATTGGTTGGAAGGTAGTTTGGGTCGAGAAATAAATCGACTAGAGCCTGATTCTGGCAGATACCGTAGGTAAACATGCCACCATGGTCACCATTGTGGTCGACACACCATTGCACATCGACGATCTGGTTTGCAGTATATGTGGCGACGACAGAATTGCCCCAGTGAGCGCTGGGCTGGTTATAATCAACACTAACTCGAGCATTGTAACCACATGGTCCACTTCGGCCAACTTGGGGTCCTTCCAGATCCGGCCAAGGAGCGACTGGTTCAAGGATGGAACATTCTGGGCAGGTATCAATGCCAGCCTAATAATGTTAGCCTAGCGTATTATATCTATGAATTCATTGTCTGAGATCATACCTCAAATCCAAGTCGAGTACGACTTGATGGAATGGTCAGGTAACCATGAGCATTGACTGAGGATAACAGACCTGCTAGAGTCAGAATAGAGGCTGCCTTCATCTTGGATATACTGTTTCAAAGTTCTATGGACTGGACATAAGCTGCTCGACTGTTGAAATCGAGCGAAACATCGCCATTTTATATATGTATTTCCCATAATTCTTCCTCGATATCAGCCATGTCAGACTCCTGCGCTTCCGAAATTGCCGTCGGCTTGGAAGTCTGAGAATGTATGAGCATTGTCTTGGTAGGTATATATCTTCATAGGCGTATTTTATTTTGTGGTGTGAAGCCCGATAACTGTCCGTTAGCCGCTAGGGAAAGGGTATGCAAGCGTCAACCTCTTAGTCGAATTTCTTCAAGCCTCGACAAGAAAAGCCGATAAATCCCCGCTTCCCTCTCATGTACTAATAGGGTAATCAGCATAGTTAGCCGACGGCAGTGTTCGGCACTTCCGTTTCTTCGGGACATTGGGACATTCGTAGTTAATCCACTTACAATCAAGGAGTACAATTAGAAAAGGTGAATGACCTAGAGTTAACGTCCAATTCTCCAAGTATGTTTGCTTACTGATCTTTCTCCCAAGGCCCTAGCATTTCCAAGGCAAGGTGGCATACACCCACGTCTTACTTCGCCCCTACAATATATTATGATTCTTCACCATTGTGCCCCCTCCTAGGCCCTCCTAGGGGACGCCCAATTACGCCACGGGCGTTGACATATACCACGCGCACCATAAAGAAGTCATGCGCGCCGGTTTTCACCTAAATTACCTTGCTATCCGTGTATTTTATCTTACTTTTTCACCAGATGTCTCTAAGTAATCAACGAGGGACCAGTGTGTCTGAGGTCAGACCGAACATCACTCAGTAAGCCGACTCTGAGCACCTCCAAAAGAGAAGACAGCTCAAGTAAATAGGAAATACACTAACTACATAGGGGTGCCTGCATACGTGCGTACTTGATTTCTTCTGCCACTGCATCGTCTTCCGTTTCCGTTCTAGGGCTTATGTCTTATCGCTATTTGTTCACCGAGTTAGATCTATCAGGGGAAATCTATTGAAGAGACCTTATATCGAGTCGACCGGAAGTTGTTCGTATCTTTTCTTTGAATAGCTCGAATACTTCAGCTAAAAAGGGGACCACCGATTTGAACACTTTCTAGATATGACTTGGTCTTGGAGGTTTCTTGTTTTGTGAGATGGTTTCCATAATAGGCTAAGAAAAATAAGAAGAAAGTAAGAAAACCGAAGGAATATTATATTAGAGTCGGCCTATGCTAGGTATATTATTCAATTTGCATGTCTAGGGCAAGGAGTCCATGGCTCATCTGTAGTGGTTGTAAGATACGAGAGGTACCCAGCCTTTAATAGAGTATATAACTTTTATTGGTCTATCCCATAATTCCTCCCTGCTTGTCCATAGCATACTAACATCTCTTTTATTGTCTTTTCTATATGTAGTTTTGAATTAGAGAGCGTATGGTGGTAAGCTCCCGCACTTTCAATAGACAAGGCCACGCTACCCTGTTAGGCCCACTTCTGCAGTCTTGGATGAAGAAAGAAATGTCCCCGCCGGAGATTTATCCCACTAGTTCTGGACCGGGAAAAATACTTCGAGCCAATAAGTGACATGAGACACTTGGGATAGTCTTCGTGGGGAAGTACCTTCAGCATACATTCACACGCTTTAATCCGGCTGTATGCACAATCTACATTAAACATACATTCATGTGTAGTTTACAAGTTTACATTGGACAAGGTAGTGTATGTTCTGACTTGTTGGCAAGAGATAGAACATATTCATATGGTTTCTAACCCTTCCTAAGCTCACTACACATCTCACATCTTCAGGGCGCTAAAGCCCTAAACTTCCGGTTCAGGCGGCACAATTTTATGGCTAAGCTTGTCTGCTTCCAGTCCAATGGCCATTCAATTTGATTGCAAGAAAGGGAAAAATCCCGGTGGCACAATCTTAGTGCTACTACTATGATGCGGGGTGCATTCAACACAATCCTCAAGGCTCTCTCTCCCCAGGGCCATCCTTGTAACATATGTAAGTCTTTTGGAAGAAAATGTTTTGTCTCACTCTGACTCCGCAATTCAGTGTGGTTTCGATATGCCATTGGGATTAACCGGAATTGTGAAGAATACCTTTCGCCTATATTATCAAGTAAACAATGCGTCTTGATTAAAATAATTGGAGGAGAATTACCGCCACATTAGTGACCCTTGCTACCCATCTAAAAAAAGGCATTCTTGCCTGATGATCTGAATAATATAAATACGAAGGCCAGTCACTGCACGGGATTCAACGCCCATTGAAGCAGCAACTCGTTCCTAAGTTAAACAGCGGCAAGACTTGCCCGATCTACTCTTCCAAAGGTGATCAAACATGTTCTCACGACGAAGCTTCGAACGCTTCTGCGCACTGGTTCTAAGCCTTGCTGCCACTGGCACGCTTGTTGAAGCTGGGCCCTGTGATATTTATGCCTCCGGGAACACACCTTGTATCGCCGCACATAGCACCACGCGTGCCCTATACAGCGCCTATACCGGTGCACTCTACCAGGTCAAACGTGGCTCCGATGATACCACGACCGATATCTCGCCACTTTCCGCTGGTGGTGTTGCAAATGCCGCTGCCCAGGACAAATTCTGTTCAAGCACAACTTGCTTAATTACCATCATTTATGACCAGTCTGGCCGCGGTAATCACCTCAAACAGGCTCCGCCTGGCGGATTCAAAGGCCCCGAAGCTAATGGCTACGATAACCTGGCCAGCGCGATTGGCGCCCCGGTCACACTGAACGGCCGGAAAGCATACGGTGTCTTCATGTCTCCCGGCACCGGCTACAGCAACAATGCCGCCAGCGGCACAGCTACAGGGGATGAAGCAGAGGGCATGTACGCAGTGCTTGATGGAACCCACTACAACGGTGCCTGCTGCTTTGACTACGGCAATGCCGAGGTCAGCAGTACCGACACGGGAAACGGCCACATGGAGGCCATCTACTACGGTGACAACACCGGCTGGGGCTCCGGCGCTGGGAGTGGTCCTTGGCTCATGGCCGACCTGGAGAATGGCCTGTTCTCTGGCTCCAGTCCAGCCAACAATGCCGGCGACCCGTCATTGTCCTACCGTTTTGTCAATACGGTTCTCAAGGGAGGGCCAAACAAGTGGGCCATCCGTGCTGGCAATGCCGCGTCCGGCTCTCTATCAACATACTACAATGGTGCGCGTCCAAGCGCGTCTGGATACAACCCGATGAGTAAAGAAGGTGCCATTATCCTTGGCATCGGCGGTGATAACAGCAACGGCGCCCAAGGCACCTTCTACGAGGGCGTAATGACCTCCGGCTACCCGACCGATGCCACCGAGAACTCAGTGCAGGCTAATATAGTGGCGGCCAAGTATGCCACCGCGTCGCTGACTAGCGGGACCGCGCTCACCGTCGGTTCGTCAATCTCGCTGCGGGCTACCACGTCCGGCTACACGACGCGCTACATCGCACACACCGACTCGACTGTCAATACCCAGGTTGTCTCGTCATCCAGCACCACCGCTCTCAAAAAGCAAGCTAGCTGGACGGTTCGCGCTGGTCTTGCCAACAGCGTTTGCTTCTCGTTCGAGTCCGTCGATACCCCGGGAAGCTTCATCCGGCACGCTGACTTCTCGCTCGTGCTTGCTGCCAACGACGGCACCAAGTTGCTCCATGAAGATGCTACATTCTGCCCACAGACCGGCGTAAGTGGTCAGGGAAGCTCGATTCGTTCCTGGAGCTATCCCACTCGCTACTTCCGCCACTACGAGAATACGCTTTACATTGCGAGCAACGGTGGTGTCCACGAGTTCGACTCCGCTACTTCTTTCAATGATGATGTGAGCTGGGTGATCAGCACGGGCTTTGCTTGAGATTTATCCCATATTTCATAGACAAGGGGTAGAGATGTGCTGGGAGTGAAACTTATATCTAGTATTATTAACGTCAATAATCCTGCCATTGACTACGGGCGACTAATAGGACCGCCGATACATGACTGTCACAGCTGATGGCATGGCCTTCTCACCCTCCCATTCCTACTCTGCTGGCGATCGATGAGTAGACAGAGAAAACGTCCGAGGAAGGCATGTGAAGTTTTGGTAGAAACTAGGAATGCTAGGACAAATATGAAGACCTGTATGAGGTGTATCTTGGATTGCTGCTTTCATCGTAGATGCATTTTCTCATTCAAATATCTTCATGACTCGATGTTCTATATAAATGGGCCAAGTTTTCAATTATTGCTTGCTGAATTTAGTTTTAAATCTTTCATATGTAGTTATATATAATGACAGAATTCAATGACCACATTCTTTCCACAAAGAGTAATGCACAATATTGTCTGACGGCCTTTTACTATCTATACTCCAAAAAAAGGTGTATCTCACAAAAACAATACAAAGCTTAGGTCATGATTGACTAGGATGGTGGGCTGTGGTGGGAATAAGAAGCAGATCGTCATGTTCACATTTCTTGGCGATTCGGGATACGATACTTGGCCTCCAGCTCCAGCTCCAGCTCCAGCCTTCATCCCCTACTCCCATACTCCCATTTTCAACCACCTGTTCGACCTTCTTCTATCTTTCAAACATCATGGTGAGAACAGCTCAGATTGCACGGTATTCATCCGACCCAGTCAGGCGATGGATTCAACGGGAATATCCCGATCATGGAGGCAACACTGTCATTCTGGGGAAGTTTTCCTATGAAAACCAATTCTATCGGCCGGAGGAAGGTGAAGCTTACCGACTTCAAGTATACAGCACCACTCCTATCCAGTCAGAGGAGTTCAAAAAGTTGTACAAATATCTCTGCTTTGACCTCAGCTGGCCTCCCTTTTTGGAAATTTACTCCTACAACCCACCAGATGGTCTGGCCTGCGTCGAGCACCAGCGTCGTGAAATTGCCCATCGCAAGCGTCTCCAAGCCGAACAGCGCGAAGGCAAATATGACGAGTCTATTCCCCCTTGATTCCAACGATGCGAACTGGCTTCGAGGATGAGTTTATGTCGGGATTCTGTTTCCTTCTCACGTCGAAGAGCCACCTCCAGGGTTCATTGCAAGATAATGACCACGGCACGGGCCCCTGGTGGATTAGCTTTGATCGGAGTCTTCCGTCTGCAATAAAAAAGCTAGACATGATTAAACGTCTTGACACTCCGCCCACTGAGCTTCAAACTTTTAAGGAATGGGGAATTTCGGTTAATCCTGAAATTCGCGATATCAATGTGAATATTACGACAAACCAGGGCACAATAAAGTGGGACATAAAAGAGCTTATGCGAGGAATCTATTCCACATATGTTGACAACCAGATTGACTATGGACTCTATGAACCACCCCCGCCTCCACTGTCCGAGGAGACTCCGTCCTTACAACACATCCAGAAGGTTTTAGAGCAGCAGCAGCAAACCGCAGAAGTCCAGTCTATAGACTCGGCCGTACTTCGTCTTACATGGGGATCTGAAAACAATACAGTCTCAGTCACAAACACTTCTTCGGATGGGGAATGCGACCTTCAATACGTGATCTACGCCCAGTTCCTCGCAGATATCGAGCAGGAAAAGTCAGTCTTACTAGAAATAACTGCACGCACATTCGCCGCTGGAATTATCTCCCATCTCCCTGCCTCCAAAACCATTTACTTTGAGTTCCGGATTCCTAGTCCATCCTTGTCTTCCCTTATATCTGCTGCCCCCAACGGATTTGAGGTTGGTGCCTCCCATGAATTTGAGCCGGGCTCGGTCATACGAGCACTGCCTCAGATTAACCGTGACATTTCTATGCGCCCGATACCACATACCTTCTTTACAGTGGTTCTTGATAAGCCTGCCTTGATCCAAGAACCCAGTGTGCTATTCTACATCCTATGGACCGACCCCCGGCAATACATTGAACCGCAGACTACCGACATAGTCGTTGAGACTCTGCGGAGCGCTGGTATTCAGGAAGCTGCAAGGAGGCTTGCAATGCTAGCGGTGGAAGGGAAACTCCAGGATTGTCCAAGGAAGCTTACGCAGGAGGAGCATAGGGGATTATTGTCTTTGTCACCAGAGGAGTACGAACAGAAGATGAACTTCTAGTGTTCCCGGACCAAAAGATCAGGGAGGAGGAGACAATATTGACCTCTGCTTTGAGATGTGCAGAGAAGGACGATTCTAGAAGCACGTTGCACGTTGCATATATTATTCGGATGCACTTCACTCCCCCGAGATCCGGTCGTGGTCTTCCTGAGAAATAGTCCTACGTTTCAAAATTTGTCGGTCGCACCCCAAACAAAAAGAAAGGCCAAATCTACTTAAAATCCACGTACCTGGCAATTATTTGACCGGGAATAGAATTAGTCAGACTATAAAATATAGGGGCCTAGGAAGAAGTTGAACGCTCAGCAACCCCTATCCAAACGTATGGGTACTCGCCCAATCAACCCTTCGGGCATTACCGATGGCATTCGATTTCTGAGTACAGCTCCATTAATTTCCGTAAGGAGGTCTTCTGGGTCTTGCTAGAAGAGCGATGAATATCCAGAGTCTCTCGTTCCGGTTAATTAAAGTGTATTACAGGGGTTTTCGATCGGTAGTTTCACATTATTATCACCCTTCCTCACAGGGCCCACTTAGGTGTTAGAACTAGATCAACCCCCATATCATCAAGAAGACCATTTATAAAATCAGAAGTTCCCCCGAAGAACTAAACCTAGGATCTGTTTGGTACTCTACCTCAACTTCATACTTTCCTTTCAAGCAATTCACTCTGCTGGTCTCGGAGAATTGCATTATCTCAAGATGGTTTTCTTCAGACAGTCTCTTGCCCTAGCGGCCCTATTCTTGACCCATGCTGCTTCCGCCCTTCCGGCACTGAACGACCTTTCCTCTCGGGCTCAGTCCCCCACTGATCTTTGCGGAGACCAGGCTAACCTTATTCTTCCAAATACACCATGGATTGTCTACAACATGCTGTACAATGCCGCTCGGATGGTCGGCACGCAGTGTACAAATTATGACGGGCTCACCTCAAGCGCCAATGGCGCAAAGGAGGTACTCTGGAGCAGCGTGGCCAACATCGACTATGTCGAGAGCACGTAAGGTTACTTACTCTGCGTCGATATCAGGGACATACTAAAAATATACTGTAGGAACAATGTCCCCAAGGGTTACTCCTTTGTCGGTCTGACCCAGAACCTCGAGACCAAACTGTCCGGTATCGAGTCCATCCCCACGGACTACAGCTGGACGCGTACCAACACCACTAAATTCAAGGGTGCGATAACCCCCAGTACCAAACCCCCACCCGTTTTTATATTGACCATCTATCCGAGCAGGAAATGTTTGCTTCGACTTCATGACCAATGATATCAAAGGTGACTCAACGTCATCCTCCTCGCACGAGCTCATGCTGTGGCTGCAGTACGAGGGGGGCCAGCTCCCCATCGGCTGGACCAATGGACCAATTGCCACGATTGACGATCTCTTCGGGACCTCGTGGACGCTGTACGAAGACGTCAACACTGACACCGGGATAACGGTCAGCACCCTAATTCCTGCCAAGCAGTTTGAGGGCTCTTTCTCTGGCGATCTGAAGGACTGGCTGCTCGCTCTGGCCCATCTGGACATTTTTACCGAGTCTACATATGTCAATGTCGGTAATGCTGGGTATGTATTGTCTGTCCTTGTTGTGGCCCTATATTCACTAATGAATCTTGATAGCACGGAGTTCTTCTATGGAAATGCCGTGATGAACGCGACCCTTGGGTTGGAGATCAACCTGGTATGAAAACCCATCAGCATTGACAAATGATCCGTTTTCGGGGTCTCATGGATGGTAACATATTTGTTGCGAATCGGTCAGAGCTCGCTCGATGGTGACGGAGTCATTCTTAAATCTTTATCATTATCTCTATAATTATTCAGTTTCTGGACAAGTATCCGAACCAGCCAAGCCTCAATATATACAAACACCTCAAAAGATAATATCCACATCAAATCATAGCTATATGCTCCTCCAATCACTGGGCCGGCACAAATGACAACGCACTCTGCCATGCCCAGAACACCTTGCCAGAATAGACGTTTTTCGAGAGGGACTATACGTGATACCAATCTGGAGAGATCGATAGCATGCTATTTATCACCTATCTCAGCCCTTAAAGCTTTAGTGTGGAAGCTTTCAATTTGATACGCCCAAGATATTCAACCACGTGTTTCCCTCCCTCCTTTCGAGGCTTGGCAAAGCTTGGCGTTATGAGCCGCATGAGGTGGGGCCCGGCGATGGCGACGGATGGCGGCGGTCTCCGTAATCCAAGTCCTACCTAGGTAGAGTTTAATGACTTTAATAATTATTTTTATTTTGCTTTTGAGTAAGACTACGAACACATACTCTTCAATTTGTTCCAATTCATTCTAGGTAGACCAGAGATCGCAAGAGAGTCATCGTAGCCAGAAGTCTCACTACAAACGATCACTACAAGTGCGTGTGGTAAAAGTGCCTCATCCGCTTCCACATATCAATGAGTAGTTTCCTTTCGGCGATTATATGCCCTTCTCGAGGATAAGTCACCATCTCGACGGGCAGACTGTTGCGAACACACCCCCGGTAAAAGGCAATAGCCTGTGACAAGGGCACACGCACGTCATTCTCACCATGAAGAATCAAAATGGGTGTCTTCACATTACGCATATTCCACAATGCGCTTCCCCGTCGACCGTTCGTTTTTCGTATCCATTTTTCGACGTTTTCATATCCGAACCACGCACCTCTTCAAATGCAACAGAAGTTCCATCTGGAGACCAGTGTGGCAGTTCATCGTTGAACAAGCCAGGGGTAATTTGACGAGCACTTTTTTCTTTGCCAACCTCGGCTATCCAGATTGAGCAGGAGACATTTTGACCTTTTTTGTTGAAATGTTGTAGATTGTAGACCATATTAGCCCCGTCGGGAGAAATGCAAAGATCTCTGGGGACTAGGAGGTCGGCTAGAGCTTCCAGGCTCAAGCTGGCCTTGTGGTCACCATTGCGAATGCTAAGACGTGAAAGAGATAAGAGGGTAGAAGGAGAGGTAAGAGGTGAGAGGTAAGAGGTGAGTCATAATTATATCCTAAGGTTGTCCTTTTGTCGGGGTCCGATAACCGCGATACTGAGGGGGCTATTTGATTCAACGGGGATATCCAATTACATTGGTCCATTCCAAGCCTTGCTTTTCGTCTTCGATCGGAATTGTCAGCTCGTCTTTGTCATATTCTCAAATAAATACCACACGAGTACTCGGCCTGCTTAACGACATAGGATGCGGATAATCTGATTCGTCTGGCTCAAAACGATATACGAGTCGTGATATTTGATATCACGCTATATAAATACTGCCAGGAGTAGAATAAAGTAATAGAGATTAGCGTTGAGCTTCCTCTATATCTTGGGCCAAACCTACTAAGGCAAGAGGAATAGAAGCCTTATTCGTCGCACTACTGTCTATTTGGCTAGCTGTTGGTTGTCGCATGAACTCATAGCCGTTGTGCAGCCCATACAGAAATTGCCAGGTTGACCAGGGACTGCTTTTCAAGCCGAATGTCGGTCTCTCTGGCAATATCCGGGGATCGTCGGAAAATGTATTCGAAGGGTATCGTAATTGGGTACTTAGAGACAGTGGTCTTATCACCAGACCTCTCGATCACGCAAGATTGCGTGACATGGGGATGTTGGCAACCTGAGTCCCATTCCCAGGTATCGATTTTGAGCTGGGCCTTCCTCCGGTTGACTTTCACAGTGATGGACATATTTGCCTCCCCTCTGACGGGATCCACCCACATTCTTGCGTCGTTGTGCAGTTTCGTCTCAGGCTCGGACACTCCGACCTCCACGACTACCCCAGGTCGTTTGGGGACACCAAGAGTGTGCCGAATGGGGCCCCAGCCCCCATCTGGTTGTTTGACGTTTCCGTTGCCAACGGGGACGTCCACTCCTCCATATACTTGAATTGCTTCGTGAAGGTCCATGGGCAGCAAAGCAATTGATACTGCGGTGTGCAATGCACCGGCAACTTGAGAATGCTCGGGAGTTGACATTCTGAGAATCAAGCTATGTAGGGCCGCGTTGTAGAATAGACGAAGACCAGCGATTGGGTCTGGGAGCAAAAACTCTTGCTCGAAAGAGGAAGGATCAATGAAAATCACGAAGTATTCGGATATTTCCAGATTGGGCTTGAATGGTTCATACTGGGAATGGGTTAATGGGCCTAGGCGGTTATATTCAATTCTTAGGATTAGATGGAGTTGCTCTTTCCCTTCGTAGGCGTATCTGTTGGTGGAAGGAGGCAGGTCGCCCATAAAGACTTCCACGTCACTTCCGTGAGATTCATTCATTGTGAAATATTATTTTGTTTTCCTATGAGTAGATTGTGTATGGGGCAGAAGCAGCAGAAAGAAGAAAAGCCGGTTAGGATGTAAAGACCTAACTAGTTATGTTATCATCTCTCATTGGTTTATATTGCCAGGCAATAATTTAGATCTCTCACTTCACAAGCACCATTATTGAATCTATAGTTACTTTATATAGTATTTTTTATAACTAAATGAATACTCTTGAGCAACCTGTTACAATGTGGGGAGAAAACAGAGGCAGAATTATTAATTGATTAAACTAGAAATGTAGGGGGTTATATACCCTGCTAAAACCATTTAAACTCTACTCGATTATAGTAAACAAGCTAACAAATGGTAAATAACGAACAAATAGGGCTTAGTTTATAGTTAGTTAGCAAACATATATACATGTATAGGAGATTGTTCAACAAATACGATATTAATCTTTTTTAACACCGGGCTCTTTATACTCCTAAGTCTTAAGTCTTGACTCTTGATTTCTTATTATCTTACTATCTTACTATCTTACTAACCGAATTTGAACTGAATCTGAACTGAATCTGAATTGAATCTGAATTGAATCTATAATGTATAGTATACAAATAAAAGAGAAGTTAGAATTAGTAAATGCTTTAAGAAGGCAGTAATGAACTAGACGGTGAGGTAATAACCAATGAGAGAGTTATGTGTCGGGTGGCATATCGCCCGTACAGGTGTATAGCACTCAGGTCTGAATGTCTTACTTCGGCCTTATGATTGGTGTCAATCATCTGAGATGGGGGTGTCGTCAAGCCGGACATAGCAAGCCCACATTTCGACGGGATTTCGTAATGGACCTCCGGGTGAACAAGATGAGGCAGATGCGAATATGCGTTTAAGTCGTCTAAAGATATACTTTCCGGGCTGCTCGCAAAAGTCAAATTTGGCTGCTGGTCGGGTATTAACCGGGCGAAGGTCCGGCGGATATCAACATGGTGAGCGGGTGACTTGTCTATAATTTGGCATGTTTTGTGATTCCCTTGTTTCCGGTTGTTTTCTGAGCCAAAATCATGATAACCAGTGGCATCTGGCGAAGGCATACCATACTGCTGGGGCACCATGTTCGCCGCCATTTTAATCGAGGATGCCGCTTTTCAATCACCATCTTGCAGTGTATAACCATAGGCTAATTTGGTTGCTGATCTCTCATGATTATACCTGAATTGCATAGGATAGTAAGTAGAAAAGGACAGTATTTAGGGAATCTTCATTGTTGTCTGAGTAGAGGTCGCGGTATAGTCGAGTTTGATGGGAACTGCGGGATCCATTTTTGTTGGCCTAGCCGGCTATTCAGTAGGGTACAATTGGAAGAGGTTGTGACAAAGGGTTCATGCGGAATTTAAAAAGAGAGCCTTTTATCTACGTCTAGCACCTGCCCGTGTACAACATACTAGGTATCCGTTTTCAGAAGTATAGCGATGTGACCTTTCAGGGGCGGATACAGATAAATTTATCTCTCGGTGTAGAAATCTAGCGTTTAACGCTATTACCGCTTATTCCCTATCTTCTTTCTATTTCAAAAGGCAGTGTTATTTTCGTAATATATGTAGTGTCTATAAGATACCTATGTGGTGTAGTGTAGGTACGGTGTTGGTTCAACCCAGCACCGCCTCTGATTGGCCCAAACCCAACCTCAAACCGCGACAAGAGGACCTCCCTCGGTTTTCAATCAACACCACAACACCCACAAAGCCAAATATTTACCATCCACTCAGTCGCGCGTCGCACTTCACCTCTGAAAAAGGGAACGAAACCTCCACATCCACGCCAACGCACAAGACCAATCGCCACCGCCCCTCTTACTCCCGCACGCCGCGCGCACGCTGCACACGCCTATCATATCCGCTGGGCCCAATACCTCTACGAGCAACACGCCACACCACCAAAAAAAAGGCGACTCTGAATAGTCCCACCCTACCGCATCCCCAACACCATCGCCGCAAGGATGGCAGGTGACGAGTACTCCGTCGGTGGCGGCAAGCTCAAGCTAAAAGGGAGTAAAGTCAGTGGAGGACGGATAGAGAAGAAAAAGAAGAAGAGCACGAAGAAGAAGGAGGGGGATGCGACACAGCCAAAGCCGGAGTCAACACCTGGTACGGAACAGCCAGACAATCAAAAAAATGAGGGTGTGATGTCCGAGGAAGACAGGGAGAAGGAGTGGGATGTGCCTGGAAAGACTGAGGCCGAAAAGAAAGCTGAGGAGATTCGGCGGAAACGGGTATGTTTGTCTCTTTACTTTACTTTCTTTTTCTAGGTCTTTTTGTTGGGCTTGGGCTCTTTTCTACTTCGGCTTTGTTGTACAGATAAGCTGATTTTTCGGGACAGTTGCATGAGCGGCTCCAGCGTGAAGGTGTCAAAACTCATAAGGAGCGTGTAGAGGAGTTGAATAAGTATCTCAGTCGTCTGAGTGAACACCATGATATGTATGTCTTACTCTTCATTACTCTTCATCCCTTTGTTTGATTTCTTTGGGCATTGAAGGACTATAAGCTGACTTATTACATAGGCCGAAGATTGGACCGGGCTAAATGGGTTGGTTCTACGGTGTTTCAAATAGATTTCAGAGCGATCACACAATTTTAGTTCAAGAATACCATATCTGTACTTGTACTCAATACGTTTCTATCCAACCGTAGTAATAGCTGTCAAGAATCCCTTTGTTTCAAATATGGCGGATGAGCTACTCAAGGAACTCTACCACAGTTAAGTATATCTGTCAATCTGTCATGTGGTAATAAAAGGGGGTTTCAAGATTTCAAGAGATATGTATAGTGGCTAAAATGACCCAGAAGAGCTCTATTTAGCAGTCCCCGAAAAGAGAAGAGGCATGCCAAAAATGCGAGACAGCAGCAGTGGCAGCAGCAGATAAGTAGATAAGTAGATAAGTAGTAAATATCGAAAGATCAGAAGAAAGATGTCAACACCAAAGACAACGCCATGCAAATGAAGACCAAAGCCTCAAAACCAAGCCGTAGCCAACAAAACGAATCCGATCTAGATATAGATCACGAAAAACCAAAGGAAAGACGAGCTTCAATTCCCGGAAAATCAGAGAAGAAGAGAGTAAAAACTAAACACCGCGCTAAATCCAAGATCACCGCAGAGGCACGCAAGAAAGGGAAGAATCGGGTCGAACCAAATCGAAGCCAAGGCTAGCAGGGATAACACCTGATCGGCCGAGGCAGGCAGATAAGATAGGGGGTGAGGAGACGAGACGGCCCCAGCCTACAATCGACTAGGCTAGGTCATCCTCAGGGTGTGTGGCACCATCCGCTTCCGCCCCTTTGTTCAGCCGAGAGAAAAAGCCCCAGAAACAGCGGATATTTCTCATTCTGATTATAGTGTCCCTCTTCTCATACGCCCTTCACAACAACAGTGCGTTCGCTGTTCAGCTTATCGGCATTGCGGGCGTGTGATTCTTTCTTGCAGTCCTCCAGTCCAGTGCAAGAGTGAGCTTCCAGCATACGGTGCTTGGAGCAGAAGTGGCCGGCGCAGAAGCTGCAGTCACCGACGATACGTTGGGCAGCTTCCTTGCACTCCTTGAAGTTGCAACGGGGCTTGCGGGGAGCCATTGTGGTTTGAGGTTGTTTAGGGGGGTGGTGGTGGAGTCGGTTTGGAGAGAGAGAGGGGTTGATATAGAGGTACTTCTGCGGAAGAGAGGGAGAAATAGGGAGTAGAAGTAGATTTAAGGGCGAGACGCTGAGGAGTGGGTTTAAGATAAGCGCCGTTTAAGTGTGGAGGCGTGGGGAAAGTAGAGAATCCAAGTAGAGAAAGTTGTAAAAGGGGGAGGAAGGGAAAAGAGGACCAGCACGACCAGCCTATATATAGGGTAATCGGAAGACACGGGAGAAAGCCAAAGAAACAGACTTCTAACCAGAGACGGGGCTGACTCAGTGAGGCGACAGTGACGGAATCGAGAAGTGGAGTTGCCCAAAGTAATGGTTGTTGGGGCTAGGCGATTTGCGATGATTTTTAGTGGATTTTTAGACCAATTTTAGACCAATTTTAGTTAGAATTATTACAATTATTAGAATTAATTGGTCTTGATATTGGACCACCCCTAGGTGATTTGGAACAAACTATACTTGAAAGGCGAATAGGACCCCTATCCTTTGACTGGACGGATATACTCTATATTACTTAAAAATCTTTTTTTTTTTTTTTTCCTTTTCTTTCTTCTTCTTTCAAATTTCTTAATTTTCCTTTTCTTTTTTCTTTTGACTTTACCGGATTCTTCTGCATCCCCACGCGGACGTATCACCCATGCGCCTGGTCTCGGGCCCAATGATCGAAATGTTGAATTGCCCGTGCATTCAAGGGTGTACCTTCACGTGATGATTTCAGGAGTCAGGTGTACGAAAACTAAAGTCAACTAATTCACCAACTACCTAGGTAACTAGTCAAGTATGGAGTAACTAACCCCCAACTCCTAACTAGAATTGAATTAGACTTGGAAGAGAACCCAAATATCGGTCTACCGTTTTACCGCGCCACCAAAGTGGCAAGATGTTCACCCGGACTTCCCCTCCTGCGGTACTCCAGGGACTTATCTTTTACTACTCCGTACTCTGTATATCATGCAGAATACGAAGTACATCGTGCCCAATAATACCACTCAATCCAACGCAAGAGGGAGAAAAGAAAAAAAAGACATGCAAGTGGACGAAAGGAGCTATGACCTCTACAGCAAGTGAACCGTAGCGAGTGAACTGTCTGTACGGAGTACAAATCGACGAGTCGCCTGAGCCAAGCCCGCCTAGGTACGACGGATGATCCGCGTGGAGCTATTGCATCGGTAACAGCATATGCAAGACTGCATACATACAACATAGTACTCCGTACTTCGTACTGCATATGGAGGACGTGTGATGCCATCTGTATGTTGTATACTCCGTACATTTCCTGGGTTAGGCCTAAAGTGCCTAAAGTGAGGGCCGATCCCGCTACCCAATTTCACCGTCTCTCTCTCTCTCCACATATTCCCCACTACTATCACCTTATGTTGTACTCCGTAGTAGGATGCTACTCTGTATCTGCCCACGGATCCCTCGCAGACACACGCTAAACGGTACAAATCAGAATCCTACCACGTTGACACGCTCTACACGGGCTACGTGTTCATGGTCAATTTTAAATAGCAACTAGCGTGGATTGGTTTCATGATATGTCCACTGGTAAGGTTTGAGAACGGGGACAGACAAAAAGAAAGGGGGAAAGGAAAATGTAAATGTGAATAAAAACCCAGTGGACGCCGGCGCAGACACCGATGATGCGCTCAAACCCCCCTTGCCCTGTCCAAATAGCAAAAAGAGAAAGAAGAAAAAAAAAAAAAAAAAATTTAAGCAAAAGGGCGAGGAATGAAATCTCCGCATCTCATATCATACTCCAAGCTCATTTGCCTTGCCTGCATCTGGATCCAGATAATCCTCTCGCTCGGCTGCCTCGTACTCACCGATCAGATCCATCACAACCGCACGTGCCTCGTCAAATTCGCCAAGTCCGTCAGCAAATGGCGCTTCCTTCTTATATGAATCTAAGAAGGCATTGCGCTTGCGGAGCATGTCGTAGTGCTTCACAATGCGCTTGAATAGTGTTGCGACAGAGGTGTGGTTGGCCAACATCAGCCCACTGACACGGTGCCCAGTTTCCTCGATATACGGGGATTTCTTCGTTAGAGCAACCTGGATACTGGCAGGGCCCCAGGGGATGAAGGAAGCGAGGCGACGCTCCCGGATACGTAGCAGTGACTTGTGCACGTCGGTCGGGTCCGCTTCGCCCTGGATGATGTTGAGGATACTGATGTAGCAGCTGGACTTGCTGGGGTTGACGGAGACCATCCGGTTCTTGGGCTGTAGTAAGCGACGCATAACGTCTAGTACGGTTGTCTTTCGCACGGTCCTAGCTTGCTCGATGTTGGCGCCCGTGAAAGGTGTGTATGATGTGAGAAGGAAGTGGCTGCGTGGGGTAGGGATGAGCGAGGCGATGATCCCGGCGAGATCGTTGTGCATGTATCCAGGGTATCGTAGCGTGGTTGTAGATGCAGACATCACCGTTGAAACGAGCTGGTTGGTTTGGTGGAACGAGGGCTCTTGAACGTGGAGCCGATCAGCGACAATTCGTGACAGAGCACCATTATCGAGGACGACCACAGAGTCGGCATCTTGGGTCAATCGTCGCATGGCAAGCAAACTGTTGTAAGGGTTGACGACAACATCGGACTGTGTATCCGGGAAGACGGAGTAGGTTTGGATCAGTTTCTTCGGGAATCGATCGTTCATGCGCTCTAGGATGAAACTCCCCAGTCCGGAGCCTGTTCCTCCTGCGATCGAATGTAGAAGCATAAATCCCTCTAGTGAGTCACTTCCGTCTGCTTCGCGGTCGATCATATCGAAAATCTCCTCTTGTACGCCCTCGCCTGCAGCATATCCGGTACCCCAATTGTTTCCAGCTCCGATACCTTGTTGTCCGACGAAGAAGTTCTCGGGGTTGTAAATATTCTTGTAAGGGCCAGTCTGAATGGCGTTGAGGACCTGAAATCAACCTGTATGTTAATCATCTTGTGTCGGTGTGATATATCGGCGAAGGATAGCATACCCTGGGTTCTAAGTCGAGGAGAATCGCTCGAGGGATGTACCTTGTGTCGTCACTCTGCCCACGTCTGTTAGCCAGTGTTCTCGCAATGTCACCAAGCAGATATTTTGCTCTCCCAAGCTTCCTGTACACACCTGATAGAAGAAGACATCCTTGCGATCACCGGCCGCCCCGTCAGTCGCATGTTCTTCCAGGTTTCCATCTGCGCTGATCCCGTGCTCCTGGCAAAGCTGCTGCCAGAACTGACTGCCGACTAGATAGAGCGAATGTTAGCGATGTGAACTATATGTCCTCATGTTCCGTTCAAAAGAATAGGATCAAGGGTCTCGTGGAATGGATCGCGGAGTTGAGCCACATACCGTTGTTGCCGCACTGGCCGGCTTGAATTGTGATGATTTCTCTACAATCGCCACCAACATTAGCATCAGTGTTCAAGCTGGAAAGAGAGTCCTCAATTATAATTGAGTCGACAGAATGAACAAACCTTGGCATCTTTTCTTCGCAGAAGCCGTCGAGTGTTGCTGCTCGTTAACGCGTATCGCGTTCACGCGGGGAACTTTTTGGCCGATACTTTTGCCTCAGGCAGAAGATCTTGCTACCTAATGTGTTAGACAACAACAACGTTTTAATGGCTTGTGAAATAAATTTGGTCCGGAATGAAAGTTGACTAATCTGATATTTATATGCTTTTAAATCCGCCCAGTTATGCTAAAAATTTTGATAGATCGTCTTCCCCAAGTGATCTATCTGATTGCCCAACCGTCACCCTAGACCACTATATCACTCAAAACCCTGCCTTCAAGGCTGTAATGAGGTTTCCAGCGCCGGCAACTACGCCATCGACAATTCGTACCCGTTGGCCTTCCGGGTGTCCATATTCCTGAGTACACCCCTCCCGTACCGCTTCCTCCATACCAGCCATACCTGCACAGCCCAGACAGACAACCTTCACACGAGATTCCGAGTTCCGAAGCAGGTTGCGGGTAGCATCGATGATCCTCCGTCGAACCTCCTCTGGTTCTGTGGTGTGGAGTTCAACTGCCGTCAGACCTGTAGTCTCGACGCCTGCAAAGTGCATGGAGCTTCCGTCCTCAAAGTCGTAACCCAGCGCTCCCTGAACCGCATTGGTGAGCTCCTCCTTCCACGCGGAGCCAGTAGTCACAATACCAAAGCTGCCCTTCTCTTGGTACTTTCGTAGTTTCTCTGCTGGATTGATTGGATCTTGCAATGCGAAACCACTAACCAAGGAGAGCGCAGCTGTGATGGATGCTTCAAATATTCCAGTGACATATTTGTTTCTCGCTGAGCTCGCTTCTTCGCTTGCCGCGATATCCTCCCTAAGCCTGCCGACGAATGGATGCGCAGAGTAACACGCTACAAGAAACGCGTCGTAATCGCCGATAAACTCTCGTACGGGCCAGCAATTCAATGCCGACTTGCACGATTCTTCGGCGTTATTGATGCTGGCGATTGGTTCAATTTCGACTCCGTCAATTTCCACAGTGGAGTCTGGAGCAGTGAAGTACTCGAAGTGCACGTCTTGGTAGTTCATGCTGGCCAATATGGGCTTCAGGGCTTCGGTCATGTGCGTTGAGGTATTGGGATTGATGACCAATATGCTGTAATCCCGTTCGCCTTTCCTCGGATCCAGTTGAATGATTTCCTTTGTGCCATATCGCGGCGCAATATCGAGACTCATCTTTGGAACAATAAGGTGAATTGAATAGACAACAGGAAGCACAGTTCCTTACTCTTCCGGAAGAAATTAATCACCGCGGAGACTGCGATGAGCTCCGTTATCCGTTATCGGGATCCTCCACAACCCCGCTATCTCCTAGGAGCTTAGCAGACTATGTATTTCTTAAAAGGCCTTATGAGGTGTGTACATATGGTGTTCGGATACTATTCGCCGAGGGAGATAAGCTTCTTAGTATATTGACTTAGGTATCCTTGCAAGCATTCTTGCAAGCATTCTTGGAATTTGTATGTTCAATTGATATGGCTTACAAATTCAGAGTTCCAGGGCATAGTACGGAGTATAAAAGAACCACTCCGCCCAGTAGCCCCGCCATTCCTCGCACGCCATCACACTTTCAACACACCTCACATAGGCGGAACAAAATCCAATTCCCATCATGCCTCTTATCGCACAGAACCCCCAGCCGAGAGTGATTCTCGGATTGATGACCTTTGGCCCAACCGAGGCCAAGGGTGCTCGGATCACTTCGTTGGATGAGTACAATAAATGCCTTGATTACTTTCAGCAGCAAGGGTTCAATGAAGTCGACACCGCCCGTGTCTATATCGGCGGAGAACAGGAAGCATTCACAGCCAAGGCGAATTGGAAAGAGCGTGGACTAACTCTGGCCACGAAATGGTACCCGCTTGAGCTCGGTGCCCACAAGCCAGACGTCATCCGTGGGCAACTGGAGCTTTCTCTCAAGGAGTTGCAGACCGACACAGTCGATATCTTCTATCTGCATGCAGCAGATCGCGCCACTCCATTCGCTGAAACTCTCCAGGCTGTTAACGAGCTGCACAAGGAGGGGAAGTTTGTACAGCTTGGTCTCAGCAACTTTACAGCCTTTGAAGTGGCGGAGATTTCCATCCTTTGTGCTGAGAGGGGATGGGTCCGTCCCACCATTTACCAGGCCATGTATAACGCCATTAGTAGGTGGTGCCCTTTCTCTTGCTTTCGACATGTGAGATCATGGCCTTTCAGCTGACACGATTGGTAGCACGCAACATCGAGACTGAACTCGTCCCTGCCTGTCACCGGTACGGTCTCGATATCGTCATCTACAACCCGCTGGCCGGTGGTCTTTTCTCCGGAAAATACAAGTCACAAGATATCCCCGCCGAAGGCAGATACAGCGACTCGAATTCTACCGGACAAAATTATCGCAAACGTTACTTCAGAGATGCCACCTTCGAGGCTCTGAGTATCATTGAGCCTGTCGTAGAGAAACATGGTCTCACACTTCTGGAGACGGCTCTGCGCTGGGTCCGCCATCACTCTGCTTTGAGAATCGACCATGGCGGTCGCGATGGAGTCCTGGTGGGAGTCAGCAGCTTCTCACAGCTTGAAACTAATCTTGCTGATCTTCAGAAGGGCCCGCTCCCAGAAGAGGTCGTGCAGGCTTTGGATCAGGCTTGGCTGGTTGCCAAAGCCAATTCTCCCAATTACTGGCACCTTGATCTGAAGTATACTTATGATACTCAGAAGGCGATATTTGGGCCCAAGGAGTAAGGTAGAGGGAGAATATTAAAGCGCTTTCACAGGGCCACTGTATATGAATGATAACCAGTGAAAACACATGGCAATTCGAGGAATTTAAAGTTATCCAATATGGCCCAACATTTCTATCATACTTGGGACATCAGGGTGGGATAAGACTAAACATTCGGTAACCATAATCAGATGGTCTTGCTCGTCACCAGGGCAATAGATCAGTAGATCTTAGTACTGTACATTGCAAGTATATCTCCTTGTTTAATTTCAGCGGTCGAGCGGGGGAGATCTCCTACCTCCAAATCGCCGAATGACATAGTTGCATACGCTAAATCCAATCCGGTATAGCATGCGCCCCGATCGAGATCACGTGTAGTCACAGGGTCCACAAGTGGATGATGACACCTGAAGGCGGCCATTTTGTTACGCCTCATTAGATTTCCCTATCGTCTTCAACCTGGGTGTTTCTGCTTTTATTCACATTTGATATAATACTTGTTACCCAGTTGATTGAACCTAACATTCAAACTACAACTATCCCGCGACCGGTGCCGATTCGCATGTATCCTGTGAACGGCTGTGCAGCAGCGATTGAACACGTGGGAATAGACTCCATGGGTATCCTTTTCCGGGACAATACACTCTAGCCACGTTATCTGCATCATCTGGATGGGTGGTCTTTCGATAGTCCATTCGTCAGCTCCTTCTCTTTATCTTTCCCCACAACCAGAGTAAATCGGACAAGAACTCCCCTGACGGCGGGATTCATGTCGAGGTAGTTAAGCCGACTAGCACCTTCCCCTGCCATCGCCGTTGTGGCTTCTGATAACATCGAGCTCTCTGAGCCCCGGGTTACCTCAACCCTAGACAGAGTCCACGACTTCGACTCTGACGACGAGATGGTTGTCAATCGCCCCCCATTACACCGACCAACAGATGGCCGCTCGCAACAACCTCTTCTCAAAGATGACCGCCATCGCCGGTCCCACTCCCACTCGAGCCTCGGGAATGCCGATGCCGAAGGCCGCCCTATGCTGCATGAAACCAGAAGGCCGACGATCCGGAGTAAAAGTCCGGAACGCGACGCTGCCAAAGCAACACGCAAGAAATACCTCGTTGCATCGGGATTCCTCCTGCTCAGTTTAATTAGCTTCGTGGTCCAAACGGAGACCGCTTCATACATTCAAAATGAATTGCATTGGAAGAAGCCCTATTGCATGCTGTAAGTCCGAGCGCAAAGATGCCACCGACTAGCCCATGCGACACCCGCTTCCCGGAATATAAACGCTTACCATATCCTTTCCCTACGCAGCTATATGACTCACGGGTCATGGTCCTTGCTCTGGCTGGTCCAGCTAGGTATCCTTCGGTTACAGAAACGGAAACTCACGTGGGATGCTTTCTGGCGGCGCCACGTCTTTTTCCTTCGCACCACGGCGCAGATGGTAGAATCCCAAGAAGTACATCTAAGCACTCGCTCGTCCAATCGATCTCCGGTCCCCTATATGCTGAAGACCACCGCCTTTGTAACTACCGCTCTCACGGTCGCTGGAGGATCATGGTACGTGGCAGTCAACATGACCACCCCCAGCGACCTCACGGCAATTTACAACTGCTCGGCATTCTTCGCGTATGCTTTTTCGATTCCGTTATTGAAAGAAAAGCTGCGGGTTGACAAGGTCTTTTCCGTGGCCGTCGCTACCATCGGCGTTATGGTTGTTGCCTATGGGGATGGGCCTAATAAGAAGGTCTCAAAAGGAGACTCGGATAACACCGGAGGGCAGAACAGATTGCTCGGAAATATCGTCATCGGCGTTGGAAGCATTCTGTATGGGCTTTACGAGGTGCTCTATAAACGCTTTGCCTGCCCTCCGGAAGGTACCAGCCCTGGCCGAGGTACAATCTTTGCCAATACTTTTGGCAGTCTAATCGGGGTTTTCACCCTGTTAGTACTATGGATCCCATTGCCATTTTTACACTGGACGGGATGGGAGACATTTGAGTGGCCGACTGGTGAGGCAGCATGGATGCTGCTCATCTCCGTGGGTGCTAATGCTAGTAAGTACCACATCAGCATTTCAACACAGATACAGATGCTAACACCAAGATAGCCTTCTCGGGCTCCTTCCTTGTGCTCATCTCCCTCACGTCTCCCGTTCTGTCATCGGTAGCCGCTCTCCTTACCATTTTCCTCGTCGCTCTGGTGGACTGGTTCCGAACTGGAGACTCACTTTCTATGGCCTCTATCATCGGAGGCTTTTTGATTACGGTGGCATTTTTCATGTTGAGCTACAGCACGTATAGAGAGATGAACGAGGAGCGAAAGAAGCATCTCGAGAACGATGAGCTCGAGTCTGACAGCGATGCATAAATGTATCCCATGCATGGTGTGTTTCGGGGTGTTTTTTATATATGTACCGGATAATGCCTGGCACTGGGAACCTTTCCCAATGAACACTCCGCACGTGACTCAAAGGGGCATGATCACCTGGGCACTGATTTGAGTGCGTGCTGGCATCTACTCTGTGCGTCTGAGCCTGAACCTCATAAAGGCGGCGGTAGATCAAATAGGAAAGCCCTGCCAGGGAAAATCCGGTACGTATAGGTGCATACAGCATTCGAATTAGTATTCAGCGGTTTTGACGTATAAAACTTCCATTATTTGACGTTATACTTGTTCAAGTATATCGTAATATACATACTAGTTATGATGCAGACGTGCCTAGGTATTAGACATCTGACTAAGAAATCTGTAGATGTGAGAGTTTGGGGAAACACATAGGGTTGCCCCAGATTATGTGAATTCCATGGTTCAGCCTCCGAACCAGTCTGACTGCTGTGACATCTTCGGTATGTCCGAATGAGCTTTTCTTTCTCCGTGCATAGAACCTTGGAAGGCTAATGGCTTTAGAGATAATACAGTATACGAAGTACTCTCGTATAGTTATACTGCGTTGGATGTACTCCGTACATTGTACGATGTAATCTCCTTTTGACTTGGCAATCGCATGGTCCGCGAATCAGATCCACTGCGCAAATTAATCTTCAACGATCACCTTAGTCTATTATACGGTGTACCTATCGAATAATTTAAGAGTTCTGAGTGTAAATTACTATGAAGTAGAGAAGGACGGTGAGAAAGAAGCGCGAACTACTCGATAGGTCAACTTTTAAAGGCGTGGTACAGATGCATATGCAGACCATTTCCAGATTCAAAGCCAGGATCTGCCGTTGCCGCCCCAATTGATTTCACGACGATCAGCCCCCCCACCCACGACCCCCCCAACCCCCCCGTCAAAGCCGCCATTGTTATTGGATTAGACAAAGAAAGTGGTCCACCGAACGCTAGGGGGTGAAATAATGTTTCAGAGCGCCAGGAGCGTCCGTTTGTCTTTTTCAACCCCCTGCCAAATGGCGCTAAGATATGTCTCGTGCCACTATTTATATCCGATCTGACTCCGCAGCCAAGACAAGCAATGGAGAATGAAGTTCGGTTTCAAGTCTGACAATCTCCCGCCAATCCACATAGAAAATGGGACTTTTTGGATAGTTAAGAATTTCATGTGTTCACATATTCTTTCAAGGCCTAGCCTCGGTCATGAACAACTCTCTCCCCGACATGGATATCATCCCCTTGACTTGCAGCCCCCCCCAGCGTGGCGCACTATCCCTCCGGACCCACCCGGTCAAGCGAGATTTGGATGGTCATTTTGGGTCGAGTTATTGGTAGTGATATACCCGCTTTTTTCTCCGGATGTGACTCCCTGTTGATTGGTGCCTTGAGGACCCCAGGATTGAAATAGGTGCCTTTTTTACAGGCACCGTACGGAGCGAAGTACTTTGTTTTCATGGGAGGAACGCTAACCTTGGAATTGAATACGGGTTATTCTGGTGGCAATCAAGTCATGACGTCCTTTACTTGGAATCGATTTGATGTTTCAACCATGATAGTCTAGAGCACGGCATATATGGGGGATGAAAAGGTCACATTCCTCAAGAGAAAAACCTTCTATTCCCTGTTCTTTTGGTTTTTTTTGACAGATGTCACCTAATCTGGCATCTGCGCCGAGATGCCTGGTGTACCTGGAATACTGTATTGTGTATTACATCTAAGAGATCTCCAGGGGAGAGAACTAAAGTACAAAGTACAAGGGACCCTTTCTTACATATTCTGTATTGTATATACGTACATATAATATGTAACTAACTATGTACATAAGAGTTTAACTAGAGAGAAAATACGCAACTCCTAAGTAGTTACCTAGGTATGTTGTATCTACCAAATATATAAGGTTGAAGCCCTGTATGTAATCTCGTTCCCAATAAATAACCCCCGTTGATTGGTTTGCCCCCCCGTTCGGATGGCAACGGGTGATACCGTGTATGGTAATGAAGATACAGCCCCATCTAGGTTCAGCCCATCCAGGTTCCCCTCCTGGATTTGTTGTTCTCTTTGGCTTCTTCTCTCTTCAACCTCTCTACGACCAACTTTTTCACCCTCCCCTCTTTGGCCTTCGTCGTGGCCGTCCGTTCATTTTCCATACTTTTGGATATCGCTGGTGGTCGCTTCAATTTGATCTCAATCGTTCCTTTTCTGCCTGGCGCGGATTCAATGACCCTCGCCCAAGGTGTTTAAACTTGACCTCCAGATTCCTAGGCTTTCTCGCTGAAGGGAAGTCGGTCTGGAGGTCTTCGCCCATCTGGATCTCACCGGGCTTTTGTCGTCACTTCGCTAAATTCCTTTATTACTGCATTCTTTTGTTTTTCTTTTTTTTCTTGCCTTCGATTATGGCTTCCATTTCACTTCCTCCGCAGTCCCAGGCGGGCTTCCCGCCACATTTTGATACCTCGAATCAGTCTGCCAGCCCCGATCGTCGCGAACACATGCACACACCATTGCCTAATCCCCCATTTGTCTTTCCAGCCCGGAACCCGGATTCCCCCAAAACCCAATCGGAGACCCCTGAGCGCCGGGAACGTGCCGCATTGCCCGCATTTTCTTTTAATCCCGGATCAGAACAGGAGCCATCCCACCTCTCAGCGCCATCCTTGTCGAATCCTCGCGCGGGCGGACACCGTCGGCGACCCAGCGAGTTTGTTGGAACCGACCACTTGGTAACACCGGAAATAGTTGGACCAGGTCACAAACGGGCATCTTCTATGGCAGATCAACATCTTCCAGCTCCAGGGCCTGGTTTGGGTAGGGGTCCTGGACGACGGGGCCATGCCCATCGCCGTTCGGCTGCGATCTCTAATGTCGACTTGAACACTATCACCAAGGCACTTGGTCCCAATTCCGGCATGGCAAGCGCGCCTACTACACCCGCCGACCCTAATCGCAAATCTGCATCTGATATTCCTCCGCGACCGGTCTCTCAGTCAGGTATTAGCCTCGGCCGCCCCACGCCACCTGCGTCTCCTCAACTCCCTCCCGTCCCTCCTGTGCCCCCAATTCCAGCTGTCATTCAAGCGGAAATGGCCTTGAACAACCAGACCTCGCATGTCGAGCGACCAGTCTCTGCTGCTTCGCATGGTAACTCGGATAGTATGGCCACAATTAAGGTGCAGCAAGAGGTGGAGAAGCCCACTTTCTCAGATAGGGTAACGCCAAGACCTGATTACAACCCAAAACCTCGACCAAAAACAGCCGATGCCTCTTTGGTGATGGATTTTATGCAGATGGACGACGACTCAGGATCCTCCATCAAACGTTCTCACTCGGCTGCTGGGCACTCCCGCTCCCGAAAGAGCAAATCAACACCGCATCTCGATTCGACTCTCTCGACCGATGATATTCAGTCGACAGACAACTACCGACCTTCATTTTCGGACGATGGTTCCGATACATCTGGCGATGAAGCGACAGAGCACTTGTCGGACAACAAATCCCCTATTAAGTCGAAAAAGAAGAAGCAGAAGCGTGTTCGCTCTTGGGCCGGCCACATTCTAACCCGAACCAAGAGCAAGGGCAAGGGTAAACGCCATGCAAAGACTGACACAAAAGAGGAGCCGCCTGTACCTCGCACTCTCGCACCTCGCCCCCCTGCTCTTACTCGGACCAACTCAGGAACCGGATCGGTTTTAGACGTTGATTTCGATAATGACGATGTCGTTGTCATCCGAACTCCGACCAATCCGACAATGCCTCCTTCTGCCCTTGATCCAATTCAAAACGATCGTCAATCCGATGATGGTTGTTCTTTGCCTACACAAACTCTAGAAACCTCGTGGAAACCGAGAAGTTTCTATGAACAGGGGGTTGGCCCACATGACAATGTGTTAAGTAGCCCCATCATCGACCTCGATGCTGCACTCGGTCCTTTCAACACTCCCGACATGCGACCAGTGACCCAGGGTGCGCCCAACAACAATTTTTCGGTTGCAACCCAGCGGATGTACAGCGGCGGAAGACGCGGTGAATTTGTTGGCCCAGAGATGCGATACCATCGGCGCACGGAAAGTGCTCCGGCGATGCAACCATTCGACCGCACTGCTCTCGGCGCATTCCGTTTGGGACCGGCCTCAGCAGTCGAAACGCCCGATGTGTTTGACGAGGAGGAAGAGGATGCCTTCCTGGCTGCCTCCCAGTTACCTAAGGGTGAACGCCTGACGGCGAACACGACATCGATCGACGATGCAGTTTTCTCGTCATCGGAGGACGATGTGAAATCCATTCACAGCAATGCTACCTCTGGCACTAGTGATACTCTGACCCGTGCCCCTACCGGTAGCATTTCTTCTCGGAATGCTGGCTTAGGCATTCGACAAGGCGATAAACATCTGAGCCACGAACAGCCGGAGGAACGAAGTGCCCATGAGCAGGTGCATAATGCCAGCAATCCTTTCGCCAGCAAGCCTCGAACCCCCGTGGAACTTTTGAAGACCGAAGAACCCGCGCATAAGGTGATCGCACCTCCCAGTCCCGACATTTCTCCCCGCTTCTTAGCTATCGACAAGCGGCCAGCAACGTCACCCACTGAAATGCTACCTAAAATCCCACCATTCGCGTTACAACCAGGCATTTCGCCGTGCGACTCGTCTTTTCCGTCTCCGGATGCTCCGCGGTCAATTGCGGCATCCTCGATGACTGACCGGAACCTCTCCAGTCACTCGTATCATCATCTTCCTGCGGCAGAATATCCTTACGCATCGGTTGAAGATGTTCCGTCTTTGACCAGCAGTGCATCGACCATGACTAATACTCTGAATCGTTTCTCGGCTGCTTCTTTCCTCCCCCGTGGACGTCTTTCTACCGACCGCGCCGCGTCCTTCTCAGCTGCTGGTACCAGACGCACCAGCCAGGCTAACGCCTCCAAACGCTCTAGTCTAGCCAGCCTTTCCAAGCTGGTCGGTGGTGCCCATTCTGAGCGGAGCAAGCTCAACCAGGAGGAGAAAACCCCTAGCAACGCATCCGACAAAACGAAGAAGAAGGGCCACCGTCTCAGCCGAATGATGCACTTCTGGAAACCCAAGGACAAAGAAAAGTCATCCAAAGAGGCGGCACCAGAACGGCCGCAGTCGTAGGCGTGCGGTGCGTATGGTTTTGAAATTTTTTCTTTTTTTTTTTTTTTTCAGTTCGATTTACGGCGCAACCTCGGCATAGCGACATCCTGACAATTATTTTGAGACATCCCATTACTTCCTCTGCTTTTTTCTTCCCCACTTTCGACATCGTGGGCGTCTTCTTTCACCCGATTTGTACATACAGTGTTCCGTTCAGCTTTCCTGTGGATTCTTTTTCTCCCCTTTTCATCGGCGGTTCTATTTTTGCGTCTTCCACCAAGACGCTCATTACGAATTTCTTTCCTCTCAAGGCGTTATTGTCTTGAGTATGATCTATCCTTTTTCTTGTCAATCCTTATGTCCCGGTGTGAGTGACGCACGGATTTATTGACTTTCTCTACGATCATTGCTCCTCTACGGGCTTTTATCTTACCATTTTTGTTCTGATTTTGCCCAAGGCCCTTGGCCTGGAATACCATTCGTCCCCATTGGAACTTCCATTGGGTCCCCTTTTTTTCATATCTAGGATGTGGCTCTCTGTGTATCTATTGTGTGGCTTTGGTGTGTGCACTGCTCAGGTGGTGTAGCATTCGTCAAGAATTTGTCCCTGTCTGATTACACAAATAGCGGATAATGAAACCACTCTCTTCAATTGTATGTCATCGTCCTTGTAGGATTTGTGCAGATTGATTTTGTAAGTTTTTGTAAGTTGATGTAGTTCTAGGAAATGCCGTAACCTCAGTCCAAGCCTTATATGTACTTGGTTCTCTCCAAACCCTCCTTATGATATAATATCATCTAAGACAAAGGACACTCTTCCAGAGTCCAAAGCTACAAGCGAAAAATCACCTCACAGTCAACCGAGAAAACTCCCATCCCGCCATAAGCTCTTCTCTGTTGCAAATTGATCTATGGGACTCCGATGCTGCTGCATTCGAGTGGTCTGCTGTGTAGGTCGCCGCATGGTCCCCAGATTATGTGTTCGCCGCTGTATTTAAATGTTTTTGGGCTATCCCAGGGGTATGATCCGGGGTATAGATTGTAGTGATTACAAAGAACGAGTAACGCAAAGAGTGTCCATATTAATGGGAGGCCCCAGCTCTGAAAGCGTGGATATCTTCTCTCTCGCTTTCTGGTAAAAGCCCCCGGTAGAGGTTTTTCTTCCATTGTTTATTTGTGATTCTGTCTTTGCTATCGAGCATACCAACACGCGAGTTCTTATATGGATGCGGGGCGGTCCGCCCGCTCGGAGCTCACTTCGGAGTCCGGGGCTCGCAGATACAAGGCCATGGCCTAGATTCTTTTTCCCTTGGCACTCTTGATTGGGCTTCCGCTTGTGTCGTAAAACAAGGTACTATTCTACTAGAAGTTGTACAGTTTTATATAAGTTGATCAACCACAAGGGCAAATACTATCTGCATAAGTACGGCTTTAGCAGCAATTATAAGTCAATTGCTACTTACATAGACTATAGAAGAGCTTTCAATTTTGATATAAGTGAGAGGAACCATGATCTGATTCAAAAGCTAGAAGATCTGCGCCAGAACTTTAGGTTGGTCATAGACTCATAGTATGTAGTACTAGGATGTAGTACTAGGAAACAAGGCCTAGAAGACAGGCACAGGGCGGTGAACGAGCTATCCTAGTTCATTCACGGACCATCATAGTCGATTCATCTTCATCTGTCAACTTTGTAACGTTCCGTATAACCATGCGACTTGGCTGAAAAGGTCATTGGCGAGTTCGGCATGTCACATTTGCCAGGACTGGAACACGAAGCTATTCGCACTTCAAACCAACTTGAGAAACCTTTATCTTGGTTTTGTCGACTATAACTCGGAAGCTCACATAAATGACCACTCAAAGCTTCAGAATTGAAGCAAATGCCACGGTAGGGAGTGAATATGAGGAACCTTGGAAGTGCTCAGGGGCCCCGGGGGATGAATTGCCTTACCTAATCTCAACGTGCGGGAGAGCTCCGGCCACGGGTGGACCTGAGCTCTCCCCCATAGAGATGTTGGATCTGCAACCATCTTGGAGCTATTCATTCCATCGGTACTCCTACTTTCCGATACTGCACTTTGACTTCAAATTGTGGGACTACAAGTCCTTCCAGCGATTCTGCTACGGTTATTCAACTTGGCAAATTCATTCCCTGCGTTTTTACTGTGTGTCTTGCACTCTCGGCGACATCGAATTTATGCATGTGCCTTCTTTCCGCTTGAAGTTACAGCATATTTGATCTTCGCGCCAATCAGTCAATACAGCAGAACCTGGCATTGTTACGGCCCACGGGCGTGAGAGTGAAAACTCCCATAAAGCACAATGTCTAACGGTAATTCACAAAGAGAAGTGCCCATGTCTCATAATGAGCACTCTCGTTATGTTCGGGCACAAGAGTACACATCTACACCACGTTATCCACCCTCGACCGGGTCTCTTGGGGCAGGCTATTTTGGGTTCTCAGGCAACAATGACACTGTAATTGTCGACCTGGAAACCTTCAAGCGTGATTCCCACCACTTTGCAGAAGGGGACTTTGTTTGTCCCGGATTCTTCAACCGCGTTGATCTAGGTGGGTTCACCCGCCGCTTCAATCATTCGCAGTGGAATTACGATATGCGCCGCCAAGCCCAGTCCATCCTTCCATTCTTATCTCTGGGCCCTTCATCATGTCTACGTGATGCCGATTACATCCGCAGCCAAGGGTTCACACTACTCCTTGCTATTCGAAGTCGACACTCGGCCCTGGCACGCCTTGTCTCAGGCGAAAAGGCGGCGGCCGAAGCCGGTATCATGGCCGACACGGTTGATGTCCTTGATAACCAAGAACTCATTTCTACATTCCCACGCGCTATCCGCCGCATCAACGATCATCTGGCTGGAGTGGATGTGGGACCCAATGGGATGGTGTTAGATGGCCAACAACAGAAAAAGAAAGTTCTCGTCTTCTGTGAATCCGGGAATGAACGTTCCGCCGCTGTCATCATTGCCTACACCATGGTAATGCTCAATATTCCGTCGGTTGAAGCTGCGCACATGATCCAGGAGCGTCGTTTCTGTGTTTCAATCGAGGACTCCATGAAGTGCATTCTCACGGCTTTCGATACCATTCTTTCTGCTAAGCGTGATGTTGAGCGTGCTAAAAAGCTTACTGTTCGTGGGGCTGCGAGTCTTGCGCCCCCATCCGCACCACTAGTGCTCGCGAAGAAGCGAAGTTTTCAAGATCATAGAAATGATGATCCTGTCATGGATGAGGGTGAAATGGACGTGGATGATGATGAAGATGACCCCTTTTATGCGCGAAATCCGAATGCTCCATTCCAAGACCGCGTGGTCTAGAGTCAGCCGAGGTCGCTTTTTGCGAGTGTCTTTCATTGGACTATGAATGGCAATGTCATGCTCTGGAGATGGAGAGAAGGACGAATATTCTGGATGATGAAAGGTAATGAAGGGAATCTGTACATTGTTTTGAGTAGGGTGGCTGTCTCCTTTTCTTTCATGTCTGCTTTATTTGGCTGCTTTATTGGTTCATGGTTCTTACATGCAAATACCCAGCTTCAGTTGCTCGTTGCTACTAGCTTCCCAACATTCAGGCCATCCACTGGCCATTACGCCTTTATATCTTCATATCCGTAAGATCATAAACATGGAAAAAGTTCAACATAGCACATGGCTACACTTTGTGTAGGAAAATCGATAATGGGGTCGATATCAGACTTTGGCAAGTCTCAAGACGTGCGGAAGTCGATTGATGCCCTTAGGCATCTGACCTGGCGTTTGAACCCACCTTGCTGTCTCGACTCAATTTGCCCCTGCCGTTTGTTTTCCTTTTCGAACTGAGAACTCGAGTCTTGCACTGACTTTGCGCGACTTCAAATCCACCCCGATCTTCCTTTCTCCTCTCTTCCTTCATCTCGCGCGACAGCCTTTCCATCTCGCGACCCCACCACGATCACTCATCGCACCCTTACAATGAAGCGCATGCTTCCCATTGACCTTTTAACATACCTACGATCGATACATCCACACTGCCATTAAACGCATCACCCCTCACCCCTCCCCCACACCCCACGCCTCATCTCAGCGCGCCGCCAAAATGAGCAGCATGAAACTGCGCGACAGTATCCGCGCGCCGGTGCGATATGGCGAAGATGAATATGAAACGCCGTCACAGATCTCGCTGCGCCACGGATACGACTCCTTTGACGACTCCATCGAGCTTGGGGAATCAGGCAGACCACGCCCACAAAAGAGGCGCAGGCCAAACACTGTGCCATTCAACCCCAACCTGCCACCAGCTGCGTTTCCCAGTTTGAGCAGACCACAGCCAGGTCGTGATTCCACCACTGCGCAGAATCGCGCCGTTGGCGACAGCCAACAGCACATGCAGACAAGCGACGTTGCACTCCCTCCCCGTAACGCTGGGTCAATGCCAACCGTTCCATCGCCTCCGTCTGGGATGGAACGAGTCCCAATGGATCAGCTCGATAACTACATCGCCAGTAACAACATGGACAATCCGGTGTATGCGAGGAACGTAAATATGGCGCGCATGACTTGTGCGGATGCGCCTCCGGGTACCGAGGATATGGGCACCTCCCCGGACAGTGATGATGAACCACTGCCAGATGCGAGTCAGGTGCTCCTTGATGCTGTAAGTATACTGTGGCTTTTCCCCGTTTTTCGTACAACTGACCGAATCTAATGTCACTCGTCGTTATAGATCCCCAACCCGAAATGGAAAGATCTGCACAAGGCTATGCAAGTTGAAATCGTCGAAAACACAATGAAGTACCATAGCTGGAGACGCGTTTGCGACCTTCTTGGCCTTGGGCCAGATGAGCGAATACAGCTCATGCAGGTCATAAGCGTTCGCAACAAACAAATCGAACGAGAGAATAAAAGACTGGACCAAATGCGACGCAGACAGCGAAGCGTACTCATGAGAATTGATAACAGCGATCTGAAGCATTTTAAGCCGCCACCTCAATTGGTGCTGAAAAGAATCGCTCGAGAGACCAATCGAAACCTGTTGCTCACGGAGTACACGGACCTTTTAATGTGCCAGGCCCACGACGTCCTGAAAGCCAGACAGTACTTGCATCAACACGGGCTACCTCGAAGATATGCCGGCGATTGGGGAGACAGCCTGGTGGTGCTGCGAGAATCCTCGGACTCCCATGAACCCGACAAGTTCGAATGGAAAGACAACCTGAGATTCACTCCACCCCCCAATGAGATCGAGACCCCAATCAATCCTTTGATGGACCCAGTCAGTAGTGCGAAGAGTGCATTCATTCAAAGCATTGGTACACGTATGGACGGCACAATGAACCCAATGGATTTAATCCAACGTGACTCTGACGATCTTGGTCCCATGCTGAATTGGGGAAAGTATTATGAACGGAAACCGGACTCGTCGTGGGACACCACAAAGCCTCGACTGGGTGGAATGGTCAGGCTGAACATCGGTCCACGCAACGCCGCTCAGATCCAACAATACAAGCAAGCCGGTGTCAGACCACAAGGACTATCCTCTGCAACTGTCACGCCAGAATCATTTCCACCGGAGTTTCTACAAGAAACCCCATCTAAGGCGCCACGGAACGGGAACGTCGCCCAGCCATTTTTCAAGAAACCCGCCAAACCTATCAGCAGAGTCCTCACCGGAAACCAGCCTTCGGTGGATTGCAGCCCAACGGAGAGCCAACTCAAGTATCAACGAAACATACAGCAGGCCAAGCTTGAGAAAATAGAGGCCCAGGCCGAGGCGATGCACCGTCAGTTCAACTACCAGCCAACCCTCCAAGTTAATGGCGTTGGTCTTGGAATAAGCCCCGCACGTGCAAAGTTTCAGACGCCTCCGTTGACCCAGCCCGTCGAAGAAGACATGCCTTCGAGCTTTTTCGCTCGGGCGTACCGTGGAATGACAAACATGAACGTTGATCGCCTCATTGATGAATTTGTCTGCTTTGAGCCTATTGTGATGCCAGAAGAAAGCGATCCCATGAAACCCGAGGGAGAGCCTGATGAAGAACCAAGTTCCACTGATATTAGCACGATCACTGAGATGTCCTTGGATGATGTGATGCTGGTGCCGACAGATGGCTGTTCCTCTTCGGAGTAAAGGGATACAACCAAGAATTGAGGGAGCAATCAATAATTCGAGAATTTGAGACTATTTTCTTCATATTGAGTTGCAAGATTTGTTGTATAATATTATTAATTGTATGATAGTCTTGAATGATGTTGAAGTCAACTCCGCGTCCGAGTAGTTTCAGGCGTCCAATCTATACCTGGTCCGTGCACCCAACGCGAAAATGCCGCGTCGAGAACGCGCTCTTACTTCGATCTCCGATATATCACAAACCAACGTCCAATTCTGGGCAGTGTTTCTCTGAACTACGAGTGTCCATTTGTTGGAAACTCGTACATATCCTGTCTCTGCTATTACATTCGTTGGCCCCTCGCCCCTCGCGAAACTTGACGACTCGAAAAACTTTGTCACCCCTGTGAATGACGTAGGATTTCCATCCATCTAGTACTCACTTTAGGTCATTCACTCTTTCTACTCGCTTACTCACTTCTAGCAGACAAAATGTCCATTGAAGACAGTGCTACTCCCACGGATTCCCGTGCGGGGACTATGGCACCTGAGTCGGTGATTCCTTCGTCGCCACTCACGGACCCGACTGAGGCTGAGGACTCGAACTCGGCTGAAGATAAAGATGACAAACCCAAGGAGGAGTCGGCTGATTCAGAAGATGTCGAGGGGATGGACAGCAAGGCCAAGGCCTTGATGCACCTGTTGAAAACCAGCTCGGTACGTCTCCAGTCCATCCTCGTCTTATCTAATTACAATGGTCTGATATCTTGTCGTACCTGTAGGTCTTTGTTGCTATCATGTCGGAGAAAATGAAGAAACAGCAGGAGGACGCACGCTTGGCAGCGATCAAGCGCCGTGAACAGACTGCTGCGACCCAGAAGAAAACCAAGTCGCCTCCTGAACCTGCTCGCCGAGCCACTCGTACTCGGCCAAACCAAGATGCAACGGATGAGAACGCAGACGCCGGCGGAAAGGCCACAGCATCGACCAGAGGTCGGCCTAAGCGGGCAGCCACCGCCAATGGCAGCTCTATATCCAGTTACTTCAAGAAGGCTGATGTGGAAGTAACCGAAGACAATCCCTCGGTGCAACAAGCACTTGAGCAAGCTGCAGACGACTACGAAGCAAACCCCACAGCGCTTGGTGATCAGGACTTGGTCGCGACACAGCAGCCAACACTTGTGAGTGGTGGCAAAATGAGAACGTACCAGCTGGAGGGCCTCGAATGGCTCAAAACTTTATGGATGAATGGGCTTTGTGGTATCCTTGCCGATGAGATGGGCCTTGGGAAAACTGTTCAGGCAATCTCCATGATTGCTTTCCTTAAAGAGAAAAATGTTTCTGGTCCATTCATGATCGCAGCACCGCTGAGTACGGTGAGTAATTGGGTGGATGAATTCGCCCGATGGACCCCGGGAATAAAAACAGTCTTGTATCATGGTTCAAAGGATGAGCGCGCCGCCATGCGCCAAAAGCATATGAAGATGAAAAACCAGGGAGACATGGATTTCCCCGTTGTGTGCACCTCCTACGAGATATGCATGAATGACCGAAAGTTCTTGAGTCAATATCAATGGCGTTATATTGTTGTTGTACGTTTTCTTCAGTTATTTTTCATTTACAAGACGCTGACCGATCTGTAGGATGAGGGACATCGCTTGAAAAACATGAATTGCAAGCTTGTCAAAGAACTCTTGACCTATAACTCGGCCAATCGTCTGCTGATAACTGGAACACCCCTCCAAAACAACATCTCAGAGTTGTGGTCACTTCTACATTTCCTGCTCCCTGAGGTTTTCAACGACCTCAACTCGTTCGAAGGATGGTTTGATTTCTCTTCTGTCCTGGATAACAAGGGCCAGGCAGAGCTTGTTGAACAACGCAAGCGCAACTTGGTTACCAGCATGCACGCCATTCTGAAGCCCTTCCTTCTCCGACGTCTAAAAACAGATGTTGAAACTACTCTTCCTAAAAAGCGCGAATACATTCTGTACGCGCCTCTAACCACAGAGCAGAAAGATCTCTATCGAGAGATAATCAATGGTACAGGACGCCAGTACCTTGAAGGTAAGGCTCTGGAGCGTCTGGAGAGTAAGAGCGGCAACTCTACGCGCTCGCAAAGTATGAAGCGCAAACGGAATGGTAATGACGATGCAATGTCGATCAAGAGCGCTAGATCTAGCGGGGAATCCACGCCGGCTAGCAATGGAAATAATTCTAGCCGCCGACGCCGACGCAGCACGCGTCAGAGTTACAATGACCTAAGTGAAGGAGAATTTGATGAGCACCTCCGCAAACTCGAACTGGGAATTGAAGAAGAGGAGAAGACGCTCGAGCCCAGCGATGCTGAGCTTGAAGAGATGCAGCAGGCTGCGAATCTGAAGCTTGCCAGTACGGCACTTTCCGGTCACATTTCCTAGTCCTTTTGCTAATATTGTTCCCATAGAGAAAGAGATTGGCCAAAAGAAGATGCAAAACCCGGTCCTACAGGCTCGCCTTGCCTGCAACTCTCCACACAATTTCTATTGGCCGTGGATGGATGAGTCCTCTACCGTAGACGAAACACTCGTCTCCGCTTCTGGAAAAATGCTCTTGTTAGACCGCTTGGTCTCATGCTTGCTTAAGAAGGGCCACAAGATTCTAATTTTTTCTCAATTCAAGACTCAACTTGATATCATCGAAGAGTGGGCAGTGACACTCCGCTCCTGGGATTGCTGCCGTATCGACGGTGCTATTGCACAGTCAGAACGCCAGGCTCAGATCAAAAACTTTAATACCAAGAAGAGTCACAAGATCTTCCTCTTGAGCACCCGAGCTGGTGGCCAAGGAATTAATCTCACCTCCGCCGACACCGTGATCATCTTCGATTCTGACTGGAACCCCCAGCAGGATCTGCAGGCTCAGGATCGAGCCCACCGCATTGGCCAGACCAAGCCAGTGATTATCTACAGATTGGCAACGAAGGGTACCGTTGAGCAGACACTCCTTGAGAAAGCGGATTCCAAGCGTCGCCTTGAACGTCTAGTCATTCAAAAAGGCAAATTCCGCTCCTTGCTCGACCCCAGTGCGAATTCCCAAGATATCGACGAACTGCGCAAGGCTCTCGGCGAGAACGAGTTCGAGCGGTTCGAGGTTGGCGCTGACCCTGCGTCCATTTTGTCAAATGAAGATCTCGATATCTTGACAGATCGTTCGGAGGAGGCCTATCTCCGTGCTGAGAAGGGGTTGGATACGAAAGGTGCTGCATTTGTTGCAGTTGAAACGAAGCGCGATTCTGGTGAGAACATTCTCTCTTGAGGTGTTCAGTAGCTGTCTACTTTGCTTTTTTTTTCCTTCTTCCATCTAAGCTACATGCTGGATGATATCCAGTGGTTACTGGATTGTAACAATATCTGTGGTCGGCTGGCTGATTTGCTTGGCGTTGGCATACAGGGTGGGATTGGTGACTTGTCCATGTATCGATTGCTACAGTTCGCGTTTCCTGGTCAGGTAGATGCCTAGACTACGATACATCCTTGCTGTTGTACCATGTGTTAAATTATTTCGATATTCTTACACTAATCAGAAATAAAAATTCAAAGAATATCCATTTGCTCCATAGGCATAATCTTCTGCCACTTGATAGACCTTTTCCTACAAGCGTGGCTAGCCAGACTGACATTTACATCTCATGTTTAGTTTTATTTTCTTATATTTAGATCATTAGATCATTATCACAGATCTTTTCCCAGTTGCTCTTCGAAGAGTATTCTGGTTAGTTAGGTACATGGGCCACGACCTCAATTTCCACACGCATATCATCCTCACCAAGACGAGTAACACCGACACAAGTCCAAATAGGTTGGTGCCCGGGCATGTACTTCTCAAAGTTGCGCACCATTGCTGCCAATGCCTCATCGTTGATAGGCACATGGTACGAGTTGACGCGGAAAACCTGGTTCCAGCCTTCACCGCCAGCATCCTTCAGGTTATGCTCGACATTGGCGAACGCTTGGTCGATTTGTTCATTGATTTCCCGGTAAAACTCGCCAGTCTCACGGTTCCAACCACCTATAGCCGGCGAAGTTAGCAAATAAAGTAAACTATACAGTCAATCTGACTGCTCACCTTGACCTGCGCACTCGATCCGATCTCCGATTCTAACAGCTTGGCTGTACTTGAATTTCTGGCGATTCTTCTCGCCAACGCCCTTGTAGGAGAAATATTGAAGGTGAGACATGATGAATGTTTAGTTATGTTGTGAATTGTCTGCAGTTTTGGGGAAATACCACGCTATAAGTCTTGTCGAAGGGTGTAGCGGAATATACATTCCGCAGTCAGGACTAGCGTCTGTGGGGTGGCGGAGCGGGGCGGAGAGCTTCTAGTGGGGCAGCATTAGTCTTATCTATCCATGACACTGGACGTCCCCTGCAAGCCTTTATATAGGTATATGTGAGCTGTTTTAACAATTGGTGCTCAGGATTAAACTCTGCCGGGATTCTCCCAAAGTTGCTGTCGGCCATATCTTGGGTTTTCCGCATTGCAGATTCATCCCAGGTACCTTGATTCCATTGGCGAAGCGCACTTGTCCGTGGGGGGTATCTCTCAAGGCCAGATGAGGGATGATAGGATATATACCACACGCTTTGAGCTCCGTCGAGCTCTTCTGAAGACAAACTTGCGAACCACCAAAGAAATGTTCTGGCTGACGGAGTAACAGTTGAAGATATTTATAAATACATGTAGCGGCTAACGATTCCCCTAACCGCTCTTTCAGATACACTGCTTCCTCTTCCTAAGGGAATGCACCCGTCGATAGGACCGTGGATGTGACCATTCATGCTGTCAAGTAGTTCCTCTATCCCGAGACTTGAGGCTGAGATATGTGTTGCGTCTGCCTTGGATGGTTTGGCCATGTTAAAAAAAAAAGACGAGCGACTAGAGATGGGTAACTACTGGTTGCTAAGAAGTTGGTATGTCGCCGGGGTATTAGAGCTTAGACCAACAGACCATTCAAGTCAATAAACATAATGAAATATAACATTTAACATGTGCTGGTGTGACTCACTTTGTGGACTTGGGTCTGTAGCTACGGCAGACAGTCTACGCAGTCCACTCGCCCTTTGGGATGGATTCATCCACTGACTGTTATTAATCATAGTTAGGGACCCTGAGTGCCCTCATCAAATGGCAACGCCCTGATCGGGAACATAGTTGCCACTGCCTAAAATTCGATATATAGAGCAACATATATGCAGCGAAAGGGGTCAATGAAAGAAAAACGAGAAACAAAAAGCATTACGCCGACAATTTCGCTAGTACATATTCACACAGTAATCAATCACCGCCGAGCTTTCTCGTCCTCAATCTGGTTGCGGAGGTCTGAAAGGACATTATGCCGTTGGGCCATATGGCTCTTCAGCCCGTCCACCTGTTCCCCAACAGCCTTGACATCCTCCCGAAGTCGCTCCAAATCCTGACCATCCTTAGCACGGCCAGTACCCTCACGTAACTCCCGTAACTCCCGCTCCTTATACTCCAAGAGCGAAAGCGCCTCCTTCTTAATGAGAACCCAGTTGGGCCGGCCATCATGACGCGGGCCATCCCGTCTAGAGTCGGAGGCTTTATTGGCGGAGCTCAGCTTCTTCTCCAACTCCGCAAGCTCACGGCGCAGCCGTACCTTCTCCCACTCCTCATCCTGGATCGTGTCGCTGAAATCTGTTCCCTTGGGCTGGTATGAGCCCTTGCCGCCAACGCCTAGACGGCCGAGGTAAGTATCGCCGAACTTGGCCTTGCGGCCTGTCCGTGTTTCCGTATCGCCGTCTGCGCCGTAGCGCTGTGCGGGTCGTGCCTTGTCGACTTGGTAGTCGATTTGGTTGTGCTCGAATGAGGCGCGCAAGGATGCGGGGATGGTGCGTGGGATGCGGAAACCCTCGTGGCGGAAGTTCAGGATGTGCAGGAAGGCAAGTGTTGCATCTTTGTTGATTGCGGGTGATGCGGACGGGTTGACCAGGTTCCAGGCGGAGTGGACATCGGTATCGGGGACGTCAAGTGATTCGTAGAGTGGTTGTAGTTGTTGGACTGGGAGATGGTCAGCGGGTTGTTGTTCGAGCGCGCTGTGCGCGCTGTGCGGGTTACTCACATTCTACTTGGCCGCGCGCGTTCCGGTTGGCATCATAGATCTCGGTGTACTTGTTCTTGTCGTCGGGCTTCATATACCAATCGAAGCCGTCCTTAAGACCAAGCGAGTCGTCCTCGTCTTCTATCCGTTCAAATTGTTCTTGTCCACTGCTTAGTGCGCGGGTCGCATGGACGAGATGTGACTTTGACTCTGGGACTAGCCAATCTGGCAGGACATTTGGGACATCTTGTAGTTCCTATACAGATAAGACGTTGTGTTAGAACGATTTGGTGGTGATTTGAGATGGTGGATCACTTACGCCGTTGACCAGGTCGAAGACTAAGCGCATCGCAACACAGAACTCCTCGAAATCCAGCTCCCCGTCTCCGTCGACATCGGCAATGTCCCATACCTTCTCGAGCTGGTCATCACGCAGCCGGCTGTTCCTCAGCACGGAGGCGGCCTGAGAGCTGTTGAGGTGTTTTTGGCCATTTGATAATGAGGCGAAAATCTCCCAATATCGCTCAATCTCCCATTGCTCAATCTTTTTAGTAGCCATGATGTATGGAGCTCCAATGAATGGCGTGGAGGATGAGGTGGGAACAATGGGGGGAGAGACTCGGATTTACCTACTTCCGTCAGGGGCTCTGAGGTCATTGGACTTACAATGTAATTATCTTTTTGTGTACAGAGTAACTAACTAACTATATCGTTCATATTCAAATGTTCATAATAATTATCGTCTATATGGTTCTCTATTGAAATCCGATGTGTTCCCTTGCATTATGGTACATGACCCCCTTCATTTGTTGAGTAGAAGAGCTCAATGTCTCCTTCCCAGAACATAGTGATTAAACCCCTCGTTATGAATCTTTCTTCTCGTCTTTCGTATTTTGTTTCGACTTTGCTGCAGCCTCAAGCTGCTCATTGACTTGAATGATGGCTCGTTCGGCTTCCAATGCAAGCTCCGGTGCATCCAAAATCGTAGCCAACTTCTTGGCATCAGACATCTTCAACAGGACCCGGTCCTCACTCTGCTCTATGTCCTCGGCAACCTCGGAATATGAGGTCTCGGTTGTGGTACGTTCGAGTGTTTGGGATGCGCGTTTGACATATAGCTGTTCTAGCTCCGGTAATGAGATGGGGTTGAGGAGATTCTTCTCGACGAGAAATTCTAGATGTCTTGAGCCATTCAATGCTGTGTATTAATCGTCAGTATCATGAACCAGGTCCGTGTAGAATATCAAACTAACCACGCCAGTGGGACCAGCCCCGGTATGCCAAATAGAAAAAGGGAATATTCGGAACCCTGATCTTGATTAGTATATCATATCACCGGGGAAAACTTGTCGCATTCACATACACTGGTACCAACCCAAAAGGTGCTGTAATTGGGGCAGCAATCAAGCTCCACATCATCCTCTTTCGATGAATTTCCTGCCTCTCCGTGGCGATCGTTCGCACCACTTGTTGGATTCGCTCCAACCGCACCGCATTACCGGGGAACAGCACATCCACCTTGGACTTTCCATGATCTCCATTAATTCGCAATTGGGTTTTGAATGAAGGAATGCTTTTGAGGGCCCATTCTTCGTATGGTATCCGTTGCTGAACTCGATTGCCCCAACGAACAAGGTGCATCTTCCATCCTTTGTCGGCTTCCTCCCACTTCGCCCATGTTTCAGCCGCCTTTGTTGTAATTCTGTCAAGATAAGAAAGCTCCTTCGCTAAATCCTTGTTAAGGGGTCGAGCATATATGAGAGCTCGTTTTGTCGAGATCGGAATTAGGAAAAGGCGCATGGTGGAGGATGCCTGAGACCTGAGACAATTGAGAGATCGACAATCGCTTGATCGCGGGGATAATAATAAATATCAAATGGAACAGAATAAATGAAATAGAAGAAGACTTTCACAATAGATAGACCGTTGAAACTTGAAATTTGTTTTTTTTTCATGTGGGTGAAAAAGGGATGCGGGAGCAAAGCAGGTCCACGCGTTTGGATAATTCGAGACGTCATTTCCGAGGTCCGCGTACACTTTCATCTTAGGGAGGCCATCCCTGAACAACCATACTTCCTCCCTGATCAGCAATTGGGGATTCGCGGGTAAACTGTTGGTTTGAAAGTTTCCCGCGGCTCCCGAGTTTCAGGTTTTAACTTCTATATAGCATGGACAGCCCCAAACACAGCGCTACAGGGCGAGCCTTTGATGGGAGGCTGGCAGAGAAGTTTCCACCCATCGCAGAGTCATCACCGCTGCCAGGCCCTAATAACGTCGATACCGAGTCTGCTGTTAGCAATAAAACCTCCGATCCAGCACTTGCGCGTACAGACGGTCAAACAGTGGAAGAAACCGCGTACTCTCAACGCTCCGTCTTACGATCTCTACCTGGTATGTGTCGCATTTGAAAGCTCGATTCGATGATCAGTCCCTAATAGCGAGCCTTTGCAGCCTGGATCCGGTCGGTCGATGAGCCCGAGGAGGACGGAGATGAAGCTACGGCAACCGATCGCTTACTCCCTTCCCAACCAAATGACGCATTTGTCGCTCAGCACAACCACTCGCCCTATTCATCGTCGAAGCCGCAACCTAATCACACGACCACTAACGGCCTGTTTGAGGATGAGTCTCCACCCGTCAACCATGAATCGCGCTGGGTGACATTCTCACGAACCATCCAATACCCCCGAGAGCCTGGTAGAGAGGAACAGCATGTCACGTCAGAATGGCTGAATGAGAATCACGGTGATTACTTGCAACCATGGCGAGGAAAGCACCTGGAGGGCGATAGTCCGGAGTATCCGCTACACAGCGGAGGCCGAAGGGAAATATGGATCACGCGTTTCAGGAAGACCCTTCTGCGAAGCCCGATCGTGCCGCTGATTCTTCGAATGACCGTTTGGTGCTTCTCACTCTCTGCACTAGCTCTGGGTGGGTCGATTCAGCACATGGCTAATCAAGGGCATCACCCTCAAGGCCCATCTGCATTGATGGCGATCATCGTCGATGCAGTCGCCCTGGTTTACCTCTTATATATCACCTTTGATGAATACACATCAAAGCCCTTGGGTTTGCGCTCTCCCTCGGCTAAAGCACGTCTCCTCCTCCTGGATATCTTCTTCATTGTCTTCGATTCCGCAAATCTTAGTTTGGCATTTGCTTCACTCTCCGAGGTAACAGGATCCTGCACCGAAGCGGAGGTCAATCAAGCCATCGATCCTCGAAATGATGGTATATGTACGCGACAAAAGGCACTTGCTTCCGTATTGCTGGTTGCACTCTTGGCTTGGCTCATGACATTTTCCATTAGTGTCCTCAGGTAAGGCTCCTTGTCTATAATTGGCATACTCGCTCCATTTTCTAACACTCTTACTAGGCTTGTCGAAAGAGTAACACAGTGATTTCCCGGTCTGGTTGTGTTTCATGAATCTTTTGGCTGTTGATTAAATATACTATTTAAGCGAGACTTGATTTTGCGCATGCGCAACTTTTAGCTAGACGTGCAAAGCAGGACCATCAACGCCATACAACGGATCTTGACGGAACCAAGCCACATCCTTGATTCTCTGCGCCTTTGCTTTCTCTTCTGGCTTCCCATAACACATATCCCAGTGTTTGCCATGTGGATATGCGCCGACCATTTGGAACTCCTCCTGGTTCCCTTGCAGGTCCTCTAGGAGTCGATGACCCACCCCCCGCAGGCACAATGATCAAATCACCACGCTGGACCGTCGGCTCAAATCGCTCGGGGTTCTCCTCACCTCCAAAGCAAAGACGCGCGCTCCCTGAAACGATCCCCAGCACCTCATGCGTTGTGGAGTGGAAGTGGGTTTGGCTGTACATGCTATATACCCATTGAGGAACAACCTCGCCTACTGCTTTCAGGTGCTCCTCGAGCTCCGTAGATGTGGCATTGAAGGCTCCATGGTATATCATCAACGGCTTGGATTGGATCGAAGTGTTCGGTATATGGTACCACTCGGGAATCTGTCGAGTGGTCACTTGAGTGTTTGATAGTGGAGTTATGGTCATAGCGATTCTCTATTTTGTTTTGCTTTGCTTTTTGGCTGAAGAAAGGGAGTTTGCATTGAATTGGATCTGGGATCTACTTCAGGTGACGTCATATATAGTGGGGCCGTCAATATAAACTTGAACTATGAAGGAATGAACTAGTTACCTAGGTAGTTAACTGTGTATATACTATGTACTTTATAGATTCTACACCTTTAACACTGTTGGATATTGACTTTGATCTATGACGATTATGGCAAGGTCAAAATTAAGTTTAGTACCGCTCGTTTCTAGCTATTACTACCAGTATTAAGAATCAAGAGAAGATGTTCATTGATTTCTCAGTCAGGTAAGCTCCTAGACTAGAGAGTGGACACTCATTCATATTAGCATCTTCTAGTCATATATAAGGGTGCCCTTTGTACAGAAGGTAAGGGTTTCCTCTCACTTAGTTCCTTCCAGGGCAAACAACAAGTCACTTTTTATATGCTGGTTATGGTGGGCAGCAGTAGAAGGATAGGATGGGTTCCTGTAAAGAACCCAAAAAAGGGAATAAGGGCAGAGGAGTGTTCCAGGAATCTACCTAGGTATCCATGAATGGATTAGGTAGGGAGCTTAAACCAGTGTCCAAGGTAACTAACTGTATTAGTACTGGTTAGAAACGTATATATAGATCAAGTGTCACTAGAAACCTATGTTGCGATACAAGGATAGAGACAGGTTTATAGAGGAACAGCTCAAAAGTATATATCTCATCATGTTAGAAAAATACTAATGATCTACAAGAATAGTCCGCTCATGCAGCTTTGTCATGTCTTTGGTGGTCTTCTTAAATATTCTTTTTATCTGTCTTTTTAAGAGTATACAAAGATGGTAAAAAAAATCTTAAGTACAGGAGCATAAGCATTTTGTCTATAAATAACCATTGATATAACCCGGTTGGATGTCGCTTTGATCGAAGCATCAAAGCCGATGATGTAGATTTGGCGGGAAAGCTCCGCCACCTCACCGCCTGCGGCAACAATGCCATCCCCACGCTCTGGTCCATCTCAGCCTCATCACTTCCCTCTTCTGCCTAATCTCTTTTCCAAATTCTTGATCTAGAAGTTCCCGAGGAGGGTTGCATTCTCTCACTCGTTTTATTCGACTGTCCGAACCCCGCTCTTGCCGACCCCTCCCCCTCCCAAGCGTCTACCCTCATCTGATCACCCGAAGATCTTTGAGGCGTGACGTGTGGCGCTACAATTGTCTTGAGGTAATATCCATGATCTGTAACTTACTCATTACTGTCGAGAGTTAAGAGCGCGTTACTGACCACTGGACCAGGTCCCTCGGTCTCGACTACTCACCTTCTTCCGCATCCCACCTGACTCCCCTGCAACCGCAATGTCTCTCGCGATGCCGCCGGTACCTCACAAGGATGACCTTGATTCAACGTGAGCAGACAATGATTGGCGATCTGCTTTAACACGGTGGACATGAGCTAACTGTGGGTTAGTTGGTCATTCCTCGAAACAGGAATCGAGAGCGTCATGCTCAACCTTGATTCCGGTATCGATATGAAGACTGTAAGTGAAATGCTGTTTCACTCACTATTGACCGGTGAGGGTGTTTGAAAACACAGGCTGACTGACTGTTTTTGTCTAGTACATGGGTTTATACACGTGTGTTCAAGATTCGATCCTACCTCTTGCCTGACGAGAACCGCGCTCACAATTTGATATTAGGGCTGTCCACAATTTTTGCACATCCCAAAAAGCCGTCGCTAGCGGTCAAGGCTTACAAGGACAACGTGGTGGTTGGTCTTCTTCCCTCCATGCCGCTCCCTCGGCTTCCCGATATGGGCTGACCTTGGACTATAGCTCATTTACTGGGTGAGGAACTTTACAAATTACTCGGCGAATACCTTACCTCCCATCTGAGTAAGGTTTACAAACAATCACAGAGCCACACCGAAGAAGGCTTGCTTGGCTTCTACATTCGCGAGTGGTACCGCTACACAACTGCCGCCAAATACGTGAACCACCTCTTTCGCTACCTGAATCGTCACTGGGTTAAGCGTGAGATCGACGAGGGTAAGAAAAACGTCTACGATGTTTACACCCTGCACTTGGTCAAATGGAAAGGGGACTTCTTCGAAAAAGTCCATGACAAGGTCATGGACGCTGTTCTGAATCTGATCGAAAAGCAACGAAATGGAGAAACCATTGAACAATCGCAGATTAAATCCATTGTGGACTCCTTCGTTTCGCTGGGTCTGGATGAGAATGATAGCTCCAAGTCAACACTAGATGTCTACCGGCATTACTTCCAGCAGCCGTTCATCCGTTCCACCAAAACATATTACGAAAATGAGTCACGGCAGTTTGTGGCCGAAAACAGCGTGGTGGAATATATGAAGAAGGCAGAAGCTCGTCTGGAGGAAGAGAAGCTCCGGGTCGGTTTGTATCTACACCCAGATGACACCAAGGGCTTGACCGAGACCTGTCTGTCTGTTCTCGTCACCGCCCACTCAACTTTGCTTCGCGACGAGTTCCAAATCCTGCTGGATAACGAACGCCAGGAGGATCTTGCCCGTATGTATCGACTCCTATCACGGATCAGGGAGGGTTTGGATCCTCTGCGCACAACCTTCGAGAACCACGTGAGACGGGCTGGTCTGGCTGCTGTCGAGAAGGTTGCTCCAGAGGGAGAAACACTCGAGCCCAAGTTGTACGTTGATGCCCTACTGCAGGTTCACACACGGTACCAGAGCTTGGTCGATGAGGCCTTCAATGGCGAGGCTGAGTTCGTGCGTTCTCTTGATAACGCCTGCCGAGAGTTCGTCAACCGAAACCGTATCTGCAAGACGAGCTCTTCCAAGTCTCCCGAGCTACTGGCGAAATACACAGACTCACTGCTCAAGAAGGGATCCAAGTCGGCTGAAGAGTCGGAGCTTGAGGAGATGCTAGTGCAGATTATGACAGTCTTCAAGTACATTGAAGACAAAGACGTCTTCCAGAAGTTCTATTCCAAGAACCTGGCGAAACGGCTGGTCCATGTGAGCTCTGTTTCCGATGATGCTGAAACAAGCATGATCAGCAAGCTGAAGGAGGCATGTGGTTTTGAATATACCAACAAGCTGCAACGCATGTTCCAGGACATGCAGATCTCCAAGGATCTTAATAACAACTACAAGGTCTGGCAGGACAAAGTGCTAGAGGATGATGATCGAAAGAAAATGGCCGATGCCCACTTCCAGATTTTGGGAACTGGCTTCTGGCCCCTCAATGCCCCGACCACACCATTCCTCGCGCCACCGGAGATAGTGAAGACTGCCGAACGGTTCCAGACATTCTACTTTGACAAGCATAGCGGCCGCAAGTTGACATGGCTGTGGCAGCTATGCAAGGGTGAAATCAAGGCTAACTATATCAAAAACACCAAAGTACCCTACACTTTCCAGGTGTCGACCTACCAGATGGGCATTCTGCTTCTTTTCAACGAAGCCGACACTCTGTCCTACGACGAGATCGAAAAGGCCACCACACTGTCTACCGAAATTCTCGACCCCAACCTCAGCATCCTGCTGAAGGCCAAGGTCCTCATCGCCAACCCTGAGGGCGCTAAACCAGAGCCCTCCACATCGTTCACATTGAACTACAACTTCAAAAGCAAGAAGGTCAAAGTCAACCTCAACATTCAGATCAAATCTGAGCAAAAGGTTGAGGCCGACGACACCCACAAAACCATAGAAGAGGACAGGAAGCTTCTTCTTCAGGTATGTATCCTAGCTAATCACCAATCCTCACACAGTCCATTTGTCCTAACCTTGTTGTAGTCCGCCATTGTTCGAATCATGAAGTCGCGCAAGAAGATGAAGCACGTCCAGCTTGTTCAGGAGGTTATTCAGCAGGTCAAGTCCCGCTTCCCACCTAAAATCCCCGACATCAAGAAGAACATTGAAGCCCTCATGGAGAAGGACTACATTGAGCGCATGGACGGCGATGAAATCTCATACATTGCTTAACTCGAACCAAACCCTTTTCCCTTTTCCAAATATTACACAACCAACTTGCTTCTATTCCCTTTTTTCTGTTGCTCTCTGCTTTTGCTACTGTCTCTTTCCGACACCAGTGGCTGGCTTCCTGCGTCCATCTCTTGTCCTTCTATTCCATTCACTATGGAAAGCCAGGGCGAGGGGGAGTGGGGCCCCTGCTGGTCCAGGATAGGACTCCTACAAATGGATAACTGGCGGATGGAATCAGGCTGATAGGAGCAAAATTTCTTTTTCATTGTGTCGGCGACTTCTTTTATGCTTCTTCATAGCGCTGAGACGACAAACAAATGATGACCTGGTTATTTTCTTTTCTTTTCCTTTATCTAGAAATACTAAAATAATAAATTGATGGTCATGGTCTACGTAGCTACCCATCTGGACTTTGAATGTTTGAAGACCTAGCCTCATATAAACACCATGACCACACATAATAAAAAGTTGAGGATTAAAGTGATGTGTTAACCCAAATATCTTTGCTTGGATATTATCCTGGCCCTGACGAAACAAGACGACAGCCACAAGACAGCCTGATGTATTCTAATGACAAGAATGGACACTAAAACAACGCTGATCAAGATCGAATACATTAGAAACTATTTCACTTTAGTATTTCATTCAGTGGACGGATATGCGTAGCACTATCCAGACCCAATGTATATTTATGTATAATCAACACGTGGACCGTGTTAGAATGTAAATGCTATGCAAAGCTAGAGACAACAAGAACAGACGACAGAAGGTCCATAAAGTACTGAATCATCCTAAATGCGAAAATGCAAATCAACCCCAGCCTCCCAAACCCAGTGCGCTAATTCGTACCAGACGAGTCTTTGCTCTGGACTGGATGCGCCTCCTCTTTGACAGGGAGTGGAGTAACCAAGTCCTCAGGCTGTGTATCTACCTTCACCCCACTCGAGGGTGTGGGTTCCTTCTGGGTCTGGGAAACAGTCTCCTCAGTCCCCAAACTCAATCCTAGGCCTTCATTCGGTGTGAGAGTCACAGGAGAGAACCCATCTGCATCAACGGTATCCTGTCTAGTAGTCTTTCCATCCGGGAGGATGTCCTGGGTCTGCTTTTGCTCTGTATCATCCGCATAAGCCGGGAATCCCTGCGATAGAGGAGATTTCGGGAAGGGAGTTTCGATAGAGTCGGACGTGGAAACATCATCGCGACGCTGGAACTCGCCGCTGTCGCGTCTGAGCAGGATATTACTCCATCTCTTTCTTCGGCTGGTGCTGCGACTAAGACCATCCTCGGGGTTATCGTTGCCTTCACTATTGTGCTGGATGGAACCGCGACGGCCGCGGTCCAAATCGGCTGTTTCGGTAACGACGGACAAGGCCGGGGTGGATGATGAAGTCAATTCGGCATTGGGAGTGGGATTCGAGTTCGGGGATGTGACGCGCTTTTCTTGCCACTCGCGGCGCTTTTCGCTCGCCCATGAGCCCCACGAGCTGAAATAGGAGCCTGCTTTTTGGCTGGCTACGGTCACGGAGGCTTGGGCCTGTGTCATGTCCACAGATGCCCTTTGGCGGCCTGCGAACCAGGAGGCATCGGCAGGATCTTGTGAGGAGGGGGTTGGCGAGGTTGGGGTTTCTTTGTCGATGGAGGTGCGTTGCGATTGGGAGGCGGTTTTCTCTTCATTACGTTTGCGTTGCGCTTCCCGCATTGTTTCAATGTCGGACCAGAAGCTTGTGAATGCGGCGCTCACTTTCTTTTGTCCGGTTGAGATATGGCGGTTCAGGGCCTCACGGCCTTCGCGGACACGCTCATCGAGGTGCAGGTCTGCTACCTGTTGTGCAAGTCGTCTTTGGACATCTTCCATTGTCAGCCCCCAGCGTTTGGGTGTCGAGGTTCGGTGATGGAAAATAGAAGCGCATCCGAAGTGAGTCGCGAAAACAGGGCGTAATTAGATGTGGTTTTCCACTGGGTCAGGAATTCCGTATTGAAGTCGACGGCAGGGTCTCCTTCAATGTTGAGGTTTTGCAGCTGGGTTCTGCTGCGATTCCCCGATTCTCCGACGTCGCATGGGTAGAGCTCCTCGTGGTACTTCATGGACGATAATAATGCCAACAAATATTCTTCGAACTGTAGTCGAATGAATTCTTCTGAGCCCATGAAGCCAAGGGTCTTGGGTTGTGAGGGATGTTCCTCGTCCCAAGTGTCATTGACAATTTGTGTGAGCAGGTCAATCCAGCGTCTATCGGCCGCAGAAAGGACTAAGGCACTGCGGAGAGAAGGAGAATTTATGACGATACTGTCTTCGTCAAGGTTAATTAGAATATCACTGTAACGGTCCTTTTGCTGGAGAAGTAGCGAGTTTGTTGAGCCAACCACATATGATTTTGTGCCATCATCCGCCAGCAGATCCAGCAACTGAAGAGGTGTGTAGGGGCCAAACATGCTGCCTTTTCCGAAGATCTGCAGTGGAAGCCCCATGTATGCTAACAAGGAGCTTCTGTCACTCGTCTTGAGAGACGTTGGCTTCTCAACAGTCTGAGAATAGGTATCAAAGGCAGGATCCGCGCAATCTTGCAAGCTGTGGATGAGGCCGGGTATTAAAGATATAAGTGAGAACTGAATCATGCACAAGCGTTCACAGCGCGTCCCGAAGAAAAGCATCTTGGGTTGCAACAGTAGTGCCTTAAAAAGAACCAAAGTCTGAAATTTGAATTCGTGAATCATCTCCCGAAGCGAAAGGCCTTCATAAATTAGCATATTTCACACATATCGGAACAGATGATATCCTTACCCAAGTTCTGATCTTTTGGGCCATCATTCAGCAGGGCAATTACCAAGCCCTCGCGGAATTTCTGCATCCATGTCAGCATTTCCTTCCATACACCATCACAGCTAATTACATACCTTCAAGATATCGACATCCGAGAAGTCGCTATTAAGAAGAGTACTCAATTAGCCACATTTATTCATTCAAAGTCGGGTTCTATCCCGATCCTATGCCAGCGCATTGGGAAAGAAAATAGTCCAGGGAAAGTATATTCAATTTTCCACCTACCGTTGCGCGAACCAAGCCGAAGTTACCACGGAAAGCTTCTGACGTAGTTGACCAACTCGCTGCGGACTATCCGTCACGACCACAACGGCCTTTTGTACCGTTGAGCGAGTCACATCGGCCGAGCGGTTGATAAGCAGACTCGAATCGATCTGGCGGGAGCAGGCGATGCCAAAGAGGGAGGTTTCGGGTATTGTCGATGCACCCTTTCGGCAGAGTGTGAAGTATGAGAATTCCTCGGTCGACCTGAATTCCAACAAGTTAGATGGTCCGGCGCAAATCGGCTCTCCTCGTCACGGGTTTACGCCAGAGACTAAGAAGGGGAGGGAACAAAATCTTCATCGGAGACAGGGGCATCATACAGATGTGCTCCATCAGATAGGGCCATGAATGGGAGGAGAGACCAGTCATTCTCGGTTGCTGGGTCAGTTCCTTCGTCGGCAAGGCAATGTTCGATCTCGGGGCCGCTACAGGGGTATGTCTCAGTCAGCCAGGTTCCACTATGGATCCATCTTCGTCTTGGTTTCAAAGATACAAGTCCGGGGGTTTTGAGAGTCTCAATGCTCACCGTGCATGGTGGAAATCTATAACCAAAACAATTGGGTCTTGTTTATGCTGGACAGCCATGGCGCCGAACCTTGCGACGGGAGATTCGGTTCGGCTGTGAGAAATGCAATTAAAATGCTGGGAATGAATGGCTGGAATGAATGGTTTGCAATATGTCGAAAAGAGGTGCTTCTCCTCCAAAACCTCGAGGTGGGTTTCCCATGAAACTAAGATCGTCGCAAACAGGGGAACATCGCTGATACGGTTATCACACGGGGAGCGGGCGGTGAATGGTAGCCCCGCCAATATCGGAGGGCATCAACATCACGGGTATACCTCTAGGGTCTAACTAAAGAAAAGTGATATAGGTATTGGAGAAATAATTTAGATCGCGTAGATATTTCAAAGGATTAAAGGTTATGAGGTGCTCCATCTCTGAACTAAATCAGATCCCCTGTATGATTTCTCCTAATCACCAACCAATTCTTAACGACGCCGGAAGAGCTATGGACAATGACTTCCACCAAGACAAAAAGAAGAACAAAGTAGGAAATAAAAAAATAAAATAAAAAAGACAAGAGAACACGCTAGCCTCGTAGCACCTTGAACGGAAATAGGGCCAGACTTCAAATTTGGAGACCGGAATTCAATGGCAGAAGAGCGTTTCTAAGGGAAATTTCGCGTGAAACCATTATGCGAATGCCTGTCCAGTAGTGTTGCCCTGCACTGCTCCCTGTACCAAGGCTTGACCAGCCTCATTGCCTTGTTCAATGTTGTGGAAGTCGAGAATTTCCGAGTACCTGTAGTGGTGGAAAATTAGTAAAAAGGAATCGTGGTGGAGTAACAAATCAAGCACGTACATCATGATCTTCCAAGTATCTACAGGCAGATCGGCATCATTGAACGACCAATCAAACTTATCTTGCGCGACAGGCTCATCGGTCGGGTCATGGTAAGGTGCGAGGTACTCATGTGCCAATGCTTCGGGAGCTTGAATGCGCTGCTTCGGGTTGAAAACGAGCATGCGCTCGAGCAGGTCAACCGCTAAAATAGGAGGGACAAGTTAGTGTCGTGCTCATAATCCTCATAGTCGGCTCAAATATCACATACCATCGGCATCGGCATTCTTGAATTTATTCGCGAGGGGTTGGCGCTCGCGCTTTGGTAGGGACTTGACAAATCGGAGGGTCTGAATCATCATCTATTAGCATGTTTTCGTCTTTCACCACGCAAAGAAATAACCACTCACATTCTCGCTACAGATGGTCTGGATCACATCATCGGGAGGAGTACCAAGCAACTCCGTAATGATCGAAAACTGGTTCACATGGTCCTTTCCAGGGAACAGCGGCTTTCCTTCCAACATCTCGGCAAAGATGCAGCCCGCGCTCCAGATGTCTACCTCGACATCGTACTTTTGCCAGGTGAGCATGATCTCGGGCGCGCGATAGTATCGTGTTGAGACATAGCCAGTCATTTGAGGGTCCTGGATACGGGCAAGACCAAAGTCGCAGATTTTCAGATCACAGTTCTCGTTAATCAGGATGTTGCTGGGTTTCAGATCCCGGTGAACCACACCGGCGGAGTGAACATATTTCAACCCACGCTATCAAAAAGTCAGATTCTTGCATCCCAGATATTATTCCCATAGAAATCTTACCAGAATTTGATATAAAAAGTACTGAATGAATTGTTTTTCAAGGGGTCGCGAAGTAAGAAGTCGATGGAGGTCAGTTCCCAAAAGTTCGGTGACAAAGTAGCTGTGGTCATTAGTTCACACCGTTCAACCCCACTTTGCAGATGAGGGGAACATACATGTCTTCCAAAGGCGAAATGAAAATGTCACTCAAGCTGATAATCTGCAGAGTGTCAGCATATAAGCCTGGTTTATTTCTTCTTTGACGGAGTACGGACGTTCTCGTGGCGGAGATGTTTGAGCAACTTTAGCTCCCGGTAGGTTCGCTTGGATAGAACGGGGGTACTGAAGGGCTTCATGATTTTTTTAACTGCGACTGGCTGTGCAGTCAATTGGTCTTTGGCAGAACTGTTATATTAAATGGCCTTGTTAGCATGTACTTCGAGGGCTTGGGAGTTGTCTTGTGCAACACAGGATACAACATACCAGACCAGTCCGAAGGCACCCATTCCCACTGGCTGCAGTTCCGTATACCTAAAAATCAAGTTAGCACTAATATTCCCCTGGATGCGCCTGCTGAAGCGCCCATAGTAAATATAGCAGAACAAGGCATTGCGAACCGGCTGGTGATCTCAAAAGTGGTGCCGAAAATCTGGGCACGCACGAATTCCGCCATGATGGAAGGTGGGGGGGTTTTGGGTTATGCAAGCAGATAAACAGAGAAAGAGAGAAAATTCCAAGAATTTTAAGTCAAAGAAGACTAAAGCGAGAGAAGATGAAGGCTTTGAAAAGAAAACCAGAAGAAAGGGGTCGCAAAGAGAGCAAGTGTGTTGGCAACAGGTGTGGGGAAGGGACTGGGTGAAAAGCGCAGAAAACAAGGCCGATGACGTTGGCGAAGCCCGGTTTGGTGATGACTCAGCAGGGTCCAGGTTGGAGCCTGTATATAATTAAAATATTTTCTTATTGTTATTTCATTTTCATGATACATTGAATTACTACATACATAGTATATACTATTGCAACTCTTGTACATTATATGTATACAATCATATACAATAACATCCTTCCAATGTCCATTGTGAACTTCCAAGGTTGAAATGTTGCCCTTGCTCCACAACCACGCGGCCCAGACCCCGGTCTTTATCTTGGAAGATGTTTCCCTTGCAACATTATTGCTCTATAATATTGTTGATATAAACTATAGAACTTACATGGAGGTCAATTCGATAAGTTTGATCTACTATTTATATTAATTTTTCTTAAATCTGCACTTAACTTGCCCGAGAACAAGTATACGAGAACAAGTATAACTAGTATACGGAGAGTTCTTGGGCCTCTATTTAGAACCTTGGCAGGTCAGAGTATAACCCCTCACCCTTCAAATTAAAGCAGATAGTTATAATAACTAAACAGTAACTAACTAACTAGAGTTTAGTTAACTATCAACTTCTACATATGTGTAAGCTCTACCATAGCTTCCTCTTTTTGATACTCTTATAGGTCCGGTAGACTGTCCCGGGTAACATTGCCATACAAGAGGGACCGCTGCCAACCGCTCCCATGTCTAGAACAAGGTCGCACGCCTCCAACATATATCGAATACACAATAGAGTGCGCCTTCTAAACTAAGCCAGCTCTGATCTTCTACGACGTGGTCTTGTTGGTTTGCAACGCTATCTCACATCTTACATCTTACACCGTACATCGTACATCGTACATCTTACATACTATAACTATCAACGGACCTGGAATCTGCACCCTACTAGAATGACCATGTACAATGCAACCCCCAAAGGAAATTAACCAGAGACCTTAACTCAGATATCAGTTTCAAGGGGCTGCTCGGGTTCTGTCACCGTCTGATGCGGATGCGGATTTGGCGGCTGAGACATGTGAAACAATGCCTACCACGCTACTGCGGAAATGCAACTGCGGACACGCAACAAAGACATGCAACAAAGACCTCTGAATGATGTGTGTGACTGGATAGGGGTGCAGCTCATTTTAAACTCTAAGGGTACCTTTGAGCGTTTCATATTCCTTGGGACATATCTGATAAGAAAGTGCACGTTCGTATCTATAGTCAACCCTTCGGGAAATATATATGTAGTCATTCTTCGAGGTGCCTGATAATTACCTCTACTTCACACCCCTGCTTGAGTGTTAATAATATCAAGATCAACAAGCCCCCAAGTCTTGGTTTTTGCCCGTAACGCCCCATTAAATCTGCCTACAGGGCTGAATTGACTTCTTGAGGGGAGAGGTCAGTGCCCAACTTCCAAGGTTCATCGCAGATCCGAATAAGTCAATGGTGGAGGGTTGAAAGCAACATGCACTTTATATAGAGTTGAATTCATCGCATATCTAAGTATATATAATAATGGAGAGCATGTAACTAGCTGGAGTACGGAGTACGGAGTACTTTATACATAACTAGATGTCAGATACACACCGAAGACCTGAGACCGCAACACAGCCCCGCCTGTCTGCCTAAGGCAACGCCCCAAATTTTGCGTCACTCTCCACTTTAAAGCTCCAGAGTGGGTTGGAAGAGTATGAAACGGAGTACGGAGTACAGAACTCCTGATCAGAGAGATTTGGAGTGAAGATTCGTAGTAAATTTATATGTATATATAAAATCAAAAAAGAACAATTTGATATCTAATTAATATGTAGGAAGAATGCATGATCGCACAGACAAGTCATCTGGTGGCGCCCCATTAAATTAGAATCCCCGTTCTCTTTATAAGGAGTATTAGTATTACAATTGTGATTGTGATTATTGCCTGGGCTAAAAAAGAGAATTTCATACTAGATCATACTGATCATACCTTACAGGTGGGATCTGACAGGAGAACGTGCCCAATTTCCCCCGGGTTTTTCCTTGGTTATATACGGAATAACGTTAGATGATATATATACATATCTACATATGTATAGGTAGACGAAAGAAGTAAATGCATATAACAATAAGCTCAAATATACAACCTTGGAAATAAAATATATCAATAACCTATAACTACAACAGAAAAGAAAAGGAAAGAGAAAAAAGAAAAAAGAAAAAAAAAAAAAAAAAAGGAAGAAAACGGGTGAATTACATTAATTACCAGACTGTGCGAATGTAAGCTGAACCGTACGTGTTTTTTTTTTATTACATTTCTTACCACCTCTTTCTTCCCCCAAGTCATCTCCACTCCCCCAGCATGACGATGGTCGCACTGACACTCTCTGATTCTTTAAACTCTTGACACCTTTATTACCCTTCCTACCCTTACTACCTTGACTACTCTTACTTGACTCTTACCTTTTTATTACTCTGGAACTCTCAACATCTTATCCCCCCCATCTTATCCCTGATTCTCCACGTTTATCCTTCGGCCCCCCCGTCCTAACCGCTATACCCGAACGACTCTCCTTCCAAACTCGCTTGTCGCAATTCCTTCAACCTCAACCTTTCACCTTGACATTATTCTCAACCTACCTTCCACTGGAGTTGATTCCGATCTTACGTGTCGCCTTTTCTATCCCCGGTCGCGCTGATCCTTTCCCGTGTGTGGCGCTTGGCAGTCTTAGCAAACGAAGGCTCCGGCCGTTTTCGCCGGCACATTTTGTTCCTGCGCGTGGTTGATGAGTCTCCTCCCTGCTGGTCTGGGTCACTGAGGATTCCATAATGGGGTCGTGTTTCAGCTCAGAGTCCGCGGGGGACGCGGAACAGAAGAAGCGAAGCCAACAGATCGATCGCAAGCTAGAAGAGGATTCTAGGCGGCTACGAAGGGAGTGCAAGATCCTTCTCTTGGGTAGGTATCCTGATATTCACTTGGAGGAGAGCGGATGGTTGGCTGACTTTCAAACGCAGGATCTGGAGAAAGCGGTAAATCAACCATCGTAAAACAGATGAAGATCATCCACCAAAATGGGTACACCGTGGAAGAACTTGCGCTGTATCGATTGACCGTCTACAAGAATCTCTTGGATTGCGCAAAAGCCCTCATTGGGGCATATCACTATCTCCAACTCGAACCGTCCAGCCAGAAAGTGCAGGACTACATCTCATTTCTGGAAGAGTACAACGTGGACCCGGATCCCAACACCTCGCTCGATTCGAAAATCGGCGACGCTATTACATATCTCTGGAACGACCCGTGCACATCAACAGTTTTGGAACACCAGAATGAATTTTATCTGATGGACTCGGCGCCATAGTAAGTTCACCTATCGTTTCCTCTGACCCCAAGGCCGAGTTCTAACCCCATGAACAGCTTCTTTGAGGAAGCGAAACGAATAACGGCCCCCGATTATGTCCCGGACGTTTCAGATGTACTCCGGGCCAGAACGAAGACCACCGGTATCTATGAGACACGCTTCACAATGGGCCAATTGAGCATGCAGTATGTGGAAATAGTCTTTGACACTCACGATTTGGGATATCTCTAACCAGCCACAGTATGTTTGATGTGGGTGGCCAGCGCAGTGAGCGAAAGAAATGGATCCATTGCTTCGAAAACGTGACATCCATTATCTTTTGCGTTGCGCTCAGTGAATATGATCAAGTACTACTGGAAGAAAGCAACCAGGTATGAGATCTCTCAATACACCGAGTGTACTACACCAGAACTGACACCTTGGCAGAATCGTATGATGGAAAGTTTGGTTCTCTTCGACTCCGTGGTCAACTCTCGGTGGTTCATGCGGACAAGTATCATCCTTTTCCTGAACAAAGTTGATTTGTTCCGCTTGAAGTTGCCTCGATCACCGTTGAGCAACTACTTCCCCGATTATTCGGGCGGCAACGACGTGCACCGTGCGGCGAAGTACCTTCTCTGGCGATTCAACCAGGTGAATCGAGCACACTTGAACCTGTACCCACAGTGAGTTCACATGATCCTAACAGTGCCGGTTCCCACGCACCGTGATTCCTGACTGATTATTTCCCCCTCCCCTTTAGTCTCACCCAAGCGACTGATACCTCGAATATCCGTTTGGTTTTCGCAGCAGTCAAAGAGACTATCCTGCAGAATGCCTTGAAAGACTCGGGCATTCTATAGCCGCTGAAATATACCCCGAGGATCCAGTCACACAAGTGTCCTCATGTGCGTATGCGCACTTCCCCTCTCCATCCAACCTTATGACCACACACCGTCCCTATTCTCAACGTCGCTCTCGGTGTTTTCTGATTTCTCCTTCTGGAGACTGCCTGAACAGTTCTCCAACGACCACTCGTACCATACCCTTTTCGTCTTTTTCCTTTGCTTTTGACCAGCTGCAGGCGTTGATGGCGCCTTTATGGCTTTTTCGGCTGATTTCCCAGGCGCTGGCTCTGGTCTGGGGATATCCCATTTGGTACTTAATGTGGTTTTCCTATATTAAACATGGGTCTATGTTCCATAAAGGTCTCAGTAGCATGTTCGAGCAGTCCACTATGCTACTGTCTCTGTTCCATGTGCCTTTTCCTCATCGATTAAGCCCCGGGATGAGCGTATGACAGCCAATTTCGAAAATGCCGGGCATTAACCCCGGTAACGGGACTGCATAATCTCCGGACTTTCTTTTCGTGTACTAATCCTCACGGGGTACGCACCAACCCAATGGGCTTTCCGTTGCACTGTCTTCACTATATCTTATATCTGTTCTTTGCCTTGTCTCCTAGAGGCCTGTTTCCAGTCTCTCTCGTGCATACCATGGCGACACTTTTCCTATTTTCTACACTGCTATGTTCCTGCTCTGATATTTATTCCGTCTAATTTCTCTTCTCCCGTTTTTTTTTTTTTTTTTTTTTTGGTGTCCTTTCTCTGTGTTTGTCTTCTCCTATTTCACCTCACTATTAACCCGTGATTCCAAGCGCTTCCACGTCTGATGCTTTCTGATTTCTCCGCTTTTGTTCATTATATCTTAAGCGTTCTTGTTTCAAGCTCCCGAGGACCCTAATCTATCTTACTGCACAGACCGATACCGGGATCGCTGAGCATGGGCCATGTCCACGGGAGCCAGATCGCGATCCCCCCGGATCCCTGGTCGGGTGGAACGGAGTTGGGAGTGGGATGTGGCCCGGGCTTATTTATGTATAGTTGAGCCTCGATATATCAATACTTCCATTCGAGCCTGCTTTTGTTCCTGTATAGTGTTCGCCGTAGATGTGCTTAGCGTGGATGGTAGTCATGGGAAGCTCCTAGCTCTAGGTTGGTTAATATCCAGTTCGGGGGTGAGATAGAGAGTAGAGGAAGTACCTCTACAAGGAACTTCTACTCTCTCCCAGCGAGTCTAAAATATACCTCTTATCATTAAATCCAATTTCCCGACCTGCACACCCCAATCCCCTCCTGCAGCCCCCTGCACTTCATCCCATCACACAGCCACCCACATCATAGCAACTACCCACCCCCACCACTAACAATTTTCCTGAGAATAGAGTCTTCAAGGTCCCGCGGGCTAGACTCTCTCGAAAGTTTATACCGTGTGTAATGCATCTGGGAAGCTACCCCGAGTTTAGGACCAACTCATAGTAAAGTAAGCACTGGGTCCTCGTCGGCGCACGGTACGCGCTTCGTGCAATGCGTCTGTGCGTTGGCGTTCGCGGGGTAACTGGGGTTGTAGGCATCTGGTGAGCTCGAAAGAGGGGGTTTATAATCACGCAGTAGTAGGAAAATGTCCAGGACGCGTAGGTATGGGCTCAATGGTTGGTGGTAGTTTTGGGGTTGGGTATTCCGGGATAGGAAGATGATAGCTGTGGAGCCGAAGAGATGGGGTTCTAGGCCCTTGATTGATATTGGTCTTCCAATATGACAGACTATGGAAGTAAGTACTCTTCCAAGGTTAAGTTGAAATGGCATGATGTGTGTCTTGGGGCATTTATAGATCTATGCACGGACCCTATGTAGAATCAAGTATTTGAAGTATTTCAAGTATTATATAGGAATTATAATAAATATATAAATATTTATATATGTAGTGACACTCCAGAAACAGGCTAAAAAAAGATATTAAAATCCAAAAACGAACTAAAAAAAGAGAGAAAAAAAAAAGGTCGTCTGGTGTTACTCTCTCAAAGTCATGACTACATGGACATGACCCTTCCCCTCTTTTTCTCTTTAAGTAGCCAAGTACTTGCTTGTGTATTTCCTTTTTTTTTGTATTGGACTTTCTCCAGCCTACAGCTCTCCAAATTCCACTTTTCCCCTTCCTCTTCATAATGTCAACCATCCCAGATGCAGTTGCACCAGCCGAACCGATCGAACCAACCCAACCTCGTCGGGAGCGAAGACTCTCCGTAGGAGCTCCTATTGGCGATCTCCAGGGTCCTGTAGGCCCGGGATTCAGTCGTCCCAAGCACAAGCGCACATTTACCGGCTTGGGGCCTGCCGAGATTAAGAATGTTGAAGCTAGCATTCCTGAGCCATTACGAGAAGCGTGAGTTATCGTACCTGCCTTCCCCGAGGTCACTAGTACTTGCTTATAGTTGGACTGACCATGATTTACGCAGCTGGAGGAAACATGTATGTTAAGACGAAATGGGGCATTCGAGACTGAAATGCTAATGCCTCATGTCAATTTAGTCGGCTACTGAATTCACCACCAAAGATGAATTCGAGGTGAGTCCGACTTATATTCGTACTTGATACTTCGGGTCTAACGACCCTCGCAGAAAGATCTCGTACGCCATATTGAAACGACCCTTGCTCGCTCGCTGTATAATTGCGATGAGTTGTATGTGATTTGTGTCCTTAATGCAAGCGGTTCTTGCTAACTTGGGACTTTCTATAGAGCCGCGTACTCGGGAACTGCGCTTGCTTTTAGAGATCGGTTGATCATCGAGTGGAACAAGACTCAGCAGCGTCAGACTTTCATCGATCAGAAGCGAGTCTACTGTATGTGTTCATCCCCGTCGGCAGAAAGACAATGGCTAATCGCTGGTGTAGATTTGTCGCTTGAGTTCCTCATGGGACGTACATTGGACAATGCTATGCTGAATGTTGGCTTGAAGGATGTCGCTCGAGGTAAGCACTGGGAATATCTGTGATCTGGATGATCGCTGATGATACCAGATGGATTGAGCGATCTTGGATTCCGCGTCGAGGACGTCATCAACCAGGAGCACGATGCTGCATTGGGCAACGGTGGTCTAGGACGCCTGGCGGCTTGCTTTTTGGACAGTATGGCGACACTAAACTACCCAGCCTGGGGATATGGCCTACGTTACCGATATGGTATCTTCAAGCAGGAGATTGTCGATGGCTACCAGGTGGAGATTCCAGACTACTGGCTGGATAACAACCCTTGGGAATTCCCACGACACGAAATCACAGTCGATATCCAGTTCTATGGTAACGTCAAGAAATACCAGGATGAGAGTGGTAGGATCTCGCACTCGTGGGAGGATGGTGAGATTGTTCAAGCCATCGCGTATGATGTCCCCATCCCCGGGTACGGCACCAAGACCACCAACAACCTTCGTCTGTGGTCTAGCAAGGCCAGTAGCGGAGAGTTTGACTTCCAGAAGTTCAATGCTGGAGACTATGAAAGTGCCGTGGCGGACCAGCAGAGAGCGGAAACAATCTCCGCTGTTCTCTACCCCAATGATAACCTCGAGCGAGGCAAAGAACTGCGTCTGAAACAGCAGTACTTCTGGTGTGCCGCCTCGTTGTTTGACATCGTTCGGCGGTTCAAGAAGACAAAGCGGGCCTGGGGCGAGTTCCCTGATCAGATTGCCATTCAGCTTAACGACACTCACCCGGCCCTTGCAATTGTTGAGCTGCAACGCATCTTAATTGACAAGGAGGGTTTGGAATGGGATGAGGCGTGGAGCATAGTGACCAAGACCTTTGGGTATACTAACCACACTGTCCTTCCTGAAGCCCTGGAGAAATGGTCTGTTCCGCTGATGCAGAACCTACTCCCTCGACACTTGCAAATCATCTATGAGATCAATCTGTTCTTCTTGCAATCCGTTGAGAAGCGGTTCCCCAATGATCGGGATATCCTGTCGCGCGTCTCAATCATTGAAGAGTCGCATCCTAAGATGGTGCGCATGGCCTACCTAGCCATCATTGGCTCTCACAAAGTCAACGGTGTGGCCGAGCTGCATTCAGACCTGCTCAAGACCACTCTCTTCAAAGACTTTGTGAAGATCTACGGACCAGACCGTTTCACCAACGTTACCAATGGTATCACCCCGAGACGTTGGCTCCACCAGGCCAACCCCAGGTTGTCTGCGTTGATTGCAGAGAAGCTTGGAAGCTATGACTTCCTGAAGGACCTCACACTTTTGGACAAGATAGAGGCCTTTGTCGACGACAAGGCTTTCCGCGAGGAGTGGGCGGTCATCAAGCGGGAGAACAAACTGCGCCTAGCCAAACATATCAAGGCCACCACCGGATTCGATGTCAATCCCAATGCGCTCTTTGACGTGCAGGTGAAGCGTATCCATGAGTACAAGCGCCAGCAGCTCAACATCTTTGGAGTCATCCACCGCTACTTGAGTATCAAAGCCATGTCAGCCGAGGAGAAGAAGAAAGTGGTGCCTCGAGTCTCCATCTTCGGGGGCAAGGCAGCCCCCGGTTACTGGATGGCGAAGACTATTATTCATCTCATCAACAATGTGGCCGATGTAGTGAACCAGGACCCAGAAATTGGGGACCTTTTGAAGGTTATCTTCATTGCGGATTACAATGTCAGTAAGGCTGAGATTATCTGCCCTGCTTCGGATATCAGCGAGCACATCTCAACTGCCGGTACCGAAGGCAGCGGCACGAGCAACATGAAGTTCGTCCTGAATGGCGGCTTGATCATTGGAACCTGCGATGGAGCCAACGTGAGTCTTCTTTCACATATTCTATATCCAGCTTTCATCCCAATAATACTAACAACTCACAGATCGAGATCACCCGTGAAATCGGCGAGCAGAATATCTTCCTCTTCGGCAACCTCGCTGAAGACGTCGAGGACCTGCGCCACCGACACTTCTACGGCAACTTCAAGCTGGATCCACAGCTGGAGCGCGTCTTCGACGCAATCAAAGACAACGTGTTTGGCGACAAAGCTGATTTCTCCGCGCTCACAAGCTCGATCGAAGAGCACGGTGATTATTACCTCGTCTCGGACGACTTCAACTCCTACATCACCACGCACGAGATGGTTGACGAGGCCTTCCAGAATCAGGAGGAGTGGCTGGCCAAGTCAATTACCTCTGTCGCGCGTATGGGATTCTTTTCTATGGATCGCGTTACTAATGAGTACGCTGATAGTATCTGGAATGTCGAACCTCTGGATGTTACGGACTAAACAGGATGTGGTTTGATTGGCAGTTCTAGGTCTCTTTCTTCTTTTGATTTGATGATTGTCATGCGTTCTTCATTGGTTTGTTTAATATCCTTAGCATTAATAGTATATCGATTCTTTTTTTTATATACATGCCATGCACCATTTTATCAGAAGACTTTATATGCAATTGGTCTATATAGAACTAGGTATATATATATATATATACAACCTAATCTCGATATACAGCACTATGTACAACCCAGGAAGAAAGGTTCCTACCTCGAGGCAGTAATAACTGAAAATATCGAACCAACACCCACTCCATGCCAAAAGCCAACATTGAAACCAAAAAGAAATCCGATCATGACAACATCAAACCATAAAATCCGTCAAACTCCCCAAGCAACACCATCACTCCTGAATCGTCGACTCAATTTGAGTTTGTACAGGCTCAGAGAAATAATCCGGCCAAAGTGCCATCTTCTCATCCCGCGTAGGCGTAGCCGTAGCCATAAGCGTCGGAACCTACAATAACCACCATTAGCAAACCCCCTTTCTTTCTTTCTTTCTTTCTTTCTTTCTTTCGTCCTTTTAATACAAGGGTAGACGAGTACAACATACAGCCTCCTTACTAGAAATCCTCCTCCACATATTCGCACGCGGGTTATACCGCACCGGCTTCCCAACCCCACCAGTCTTCTTCTGATCCTCGAGACTAATCGCCTCAACATCCCTTTTAACATCGGCAAAGGTATCAAACGGCGTATACGGGATCCCATGTTCAAGACAGTACTTCTCGAGCCGCAGACCGCGACGCGCAAAGAGGACATCTGCCTCGCGGGCAGCGGCGAGGTCGGAGACGCCGTCGCCGATGAATACAATGAGCGGGATCTCGTCCGGTTCGCATTCCGCTTGGGCCTTTGTGCGTGCTTTGTTCACGCTCGCGGCCTTGTCGTGGCCGGAGGCGGTGTTGTCACGCCAGACGGGTTTCCAGGGGATTCCGCCTGGGGCTTTTAGGTCGTTTGCGACGATTTCGATTGAGGAAGCCTGTTGGAAATGTTGTTAGTGGGTGAAGATTGTGGGATATGGATGCATACCCTACCTCTTTCTCGCCTAGGAAGATATCCAGCGTGCGCTGTAGAACGGGCTTTAGGCCTGCACTGATTACGTTGAAGGGGAATCCCTCGCGGACGCAGTATTGGTGGAATTCTTGGAAGCCAGGGTCGATTTGGAGGTTCTTTTCCATTAGGTCGAAGCCGTCGCCGAAGGGGATGCTGAGGGATCCCCACATGTCGTCTGAGATGTCGCGGAAGGATCGCTTGCCGGTTTCGAATTGCTCTTCGAGTTTGTTGCGGTAGGCTGCGCCGCAGCCCAGGTTGTCTACTAGGACATGGCCGGTGTCTTGTAGGAAGATTGTCCCGTCGAAGTCTGGGGGGTTTTAGTTCTGGGACTTTATAGTTGGGATTATAGGGTTTGGATAGTTGCGATAGTATAGAATGGTATAGGATGGTATAGGATGGTATAGGATGGTATAGGCTAGGGTTTTGGCGACGGTGAATATCAGGGAATTTACATACCAGAGAAGATAATGATCTTTCTTTTTTGATTGTCGGTATTTACCTTTGAGATAGCCATTTTGGATATAGACTTTCAGCTGGTTTTGTTCTATAAGGTGTATAGGTATATTCAAGATATAGAATACAAGTTAAAAAAAAAAGGAAATGAAGCAAGACTGCCGAGTCACGATCCTAAGTATTGAATAAGCTGATATTCCGTGGCAAACCAGATCAACCAAGATAGTATGACGTAGGGATATTAAACGACATCAGTGTGGGCCGCAAAGGGCGAGCTCATCTGAACATCGTGAGAATTCGAATGTTGATAGAACAGACCCTAATTGGTTGTTATTAGGGGTCCGCTACGGTAGTGGAATACCAAGACTTAAGTCTTGGATTGGATTGGCCAATGACATTTATAAGTGGACATTATACACATCATACATTTCAACGCTATAATAATGATAGTTATAAATCATATAAACTTAAGAAACTAAGCCGTTAACTCGGCAACACGGCGTTGCAATTCCGGTACAGCCCGTAACTGCAAGTCCAACTCTTCCTTCTCACTGGAAACAAATAAAAACAAAAAAACAAAGTTAATAGGTGTTCAACCTGGAGAATCGAAACTGGGGAACTGGGGAAAACTTACTCTTCGAGTTTTAAGCGCCGCTCCCAGTCTAGACCGGTGAATATATATCCACCCTGTCCATCAAATTGCAGGATCTTCTGGTGATACTTCCACAGACTGCGTCGGTGCGAGACAGTCATGAGCGTAGTGCCAAGCTTCTTGGCAGTCTCGTACATGACTTTCTCAATTTCCAGCGTCACCGAAGATGTGCACTCATCCAAAATGGCGAACTTGGGTCGGTGATAGAATAACCGAGCCATAGCAATGCGCTGCTGCAGACCACCGGATAGAACATCTCGCCATTCTTCCTCTGCATCCCAGCCCCCCAGGACGGTCTACGACAGACGCGATCTCAACCACTGATAGGACTTCGTAGAGGTCGGCGTCAGTGATACCCTTGGCGCGCATCTCGCGCACTCCATCTGGGTAGATCACTTGCTGCCGCAGAGTCCCACGGGACAGATATGGTCGTTGTGGAATGTAGAAAATATCCTGGAAGGGAGGTTTCTTCACCGTACCCCCGTATACCGGCCAGAGCCCGCCTAGGATCCGGAAGAGAGACGATTTGCCGCACCCGTTGGGTCCAACTATCAGAAGGTGATCGCCGGGGTTAACAGTGAAGGACAGCTTTCGCACCAATACGTCACCGTTTGGGGATACGATCGGTACGTCGGTGAACTCAATGGCGTCGCTTTCTATGACTTTACCCCGACCAGACAACACCTGTGCATTCTCTTCTGTCGAAGCGGAAGATACCAACTTCTTTTCGAACCTTCCAGCGAGGAGATCGTCCATAACCTCCAGCAATGAGGAGACACGCGAAGTGTGGCCAGCCAGCTCCGAGATCTCCTTGTAGGAGAACATTAATCGGCCAAAGGCATCCGAGGAGGAAAGCAGCATTCGACGATTTGTGACGAAGCCTGGGGATGATCAGAACCTACAAGTTCAACATCAAACGACAATAACTTACTTTCTGTGTGGTCTCCCATGCTATGGGTAGCCTGCCCGGGAATCTTGAAGAAGACAGGAACACTACAAAGCACTAAGCCCATAGCTCCCCAGAAATACTTGATCACAAAGTCCTCCATAAATCCATGGTAAAGCCGCCGGCGCAGAATGCGGTTCACATGCTTGATCAGCGTGAAATAACCCTTGTCTAGGGTATCCTTCTCGGCCTCGTGGCCGTGGTAAAGCGCAATTTCTTCGTTATAATCAATAAGCCGTGAATGAAGGAAACGGAACTCGCCCTCTAGTCGGGCCTCATCGGCAACATATTTGCCAAATGGTGGAGTCAGCATACGCATGACGTTCGCAGACAGCTGCACTAGCAGACTCATGATGAACAGCCCTTCGCCTCCCACGTTCTTCGAGAGCGAGTAGTTGTAAATAGCCATATCGAGAATAGGCTTAGCTAAATTGGAATATAGTTCTGCGAGACTGTCCGAGAAGCGAGACACATCGACTGTGACGAGTTGGTCGGGATTCTTTATTCGATCGTCCAAGGCGGAGATGGCATAGAAAGTCATATTAGACAGATACTTTTCGTGGATATAGTCTGTGAGACGCTTGCGGTAGCTGAGAGCAAGCTTGCACTGGTGGTAGGAGAGCTAATACGGCAAAGCATCGAGTTAGCAAATGTATGTAACGGCCGCATGTCAGCAGCGCAGATGGGGAAACCTGGCTCCCATCACTGGGGGCTTACCATAGAATTAGTGAACGTAGCAGGGATAGCCACAATCATCCACCAAAAAAGACCGAGCAAGAAATCCTTTCCTCTACCGCGCACCAAGTTGCTCACAAGTCTTCCGTCGAGTTCGGCGACGTACAAACTAAGCACTGTCCGCAGCACCAGGAAGACACTGTGGCTCACCAGCAGTCGTAGCTCCTTGCTTCGCCATCCGGGTATGACGATCTTGAGTAAGCTGAGCAAGTTCTTGAAGAATTCCCGGTTGATCTCCACGCGCTTCTTGCGGGGTTGTTCCTCATCACCTAGACTGCTGGTGCCGGGCCGCCGGCGCAGGTCTACCTGCTGTGACGCGGCTTTCTGCTCGGAGATGGCATTGTGGATTCGTTTGGCAAGCGCAGCAAAGAGGGCGAGATATACGGCGCGTGAGATGTGGGTGCGGTTTCGCAGGTAGAGGGTTGTTAGGCTGGAGAGGATCTGCTTGATAGAACGTTCGGGCGGTAGTAGTCTGGACTGAGCGGCCATGGCGGAGCTGTTGGATGCTTATCAGCCAAATTTGGGTGCATACATGTCCGCCGTTGAATGAGTCGAGGGGGTCGAAGGGTTTGAGGGAGTGGAAATGGTTGAGGAAGTTGAGGAGAAAGGGTCCATTGCCATGACGGAGGTGACATGTGATACCCCAGGAAACTGGGGGATGTTCAGCCGAGGAACCCACTTTTGGTAATGCTATTGGCATAAGGCAGCAAACACTATAAACTCGCCCAAAACGCGGAGATAAATTAACTAGTTAGTTAACCAGCACTTAACTAGTTAATCCTCTCAGAATTCAGCGGAGTAAGAAGGTACAATAATATTAGCTATATCATACACCGGAGTACAACGTACGCGATTCGGCTCAGTCTCGACCATACGGGTCAAGCCTGTCGGGCTCTGTCATCGCAAAGGCCGCTTCATCTTTAAAGCTGACAGTATCCACTCACCGTCAATCGAGAGAATACTATTAGTTTAGCAAACATAAAGACTTCCAAGGTTCTCAGTGAAAAATATACTATGAATCTTAAATTGATAGTATATACTACTAGTCCGATGTTCTTCGCCATTTCCGATCTGATACACACGGATGATTAGGGTTGAAAGAGCGCGAGAAGGTATATGCGCGCATGGAGTATATACAGGTATAATAAAACAAAGGGTTGGCAAAAAATACATAAGGGTTCAAGTTCGTAAATCGAGATGATAATGAATGAAAAATTTAGGACTTGCTCCCTGGTTCATCGCAGCCTGTCCTGGGCTTTACATTATCCCTTGGACGAATGCCACTGTTTATCTGGGCGGCAATCTGAGACTGCTTGAAACGCTCGAATCCTTCGGCGTCTTGCTGCTGAGCAGCATAGAGTTCATCGACAGTAGTCCCGAGATGGTTATAAGCCATGTCGGCGTCAAAATCATCGAATTGAGACAGAGACTGCTCCTCGTGCAGGAGATCCAGCTTTTGCCGGAGAGCGACAATGTGCGAGTTATCGTCTTCGTACTCGAAATCTTCGTCGCCGTCGCCTGGAACTAGAGACGGTTTGAGGAAGTCGCGGCGGAGGTTCTGGCCGATGCGGTGGATGTGTCCTTCTTGGGAGGTCATGGCGCGAGAGTGGAGGGAAGTCATGGAGCCGGTGCGAGAAAGGCGAACGGCATATTGGTCGGTGTCTTCCTCGTCGCCGCCAATCTCCTCAAGATGACTACTGTTCAGATTACCGCTAGCACCGATAGAGCCGCTTCCATCGTCATCACCGGAATGTTGGGAGATGGTGTCGGGGACCGGGATAGCGGGCGGAAGTTGAGGAATGATACGAGTTTCTGGGTATTCATCCTCAAAGCGTTGGATCATCCTATGCAAGGTCATGTCCAAAAATTGCAGGCGGCGATAATTCGCGTCATTGCCAGCACGATCTTCGCGAATAAGAGCCGACTGAATCCGGACTCTGATATTGCGCGCGGATTCCAGTAGATTCTTCGACATGTCGCGAGGCCGCTTGGTAGGAACACCTCGAGGCTTGCGGCGGCGGGGAGTTGTGGTACCACTGGCTGGTAAAGACTGCTCCCCGAGAACATCGAGACCATGCTGGTCCAGGTTCCCGAGACAAACACCCAATGCTTTGACAACACCTGTGCCGCCGATAACATAATCCTCGTCGGGGGCGGCCTCATCTTCATCATCATAAGGCTCTTCGGAAATACCAGAATGTCCGACAATATGCTGTAAAATGTCTGGTACAGGGACATCCACAAGTGGACAATTAGAGTCAGAAAGCTCCTCTGCGATGGCGCCGCCTTCAAGATTCCGCAGCGAGTAAGCCACAATCTGTGATCCTAGAGCTTTAACAACTTCGTTGTTCTCTGCAACGGGAACATCGATGTCGACTGCAATGATTGTCCGTGAAACACGGACAGCTGCCATCATTGACGCATACACAGCACATGCTTCTTCCTGGGCAACGGGGTCGGTGGTAGAAGCCAAATCCACGATCTGTTGATTCTCCAAAATATTGAGATGGCACAGACTGGGGCACTCCGGCAATACCTCAGCAAGACCAATGACATGATCTGGTGACAAGTTGACATCGGCGAGGTGGAAGCGCTTCAGAGACGGCATTTTCGGCAGGAAGCGACGGAAAGCCCCCAGCGCGTTAGGCTGAGACGAGAATAATTCGCGATTGTGAGAGAAATCGATGAACCGGAGGTTATGAATCTGCGCGAGCGATTGGAGCAGTGGAGAAATCACTGACGGGTTGAGGGAGCAATCCGCGAGACTCAGCGCATAAAGCGGTGTTTCAGGTTCGATCGCCTCCGTGACAAGATCAAGATCATCCTTTATAGCGTTGCCACCTAGATCCAGTCCCTCACACTGTCCGGCTTTCAGGTACTCGACCACATACTCCAGGCCCTCTCTCGTCAGCCCATTGTTCGCAAAGCCAAGTCTTCGCAGGCCCATTTTGGTGGTGGCCTGGCAGATTTGCTTTACGGCATCGACCGAAGGATTACATTCGCTCATGAGCAATTCTTCAAGATGATCCCCAGCAAAGCGTTCTGCCAGGGCACTCGCGAAGATAATGCTCACATCGGCCATAGGAGACTGGGGTTGGTCCGTTGTCCCAGAACCATCGATCGCAACCTGTCCTTGAGGGAAAGGAATACCCGACAAATCGATGGCTTTCAACGATTTCGACAGATGAATAAAAAGGCTGATGTGGCGCCATCCCTCCCGTCCTATCTTCAGATTGTCCTTCAGAGAAAGCTTTTCCACAACACCGTATCGTTCATGATCATTGGAGTCTGGAGATCCTGGTCTTCGTGATCGTCTTCGTCGATAGCGCATCTGCTCAATCGTCTTGGTAGAAAGTAGGGCTGAAAGGATAGCTCGAACGGAAGTATCTGTCAATGCACAGTTTTCAAGGATGAGTTTACGGACTGGAACGACCGCGAGCCAGTCGCTGAATGTTGTCAAATCCTGTGAGGTCATGGGGAAATTGCTCAGATCCAAAGCTGCTACCGTGCCGGGTGACTCGGCCAGTGTTGATGATGGCTTGGAGATCTCATCAACAACTCTTTTGAGAACAGGTGTCTCACGTAGCTGGCAACAACGGCGATAGATACGCACTGGATCGGTTGTCGGGTGGCTTTGCGTTTTGGACGGAGGTGTACCTGGTGCTGGTGCCGGACCTCGAGAATATTCTTCGTCATTCTCTGCATCGAGTTGTAATGGAACCGAACCATTTGCGACTGCTTGTCTTCGCTTTCTCTCCTTCCGTTCTTTCCGCTCCGCCTCAGACCGTTTCTTCCTCTCTTGCTTCCTTGTTGGATCAGTACCTTCCCCGCTAGGACTGGTGGCATTTGTCGGGGGAGAACTAGACTGGGCCTTTGCATCGCCGGTGGCCGGGTCTGGAACCGGGACTGGAACCGGAGCTGGAACCGGAGGCAAGCTGTCCTTCTCAGCGAGAGTAGCCTGGGGATGTTTCAAAGCTCCAGCTTCGTCTTGTTCTTTGGACTTGAGATCAGCCTTCTTAGACTTGTAGTGAGTAGACTCAGGTAAAGGCTGTCGTAATTGATTTGTTGGGGGAGCTTCCTCGTCATCATCCCGATGGGAGATTCCTGCGATTTCAACATCCACACAGAACGCTACTCGGTTGAGTTTGGCCTGGTTCAAGTCCGCAATCTTGCATCGGTGCCGACTTTGGTCGATGTTCATGACGCGACGTGGACAAATCGAGCCATTGGGATTCAACTTGGGCAACCCGCCCGAGTTGGACGAGAACTTGCGTAGTGCATTGTGAATAAACGAGGGCCCCTTGGGTGATGACGAAGTAAAGGGATTAGAATCGTCTTTCTTCTCCTCTTCCTTGTCCCTCGGGGAGTAGGCGGCGCCGAATGGGTTATGCGTTTCGAGAGGTGAGGTTGTTTTCGGACTAGCGGGACTGGCCTTTAGACTAGGTTGCGACGGTGGGGTAGATCCAGAGGAAAACTTCGAGCTTAGACTAGAGATCCATGAGTTTCGTCGTCCGATGGGTTTGGGGTCTGTCTTCCGCGACACTGGTGATGGAGTAGAAGGCTTTTGCTCCTCGTTCTTCTCGGCTGGTGGTGGTTTCGCTTGTACTGGCGCTGTATCTTTCTGGGGAGCTTGCTTCGGTTCTGGGTTGCTGTTTGAACGAGATCTCCGGTGCGAGTTAGGTTGAGAGGTTGTTGGCTCTGCTTCTGTACCAGGTTTATCGCTCGCTGATACTGACTTCGTGCGAGACAAATGATCTGAAGAGAGTGTCAGAAGCTGTCCCAATTTGAGGACCTCCCAACACCCCGGTCATAACCCGGGAGCTGGAGAGGTACACTAGCATAGAAAGTGGGACTCACCCTTTTGTGAATGATGAAGCCAGCTCACGTCCACAGTCTGAACTCCCTCCATTTTGAAATCCCTCAAAGGTCAGAGACCAAAAAATAAAGGGATTTCGCAATCCCCAGCAAGTCGTCGAGGGTTTATCAGCGGTGTGGCGTCGTATAAAGAGCGCAATGACTGGATAGGACTAGATCGAACGACGCATAATTGGCTGGTCCCCCACTTCCCGCCGATGAGCGCAAAACGATTCGAAAGGAGAATCAGGTGGACAAAACTAGAGGCCCGGTGACAACGAATAAGGTGGAAATGGTGGGAAATGCTATAAAATGCCGTATGATCTGCGACCGAGAGCTCTCCAGATGTGTTTGAAGTACCCCCTACAGTAAACGACAACCAAATGGCATGGCTTGATTCATCAAGTAATGCATAGTGAAATCATGCAAGAGGTTACTAAAAGGGATAGGAAGAGTAACATTGGCAGACTTTCCGGATTCACCTTAATTATCCTTGGAAGCATGTAACTAAGGTGACATAATCGGGGGGGTTCGGAGCACGTGAGCATGTAACATAATGAATTTACAAATTTACAAATTTACGGCTAATGAACTTATTGAAAAAGTATATTTTCATTGAGGGGCAAAGACCAAAGTGGGAATTGAACCAATCCGGAGAATGTTCAGTTTTCCGGTGGCGGAAGACACAAATCCTAGTACGGAGTACAACATACTATAACTACCTAGGTATGTATTCCATACCTATAAAGTACTAGTTTACAGTGGATTAGGTGGGGTGAAGATGTTAAAGATGAATTTAGTTTCGACATAAAAAAAAAAAGGGAGGATACTGGTGTCAAACACCCATAACGCTCAATAAATACGGGTATCCGCGATAGTAAAAACGCCTAAAAACGCCACCATGTCTTGGGGGGAAAAAGTGCCGAGCCGACAACAAAAAAAGAAAAAGAAAAAGAAAAGCACAAACGCCTCCGAGGGGTATGCGATGAAAAGAAACAGTCATCACAGCGTCAAGTGGACCATGGGAATTAGGGACATTCCGTAGTCCTTCCGCACATAAAGCCTCTATTTACTCCAGGCCGGGGATAGTCTTAAGATATTCCCAGCCATATTCCTCCTCGGGCTTCTCAGGTTCCATGCCAAGTGCAAAGCGGTAGGCGCGAACTTCATTCTGCAGACCAGAGATGACACGGGTAGGCACATCATCTTCCTCGCATTTGAGACGGTAAGCGGTGCGGATCATTTCAGCACATTTCATGGTCTGTGCATGCCAGTAGTCCCGGTCGAGTCGGCTTTCCAGATGGGCGTCGCGCTCAGCTTGGAGAATATTGTTGTAATGCTTCTTCTGGGCAAGGTAGTGCATGTTGTTGTTCTGGCAATAGTTGCGGATTTGCTCGACCATGATACCCACGGCAGTTTCAAATTCCTGGATCATCTTCATGTTTTCCTCGCGATGATGCTTGTGATCCGCACTGACAAGCTTTTCCTTGGCCAGCGCACGCTCGAGTTCGGCAATCCGGGCGGCTGCTCGAGACGTTAGTAAACGAGGATGTAAATCGATCTGCCCAGGGGTCAACATACTGAGGTTATCGCTCTGCTGGCCATTCGCGCTAGAGCTATCGACAATACCGTTCTTCTAAATTTGTGTTAGCTGAATATCAAATTTGAATGCATATTGTGGGTCCCACATACCACAATATCCTCCGCATTCGCGACGATGTTTTTGGTCACATCTCGGTTGTTCTTCAACACATCGCTCAATTCCACAACCATTTCATAGAGATGGTGCAAATCCATCTGATGGCCAGCATTCATAGGAATTGCTGCACCCATGGCGCCCATTCCGCCGCCATTGACCTGGGTGGTGACCGAATTGTGGGAAGGAGAAGGAGACGGAGCCTGGCGGGGAGGGATGTTGGGTATGTTCATCGCGCCAGTGCTGTTTTCAACGTAACCCGAGAAGTTGCCGGAGCCGGTACCGTTGGTAGCCATATTTGTGGTGTTTGTGTTCATAGAGACGTCGGCGTCGGCGAAAGCGCGATTCAGTTCCTCAAGTTGAGGGTCGTCCGGGGTAAAGGCTTGTGGGGTACCGGTGCCGTTATCTTCGTCGAACCAAGAGGCGTGGTTTTCAACTCCTAGGACCTCCGATTGAAACTTCTCAAGGTCACGGCGAGTAACGTGCGTGGAGCGACGGCGATGCCCACGCGTGAAAGCCTTGGAAGGGGAGGGGGAAGTGTCGCCCTCGATTGTGGCGGGTGCACTCAAATCAGGGACAGTATCGTCACTATCACTCGGGTCTGAATCAATAGCACTCTCGTTTAGGGAGATTTGATCGGAATCACAGGTCTCTAGTAGGCAGCCGACAAGCGTGTTGTGCTGGGAGCTCACGCTAGCAGGTGGGGCCATCGCCGAGTCAACACGTGATCTCGAATGTTCACGTGATTGCCCCATTCCAACAAGCTCCTTCATCTTCTTGAGGGTACTCATTCGGATAGAAAATGACAACTATGTGGCTGCAAAGAAAATCGACAAGAAAACTCATCTAGGGAAGTTGGTTTCCCAACATATTGGTGGGGCGAAGCCTATTTCTTCCCGAGCGGCGGAGGACGAGTGTGTAAGTGTAATGGATCAATGACGGTCGAGATTTGGAGAGAAAATGGGCCCTCGCCCAGTATGAAATCTTGAATGTTTGGTGCAAGGGCACGTGTACTATAAAGTCTAGAATTGAATTTCTGCTGTCGGTGATTGATACGTACCTTCCTTCCTTACGTTCTTTTGTTGACATCCATGAGGCTATACATGTATATACTATGTGCATGATGGAAGGTACATAGATATTGGAACATCGTATCCGCGGCAACGTTTTCTCTTGAAATCCAAATAGAAAAGCAAGGAAACTACCATCGATAAAATATATGCATAATCATGTCGTATCGCAGGTAACTTCAAATGTTCATTGTATGCAGCTGTGGGCATGGGGTATTTTGGTTTCGTCAAGGCATATCCAACAGGGCTTCCAATCTCTCACCAGAGCCTGGAAGTGAGTAATCATAATTTTCAAGGACACCGCTGCTTCTTTTCTGTTGTGCAATCCGGCCTCCAACTCTAGCTACGAGCATGCGCATTTTCTCCAATTCTTGAACAAGTTCTCCATCCTTCGTAATAAGATTGGGTTGAATGTCATTTTGGGGATCCTTGAATGGCTCGACTAATCGTCGAAGATGTTGTAACTGATCAAGGCGCCGTTGCCGTTGCTGCCGTTGACTGTCGAGACTCGCGAGCCGCTCACGGAGCTCCCGGTATCTGTGCGACTGGTGTAAGGCAGGTGAAACTTCAATCGGAGAAAATCCGGATGCGGTGTTAAACTGACCTTGTATGCTCTTCTTCGCTTGCTTCCTGGCTTTCCAAGGTGACAGGCATCTTTGTGATGTTGCTAATCCATATAGTCAGTGTTGTCATACCTTGTATAGAAATGGATGAATTCTTACATTTCCCTTGATAAATCTGTTGTTTTTTCGATACCTCGAGCAAAGGCATCCCGACTTCGTGCCTCTTGGCTAACCGATGACCAGTACAGGTTTGCGATCTGTTGGGCGACATGGTGTATCGCTTGGGAGGAATAAACAACACGATTGTGCTGCTTAGCAGCTGCATTTACTATGGGACTATGAGTATCATATTCATCACGCAACTGGGTGCAAAGGAATAGATAATTTGTCTTGTTCAATTGCCATTCGTATTCTGACCTTTGTGTAGAACATCTTCGATCACCTTGTCACTTAGATCACCTTCGGTGGTTTCAGCAGCATAGTTTCGCCAGTCTTCGGGTAAATCGAGGCTCTCAGAGAAGATGCGGACTTGGCTCCAGATAAATGCAGATTTCAACTCAGATATAGTTCGAGTTGAATCCATTTCTGACACAGCCCAAATGGTGTTAAAGAAGTACCATTCCTGGGTCTTCAAAAGTCTCGCGATCTTCTGTGAGCGCGTTCTTATCGATAAGACATCACGTGTCCCTCTACAAATGCGATTTTACGAGATGGCCGAGCCCGATTTGAGCAATAAACCAGCATAAAATAAAGAAAGGAATTCCAGAATATAGATTAAATGATAGTTCACTTGTAAATGTATGGTTCGAGCAGCGCAATAATGGAGTTTCTAGGGTTTCTTGATCTGGAGTATATCCTCGGTCTGGAGTGTATGTACCTCGGCAATCTGACCGTCTTTTAGGTCCAGATCGCCTTCAGAGTAATTCAATTCGTTGTGATTCCAATGTCATCACAACTCATTTAGCTCACAAGTTAGAACTAAACTGCCACATATCTTACAACGACCTCTACTATCGCTAGAAACCTCATTATCATCTTAAGATGACAGAGATCAAGCGGCCGGTGGGCCTACTGTTTGACATTGGAGGCGTGTGTGTAAGTCAGCCACTTGACCTGAAATTTGACAATACATATATCTGACGAATCTTTAGGTTGTATCTCCATTCCAGGCTATTCTTGACTATGAAATTTCCCAAAACATACCACCAGGATGGGTCAATTTCAGTATCTCGAGAACGGCGCCGAATGGTAGCTGGCACAAGCTCGAACGGGGCGACATCAAGATGGACGCCGATTTCTTTGCGGGGTTCAATGCAGACCTAAGAAGCCCTGAACTATGGACACAATTCCACCAACAACTTCAAAAGAAGCAAGGCACAGATAGTTCCACCATCCCTCCACTGCCGACGGTGGATGCAGAATGGTTATTCTGGGAGATGATGCGGATATCTCGTACACCAGACCGATATATGTACCCAGCTCTGAAGAAATTGAAAGAGTCGGGACAGTTCCTGATGGGCGCTCTATCCAACACTGTTATATTCCCCGACGGACATGAATACAATAATGCATCCGATGTCAAGAAGCAATTCGATTTCTTTATCTCATCTGCGCACACAGGCCTCCGCAAACCTGACCCGAAAATCTACCAGGTGGCGTTACAGGAGATGGACACTTTAGCTAAGAGGCGAGGACTGGCCGGATCTAATCCCGACGATGTTGTGTTCTTCGATGATATTGGCGAGAACTTGAAGGGGGCGAAGAAAGCCGGCATGCGTACGGTCAAAGTAACACTTGGAAAGACCCAAGATGCGGTCAGGGAACTAGAGAAGATCACAGGCCTTCAGTTGCTGGACGAGGACAAGGCCCGATTGTGAGGCGTTATACATAGAAACACTAGTTATTTCGAGAAGAATATCAGGATCATATGTAGTGAAGATGGAGAATAAGGATGGAGAATAAGAATTCTATAACATTTTCTACATTTCCTACATTTTCTTAATTTTCCCAATTCTTTTGGATTTATTATCAATTTTCTTGTTTGTTCCATAGTCAAGAAGTGCCAAAAATAATGTTCCACTCGTCGCCGACCTCATTTTCTGGCGGGGGATGCAGCCACACGCTAAGCGAAATCCCGCACAAAGTCGACCCACGAAATTTCTCACTTCCTCTTCTTCGTCCATCTCCAGCGCCCCTCGACACCCCGTCAAAATGGTGAGTTCGACTGATGGCTGAAAAGTCATTATGCATTCCTTTTGCATTTTATTTCCTCTCCGATTCCCATCGGAGCCGGGTCCCTGCAAGTTGCTTCGGCGTAATTTCTGAAGCGTTAATTGCTGACTCGCGATCTCGCTTTATAGCCTTTCACCAAGAACGTCAAGTCGAACGCCTACTTCAGGTGAGTTAAAAAATCCTTTACCGATAATCTTCTCCATGAGGTCACTGTTTACTGACTTTTCCAACTATAGTCGCTTCCAGACTAAGTACCGTCGCCGCCGCGAGGGTAAGACCGACTACTATGCTCGCAAGCGCCTGATCACCCAGGCCAAGAACAAGTACAACGCGCCCAAGTACCGCATGGTTGTTCGCTTCACCAACCGCGACATCATCACCCAGATCGTCTACTCTGAGGTCACCGGTGACAAGGTTCTCGCCGCTGCCTACGCCCACGAGCTCCCCAAGTACGGCATTGACCAGGGTCTTACCAACTGGGCTGCTGCCTACGCCACCGGTCTTCTCCTTGCCCGTCGTGTCCTCAAGAAGCTCAACATTGACGAGCAGTTCAAGGGTGTCGAGGAGGCTACCGGTGAGCACACTCTCACCGAGGCCATCGAGACCGATGATGGCGAGCGCCGCCCCTTCAAGGCCTTCCTCGATGTTGGTCTTGTCCGCACCTCCACCGGTAACCGTGTCTTCGCTGCCATGAAGGGTGCCTCCGACGGTGGTATCTTCATCCCCCACTCCGACCGCCGTTTCCCCGGTTACGACATCGAGTCCGAGGAGCTCGACGCCGAGACCCTCAAGAACTACATCCACGGTTCCCACGTATCTGAGTACATGGAGACCCTCGCCGATGAGGATGAGGAGCGCTACAAGTCCCAGTTCATCAAGTACATTGAGAACGAGATTGACGCTGGTGACCTCGAGGAGATCTACTCCGATGCCCACAAGGCCATCCGTGAGGATCCCTTCAAGGCCGATGAGGATGCTGGTCCCAAGAAGACCAAGGAGGAGTGGAAGGCCGAGTCCAAGAAGTACAGAGTCAACCGCCTCACCCACACCGAGCGCAAGGCTCGCGTCGAGGAGAAGATCCGCAAGCTTGCTGCTTAAGCGTCTCGCTTCCTATCTTTCTGACCAAAAGTTCCTACCAATATTTCCAATCGAGGGAACAGGCTACTGCCGGCGTTTTATTCATGTGATGTAGTTTTTGACGGATCATGGCACATACCACTTTTTATCTTTATTATTGGAAGGGGTCTTTATTCCTGGGAGCAATTAGTTCGGTGTTCATTTAAGGCAATTTTCTTTACTCAGTTCTAACTACTCCCCCAATGTCCATCTGTCTTTGTTCCCTCATTTGCCTCCTTGCATCTGCCTGTAGCTGGGATCTATACTTTGTAATGTGTAGTTTTAAATCTTTATGCTTGTATGTTTGTATGCTTGTATGAGTGTATGGTTATTTGTAAGTGCATCATGCCATTGGACTTATGAATGTAAAGAAAGTACCAAGTAGCCTAATAAAAATTAGATCGACCCCATGCACAAGCGCCAATGTGATAAGTGGCCCCCAACCCCACGAGTGCATTGCCAGCACAGCAAGTTGGTGGCTGTTCAGTAAGGAAGCAAAAGAAAAAGAATAAAAAATAAAAGGCTAGATAGTTCCATTGTTTGCCATCAATCCCCGCTTTAAAAAGCTATTTGGTCCCCGAAAAGGTGAAAAAAAGCAATTACTATTTCATCCCTTGTATATATATATCTCTTTCCCACCTACTCCGTACATAGTCTATATCCACACATCACATATTCCATCATGAGAAGATATCAACAACATACACACTCAAGCTGGCACCGCGCCTACGCAGACAAATTCGATTGCCCTTGGTGCGGAACCCCTCAACGGGCAGAGACACCTCAGAACCAGAACCAGAACCACAACACCCGCAAGCAATCCACAAAGGGTTCGGACAATGGCAGAACAAGCAGAACAAGCAGAGCCAATGGTACATCGACACCAATTGGACGTCGGATAGCTCATGAGAGCTCTGACGTTGCTGTCGAAGACCAATCCGCCGATACCCCGCTCGAACCCCAAACGCCAGAATCAGCTCCGAATGTGAACGACGAAGAGACCCCCGGGCCGGAATCCGATTCAAATTACGCGCACTATAATATGGGGCGAACTGCGAGGCCCGAGGGCTTGAATACGGCGCTCGCGCCAGATACACTGCGCCCGCCGCTTCCCGAGCAGTGGACGAAGGAGGTCGAGGATCAGGAACATGGGTAGGGATCTCTAGTTGATGGTCTTTGGTCACCGCTGGTTCTTGCTTGTGCTGACGGGGTACTCGATAGTGCTGCGGAATGGAGCCCACCAGCTGCGGAAGATTGGCGCTCTGGGCTAGATACGTCTGGGGAATTTCGAATTCCCGGTGACGAAAAAATCGGCTCACCGGAATTGAATGTGAGGGAGTTAGAGGAGTCTTGAGGATGACTTGATTGAAATAGGTCGAGGCAAAATATTCATGTTAAACTACAGATATCGGGGCTTTGCTCTGCTCATCTTTCTACAATGAACATAGTATTCCATCGATTCGTTCTGCCTCCAATCACTCCACCTGGCCCATCGTCACCAACGTTCTTGATGCTTGATTCGAGTTACTGCTCTGGTTCAACATCTTCCAAACTTCCCCCGGCGAGAAGTGTAGCCCTGCAGGTTGCAAGGTAGCGGCTCTTCTTGGCAAACACTTCATCCCATTCCTTGCGGAGGCTCCTGGTCTCACTACTATTCCTCGGGAGTTGAGCCAGTAGAGATTCGACCTTCTCTTCATTCGCTTTTGCCTCGGCTTCCATAAGAACCACCAATGCCATTTGGTGCTCGGGTGTCAATCGACATGGCTCATCCTCCTTAGTCTGGGCGATCAGTGAAGTCTCAGCCTCCTCAAAGTCGGCGACAAGCTGTGACGCACTTTGCTCCAATGCTTGGAGGGCTTCTTGGCATTCTTCGCTCGATCCCTGGGATAGGAGAGCTTTGGCCTTGTCATGTCCATCAATTAGCGCCGTCTGTGCCATTTCCAACAGCCGGAGTTCTTGGGTAGTATCCGGTTGAGATTCGATTTCTGCCCGCGCCCTTTCTAGCATACGGAGTCCTTCATCGATATTGAGTGCCTTAAGTTGAGGTTGAGATTGAGGCTCTGTCTCACCAGCTGGAGCTGGGCGCGCATACCAAGCCTTGTCACGAGCTTGGCGCATCTCTTCAGCCATCATCTGGAATACCTTGCGGAAGTCATCGGGTTCTTCCCAGAGGGTGCCGATCTTCCTTTTGTTGGCACGAAGCAACCCACGATAGTGACCGACCCTCTGCGGGTTGCCAGACATATCTGCATTCACATAATTCTCGTCAAGCTCCACTTGCTCAAGGCGTGGATCGGGGTATTTCCTCTTAAGCTGCCCCATCGCTTCTTCTGCTTTGGGAACGTCCCATTCTATCCGTGCTCGACTGTATTCCAATGCCAGAAGAAGGAAAGGACCATCCTCGCCCACAATGCGAGACAGCAGAGACTTGGCCGTTTGCCAATCATCCTTCAACTCGGCTTCCTTGGCTTGTCTTTCGATGTCTTCGTTGGTTTGGATTTGATCTTTGCGGATCATGTCCAATTCCTCGAGGTGTGTTTCAAGAACTGCTTTGTTTGAGATCCGAAGCAATTGAGACTTGGCCTCGTCAAAGTTACCCCGCATTGCTGCTTCCTTGCTTTTCGCAATGAGTTCTTGGTCGGAATCTTTCATAGAAGGAGGTCGAGAGTACGTGTCCACAGGCGAATTACCATGGATGGTATGCTGGGGATGCGAGGAAGAGGATGGGAGTGGGAGTGGGCGTTGGGTTTGAATTTGAGGGACCGGCCTGTTGACGCTGTCTATGTGGGCAATGAATTCCCGCAAGAGTTGTTTCATTTGACCTTCAGGGTTGTCGCGCACGTTGAGAGGATCCGCACGATAACGTCGGATGTTGTGCTGCACGTAATTTCTTACACGAGCCCAGCTCCAGCCTGAGATATCCCAAAAGTGGGAAGCAACACATTGCCAATAATCAGCATTTCCTCGCCGTTCTGTGTAGAGGTATTTGTAAACAAGGCAGATTTGCAGTAGAACTAGCTGATCAGATAGCGTTAACGACACCAATCTAGGAGGGCTTTGTCGATCCTGGGTTATTGCGTCGCTGGCGGAGGTAGACCATGTTGGCTCGGGAGATATTGGGGGCAGTGGAGACGAAGATGAAGATGGGCCAGGGCCAGGGCCTAGCAAGTCGAGAATTAGCATTAGCAACCAAAGAAATGATTTTCATAATTGGCATACCACTTGAGTCGGGGGCCTGATCAGACATATTCACGAAAGATGGATGAGCTATGAGATAAGCTGAAGAAAGATGAAGAGAGCAGAGCTGAAAGGTGGGTGAAGAGTGAAGAAACGAGGTGTTGCGTTTTACATACAAAATTGGTGATAACAAGGTGACCAGATGAGATGATCTTGCTCAAACATTGGAAGGCACTGGGAAACACTCAAGGGTCCATGCAAGTTCAAACCAATCAATGTGAACCAGATATTTCAGTTTCGCGCTTTAAGCAACTCGATTTAGCCGAAATTCGAGGAATTTGCTTTTAGCAGGGTTATTCTAAAGTGTCTCTATGTACATTATTTGATATAATGTCTCCTCACTCTTAGTATGAGAAGGCTTTTTTTCATCGTCCTGGTAACCATAGATATATATGGCTTAGGACATAAAAAGTATTTACAACATGGTTCCCGTACGTCTAGTACATGTTGTATCAAATGATATGGTGTACCAATCGCCAGTCTCAGTTAATCTAGCCAAGAAAATAGCACACTGTAGAATGCTTTAGGGTCTTGGAGGAAGGGCGCATGGCCTAGACCGGGGAACATGTGGAACGTGGAGTTGGGGATCATGGCTGCGGCAGCAGGACCGAGTTCAGAATAATGGCCCAACTTTGCGGCAACAGCAGGGGATGACCATGCTTTACCAAGCGCCGTAATGTCGTTCTCTCCTACCATGAGGTAGGTACGTGTCTGTAGCAGAGGCAGTTGGTAGATGATAGGTTGGCTGAGCAAGGCATCGGTGACGAGGGCCATCACGTACGAATACTCGGAGCCATAGTCACCGGCATAGATATCGGCTAGCATGTGGACCCAGGTATCATACTCAGGCTTCCAGGGGGCACCGTGGAAGTAGCTGGCCTGCTCATACCCCTTGAGAGTGGTAAAGTTCTGCACAATCTGGCTCTCATATGTTGCATCGATTGATAAATAGGGCACACCCTTGGCTACCCAGTCCTCCAGTCCCAGTGGATCGACAAGGACGAGCTGTTGAACGTTGGCCGGGTACATGAGACCGTAGCGGGCGGCGATCATGCCACCCATCGAATGGCCAATCACAGTGACTTGATCGATGCCTAGCGCAGTGAGCAGACTGTGGATGTTCAACGCCTGCTGTTGTACATTGTAAGAATAACCCTGGGGCTTGCTCGATTTGCAGAAGCCGATGTCGTCGGGCAGGATAACTCGGTATCCGGAGGCCGACAGGTGTCGCGCGGTGTCGGACCATGTGACGCCGCAGAAGTTCCCGCCGTGCAGCAAGATCGCTGTCTTTTCATGCTTATTTTGTTTCTTTGGCGGTATGTCCATGAACGCCATTGTAAGGTTTTGGCGTTGATTGGAGAAGTTGAACAGCTTCACCGGCCAAGGGTAGGGGTAGCTAGATCCGTATAGGTCGGCTGGCACATGGCCATCATAGATGGTGCCAATCGGGTCAGGGTCGGACTGCGCGGAGACAATGCCCGCAAAAGATAGCACCGCTGACAAGGCACTGAAGACGGAGAAGATCTTCATGGTGCAGGTGTGGTTGTTTGGAAAAGAACCAAGTTCTCCTAGTGACTGTAGTGACTGTAGTGACTCTCGTTTAAATCGGTGGCTCTCTACCAGTCGTATCAATCGTATAAGAAAAAAGAGAATTAGTTGTCTCCTGATGCAAACATATATATAGCAGCTTGAGATTTATTTTAGTGTAAAATCAAGGCGGAGACCAGTGTCGCACCAGAGCCAGGGGCACGTTACTACCTTGAGCTGTATGTGGTTAGTTATATAGGGGCTGATTACTCCGTACTCCGTACGGCGTACGGGGTGCAACCTTTCCTGTTTCGCTTTTCGACCGGAAGCATACGGGCTTTTTAATCTTTCATTCACAGGTGTTTTTAATCAACTGCAATTTCGCTAGCCGTACTTGGTGTAGTCAGGCATCAGGGCCGGGCACTGTGCTGAGTAATCCCCAGTTCACCTGGTCCAACCTCAAGCAATCCAACAGGTAATCTTCTTGATAATATTTCGTCTACTATAGAAGTATTTGGTTCTATGTGGCTTGGTATGTACATGTTACTTGATTGACATCGATCGACTGTTTAATTCTGAATTGGCCCCCAACAATTCCCAAACTAGCGCCTTTAACGCCATACAGCGGGAAATTAATAACGTACACATCTTGCAACACCCTAGCCTTCGATGCCTTCTTTTTATATTTACAATGATCTCGGATAAAACGGGTGAATGCCCCGATTAGGGCGCGCTACGGAGTAGAGTGCGAAGACTTCCACTAATAAGACCCTTGTCAATGTCGATGTAACTCTATGTTGTACTGCATAACACGCTAACACGCTATCCCGCCGGTAATGCGGAAAATAATCTAATTATGCGTGGAAAAATGATGAGAAAATATGTGTTGACCTTCGTCTTAATCAGTTCTATAAGATCATATGTACTATCTACGTCTAGGCGACCTCTAGCAATCTGCTATGTCTAAAAACACTCCAGGGCCAAGCAGGGCTTTTGAGATCCAAGTGCCATGTATCGTCTTCCTCGTCACCACGCCGGCCTTTGTGGCGATCCGATTGTGGTCCCGAGCCAAGTCTAAGTCGGGTCTGGGCTTGGACGACTGGACCATTTTGGTGTCTTCCGTGAGTTCTTCATGCGTGAAATTGAGCTGTCTCATACAGACCTAACACTTATATTAACAGATGTTTGCGGTTATCGTCATGTCCTTCATGCTGGCGGCCTGCACCTATGGCTTTGGCCAACACATTGCGAATATTACAACACCGCACAGGCTAATGACCATGAAGGTACGTTGGGAGTTGTTCTCGCCGCCCTCCTTTACGTCTATGTTGTGGCCACGGAGCGCTAGATTCTCAAGGTTATATAGGCTGCTAACTTCAGGCCTGGCAGCTCTTTTTCGTTAGTCAAGCTTTCTACAAGCTTACCATGAACATGACAAAGATGTCTATTCTGATGCTATATCTACGCATTTTCATCCAGCGTTGGTTTCGCATCACCTGTTATGTGCTCTTGGTTATCATCACCTCCTATATGGTGGGCGCCTTCTTCGCCTCTGTATTCCAATGCACGCCAGTTGCCCGAGCCTGGAACAAGACCATTCCAGGATCATGCATCAACATAACCACCAACTGGTACGCCAATGCCGGCTTTTCAATAGCGACCGACATCATCATATTGACGCTGCCGATGTATCCACTCTACAAGTCGAAGATAATATTAAAGCGGAAAATCGCTCTGATGATTATATTTGCCCTTGGCTCTTTGTATGTCCTCGATACCTTGGTGCCACAGCCGCAGCCGAAGGCGCCAACTCAAGACTGACCAGAAATTCCCAAGTGTCGTCGTTACAAGCATTGTCCGGATGCAGACCCTGGACTTCTCGTCCACAAGTCCTGACCCTACCTGTGAGTGTCATCATCCTCTCCGAGTTACTTTTGCTTAGGCACTTACGAGATACGTTTACAGACGATATCACCTCCTCGGTATGGACGATGCTCGAAGAAAACGTGGCGATCACCTGTGCCTGCCTGCCAATGATGTGGATGCCACTTGCTAGGATCTTTCCCTCCTTCTTTTCCTTAGATAGTGGGACCGACAGCTATGGAAGCTCGCATGCCAGGAGCTCGGAACTTAGAGCCACATCGCGGCCTCGAAACAACTGGTCCCGTCTTAATGCGTACCCTGATACCAAGGGCAGCATTGGCATGAACCAAACTGGCGATTCCAAAAACCGACCCTCGGAGGATAGCACGGGCCAGATACTCCCGTCTTGTCAGGGCGGCGAAACCCAGTATCAAAATGCAACGGGAATCACGAAGGTCACAGAATATTGTGTGTCCTTTTCTACCGCGAAATCGCCTTCGAGGCGAATAGATGTATAAACACGAGTAGACGGAATAACGTGTATGGTTCTAGGTACACGAAATCTGTTTTTTCTTTTTTTTCATCTTTAATATAATCACTACATCCGTTTAATGAATTAGCTTACTCAAACCAACTAAATGGAAGATATAATAGATATGCGGGTTGAGAGGTTGTCGTTTCTAGCATAGTTCAATCTCGCGGAGTAATAATATGTATATAAAGTTCTACTATGATCTGACTCGACCTTGACACGTCGAAGTAGGCAGAGATAATCATAGCATAAAAGCTCCCCCGTTAGACCCAATCAAGTCGCCATTGACCCACCGAGAGTCTTCTCCCGACAGCCAGGTGACCACATCGGCAACGTCTCGAGGTGTCCCGAGTCTTCGCTCTGCGGTAGCAAGCCCTTTGGCAGCGGCTCTCGCCTCACTATTGGGAGCGTCAGGTGTCGCTGTGGGTCCTACCAAAACGGCGTTACAGGTGAGATGATACTTGATGCCAAGTTCTCGAGCCCAAGTACGAGTCAAAGACTCCAAAGCGGCCTTGCTTGCTGAATAAACGCCGTATCCTTGAAAATTTAACCTAGAACCAATTGAGGAACTGAAAAGAATGTTAATGGTTGAGAATACAGGAAAGCAATAGGGTAAGACCACTTACATATTGATGATTCTGTTCCCCTGCGATCCCAGATGCGGAAGCAACGCCTGGACCAAAAGGATAGGAGCCCGTACGTTGATGTGCATGATCCTGATCTCGTTAGCAATCTTCGGATCCCCCCGCAGGCCGTGAATAGAATGACTTACTTTTCAAATTCATCTTGGTCCAATGATTCTTCAACACTGGCGGGTGTTTGAGCAATGGCCGCATTATTAATCAACAGTTCGATGGTCTCAACCCCAAGGCCTTGAAGAGCCTGTCTGACAATTGCTTCTCCACAGGTCCCCGACGATAGATCAGCTTGAATTGCGCAGCATTTGCGGCCTTGAGCTGTGAACTCGTCAACCATTTCGAGTGCTGTTGATCTAGAATTACTTGAAACGTAAACCAAAGCAACATTTGCCCCAAGAATAGCAAGTTTTCGGGCAATTTCCTGTCCTATTCCACGGGTAGCCCCAGTAACGATGGCGGACTTCGCTACTAGTGGTAGATTCGATGGGCTCTGTGTAAAATCAGACATATTTCTGTAGAAACGAAGAATTATGCGTATATAGCGAACGTAAACCGATGTAGTCGATGTAAATTGAACGGGATAAACCACGTTTTTAAGTTCCAATTATCATTTCCTATGGGCTTGAACGGATCGGAAATCGCGGCCATCCGAAAAGGTGACTCTTTGGCTCGGAACTTGGTGATACCGCCTTCCGTACTATGAGATTGGTAATCGACAGAAATATATACGAAAATGTAGTTATGTACTAGTGTTAGGCGGGTGTAGGTAGAATGCCCAGCTGCCAGCTGGTGTTATAGGTGGGGGCGGTTGGGGGACAGCTATACTAAAAATCTCCACCTATGCCACTATGTACCTAGGTATAACTTGGTGGTTCTTTTACCATGGGGAGTTTTCTACATTTTGAGATAGAAGAAGGTCAGTAACTTTGTGAGTAAATTCGACATAAAAAAATGTAGATAGAGACTAAATATTTCCTGAATCCTGAGGCAACAGATATTTCCTAAAACGGCTAGCGTTTTGAGTGCGTCATGTAATGGCCAGTTTGTTTCCAACACAACAAAAAATATTCTGATGGCCCTAAGGCCACGATGTTTGTTTCTATGACCTTAATTATATAGAACCCTCTCCCAGAATCCAACCCCCAGTTGCTTCAATCTTACCAGCATCTTTTCTCGCAATGCAGCTATATCTAATCCGCCATGCGGAAACAGTACATAATGTTGGAAAAGTCCTGTAGGAACCCATATTTCTGAATTGGAGTTCCCACCTGACTCTGACTTCGTGCGATAGGGCGGGCACCACCGATTCGGCACTGACCAACCATGGGATGGCTCAGATCAATTGCCTTGCTCATCATTTCATCTCCAATTCGACTAAATTCATGGCGGTGTTCTCTTCAGATCTGAGCCGAGCAAGAATCACAGCCGAGGGAGTCTGCCGTGCGCAAGTTCCACTCGCCGGTGAAACACCCTTGCAACCGATATTAACACCGAATTTAAGAGAGAAAGATTACGGATCGATGGAAGGCTGCTTCTGGAAAACCCCTTCTCCATCGCCAAGGCCGCGAGACTGGGTAATCCCTGAGACAAAAGAGTCGATGAGAAAGAGAGCAAAAAGCTTTTTCGACGAACACCTGCTTCCAATATTGATGCGTGACCCACACGGTCGACAAAACATTGCAGTTGTTGCCCACGGTGTCATCCTCCAAGAGCTATGGACATATTTTATTGAGATCTCCAGCCCAGCAGACACCAAAGTTGCTCCCGGAATTTGTGACACCAACATGGCTACGCTTCATACGAAGCCTGTCTGGTCAAATACCGGCTACATGACGATACTGATTACCCCAAACCCGACAGAAAGGACCATGCTACCTACTGTTATGCCAAACTTCGCATTTGTTGTCCTGGGTATTGACGATAAAAAACATCTTGCCAATCTCCATCGAACTAGGGGTGGCGTTGGAACCGCCGCTCATGACACAAAACAAAGAAAGATCGACCAATTTTTCCGATGATTGCCTGTTAACAGAGAATCTGTTGCTATGTACAGGTTCAGCAATCTTCGCAATGGCCGAAAGTTTTACTCTGTGTGAAAGACCTCTTCCAAGGGCTTCCACCACCCTGGACCATCCGCACTGCTCACTGCTCCGGGAATAGGGCTCTCCTAATACCAGGTGCTTTGAATTAGCGTCTGTATCTTTCGATTTGTGTTAAATCCTCAACATACCTGCATCTCATCAGTCATAGCCCACCACTCTCTCATCTTCGGCAATGACCGCATGCTCTCCATATCAGCCTCGATATCTGTGCCGACATACTTGAAGGTCGCGAATAAAGTCCGATCGTTATCGAAGTAGATTGAGTCTGGATCGGCGCAAATACACCATGTCAGCCAATTTGAACATGCAGTATGTTTATGCATATTTTTGATATCGAAACTCACAGTCTACGATGTTACACTCCTTGATCTTTTGAAGGATCTCAGGCCAAACATTGGCATGACACTCTTTGTATTCCGCGACAGCGGAGGGCTTGAGGTGCACGATCTGGGCGAAGCGGCGGGGTTGAGGTTGAGCCATGACGAAATGTTCAATATGTAAATCGAATTAAGCCTCGAACCTTTGGAATTAGAGCGGAATGTAATAAAAAAAACAGAGGAAATAAACTTGCCCTTTATGCTCGTCTCGCTCTAGCTTCAACCCGGACTCGGAGTGCGCTAACCCGGGAAGAGCTTGGCATCTATTCATATGCATAGAGGCTGGAGCTTGAATCCATGTGGTGATAATACATGAAAACACATGGAGCATGATAACTATTTACTACTACTACATGGATTGGATAAATTAAATTCAACTAACCTAAACTGTGCTTAGTATTGGAGAATGCACTATCCTCAATGGAATACACATAGAAACTTGAATGTATCGCAAAATAGCAGTAGATCAAATTGGTATCCGTAATTATAAAAAAGCACAAAAAATCACTCTCATGACAGAATCTGACTCTTAGGAACAGGGTGAATCCAGGAAACGGCCATATTAGCCACCAGAGATATAACACCGATGATCCACATCGATCGCGCATAGTCTGACCCGTTGTATCTGAATATAATAGCAAAGACAATTCCTCCAAGGTTACCGAAACCACCAACAATACCAGAAACAATACCATTGGCAAAAGGATGCACATGAGGCACAAGAGCAAAATTGGCTCCATTGGAGGCTTCTAGGAAGAAAGCCAGTCCGGCGATAAGACCGAACATAGCTGCCTCCGTGGATGGGTTCGATAACCCGATCGCAAGCTGGAAAGCTCCCATCGAGACTCCCAAAAAGGTAATCAGAAGCTTCTTGGACCAGACCTTGTCTGTGTACTGGTAAACCAAGTCACCGAATAGTCCACCTGCGGGTCGGAAGACGACATTCAGGAGGCCGAACATGGCAGCCCACTGTCCCGATTCTGTTTGGCCCATGTTTGGGAAGTTCTCTGTGTAGTAAGATCCCAGGATGGAGTTGACTGCAAGCTCTGAGCCGAATGAACAAGCGTAGGGGATTGCCAGGGCCATGGTGGATAGACTCAGAGCCACGCTCAGGGCTTCTCGGCGAGTTGGGGAGACGACTGTATCTTGTTTGAAGAGGTCCATTTGGCCTATTGTGGATGTATCGGCGTCTGAGATTTGTGGTGTCTGGGCACCTTTTTTTTCGATGTCGATTGTTGCGGCGTTGTGGGGGGTTGTCATTCCGCTGGTAAAAGCGCCGGAGTTGATATCGACGATGTTGCCGTCAGAGGCCACGGTGGTACCATTGGACTCTTTTGCCCAGAGGTGTCTCTCAGACCACTTTCCTGTTGGTGTATCCTCGCAGAGGAACAACATGCATAGCGCGACAAAGGTGATGATAATGAATGGGATGACGTAGGCGACACGCCACGCTTTGTGAGAAGGGAGGCCGCTGGTGTGGACGAGAGAGTCGTAGATGGCGGGCATCAAAAAGCTGAATTGATTTGTTAGTATATTCATAGGAGGCAAAGGAGAAAGGGGGGCACCTACTATGTGATACCTCCACCTGCATTACCCCAGCCTCCGGCGAGGGAATTGGCAGTACCGACAATACTCTTGTCGAAGAAACCAGTGCACCAGACCTGGCATGGGACGAAGGTTCCTCCCAGAATTCCAACGAAAAATCGGAGGGCAATCAGGCCCTTGGGGCCAGTAACCAGACCAGCCATGGCTGTAGGAATGGCTCCGCAAATGAGTAGTCCCACGAAGACCAAACGTGGGCCATAGCGATCACATAGTGGCCCTGCAACAAATCGGACGAGTAGACTGTAGAGGTCAGAGGAGTATTCCTTTGATTGATTCCATAGTCTGATACTTACGTTGCTAGAAGTGCGACGATGTTTGAGTTGGCGACATCTGCTTGTGTCATATTTAAGTCTTTTTTGATAGTCACACTCAACTAGGAAGCGGGATAGGATTAGAGACGGTGTTTTTTTTTCTCTTCGTACATAAAACATTTCGCAATTAAATCATGAACTTACCAGTGGTGGAAAGGCGTACCATGACAGGAATGCCACCATGAAGCCAAGCCATGAGAAGAAGAACACCCGTCCATATTGATCGAAGGGGTTTAATACGGGGATAGATTTGGCTTTTCGAGTACTTGGGTTGATTTCCGGTGATATAAAGAGCCGTTTAACAAAGTTGGTTGCCATTTTGGTGGCCTCTTTGTAAAGTTGAGCGTTTGAGGTAGAGGTGGGCTCAGGAGCTGATATTCTAAATTAAAAAAAAAGACTCGGATAATTTGATATAGCTTTGATAATTAAATGTAGACAAGAGTTGTTTTTGGAAATTTAGGAGAAAGATGCAAGTCGAAAAATGAATAGACCTTGGTATCTATATAAACGTTTGTTATGCTGTCTTTGCTGAAGCATAGATCTCAGATGTATCTTGGTCATGACACATGGAACAACAATCAGTCTGATATTCCTGTTGTATGTCAAGTTGTCCAATTATCGTAGATAGCTACGTGCTGTCAATCGAAAACGGTTAGTCAAGAGTTACTACCGAGTATATCTCAGGTCGCTGATTTGATACGCAAGGACAAGGTTACCGTAAGGATGATCCGATCCTTGGATAGTCAACTTTACTTTTTGCCTCAGACTTCCTGAATCTTCCGCTGTATCCTGCAATATAATTCTGATAGAGAGATAAGAGTATACATTCGAACGACCTATAACAGTTTAGGATGTATAATATGCCGAATGCCATGATTGGAGGGAAAGTTTGATAGTATGAACCAATCTACTTCATGTAACTCCGCGGACCTTCAATTGACGAATTCAGACTTAGATTATACAATTATACCGAATCTGGAGGGGTGGACCTTTTACTCTACGGTGGACAGAAATTCATATCGTTGATAAACGCGAGCCTCCTCATTGGATGCCAAGCCAACAGAGATAGGGACCGAAGAACGAGCTCAGCTCGGGTCTTTGCATTAATGTCGATCTGGTAGGAGCTCCGCGGAAATACTCTTAAATTCACCTAGGTAGTGACTCCAGTTGATTCTTGATGAGAGTGTGAACCCTGATCAATCAAGATCTGGTATCATCCACGCCAAAATTAGGGTTTCTGTCTTCAGCATACTAACACAAAGCCTTCCCTAACAACCAGTCTAGAAAGGTCTTTTCTTTTCTTTTCTTTTCTTTTACATATTTTTAGTACAACATATGTGCGATGTTCTATCTCCACGGGACAGGGACACTGAGATAAGAAATTTCGACGTTGATTGTGGGAATAGCCTTCCAAGGTTGGAATTCATGGATAGTCTGGATAGCAGTTAGGTAGTTATATCGAGAGGCTAAACAGATATCCAACATCATCACTTAAGATAATATTCATAGGGGCAGTGTGAAAAGGCCCGTGGCCATTGTTAATATCTCCAATGCCGTGGAAGTAAAAAAACACCACCAGAGGTTGGATTTGAACGTTTCAATGAAGAACTAGAGAAATCAGTAATAATCTGGAATCGAAATACGTATTCAACTTCGTGGTTTAATATCGTGGTAGATGATCTAGTTCATACCTATAGATATGTGTATTGTGGTCGCCGTTTTCATATATTGAAGTATGAGATATACCCTAGACCCTAGAATGATCTACATCTGAAAAAGCTTCTCATATGATTTAAGTCCATGATATGTCCAGTCACTATAACTATATACGCGTCTTTTACAATATTTACATAGATCTGATCTTCAATCGTGTCGGAAAAGAAATAATGAAGGAAGTTTATGTAAAGTTCATATATTCTCAAATGTTCTCATAAGGCCATTAAGTATCTCGATCCTGTACGCCAACCTGTTCCATCACAAAATTCTAAAGAAATCGACCTGGCACATAACAACTACCAATCAATCGACTTGGCTGGTTGCACCGCTGGTGCACGTGTCAGGAAACCATCAGTAACCTTCTTCCCCTTCATACCCTTGAACTTTTTGTCAATCTTATGGAAAGGATCCTCCGCCTCGCCCTTACGAACTTTCCACTTCTCCGTCCCCAAAATCGAATCCAATTCCTCAATCGGCGGGAGTTTGATATAAACCCAGCCATCATCCCTCTCCTCAACAGGGAACGTAGCGATATTCATGCTCTCATCGTTTGAGCACCGACCCGCCTGCTCACCATTGAGCTCGAAGTTGCGCTTGTGATACGGACATGACACCCAGTATTTCCCAGCATCGTCATCACCAACAAGGCCATCAGAAAGAACAAAAGCTCGCTTGTGCGGACACATCTGCTGCGTCGCATAGAACTTGCCCTTGATCTTAAAGACAGCAAGCTGCGTGTCGCCACGCTTGACATTCGCCGATGAGACCTGAGGTGGCTCGTCGGAGAAATGATCGGCTCGGACAACCGGCTGCCACGAAACGCTTGACCACTTATGGCCTTTGAAATCCTCTCGCTCGGCGGATTCCTTAGGCCAGTATGTTGGTCGTTGCTGAGATCGTTCTTGGACAACTTCAACTGTGTCGACAGTTTCGTCTGTGTTTGCAAATTGCTGGAAGACCTTTCGGCGCTTGGGGTCTTTGACTGTCTCGGTCCACTCGCAGAAATAGCTATCGACGAGTTCGTGCATTTGCCTTTCCATGTCGGCGCAGATTCCGAGTTTATCATCCACGATCACTTCTTTGAGGTATTTGATTCCGCCTGGGAGATTTTCAATCCATCGTGCTGTTCGCTGGAGTTTGTCCGCTGTACGGATGTAGAAAATCAAGTAGCGGTCGATAATGGGCATCACCATATCCGCTGGTACGTCTGTAACAAGCAGTTCGGCGTGTCTGGGCTTTGCACCTCCATTGCCTCCAACAAAGATGTTGAACCCAACCTCGGTAGCAATGAGTCCAAAGCTGGCAGTTGTTAGTTATGGACTTTCTTTTTAACCCATCGTGGGATGTTTTTCACTCACTCCTTGTTTTGGGCTTCGGCACATTCTCGGACGCAGCCAGATACAGCCCCCTTAAACTTGTGTGGCGCACGAATACTCTTGTATCGCTCTTCCAGGCGAATTGCCATGCCAACACTGTCACCGACACCGAAGCGACACCATGTGGTTCCAACACAACTCTGAACGTTCACTGTCAGTTGGTCTTCTCATGAAAATTAATTTGGGCTAACATACCTTGATTGCTCGAAGTGCCTTTGCATAGGCGTGTCCACTTTCCATGCCCGCATCCACAAGTTCCGTCCATATATTCAGAAGATCCTGCTTCTTGGCACCGAACATGTCGATGCGCTGGGCACCGGTGATTTTGCAATAAAGACCGTATTTCTTAGCCACGGATCCGATAGCAATGAGCTTATCGGCGGTTATTTCGCCACCTGGAATTCGGGGTACCACAGAAAATGTGCCGTTTCTTTGAATGTTGGCGAGGAACTTGTCGTTTGTTTCCTGCAAGTCGTTGACTCCCTTGTCCATGATGTGAGGATTGAACAGACTAGACAGAATGGATGCAATTGCGGGCTTGCACAGTTCGCAACCAAGAGAGTCTGGTTTCTTTCCGACAGCTTTCATGATGTCCACGAAGGACTTCAGTTGTTTGATGGCCACTACATTGTATAGGTCGGCTCGGGAGTAGGGGATATGTGAGCACACTGACAATGTTAATGGTGACACGAGCGAGCACTGGGGGCAAGTTGGTACTTACGGTTGTTTGATACCTCTTGTCCCATATCGAGCATTGTCTTGTTGAAAATTGACTGAACAAGAGGCATGCAACCACCACAGCCTGTTCCTGCTTTCGTGCATGACTTGACTTGTGCAATGGTTGTGCATGTGCCGTTCTTCACATTCTCGACCACATCCCCCTTGGTGACATTGTGGCATGAACAGATCTGGGTGCTGTCATCACTGCGGATATGAATTAGAATCTGTTCCAAATAGCAGGACTAACGATACTCACAGGTCATCTGCATTTTCCTCCCCGCCATTCTGGGCACCAAGAATAAATTGACTTGGAGGAACCTCAAGTTCTTTCTGGAGCTTAACCATCTGGTTCAACTTCAGATAGTCTTTGGTATCTCCAATCATCATGCCACCAAGTAAGAACTTGCCGTCCATGGTGAACAAGTACTTCTTGTACACACCACTGAAGGGGTCCTTATATGTCAAAGCCTTGACAGGGGGTTCATCTCGTGAATTACCACCACCCAGGCCAGGAACAGTGGAAGGTCGAGCACCGGGCAGGAACTTCGGCCCATCCCTGTCGGCAAAGAAGTCACCGAAACTAGCGACATCAACTCCGAGCAGCTTCAACTTTGTGCTGAGATCCGGTCGTGTGAAACTTCTAGGCTGCTTGTCTGGGTTGGTTAGATTGAAAGCGAGCACATCGGCCATCTCAATGCCTGGAGCAATGATTCCGAATGTCTGGTTCTCCCAGCTTGCGCATTCTCCAACAGCATAGATATCTGGGATCGAGGTTTGCAGACTATGCAAGTTAGATGACGGATCGCTTGATAGTCTTGATAGACGAACCTTTCGTCGATCACAAATCCTCCACGCTCACCACATTGAATTCCAATGTCTCGACCAAGCTCATCTCGGGGTTGAACTCCAATCTATACCTCAATCAGTACATCCATCCCCAGAAGTCAAGAAACAAGGACACATACCGCAAAGCAAATACAGCAACACTCAATCCTCTCACCATCCTCGAAAGTAATACCAATCACATTATTCCCGTCATCGGTATGAACAATCTTCACCCGTTTCTGGTGGAGAACATCAAGCCCCAACTCCTGGATCTTACGAGTGACCAACGTCCCTGCATCTCCGTCAAGTTGTCGCGCTAGGACCCATTTATTCCGATCGATCAATTTGACATTTCCAAAGTCCTCCAAATCTGTCATGGCCTTGGCAGCTTCTAAGCCTAATAGTCCGCCTCCGACTGTGACAGCGGTTTCGCCCTTATGCTGAGCTGCGAAGTCGATGAGACGTTCCAGATCTGAGATAGTTCGATATACAAAGACACCTTTGGCATCGTGACCGGGAGTGTGTGTTGGGAGGGTGGCATCAGAGCCTGTTGCGAGGACGAGGATGTCATAGTTTATTGTGACACCGGTGGAGGTTTGGACGGTTTTGTCCGTGGGATTGATTGATGTTACTCGTGTGTTGAGGTGGTGATCGAAGGCTCGTTCTTTGAACGAGTCATACTAATATAGGTTGTTTATTAGGTCCTGTGTTTTCCCCCATTCTTGAATAATTGGGCGGCTTACCCATTCCGTTGGATTGAGGTATAGATCCTCAATCTTGCGATGTTCGAAAAACGTCGAAAGCCCAACACGATTGTATGCTACGTGGGCCTCTTCGCCAATGACCAGAATGTCGTATTTTTGTCCTGTATCCTGCTTGATAATCTTCTCACTGGGTTGTTGTTAGAGGAATTTCTCATGTCCGTTGTTGAAATCCCTTACATGAGTGAAATAGCCACCATTCCAAGCCCAACTATTACAATCTTCTGGCGCTGGACATAGTTTGCGGGACTGGGACTGCCATCAACTGGCTCCCCATATCGTAGTCCATCCAGTACAGGCATAGCTGAGACCGAACAATGTGAGAGAGTATGAGACAAGCACTGACTACGGGATTCCGGAACACGGCAGTCATTCTAATTTTAAGAAAACTAAATCCCTCATTCCAGTACATTTAATCCTACCTGATCCGTGACACCACATGGTGAGTCTTACGAATCAACAAATGCAGGCTAATCAGAGATTGAAGTCGGAGAAAACAGGAACGGCACATATCCTCCCTGGACGTCCCAGATAGTCTGATCTCCGCGGAGATGATGGTTTTATGTCGACTGTGATTGGCTGGTAGGGTTACAGGCTTATCTCAACGTCTGATAAGAAGAAGCAACAAGATACATGACTTTTGGCTAATGAAATTTGATCTTATATCAGGAATGTGGATCAGAAGAGGGTTTTGAATCCGCGGAGATCTAAAAAAAAGTTCTATCCTGATGGTCATATTGGATGACGGGTACGACGGGGTTGACGGTCACTGAGAGGGTCTTTAACCTAAATGGGTGCTATTCGCAGTCAAAATGTGGAGATTTACATGTTAAGAACTACTCAAGTCTGTTTTAGTCTTTTATCAAGTTACTTGTCTTATTCTGGTATTATATACCTACTATTTATTTGATAGCACAAAGCAGCGTAGGAGTCTCGCCTCAGCACCATCATGGTCAGCATAACCACACAAACCATAACAGAATCCGAGACAATTTCTTTCAAAAATGGTCAAATCACAGTCGAGGACATCATCCCAAGTCCAGGGGAGCCCGACATCCCACTCCCACCACCATCAAAGAAACCCGTCGACATCTTGGATGTGGATAAAGACACACCGGATAGCCATGTACCTCGCGATCCACGACTGATTCGGTTGACGGGAGTTCATCCATTCAATGTGGAACCACCATTGACAGCATTGTATAAAGAAGGTATGGTATCCATTCCCATCTGTTATACCAAAGCCGACAAGCTAAGTCGATACCTAAGGCTTTCTCACATCCCCGGAACTGTTCTATGTTCGGAACCACGGGCCAGTGCCCCAGGTCCGCGATGAGGATATCCCGGATTGGGAGATTAGCATAGAAGGGTGAGTGCGATCGGAATCAGACTTGCATGTTTCGGGGTCCCCGGGTAGCTGATGGATGAGATAGGTTGGTTGAGAAACCATTAGTCCTGAACTTCCGAGAGGTGCTCCAGAATTACAACCAGATCACGGCACCAATCACACTAGTCTGTGCGGGTAACAGGCGCAAAGAACAGAACACAGTCCGGAAGTCGAAGGGCTTCTCATGGGGTTCGGCTGGTTTATCGACGGCGCTATTCACAGGACCCATGATGGCGGATATTCTGCGCAGTGCGAAGCCACTTCGACGAGCGAAGTATGTCTGTATGGAGGGTGCTGATAAACTGGTGAGACTTCCCTATATCATGTTCTGAGGGATCCCCGGTCTGAGACTAACACGTCCCATAGCCAAATGGATTTTATGGAACTTCAGTCAAATTGAACTGGGCCATGGACCCAAATAGAGGAATCATGTTGGCTCATAAGATGAATGGCGAAGACCTTCGACCAGACCATGGCCGTCCTTTGAGGGCAGTGGTGCCTGGCCAAATCGGAGGTCGGAGCGTGAAGTGGCTGAAGAAGTTGATTCTGACTGATGCCCCAAGTGATAACTGGTATCATATCAATGATAACCGAGTGCTCCCGTAAGTCCCTCATTATACGGTCGTGCATTGACTTCTGCTAACAGTGCCAGGACAATGGTGTCGCCGGAGATGTCCGCCCTGGATCGCAAGTGGTGGACCGATGAGCGATATGCTATTTATGAACTCAATGTGAATTCGGTTGCCGTGTACCCACAACACGAGGAAGAGATCGATTTATCCACAGCCGGACCCACGTATACAGTCAAAGGATATGCATACGCCGGCGGTGGCCGGAGGATAACAAAGGTTGAGATTTCTCTAGATAGAGGCAAATGTATTTACCCCCCCCACCCAGACTCAAGGATGAAACGTGGCTAACGTCTGTGATCCACTAGCATGGCGCCTCTCCGAGATCGAATACGCAGAAGATAAATACCGCGACTTTGACGGCGACCTGTTCGGCGGCAAGGTAGACATGTGGTGGAGGGAAGCATCTTTCTGCTGGTCTTTTTGGTCGCTGGATGTCCCAGTGGCAGACCTAGAGACTAGTGATGCAATCCTAGTCCGTGCAGTGGACGAGGCGCTGAGCGCCATGCCGCGTGACATATACTGGTCTGTCCTGGGCATGATGAATAACCCATGGTTCAGAGTGGCGATCACGAAAGAAGGAAATACGTTGAAATTTGAGCACCCCACACACCCATCCAAAACCGGAGGGTGGATGGAAAGAGTCAAGAAGACCGGTGGTGACTTGCTCAATGGTAACTGGGGTGAAAGGGTTGAAGGCGAGGACCTCGTTGAGCCTGAGCCAGTGAAGGAAATAAACATGAAGAAAGACAGTGTGAACAGACAAATCGACTTGCAAGAGCTGAAGGCTAATAGCACCAGCGAGAATCCCTGGTTTGTTGTCAATGGCGAAGTGTATGACGGTACAGGCTTCCTCGAAGGTCATCCCGGAGGAGCGATCAGTATTACATCTTCTGCTGGTTTAGATGTATCCGAAGACTTCCTTGCAATCCGTGAGTCACAATTAAAATATCATCACACCATTGCACCGCTAACCTTCTCCCAGACAGTGAAACTGCCAAGGCAATGATGCCAGATTACCATATTGGCACATTGGACAAGACATCTCTCGAAGCACTGAAGAGCGATTCAGCCGCGGGTTCTGATGAGCCACGTGAAGTGTTCCTTCAATCTCGAGCATGGACAAAAGCCACTCTCACCGAGAAGAGGGAGGTGTCCTGGGATACACGGATATTCGTATTTGATCTGGAACATAAGGAGCAGACACTCGGCCTACCGATCGGCCAGCATCTGATGATCAAAGTCCAAGATCCATCCAATAACGAGGTAGTCATCAGATCTTATACGCCAATGTCAGACACAAACCTGATAGGCAAGATGGAGTTACTCGTGAAGGTCTATTTCCCAACAGATAGCATTCCAGGAGGAAAAATGACCATGGCTCTGGACAAGCTTCCGTTCGGCTCAAAAATTGACTGCAAGGGCCCGACAGGCCGGTTTGAATATCTCGGCAACGGCCGGGTCTCAATCAGTGGTAAAGAGCGCCAGCTCCGCTCTTTCAAGATGATCTGTGGAGGCACTGGCATCACACCAGTCTTCCAGGTTCTGCGGGCTGTCATGCAAGACACGCAAGATCCCACGCGGTGTGTTGTGCTAGACGGAAATAGGCAGGAGGAAGATATTTTGTGTCGTTCTGATCTTGATGCTTATGTGGAAACCGATTCTCGGAAATGCACTGTCGTGCATACGTTGACTAAAGGGTCTGATACCTGGACTGGTCGTCGGGGCCGCTTGTCTGAGAGACTTCTCGCGGAGTATGCGGCTCCAGAAGAGCAGAGTATGGTTCTGGTCTGTGGCCCTGAGCCTATGGAAAAGTCTGCTCGCAACATTCTTCTTGCCCAAGGCTGGGCCGAGTCGGATCTTCATTTCTTCTAGGTTTGGTGCGGGCTTGGATTATGTCTATTTTGCACATCAGAGCATGGAACGTTTGGAGTTTGAGCTGTACGTTAATAATGGGTATGGGGCAAATAATAGGCGAGCCATAAAAGGTATAAAGACATTGGGCTTTCATTTGCATAGGCGAAGAATCTCGTCAATCATAAATCATAACATGTCAAAGCAGTAGCATAAAACAGTGATAGAAGCTCGAGGTCAGGTCCAAAAGTTGTTCTTTACACATTCCAAATGTGCAGTAGCAGCTTCCTCCGATCAATAGTAGTTTTTCACGTCTAGTCTCACCCGTAGATGCTCAAAGACACTGGTTGGGTCTGTCCGCGAAGAGAAGAATTTCCCTGATTTGGCCATTGATTTCGAAGTGGCCTTTCCGGCCTCCAGGTTGCGAAGGTAGTTGACAAAGACGGAGGTCTGTTTTCTAAAAGACTGGTAAAGGTGGAGAACAGCTCCTTCGCTTTCGTTGCGCATCCCGATTCCATCTGCTCTTGACAGAAGGCTGAAGCCGAGAATAGTGCCGAAAATGGATTCAAGCAGTTTGGCTGCCTGTACATGGCGCTTGCTGAGGAACAACGCAAACAGCATCTGGTCAAGCATGTCTTCATGATAATCGCGAAGTCGTGGTACCGAGTGTGCTGCTTCAATCGTACCATCAATATCACCGCGGTTGAGGCAGTGCTCAATCTTGGTAAGTGTGTCTTGGAAGCGCTGCCAGATGGATCCGATGCCAATGTGGAAGCAGTAATCGCTGACCGCTAGCACAAAGTGCTGGGCATCCACCCTGAATTTCTGGTATACGTTGTGTGATTCTCCTGCTAGAGATCCTCGAGCAGTAGAATCCCGGATAAGTCCTTTGACGGCAGAAACCATGCGGATTAACCGAAGCAAATGCTTGAAGAGACGATCATACTTATTCAACGAGCGGGCAGTAATGAGAGATTCAAGGACTTCTGGCGGCGTGTACTGCAAACGAAGGAAGTCCAAAGCCTCTATTGCATTCGGATTTTTACATCGTTCGATTTCTTCGTCCGTCAGTTCTCGAATTCCGAAGCTCAGGCCGCCAGGTAACTCGTTATCCTTTTGAATGTGAGTTTTCTCGTCCTCCTCTGTGTTTGTGCTGCCAAAGTAACAATCTCCCAACAGGCCAATTAACACGAGTCGCAACTCTGAACTAGCTGGAGGCCATGTGTCACGACTGCCGAGGCGTAAACCGGTGTCAACACCACTACGCACTTTCCCAGCCTTTCGCTCTCCACTTTCCATTTCCGGGTCAAATAAGGAATTAGAAAGGCGGGCGACAAATGAGCCCTCTCCCAGCAACTGGAAGCGCCATTGCATGTTTAGATGATGACGAATTCTATTCTCTTTGAAGAGGAGGTGCAGGCAAGAGTAATCGATGAGAAGTGCCTGCGACGAAAGAATGGGTGCAAGAGATAGATGGAGGCCAGATGCCAATTCAGGACCGAGATAACTTGCTGCGTTGATGTTTTCGGTTTCATCTCCCCTGGCTTTATCAAGCAGTTGCTTAAAATCATCTTTTGAAAGAGCCTTGTAATCTGTCACCGGCCCTGAAGCATTCTTTTCATCATCTATGTCGAAGAGTTCAAAGGCTGCCGTTGTAACTTCTGTGTCGGCGATTTGATCGACACCCTGGGTGACGACATTTGATGACGAATCCTGCAAGCCTAAATCACCTTTATGATATCTCTTGATCTCAGCGCGGAGCCTTGACTCGTACTCCTGGGCTTTCGTTTGAATTTGCTCAATATCAGCCCAGGTGGTCGCACAATGCAGATGAAGACCACCAGTTCGTGAGAGAACATCACGCCGTGCGATGGGATGACGAGGGTGGGATTGTTTCAATAGTTGAAGACTTCGCCCACTTTCAAAGATAGAACGGGCTTGGTCGGCCGGGATGAAAGACGGCATGTGGTCCGCTTGATAGATGTGGTCGATTCGTGCTGGCCCAGTCTTGAACTTGACAGCGTCATGAGTATTCAGTCGGACGAAGGTTTTATCACTTGCCATGGATGCTTTCAAAGCTGCGTCTTCGGGTCTAAGCCCAATCCATGTCTCAATGAATTTGAACCATGGCTGAGTCACTCGAATAACAATCTCATGCACAAGGTTCTCCATCCAGCCAAACTTCTGGGCAAAAAAGGCTGCACGTTCCATGACAATTGACATGACTTGCGCGTCGGAGACAGCCCTTTGCGCAGCACCAACAATACCTGCCAGGACACCTATCAAGTCCCCGCAGTGGTGAAATAATGCCTTTATTTGTAGGAGTGAGGCAATATTCTTTGACTGATTGTAAATCTGTTGCTCAAGGTTGAAGATTATTACAGCAACTGTGCTGCTTAATGTGAAGAGAGCAGGAAGTTCTTTGCATTTGACTGGCGGGTCTTGCGCAAACAACCGCATACGCTGCATATTAGTACCACATTGTAGCACATTTTCAATCACATTTTCCAATGCCAATGAGCTAATACCGGAAACCCGTATATCGGTCAAATGTCTTTCAAATTGGTTGGTGCGTTGCTTGTAGCGAAAGAATGCAGAGCTCCAGCCAAGCCCGAGACGAAGCAGTGATCGAATAAACACATCTGTTTGAACCATTCGAGTCGGTACACCATCTCTCTTTGCTGTGTTTTGCTGTGCCAAAACTGCGTCAAATCCCATTGGCCCAGATTCACTAAAGTAGACAGACACAGGCTCTTGGAAAGACCTGTGTTGGTACCTCTCCCATGATTTCTGCGGAGGTATTTGACCACTGTCTTCCTGAAGTAAATCCAAGGGCCATAGATCGTTCTTCTCGTCTGAGTTGTCTTTTAACGAATCACAGGTGGCGTCAGACTCGCCGTCTATGGAGGGATTGATGATCGAGTCGGTAAATGATTCAGGCTTGTCCAAGCCAGTTGGGAAGAGATTCAGCTTCCATACAGGGTCGATTTTATCTATGGGCTGTGGATATATCTCAAAGCAAGATGCAGTATCATCTATGAGCAAAATAGTGTTATTGAAGATTCTAGGGAATCTGCGGTTGACACTTACCACTTAGAGTAGTGTTCCATGGTAGCGACCCCAATGGCTGTAGAGCTTCTATGCTGAATTTGGAGAGTCTCCAGAGGCTTTCACTGGAGAAAGGATCCAGCTCATGATCGCAATTCATAGCGAGAACATGCTCAGATGAGCGAGATGTTTGACGCGTGAAAGTTCCAAGGTCCCGCGACGGAGATGGTTATCGCCGTGCACAGACCCTTGATAGCAGAAAGTGCCCTCGTCTTACTCGAAGCTCAACCATTACCTCCCCTCTCCAATCACATTCTTTCCTACCTCCTGTGGTCCTTAAAACATTGCACCTAAGGTACAATGCCTCCAAGAAAAAAGACCAAGCGTGCACACTCGCCTACACCCCAGGATGATACTGTGGCAGAGTCGAGCGCAAACACTCCGTCAAGCGACAGCGTCGGCAAGTCAGACACGGACTACGACCTCATTACAGATCCTTGGACAGACGAACAAGAGACTGCGCTCCTCAAAGCGATCATAAAATGGAAACCAGTCGGTGAGTTCAATCCCCATCTCTCTTGGGTTGACAACGCAGCTAACCGTCTCGCCCCATAGGCCTACACAAACACTTTCGGATGCTCGCAATCTCGGATTACCTCAAGAGCCAAGGATACGCACCCTCCACAGCGGAACATATGCGTATTCCAGGGATATGGAAGAAGCTGGGTTCATTATACAACTTGGAAGCTCTTGACGAGCGGGTAAGCGTTGATCGAATGCTTTGTCCGCGCTGTTTCATTTTGCTGATTAGCGATACCTTCACAGGAAGATTCGGTGATCACCGATGTCAACGAAGACGATGAAGGATCCGGCGAGATGTATTGCACATTTGAGCTCCCGTATGACGAGTACGGCGATATGATGTTTGAAAGGCGGCTTGCGATGGAAGAGTCATTATCGCCAGTTACTAGTCGTGCCAGTCGTGCAGGCGGATCGCGGCGAGGAAGCACGGTCGCAGATACAGATGGTAAGGAGTGATATGACTTACAACCTGGCGTACAACCCATAAACTAACCTCTTGCCCGCCACAGAACCAAGGTCTTCTCCCGCCCCGTCTCGAGGTCGCATATCCCGCCCCTCTACGCGTGGAACACGATCAACAAGGCTGCAGGTCGAAATTGGCCCAGGGAGTCAAGGCAAAGTATCAGACGAGGGGGGCGATTCGGCAGAAGACACTGGTGCGAATGATGAGGATGACGAGGAGGGTGAGGAGGGCGAGGAGGGCATGAGCGATGAAGATGAGGGCGAGGGCGAAAAAGGTGGTTCGCGGAGCACCCGAGCGCAGACATCTCGATCCAAAGCCAAAGATAGCAGGCCATCGACTGGCACTGCGACACGCAGGACTGCCCGACGGCGTTAACGTGGCCAAGTTTTCAACATGGGCTTTGAACTTTGATACCTATGGAGTTTGGGGGATGGCGTTCTCTTTTGTTTTAGTGATGTGTATGACTATGCAGGCATCTTGTACCATATTACTACAGTAGCAGAACCAATCAATCTACGATACCGATCTACCAAGATATGATTGAAGGAGGTTCAAGGTTGTTTAAGATTCAGGCGCCTCCAGGTAACCAAAAGTAGGTATATTTCGATCGCTATAGCTCTAATGTCGTTCGAAGGGTACAAAGGGAATAGATCAGGGGGGTCATAGTACAAGGAGTGTCAGCAGCGCTTGATTTACAGGCGCTTGATGATAGCTCCAGCGTACTCGTGGGTCTTGGACTTGCCGCCAAGGTCACCGGTGAGGGTCTAAAGGTCACGGGGTTAGTAATGCGCGGTAACTGTAGGAATAGTTGTAAAAGCTCACCTTGCCCTCGGAGAGAGTATCGAACGTAGCCTTCTGGATGCGGTTAGCGTGGTCGTGGAGACCCATGTGCTGCAGCATCATGATACTGCTAAGAAGCATAGCAGTGGGGTTGGCGAGGCCCTTGCCGGCGATATCGGGGGCGGAGCCGTGGACGGCCTCGAAGATGGAGCACTCGTCACCAATGTTACCGGAGGGGGTGAGACCGAGACCACCGATCAGACCGGCGCACATATCGGACAGAATGTCACCGTACAGGTTGGGCATGACGAGGACCTTGTCGTTGTAAGGAGTAGGGTCGGTGACGATACGCAGGCATGAGTTGTCCAGCAGCTCAGCGTCGAACTCAATATCGGGGAATTCCTTGGCGATCTCACGGGCGGTGTTGAGGAAGAGACCGTCGGACATCTTCATGATGGTGGCCTTGTGGACAACGCGGACCTTCTTCTTGTTGATGGACTGCGCGTACTGGAAGGCGAAACGGAGGACACGCTCGGAAGCTTCGCGGGTGATGAGCTTGATGCTCTGCACGACACCGTCGACGACAACGTGCTCAATACCGGAGTATTCACCCTCGGTGTTCTCACGAATGAGAACAGTGTCGACGTTGTCGTAGGGGGTCTTGTAGCCAGCAATGGAGCGGCAAGGACGCAGGTTGGCGAACAGGTTGAAAGTACGGCGGAGAGTCAGGTTCAGGGAGACGTGACCCTTGCCAACGGGGGTCTTTAAAAGCGAAGTTTAGTATCGCAGTCCAGATGCGGGATATATGTGGGGGATTTGAGGCCGGAACATACAGCGAGAGGACCCTTGAGGGCGACGTAGTTGCGGCGCACACTGGCAATGGCATCGTCGGGAATGGCGGTCTTGCCATCCTTAAGGATAGGGGTGACATCAACGGATTCCCACTTGACGGGGGCCTATTGTTGACTTAGTATTTTGATCGCATGGAAGAGTTGAGATGTTGCGAAATCGCTACCTTTGCGGCCTCGAAGATATCCTTAATGGACTGAGAGATCTCAGGACCAATACCATCACCCTCAATCAGAGTAACAGTGTACCTGCCCTATTTCAAAGAATCAATTAGCATTGTCATAATTATACACGTGGTGATGTTCTCGACTGGTGGTCGGTGTGGGCTACGCGGCTGGCACCGGCATAGAAAAGAAAAACGGGTTCGTGTGAGAAAAACGTACATCAGGACCCTTCTGACCCTTGAACTTGGCAACAGCTTCCTGTGCAGGGCTGGCGTAGAAGCGGATCTGTTTCAAAGGTCGAAATTTAGTCAATTGAGCATTGATAGCGACTGAGTTGTCTTGAGAGGGTTGGTACCTGCGCGATAGGAGCAGCAAATCGGGGGGGCCACGCGGGACGGGCGCATGCACTGGCGAGCGACAGAGAAGTTCCGGGCAGCGATCATCTTGAAAGATCCCTTCAATTTCTTGGGGAGAAGATTAGAGGTGGTGAGGGGGAAGAATGAAAGAAGGAGAAGGGGAAAAAGAATCAAATCTCTCGGCGCCGCACCGATCCGACCGACCCTCAGACCGCATTGGTGGTTTCATTTTCCCCCCCGGCCCGAGTCCACTCTTCGACCTGGTGTCCACTCTTGACTACCAGCTATATGGTCTCAGCATTTGATTAGGGTTCTGCTATCAGATCTCGGTCACCTGCAGAGATACCACCCTGATTCTTCTTTGTATTTCAATTCGTCCTAGCTACTGCACACCTGGCAACAATGGCGGACCTCGACGTCGCAAGCCACTACAACCTACCCTCCGAGTTCCCCGAGGAATGGCCGGCATCTTTAGACGTGGCCGATGAGCCAGAAGAGCAGCCGGTTCAACGAACAGACTCCCGTCCACGCAAGTCCCGATACATAGCTCTCGAACGCAGTGCCAGTGATTGGAGAGGCAAGTTTGGTTCACGAAGAGGAAAGGAGGGCAGAGATAATGCGCGGGAAGATGAGCCCGATCCCTTGGGTACAAGCGACAGCGTTCTCCGGATTCTCAAGCAGCGAGGAGTGCCATTGGAAGAAGAAGGCAAATCACGGTACCTACTGTCATCGACATCATTCTCGCCCGCACTATTCCTATCACAGGCGCATCACTCAGCCTCTATCGAATCGCTGATGGGTGGCCTGGATAACTTGTCGCATTCCATTGACCAGAAGTCGGCGTCGCTGAAAGTACTGGTGGAAGCCAACTTTGAGCGTTTCGTGCGTGCCAAGGCAACTATTGATAGCGTCTACACCGAGATGAGAAACCAGGGCGTTGATAAGGACCCACGTCTGAGTCCCCGCAGGTCAGGACATTTCCGTAGCTATTCAGGTCAGCACCGGAGCGTATCCCCCGCCCCAATGGCTGCCAAGAAGACCGCTCTTGTCAAGGAGAGCGAGTTCGGCATGAAGGGTATTAGAGGTCCTTTGGTTGAGGCTTCTGTCAAGGCTGAAGAGGTGTGGGGACCGGCTCTTGGGGGTCGGGAACGAGAGAAAGTACTGAAGTCGGTGGTGGAGACTATGGAGAAACACCGCGATGTTTATGAAATTGGAAGCCACTTGTCCAAGTCCATCCAGCAACGTGATTACGATAGTGTCTTTGAGCAGTATACCAAAGCAAGGACACTCGCCAATCGGGCAAAAAATATCGCTGAGCAGGCATCCACCTCTCGCCGGCAGCTAAACGATTCTGAGACACACACCATTCTGGCCATGGGCCGGATGTGGATGGATGTTGATCACCAAATCCACGACTTTAAGCGTGATCTCTGGAGACGTCTTGCCGATGCCCCCACCACATCAACTACAAGCACCGCCTTAGGACCTGTGGAAGAACACATGGAGTTGATCGGAGCCTTGTTGGAACTTGGTGTCGAGGACAACCCTATCTGGACATGGCTTCAGAGTCGTTATGAATTCTTGAAGACAAAGATCGCAGGATTCTGTGACCGATGCAAGATCGAAATTGAAATTCTAAGAAGAAGACTTGCTGGCGGAGAGAGACCAACCCCACAGGCCACAGCATCATATCTCCGCCTGGCACCTCGAGATGGTGCGGTGGAAATACCAGGGAGACTAGACACAGATCAAGTCATTGAGTTGTGGGAATGCATACAAACTTTCCTAACCCGACTTCTGTCTTCGCAAAGTGGTCTACTGGGCGAAGTGTTGGATTTCTGGGAAGTCGCACAATCATTCGTTGACGGGAATCGACAACGGCTTTTGCCCGCCGGGTTTGAAGGGGAGAGTCGCAAACATCACCACCTTTCAGGCGACAATATTGAAGAACTAAAAGATGGTATTGCTGTATTGGTCAATATCATTCGAGAGAACGTCGTGGCTCTCTTCACGGAACCCCCAACCGAAGATATCTCCCTACTCTTCTCGCCAATTCCGGCAAGTCCATCAACCCCAGAGTCGAGGGGCATTACTCCGACAGAGTCCCGGTTCAAGCTGGATCCGAAGAACCTACCATATCCTCCCCCAAAGCTTGGAGAGCATTGGGAGGATTTCGCATTCTGGCCACCATTTTCCAATTCTCTCAGTGGAGTACATTATCTGAGTAAATTCCTCACCACAGTTGGCACCGCTGCGAGCGAAATGGCAGCCCTAAGGCCGGTTGGCGGCTCTGGAAAAACCTACGATCTCCTCAAAACCCTTGTCAGCATTGCCCGGGAACGATGTGCACGTGTGGCGTGTGCTGCCTGGAGTAAAGATGCGGAGATCTGTAAAATGTTGGAAGACTGGACACGGGATTCAGAGAAGCGTGATTTGACTAAGATGCCCGGGTTCTTCGTGGCTTTTGAGAGTGCTATCCTTGGAGGCATGCAAAAGATCCTTTACATTTCAGAAGCTATGGCAAAGCCAGGTTCCGTGGATGTTGTCACTCAGCCGCCGGCGAAACTACTTCAAATGGTCCGCTCTCAGTTCGTATCGAGTGTTTACAAAGCACTAAGCGGCCTCGTCGAAAACGCCGAGTGCCTGACAACAGTAGATGAAGAAAACGAATGGATTATCGCCCGACCAGCAATGACAAGCCAAGCGACTGACGCTGCGTTGTCAATTCTCTCGGCTGATTCGGTCGATTCTTGGAATCGGGTAAGTCTTAGTCCAATCCGATGTGATGACCTGCATAACTGACACCACATAAACAGAATGTTCGAATCCTTCTGACACTTTCAAATCTCAAAGCTCTACAGGCCGACCATGTCCCACAGCTTATCTCGAACTTTGAGACATCCTTCTCAGTAAAGCTGACAGAAGAGGCCAAGACCGTTCGGGACGTGCTGAGCCAGATTGAAGACAGGCTATTCCAGTCATATATCACCCCGACTACTACCTTATTGGACAAAACAATCACCACTGGCATTTCATCTCCGGATTGGGAGCCGTCTGTTGACAGGCCGGAGCAAGTCCGCCCATATGTCTACAACACCATGCTGACCATGGTGCTGGTCCACACGGAGATTTCCACAACAATTCCGTCTACTGTGTCACCAGGTGCTAGTCGAGCTGCGTCAAGCTCACCTTCCTCGCTGCTGGCCACCGTACTAACACATCTACTCTCTCAAATTTCTTCGTCATTACTTGATTCCTTCCGTGCTCGGTCCTCCTTCTCGCTAGCAGCCTTGATGCAAGCTACTTTGGACACCGAATTCATTGCACAGACTCTTTCCGCGTACATTACTGAGGAGGCATCAAATGTACAAAGCCAGATCTACGTCGAGCTAGATTGTCGCACCACGAACGAGGCTCGCACGAAACTGAAGGCCGAACTAGGAGAAATGCGGGTTATCCTAAAACGGCTCAGAGATCGGACGAAGGGCGAGTTTGCTTGTTTTAAAAAGCCGAGAAACGGCGGCGGTGCAAATGGCGGAGGAGCCTCCAAGCCTTCCGCTGCGGCCGCGGCATAGGTTTAGCAAGACAGTTAAAGAATCGAATATTGAATGCTTTGGATTTCCTTTTTTTTTTTTACATCCAACCGGGTATCATGAAAACATAGTCCACATCATGTGTAGTTTTTGCCTTTCCTCTCTAATTCTGACCAACCATCCGCTGCACGCGACTAAGCAGCGCGTTGCTCTCTCTGCCCAATCTCCTCTTCCCAAACTGGTCCGGCCGCTTCGCGCGCAACAGTTTCTCACGCTCATTTTGTTTCGCCTCGCGATCCCTCTGTCGTGCTTCCTCCGCTTTCCTTCGATTCTCTGCAAACTCCATCTCCCTTGAGAATGCAGAAGGCTTTGGCCGGCGCTCTCTCTGTTTGCCCTCGCCTCGTGGGCGCCGTTCTGGTCTAGGCGCAGGTGCCGGCTCGGCCTCGGGCTCGTTCAACATGGCTATGCGATCCGGATGAAGCTCGAGAGTTGTTGTGTCTTCACCGGCCTTTTCCTCGTCCTTGCCGGTTGCGATTTCGTCTCCATCGGCGGTATCGTACACGGATCTCCTTGGCGCGATGGCAAGTTCTTCGGCTTTGATCTTGGCATATGCCTTCTTCACTTTGGCTTTGTGAATTAAGTCATTTTTGATCTTTTGGGCTGTTGTTAATTGTTTGTTAGTCTCGTTCTGAGGCATTGTTTTCGGGCATGCTCACTCTTGCGACGATATGTGCCATCTGGTAGGTTGGCGGGTCCAACACTGAAGCCCTTGCGCTTCTTGATCGCGGGATCGCCCTTCGATGCTGGAGCAGCATCACCATCATGAGTACGTTTTGGTGCCATGTTGATATTCAAACAAAACAAATGTGTTTTGTCCTGACGTGTGTTGGAATCGAAAGACTTTCGGAGAAGAAAAAAAAAGTGGCGATCTCCGCACGGAACATCGGTCTCGGCCACTAACAGATAAGTACAATATTGAACTTTTGAACAGTCCTATACAACGCGTTTTGTCTGTCTTAATTTTGGCACTAAAAGATTGAACTGATAGCTAATATGAGTATTTAGAATATCGTCTATAATACAATATATGCGACATTGTCACAGATTCTATTGTCATTCTAACTGGTCTGCACACTATGTGCCCTTTTCCCCTCTATTTCTCCCCAACATCTGTCACACTGTTTAGGTATCGGGCAGTCTTATTAAGACCTAAAGAATGCAAATATACAACATATTCAATGAAGCCCTGGAGGACTCTCTACCCAATCACTGCAACACAACGTCACTGGTCCATCACATGACGTTCTCAGTCCGGATCTCCGAGATCGACGGGTGTCCACCCCATTCATTCAACGACACAATGCACACGACCTATCCAACCTTTTCTTTTGAGGCATAAACTGGGCATTCATACTTTTGAGACAGCAAAAGCCAGGCCAATGACGTGATGTACGAAGTACTCTCTTCTATATAACCCGCCCTCTCCTTCGCCGATCAATAAAATCACTGCATATACCCGAATCATACTGGCACACCGCATTCAACCTGGACCCCCCCACCACGGCACAGCTCGGTGCTGGTTTCAAAAGGTGCTACGTGGGTGACCTCCTGAAATGTCACCTTTAGCGTTTCAGGCCTTATAGTCTGCCCTTATCACGCCACCATGCCCCTATTTCGAGATCCAGATCGGCGGCGTCATTATCTATGGTCACCCGACCTTGGCAATGGCGAACAGCCGACCACAGGGTCCTCCCAGTCCCCGCTAAATGATCTCAATCGCCATGAGAGAGCTGCTCCAGAAATGGCAACCAACTCTATGCATTCAACGGCGTTGGATCCGCCCAAGTCGTGGGCGAATGACCGGGAGGAGCTCATACACCGCATCAAAGAATCTTCGCCTTGGAGACTTCAGCATATGGTATGTGAATCTCTTCGTGAATATCAATCATATATTTCCATTTTCTTTATTTTCCTTAAATTCTCTTTGTCTCTTCCTTTATAGTCCAACCTATCTCAAGTATACATCGGCTAACATACCAATAGTCCCCGGATAGGCACAACAATGATTTATTTAACACTCAAATTTCCCCGGAGCAGTCACAGACAGCAGGAAGAGGGCATGAAAGCCGTTCTCTTAGCCGAGAACATCACACCAAAGAGACAGAGGAACTGGATTCGCCGGCCGATATCCAGAGACCTCGATCTGCATTACACTCCGGTGATTTCAGGGAAGGCGCCACAGATCCCCATGACTCAAACGCTCCTGGATCTCCTTTTCCCGGGCCCAGTTCGGCTTCTCCCTTTGCTAATTTAAGCTCCTCTCCTACTACTCCCTGGTTTGGAGCACCGATTTTGCCACCCGATTTGCGAAAGACACGCACATCAACTGAACATCGTCAATCCGACGATATTTTGAATGCTCGCGCTCGTGCGCCGTCAGTGGGTTCATTCTCATCAAGCTATATTCTGAAAGCTCCCACCAGTCCCTTGGTATACCAAGCGAATAATACCGACTTGGACTTCTCGTCCCGTATTGACCATGGGGACGTTTCGGAGCCTTTGGAGAGAAAAAACCGTCGCCGTACTTTGCCACCAGAGACATTTGGGAATCTCCAATTCTCCCTACCAAGCCATCAAATTCCCAGCCTTGGCAGTCCATCTCCACCCAGACGGCAGCAGGATATCTTCACCAATGAAACATCTTCGCCTCGCCGGTCATTGACCTCAGCATATAGTCTTCAACTCGCCCCCCCCCCGGGGGGCGGATACCACCGTCGCGAGTAAGAAGGCCATCTTTTGTCTCCGATATCTTGTCAAACTCCCACGCACCGATGGTAGGGTCTTACGAGGAGTCAATTTTGCGCGGGAGAATGTCAATGAATCCTTCCAAGCCGCTGGATTTCACGGCTCAGATTGGTGTCCTAGGCAAGGGGAAATGCAAAGGCCATCTCAAATGTCCGCCACATGTTACGGTGCCATTTTCGGTTGTTTTCTACAGCTATCCGACCTCGGGGTGTGGCCGCTCAATCTCGGACGACAATCCAAGTCCCTATGTGGGACAAATTGACTTGGAAAATTCTCTCCCCAAAGAGAATCCCAGTCCGACTCGACGTCGCAGGCGACATCCAAACGCCACGGGACTCCATGAAGACACTCCCGTCACAAATGCAGCAATTGACACTCGTACAAGTGGTGCTGACTCACAACGCCGTCGGGAAAAAAAGAATCGCAGGTCAGAATCACCTAAATGTCCCCCAGGAGGGTCTTACCGGATTCCACAACAAGGTCAACTACAAATCATAATCAAGAACCCGCACAAGACAGCGGTCAAGCTTTTCCTAGTTCCATACGACCTCGGTGATATGGAACCTGGCACAAAGACCTTCATTCGGCAACGCAGCTATTCGGCAGGTCCGATCATCGATATGCCGCTCAATGCACGGAAGAATTTTGGGACCGATCGCCCTGAAGCTTCCTTGAATCCCACAGAAGACCCTCAAGACAAACCCACTTTGCGATACCTCATTCATTTGAACATTTGTTGTCCCGCGCGCGGTCGCTTTTACCTACATTCGACTATTCGCGTAGTTTTTGCAAACCGCGTCCCGGACGGCAAGGAGAAATTACGGAATGAGATCCAAACCCCCGAGCCTCGGTACACACCATACAAGCCATCCCGAGAGTCTTCCATCTCGAGTACTGCGAGCGCAAATGCGCGCCTAGGGATTGAACAAACTTCCAGCAGACGGAGTGTAGCCCAGCGAGGGATCCCTCATCTGCATCCACATGTGTCATCTCCTAGCGAGTTCCCCTCGCAGCTAGATGTGCCAAACCCCATGGATGTTACGGGTGGCCCTGAAAATACTCCTCCATCACATAATGTGTCTCGGTACAACAAGCTCACAAGCGATGATAAGGATTACGGCCGTTATCCAAGTGGTTCAGAAGCCAGTGAGAGCCTACTCGCCAAAAGACTCCGAGGCCTCGATGTGCACAGGTTAGAGTCCACAGTAGATGAACGGCATCCACACAAATTAGGCTTCTATGATCGACCATCTCCCACGCACAACCACCGCCCTCGCTAAATACTCCAAGAACCTCTACCTCGCCATTCAGTATAACCATAGCACCACCTAGCACCTTTTTCCCACGTGTATCTTGGCCCTGACTTGACATATAATCTCATTTCCCGTCTACACCATTCTCAAAGAACAACACAGAACAGCATGGCAATAGGCGCAGCTGGCTTGCAGCCGGTCCCCTGTTTATACTAACCCATATAATTAGCATCGAGTATTCTTTATTCATCCTGATTCACGCCCAGACGATGTGTGTATTTCTTTTCTCTATCACTTGGGTGTTCAGTTGATCTGCTTTCATTGCCAGTGCCTTATGGATATATTGGGGAGCCCAGGCGCATGGGTCATTGACTATATCCCCCTTTCTATATTTCTTTTTGGTATCTTCTTCTCTCTGCGTGTGGTTTTACCGTTTACACTAAGCTTATCTGTTAGTTAGGTTAATTTGATGCATTTTGGAATTAGTTAAGTATATCTCGCCATGTGAACTGTTTTCCTGCGAAATTGACTTTCGTGCGTGTCTGCCAACAACGTACATATATATTTAGGAGTATTCACATTCAAGAATGTTGATTTATAGAAAGACGTAAGGTGGGGTTTTATAAAATGTATAAGAATAGGCGAGTTGGAGTTCTGCAATTTATATCTACAGAGCGCTACATACAGCAACTAAATTATCCAGAAAACAAGGACCAAGCCACCTAGGAAGAAGTCTATGTGAGCTCGACCTGTCGAACATGATGTATTACAATTCTTTGGAGTCCATGGAAACAAAACTTCATGGTCCTCTTCAACCAAGAGCCTAGCTTAACCAGCATGCTCCACGATCTCGCTCACCAGTACGCCGTTCTTGATGTAGCTCTTGAACTGCTCGGGCAGAGGGCACTCCTTGGTATCTTCATCGGTGCCCTCCGGTGGTGGAAGGTTGATGTTAATAGCGGAGCACTTGCTAGTGAAGACCTCAGTGTTGAGACTCTGCTGGCTGAGGTAAACGGTAGCACCATCAACCTGATCCAGCAGCAGAGTGGGGACTGTGCCGTCGATCTGCACAGCGAACTTGGGGCACTTGATGATATCAAGACTGCTGACGAGAGAGTCGACGATGAGGGAGAGACCAACACAGTTGTCGATGGCAATAGCGTTGGCCTTGTTGGAGACCTTGATGATGGTCTTGTTGCAGCGACTAATGAGGATGGAATGGTTCTGCTGAGCGGGGATCTCGATGATCTCGCCAGGGGCATCAAAGTTCTCGATGAGCCACTTGCTGCCCTCGAGTTCTTTGCGGGGTGGCTTGCGCGCGCGCATGTTTTCGGGCTTGGGCTTTTTGTTAGGTGCTGGCGACTTGCCCCGCACGGCGCTGGATCCTTCGGACTCCGGAACGATTGATCCGGCACGCAGGTTGGGGTTCTTGTGTGTCATCTCCGATTTGTCGACCTTGCGAAGGGTGGAGGTGATACCCTCTCCTTGGTTGAGTTGGTTGAAGACAGCGCCCATGTCTGCTGCTGGTGCTGCGGGGGCCGGAGCCGGGGGAATACCAGGAGGCGGAGGTGGAGGAGGAGCACCGCCACCAGGGACGTTGAGGGCAGGGACAGGGGGAGGAGGGGGAGGCGGAGGAGGGGCACCGCCGCTGACTGGAACAGGTCCGCCCTTGGCCTGCTTCAAAGCTTCCAAGGCATCAATGCCTGACTCATTGTTCCATGTCAGACCCTGGGGGAAATGCTTCTTGAGGTACACCGCAAGAGCCTTGAAGTTTTGATAGTAGGCTTTGATGTAGTCAACATGTGCCTTGTCCCTGTCAAACTGTCAACAATGGGGTTCCTCCAAAAACGTCATTAACAAGAGTGCTCACTTGTCCTTGTACTCCTGCAGCACCTTGTTTCCGTAGTATTCAATGCCACCGATCATATCCGTGACAAACTCCGCGGGTTTGCTTTCAAAGAACCAAGCAAGCGCGACAATACCCTCCGCGACAGCGCTCAGGTGGTTGAATAGCGGTGATGCTCTGTTTGATTCACGAATGTTGTTAATGCTGTCAGATGCTTTATGAAGATCCGTCATTAACTCCGGGGGCTGGGTATCAGGCTTCTTGGCCTTCGTCACAACGAAAAGATAGGTGCGTTCAGCTTGGAAGGCTTGAAGGACGGCTTTGGACTATAGATCCAGTCAGCAAATACTCACGGCATACCAAGTTCCCAGAATTCAAAACATACTTGCTCAGCAACCAGACCGCCGATCTGCTCTCCCAGGTTGACAAAGTTCTGAACATCTCCCTTGATCAACGCATCGAAGTCCTGAATTTGCGGTGGAACCGGGGCAGCCACAGGGGCTGCAGGCGGAGGAGGGGAAGGCTTAGGGGGTGGTGGAACAGCGGGTGTAGAAGAAGGAGAGCTGGTCAATGACTTTGTCGTGCTAAGGTCATCGTATGACATCGCCATATCCTCCAAGCGTGAGGTCGCTGCCTCGAGCCTGTAGATGGGTTCCATGTTAGTCAAGTGTGCCGGATGTAGGTGTTAAACGGCTTAGCGGGGATTAAACCGAAGGCAAAATTCCATGAGTCAAACACTGCTAGCATCATGTATACATACCGCTTGATGAGGGTGGTGAAATTATGCATATGGCCGCCGGACGCCATGATAGGCAACACGTTGCTCCAACGGTGGAAGTGGAAAGAAAAAGAGGATAATTTGAGTAGGTTGAAACCGAGGGATTTTCGAATAGCAAAACCCCCTTCTATTGAGATTTACGCACTCGAATTCCGAAAACACACGGGATGATAGGGAGTGGAAAGAAGACAAAAAGGCCGGAGCTCCTGAGGTCCGCAGATGACGGCTCTAGACGTGGTATGGTACGTTACAGCGGGATCCGCTGGTGGAAATGACGTTGCGGGGTATCTTTGGTAATTATATTACCATCCGATCCACTGTAATGTGATAGTCGAAACATTGAACTCCCCTCCCCCAAACACTTCTTCGGTTATTTCAATGTTGTCTCTCTGAACAACCTTTTTCTTTGTCGTGTCTATACATAGCTTTAGCTACAAGTATGGTGGCCCAAGCTCAGCCCATTGAGGTCGACTTTTGCACCTTGGGAATGTTCATAATCGGTATGGTTTACTTCGTCCCCTAAAGTGGGATGTAAACTCACAAGTGTATTGTTATTCAGATGATATTGATTTCGGCGGCTCAAGGCCCGGTGTTAAGAATATTCTCGGTGGTGCAGCATCATTTGCAGTCGTGGGTGCCCGCTTGGTCTCAGGCTCAAAGTATGCACGATCTGTGAGCTGGATCGTGGATGTTGGCTCCGATTTCCCTGCTGAGACGCTTGATGTAATCCAGTCATGGAATACAGCCTGTGTTTTTAGAGAGGACCCTAGCAGGCTAACAACGAGAGCCTGGAACGGGTATCATCCCGATGAGAAACGAGGTAAGTTTCCGTTGATATCTTTTAAAGGAAAGTACCGCGGTGACTGACCGAGCAGACTTCAAATACTTGACTCCGAAATTAAGACTCGAGCCTGAAATGTTGTCCGATTCACAGGTTTGGTCCAAGACATTCCATATGGTCTGTTCTGCATCTCGTTGTATGTCTATAGTGCATGATATTCTGCAGCGACGAGATGAATTGCAAAAGGCAGGGAAAGCGCCGTCTGCCGCGCATGCTTCCAAGCGCCCCATCTTCGTCTGGGAGCCAGTCCCTGATCTCTGCACTCCAGAAGAACAGGATAAGTTCTTCGCCGCAAATAAAGTGGTGGATGTGGTGAGTCCTAACCACATGGAGCTTGGCATGATGTTTGAACATCCTGGTTGGACTGAGAAGAGCCAACTAGGCCAGCAGCTAGTCCAAAGGATTACAGACTCGGGAATTGGCCCTAATGGAAATGGCATGCTGGTTATTAGGGCAGGAAAGGATGGTAGCTACGCCTACTCAAAGTCTGGCAAGGTTTGGCTCCCCGCATATCATCAACCCGATACCTCGGGTGCTACGCCGGTAATCGACCCCACGGGTGCGGGAAACTCTTTCCTTGGTGCTCTAGCCCAAGGCATGGTCACTGAAGGCCGAGAGCCATTCCAGGTCATTGGCTCTGTTCTATCAAACTCCGAAGCTTGGAAGAAAGCCCGTGATTCTTGGGGTAATTACCAACACTATCCCATGGCGCTCATTTGCGCAACCGTCGCAGCTGGCTTTGTGGTCGAGCAAATCGGTGTACCGCAAATCGATGTTGATGGAAACGGAAAGGAATTGTGGAATCAGACTGAATTCACGGAACGTGTCCGCCTGTACACGCAGCGATTATTGAGGACATTTGAAGAGTCTCCTCAGAGACATCTCTTGGCCAATTGACCAATGGCCCAACGAGGAACGCCCTTTTATTGTCGTACAGCACACAAGTGATCAAATAGTAGAAAAACAAAAAGAAAAGGTTCCGTCCTGCTGAGAATCCACCTACAACCGCCGTCCGATATGCTGGACCTTCTTCATGAGTCAGTCTTGGCGGCTTTTTGGTTCTCGTGTTCCCGAATTTGCCTGCTCCAGCTATAATCCAAGAAAAGTAAATGTCAGCATAAGGTATACCGAGTGACATGGGGTTCGGGTAACGGACTATCGGCTGGGGAAGAAACGGCCGGGTTCGGGCATCTTGTCGCGATATTCCCGGTCAGCGCTGATGCTGAAAGCGACAGCAGCGACACCAATGACAAAGGCGCCCATGATCGCAGTGTTGGCCCTCCAGTTAGCTGGCTGGGCGTACCAACCACCTGAGGGGGACCAAACTTCCTTGGGGTACCTGCCAGATCGAATCCATTAGCACCTGGTGTGGTTATGAAAATCACGGGAACATACGGGATCTTTCCACCTCCACCCATTGTGACGAAGATGCAATTGAAGGGTTTGTTAGGGAAATAAAGCGAGCGTAGGGCTGGTAGTTCTGGAGGTGGAAGCCGAAAGGGCCGTCTCGGTCGCAGGTCTGATGCCAAGGCGCTAGGGATTCATTGGGTTTAGCGCAACCTCACACGACTTGGCCATCCCGTGACTGCCGCGACAATTTCTCTTCTCTCTCGTTGTTGGTATGCTAATTAATTGCGTCGCGAATCTTCCTTCCGTCCATTGTATAATCTTTTTACGGCCCTCAGAATACCACAATCGCCCAAATGAAGAGACTGCAACTCCAAAGATGGAGCAGTTCAGTCCTTTCGCCGCGGGCTCGGACTGTTAACCGTCTGCATCAACACATCTACGGGCAACGGTATCAATCGACCGCTCCCCCGGCCCAAGCCCGTGATGATCAGACAACAGCGATTTTTGAGGAATCAGCACCTTTGGATGAGCAATTGGCTCAGATTGTCAAGGACTCCCACACCCGCCCCTCGCAGCTCCAATATCCCTCTCCCCCAGTCGAAGCAGCTCGACAATCTGCAAAACTTGCCGCTCTCCACGCTCGACTCTACCTACCTTCCAGATTACCTATCGAGACACTTGCACGGACACTAGTCGATGCATCAGCAGACCCGAATCCGAATTTCAACAATGCCTCGCTGGCCACTCTCGGTCACGACCTCCTTTCCTACTACGCAACCGAGCACCTTATTTGCACCTACCCTCGTCTGCCCTTGACCGTGATCTTTGCCGCCATGTACGCATACGCTGGGCCCAAGACCCTTGCCGCAATGGCACGAGAATGGGGTGTGGATTTGGCCGCCTTGCCCGGTGGAGAGGTTGATCCCGGTCTGTTGCAGTTCCAAAGGCTTGAGCCTGGCACCGAGCTTCCCTCGGGCCCGACGCACCCGACAGCACGCCCATATGAAGCACAGAAGAATTGGAGGAAAACGGTCACTTCTAAGATTTTCTATGATGATGAATTTGGTGACCCACTCAAGGGGATCAAGCCATCTGCGGCAGGTGTCACCACCGAGCAAGCGAGCGCTGAGTTCGTCCGATCTGTTATGGGCGCCATCTACCTGCACGCTGGCCGCGCCGCTGCCAAGCGATTCTTCGAGCAACACTTCCTTTCACGACACCTCAACATCTCAGAATTGTTCAACTTCCAGGCGCCAGCCCGTGATTTGACTCGTTTGTGCGCTCGCGAGAGCTTCGAGCGTCCAGTCGCCAAGGTCATCAGTGAAACTGGCCGTAAGAGCAGACACCCCGTATTTGTTGTTGGTATCTTCTCTGGACAGGACAAGCTTGGGGAGGGCGCTGGCGCCAGTCTGATGGAGGGCCGCGAGCGTGCTGCTGTTGCCGCGCTTAAGGGTTGGTACCTCTACAGCCCGCTTTCTGTGCGCGTTCCTAGTGCGATGGAGGAGCCATCGGCCATACCGTGGAAACCGGTCCACGTTGACCTGGGCGAGGTCATTGTTTAAGATATTCGGTGCAATGGGATGCCTTGGTTCAAGGCACGGTAACATATTATTTCATGTCCCTTTTTTTTTGTCATCTCGCTTTTCTTTTTCCGGTGTGCTATTCTTTCGCATGGGAAGCTGGCCGGCGGTAAAAAGAGTCATCTATCCTGTCTCCTGCATGACTGGATCCTGTACATTATGGGAATTCCAATCCCTTCGATTCACCTGGTGTCTTTTTTTTCGAAATTTCCCTTATTGTTTTCTCTCTCTGCTGTTTTACTCTTCTCCAGTTAGACATCGGGCAAAACTAGGCCTGTCATGGCCTTCGTTTTGGCCCTGCGATCCAAACATAGAGCTGCTCTCGGATATCTATTGAATGCATACAAAATCAATATTAATGGAAGCTTTCTGGTCCTTTTGAGTCCTTTGGTCCTGCTGGTTGTATATATCCAGTTGAACAAATGGACTTACAAATGCCTATTCATATGGGCTTTACATCCATTCTCACTCCGGGTTAAGAATCTCATCTCCTCAGTTCCCACTGCCCCTCCCGAAACCTTCCTTCGTAAGACTGTCCAGATACTGCCCATACTCTTCCCACAACTCCCCAATCCCAATCCCGAAAAGACCCTCCCAGAATCCAATACTCTGTTGGTCCACATCCTTCTTCTCCCCTTCGCCAACATACCCAACTCTCAAAAGCCGATCATTCAGCATCCCCACAGCACCCCTCCCATACCTAACATCCTCCAGCCACTCCAGGAAATAGGCCGTATGCTGATACCCCATATCCCACTTCGGCGGCCTCTCCGCCGCAGACAGGGGACGTTTCCAGTGCGGCGGCTCCAAACCAGCCTTGAGCCTCACGAAGTCAGCTACGCCCTCGATTAGTCCACCCGGCGGACGGGGAATTCCCCCGTTACCATTTTCGTGGGAACTAGGCGGCGCGGTGTGTTGATAGCAATGCACAAGCTCGTGGGTCAAAACCCCGACTAGCTCATGGAGTGGGTCATCCTTCGCAGATGGACCGGATGTACAGTGCTGGATGAACGGGAGCGATACGTGGATTTCCTTGTGCGCGTCGTCGAGCTCTGTGCCTGTTGTATAGGCTACCCCGCTGTAATCGCGGAGGAAGACTGTTACAGATCTTGTTGGCGGGATGCTGGGTGTGAAAGCGGGTCGGTTGGGGTTCTCGGACTTTGCGGGTGAAGTATAGAGGTATTTTATGATGTTTGCTAGAGCCTTGTCGAGTGTTGATGCGAGGTCTGGGATCAAGGTGAGGAAGGCACTTGAGGCTGGATGGCGTAGGTCTTCCACGTGAAGACGCAGCTTTGGCTGAGGGATTGGTGAGGTGAGATTGGATACCAAGTTTGTTCGCTTTTCTTCTTTGCTCGAAGTGTGTGGCTCTTGCTCTTGAGTGTTGCCTTTGGGAATTGCGGAGGGATGAGGTGTGGGGGCGGAGCTCGTCATAGTGTATCTGGTTTAATTAATAGCGACTGACTAGGAGCAGATATTTTATTGGAGTTCTTCGACTGGCTATATTTGTCTGGGGTGTACGAAAGTCTAGGTTTGCTGAAGGCGGGGGGTTCTAAGAGTCAACGTTACGCTGACTAGATCGACATTCGCCCGAGGCATGATATATCCTACCTAAACCTAGGTACCTATCTTGTATGATAAACCACCTCTCGGGGTAAACTTGAAAGCTGCAGTTTATCAAATACGCACTTTGTCGGCGCCGGTGATCCTTAAGAGGTGTCATGCTCCACTTTGGCGATCTCGCGGGGTGCTAGGACGCTTTGATTCACATTGATTGGAGTGAAAAAATAAGTATGGAGTAAGATGTAATCAATTGCATGTCAATTGAGCCTTATATTGATCCTTAACGCGTGTTGGACCAATGCAGTGAACATCTTGTAGTCGTCTATGTTACTACAATATAGTATGGCTTTGATTGCTATTTTTGCACCCTGCTTGTAGACCGTAATAAGGAAAAAATTCCAATTCAGGTATTTCTACTTAGGAAGTACCTAGGTAGTTACTACCAAATATCCATGGATGGACATTGAGATATTGTAAACATGACGCTGTTGGTTGCCCATTGCGACGAGTGATCCCCAGTTAATAAACAAACCAATATTGGGCTCTTAATATGTGTGCTTCGGGCACAACTTCACCATATTAGACAGGTGTAGATAGGAATAGATAGGTAACAACCTCGGTACATAGAGGATATATACTACAACATAGGTAGGTAGGTAGCAACTTCCCAATAAAAACCAAAGGGCAACAATCCCCCTTTTAATATCCCTCTACATCCCTCGCGCTTATCGTCACGCGCTTATCGCCCCTTGTTTTCACTCCATCCGCTTTTCAACATCCCCACCATATCGAGGTCAACTTTGCTCTCTTCCTCATACTTGTCTTTGTCGATACCTTATCGGATTCTGTACGTTATGATCCTTCTATTCTGTCTCTGAACCCTTCACGATGCTTCTCGTCATTCATCTATTCCCGATATCCTATGCCCTTTTGCGACGATCCCTTACCATAACTATTTATTTGACACTCTCACTACCCACACGCGTCCATGCTATCTTTTTTCTTTTTCTTTATCTTTACCTTTATCTCAATTTCTCTGCTTTTGCTAGCTATTGCTCTCTTGCGCTGGTAGAATCTGCTGCTAACTTTCATCCTGGCTAGTGACCAAATCGAAATCCGAGTCTGTTCTCATATCCGCCATTGGCCTTGTCGCATTTTGATTCCCCTGGATCGTCCATTACATACCCTCTCATTCTTCTGTCCATTCCCTTCGGTGTCTGACCCGAGTTGATATCGATCTCTCGGTGTTGACAATGGAGGCGAAGGCAGCGGAGCTACTGGCGGCCTTCAAGAACCCCAACTTGTCTGTTGATTCAAAGATCGCCTACCTATCTAGCGTCAAGTCCGATATCAAACAAAAAAATGTCCCCGAGGGAGCGATTCGTACCATTTTCGAAACATTGCGCCTCGCCATCAGCTCCCAACACTACTCTGTTCTCGGGGCGGGGTTCTCCACACTTGGCCATCTCTTGAAGCGCCTTGCAATCCAAGACCAGGAGCAATGGATTGTCCACCACGCTCAAGGCTTGTATCCTATTCTCCTCGATCGTCTCAATGACCCCAAAGAACGTATAAGAGCCCAGGCCGCATCGATATTCACTGAATTGTGGCCATTTGCAGGTAACGAAGTCGAATATCATGTTCTGGAAGTTGCACTGGTTGGGAAAAATCACAGAGCGAAAGAAATGGGCATGCTTTGGTTGGCAAATGTAGGCTTATGCACCCTGCAAGGATTGTCTCAGCTACTAATCTCGACCTGCAGATGACGAAGAACCATGGTTTGTTGTTCCGTCAATATGTCCCATCCCTGGTTTCTTGCTTAGAGGACGCCGATAGCGCCGTTCGAGATACGGCGAAGTTGGTTGTGATCGATCTGTTCCGGTGAGATCCCTCTAACGATTATATTCATTGAATGCCTCTAACCAAATTCAGAAACGGCCCTGCAAGAGCGAAGTCCGACCTGCAAAAGCAAATGGCGACACGCGGTGTGAGGAAATCCATCGCAAATGCTGTCCTCACGGGCATTGGTTTAGGATCCGTTGAACCCGACACTGCATCCTCTACGCGTCCAATGTCTCGGGCTGAACGCTCGATTTCGGTGATGTCGTCACGTTCACATGCTATGGAACAGACTGATGATGGTTAGTGGCTTCATTCTATTTATATCTTTGGAGATTTCCGCTGGTTGTACTAACTTACCTGCAGAGATGGAGCCTGTAAAGAGCCGTCCAGCATCCAGAGCGCATCGTGAGCGACCGACAGCCTCCTCCGCACCTACAGAGCCACCAATTGTTAACCGACCCCGCACACCGGCCCCGACGCCAGCACCACAGCAACCGTTGCCAGATGATGATGGTCTGGAACCGTTCGATGTTGCCTCGGCGAGGGATGTCGATGATCTTGTGCGCGATATGCTCCCCTGGTTCGAAGGAAAGGAATCCGAGGACAATTGGTCAAAGCGTGAAAAGAATGTGATTCTTTTCCGCAGACTGACTCGAGGAAATGCGCCACACGACTTCTCCCAGACCTATATCAATGCAGTAAAGACACTCCTTGATGGTATCTTGAAGGTTCTCAACTCTCTACGAACCACAATGTCTAGCAACGGCAGTCTTTTAATCCAAGATATTGTCCGAACATGTGGCCCTAGAATTGACTCAGTGGTCGAGATTATTATGCAGAACCTGTTGAAGCTTTGCTCGGCGTTGAAAAAGATTGCCGCCCAAAACGGAAATGCCACCGTTGAAGTCGTCATTCAAAATGTTTCATTTAGCATTCGCCTCCTGCAGCATATCTCTTTCGCAGCACAGGATAAAAATGTTGGAGTGCGTCTGTTCGCCACGGGGTGGCTAAAGATTTTGATCATCCGCCAAGCTCATCATAAAAGCGCCGTCGAACATGGCGGTGGCCTTGATCTCATCGAGAAGTCAATTACGAAAGGATTGGGGGATGCGAACCCTGGTGTGCGTGAAGCAATGCGGAGCACCTTTTGGACGTTCTATAGTGTGTGGCCGGAACGAGCCAATGTGATAGCAGACACCCTCGACCACAAGTCGCGGAACTTGCTGGAAAAGGATTCATCGAACCCCAACCCCCTTCGAAAGGTGCACCTTCATTGCCTGCAAAGAGCCCCGCTAAGAGCCGCTCCGCTTTACAAGAAGCTATTGCTGCTCGGAAGAAGGCCCAGATGCCTTCTAGACCCGAGTCGGCTCAGCCAACCTTTGCTGAGGCGAAGCCACCTGCCCCTCCCTCCAAGTCCACTCGGAGTGTCCCAACTGGGGCTCCACTCTCGTCTCTATCTTCTGCGCCTATGAGACCCGCCATGAAGCCTAGACGGGCAGAAATCAGTCGTCCTGCAACTGCAGACCCCTATGCTCGTCGCCCTGATTCACGAGCCCAGACTAGTAGTGCCAATTCTACCCAATCTACCCGGCAATCAACCACTTCCCCAAGGGCTGTGAGGTCTAAACCATCAACACCTACATCAAAGGTTCCCCTAACGGCGCCTCGCACGCGCCCACATGAATCGGCACAAGCTGCTACAACAAAGGGCAGACCGAAGAAACTCGATTTGTCCAAGTCCAAGTCTCACAATGATCTTATGGCCGCGAGTCGTGCTCGCAGCGACTCGAACGAAAGTCTGGCAAATCAACCATCTGCAAGAACCCCCCGTCAGGAAAGTTACCTCAGTGCATCCGAGGATCAACGTTCCCCCGCATCCGTCGCGTTGGAAAGTCCTCCCCTCAATGCATCACAGCCTCTTCTGTACGCAGCACCGCATGGCCCTCACGCCGATTCAGTCCCTGTTGAAGAACCAGAACCGATGATACTGGAGGAACCTGTTGTTGCCGCACCTCCACCTCATGTCCCCGAACCAAATTTTGCGGTATCTCCCGCACCCGTGTCTCCTGCTCACCAGCATTCAGATCTGGACTTCGGTTCTGGCCCTGTATCTGCTGTGAAAGCCCAGCCTGAGTCAATGGTGATCTACGAAGATCCTACCACGCCCACTGCAGACAGACATGAGACTCCTGACTACGCCGCTTCGGTGGGACATTTTACCCCTGGAAAGTCGTCCCCCAGCCGCCCTGATCAACCCGAACAAGGCGAAGCAGCAGAGGCTCAACCCATCGCGGAGGATACCTCAGTCCCGGTAGTCGCCCCAGCTAGGATGCCTACGCCTGATTTGGCCCCTAGGCAGGAATCTGGTATGAACTTTGAGGTTCGAACTCCATCTCCAACACGCCGGGCGCCGCTTCAACCAAGCCCGTCACCAACGAGGGGCCGTGTCCAGCCAGCGGCTTCTAATATTATGGGTATTGAGGCTGTGCTTCCCCAAGAGCATCATGTGGGAACGAACAGGACCGATGGCAACAATGAGAATGCGACTCCACACCTGGCCAAGACTGTAGACTTGCCCGCGGTCCCGCGGTCTGCAGCTAAGCCGAGTGCCCTCGAAGAAGTGACGGCAAACGAACCTACACCGCGTTCGCCAGAAGCGAGACAGAGATCAGCTGAGTCGATACCTCCATCACTCTCCCAGTCGACGTTGTCCCAATCAACAATGTCTGAAGATTCCACCCGACGCACCCGAAAGTGGGTTGATCGTCACCGCAGCCCTAGCCCACGTTCGAAGGACCCGGCCAATGCTAAGGAAATGATCCATAAAGGCCTCGCTCGTATTATCTCGAGAACCATGGAGCCCTCGGGATATCGGAAGCTACAGGGACTCATCCAATACCACGGCGATGAGATTGTGTCCCAAAGCCAGGACTACAATGCATTGCTGGAAGCTCTATTTGCGGAACTGGAAGCGACCCCTTCCAACCGCAAGGATCATGACGTGAAAACCCAGGTTTTGGCCACTATCCGCTCCATGCTCCTACGGACCCGCGAGCATTTCCACCCCTATGACACTCGTGCTATGGCAGCTATTATCCGTGCCCGTCGCCACTACGAGTCCACTTCCCACTTTGTCACTTGCCTAGAGGAAGTGGTAGATAAACTGGTGTTTTTGACCTTGCCCCAGACGGCGATCGTTGGTGTTCTGCAGGGATTGGATCTTGGAGCAGACGCAGAGAATGATGAGACGTACCGGTCCACTATCATGAGCTTGAGTACTATCCAGCAGTCGCTATCGCGCCCCTGTGTTGACATCGATGATGAGCTCCTGGCTCGCATTGGTGCTGTGGTGATGCAACAGCTTGGACACCCGCGTCCCGGTGTCAGGAAGAACGCCACTGAACTCTGCACATTCTTGAACATCACCTTTGGATCCGAGCGAGTGCAAAAAGTCACCCAGCCTCCTCGTGAAGGATCCCTTAACCTCCTGACCTACTTCATGGCCCGACGGACCCAGTAATTGTTTCTTTTCTTTTTTTTTTTTTATCCGCTTAGGACTACATGTGTATGTGTTTAATTACCCTCGGTAGCGTGGTGGCGTGTCAGGCCGTGGGATTTCCGGTGTACATAGGTTCTTGTTCCATATTTTATTTCGAAAATCCATGTTTGTATGTTTATTTCCTTGCCTGTAATATGAGTCTGTTCCGTATACTCCGTACTCGGCACTCTCACTGGAAAATCGGTCATGCGCGGTCTACGAAACGGACACTTGAAGGCCTCATACTGCGAGTGTATGGAATGGATTGTGGCAATATCTTCCTTGCAATGCATTTCATCCACACGGTCAGATGCGCCTAATGTGTGAATTTCTAGCATGACTTCCCCTTCTAGTCTAATTTTTGTGACCTTGTTTTGTAATTCCTCAGGAACTAAATGTACTTTGAGTCGGTTAAAGCAGAAAACCTGAGGATTTCTATGGTCCCAGACCCAATCCCTATTAGAGCCAGCAGGAGCACCCTCTCTGTTTTGACAACTTCACCACCAGCTATAAACGAAGCTAGCGAGATAAAAAGAGTCTCTTTGTGTTATCTCATAAGACTTGGTATACTTTATTGGTCCAAACAAAGAGGAACATGCCTTGCATACAAAGCAAAGGCATTGTGCGCTTGGGATGCAAGTTTGCTTTTTTCTGATAGATACAAAGACGACAAAGAGCATCTTTGAGATCAAATACAGTATAGACACTCAACATGTCAAAGTGAATAGTCCCTGATGGATATATAAACCGTCCTAATCACCTCGAATATTATATCTCATCAACGTTCACTTTTGACTAACCAGGACGCCAGCTCTCTTCTCATACTGCCTAAAAATTCTCAATAACGAAGTAGATCCAGACGAGCTTGCAATTATGGGGCCTCGGAAGCATGAAAAGGGTCAAAAGCAGGCTCAACGCTTCCCACTCGAGGCAGCAGAAGCCTTCGAGCCCGAGGATGATATTTTCCGTCAATTGCAGCGAACTGGCTCCCCACCTGGCAATCTCCTTTGTATATCCCCGGATGCTGCACCTGGAACCAGCCTTAACCAGTTCCGTTTCCAGCTGCACCGCGAAAACGGGGTTCAGCCCGGTCTTGTCGGCTACCTCGAGAAGTATGTGGGTGCAAGCCACTTGGTCTGGAGCATGTGCGCTCTTCTTGCAGATAGTGGTATTGATCCGGATTGGAAAGATACATTTGAGTTGTGGCGTCCACAGTGGAGACAGTTTGCTACGAGTTTTGAAATCCAAGGAAATACTTCGCGCACGTTAGATGTTCCCCCTTCGCCAGTCCGTATAATGTGGATTCAGGCGCCTAACAGCCTTGATACGTATAAGCTCTTTGCTGTTAATCACAAGGAGAAGAAGCGTGATCAAGATGCCCTAGAGGATCTCTGGAGGTGGATGCTTGATGTGTCACCCGAGTCGATTGTTCATGGGGTTTATATCATTAAACTTGGGGTTGAGCCTTGGTTCCCTGGTGAGTAGAGATTATTTCATGTCTCTAGTAGTACGTATGGGTAGATATTTACTGTCTGTGTGCTATATCTTTCTCTTTTCTTTTATATTTATATTTTGGTGATCCAAGAGCTGCTCAATGGTATTTATTGAAATAGACTAACAACAAATGTTAATTATGTTCTAACCAGAAATCTGAAGTGTGTATGTAGATATTTTTATAGACCAACGCCCTAAGATCGAACTAGAAAACTGTCGATGTCTGTATTTCATCTTAAGATGAAATGAAAAAAGAAAAAAGAAAATCTCAGGTTTGGTTTTTAGGAATAGCCGAACGCGGGGGTCGAACCCGCAGCCTTAAGATTAAGAGTCTTACGCTCTACCGATTGAGCTAGCCCGGCTGGGCTGTTGAACGAGGTTGCAATATAATGCATCACTAACAGACTTCTCATTTGGAGCATTGTGAGCATTTGGATAGTTGAACTATGAAAGTGAACCGAGAAGGCCAAACTCCAATCATTGTGTACGGAATGGACTTTCCACATTGTTAGATTCGCTGAACCGAGCCCAGCCAGTGGATGTATTCGCAGCGCGAATCCAGTAGCCTCCAGACCCATTCTTCGTGACAACAGCAACAGGTGCTATCATCTTGAGGTTCCATGCGTCTACAATCATAGGATTGACAAATATGACTGACGCTTTTCGACCATTCCGACTGACGCCAGAGAAATCCAGACCCGTATAATCGAATGTTGTCCAGTGGGATACCACAGCAAACCTTAGTTTTCCAGTGCCACGCACAGCTAGTTTGAGGGTCTTGGATGTATGATCTTCCGAGAACCGAAGACTCTGGTGGACAGATCCGGTAGATGTATATTGCTGTGTTGTGAGGCGTATATTCCGAGCAATTTCAGCAACTGACTGTTCTTTCAGCTGTTGTACAGAGAATTTACACCGGAGGGCACCAACACTACAGCGAATGTAGTATGTTCCGGCCTTTGGGGGCTGAAGAAAGCGACGGAAATTGATAATCCCAATATAGTCCACTGGATCAAACGTAGCTGTAGGTTGATGGGAATAGACGGATTTCAGATACCATGCAGCGATAACATCGTTTCGTGTGAGTTGAATGTTGGGGGAACAGTCTTTCGACTCCCCCTGTGATTTGCTTCGTAATTCGTCGACCCATGTGCCTGGAATGTAGATAAACTTGGTCGTAAGCTCCTCAAGGAATCCAAACTTCACAGCAAGGAGCGTCAGCAGCATACGCCACACAGTCACTGCCAGCTTAAATATCCCACTTTCGAAATTCTGCGCATGCGTCTGGTAGTGGAAATTGGATTCGGTTTCAGTGCACTCATTTTTGACTTTCATCAGGTCAGACATGCGAATATTTCCGGCGTCAGGTGGAAGAGCAAACAAAGGAATTGGCTTATTAGATAGTAGGTCACAGAATGCTTTAACCACTACCCAGCAATCATTGCCGTCAGAGATATAGTGCGTGATTCCAAAGCAGAGCAAGGTAGCATCTTGTAGGAGAGTAACACGAAGACGGAAACTGTTTGTGAGATTGGGAGGGACGTCGAATATGAATTTCTCATCAACTGCGGATATTTCCGGGCTTTCCAAGATTTTTGGCTTATGACTATTTTGCTCGTGACGAATTGGAAGATAGGTAGCCAGTGACTGGTCAATATCCCTACTGGCGTAATCGACAGTAGAACCACAAGTAAAGGACCATGGTTTTGTCTAGAAGGAATATAAGCAAGCCGTAGTAGCGTTAAAATGAACTCACATCTTTGATCAAATCACCGCCAAGTATTGGCCATAATCCAACCAACTCGGTGAGTTTCCCCCGCAAAATTGCTGAATCAAGCACGGCACCGACAGTCAAGCCCACATAAATGGTACTGTAATTTCCCAAACAGCTGGCACTGTTGCAAGTGTATTTCGAAGAGTCCTGGTTTGGATCATCCATTTTCAGGTTTGAGGAGCGGTGACTAAAGCCCCGAGTGAAAAGAAGGGAGGTGAGGATAAGATAGATCCTCTGTTGAGCGCTCTGTGGTAGGGCATGTATGAACGAAATGCGGGTGATTTTGTATCATTTACTCCGTCGTTTACTATAAGTAACCTCGGAGTAAATATAAATTTGAAAATGTGCGACATTGGCTGAGAGTGGGATATATGTAAAACTAATATCAACAAAGAGTACCAATATACTAGGAGTCTCGCCCTCAGCTTACCTCCGGATATATATCTATAGTGTAGTTCGTATATATAATGGCGCCGATAGGAAAGGTAATAGTCATGCTCTACGAGATACTCGAGGCTTCCTTAAAGCAGAACTATTCCTAGATATTCTATCTAGCAAGCAAGTTTTAAACCGAAGCACTCTTATCACTTATAGATGATAGGGTATTTAACTCTATCAATTCAATCAAAGTTCAATGAGAATTCGAATAACAGAATTGAGTCAGAATGGTAGAGAATAGGACTATATAGGTGCTTCTTCCAATTGAAGCATGAAACATGAAGGGTTCCAAAATATATTTACAAAAGAGTAAATGTGCCGAGCCTGCAGATTCCAAATTTGGCAAATTTCTAGAACCGATCGCCAGTGTTTCCTGTTAGGGCCGATCTGCTCGGCAAACCTGCCTCGAAAGGGTCAGCTCGGGGGATATCATTCCGATCTCCCCATAATCTCGGGGAGGAGGCCGGGATGACTGACGTTAAACTCCACATGAACATTGCATTGTACTCCACGTTTCCCAGATGCCCCTCGCTCGGAGGCACACCGTGGAACTCGGCTCAGTTGCCTGAGATGGGCTTACCCGGCAAAATGGCAATAGGGGGAAGACAGAGGATATAAGAACTGTCAATAAGGGTTCATACAATGGTCTACAATTGAAGCAGAAAGTATATCTCGGTGTCGCTGCTCAAAACATACCCTTATAACGCCTGTTCAAGTTGGCAACTAAGCAAATCCAGTGAGCCACCCTCAGGATGGCAACAACATTAACCGGTGGAAATCCACACATTATCCAACTGCCCAAGACACCCTCCGACGTACCCTCCGACCCGAAAAGCATCGTCCAGCAATGGCTCTCGGGTCTCGAAGTCCAGCTCTCCCGTTCAGAGAACTTGAACATCAAGGAGCTATTCCACGCTGAATCCTGGTGGCGCGACATGCTGGCGCTGGACTGGGACATGCGCACCGTACACTCAGCCGCCGAGATTCAAAGCTTCCTGAGCAAACAACAGGCTAGTGCACAACTGACCAAGTTCCGACTCCAAGATAAGGGTAAATTTCAGCCACGCCTGGAGCGGGTCGTTGACGGATTGAGCTGGATGTCTTCCATGTTCTTCTTCGAGACTGCCGTTGGAACTGGAACGGGCATGTTGCGTCTGACTCAGGCGGAGGATGGAATTTGGAAGGCTTACGCCATGTACACGTCGTTGCAGCAACTCAACTCGGCTCAGGAGCCACTCGGGAAGCGTCGGGCTGAGGGGACGACAGAGTCGATGCCTGGTGGTCTGGCTGGGGGCACCTGGATTGAGCGTAGGAATCGACAGAAAGTATTTTTGGACGAGGAGCCTACTACCTTGGTTGTTGGGGCTGGTAAGGAATTTCTCTGTGAAGATGACTATCTATAATTGAATGCTAACGGACAATAGGACAGGCTGGATTGAACATGGGTGCGCGTTTGCAGAGCCTCAGGGTGTCGTGCTTGATTGTCGACAAGAGTGAGCGCATTGGAGACAACTGGCGTAATCGGTACCGGGTAAATAAGGAACTTGATTTAATTGATGGAGAGAGATGCTGATTTATCGCGATGCAGACACTTGTCACGCACGATCCAGCCGAATTCACACACATGGCTTATCTGCCCTTCCCACAGAACTGGCCACAGTTTACACCGAAAGACAAGCTAGGTGACTGGTTTGAAGCATACGCCAGCATTATGGAGTTGAATATCTGGATGCAGACGTCAGTCGTCTCAGCAGAGTACGACGAAGGTGCAGACCAGTGGACGGTTGTCCTCGCTCGCGGCGATGGGTCTCAACGCAAAATCCGGCCTCGTCATCTTGTATGGTGCACAGGACACTCAGGTGAAGCGAAGATTCCCTCCTTCCCCGGACAAGAATCTTTCCAGGGCAAGGTGTACCATGGCAGCCAGCACCGCGATGCGTCGGAAAGTGATGTGCGTGGTAAGAAAGTTGTCGTCGTCGGGACTGGTAATAGCGGTCATGATATCGCACAGAACTATTATGAGAACGGCGCAGATGTCACTATGCTGCAGCGCAGCGGGACATATGTTATAACTGCCGACAAAGGTGTCTTTATGATGCACAGTGGAATGCACGAGGATGGCGGGTACGTTTTCTTATACTCACATCTCCCAGATTCACGTCATATTAACAACACTGTAGTCCACCGACTGAAGAATGTGATATCGCCTGCGAGAGTCTCCCCTGGCCTGTTCAACTCGCATTGAGTGTGCACACGACGAAGAAAATTGCCGACGCCGAAAAGGAGACCCTAGACGGACTCCGTCGGGCTGGCTTCGAACTTGATTTCGGGCCAGATGGGGCTGGTATCAGTCGCGCATATTTTACCCGTGGCGGGGGTTATTATATCGACGTCGGGTGTAGCCAGCTTATCATCGATGGCAAGATCAAGATCAATCACAACCCGGGTGGTATCAATGGCTTTGGAAATCGCGAGCTGCTTTTGGCCAATGGTGATTCCCTGTCAGCGGATGTTGTTGTCCTTGCCACTGGATACGATAATATGCGCACGACAGTAAGGAAGGTCTTGGGCGACAAGGTTGCGGATCGGTGTTCTGACGTTTGGGACCTGGATGCAGAAGGAGAGGTTCAAGCTGTAAGCCGCTATTTACTCATCTCTAGACTGTCACCTGTGATCTTCCCTAAATACATGCTAATTAAACCGTTCAGATGTGGCGTCCCAGTGGTCATCCGGGCTTCTGGTACTTCGGCGGAAACCTCGCCTTGTGTCGGATCTACTCCAAGTTTTTGGCACTTCAGATCAAGGCTGTCGAGTCTGGAATATCAAAAGGCGTACGACAGTAGATACAGGGGGGGGTAGTTCTCACTCGAAAATGCTTTTGGCATTGGTTGCGTAATGGAGGATTGATATTGCAACTTTGATACTACATTTTTGACCCAATATCCCAGGGCAAGAATATTTGGCCGATTATCCGGCCTCTGTCCTTGATGATATAAGAATATAGACCCGGTTCGTTTGGTTTAGCATGATATTAGGGATGTTATATGTCGGAACACTTCAATGTATTTATTCATGTTTCTTTTTAGATGTATACGAAGGCAGTAAACAGTGTAAACCGCACAGAGGACTGCTCCATGTAAAACCAGACATTCTGATGTATCTATACACTCCGATGGTGCGTCAAACCCCAAACGGTGTGTCGTACCAAAATTGCCTCTCGGTTTCCAGCTCCTCGTCATATGTATCTCCCATGAATGCGAATGACGGACCGTATTTCTGGGAGTGGCTGTGCGCCATAAAAGGCCTTGTGAACTCCCAGTACTCAGGGATCCATCAGTCTCTTCTTGAGGTGGGGAAGACCTTCTTTTGTGTTTTGAAATGACGTGCAAATTAATGAGCTGCAGTTCTGGGAAAAAAAAATGGAATAATTTCTTCTTCCATCTGCAACACGAAGCGTTGTTGTTGACCTTCCTAAAATAGAACAGTTAACCGGACACGTGACCGGATTTTCTGTTAACCGGCAAACATATCCCCAACAGGCAGTACATGCATTAGGACTAAGCCACAGTCTTCGATCGATACACTTCGGCAGATCTTTGCTTCTGTTACTAGTGGGCTTAGTTATCCGGCGTGGTGTTGTTAGAATCTCAAGAAGAAACGGCTATCATGAGTGAAAGAGGGTCGGAAATTGTCTACCGGGCTGAAAATGTCCCGATACGCTTCTTTAAAGCATGTCGATGGTGCAGAAGGCAAAAGATGCGTTGTGATGCCCGTAGCCAAGTCCCTTGCTTCCGCTGTCGCTCTACAGGCCGGGACTGCATTTTGGATCCGATCGATGATGGCCGACGATCGCTTCGCAGCGATCGTCGGCGGAAAACAACCACCCCCGCAAGGTGACAACTGAAATATCGATCTTGCATATTAAGGCCGCGAGCTAATATACTGTCACAGAAATCAAAACACTGCTTCACCGCTGGATCCTAGGACTGGATATCACACTCCGGCCTCAAGAGATCAGGGGTTCTCACCTGCCACCGTGCAAGATGGTGGCTTTGACACTCCGATTGATTCTTTGCCCGATTCTACTGGATTAAGTAGCCTCCAACGGTCTTATACGTCTGAGGCGAATGGACCGGACTCTCAGCAGCTCAGCCCTAATGAAATGATCGCACCTGCGTCAGCGGTACACTCTATGTCGGTGAACCTGTTAGGCACTAATGATGTGAGTCACAGTCAGACCACTTACGGAATCGGGCATACATCTAACAGAGCAAGATATTTATGGAAAACTCAGCTAAGGGCGATCCCAGAGGAGATGTCATCGCTAGAGGAATCGTTAGTGAGGAGCTTGCTCGTGTCATGTATGAGAGGTATGGCACTAACAACTAAACGAAACTACTCAATCAAATCTAACTCCTCTGCTACAGGTTTACGGGTGGGTCGAAGAACTTTCTCCCTATTTTTGATCCGATCAGAGACACATTCGACTCTGTCCGTTCAAGGTCCTTGTTTTGCTTTACGGTGATTATCTATCTGGCTAGTCGTGCAGTGACGGATTTGCGCGGAGACACGCATATGCAGCGTGTGCTACAAGATGAGGCACAACGTTTGGCCGAAGACAGCTTCTTCGAGCGGCCCACCAAACTAGAAACAGTCCAAGGAATGATTCTCCTAGCTGCGTACTCCGAAAAGACATGGTTCTCTATTGCTCTCATTCTTCGCACCGCTTTGGATTCTGGATTAGAGAAATCTTTGGACACTCTGTTGTCCCAAGAAAACGTACCCCGGAGTTCGCTCTCGGCTTCTATGGCTGAACGTGAACTAGTATGGAAGACAAGAACCTGGTTAATCACCTTCATATTGGAGTTGGACGTCGCCTCTGGCACGGGACGCAAATCACGCATTGCCGAGGTCGATGTGGTAAAGCTGCGCAAATTCCTTGACTATCCACTCTCCCTGCCCTGTGATATGCGCACTGTGTGTATTATTGAGCTTCATCAACTTCGAGGTAATGCGAACAAAGCTGCAGATGCAATTTGTCTGTCAAATGGCTAACACGTGGCAGGGAATTCTCGTGTGATTATTGATAACACTTCAAATATTGGTGATATTGTGTCTACAGAACTACCGGCCATTATGACAAGATTGCAAAACTGGTGGACGACGTGGGACGAGATCCATGAAAGTAGGCCTTTCCTTGCTTTGAATGCACCCACAATCCGGATGAATTCTGACTTGAACAAAACTCGAAGACAACAGTTTCCACATAGGGGCCTTTCAACGCAGTAGCCTCAAGCTTATGCTTCACTATGCTAGGATTTTTGTTTTCTGTGCCTCGCTGGCAAGGATTCAAAAATTACAACCAACGTACACGGATTCAGGCTCCGAAACGCTCGACCAGAATGTGATGAACTTGTGGCAGTCCCTTGTGACGAACATCATGGAGCAATTAGGCTTTTTGATCAATGAACCATCCTATCGCTGTCAATTGCCTTGGGCGCCAACGTATCCAGCTCTCACAATCGCTTTTGTCAGTAAGTTGATCATTTCCTCAATCAGCTACATACAATTTGCTAATACAGCCATAGCAACATTCGCTCTTCGTATCGCGAGATGGCGTCCGAATCTGATCAATCAAAGTCTTCTACTTGAAAGAGCAGAGAAGATCTGTGATTTCCTCAAACAGCCCCCATATCCCGACATCCATCGGACTGTCTCCATCTTCGTGAACTATGCACGCGCTTTGATTGCCAGCCAGCGTCCGCAGAGCAGTCATAGTGCAGATGTACCCATCATGCCTGGTCAAAATGAGGGCCCAGCATTTGAGGGATCGAACAACCCCATGATCAACGGCCCGCCTCCATCAGGGGTGGGTCCCCTCGACGATCTCCGCTCCAGAACTGGCCCGACCATCCAGGCCGATAAAGATTCAAATATGGTCTCAATGCCAAGTAGTGACACATCTGCAGTGGCCAGAGCGCCGGTATCTCGGCTATCCGGCACGATGGAAGCACCCAACTGGACTGTATCGAACTCTATTGCAGATTCTTTCGGTCTATTTGAGGAGGGGCAGAACGATATCTTCGATTTCCTACCTATGATGCCGTCGATGCCACAGTAATATTAACATACCCAATATACCTTTTATTGAAGTATTATATCACTCCAATGCCACTGTTCAAACTGAGTAAATCGCGTAAGGACCAAGCTCTAGCCTCGTAGATCAATCCTGATACTTATTTCAACGAACAACAAATTGGGCCGCAACGCACATCGCAGTATGCTTCTTTATTCACATGTGTTTTAGTCACATCGGTCTAGATATCCACTCACAAGGCAGTTATAGCAATCAATTTGTGCGTCGCGAGCAACCATCCATGTCCGGATCCTGCCCGGCGCCGCGAGTGGATTGCCCTAAACCCCGGTCCCGTACCGGCCCCGGATTCCCGTGCAAAAATAATCGAAGTATACCAGTCTCCTATTGGCTTGTTCCCTACTCCAACGTGGTAAATAGAGGTATTACGCAAAACTAAACAGGTTCTAGGCATAGTGAGTCAAAGAATTGTCAGGGTTTTCACTATGGGTTCCGCTGGTTGTAATGGGAATGGAATTATTTCTATATGACTTATATAGAGCTTCGGTCCTCATCTACCGGAGCTTTTGAGAATCAAAATAAAAGCATACTTCCAATCTTCTTCCCTTTTAGAACAGTTACCCCACATTAGATGGTGCAATATGGCGGAAACGAAACAATCTTTAACGGCTCAGATAGCCGCCATCCTTTCTTCAGGTACGATCAACCTGTACCGATATTTCACGGTCTGCTCTAACATCATACATTTAGACAAGAATGATAGTTCTGACAAGAGGTCCCTTGCTTCGACGGAGAATAATCCAAGGTCAAATGGCGATTACCGAATAGTTGAATTGTCTCAAGATGAACTACTTGTCGAGTTTCAAGAGAACTCACCAAAAAGCCCCCCAAACTGGGCCTTTGTACGTAGGTCTATATGTATTATGAAGAAATATTCACTAACAAGATTGAAACCAAATAGAAGAAAAAGTTCTACAATGCGGTTGTGGGGTTATTCATTGTCCTCAATAGCGGTATATCATCCGCACTTCCTAGCAATGCAGTGCCCGCTATTATGCAGGACTTCCACGAGTCCGGAGACCAGCAAAAGGTCTTACCAACTGCCGTCTTTCTCATTGGTTATGTTGTTGGACCCCTGTTATTTAGTCCACTGAGTGAAACTATTGGTCGGAAACCCGTTCTCATCTGGTCTTTCACTGTTTTTGTTCTCGCTACACTTGGTTGTGCCTTCGCGCCAAATTGGTCTTCTCTTCTCGTCTTTCGAACTATTTGTGGGTTTATGGGGGCTGCACCCCAGACTGTTGTTGGTGGTATTTATGCAGACCTGTTTTTCGATCTGCGAAGTCGTGGTCGTGCGATGGCGATGTATATGTCGGTATGTTGTGATCACCTACTTCTACGGGTGGAATGTTTGAATAGCACTGATATATGCATTCTAGGCTTGCAGTTTTGGTCCTATTCTAGGCCCGATTATCTCTGGATGCTCGGTCAAGTATGGTTGGAGATGGACTTTTAGGATCGACCTGATTCTGACTGGTATCACCTGGTTGGCTCTGCTCTTCACGTCTGGTATGATTATCACTTGGCCCCGGCAAATCGTGGCATCAACTAATCTCAAATCAAAATAGAAACGTTTGGCCCGGCACTCTTGAAGCGACAAGCTGTCAAATTGAGAAAGGATTCGGGGTCCAATCGATACTTCTCGCGTCAGGAGCTCAACCTGGACTCGAGATTCACCCCGATGGAGATTATCACTCGTCCCATCACGATGCTCTTCTTTGAGCCTATCATCACCTCAACATCCTTCTATATAGCCATCGCATATAGTCTAGTCTTCTTCTATTTCCAGGCTTATCCCATCATTTTTGGAGGTAATACTCCTGGAATTGCCATGGATCCGTGTACAATACTAACAATACATTGACAGGTGTCTATGATTTCACCGTCGAACAAACCTCCCTCACATACATCCCAAGTCCGTTCTCTTTTCCTCTATATCCCCAGACACAACTAACAGATTACAGTTGGTGTCGGCGCTGCATCTTCTGGGTTCGTCGCCCTCTACTACGACATGATCTACGAAAAAGCCAAAAAGCTCAACAAAGTGTGGACCTCTAGCCCAGAGTACCACCGACTCCCCATGTCCTGTATCGCGGGACCCTGTCTAACAATAAGCATGTTCTGGCTCGCCTGGACAGCAAAGCCCACGATGCATTGGGCAGCGCCCGTGATGTCAGGGTTTATTTTCGGGTTCGGATTCCAGACCATCTTCATTTCGCTTCTTACCTATGTAACCGACGCATACAAAATCTACTCTGCTAGTGCACTGGCAGCTTCCGTTATTGTGCGGAGTATTGCTGGAGCACTTTTCCCACTGGCCGCTGAACCGCTCTATGAATCCTTCGGGGTTTCGTGGGCTACTTCCCTCCTTGGGTTTATTAGTCTGGCTTGCATTCCGATTCCTTTTGCTTTGATGCGTTGGGGTCCTTGGATTCGGGAGAGAAGTCCCTTCTGTCAGAGGTTGCTCTTGGAGGAGAAACTGAGGGCTAGTGGGTCAAGTACACCTGCGCAGGTATAAAAGCATTTCTTGTCTTCTTTTGCTTTTCTTTTTGGTTTTATTTCGGGATTCCGGTTTATTAGCCAGGAAATAATTTGTTAAATAATGATTTGATACCTAATTTATAATGAAGATTATGATTTTACAGGCTATATAAATTCTGTTTCCGTATATTCCCGGTTATTGTTGTAAGATATATATATCAGGCAACACTAGATAATACTATAACAACAACATAACTAATTAAAGAATTAAATAGTCAAATAAAGAAAAGTAAAGCCAAACCCCATTGAGATTTAGATCCAATAACCTATGTAAACCTATGTAAACCTGCGCTAAATTGAAACTTCACCAACCAGAACGCCTAGTTGCCTTCGCGGCGTTCAAATCACCTTCTCTCCACTTTTCAAAAAGGTCCGGGATCGCGTCTTTGGTTTGTTTGTTTTTGACTTTTTTCTTTTTGTTTTCTTTTTGTTCTTTAATTTATTCCTCAAAATGTATTCACATCTTGAAGCTGAAGGCACTTCGGTCACTATCGCTCATTGCAAAGCTCAGAACCTACCAATTGGTTCGCGATCCCCTAAATTCCCCCAAGGTCTCAGTGTTCCATAATAGTACTAACCGGACAACGCCGATCAAGTCGATCGCATTCTTGAGCCTCAAACCATTGTACATTTTCTTGAATTTGCATTCGGTAAACCCTTGCCCAATGGCAATCAACCCAATATCGAGCGCTTGTCCACGGAGGAAGCAACCTTCATCCAACATGACCAACACTTTCCACCGGACTCCAATGGCGAGCCCATCATGGCCAGTGTCATGGCCCGAATTGGTTCCGAGCGAGATTCCACCCGTCTCTGCATGGTCGGAAAAAATATCCAATCCCTCAAGTCTCGTCTATGGGAGGGCATCATCCCCCTGAACGATCAGGTGTGGCAGGAAAAAGGTCTCGACCGACCCGAGCATTTTGATTTTGCTTGTCAGCATCTATCGGCCGTGATTGCCGTGTTCCAGTACTTGAATGAACCAACCGTGCGATTATATCTTCGCGACACGTTCAATTACATCTACGATCATTGGACGGAGCTCGACGCTGTTCTCAACAAGCGCAGAGCGGAGCAAGAGAAAAAGCCCGTTAGTGTCGCAGGTCTCTGGACAAGGTACATGACTGCGCATTTCGAGATGATGACCGAGCGCGCCCATAGATGGGTTACCGTACATGTCAATACACTGCGAGCTCCCTTACTGCGGTCCCTTTTGGAGTATCGGCCACCAGGAGGAGATGGCGGCCCGTTAGCCCAGCCTGATGCTGTGCAGTGGAAGATTACTGATTCGCTGCATATGCTGACGGAAATCACCGCGAAGGCTGATTTTACCATCATGATCCCCATGAACGGTTACAAAGGGTACTGGGCGGATGCCCCGCGGGCAGGCCCGGCAGCCCTTCATGCAGCGAATCTGCTGACGAGAAGTAAAGCATACCACGAGCGTTTGAGGCTGCTTACTCGAGAAGCTATATCCCTTAATGCACCTGCGTGGAGAGGTTTAACTCCTACGTCCGGAGAGTCGTACCATGACACATCCCGGAGCCAGATTCAAGGCCAGAATAAATTGAGGAAAGAGGTGCGTGGTGCACCTCTTGAACCTGTTCCTCGTGAGCCTTGGATCGCTGCTTGTGCCTCCAACATGGAGTCTGGAAAGAAGGAGGGGAAGGACGAGAAGTACGGGTTGGCCGTGTATCGGTTGACTTATGGGCAGACGGAGTCGGAATGGACAGAATTCGTTCGCAAAGTCGAAGCTCATGTTTCAGACTGGGGCAAAGGCCAAACAGGAAGCAGTGCTATCAAACAGCATTTGAAACTCCACTGGCTTGATGGGAAAGAATTGGGTATTTCCGAGGGCGATGTCCATGCATCTAAGGAGTAGGTGTACCCCCTTCGCTTTTGAATTTTGAAGCTAACGATCTCATCAATCAGACACTTCAAAACTACAATAAAGGGCAGCGGCGACTGGTCGAAGCTAGAAGAGGGCGCTTTCCTCGCCGTTGACTCCGCGTCCTTTGCCTCATACACCACCAAATCCTACAGTCCTGCGGCGTCCCGGCTCAATCCCGGTGACTTCACCGGCTTCCTTCTCGCCGTTGACCCAGATTTCGACCCAGAGGAGGGCAGCACACGACCCGACGAGTCTCCGGGCTACAACGGTCAGATGCGAATTCTCGGAAGTCTTGTGTGGAGTGATCTCTATTCTCTACTAGCATCGCAGACATCAGACCTCGAAGACCACTGGCCGTTAGCAAGCGAACACCCGAACATGGTCTATGTCGGACCTACAGTCCCATGGCAGCGATTCATCTGGCAGAAACACAGTGAGATGCGCTGGAACATCCTTCGAGCGGTGATAGACCATGTAAAGGTCAACCCGGGAATTCCAGTAACGCAACCACCCCAAACCCAAGATACATCTGGAACGACATCCCCTACTGCAGCTACATCTACGGCCGTGCCACTAGTCCCATCGGTGAGGGAGCTCCCACCACCCCAAGCGGAAGCTACATCTGCAATAACGTCCCCAGCGGTAGCTGTATCTACAGCCGCGCCAGTAACCCCTTCTGTGCCCTCATCTACACCGGCAGCAGAACAGGATCCCATCAGCGACGCTTCTCTGCCACCATCAACACCATCCACCGAAGAGCCTCCCGCCAACGACCCCCTCCGCACATTTATGCTCGTCGAATTTCAGCGTTACTTACGCCATCGGGGTCACCCGCGGCGGGCGGCCATGGTCGATGAACTGCTCCGTCTTCAGCCAGGCGAGGAGCCGGATGCAGGGCGGCTGCGGCAGTTAGTGGACGATGAAAATGAGCGGCAGGAGCAGCGGAGGCTAGATGGTCCGGGTGAGGATGAGGAGGCTTCGGGGGAGTATCGGCCGGACTGCCCATTGCAATAATCAGGGCTGAGTTTATTTAATTGTGAATGTTTCCCATAACAGATCAATGGATCAAGTGAATTAACTCGCTGGCTGGTTCGGAAAGAAAATTCATACACACAGATCCGAAATGAAAAGATGAAATAGTGTACCTGGGAAGATGAAGCATCACCATCAGCGCGCTGACATCAAACCTCAGAGACAAGGACACATCCTAAATCCTACCGCAAACTCCAGAACCAAACTCCCTTAATTTCATTCGAACTCGCTCTGACGAGTCCGCTTACGGGGGCGGTCATTCGGGTCCGCAGCCTTATGCCAACCAACCTGGCACATATCCCCGGTCAACCCCATTCCACAGCAAGGATAGAAAAACCCCTCTGGCCAAGCCAGACGATATTCATCACTATCAACAGCATATCCAGCAGCAATCTCAGCTTTGAAATACTCCTCGTCGACCACGTTAGGCTCTATTCAAAGATTAGTTATATTTTCATCTGTGTCATGTGTTGACAAATGTGCTTTGGGAATATACGTACCAAGATGATATCTGCAGCTCGTCTCCGAATTTTGCGTGACCTCGAAATTCTCCAGGCAGTAGATGCAGTTTTCGAAACGGGATGTCATCGGGACACTGGCCATGGACTCTTCCTTGACGGGTAGGGCAGAAGTAACGGGAGTAATGGGAGTAATGGGAGAAACGGGGGCAGCTGGCTCAGATTTCACATCCTTCTTCGCTGCGAGTAGCCATTTTGAAGCGATTTTGCGGCCTTCTGGGCTGTGCTTGACAATGTCCTGCAGAATGCCCTCCAAGCGGTGGATAGATTGGTTTTTAATTGCCTCCAGGAGGAGTGACAGGTTATCTGGCTCCTCGTCAGATACAGGCATGTTGGCGGTTGCTGAATGATGTGTAAGTAATGCAGGGGAAAATGAGGGTGAAGTTGTCTGTTCAGGATGTTTATGTGTTGACGGCCGGAGATGCATCACGTCCTGGGGCTATAGAGCAGACGCGATGGAGCGGTAGAGAGAGCGGTAAAAGTGATATCAAAGTGGCAATCATCATATTCCTTTGAGATACCTCTTTGAAACAGAGACACTGACACACATGTACAAAAGTAGGCGCTTTAGGGGTTCTTTAGGGAAAAGGCATTATGTGCACCGAACGAGCCCGTCTATGGGTTTTGTCACACTATATCATGTAATACTAAGATGTCAGTATAATCAGTACATCGTCAATTCAAGAGAGAAAGATTGTGCGCCAGGAAATTCCAATCTGAAAAATCAACAGAGTTCGGATCCCAACTATCATTATGGAAGTCTGCCTGAAGCTGAGAATCGCCAGTCTCAGTCCCATCAGCACGAAGAGGACAATTATCGTGAACAATTTGCTGACTCCGCTCAACAGAATCATGTGCCTGGCGAATAGACCGTGCCTTGGTCCGCAACTGCACAATCATCGGCCACTTAGGTCCGGGATCTGGCCAAGAGGGGTCCTCAATCAGATTGAACTGCATATCAATAGCGCACCAAGCTCGATCGACATGTGGACCGGTGGGATAAACACACAGAACCCAGAGGATGTAGGTGAGGAGGTGGTATTGGGTGAAAGTCATCGGCAGCCAGCGGAAGCCGTGGAGTAATTCGTCGTTGTGTATCTCAAGGCCAATCTCCACGCCAACGCAAGCTTGTGCTAGCGTCTCTTGGATAACATTGTGGTTTAGCGAGCAGGCCGTTGGACCCTGTGATTGTAGCAGTTTCTGTCGAATGCACACTTCGGTCTTTATGAGAAGTAGCCTTCCGAGCAGGAAGCCGAAGCGCTGGGTCGGGATGTCTGGGTCGCAGTGTCGCAGGTATTTATTCTCTATTGAGCCTCTAAACTCGGCGATGAGTCGCTCTGGATCGGCTGCCCCCACTAGGCTTCGATTTAGAGCAGGCCGTCCCCTGTTTATTTCGAATATGATTAGAGAGAATGTCAACTCGGTCCATCGGTTCTCCGATACGGCTGGGACGATGTTCGTCTCTGATAAGCTTTGATCATCGACATTCAACGGGAGTTCGGTGTCGCCGTGGTCGTTTTCTGGGACGCTGAGCCCATGGTCTTCTGCTACTCGACTATCGGCCGATAGAATATGTCCCCAGGTTCGTCGGCGTAGCTCGCATTCCAATTGTGGAAGTTTGAAGTTTTTTCCGTCTCGTTGGAGGCCGATTGATTGTGCGGCTCGAATAGTTACGCCGTGTAAGGTCCAGCCAGAGCGGCCGCTATTGCTAAATCGAAAGCACGCCTAGAAACCGAAGATATGTTAGTGATACAAAGCACAGGAAGGGCCAAGGACAGTTAACGAAACATTCTCTCACCTGGTATATTACCATCGCTTGCAGCGAAACAAGGGTTGGAGCATCCAAAAACTCGGATTGATACAAAGACAATTCCATCCCCTGTTGATATCGGCGCAGATGGGCATGCCAAACTTCATTCTGAGTATCATCCGCAAGCAACGTAGTTGTAGCGGTAAAACAAATAGCAAAGACCAAAGCACGTAGATCAGCACTTACACTCTCGGGTCGGTTGATGGCAGCAAAGACGTGCAATTGCGCCGTTGGAACGTGAATGACCTTTACAAAGGGCTCCACACGGTTGAGGAATGTCTGCCAGAGAAAAACCCCCTCCCAGCGACTTGGAAACAGCCCCTGAGTGTCAATCTGAACCGAGAGCGGGCTCTTGAAGAGGCCATCTGCCCTCAATGCTGGTGATCGGCGCGGGCTATTTGCATCGATCGGAGATCCAATTGCGGACTTTAGTTCCTGCTCTTTCTCCAGTACTCGCGAGAGAAAAGGCTCATTTATATACCGGCCGTCTTTGTCTAGGAACCCCAGATAGGCGTGACGGTCCGCTGCAGCTGGGTGGTTTGATGGCGGCCTATAGTCGGATCGGCCATTCGGCATCGGTGAGATTGTATTTGGACCTTGGTTTTGACCGTTCAAGCTAGTCGGTCGTTCGTTGACCAGCGTCGTGATGAACTGTTCAAGCTGCTCCAAACGTGCCGCAACATCGGTCGTGCTCTTCTTCGGGGATTGGCGCTTGACTCGGCTCGTACCTGGATACTGGCAGGCTACCTTCTGTCGCATGCATTTGCTGCATGGTGTACCCTTGTCGCACTTGATCTTGTGCTCGTGGCAGCGTAAGCATGATCGTTCTACATTATACCGGCGGCGTTGGTGATTCATGGTCCTGTCTTGGCGCAGCTACAGGGAAGCCAGCGCAAATTGAAGGAAGTTTGGGTAATAAAGTGAAGGAGAATTTTTTTTATCTGATCCTTGACTTCTATCATATATTAGCGGTCAAGTCTCGAACTATCGGACTCTCCGTGGCGGAAGTTCGGTGTTCGGTCATTCGCGAATTGCCGATGGTCCGATCATTTTAGGGGCGAAACTGCAACTGGCAACTGGCAATTTCATTAGGAGAACTCCTGTCCTAAACCAAATAATTAAATTATTTATGATGTGAATAAAATAGCCTCCAGATCTTTATGATGATCAATCTTGTCCGCTTTTTATTCACATGTTGTTCTCCGAGTTGAAGTATCCCACCTTCATAAGTTGGGCAAGTAACAAAACACACGCATCAAAACGTGTAGACATTGGTCCACCGTGTACAATCCTGAAAACCAATGCTAAATATAGACAACGCTAATAAAACAACCTATGCGCCATTTCCAGAAGCATTAGACACCAATATTCCAAAGGAACCAAAAAGAACCCCCCAAGTAGGGAGATCATGAAATCAGAAGATCGCGGACACTCATGCCCTTCCTCCTTTGAATCTCAGGAGACACTGCTGAAGTATCTTCCACAGACTGTGCAAGTGTCGTACTCCCAGGAAAGTTCTCACTGATCGAATCGGCAGTCCCTCTCCGATCCTGAGTTAACATGAGCAAGGCAGCTGAAGCCTCGTGGTCAACGCCCTGAAACTCAACCATCTTTTCGCTGGATGCCCAGATTGGGCCCAGTGCCGGGCTAGGAAGGATAGATGAAGCATCCTGTGGGATATTGGCTGAGGGAACTTGGGTGCGTGGGGAGAAAGATGGGGAAGTATCAGGAAATTCTGTGGGAACAGCGTACAACTCCGGTGATGCAGAGGTGGAGTATGAATAAGTAGAAGAGCGTTCCCTTTCCCTTTGCATGGGCTCGCCTGTCTCTGCGATGAACTCGGGGGATGTTGGCGAGGGTGGTGCAGCAGGGGTTTGCGTGGATCCCCCAGTCTTCATGTCACGGATGCATCTCTCTAGGTAATTGACATAGTCAATGCTTGCCTTGTGAGGATAGTTAGTATATTGCAAATTCCCGAAAGAGAGGTGACTGGTGTACCTGAAGAATGGCCAGCTTATGCATTTCCTGTCCGGTGCATGCCGGGATCATATCCTTCAATGTGCCGAACTCCTCGTTCATCTTGGACCGTCGCCGCCGCTCAATTAGACTGTGTGCGGTCTTGCGGGCGATCTTGCGTCCTGCAGCACTAGTGGCACTTGGCTGTTTTCTTTTAGAGTTCGGTGTGGGGTTCGGCATTGGGTCCTCTGAGCTCTGTGAACCCTTGCCATTTTCCCTAGTCTTAGGAGGTTTTGGAGGTGACTTTGGTTTCATCTGGATGATCTTGCGAGTTCTAGTTGGTGGCGGAGGCAAATCAAAATCCTCGAGTGGGCGTTTGATAGATGTACCCGACCGCGCTGTGTGACTTGTACGGCGACCAGAGAGTTCTGGGGATGTCGGGGATGCTGGGATATAGGAAGGGTCTGATCGGGAAGACCTCCGACTACCAGTGCTCAATGCAGCGGGAGGTAATGTGAAGGCATCCCCGTCGGGCTTGTCTTTGATGATGAAGCCACCCGACATGGCTGGGGTTGGAAGACGTGACATTGTGTGAAAAATGGATTAGGGAGTGAAGTTGCGAATAGTAGAGTTGTACAGCAAGGGGTTGCAGACTATATAACCGTGAACGTCGTCCAGGGCTTCCCAAGTTATAGATAAGTGTCGCGTGCTTCCAAACGTTGTGCCCACGAGCCACAATGGACGACGCTGATTGGTCGAAGCGGAGACTCGTGCTTCAGGGAACAACGGGCATTTGCTGGAGTAGCAAGTGGGGCCTGGAGAGCTTATTGGTACGTACTAAGTACTTATTTTACAGTGAGAAAAGGGGCTTTATCCATTGTACTTGGTACTCATCACTTCAATTGAGGTAGCCCAGCACGTGCATCAATTGGAGGACAATCTTGCTCTTTGGTAATTACACGGACTCGTCTGGGCACCTTTATGCTTCGAGAGCATGTGCCTTTTTTTTTGTAGTAAACGTTTATATCTTTCTATTGGTTATGAGAGTCCCATGGTTGTTTCAAGCCACGGTTACAACTTGAGAATCTTCCTCTAGGGCATTCACCTCCCTACTCCGTACACTCCTCGGGTACCCGCTTCCTCTCGACTCATCCACATATGGCACGTGCTTCCTCTCTGGGGACGCCGCGCTTTGTCATAGTCAGTGGATCCAATGCTGGGCAAGCCGGCTCAAGGAGGAGGATCTTATGTCATTGAGCTCAGATTCAGACATAACCCCAACATTTCAATTTGATTTAGGGGGTTGACTATAGCTCTTGTTCCAACATTTCCTGCATCATCGTTGAACCGCAATAACTAACTACATAACTGCTCTAAGGCCATTTACTCCTGACAAAACCAACCCATTACCTGTTTTGGCCTGCATATACGAGTGGATTTGGTGACGCTGATGGCTACATAATCTTCATAACATGAAAAAAAAATTCAATAAAGACACTCAATTCACTTTCATATAATAATTATCCTTCATTCATATAACATGGTCCATAACACTCAACAGTCTCTTTTATCCAAATATCTTCCATACCCAATTCTATATTTACTTGTAGAAATTCTCCGGGTGGCACTTCTCCGTGCATTGCAAGTAAATTGACCAGCTAGAAACAGTATATTAGCCCAATTCACTAAGAGAGAAAAGAAAGAAAGAAAAATAATATCCTAGGACAAGACAGGAAACTCACCAAAACTTATCATCATCCGGTACAGCAATCGAGCAAGTCTGAGACTGCAACGAGCATAGCTCATGACACCGGTTGACATTAACGCGGTTCATATGAGACGCTCCCGTCGACAGGGGAACTTTTCCCCGTGTACCCGTTGTAGTGGCATTGTGGGAACTAGTTGCATTGGTTGGGACACGAACAGAGATGCGGGCACCGTGATACGCCCCCGAGAGACGGGGCATTGCAGCGGCGGTGCTGGTCAGGGCAGCCACACAAACGGCGAGGAGGGTTGTGAGCTGCATTTTGTAAATTGTAGAAGTAGGGGAAGGATATTAAGAATAAGAATAAGTTCAGGAAAGTGGATGGTCCGTGAGGATTGATCTGATGTTGAGATTCAAGATGAGATCAGTTGCTATGAGGGTATTACCCCTAAACCAACCTGTCTTATATAGAAACGGTCTAACGGCTTTGATGATCTGGGGGGCTGGCCGTCAATTCCCGAGCGGCCTGGGGAAAGCCTCCTGGATTGTGTAGTGTTGCAGATTGGTGAGTTTGATAGGACTATAACAGTAAGTGCCACGGTCGATCCCAAGCTTATGACATTCCATATCCCTGGGAACTCTGGAGATCCCCGCCTCGCCCCAGAATTTGATAATTGGCTTCATGTGTTAAACAAAATCGAATCCTCCGATGATCTAGCCGGTTGGTGGTTCTGGGTTTGGTGGTGGATTGCAGTTATCGGCATGGGTGCGACAGGCCATGTCTTGCGCGCCTCGGTGTATTTCATCTCGACACCCCCTATAGTCCTCACATTCCAGTAGGCGGCGATCTCATATTAACCCAGTCATGCTTCATGGGAGAAAAAGCTTGGCATCACGTCTGACTTCGTCCGGCGTTATAGTGGATAGGTCCGATATGACAGGAGTAAGCACAGACTAACTCCCACGGATGACGTTGCTAGAGCTTTGGGGGATTGCTAGCTACTACCTAGGTAGCTACCTAGGTACTTCTAGTAGGCTAGTAATAACGAAAGTGGGAGTTGATACAAATAGGACACGAATAAATGAAGAGGGAAGAGGGGGAGAGAGGGGAGGTTTATACTCGCAGGTGGGGACGTCGCTCCTACCTAAACATTGGAAAGATGACTCTAATTACCTCATAACGGACTCTCATTTGGAAAGAATGCGAGAAGACACACCCACCGAATCATATAGGTGTACCTAGGTACCTAGGTAGGTATGCGAATGACATTATCTGGCCCGTGTACTGGGATAGCATGAGGAGTATACTCAGTCCAAAAGGAGAATGTATATTTCAATCTCTATAGAAATCAGCAGCCATATGCATCTATATCCAGCAAATGTCAAATGTGCTCCCTTTGTCTATCAAACGGAGATCACTTGAAGAGTCTCTCAATGATGACATTTCCGAAGTTCTCCTCCCCAGGCGATCCATCCATCCGCCAGATGCGATTGCCAGCACGGCCGCTCAGCCAGAGACCATGGTCATTAGAGCTCTCCTCCTCACCTTCAACGCGGTGACGGTTACGGCGGTCGACAACGCACATACCGCGAGTCCATTGGCCCAGGGTGTCGATTCGGATATCCTCAGGCGAGTTCGCCGAGTAAACCCACTTCGGGTCATCTGATGTCAAAGCATACCAGACGCACACAGGATCATGCAAACTCAGCAGAGCATCATCACCGACATGTCCAGGGTGCAGGCGCTCCAAGGTTTTAAATGTGTGTCCCATGAAGGCATCCACCCACTCGGCGAGCGGGGAGCCGGCAGCCAAAAGAGGCGTGATGGCCTCCCGGAACTGACCGCGTGATAGATTGTGGCGGAGGGTGATGTCCAGCGGGAAAAGACGGAGAGTCAGTTGCTGGCTGAGGTTTTCTGGGTACGGTGGGAGTTTATCGCTCTTTGTGGGTGGAATTGTCGTGTGCGGGTTGGGCGAGGTGAGTGCGAAAATACGCGCGGCTGCCACGGCATCTGCGTAGGCGTTGAACTCGCCCATTGGTGTCACCTATTAACAAAATAAGCCAACCAGTCTCGATATTTCTTATGTCTGGAAAGGGCATAGCTCACGTTTCCTGGCTCGTTTATAGCACCGCCCATGACGACTACCTCTTTGACCCGGAGGAATGTCTCTGGGTCTTCTGCTGCAGCCAAAGCCAGATTAGTGAGTGGGCCCACTGCTACCAGAGTCACTGAATCTGGCTCATTATCACGTAGCGCGCGGAGAATCTCCTCATATGCCGGAAGCTTGGACGGGGTGAATGCGTGGCCGTCGGAACCTGGGCAATCCTCAACAGGCTTGATTCCCTCGCCCTCCAGTTCTTTAGCGAAGAGGTGTACCCATGCTTTATCAGCAGTGAGATGTGGGTGCTATTTAGAAGTCAGTATATATTACTTGTTTCAGGACCATAATAAAAGCCCGGTTTCATGTGGAGCGTCACATACCGTTGCGTGGATACCACCAAGTCCGTCGATTCCATCTGCGGGGATATCAGTTAACGGCATCTATAGTATGGTAGAGAAATACATACGGAAGTAATCCGCAAGCATTTTCTGATCTTCGAGGGGGTCCTCTGCACCGACAGCCAATATAGGACGGGAAGCCTTCAAGCTGCCAAAGCCTTCAGGCCGGCCGTTCTCACGACGCCACTGCATCTCCCGCTCGAGGATGTGGAACATCGACACTGCATTGCGGAGACAGCTAGATATGTGGTCAAACAATGTAATTTTCCAGATGGGAGGATCTCTTACTTCTCCACCTCGATGTTACCGAATGTCAATGAGATGAGGAGAACCTCTACCTCCTCTGGGGTGGCGGACAGAGCCAGCAAAAGAGCGAGGACATCGTCAATGCCCTGTGCTACAATCAGTACCGAAGCTATAGCAATGGAATTTGAAGGAGCATACCGGATCAGTGTCAATGATAATTTTCTTTCCCATGGTGAATGTTGACCTTCAAATGTTGGTGAATGACAGAAGTGGAAGCTTATCAATGTTATCGGCTGCGGGGGTTTCGTCTGGCTATTTACCCCTCGTGAGCAGCTCATATACACTTTCAACGGTTATATTAGAGACTCCACGGTTATTAAAATAATATTCAAGCTGTATTCCGATTCTAACCGATGAGCACCATGATATATATACAGATTGAACAAAAAATATACTAATCCCGGCTTAGGACTGCAATCCCGGTGACCGACGGCCTCCGCCAATGCGTTGTAACTTGAGCCGTCTATATTGCCTCTAGGAAATCTTATCGTGACTTCGGCAATGGTTTTAAAAGGCACAGGAAGGTAGTGGGGAGTCAAGCTTCTAGAAAGATATTCATCTTATAATATAGTTCAAGATAAAAAGTTCGAGCTATCTAACGAAAATTTATTAGGCAGTGAAGCCTGCTACCCTGCGAGCGCAGCCCCGAGGGAGCCTGGGATATTGAGGCAAATGTATGCAATTTCGAGACTAGATGTTTATATTTGCATAACTCAACCTTTATAAATGGACTATTTAAGATATATTTGTTACGACAAACGAAACCAATAGAAGGGCTATTAGCAGTAGTCACAATGGCTCCAGGGCTTCGTGGATCTTAGTAGTCAGTCGGTCAAAGGAATCATAGGGCCTAGCCAATCTTGGAAAAAGGAAAAATAGTGGAACAGGAGGCAGAAATGGGAACAAAGAAGAATATAACTAGAATATAAGGAGTACAGAATAGCCAATAGGATACAAAAGAGTAAGAAACTAGTCTGATATCGAAGACTTAGTCAGATTGCATTGAAGCCCTGGAGGAGTGCATGGCCAGCGAACCAATCCCAGCCTTCCTTTTGAAGGTGCTGCTGCATAATGCAGGTCTTAGACTTGTTGACCAGGATTCGATAGGCTTCACAGGTATCAAATGTATGACTTGGACCACCAATTGGACCGGGTTGTCTGTTATTAGCAACTCGGTTTCCTCGTGGTGGGTGTGAGGGCTACTGTAAGGGGTAAAAAGGACATTTGATGAGAGATTGCCGGATCGGCAATCTCCAAGCTTCCCGGCTCCCGGAAAAATCGATTAATCGAATATTAAACAAATGCTCAGGAGGTTTACCCAGAACGCGCTAGTAAGATATAAATCGGTTTAGAACGTAGAAGGCGGAGAGAGGAGAGACAGAGACGTGGCCTGTTCGCTCAGTGAAAGAAGTCTTGGAGCTATTAACCAGTTAACTAACTAATTACATACATTACATTACATATGTACGGAGTAGTTATATTGTACACAATCCATTTGTAGCCTGGGAAGAGCACTTCTCCCCAGGTACTCCATAGTTATACGTTGAATAGTTACAACCCATTTGAATATATGATGACAGCTTGCAGTACGGCAATGCTCGAATCTCCATACTCCATCTGACCATCACATTCTTTAGTCCCAAGGCACCAATGTACGGTACAGTAGAAAATCAAGTTAATATTAAGATGATATATGAAGTCTACAATAATTTAAGACATAAAAATAAAAAAGACGCCAAGTAGACAAGGGACAGAATATGTACAATTTCAAAGCCAAGATCTTGGTAACTTACCATTACGGTCACGGTACGAGTGGATCTGCCACGGTTGCCCTTTCCACTACTCCTCGCCTTTCCTCCTTTCTCATCCTCTACTCTCTTCAACCTCTTCTCTTGTTTATCCTACCTTTCTCTTGCGCCATTGCGCTATTCCTATCACTCCTATTCGCGGCTTCGTCACCCCGCGAATCCTCTCCGCACTCCGGTCAATTGACCGACGTGGAGTCTCGTCTTGAACACTTTCCGTTCGGATAAAGCTTCTGTAGCTGAGCGCAATTGTCTCGGCTTTCGGTGCGCGTGTCAATTTGAAAGTGCGCGTGCGCAATTGTCCTACCCTCTCATCCGGCAACTTTGGTCCTACCTCCCCTCTCAACCAACACCCATCCTCCGCCTACATAGGTTTCAATCCGACAGTAAGTTCCATGCTGGCAACCACCGTGACAACGTTGATGGTACTGACTTATGAGTGCACAGCTCTATGACCATGAATCCCTACATTAGCTGGGCAATCTTGCTTGTCGTGGCAGGTGGCCTCGGCTGGTACTACACCAATGGCACAACCCCCAAGCCCAATGTGATCCGAGCTGCCGTGGAGAAATCCGAGGCCACTGTAGCACCCAAGAAGTCAAAGCGCAAGTCTAAGCCTGCCCCCGAGCCGGTTGCCGCCAAGAAATCCGAGGTGCAGACCGTCGTCTCGCCCCCGACCACCGAGGAAGAGAAGCCAGATGAGGAAATCGATCGCAAGGAGATGGCCCGCCGCATGGCCGGCCTCAAGACCAACGCCCCCGCTCAGCCCGCTCCTGCCAAGTCCGCTCCCACCAAGAGCCAGAAGAAGAACAAGAAGAAGGCTGCGCAGCTCGAGACCAGCGACACCCGTGCCTCCTCGACCACTGGCGCTGAGGCTGATGACGATCTGTCTCCCGCCGCGTCCCCCGCGGTGAACGCCACTGTCCCCTCGGCCGGATATGTTTCCGACATGCTGGAAGCCCCCGCCCCCGGTGCATCTGTGCTCCGCGTTACTGGCAATGTTGAGAACCAGCCTACGAAGCAGAAGGTCCAGACTTTCAAGGAGGTGGAGACCAAAAAGCAGCGCCAGCAGCGTCTCAAGAACGAGGCCCGCAAACAGCAAGTTCAGGAGGCTGAGGTTGAGCGCAAGAAGCTGCTTGAGAAGCAGTTGCACACCGCTCGCGAGTCTGAGCGCCGCGAGGCTGCCCGATCAACCGCACCCGCTGCCAACGCTTGGCAGACGAAGGAGAACACTGCGCCAGTGAAGACCAATGTTGTCAACGGCGGGTCCCGCCCTGCTCCCACTGTCCCTACCGCTCCCGCCTCTCACGGTCTCCTGGACACATTCGAGTCCCCTGCTGCCCCTGCCCCTACTAAGTGGGCTCAGAACCTTCCCTCAGAGGAGGAGCAGATGCGCCTCTTGGGAGCTGCCAACGGCGATGACGAATGGACCACCGTTTCCAAGAAGCAGCCTAAGAAGAAGGGCGGCAAGTCTGACGAGAGTGTCAGCGAGACCAGTGCCTCGGAGAACCAGTCTACTCCTGTCGCTCCTGCCCCCATTGAGCCTCGTGTGACCGTGACCCCAACCTACCTCCCCGATATCTTGCGCTCGCGGGAGAAGGGCCACCCACTTGACTCTGATTGGGCCGCTTGAGTACTTCCCTCTGCCATGAAGCCTTTCTCTCATATTCTCTCTTCATCTTGAAATGTATTTATTACCCTTTTTTTGTCTTTGTCTTTGTTTTGTTTTGTTCTTTTTTTTTTTTTTTTTGGGCGTTCTGGGGGTGTCACATCATTCGAGCACTCTCCCTCCCCTCAATAATCGGGGCCTGGGAGATTGCCACAACGCATTAGGAGCGGAATTAGTAGATTCCCCTTGCAAGTTGTGCAAGGAGGAAGAACTGCACTGCGGAAACAAAAGCAGAATTGCGGGAATGGATCTGACGCTGTGTTTGTGCAATGTTTTTTTTTTTTCTTTTCTTTGTTAGCCTAACTGACAAAATCTGTATTGCAATGAAATCATAACCAATGCTTGATCTAAAACAAAATAAAGGGCAAGAATGTAGAGTCTATTCTAACAATGTTAGTAACTATAACTAGTTAACTACGTAGTTCGTTAACTATAGATCATCCATAGAGAAGTCTTGTGTCGTCACTATTCCAAAAGTGGTTTAGCGGCCAGTTCCGGTTATCGTGGCCTGAAGTTGCTTTGTATACAACTCCTTGGTATTTGCTCCTGTCTTAGACTTCTTCTCCCCCAACCTGTGAGAACTCAACTCCAATTTCTTCTTCTTATCCTTCTTCTTCTCCTTCTCTGTCTTCTCACTCTCTTTTTGTTTCATTCTTCTGCCATGGCCCAAATTCGTGGCACTGCGGGCTACAACCTCGGCCACCAGAACCCGTTTGGCGGGCCCGGTAGCGCAGATGCCACCAGCGACCCAAGTCCACTGGACGCAATTCGCGAGCAGACAAGCAAGATTGAGGACTGGTTGGACACCTTGGCCGATCCAGTGAAGCCGTATGTTTCAATTTCACTCTTTGTTCTAGGTCTTCTTGGTCTACCCGTGTCGTGGGCCGAGTCGCGAGAGAGAGCTCAAAACAAGGGATTTGAGGCATGCACTAACACCCTGTTCTTTCGCTCTCTAGCTACCTTCCCGCCATCGGCCGATTCCTGATCGTAGTGACCTTCATTGAAGACTCGCTGCGCATCCTCACACAATGGAATGACCAACTCCTCTATCTCCGTGATTTCCGCAAAAGTAAGATAATGCCTTGCTTCCGGACCCTGGCCCGCGCGATCTAGGGTCCAGAGTCCCACACTACCTCTATATCAACGTCTAACGCGCCTTTTTGTGCTCGCTTTAGTTCCCTGGGGGATCACGCACACCTTCCTTATCGTTAATGTCATTGCTATGGCCATTTGTTCGACTCTGGTCATCGCCCGCAAACGCACCGAGTTCGCTGTCGCGGGGTTGCTCGGCGTCGTCATTACACAGGGTCTTGGATACGGTCTCATCTTCGACTTGAACTTCTTCCTTCGCAATCTGAGTGTTGTGGGTGGTCTGCTTATGGTCCTGTCTGATTCCTGGGTGCGCAAGAGGTTCGTCCCCGCCGGTCTGCCCCAGCTTGATGAGAAGGACCGCAAGATGTACGTCCAGTTTGCTGGTCGTGTGTTGCTGATCTTCCTCTTTGTCGGATTCGTTTTCTCCGGCGAGTGGAGCTTCTGGCGCATTCTGGTCAGCTTGTTCGGTCTTGTCGCTTGCGTCATGGTCATTGTTGGCTTCAAGGCCAAGTGGAGCGCTATCATTCTTGTGGTCCTACTGAGTCTATTCAACGTGTTTGTGAACAACTTCTGGACGGTACGTTTTCTAGGCAATTGGTTGTATGTTTGGTTACTGATAATTTATTCTAGCTGCATGCCCACCACCCCCAGAAGGACTTCGCCAAGTACGACTTCTTCCAAATCTTGTCGATTGTGTACGTTCCTTCTCCCAAATAGTGAAACATGTACGACGCTAATAAATCCTACAGCGGCGGCTTGGTTCTACTCGTCAACATGGGCCCCGGCCAATTGAGCATGGACGAGAAGAAGAAGGTCTACTAGAGCAGAAGGAGATCGAAAGGTGATTCTCCTTCTCTCTATATATCTCCCGGCATCTGCATCCATCTAGCAAACACAACGAAGAGGGAAAGAAATTAACAAAGGACGGCTAGCTGGTGCTCCGCGGGCTCTGAGCATTTGAATACGGGCCCCCTTAGACCCTTGGCTGGTTTAAGAGGCTATGCGTGACCGGGTTGGGCGTTGTTTGCATTTGGGATAATTTTGAAACGCCGAGGAGATCCAACGATCTACTCTCTCGCGTCTTTGTTTTTGAGCTGTTCTACTTGGAACTTTTGTATCCTGGTCTCTTGTTTATCGAGGTCAAAAACACATGTTCTCTGCATATGAAGTTTTTGATATGCATTTGAATTGCATCTATCACGAAGACAAGTTAAATCGAAGATTTAACGCTGAATGCGACGCATACCTGCAGCCTCTGAAATGTAATAAATCGTAGCGTACAATGGCAGTGTCTAACGAGACGCCAGATAGAAGTACTGGGCCCAGCTCGAACCCTTCTATATATCCTTCTTTTGCCCCGTTGTTCAAATCCACATCCATCTTCCCGTGTGAAATATTACTTGCTGAAGAATTATTGGCTAGTATGCCATGCGCCCTTTTATATACTGCTGAGTAAGGGATCTATGATTTACTAGAAATATGTTGCGTATCAAATTTTGTAATATAGTTAAGACGATCAGTGTTGCAAATATACTCTGAGAACATCATGGCCCTGATCTAGATAAAAGACATCAACTGCTGGATGACTTGTCTAAGAACACTAAGTTGGAAAAAGCATTGGAATATATTTTGCATTATATATAGTTTAGCTTGATACAATGTCTAAAAAGAGAAAAACATCAATTGGCCAAACGCTATGTACTGGTAAAAGAAAACAGAGGGAGTGATTATGGTACAAGAAGAGATAATATATAGTATTGAAGGAAAGACGAAGAATAGAAAAGAGAAATCTTCAGGGCCACAAAGTGCCGAGGGAAACAAACAAGAGAAAAGTGAAAGGATTGTGAAAGGATAGGAAGGAGCGCTGTTATGGTAAACTCGCATGTTCTCTTGTAGTTGTGATGAAGGAACGACAGAGGAGTCATTTTCAGGATGTGAGGCGTTTTGCTTTTATGCACCGGACCAGCCAGGTACATTCCTATATGGGATGCATGGGCCCGACAGCGAGAGGGTGTTTGCTTCAAGAGATCAGGTGGAAAAGGGGGATCTCGGGAAACCTTGAGGAAATAAAACGCAAAAAAAAAGCAAATGCTGAATGGTCTTGTTGCTTCAAACGCCGTATAACAGAAACCCGGGAAAGCCGAACGGAAGGGAAGGGAGGGGTTTTTTAAGGATTCGAGGACGAGTGTTGTGGAATATGAGTTCGAAAGGTTTTTAGATGTCCATGCTCCAACGCCATGGGCGGATGGGTTGTAATTGACCCAGACCAATCTCATCACGGTCGTCGTCGTTGATCTCTAGGTGTACCATGTGGACCTTCTTGTTGTCCCGGTGCATTGTGGATAAAGTCTTCGAGATTTGTGGGCGGCAGAACTTATCAATGTCATCTGTGGCATTGGATTGAGGACGGGATGCCGGAGTGTCGGGGTATTTCCATTCAAGGCTCGGATTATCCGAGTTGGTGGTGGAGAACATGGAGTCAGTTCGAGAGTGTGATTCCGGGTCTGGACTACCTGAGTCGATACGGAGTCGAGTCAGCGATGGCCGACTAGGTCGATGGTTCTGAGTGGTGTCATCGATAGCACCGTCACCAGTCTCTTCACTGATTCTTCCAGTGTCATTCTCCCTAGCCACGTTCTTAGGGGCTCGGGATGCGGTGCCAAATCCCCGGGAATTAAAATTATCACTGGTCGGCGAAGTGACGGAACTGATGTCTGCTTTACCGGCCATCACTCGGGCACTTGGTGGCGGTTGGAGCATCCATCTGGTTTCAGCACGGCTACACGGTCCACTAACAATGGGCGGGTGGAGGTCGTTCACAGGCGGCACACGGGGGATGTAGTACTTGGATGTTTCGTTCGGGTCTGCACGACCACGTCCAGAGAATCCAATGGACGATCCACGGACTTCTTGTTGTCCCCAAAGAGGCTCATCTTCCCGTTGGTACCGCATCGACTTCCACTTCTCGCCGAGTGGATGCATCAGACCACCACTCTTGTCTTTCTTCAGTTGCGAGCTCTGGTCGGTATTCCAACTGTCCGTTCTTTGGACATTGCGATGACCACCCCGACGGGCTGGGGGACCAGGACCTAGGGAGATTTCCTCTCGCCAACCTACATTGGTGCTGAAAGGGGTTGGCTGTGCGAATGGACGGGGTTGGTCGGTGATGACTTCGTTGTTGCGTCGCTCCTTCTCCTTTTCTCGCTGAATCCGAGAAGCATCCTTTCTACGTTTCCGACGATCGAGATTTTCGGCGCAGGGGGTGCAAGTGGCATAGTAGAAGACCGCGGACTGGGCGCCCCGATAGAGCCACATGGCTGGCGCGGGGGGGAGTGGGGAATATCGGTTTATTGGGGCTGGCTTGTGGCTAAGAGGTGTAAACCGTCGTTCACGACGGGCTATTTGCCCGAGAAAACTGTTGGAATTGATCCAATATTCGCTCGTTGTGTTGTAGTGATACTATCGGACACATGAAGGGCTGAGCGGATAAAGGGGGGAAACTGCGAAAAGGGGGATATAAAGAGGTAAACTGTAGGAATTGGAGATCGCCCAGCGATCTATAGGGCCAAGAGAGGGTAAAAAATAGTTGGGGGAGAGAAGTAAAAGGGAAGTTGAAGTAAGATGAGATGGCAATCAGGGGAGAGAGATCTGAGGGGGCGGTGGTTTCTGCCTGTGTTTCGCCTTTAGTTTTTGTTCGAATTTTCGGACTGTTTGCGGCCTAAGCTGGGTATATACATATTATGCAAAGGCAGGGTATATGAATAAAATTCAACTGACCGACTTCTTTTTCTAAATATTCAAAACCTATTACCCTACATTGTACTCTGTACTCTGTACACCTCACATTGCCACATTAGCCTCCTAACTTACTGCGCCAAGGCCCGACAGGGGGACCCTATGAGACCATAGTTACTCGTTGTAGTCGTTGTACAATGTCATACTACAGTTCTCTACCCAGCTGATTAATAATGTCTGTAACATGACTGCCTAGTTCTCTATATCTGGTTCTCTTTGTCTTATTATATTTTCTTTCTTTCTACGGTACTCGGTACTCTGATACTCCGTACAACATAACTAACAACATAGTCAGTTGGACGAGATAGGCTTGGCATCTTCCCGCGTGGAGTCAAGAAGGAATGTGGCTGCAAACGGTAGGAAATTACTCCTTTTCTTAAAGAGAGAATGTAGAAAATTAGAATGGTGATTCACGCCCCTATATCGAATCATACTGTTGATGTAAATTCACATTCCCTTGGAACATAGGGGCACCATCTCATACTCGGGAGAGGCAGGTAGTAGTAGAATCCGGCCCCCTGTTGTAAATTCATCTGTGTGCCCAGCGTCGTCTGTGCTCTTAGCCCCCCCGCAAAGTCATTCGAGGGGCAAGAATGCCGAGTTGATAGCAAATCCCAATATGTAGCCCCTCCTTTATGCTTTGTCCATTGCATCATTGCACATCAGACATGTCAAGAGAGCACATAATCACCCGTGAGAGATCGGTGTAGGTTCGCAACGGAAAATAATCAAAACATGGCGGATCAACATTCAACACCCAGGGGATCTGCGCGCATCGTTGTAGGGCCAAGGGCCAAGCCCACAACGGCGGATTCAATAGTAAAGGGCCACACGCAACGCGGGAAAACTCCAGAATTCATCGGCTTGCTGAATCATTGTATCGCATGCAAATGGTTTCCCCAAAACGCCCCGAAAAATGACAATGGAAAATAACACCGTGCAAGCCCCGCTCATGCGTTCTTCGTGTCTCGGATTACCTCGCCTTTAACCTTGGACCAGTCGATATCCCCGTCCATTTTTTCGTCTATTTCACCGCACACCACGACATTGTCACCGCGGATCAGGTACAGCCCATGCTCAACTTGGGCGGAGGGCTCGTCGTCGTCTGGGGTGCGGATGATGCGTTCAACGGTATTAGCGAGGACAAGATTGGTTGTTTGGTCGGTTGACAGAAGATCGCCGATGAGTGTGCGGCCGTCAACTGTGAGGATGAGGACTTTTTCTGTTCGGTCGAGATTGGTCAGCTCTTGGTCTATGGACGTAGGAGATGGCATGTATAAGCATATCAGCTAACTGCAAAACTTACTATTGACGTAGAAGTGGAGAGACATGGTGGATGGGAGAGCGGCAGTTCAACAAGGTCAGGTGCAAGGGTATCTCAATTTTGCGGTTGATCGAGTACAGGTAGATGCACCGCGGAATCGGGATCACGCTATGTCTCGAGCTCGGTGGTGTTGCTGTAACACACGTCTTGGGGTAGCTCTCTTCTTTTGCGTAAACAGGGAGAGTTCGTGGATCTTTGATCAGTTCGGAATCTGTCACTTCGCGCAAAAAGTGTTCGCCGAGGTAAAGAGCTGGATTGATCGCGGTTGTTCGTGGTGGGGCAATGTCGACTTGTTGAGAACCGTAAAGCTGGCTGAGGGAAATCAAATGTGTAGGAGCTCCGTTTCACGTTCGAGGCCAATTGAATGAAGTGATGGCAATGGCGCGGAGCGGGTCTGTGCTGTTTGCCGAATCTCAAGTGAAGATTGCGAGAACCCTCCTGGTTGATAACAATAACGGCGAGTCGGTGATTTCGACTGGTAGCGAAGAGATTGGTGGCAGCGCGTGTCTTGGTGCCTCATGGTTGTTTTCCACGACGAACGATTGACATCCCCGATTTGATCACGTGCCGAAGCTTATGGGAGCGGTGGATACCACATCATCTTATACTGTGTAATGGAAGGAGATGAACGAGATTTATATGTTGTAAGCTGGAAAATATGCCAAGGTGGGGTTTGTTGTACAAACTTTGCTACAGTGACAATAAGCTACATAGATGACTCTAATGTAAAAGGATTTATGCATAGCAATTCACTATGTGTGCACGATATCGCCCGCAATTTCCCATGCACTCTAATCAGCCTCGCAAAGCAGTTAGATCCAAAGGAACACTGCTGCCCCTTCCAGCGCGGTATCGGCGGTCCCCGCCAATAAATTGCCGTGGTTTTGGGAGCAGCCCATCGCTTTGGAATTTGAATCGTGGGTCTTCTATTCGGACTGGGCCATGTCCTTGTGTTGTAGGGGCTCGTGAGCTTGGTGCAGCCGATCCGCCATTGGAAAGTGTATAAGCGCTCGGGTCCAGCGCTGTAAATGGTTCGTGGGAGACAGGGCGAGAAGAAACTGGGGGAGGTCGGGATGGCGGCTCGCTTGGCGGAGCTGCAGGAAGTGAAGTGGGAGGAGGCGGTGGTGGAGCACCTGGGGCAGTTGATGGGGGTGGCGGGGGAGGTGCCGAAGGTGAAGAATGTCCCAGGGCGGAACGGGCAGCCTGCGCAGCAATTGATGGCGGGGCTACTGATGGGGGAGGGGGTGGTGTCGATCTAGAAGCAGCCGGCGGGGGAGGAGGTGCCCGAGTCGCGGGGGCTGATGGGGGAGGAGGCGGGGGTCCGGACGGTTTTCTCGATGCAGGCGGTGGTGGAAACTTGCCTGGTGCTGGAGGTGGAGGAGGCGCGCGTGGAGGCGGCGCTTCAGGGGCCTTTGTAGCCGGCGGTGGAACTGTAGAGGGTCGTGAAGCAGGTCTTGGGGGAGGCTTCTTCAAACCGGCCACCAGAGAATTGACCGGTGGTGCAGGTGGCGAATCGGTCGATGAGGGACGAGGAGGCGGCCTGGATCCAGGAGGTCTGGGAGCTGTTGGAGGCTTTGGGGCTGGCGCAGCAGGTGGTCGACGTGCACCTTCGGAATCAGAGATATATGGGGAGTCTCGATTGGCACCTGTATCGACACCTCCACGACTGCGTAACTTGGGCATTCCACCAGCAAATATACCCCCTAATTGAGGTGGCACTGCACTGGCTGCACCGTCTGTCCCAGAAACTCCTTCGCTGTTACTTCGTAATCGATTCGCGGCTGGACCGGATGGTACAGGCGGTGCAAGCCCGCTTGGAGGCGGCCTCGCACCAGGAACAGGTGGCGCACCCGCGACGGGAGGAGTTGCTGAGACGCCTCCTGAGCCTGCGATTGCAGGCGCAGATCGATCATTCGTAACAGCTTTCTTCAGCCTGGCGCCCTTATGAATATCAGAAAGAAGTGCGCCCTATCTATAGGTTAGCTACTAAATTCCTTGAGCGACAAGTTGCTTCCAGCAATAGAATTTAAGCGCCAAATCTACATACCCGGTCTTTAGCCTGTCCTTTAGGAGGCCTGCCTGGGAGACCTCCTGGAGGGGGCGGCGGGGGGAGGACCACCCAAACCTCCCGGCGGCGGCGGGGGGGAGGAGGTGGTGGCATGGTTGTGGATCAGATGTTGAGATTATCAGGTAGCTGATTGCATATAATTTAATAAATAGTCAGGTTGGAAAGATGTGTTCCTTGAATAAAAGGAACGTTAGGCGGATAAGTAAGAAGACGTCAGGGTACGAGTACGGGGAAGTGGACAGCGTCGGGGCGAAGTCTCCGCCTGGACTCTCCCATCGGAAAAATACAGCTGCCTCACAACGTTACTCATCACCACAGCCATGAAAAGAGTTGCTCTAACAGCCAATAAAGGCTCCCGGCCACAGGGCCCGATCTGTCAATTATGTCAATTCTCGACTTCAACGCCCCGTCGTGGTCTCCCTATCGCGCGTCTACCCGCTCGCGCAAGTCGAACTGCGGCCTCCAACCTCCCCTTACAGCCCTGGAAACGAACTGATAAATTGGTATTGGGCTCTCCTCTGCTTATTTCTCGCCGATACGCTTCCTCTGCGACCACTAGGATAAGCCCAGAGGCTGCAATCAAAGAAATTGCGCAGGATGCATCTGCCCTGCACCAATCGAACGCTGTGGCCTCCAACGAGGTGGTAGTAGAATTGCTACAAAGATGCCAGAGCGTCGCCGAGTCCCTTGTCTTGCGAGAACGGGATCAAAGCGAGGGTTCCTCAAAGGGCGAGGGCAGTGCGATCTCTTCTTTGCTGGACCTTGAGGAGAAGCAAACCGCCGCAAAGAACACAGGCAAACCCAAATCCTCACAACATCCAGACCCACGACTGGCTGACTCAGTCTCACAAATTGCCATTGAACTTTTGAAGGACGAGAAGGTCTTTATTTCACCCGAAGCTCTGGCCTCCTGCACCGAAACCCTCACTCTGCTGCGACGGGCCGAGCACTTCCCCGAGATCTTCCACCTTTACGCCTACAAGCCCGTTCCAGAAGAGGGCAGCTCTCCAGTGAAGTTGCTGAAGGCTAATCCCAAGAGTATCAACAGCGCCGTTCCGGCGGGGTTGGCTAATATGGCTCTTGGGGTCGCCATTGCGCAGAAAAACCTCTCGCTCGTGCTAGCCATCATTGATAACACTTTCTGCGCCCCCGCCTTCCACCGCGCGAAGATCTTCAAGAAAGCCGGTGTCCCTCTGGCCGGCCTTGCGGCTGCCCCGGCTGCTTGCTATGCTCTCGCATCATGGGCCGCAACGTTCCAGAACACAATGGATCCAAACGTAGCGACTGGTATTGCGTTCGCTGCTACACTGGCTTATGTTGGCGGGACATCCTCCATGGGAATATTGGCCATTACCACAGCCAACGATCAGATGGAGCGTGTGGTCTGGATTCCTGGTATCCCTCTGCGGCAAAGATGGTTACGCGAGGAAGAGCGCGCCGCCATGGATAGAGTTGCTGTCGCGTGGGGTTTCACCGACCCTTATATGAGAGGCGAGGAGGTTGGCGAAGAGTGGGAAAGTCTTCGTGAGTTCATTGGCATGCGGGGCATGATTCTGGATAAGACCGAATTGATGGAAGGCATGGAGTAACTTGATTCCCTGTATGTATATCATAAAGAGTCACTTATTTCACGTAATGAGCGATGTACAATACAATTATAAGATTATCTACAGCTACATTGTACCAGAAGTGAAATTACGATATGGAGATAGAAAATTGAGACCGATCATGAGCTTCATATTTTTTTCAGTCGTGAGACGATGACATAAACCCAGTTTTCAGGCTCAAACTAGAAAACACCGGCGCAGTTAAGCGACAGATAATCTAGTACACACGGTGGGGGGAGACATGGAAGCCTTGATGACAAGACTGCCAACGTTCTGCCAGCCCTTCTTGAGGAGGGAGACGAGGTAGTTGATGGCGAGCATCAGGTTGGCAACAAGGGCCTCCTTCTCCATCTCAACGTTACCAACGGCAACACCGAGGCACAGAACCTTCTTGAGCTGGAACTTGATGGTGGACTTGACGTCGGTAACCTTGGCGGCCATGTCCTCAGCGTGGGAGACGGGGGTAGGGAACTTTCCGGCCTTGGAGAGACCGGGACCGAGGAGACGGGGAATCTGCTTGATCAGACCCTCGGAAGCAAGGAAGGCATCGTACTTGCGAGCAAGCTTCTTGATGAGCTTCTTGTTCTTGTTGAGCTTCTTCAGATCGTCAACGGACATGGCATCGATGCTGTGGTGCTTAGCACGGTCAAGATCGTGCTGGTCACCAAGAATACTGTAGATTGCATCTGTTAGCTTCTATGTTCATTCATGGTGTGGATTTCCTTCGCCGTTGCGCATCGGAAACGGATGCAAAATTTTGCGCCGCGGGAGCGGGAGGGGTTGTCGATGGAAAACGCACCAGATGGCCATGTTGGGGCGGGGGACAGTAGGCAGCTTGATGGTGCCGGAGAAACGCTTGTCACGCTGGGGGTCGTAGTTCTTCAGGCCGATCTGAAGCTCAACGGTCTCGTTGAAGTTACGCTTCTTCTCATTGAGAGAGTAGTTGAGAAGGTTCTCGACATTCTGGCGCACTCCGGCTGTAATGAGACAAGAGCAGTTAGTGGTTAGATCATGTAGGTAAGAGCATGAGATGAAACGTACCGACTGTGATCTTGGACATGATTGCTACAGTCTTCCAAAAGAAGTTGAAATTCTTATGGTATGGCTCTGCGCTGAATGCTTGAGAAAAGAAATTGTCGAGGGCCGTGAATTTCTCCGCTTGTGGGTGTGGACTTGCGCTAGTCTAAATTGGGATTAGCGGTGCCCTAGACGGGAGTTTTGCCTGCTGACTCATGTTATGGCCTGAGGTATAAACAGGAAATGCTCCTCCCCAATCCAATCATAGAAGACGTACGCTGAATGACTGAGGATAACGTTTGTCGTTGCTATATGATTATTTCTTAGGTGGGTATCATTAAAGGTATTAAAACATACCCCATAGAGCAACTTTTGCGCCATCATCTCGTTGACGGGTCAATACATACATGCACGGATACTTCATTCTCACTCCAATTCCCCTCGCTCATACAAATAAGCGTATTAGCATCCGTCGACTCGGCTTGGATAACAATATTGGTAACCCTGACATTTCTCAGTATTGCCTGGCCATGTGAACGTTGCTGCTGCTCCAAGTAACCCCCCAACCTTGCCTATTACCCCTTAGCCTTCACTATATTTGGAATCCTTGTTGCTACTCTCAACAGGAATGATTCCAATCCCTAGATGAGGACATATACCGTAAGGAATTCATAATTCAGCGTTCATTCATTACTGTACTGTGGATGTATAACATAGAAGCATCGGTTCCGCCACATGGCCGACCCGCTTACATCGTAGCGATTATTACTTTATTATTTATCCTATGTCATTGTTATTCATGAAAGGGACTCTGTCATTTAAGAATAATATTGTGTGGCGATAGTGGTTAGGAGTTCGATTTTATGTGTGCTTAGATATGTAGTTACATTGTTTTGCGGATATCCCTGAAGATCTAGATCAGCCGCAAGCACGAGTCTGTATTAAATAGGAACATACCTAGGTAGTAAGTTATCAAGTAGATAAAATCATTTCTACAACTGATCTACATTGCATTGATTATTGAATATATATATACCCACCAAGAAAGATCTTCAAGAGTGCTCGTCACTAGCACCTTGTGACCTTAGCACCATATATATTGAATAGTTCGAATGACCGATAAACACACAAGCTTTCGCTAAGTAGACGAGGACATAACATGACAGCCCACAAAATGAACAAATAGGGAGCTACTTTATCTATTTTAGGATAAATCTCGACAGGTGAAACGAACTTGACATAGTCTGCGGGGGCTGCAGATGATCGCAGCGCTTAAACGTGACCAGCGGCAGTGTCAGCCTCAGATGACTGGTCACCCAACCCCCCTCTGACGTTAAGGGTTATTGCCTTGGATTTTGATATAATTGAGGCTGCACCCCGGTCAGATTAGAATATTTAAACTTGACTTTCTGCTTATTCTTTTTATGATATACATAAGGTTGTTTATATGACTTCCGGACTCTTGACCACATCCGTATCCGATACCCCCTCCTGATTTGACAGCTGGTCTTTCGACTGTTGACTATTGATCTTGTGACTTATATACAAGCTTTCCATCCAAACCCAGCGCCTGGAAAACCACCTTGGTAGTTTGCTTTGCTTCATCATGTCTTATACAACAGATTCGCGCGACTCAACAGCGCCTCAGGATTACTATTCAAGTCTTGACGATCAGGGCTCGCTTGTGGAAAAGTTCAAGAATATCGACGATAAGACGCAGTTTTACACTGCTATGCGCTGCCTAGAGGACCCTCTCACTCAGAATTTTGTGCTCGATTTCGGGAATGAAGAGGCATGGTGTGCATCTGATCTAGGCACCAATGAACTGAAACTATTGCTGAGTAAACCGGTAAGTCTGTTTCATGACATTAAACTTGGTCGATTGTAAAGACTGTCCAAAATTCAAGGTCTGACATGATACAGAGAGATAAATGTTTCGGTACACGGTGGATGTAAGAGCTAAGTACTCAGATGTATCTGAGGGTATACTAATCGTGATCATAGTAATATATGGGCGCCAGAGGAGCAGAAAGAAAGCATAAGGGTAAGATGTTCGATTTCATTCCCAAGAGCGGTTATGACTGACCATGGATTTCCTAGGCGATTACCAAACACTATGGAGTGTCAGAACGACTGCAGGGGATGATGTGTACAGAGCCAGTGCATCCTGCACCAAAAACTACACCTACACCATTACCAACCAAAAGAACTTCGCAATTGTCCAGTGTTGCGACGTCGTTCAAGCACGAAGTGGATGATGCGGAGAATGCACTCAAGCATATCGCCGATCAAGAGAAATCGCGCGAATCGGCATCATTCAAAAACCTCACCTTTGCGCAAGTCACAGATCAAATTTGGCATTTCTCTTCCGTGGATCATGGTCCTCGATGTAAGTATATCATACCAAACTTGAGTCGGATGAACATTAAACAATCCATCAGACACATGCATCGGCTATAATACATTGTTTGTGATCCCCACACTGTCACAACCCAATGGCAAAGATCTCCCCGGACGGAAAACGGCTTTGGACATGGCTGATCCAATGTGATGATGGTGCGAGCCGAACGGCAATACCCCATTCCCCGAGCCTCGAGTGCAGTGCTGACTTGTTTGCAGGCACAATAATATCAATTCAAGAGAACCCGTTCGCAAGACAGGAAGAAGTGCTGATAGACGAAGCCAAGCCAGTCCTCGACATTGTGCGCAGAAATATTCGCTTTATTTTCGCTGGGGTTTCGAGACAGCACTTTGCTATGTCCGAGAGCGAGTCGCTAATCACCATCCGGGTGCGACATTTCAGTGACCTCGGACCGGATCAAGCTAATATTAAACAAGAGGATGGGCCGAGTTTGCTCTTCTATTATATCTTCGATGACTGGGTGTCAAGTTATGGACTCATCGCAAAGCGAGAACACAAATATGGTGTTGCTTTGGAGGAATTGGTTAGTATCGTCCTTGTCTCGTATCGCGTTTTGTTGATGTGTTCCGATTGCGGCTAACTTCGCGCAGAGAGGCCAAATGCTCGATCGTCCAATAGTGGATTTGGTGAACGAGTTACACTGGCTGGGCCGACGACTCGCAGTTCTCAAACGATTGTACCAGAGCTATGAGCTTATCATGCGGCGACTCTTGCAACGGCAACGTATGCTTCGCGACGAAGCGCGTTCGGCGCAACCAGCCGCGATTTCGTATGGAGCCACCTTTGGCGATATGGAGTTTGTGGATATGCGCCAGTCGAGTGTCGTGAGCAATTCCGGCTCTCATAACACAACTGAGAAATCGGTTGGGGTGCAACTGAGCTCGACGGCGGTGGCTCGCTTCGAACGGTTGGTTGATCGTATCAATCTGTACTGTTTGAGCGAGATTGAGAACTGCCTCAATGAGAAAGAATCCTTGACATTCCTGGTGGGTATTTTGCCGATCTTTATTCCGAGAATAGTGCTGACACGGCCTAGAATTTCAATTTGATTGCGCTTAAGGACTCGCAGGCTGTTGAGAAGCTCACTCGGATCACCATTCTGCTGGCTAAGGCGACCATCTTGTTCCTGCCAGTTAGCTTGATGAGTGCATACTTCTCGACGGAACTTATTGGTGTGAAGAATGGGTACACTAAGACACAGTACTGGGTCAGTTTCGCGGTGATCTTCGTTACATCCATCTTGCTCTTGACCGTTTTCGGTTATGCCAGCGATACCGTCGAAGGTAAGACGATTTACCGATCTATGGTACGAACATTCTTCCGAACATCTCGTCAGAAAATGTCACGACGTCGATCAGAACAATAGAGGCCACGGAAGAACCAAAGAGAGAGAGAAAGAGAGAGAGGACCCAGAGAAATTACGCAGGCACGATAAATGTGGAAGTTCGGGCCTATCAGTCGGCCTATCAGACACTGTGGGACCGTTTTTTGAGGGTCATAGGCCGGGGGGTACTCCCTTTGGTATTTCACTTACGGGGCCAACACGGTGTCCTCTTCCCAGAAAATATATACGTTTCTATCTATATAGGCAGAACTATTATAAAATAAAGTACTAACTAACTATACATATATACTTGAAAGAATCTGTAAAATCATAAGTTGTTTTCTTTTATATCTCAGCCTCATTTTCATAACGTGCCCAAGGTAGTGTTGCGTGCTCTCCAGAAAAACAGGTGACGAATACTACGCCCACCGCCGTCGTATTTCTGCGTATTCAAAACAAAAACGAACCCCCAAATTTCCCCTTCTGACATTCTCTTTTCTATATTTCCCCTGAACTTGTGCTCTTTACATCTCAAAACTAAATCTTATACCTTTTTCTGCCGGTAAGTGGTTGATCCGGTTTTGACTGGCTCGTGCCCAGACTTGCCCCCCCCTGGATCTCTGACCGACAAGTCCACAACACGTTTTCTAACCCCTCCGCTTTCTCCCCTTTCAACCACGTCAACTCGATATCTCTCTGACCTATCCACTCCTCAGGATCCGAGGGATTTCTCGCTACCGACAATATGGGTATCACTTTCTCGCGGTTGTTTGACCGGCTATGGGGTCGCAAGGAGATGCGCATCCTGATGGTCGGTCTTGACGCCGCCGGTAAGACCACCATCCTGTACAAGCTCAAGCTCGGTGAAATTGTCACCACTATTCCCACGATTGGTTAGTCCGCTCCCCGACCCATTTACCGCCGATACCGTGATGCGCTATTCGCAATTTCATAAGGCCGTGTGGGAGAAATGTCGAACCCCCCTCCCGGAAACTGACGCCTTATGCAGGATTCAACGTCGAGACGGTCGAATACAAGAACATTCAGTTCACCGTGTGGGATGTCGGTGGTCAGGATAAGATTCGTCCTCTGTGGCGCCACTACTTCCAGAACACCCAGGGTATCATTTTCGTTGTTGACAGCAACGATCGCGATCGTATCGTCGAGGCCCGTGAGGAGTTGCAGCGCATGTTGAACGAGGATGAGCTCCGGGATGCTCTTCTCCTGGTGTTCGCCAACAAGCAGGATTTGCCGGTAAGGATATGGATTATCGGAGAATGTTTGTTAGATGAAATGTTATGCTGACCTCCCCCGCTTTTGTCTAGAACGCCATGAGCCCCGCCGAGATCACGCAGCAGCTTGGTCTTCAGAGCCTTACCCGTCGTGCTTGGGTAAGTGACATCCTTGATGCATCTGATGTCTACAGGTTCACTAACGAGCGGTCTAGTTCATCCAATCTACCTGCGCCACTACTGGTGACGGTCTGTACGAGGGTCTGGAGTGGCTCGCTGATGCCCTCCGGAAAACCAACCGCGATTAAGGTCTATAATGCGAATGCGAATCGGACGTGTAGCTGGATGGAGAATACCAAAATCTGCAAATGATGGATTGATGATGACGATGGCGGGGAGTTCTTTGGCCACACATGACATTGATCTCTGCTAGGAAAGGGGTTCTGCAACTGGTTCGCTACTTCTTTTGATGTTCTCTCTTCAAACGGCTCTTTTTCCTCTACGCTATGCTATTAGCCTCATTTGTTTTTTCTTCTCTCTGGCGTTGCCACTCGAAAATTACTTCTCTGCCTTGGAACCCCCCCCCAGAGATCTGTATAAGTACTCAAATTGTAAAATCTCAGAATCTCAGATTGGGCAAGGAGAGAACGAGGGAACAGAAAGGGACAAATGAGCAGAAACTTCGAAATTTCCATTTGCTTTCTATCTGCTTTCCTATTTTGGCTGCTTTAGGAGGCCTGTAGGGCTGAGTCGGGCTCAGTAAATTTCAGTCCGGGTTCAGGTACCATCACGTGATGGACTATAACACTCAAGGGTTTGGCAGCCATTCCAAGGTGGTTTATATTTTAGTTCTTGCGGTTAAAGTACAGCAAATAAAGATTTTATCTTGCTGTAATGTCTAGCCAAGGACTTTGGGATTATGTGGTACATGTACAATATACATTGCAGTAGATTTATCAACATAATTAGGGCTAATGCGGACTCTTCATAGGACACTTTGACCTACGTTCCACGAGTACTAGAGCAGCGCACATATGTTGAGGTCTTTTAACCAGGGCAATTATTCATTCTATTATGAGGTACGATTATCGCCTTTGTATAATTACAAACCTTCGGTGTCTGCGGGTTCCTGGTATGGCCAAATTTTCGTAAATAATTCCTTCTCTTCGTCATCTCTGGCCAATCCGATGAAGATGTCTTTGAATTTCCGGCTATTCTTTTGCGCTATCTCATAGTCTTTGGGCTCGACCATGCCATCCACTGGGAGTACGGATTTGTCCAGGAACAATGTCAACAACTTCCCGACACCATTTATATTTTCCTCTTCCTTGGAATGAAGCTCAACATCCTTATTGGTGAAACTGATCGGACATGGTACACCTGGGACAAGTTCTTCCCAATGAGCGAAGAGTGACATGAGTGATTCGCGAAGAAAAGATAAATCGCGGTTTTCCCACGCTCCCGTGACGAGCCAAACTGGTTTTCGAATGATGGAGACCCTCTCATTTTGGAGGACAGACCAGTAACGAGGTGATCGTTTACAAATCTGGGCCTCGTAGTATTTGTGAAGGATCTGACTCTCTAGATCATCGTCAATCTTGCGTTGTTCCTCTGCACTTAGGGTGTCAAATTCTTCCGGTCTTTCGGGCACGACCCAGCCTTCCTGAAGAGGCCCACGGTGGGTACACATCCTTGGAACATCAGCATGATAGAATAACGGTGCAACACATGCCGATTGCCAATCCACGATGCGTGTGATTTGAAGGGTCTCTGGATCGACGAAGATGTTATCCAGATGAAGATCGGGGTGTGTTAAAACGTTTTTGGATACTGCTTCATTGGATACTGCTTCATTGGTAGATCGAGGAATAAGATACGGAGCAACTTTCATATATTGGGTCGAAAGGGCAAGACCGTCCTCGGGATGTTCCTGGGTGTTGAGTGACCGATAATAGTTCATTCGGGCAATTGCATATGACCCGATATACGCAATCTCGTTGCGGCCCAATGCGAGTGTGTAGTCACTGGGGTCATTCCCTTATTTAGAAAGACAATTAGGGACTTTACACTAGCCTGTCTATTATTTTGACTCACAGGGACCACGATCCAAATTCATGCCACTCCTTACCCCGTTCCACAATTCGCCGGTAGTAATCTGGGGAGTGCCATATGAAAGTGTGATGGGGCTTCGAAGGTTGGGGAAGGGGCTACCTAGGTAAGTTAAGCCCGTGCTGACATATCTACTAAGGACGCCCCAGGGCTTATAAAAGCAGGAAACTTCGGTGGAAAATGCACTAACCTTGGACGGTTACGGAGGCTCATAACCTTATTTTGACTGTCCCTAGCATTATCTAAGTAGACTTCTAGGTTCAAATCTACATTTACCTAGGTATATATCTTCTGCTCATCATAATCACCAGCTTCTCCAAGCCCCATCAAATCTATCCAACACTATACAACACATGGAATCTACACCTCCACTCGGTCAAACAACCATGTCTGCTTGTGCCCTGCGTGGAGTCGAGACCTATTCCACCGTGGTCATGGAGGACTCCTATGAGTCCAAGATAGTCCACGATGATTTTGAGCCGGAGATCGTCTTTCGCGAGGTTGCCACCCTCGCAAATGAGCCGTCCGATTTATTTAAAATCGAACTGACCCCTCGCCAAGAAGTGGCATTTAAGAACCATATCCTGCACTCCCTTGCATGGATGGTGTATGGCTCAAAAAAAATTGAGAAAGCTGGTAGTAGCCCAGGCATTACTCTCGAACTCTGTGTTGCGGTCTTCCGTGGTGAAGAAATCCCCGAAGAGATCGAAGATCAAGGTCGAGAGTACTTGTCTCTCAAGGAGAGTCTGATCCACCAACACCTTCCTGTAGACACTTCGGCTGTCCTACGTAGTCGCCGAGAGGTTGTGCAACATGCTAAAGCTGCCAAATTTATGATGGACCAGTTGTGCATCCGTGGCCAGGATCTTAGCGAACAAATCATCCTCGAAGCCCATCGGATTCTGACCTATAAAGTGGATGCCGAGGCTACCCCCTGGACGGAGTACAGTGGCGTTTATCGATCACACGAAGTTAGTGCGGGCCTTCATGCATTCCCTCATCCCTCCCTGGTTCCATACAAAATGCAGTCCATGTTCCACGAGCTTAAGCGCGATTTGAAAGAAGTTAGAACAAATGGGACAATCGACCCTATCGCCCTCGCTTCGAAGTATGCACACATTTTCGTGAATATCCATCCATTTATTGACGGAAATGGCCGAATGTGCCGTTTGATTCTCAACTCGATGCTACTGATATTTGGGGCTTTCATTGCTTGTATCGGGGTAGACGAAGATGACCGGTCAATCTATAAGGATGTCGCTGTTAATGGAGGAGCCCTTGAAGATTTGTATGAAGATGCCGAGGAAGAGGAAAAGCCGAAGTTGTATAAAGAACTGGCTAGTTATGTCTTGGCTCATGTGAAGAAGAGTCTGACCGGGTTGGTTAGTGCTGTGGTCAATGAAGTTTAGGGATTCATGGGATTGACCATGTATTTTTATGGACATTTTTACCCAAAGACTCCAGCTCTCTTTTTAGTAAACCTTTTTAGTATACTTTTTAGATATACTCACCCCCTAATGGTGTTGTAGCTACAAAGTACGGAGTAGATACTAGATAGTTACTTAGAATGTGATCACAATGTAGCATTAATATAACCAAGTAAGACTAGTTAACTATTTAGATTCGTCTAGAAGGTCCATAAAACCCCTAAACCCAATCGAACCCATTCAATCCGAACTAAAATAGATTAAACAAAACAGAAATGAAAAGAAATGACCCGCTAGGGCTGGGACCAGTCCATTTGAGGAGACAACTGCGTAATCCCTCATTTCTTGGAGCGCCAACGGTCTTGGCACTTTATCTGCTGAAAATGCTGGCTTAGGCCCTTGAGGCCTGTTTATCTCGTGTTTTTCTTCTTTTCTTCGGGAATATTGTTTGCTTCAACACAGTTTCGACTATTTTATACTCTTTTTCATTGTTTTCATATTTTTTTTTCCACCTCTTTTTAACCTATTTCATCACTCTAAAGTGATACAAAGCCTGAGCCGTCCCATTGCCAGGCCGACGATCAACAACACAGGTCATCGCGTGCCTCTCCCTCTCTCCAACAACCGCCCCTGATTTGGGAATTATTAGACCGATTATTCTATTGCTACATTTGTTAAATAGATGCGCCACTGATTGAGTGATTTTGGACAACCTTGGAATTACCCCCACTCATTCAATGTTGACACCTTGTCTGGCATCATGACCGTCCAGGCGAGGAGGCACTCCGCAGCCTACAAGTCCCCATCACCTTATAATTCACGAGAAACAGACATAGAAAAACAACCCACCTCCGGGCGCCTTGCTTATCACCACCACCTGAGCGATGACCCTGATTCCGACGACGAGTCGCTGGACGATAACAATGTCGCGGGCTCCTACCCGCCGCCCGTCATAGCTGGCGGTAGTCTTCGCCGCCCCCAAGCTAACGTCGGCTTTCGCGTGCCCCAGCGGATCATGCGCTGGCTCTGCTTTGCTCTTTTCGCTGCCCTCGTCGTCTTCGTCCTCACCCTCTTCCGCTTTACCATCTCAACCTCTGTTAAACAAGTCGCCGTCGAACTGCCCAAGGTCGGCACCCCGAAGCCGCCACTGTGGGAGAGTTTCCCCTTCCTCAATCGATATGAGGGCGGTATATCTGCCTTGGTCCCACGCTCTGAAAATGTCCCCGAGTACCCCGGCGATGACTCCGACGACCTGGGGCTGCGGACCGACCAAAGCGACGAGCACAATGAGCCGAAGCCGGAGCAGGACGCCAACAAGGTGACCAAGAGGGATTTGGCGCCGAAGATGTCGAGTAATGTGTTCAATCCTTATCCTGACTACCAGTCGCCGGAGTACATCGAGAAACATGGCGAGAAACGCGAGTGCTTCCTCAATGCAGAAAACTCCCTACGGGTTCCGTCTATCCAAAGCTACCCCGGAGTTCCGAAGGGCTTCCCGGACCCAGCGCTCGGCTCGAATACAATGTTGGGTATTCGGGATGACATGTGCTTCGATCGATTTGGCCGATTGGGTCCATACGGGTTGGGATACGGGGTCAAGAAAGGCGGCATCGGCGCGGGCATGGATGGCCATCGTGAGGGTGCCGACCGTGTGTGGGAGGATATCCCGCCAGTGGACTTCCGACAGGTGGATTGGGCTGCTGCGCAACATCGCTGCCACGCGGCCAATCGCCATCGCTTTAACGAGCTGCCGGAGCCGCGTCTCAACCGCTTTGTTTCTATGCCTGTGGGAATTCCCAAAGTGAACACCCTGCCACCTGCCGAAGATAGCCGCCAGGAACCGCCCAAGGTTGGACCTGAGCGTCTGCCACGTACTGCAGTGGTTATCCGCACATGGCACGACTTCCACTATACCCCGGAGGACATTATGTATATGCGCTCTGTCATCTCAGAGCTCTCGCTGATGTCCGGTGGCGAGTATACTATTCACTTCTTGGTTCATGTCAAGGATACCAACCTTCAGATCTGGTCTGATGATGAGACATACCAGCGTGTCCTTGATGATGCGCTGCCAGAGGAGTTCCGTGGTATGGGAACTCTCTGGTCCGAGCCGCAGATGGCCCTAATGTATCCCGGTTTGGAGGAGACCTTGACTCGCGGATTGCCAATCCACGGAGTTTACCGCAGCACGTACATGCCCATGCAGTACTTCGCTTTCCAACATCCCGAGTACGATTACTTTTGGAACTGGGAGATGGATGCGCGTTACACGGGCCACTGGTATCACCTCTTCGACAAGGTCGGCGAATGGGCGAAAAATCAGCCACGGAAGGGTCTCTGGGAACGCAATGCCCGCTTCTATGTTCCGTCCGTCCACGGCTCATGGGAAGACTTCCGGCAGATGGTCCGTGTGCAGACCGAGAGCGGTACTAACTCCGCCAACAACATGTGGAGCGCCGTCAAGGGTTCGGCAGGCAATGCAGGCCACGCAGGCAACACACGGAGCGCAATGCACCAACAAGGTGACAAGTCCATCTGGGGTCCCGAGCGCCCCGATGAACGAGACATCTTTGAGGTCGAGGGTGAGGGCATCCCACCCACAAGCATGGATAAGGATCAGTACCAATGGGGCGTGGGTGAGGACGCCGACCTAGTCGTTTTCAATCCGCTCTACGACCCCGAGGGCACGACCTGGCTGCTGCGCGACGACGTGACAGGCTACAACAAGGAAAAGGGCATGCCACCACGACGCACTGCAATCATCACCGCGTCTCGAATCTCCCGCAAACTGCTCGTTACTATGCATCGCGAGTGCAGCCTCAAGCGCCACAGCATGTTCTCGGAGATGTGGCCCGCAACCACCGCGCTGCACCACGGCTTCAAGGCCGTCTTCGTCCCGCACGCCGTCTACATCGACCGCCGCTGGCCGACCCGTCATCTGGAATCAGTGTTTAACGCCGGTCGCAATGGAGCCTCCGGTGGTGCCCGCACATCCATCTTCGGCGATCGTGAACACAACTTCCGTGGTACTACCTGGTTCTACTCGGCGGGCTTCTCGCCGAACCTCTGGCGCCGCTGGCTTGGTCTCCGTGTCGACAATGACGGCGGTGAGCAGCAGGAGCTGGCTGGCGAGGGCCGTATGTGTCTTCCTCCTATGCTGTTGCATCCAGTCAAAGAAGTGAATGTAGTCATTGACGGTGGAGAGAGAGCAGAGGACCGCTGAAGACAGGGATTATATATAATTTCTCACAGAATTGCTGCTGCAATTTGTGTCTTGGACGTTGTCACTCAGTCCCTCACACCCTCTTCTCTTCCTGCCATCTCCAGGATTCATGCACGCTTTGGGGCGGATGCATATTTGTTTTGCATTGGCTCTCATAATTACTGTATAATGACCCCCCCCTCTCTCATTCCCCGGTGGCATCATGTCCCCACGTTTTGGATTCCTGTTTCTCAATTTCGGTGCGAAAAAGGCGTTCCTATGGCCTGGATGGCTTAGATGGCCAGTCTATAGCTCACGATGCATTTTGGATTTTCTCTTGGTGTTTGTCCACTCTAGTCAATAGAGGTTCGCTAGATTGTGTTCTACATCGGGGGAATTTTTCTTTCTTTCTTTCTTTTTTTTTTTTGGTTTAGACCTGGACTGGATCTTTGAGAAGGACATGAACTTCCTCCAGCCCAGGAGGGCTATTTTGGTTATAAATTGTCCCTTGCACATAAATTTATACTTTTGTTTTCATGATGAGTTCTATATCCAAGTATAATAGCATGATAGATGTCGCTAGAAATACCAAAATGCCCATATATAATGCAATATACCTCCCAGTCCAACCCTCATATGTCCAACTCAACAACCAGGAAACAAAACCTCACTCAATTCCCACTCCCCATCCCCATCTCCCCCATCCTCACCCACCTCCTTCAAAACCGCAGAAATCTTCCCTGAAGCACCACCCACCCTCAACGGACTTCGCGCCACAAACCCCGTAGGCAGAAAACAAATACTACACTCATAAACCCCATGCCCATCAATCCCATACCCAAGACAAATCCTACAAACCCGATGTCCACACTTCGTAAGCAAAACCTCAACCCTCTCCCCGTCCTGGACACAAGTATGACAGAAATGCGTCGGAAATCTAACAGGCGGGTTCTGGACCATGCGACGCTCGATCTCGGAGGCGAGTTCCTTGCCCTTTTCGACGCGCGCGGAGAAGAGCGGCTTTCATGCGTAGTTTGTTCATTGTGGTTGTGTTGAAGGGGTTGTTGGTTGCGTTTTTGGATGGGGTTGAGGTTGTGTTGGGCTTTTGGAGGGTTGGGACTGGTTCGAGGAAGATTAAGGGTTGGAAGCGTTCGCGTAGTGGTGTATTTTGCATGCTTTTTTGTTCGAGGAGCCAGCGTCGGTGGATTTGGCGGTTTAGGAGGATTGTGTAGATTATTGTGAGGGTTTGCCAGGCGCGCCATGAGGAGATCGGGTCCAGGGGGTCCGGGGTTGGGGATGAGAGTTTGCTGGGAGACATTGTGATTGAGTTGAGGAGTAGGGTTTGGATTGGAGATATGTGTAGTTTTTGAGGGTTTCAATGAATATGAGTATGTTTCATGTACTCGAGAGAATGGTGTTGGCGAATATGTAAAAGTATAGAAGTATAGGCTTCACAACCCTAACTTGGGCTCTTCGGATTAGAATTGGAGATGTGATTGAACTGCGTTAGTTAAAATCCTTTGTGTCTTCAGGAAGATATAAATGAGAATATGTCGAAGTGTAGAAGGGCATAAACATAAATATAGAAATGTAGAATATAGAAATGTAGAAATGTAAAAAATGTAGAAAATTCTCCGGCCGAAGACCCAGATATTCAAAAGAAGATATCCACAGACTAAACTAAGCCTCGGCCTTCATAGTAGTAATTGGCTGGATCATGACTCTTTTGCCTTCTCGTCCAAACAGATTCGCCTAGACTCTTTCAGCTCATAGCTTCATTCCCCATACTCCCATGGCTGTACCCGGGAATTCGCCACACGGATTTTCCATTCTTTCCGACCTGCCAAATCGGTGAAATATTGTTGTAGATCGATTAAGATGTCTCTTGAGGCTTAAAAAGAGTTGAGCCTAGAGGCCTTTAAAATGCTTGTCAGATCAAACTTTTGCATTGCAAAGAAAAGATCACATTGAAAAGTGACGGGTACATTGGTCTAGAACATCAAGTGGATATTTTTTGTTATAAAACTTCTCTCCAACTTCATTTTCACCCTCTTCGGCCGGAAGCTCAGCATCACCTCGCTTGCTCTTGTATTTAGTACTCAAATCTCAAATCTCAAATGTCCAATCTTAGTTCTATCCTTAGTCCCTTGTGTAGAAATAGGAAGCCAGCTCCCTCTTCTCTTCCAAATGGACCGTCTCAACGTATTCCCAGGACGAGATGGAAACCCCCTTGAAATGGAACGTATACAAATATTCGACTCCAGTACCCGAATCAACACTCTTCGCGGATATCACATATTCCCCAGGAATAGGCCCTCCCTCCTTCCTTTCCGGGCATAGAGGCGTCAACTCCCAAATCTGGATCAGTTGATCAGCTGATAACCTATCTGCCAAGCCCGATGACCATATCTCGATTCGGGAAGTGGCAAATTCAAATTTCACTTCTGCCAGGCGCATGATGAACCGCACATTGTCTTGCAAACGCTGTTCCCGCCCGGTCGAGCCCGCATCCGTCTCCACACAGACATATTCCCTATCATATGCCGTGCCAGCCGGGTACCGCGGGTAAAATGCCAGATCCCCAGATGCTCCACATCCAGTAATACCTGCTTTCTGCGAAGACTTCCAAGTCCCATGCAGAGCCCGAAATATGGCCGACGCCGCGGCCTTCTGTGCCATATCTTGACCAGGAACAAGGGCATCGCGTAAAGCACCCATTGTCTTTTCCGCCTCACTCTCTGTACCCGGCGTTTGGGTATCGCCAAAAGTATACCTCGCAGGAACAGCGGGCCCAGACCGACCATCGCCTGATTCCAGTGACGAGCGGCTAATATCTAGATCCTTGGCGAACGACTCCATCAATCCGACATAGTCGCCCATGGGGAACTGACCGCGGGCTAGATCCGGGTGTGCCAATCTGAGACTGCGAAGACTTTGCTTCTGGTCGTCTGTTTCACAGAGCACACCGTTGTTCATCTCACTCCATATTTTCCCAAGGAACCTCGCCTGCATCTCCATCACGCCCCAGTACGGGCCACGGTAGAATCCGACGAATCCGACATCGGGGATTTCCGAACGGATGGTGCCTCCCTTGTCGAGAATCAACGGTGAGAAGGGATCCGTTTTAGAGTATTCAAGGGTCGTCAGCACTTCATCTGGTAGCAATGACAATGACTTGTACGGCGTGAATCCGGTTGCCATGACTATCGTCGTGACATTTTCTATCGTTTTGGTGACCCCATCCGGCCCTTCGTACTGAACTGAAGCTTGCTTAGTATCTGGATCAGAAGTCACAGAAGTCACCCGGCCCATCGATGTCTGAATCGCTCCACATCGGACGAACTCGGCGTAATCATTCCCTATGGCGACCCATGGTGGCTGCGTTCTGGATTCTTCGGCGGCGTGTGGTAAATCCATATGCGCGTATTTCTCATAGTCACTCCCGAGCAATGAGTGGAAGTAACCGTTTGTTTTGACTGCCTTTTCCTCCGGGATCGGCCCCAAGGCGTAGTCTATTGGACCCGGGGGTCGGCGGCCTAGGTCGTACATGGCCAAGTCCAAGGGTAAAAAGGATGGACTCCCATCGGAGGATTCATGTGGGAGATAAGTTGGTAAAGCCCAGAAGGGTCTGGAATGTATATGGTGCACTTTTATCTCCTGGGTATATGGGATTATGTGTGTGGAATGTGTAGATGAAGATTGGCGGAGAGCCACAGCAGACGCGGCTTCGACGCCTGACATGCTGCCGCCGATGATAACGACCTGGCCATTCACATCTTTGGTTTCATTAAAAAGTGACTGCTCTCGCTCATAATGGAGGGAAGAACTGTGGATGATTTGGCCTTGGCTTTGGAATTGCTTTAGACCTGGTATATCTGGAACATACTGCTGGGCAAAGTATCCAGAGGCGATGACAATCAGGTCAAAATCTTCTGAAGATACTCCATCGTCCGGTAATCCATATTCCGACTGAGCTTTGTTCATGCTATATGTGCCTGTGAGTCAATGTCCATCTGGAGTACAGCGACACGCGAGGATAATGACTTCCAACATACCTCTCCTGAACCCATTGAACGTTCCACTTCGGATCACCTCCATCCTCAACCCTCCGTATAGTCTTTACTACTCTACACCCTAGCCGAAGCACATGGGTTGGAATATACCGCTCCGCATAACAGGCCAGGTAGTTTCCAACCTGTCTCGCCTGAGGAAAAACCGGAACATCCCCGTCAGGTATCACAGACTCCCAGGCAAGATCCGAAAAAGCAACCGTGAAGCGGCTGAGGTTCGTCCGCATTCGAGGGTCTAGTGTAACCGGGGGTGTATTGACCTGATTGGGGGAATGATGGTGACTTGACCACAGACCTCCGACTTTGTCTTGACTGTCGAAGATGATTGGAGAGAATGTCCCGTGCGGGAAATTATGAAGCAGGGTTTTGGCAGTGACTAGGCCTGAGGGACCGGCGCCTGTGGGATGTGATGTTAACGTTAGGTTGGATATACCACTTGGGTACATTGAGTTGTGCCTGCGGGGTCTCTAGACTTGCCGATTATTGCTACTTTCTTGGGTGACATCTTGGGTGACATCTTGGGGCTGGAGGTGAGGATTTCAATATACAGAGAGCGCTGTACTTCTCTATGTGTCTCATAAATACCTTTCAATATAATCGATATACATCCTAACGCTGGGAGTAATACAAGGCAGACTCTAGTTGTCGCTAAACTTACCCCGCTTATATCCACTTGAGAAACAGCTCGGGTCTCCTTCTATTTGTGTACAAGATATTTAAATATAAATATTCAATTTGAATAAGATGTAGTACATTGTATAACAGCTATAATTAATTCCAAGTCCTGCGAAAAATAATAAATTAAGTACATCATGAACCAACTGGCGTAAACCTCATCCATGTCGCTATATCCACATCGGGCATAACATCTATAATCCAAACACACTGTTTAGACACGTATACATCGATGTACTTTGTACCTTGTACATCTCTCCCATTCTTAAAAGGAAGGCGGAGCATATTACTCTCGGCATGCATACCAGTAAATCATGACGTTAGCGCCAAGACCACAGCAACCAGGGGTTCATGAATTTCCCCATGGGGCAACCCATGAACGGGTCATTTTTCTGGCCCCCAGAAAAAGACCAAGGCCACTTTAGTGCCAGGATTGTATTTCCCTGTATTTGACGGACGCTCTGGAGTGCGAGTGGCGGCAGAGGGAGGAAGAGAGAGAAAAGTTCGAGAAAAGGCGTAGCGGAACTCTGTCGTATTCGCATCGACGTTTACATCCCTATGCTTGTGCTCATTTCCATAGGGACTTGTGTGCAAATGGTACTTTCGGGCTCAGGAGACTCCCTGTAACCATTCAGTGACTTGGATTTGGGGTGAGTGTAGATTGGGCTTGTAGGCTTCGTTGCATTCTTGCTCGGTGACTAAGGTATCGACGTTTCTCTGTGTCAGGGGACTCTTGTACTGGTTCTTTTTGCGGAGAAGTTCCTTTTCCGTGAAGGCGGATGGTGATAGTTTTGATAGTGTGTTTCGGAGTCGTTTGATGCCACTGGGGACGGATGATGGTACTTCAGGAGGACCAAATGGGTTGTCGGATCTCCATGGGTGTTCTGGAGTCACGGATTGGACGTGCTTTTTCTGTGGAGACAGTGTTCTCGACATTTTGTGGAGATCGAGGGAGTTTCCAGCATCTGAGATGATTTGAGTTGGGAGGATTAGGATGTGTAGAGAGGGGATTGATTTTGATGAAGTAGGTAGAATATATAGTTAGGTAATTAATTTACTTTGGGAATATCATCGAACTAACTCCGCGGGACCCGCGAGGTCGTACCTTGTTGTATCATTGGATCCCCGGCTATATCCTCATTTAACACGCAGTAGTCAAGTCGCTATACTTCCCCCACAAGTTTTTCTGGGTCACGATCGGCAGATGCATATGTGAACTAAGACTGATCTACTATTGGGGCTCACCGGTAGGAATTTGATCTCCTACACAAATAATAAATAACGGTGATATAGTGTACGTCATTCGGGAGGGAGATGCCGATCAAGGATGGTCTTGGCATAAATTGTTCCAGAGAAATCTTTTGAAAGATGGATTCTTCTTGACGAATAAGAAACGAGGAAATCTAATAAACCAATCATCCTTAGCCAGGTTATAAGCAGTGGAAAGTATGTTGTATGCAAAAGTACTATGAAAACCAAAATTGAGCAGGTGACAGCAGGTGACAGAGTTTATCACATCCATACATCTATCTATACTGGTAGACCGTAGATAGTTCAATTTCCATACTTAATAAGTGAACCGGAAACTGGGGTGATCATCCCCAGCATTCTCAAGCTCCTCTCTGGGCCAATGGTACCGATGATCCCTCTTACCCTGCTCACGCAGCCGATTTTCACGATATACATAACCAAAGAACACAATACATGCCACACCACAGATCCATACCATCCCTAGACTGATACCAAACCCAGTTTTGTATGTTGGAGCCTCCGAGTCAAAGAAAACATTGCTAGCCACCAGACCGCCACAGTTACCGAAGCCGATCTGCATGGCTGAGGCGATAGATTGCTTGTAGTGACCAGCCATGTTGTTACTTACCCAGCCTATCAACATCGGCTGCGTCATATATCCTCCGCCCGTGATCGCATATAGGGCGAAGTATCGGGCAGCGACTGGCACTGACTCCTGACATATGAGAATAATGTACCCAATTGTGGCGATGACACATCCGATCAATGTGAAGGTGAACCGATGGCGAAGTCGGTCGCTAACGAAGGCTGTAGCTAGTGCGATTACTGTTGCAACGACGTAGATCGGGATACTCATCACTTGAGCTCGGACAGATGTCCAGCCAAGCTGGCGGAGGATGGTTGGGGTGAAGAATGATGTTGCGTAGCCCGTATTGACAATTCCAAAGTACATAATAGCACTAAAAGTGATTTTCTGTTGTTAGTGGACAGCCTTCATGGAAGACAGATAGATACTTAAGCTTACCCAAGATAGATCTTGATATCTGAGAATGTGCGCTTGATTGCCGGCTTGTCAAAGCGATTCATTTGCGCTTCACCGCGGTCTCCCGATAGACGTCGAAGCAGCAAAGCACGTTCCTCATCATTTAGGAAAGTGGACGTTTCGGGCCAATCGACGATGATGAATTTGGCAGCAATTCCAGTGAACACTGTAACTAGACCTTCGATAATGAATATCCAGCGCCAGCCGCTGTATCCTCCGACGCCATCCATCTGGGCTATTCCATAGGCAAGAAGCTAGGAAATCATGGTTTAGTATAGAACCAAATCATCGCGCAGGTAATGCATACTCCACTAATTGCACCTGCCATAATACTAGCACTGAAGAAAATATTGAGTCGCCATTGTAACTCGTGGCGCTTATAGTACATAGCAATCAAGTAGATACAGCCTGCATTAGATCATTAGCAGCTGTACCATCAATGGACCAAAGGCAATTTAACCTGGCATAAATCCAGCCTCAAACAAACCGAGTAAGAATCGACACGCAACGAGGCCACCGAAGCCCTTCACGACACCTTGGCATGTTGTAACAACACCTAATACGATGGAGGTTAGTCCTAGTCCCTTCATCTATGTCGGTTCAAACATACCCCAACAAAACATAATCCCGCTCAACCACCAAGACGGCGTTACCTTTTTCAAGAAGATATTGCTAGGAACCTCAAAAAGGATATAGGGAATGAAGAAGATAAACAGGGCGATATTATAGTCATGTCCCTTCATCCCCAAATCCTTTTCAAGACCTTGAATTCGCGCATTACCGATATTGATACGATCAAGGAAGGCGAGTAGGAACAAAAACGTGAGAATGGGAACGACCTGGAGGTCAAGTTTCCATAAGAGTCGTTTCTCTGCCGCTGTATCTATGTCTGGTAGGGAAACCGCGGACTTGAGATCCTCAACCGTCTCGTCGAATATTTTTTCCTGGTCCATTTCAGATCGTCCTTAAACTAACACAAATAGCCACTAAGAATTAGTATATGGTGGAATATAAACTCATTTTAAATAGATTTGGCTATAGCCCCGTCTGGGGAAATCCGGGGTCCCCGCACGAGACATTGTGTTGATTCATTCCGCATTCTTTGATCGCAGTCGGCATTGGTTCCGCCCCCAGGAATGCCAGGAATACACGATACACGATTTAGTGCCTGGCTTGGTGCCCGTCCTGGTATCTAGGCTTGGCTTGGTCTATATCGAGTATTTGATCGCAGGTTTGTTGAGGACCAGGCCCTCGCGAACTTATTCACTGAGTTAGAGGGATCTAGATCGAGGTCTTGGTATTGTATATACCCAACTCCATAGTCTAAGAGCGGGGTATTCCTTCGTAATTTAGGACTTGACGTGGCGTTGAGATGTTTAAGTTTGTGGCCAGTGAAACCGATCCTATTTAAGATGACGGAACGGGATCCCGGAATGAGGCCGCATATTGCCGCGCAGGAGCCTTTTCTGTTTACAGCCAGCTCGACAGTTGGAATAGCCGATATAAATATAGCCGAATATTGAATTCAAATACTAAGCTGAAGGTGACTAGAACTTGACCTTCTCATGCTGATATTCTTACGATCAAACACTCCTGCGAATAGTCGGCTCCAACGGGAACACCTGCTGATCCTCTACAACATCTTTGTAGACTATATCCCATCGTTCTTGGAGTTGCTGGGGTGTTTCCCATGCATTTTCAGGGTCTCGCAGCCAGAGTCTCAACAAATGACGCCTAATACAGCCATACCGTCAGCATCTCCATCAAAAAACAGCACATGTGAAAGAACAAGGACGTACTCTTTACCGGGCTCATCCCTAAACACATTCCGCGCGTGGAAAATGCTAAGATTATTCACATATTGGACGTCGCCTTTTTGGAAATCCAGAGCGGCACTGTGTTCTTCTGCCAAGAAGTGCAAAGCGTCGAGTGCCTCGGCTTGGGCTTCCGTGATAGGAGGGATATCCTTCGACCGGGGCTGGGCCAAAAATCCAGTGAAGTATCTTCTTGCATACTGAATTACAACCCTCTCAGGAGAAGTGGCAGTGGCTGGTTGGTGGTATAGAAGTGGGCGGAGGGTGTAAGGGTTGGCCGGGTTATTGAAGCTGAACAGTGTTAATTTGTAAACACGCTTCCTTGGTACTTGGTGATTCTTACCCGTCGACTGGCCAATCCTGGGACAGTGTGTGGATAAGATCGGGTCTCTCCTTGGCCAGGATGTTATACACATGCCAGCTGCTAGAAAGATAGCTTTCTCCTCCCTCTGCGGCTCGGTTGAGACAAAGGAGTGAGACGATATCGCCAGCGTCAGTGTGGAAAACCTGCTTGTCAGGCGTGTTTGAAGGGGCCCCGATGAGTTCCCTCTGGGTGGTGCTAGTGAGGTCTTTGATATGGGATATCACGGGTGAGGTGCCGTTGGCCAGTCGAGCGTATTGCTGACGTCCTCGAATATTACCAATGTGAGAAGATACACCAGTATAGATGATGATGTTCTCCTCTCGAGAGTAATCATCAATGCGCAAACCCCGGAGAACGACGAATCCTCGACCGGTGTGGATCTCCTTCGAAAGGTCTCGAAGAACAGGCCGAAGGGTGGGTAGAGGGAAAGTCGACTGATTGATATGCCCTAAAGATAAATCAAGAGCTGCTAAATTAGTAATGGTATCTTATTACCAAGGTCATACTTACCTACCTTTGAAGCTCTTCAAAGCAGCGTCGATTTCATCCAGCTGATTATCGCTCAACTGATAAACCCAGTCATCCCGCTTCTCAACATCTTTTCCTTCCCAGACCAGCGGCGATACCAATTTCTGCGGGAAACCCACCGGCAAAGTGGTCTGGAGTGTCTCAGTCTCCTTCCGACGACGAGTACGTTCCTTGTACTTTTCATATTCAGGGTGGTACTGAATATCGGGTTGAGCGGGTACAGTGATAGTCTGAACAGCAGACATATTGGTTATGCAAAATGCAAGGGGAGGAACGGCGGAATGTCAGACGTGAAAGACCATTTAAATAGCGCAGATTGTTCAGCTTTGCGTGGTCAAACCTGGTGATCGCGCCATGAGGTGCTGTTACTCAGAATGTGCTGGCTGTCACGACATTAACCCCGCAAAGCGCGAAATCAACATTCACCACTTAAACAGCACTGGAGAGCCTTTACAGTAGCATATAGTAGTCTAACTACTAAATTCAATCGTATCATCTTATATCAGCGCAATTGTCCGGGAGTGGCGTGTCAGGCCGTGGGATTTCCGGTGTACATAGGTTCTTGTTACATGTTTTATTTGGAAATTCATGTTCATTTTCAGCTTCACGAAAATCAGATTCAGGAGACCTCACAGACGCAGAGTAGAAACCAGCTTGCGCATACTCTTCTTCACGTGCGCCAGAACCAAACTGCCCAACTCCTTATGCAAAACCGGTTTCTCATCTTCATCAAGCTCTTTGTACGTCTCCTCAAGCGCACCTCTATTGCTAGCGACCTCATATAAAGAACACGATCCTGTTCGTTCTCTCCAATGGACACAAGAAAACTGCCAAGTTTCAGAAGTATTGAGTTCAAGATCAAACGGCACATTCGCCCGTTTCTATCAATAAAGGGATATATATTGACGAAAATGTGGGTGTACTTTGAAGCAAAAGCAACAGGGTCAAGCAAATCCTCTTTTAGCAATAGCTTTTTCAGTTCTCCGTTTCTCCAATGTCCTCTGGTACGTCTTCTCCTCAAAAGATTGCTAGGCAAAGTTTGAGTGTACCTTGGGGACTGCTACGGGCACGCTCGATCATATCTGAGCCATAAACCATAGTTGCAAGGCACTTGAGGATATGGTCCTCAAATTCGGTATTGTGGGTAGGAGTCAATTTCTTCTGTAGAATTGCTGAAAGGTTGTCACTGAGGGTAATGATTTCCGGAAAGATGGTTCCAGGGTCGAACTCGTTCGAACCAATCTTGTAATCGTATGCTTCGTCCATTGAAACAGTAAATTGGGCTTGGATTTCACGTACTCTGCGAGGAGAGACAGTGCCGTTGCCCACGCGGCAAGTTGATTACATGTACTAATACAATAACTTCACAATGTTGATGTTGTTGATATGAGGAGCAGGTGAGGGAGACGTGCTTTTTATCTCGATTCCTTGGGAATCATCGGTCAGGCCTTTGCGTTTGTACTTGGACTGCTTGGTTGGAGAAGCCAATTTGACTTTCAGTAAAACACGGAGAGAAAGAGACTTGAGTGTCGAAAAAGAAGAAAGGAGGAAATATGGTTAATAAAATCAATGCCTTATAAAATGGACATAGGGACTTCTAAAGTAAATTGAATCTGAATTGAATCTGAAGTGAATCTGAAGTGAATCTGAAGTGAATCTGAAGTGAATCTGAAGTGAATCTGAAGTGAATCTAAAGTGAATCTAAAGTGAATCTGAATTGAATTGGCAGATCTCTTGGCCGCTGAGCTTCCAGTGGGTGCCAGCGCTCTGAGCTGCGAGGGGACACCCAAATGCGTTGGGAACTTCCTGCGGATCATAAGAGGGAAGTACCAGAACTAGACAGTGGACGTAATAGGTAGTTAGCCTCCAGTGCATATAAATCGATTACAATGAGAATTCAATTAAGAATCGATTGGCATTTCTTTCATTGCCGTTTACGTTGTGTCCCAAGATTCGCCATTGAAGGGTTTTGTTTGTGGCAATTTAGAATTTGGAACAAAATATGGTAGTTGTCCGTCCACCTTACAGGAACATAGCGGAATCTACCCACCCTGGACAAGGGGAGTTATATGGTTGCCAAGGAGACTAAACCAAATTCTGTTCGAATCCAATCTTAAAGTTGGTAGTTCACATTCAGGAAGACTTTTCAAGTTTGTCCAACCTTGGAACATCCAAGGTTGTCCCTTAGGTACATATGTATTTCCGTTATGCTTCCACCATGTGAGTGATGTGATACACTCCTCCCCCGATAATCTCATGCACAACGTCTTGTACCTTATCGCAATCTTTCGGTACAAATCACTCCTTATAAGCCCATTCCTTACTTAGAACAAGTCGTCCAGTCGTTCCAACTAGTTAGTGAGCGAAGTGTAACTACCGAGTCCTTTGCCGTCCATACGGCGCTTAGATTACCGTGTGGAGTCGGCACTGTGGCATTCACATAGTATAGTCTAGATCCTACATAGGCAGGCTCGACAATGCAAGTGCGATAGCCAAAGCTGGTCGGCTGATGCCGAGGCGGTCCATATTATACGGTTTAGAAGTGGTTTCTCACTCATGATATCCCTTTCTTCTATGTGGCGCAATGTTTACATTTTTAGCGCCTTGGTTCCTACGTCATCCCCGGTCCTATACCGAATCACATGGGGGTTCATCCCCGTCCCGGGCGCTGTGGAAGGGAAGGTCCGATTCCTTGAGTGTTCCGAGTGGGATTGGCCGGCAACCCTTTGTAATTTGACAGAATATACAGTCCAACCTCGGAAGACCGATTTGTTTAGATAATCCCATAGTTAACCGTGGAACTTGGAATAGCGCCAAGACTACCTAATTAGGCTAGTATCCATCCCTACCTTTTTAGGCTGACGTTCCACGTGACCACCCTCGTTAGGTTCTGCCGGTTTAAAACAGAGGTCTCCCGAGGTCCTAAAATAACATTATATACTAATTTACAAAAAATGCCAAGACCCTTCACTGTTTTTAAAGCTTTGTAATTTGGATAAGTTTGTTCTCCGATCTATGAGGTGTAGCTGTAGATAATTCCGTTCCAAAATGAGGTACTGAGTACACCTGGGCAGTTCACTCGGCTTGGAATTGCCAAGACATGGGGGACGGACGTCCTGGCCAATGAGCTCCCGAGAAGGCCAGTGCGGAAAACCCACGGGGAGAAATCTCCGCAAAGCGGGGCTCCACGCTCTCCGGGGTTTCTGGTTTCTCCAGACTGGCAATTTTCAACTTTGGAATGAGCCCATTTGGTTCTGGTGAAATGTCAAATTTGTAGTCCCAGTTGGGTTTTTGGTTTTTGTCTCTAATCATGCGTGTCATTTGACAGCAAGGCATGGAAGGAGGAAGCTTTAGTTGTCCTTTCCGGCTTCGTGTTGGCGCGGAAATTTAGATCGGACATGTCTCTGGGCAATTTAAGCCATTCTTGACCTGAATCCACTTCTGTCCGATCCTCCCCGGCTCGTACTGTGTAGACATACGGCTAAACTTCGGTTTGTCTCGTAACTCGGTCGACTCGACTTTCCTAAAAGTTTTAAGAAAGTATGTTTCTCAGGAGCGACAAGACTTAATTTATACCAAATAAGGTTTCCCTAATGTAAGCTGCTCACTCTCACTTGTTATCTCCGAGTGGATGAGGAAAGAGAAGTGGCCTGACTGCAATGAAATACGTTTCAGCGTGGAAAAGCTGGGGAGGAGCATACGAATAATCTCAACTCCGATATCATTGCTAGCTAGTTGTGACATTTATTCTACGTTCACTTCATAGCTGGTATCACTTTGTTCTTGGTCGGCAATTTTGAAATCCAGAGTGAGAGTGTAATTATACCAGTCTCCGTCAAATGGGTCCTAAACCCGTTGGGGGAGGGGTTATACCTGGGCCCATGTGGGATCTCGTCCTTGGCAAAGGCCAAGGGGGTGCGGCGTGCGCCAAAAGGAGAAAAAGCTCTTCACCGGCATAAACCCGATGTGGCTGACATAGAGATAAAACTCTATATAATATGCTCGTCGTTTCCCCGTGTTAATGGAATTTCTCCTTTCAACTTCATATGTTATCTTGCCCAAACTATATCTAGGTTCATTGGGCATATAATAGACAACCCATTCCCTGTGAGGTTTCCAAAATGGCTCTTCGTGCAACTGGAGATGTCAACTCCATTGAGGCACCAATTACCTGGAAGGCCTATGCGCTTTGCGCTTTTGCCTCGCTCGGAGGTATCTACTTTGGATATGACTCTGGATATATCAATGGTGTCAACGGGATCGAAATGTGGGTTGACATCATTGAACCCGGTCGTACCACGCTCACTGCGTCTCATTCCTCCCTCATCGTTTCTATTCTCTCCGCTGGTACCTTTTTCGGCGCTGTCCTGGCAGGCGATGTAGCCGAGTGGTTTGGTCGCAAATGGACCGTCATCTGCGGCTGTGTGATTTACGCTGTTGGCATTGTCATTCAAATGCTCACTGGCATTGGAGGTAACGCTCTTGGTATCATTGCTGCTGGTCGTCTAATTGCTGGTATTGGTGTCGGTTTCGAATCGGCCATCGTCATTCTATATATAAGTGAAATTGTAAGAGTCGTCGCTACCTTCGGCCTTCGGATGGGTGACATTTTGAACCACATGCTAACATTCTGTCTTTCGTTTACAGTGCCCCAAGAGTGTTCGAGGTGCCATTGTTGCCTGCTACCAGTTTTGTGTCACCATCGGCCTCATGCTGGCGTCTTGCTTGGTCTACGGGACTGAAAACCGCCCAGACACCGGTTCCTTCCGCATCCCTATTGCAATCCAGTTTGTCTGGGCAATCGTTCTGGGTGTTGGACTTCTATTCCTCCCTGACTCGCCTCGCTATTTTGTCAAGAAGGGCCGCATCGAGGAAGCCAGGAAGGCCCTCTGCATTGTCCGCGATCAGCCTCCCGATTCCGAATACATTGAGGCCGAACTCTCTGAGATCATCGCCAACGAAGAATATGAGCGCAGCGTTATCCCCGATGCCGGCTGGTTCGGAAGCTGGAAAAATTGTTTCACTGGTAGCCTTTGGGTCCAGAAGTCTAACTTGCGTCGTACCATCCTGGGTACCTCCCTCCAGATGATGCAACAATGGACTGGTGTCAATTTCATCTTCTACTTCTCCACTACTTTCCTCCAGGCCACTGGTGCGATCAGCAATACATTCTTGACGTCGATGATCTTCACCATTGTCAACGTTTTCTCAACTCCTATCTCCTTCTACACTGTCGAGAAGTTAGGTCGACGCCCTCTTCTGATCTTCGGCGCGTTGGGTATGCTCATATGTCAATTCCTCGTCGCTATCATCGGCGTTACTATTGGCTTTAACAAGACCCACCTCAGTGACAGTGGTAGTACTATTGCCAATAATATTTCGGCAGTCAACGCCCAAGTCGCACTTATTGCCATCTACATCTTCTTCTTTGCCTCTACCTGGGGCCCCGGAGCCTGGATTCTTATTGGTGAAATCTTCCCCATTCCTATCCGCTCCCGTGGTGTTGCTCTCTCCACTGCCTCCAACTGGTTGTGGAATACCATCATTGCTGTCATCACTCCTTACATGGTAGGAGACAACCCTGGTGAGGCCAACATGAGGTCCTCTGTCTTCTTCGTCTGGGGAAGCCTTTGCGCTGCTTGTTTCGTGTATGCGTACTTCCTTGTCCCAGAGACCAAGGGTCTGTCTCTTGAGCAAGTTGATAAAATGATGGAAGAAAGTACCCCTCGGACCTCTGCCAAGTGGCGCCCACACTCTACATTTGCCCAGGAGAAAGAGATGGTAAAACCTGAACATCATGAGGCTGAAAATATTGCCTAAATGGTTAAAGGGCTAATTTTCTATGTTGGAGCCAAGGTGCAATACCGTCACACATGTCCGCTTAGACTCTCCACTATACAAGATTGAATAGATACGTCAACATATCAGATTTAAGATGTTGCCTTTAATAGACGTCCAGAATCTAAACAACGGTTATCAATTACATAGCCCTAGTGTCTTAAGACAGATTTCCCGTCAGTTTCAAATCCCTGGAACTTGTACCGACATAAACAGGCTGAGAAAGAATATCCCAAGTACTAAGTTAGTTGTATACATGGTAGAAATGCAAGGTGTTGAAACCCGGAATATCTACAGACCACCATAATGGCTGGCGTACTCTATACAAAAGTAAAATAACGGAATTGTCAATGTAGTTTGATTCATACATATCTTCTATCCATACCATATATACCTCCATACAGTGAGGTCGTCTTCTTATATTTCCTAGCAATTGGTAACTATGGCCGTGGGTGGTCCCATGACCAGCGGACGAATCTCAACCCTTAGGAACCCCAATAAATGCTAGTCCTATGTGCAACATTGATCAATTAAAATCAATGTGCCATCCTCGGGATTAAGCATTTGTCCCCGCCTCCTGCGTCATTTCATTTGCGGCTATGAAGCTGATGGTGGAGAATACGCTAAAGAATTGTAAGAAGTGGAGAGGATTGTCCACAGATCGGCACTGATCGCCCGATAGATTGAGCTTGCACTCTCTATACGTGTCTAGGAATACAACATCCGCGTATCCCGTAAAATTCCAACGTTAACGATCTAATTTATCCATCGAGCTTCCGTCTCCAAAATGTCGATCTAAATGTCACCCACCCATGCTTGTCCTTCTCATACGAACACAAACCGATATACCAGTGACGTCCTGACCTAAACCTAGCTGCCTTTAGGTCTGACAAGCTCCTGCAATGAAAATTTCCGAAGATTATTTAGCTGTTTGATCAGGATTATCATGCCAAGAAGATCATGAGAGTTAATCATATCCTTAGAATAAGCTTGTGTGCTGTACGGGGTATATCCTAGACATTTCCTAATGGGGTGTGGCACATCCAGGGGTAGACCTGAGACATAGATAATAAAATAGATCCATCCTTATGAAACCTGAGTGACGGCTACTCTGTACTCGCCTCCATACTCCAATGGTGGGTACTGCGTGTACTCAAACCTATTTAATTAGCAATGGCTTTATAGTAGTTTCTATAGCGTTCAAAGTGTCGACAATGTACTACTCAATTATAGATTCTGTCTTGTTGATATGGAAGAAGTCCCCCACAAGTCACTTGATGTTTCGAATTGAAATTTAATAGACTGAAGTGGATCCTCCCTACTCCTCCCCCTGAGAGAAACATTGGACTCATCCTCTATACTCCGTACATGGATGGATATTCACGAGCTCTAGGCCCTCCCAACCTCCTTTCCATCAAAATGGCTTTGTATATTAATTTAACTTACGGAGTAGTTATATGTTTCGGAGTATCAAAGTTGTGGGTCTTACGAGTAGGTATATATATATCTACGGAGTACACCAACTACTTTGCCCTTCTTCAATCTCTCTATACCCACCCTGTTCAAACAACTATCCCTCAAAATGCATTTCACCAACTTTATCAGCTTGCTTGCTGCACCAGCTATTGTCGCAGCTACCCTCGCCCCGGCTTCGTCAAACACCAAGGGTTACAAACCTAGTAACCTGAACTGCAGTGGTGCGTGATGACAACGAACAAAGATGGAGTGCTCTTGTGCTGACTGCCATAAAATAGCCACAAAGGTCTCTAAAGCCATCCAAGCGGCCGAGTGTTCCCACAACACTCGCACTTCCAAGACCCAAACATTCGCCGTCTTCGAGACCGACCACCAATACGACTCCGTTAAAGGCGCTCCATACGGTACATGCAGTGCGTATACCTGCACTGCCCCGACCAGTGGTGAGTTGGAGGAGAACCCAGACTACTGGATCTTCTATTGGGGCAGTGGTGGTAAGAGTACCGGATACGGCACGACCTGTATCAAGTCTCCCGACACCGGAGAGTGTGGTTGCGAGAACTCGGATGGTACTTTCATTGCTGGCAGTGATAGCTGTACTTAGATATAGAACCTGGCTCCGATATTCAATGCTGGGTTCAAATGGAGATAAAACCGTTTCAGAAATGGAGACTTAGATACAAACAATCTATGATGCACGACCTACTGAGGGGTTGATGCCTAAGGCACAAATTCAGGCCTGAGGCCATCACAACAACACATGTTGACAGAAATCAGTTGTACGGCGAGCGGACTGGTAAATCCACAATGGTAAAAATTCTCTAACTAAATACAACAATGATCTGAATTCAATGATCTGGTCAGACACAATTAAAAAGCAAAATGCATAGTGAAAAAGCCAAATGTGTACAGGGTAAAAAGACAGCTTAGCCAAGTCTTACTAAGCGCACAGAGAAGTAGTCAACCAATTGAAAACCATGCGATTGTTAGAGCCAATCACGTGATTTGGGACCCACATGCATCCATGTGACCCACTGTAGATAGATTAGCTTCTCTCTCTCCTTCTCTCCTCTATCATCATCATCATCATCAATAGCACTCACTACAATACACACCTGGATATTGTACCTGCATGATCACATCTACCTGCCTGTAGATCCTAACAATGTACGAGTTGAAGGATGTTCCAGGGAAGGGAAAAGGTCTTGTTGCAACCATAAACGTTCCACAGGGCACGCGGATTCTCTGCGAAGAAGCTATCATCCAAATCCCTCATAACCACGACCAACTGGGCTGTAAAACGCTACAGAGATACATCCGCCAGCAAGTCAATGCGCTCACTGAACAACAGCGACTGGAATTCCTCTCTTTACACAATATCTACCCCTACAAGAATCCCACCGAACAATATATCGGGATCATCCGCACAAACGCCCTCCCGATTGAGGACGGCGAGACCGGAGGAGGGATTTTCCTCGAAGCAAGCCGCATCAACCATGCCTGCGATAACAACGCCCAGAAGAGTTGGAACGACAATATCAAGCGGCATACCGTCCACGCGCTACGAGATATCAACGAAGGTGAAGAAATCACAATATATTACCTAGCGGTCCACAACAGCCGGCAAGCCCGACAGGAGGCGCTACGAGCAAAATTCAAGTTTTCATGCTCCTGTCGTATTTGCTCGTTCCCACCCAACCAGATACAAAGGAATGATAAGATACTGGAAGAGACTGATCATCTGGATCGTCTCGTCGGTCAGCGTGGCCTCGAGGGGATCTTGTCATCCCCCCTCCGAACCCTGCGCTACCTTGACCGAGAGATTCAGCTATATAATATGACGGGCCCAGATGACCCAGGCTTGTCCAGGGTGTACTTGGATGCTGCGCAAGTTGCTATTGTGCATGGTGATCTGGCAAGAGGACGCATCTTTGCAGAAAGAGCGGTACGAAGTTGGCGGATTTCCGACGGTAGTGATAGCAAAAACGTGATTGAGTATGGGGCACTGTCACAAAATCCCTCACAGCTACCGCTATACGGAATGTCAATGCAATGGAAGACGGCAGTGGACGATGGTCCAAACGCGCTTGGATCCACAGAGTTCGAAGACTGGCTGTGGAAGAGGGAGAATTCACCACGTGCGGGGACGTAGGTAGGTCTTCACAGCCGCGCGATCTTCCCTGCCTTTAGCGGCCTTCCAGACCGGCGTTTTGCTGACCAGGTCACTAGGTCACCAGTTGGCGGTAATTACTAGTAATAACTTATAAACTAGTAGTAACCTAGTAAACCCGCCTATTACTATTAGAATCTAATTATCTATAGAATATTTTACTAATAATACCTAGTTTTATAGAAACTATAACGATATAAAACGAATATATAAAGTATAAAACGAGTACTTAGTAAGTAAATCAGAGTGCTTAGATAATGATTAGTAAGTAGATTAGGGTCCACGGGTACTTAGGGATGATTAGGTAATACTTAGTAAGTAGATTAGGTTGATTATATAATGGCCCGTGATCAAGTCAGAATACTCAGGGACGTGCTTAGTTTTACTCGGTGATCGAAAAGCGGCAAGAGGTAAGCACTAAAACGGAAAGGGAAAGGTCTCGAGTGCCAGGCATTATCCGGTACATATGTTCTTAGAAGTACAAAATATGTAGATGGAAGAAGGACGACCGCCAATAAAGCTGCTCACTCTGCCTTCTTAGCCTTCTTTCTCCTGGGCACGCGGAAAAGCTTGTAGAACACAATGGCTCCGACGGTATTGACGATAATATAAACCCATAGGAGGCCAAAGTCCCTCCATCGGTTCTCAAAGTCAATGTTAAGACTCGACAGGTATTGGTTAGTGTGATCAAAGGTGCAGAAGTTGCACTGCTCACTGCCCTGGGCGTCAGGATTAAGAAGGTATCCGCCATTCGCTGTTCGGTAGTCCCTCATATACTCATCACAGGACATTCCAGATGGAGCCGAAAATGACAGGATTTCGTTATCCGCACAGTGCATGGGGGCAGCCCCAAGGGTCGCAGATAGTAAGGACGACACCAGGTATGTGAACGGATTGACGCGGTACATGAATATCCAGAAACGCGGGAGAGCGTCAGGCCCAGCGAGGATACCACAGAACGCGTACAGCATGATGAAGAGAATATTCGACACGGAAGATGCTAGCTGTGCACTATCCATTCCTGCGATCAACATGTGTGCAAAGGAGCTGGCAAAAAGGAAGGTTGCCCAGATGATAAGCACCGTCAATAGACTTTGAGTATGGACTGTGTCTGTATACTGGGCATTCCGATACAACCCGACGGGATAGAACCATACGAAATAGGAGAAGATGGCCATGACCTAGAGGAAAGCCTTAGTGGAGACAGAGGAAAGGATAGAGGATGGAATGCATACCGTATTCCAAACGAACTCAACAGCGATGTTGGATATAATGAAAGCCTGCCACGCATAAGTCTTCGATTGTCGTTCTCTAGACTCGTAGAGCGTTCTTTGTGTAACAAATGATGGAACGATTTGCATAACCAGCTGGACGACCACGAAGAGAAGCATAAAAACGCCAAACATCTGATTCTGGAGGCCCTGTTGAGTATTTTCCGTTTTGAAGAATGAGAATCCGATGAAGAAAGCCTGTCAGAGTAATGTTAGATATCACGGACATCTCAACAGACAGAAAGGACTTACACATCCCACGGTCAAGAGGGCTTTGGAATAGATATAGGACGGCGAGCGCCAGTACTGCTGAAATACACGTCGTCCGACATGAGTTATTTGCTCAGAGAATGGCGCAGCAAATTCAGCATAGCTCGACCTGTCATTCGGATCAGACACAGGCGATGGCCGACTAGCCAACTGCCTCAATGCAGCCAGTTCCCGGCGGACTTCCTGATATTCGGAGCTGTTTCTCCACACAGTCGGCCAGTCGATCCTTGTTTGTGCTCCAGGAGCGGCGCCAATGACCTGGAGCATATGTTCTGCCGGGTTGTTGCCTGGGGGACAAGGAGGACCGCCATTGCGAACAAAGTAGTCCATCAGGGTCTCGGATCCTTGCCCAACCCCGCCAAAGTAGACTGTCTTGCCACCCTTGGCTAGGAGGAGAAGTCTGTCGAAACGCTGGAATAACATGGCGGACGGTTGATGAATTGTACAAAGAATCGCTTGCCCGTTCTTGGTTAAAGTCTCCATGAGGTTGCAAATCGACCACGAGGTCTGACTATCCAACCCTGAAGTAGGTTCATCGAGGAAGAGTAACAACTTAGGGCGAGCCGCCAATTCAACGCCGATAGTGAGACGCTTTCGTTGTTCAACATTGAGACCCTCTCCAGGAACTCCCACGATAGCATCGGCATATTCTCGCATGCTCAACAGATCAATGACGGTCTCCACGTACGCAAGCTTTTCAGCACGGGTGTACTGGGGCGATTGTCGCAAAAGAGCACTAAATTCAAGTGCTTCTCGTACTGTTGATGTGTGTAGGTGAAGATCCTGCTGTTGGACGTAGCCTGTGTTGCGTTGAAAAGTCTCGTCCCTGGGTCGGCCGTGAACAAGCATGTTGCCCCCGACGACGCCGACAGTCGTGCGACTTGCTAGCACATCTAGCAAGGTAGTCTTCCCGGCACCGGAGACACCCTATGAAGGAAATCGTTAGCTAACACTGGAAGAGAGTGTGTTTGATAGGAAAGATACTTACCATGAGTGCAGTAAGAGTTCCCGGCCGGATCCAGCCATCAACATGGTCCAGAATGCGCCTTGATTCGCTTTTGATCATGACATCGTAGGTCACATCTTCCCAGTGGAATATCGACGATTGTTTTTCAACACTAGAAACCATGCAAGGCCTCTCATCGGACATATTTTCGCTCTTTCCCCCGGGGGATGCAACTTGTTCCTCGTCACTTTGAGATCGCTTTGCCCGGGCTTTCTGAGATTTGCCGCGACGGAAGACAAGCACTTCACCTTTTGAGCGGTGAGAAGAAACCAGTTCGGATGTGACCAAATGGCAGAGAGCAAGGAAAACTGTGATAGCGATAATGATCCCAAAGTTTCTCCAGCGATGGCTATTCTCGTAACCGTACAATGATCGAACAAAGGCCGTGCCTTGGATGACATCGGAGCCTGGAACCGCTCCAATAGTTGAACAAACACGTTCATTGCTCGAGATATTCTCGTAGCCAGGTCCAGAGGGCACGAAAGAGGTACAAAGGAACTCCCGCCCATGGAATTCATTGACCATCGCCGCTTCAAATCCGTATGATACCGGATTCAGCCACCGGATCCAGGATGCCCAACCGCGCATATAACTGACCGGTATAGCAAAACCGGTATATAGGACAAGCGCGATTAGGATGATGGATGAGGGGGCAAGAGCCTGCTCCAGTGACTTTGTCAGGGAAGCGAAGAAGCGGAAAAACATGGACATTCCCATCATCATAGAGAAGGCAATTAGAAAGAAGAAGAAGAATGCCCCGGGCTCACGTCGCAAATTTCCCATAAAGTAGAGCACAAGATTCATGAGTAGAGAGTTCAGTATCTTGTATGGCATGTCCATGATCATCGAGGATATAGCCTCTGCACTTGGGTGATATAGAGCATATCGGGCGTGTTTTTCGACAATTACTCGCTTCTCGTACAAGACAATAATCTCAAGTATACTAGAGAAGGCGCTGAGTAGGACCATCATGAAGATCAGAGCGCCCCTAGAAAAGAATGAAGATGTATCGTTTGCGAGATTGTAGAAGATGCTTGAAATAATCAAGGCCTCAAAGAAGTTTCCAATCAACATCGCGAGAGTCACGCTGGGGTCATTCTTAAGCCGTTGAAAGTCCCTCCATAGACAAATACGGATCTGACCCCAGTATGACAAGGTATACGGCGAGTTTTGCCGTTGCTTTGTGGACTTTTCAGCTGCGCGGGAGGATGCAAACTGATCCAAGTCCGTCGCATAGAAGGAGTGGTCACTCATGTATTGATCGATTTGCCGCAGGAGGTCCTGGCGTTCGGGGCTTTCCTTCCATCGTTTGGCAAAGTCTTCTGCAGTCCGAGGCACTAAGTTCTCCGAGCCTGGCTTGACAATGCGCTCGACAGGGCTCGACATCGATGTCAAAAAGTCCGGAGTGGTCTGAGCCTCGGGACAGTGGAACCCCATGCGGGTGAAATATCCCCGAGCTTCCTGTGCGGGGCCGAAATAAATCTGTCTTCCTTCGTAGAGAACAGTGACCTTATCAAAGAGCTACCAGACGAGTTAACATACAAGTCTTAGCAGATATACAAGGCCGATACATACCTCATAGGCTGCCTGTGGAGCTTGATAAATGGCAACACATGACGTTACTCCAAAAATATCGCCTTGGTTCCGCAGTGTACGACAGAATTCCTATCGAGGGTTGCGTGAGTACTTGAAGAGGGTGATAGAAAGAAGCATTGACTTACCACTGCGTTGGCACTGTCCAGCCCTCTAGTACTGTTATCCCAGCACTGTAGCGGCGCAAAGCTTAATGCTGCTTCTGCAACGGTGACCCGCTTCCTCTCTCCTCCACTGACGCCGCGCACGAAGTCGTTGCCGACACGGGTGTTGATGGTATGACTAATGCCGAACGTGGACATAATCACATCCCGTAGATGACTGGCGTATTCCTTGCGGGTCATTCCACCAGGGAGCTCGCGAGGCGTGCGTGCGAGGGCGGCGAAGTAGAGGGTGTCGCCCACGGAGACCTGTGGGTAATGGGCATCCACTTCTGCAGTATAGATGGCCTCACTCCGGAAGGAGGTTGACATTTGCTTTGGTGTAATGCCTTGGTAGTTGATGATCGAAGAGGGGGCTACCTCAAATCCGTGGGTGTCTTGTGCGATAGTCTTAAGCAGGGTTGAGCAGCCTGAACCAGGCGGTCCCAGAACGCAGAGCTGTTCGCCAGGAATGAGTAGGCCATCAACATCCTGAAGGATATCAATCCTCTGCTTCTTCCCACCAAACAACTGCCCGAGGACAGTCGGCAGCTTCAGTACCGCATTTCCAACGCTCATCTGATAATCGAGCGGACTCCCATACCCGACCACGTTGAGATTCTTAAATGCCACGCCAGAAACTCGCGGAGCACCGCCGTCATTAGCATTGTATCGCACTTCGTAGAAGGATTTTGCCCAGGCTCTAGCGTTAAAATGAGGGCTATGAGGGTCGAGTGAGCCGTCCTTCTCCGTAGCGAAAGGGAGCTGTCCATGTGATTGATGTGATTTCGAGCTCAACGTGCGAGCCAGATTTGTTACAGCCTGGTCAGATTCGACTCGTCTGTCTGCCAACATGTCTTTTCCTCCTGACGAGTCGCAACTGTTGGCGCGGGTGCGGTCTTCTGAACTCATCTCATCGGGGCTCTTGGAGTCATGATCGGCAGTATTGTAACTCATCAGCGAAAGCTCAAACCTAGCCACGGTTTTGGAAAAAGTAATTGTGTGTGGGGCAGTTGAGTATAGACAGCATTCTGGGTAGGCAGAGGTGCTGGAGTATATATATCTAAAGTCCACAACGGAGCCCGCGGGCCCCAGTCTCGGTCTTTTGAGTCGCGAAACATTCAGGCGGAACCTAGAAGAGAATTAAGTCCCACTAAGGCCACGATGAGCTCTGTAATACAGCTTCTATTCTTAAGGGTAGCCAAAACTCGGACTTTGCGCATACCTACGGCAACCTGCCAGTAATAATCACGGGAACGGCTTAGTAATCCGATCGTCGCCGGACTCTTCCAACCTTGGCTTTGTCGAATGTCCGAATGTCTCCATAAAACCGGACTCTTGGCTTTGGCTCCCTCTATATTGGACCGATCAATGTCCGAATTTCCCGCTCCCTTCTTCAGTCTCCGTAGAATCGGACTCGCAAGTCGTCATGGGTTCTTTCGGGATGAAGCTCTCGGTATTATCAATGGCCTTCACGCTAGTATGAACCATAAACTGATTTCCGTTGTAGTGCTCGAGATGCAGAGATAAAAAAGTCTGTTGTTCGCATGACACCTGCCCGGACTTGAGACTTGCTGACTCGCCTGAAGCTGAAATGTGACAGGAGCGAACCGGTGTGCAAGAGGTGCATGACCAGCGGTTTCCCTTGTTCGTATCCTGCCAGGCGAAAACCCCGAGGAGAGCGGTAAGTCGGTTCTTCAATCACTCCTGCAAAGCACCCATTTTTAAATCGTCCCTCGTCCTATCTTTGTTTAGGCAGAAAGCAGAAATCCGCGGTTCAGATCGTCGGCTTGAGGCTCAGGAAAATCGCTCTAGTGTGCCTACAGACATCCGTGCGCCCGATACACCCTCCCCTAGTCAAATCGACCAAGCCAGAGCAACGGTGCCACAGGCTTCCGAATCGGAACAAGGGGCTAACAGTATGTGTGAGCCCTGCCCCATGTAGTGAGTGTAGGATACTGACGGCTGTAGCATGGATATACCGGATGGTCAGTGGAGCTAAAAACAGCATTGAGAGCCTCGCCAACAAGGGGGAATTCACCTTCGACCCGCCGCCTCCATGGGCTCAATCTACAGTAAACAACGCCATCAACCGCCTTGACACGGCCCTTGGTCAACTAGCTGCTCCAAGTCCTCAACCTTTCAATAATTCGGTAGATGGTTCGAAACCCAATCTCCTACCATGCGATGCGCAGCGATATTTAGACAGTATGGTACTAGTCGGACCGGGAAAGCGCTAAGCTGATTATTTTTCTAGCTTTCCTCGATATCATTCTGCCTCATTTTAATGTATTTGGCTCTTTCAGAAATGTTGTGGACCCGGGATTCCTAAGAGCCTTGCCCCATATCATTGACTCGCCCTATGCTCAAGTTGACCCTGCGATGCGAATCATCTATTACAGCGGTATATATTTCGGTCAAATGCTCGGGAGGAAAGACGAACAGGGATTGGCGATATTAGCGTACTACAGATGTCTCCAGTCTGTCCCCAAGTGGCTCGAATCAGCGCGAGGGTCGCCACTAGACCTTCTCGCTGCCTCCTTGACTGTAAGCTTTTCGTTCGGTTTGTGAGCGCACCACGGAGTACAACTGACCCCGATCAAGGCATGGCTGGCGATCAATAATTTTGATTACCACCTGGCATGGCAGTTCCACTGCCAGGCGTGTCGTTTCGGAGGCCTCCTAGGCATACATGATGTTGACTCGTCTCCGCCCGGCACTGCACATGAAGGCTTGGAGGAGGAGAAGGAAATCAAACGCCGGCTACATTGGTATCTAGTCGAACTAGACTTCCTATTCAGGCTTTGGTATGACAAGCCCAAGGCACTAGAATATCCCATAGCTCAAGTCAAGCTTCCGGCAGAAATTTCGCCCCAAACAAAGCAGCCCAAGCCCGCCCACTGCACCTTGTTCATTGTTTGGTCGCGCGCGCTATTTCTACTGGATGAGTTTTTCGGCGTTTTGGAATCTTCGCATGGTCAGACCTACGCCGAAGTCAGCAGCAAAACAGACAACTGTTGTAACGAGTTATGGGAGCTGCTTACGGACTGGGATATGTTATCAGTTGCACGATCACCCAGGATTGAACCTGTAAAGTCTTGGCTTTATGCAGATTCTATCATTGCCCTTTACAGTTTCATCATCTTAATGCGACGGAAGGCGTCCAACAGCGATAGATCCCCGCACCCGCAAGCTGTAAATGCTGCGAGGATAGTGATTAACACCATTATCGAATGGGCTGGGAAGAATGTTCTGCCGTCTGGAATAGAACAAAGTTTCAATCCGCAGTAAGTCTTCTGTGAAGTTCACGAGATGACAGCCCTAACCGCTCGAAGCCTGGTCACCTTTTATCCGTTTTGCGCCTTTTTCACGCTATACTATCACATCATGTCCTCGACTGATCCCAGCGAACACGAACAGGATCTCTCCAATCTGGAGAAAGTCGTGAGCATAATGACTCCAATAGCTTCTATCCGGCGAGATTTTGTGCCCATTGTAGACGCCATGGGTGCTCTGAATGATGCCTCTCGGGCAGTACACTCTAGCCCGGACCCCCTTCGGGGTCTCACAATGCTTTTTCCACCCAGTCAGCTGAAATCGCTCCCTAAAACAAGATTTTCTAACTCGCAGGGGGGACAGGCCCTCCAACAGCAAGTCCCACGGGAAAGCGAAGGGGCATTATTGTTCCCGAACACGGCGCAGCAATTTACACCATTTGACTCCCTCCAGAACCTTTCGTCCATCTTGCCCGCTCAGCCAGGGGACGATCCGAGCGGCACTTTCGGTGTACCGTTTCAGCTTCAGAATCAGATCACGTTTGGTTATGAACCTGGAGGTAACGAACCGGAGCCCGTGGGGGCTGATACAGCTCGGACAGCACCCCAGCCGCTGGAGTTTGTTCAGGCAATTGAGAATGAGCTCATCTGGCGCAATTGGCATGAAAGCTGGTGGAATTCCGAAAGCGGCATTGATACTGCAGGCTAAACTATATTATTATTATTAGAAGGGTTAACTAGCTTTAGACCTAAGCCTACTATATTAGAGCTAAAGATATTTCTACCTTTGCCCTCGTTATCTCGATTATTCTCGATTATCCCCTAGCTACTAAAACCTAATATCACGGGACGTAGTAAGCTTCTTTATTAACGGGTTCTAAATTTTAAAGAATAAAGAGATAGATAACTAGTAAGTTAAGATAGATCGGATTCTACCTAATTAAAGACAATTTCTACGTTAAAAGGTAAAGGCACGCAAATCACTATTATAATGATTTATATCGATAACTTTATTATTATAGTGCCTACCGACTTTAAAATTAAGCTTATAGTTAGCTAATTGAGATAGTTCTATAATATAAAAGACCTTGGAGAGCTAAAATAGTAGTGAATTGGAGGCTAGAACAGAATACATGGGGGTGTATGGGCCTTCACGCGGTAGCACAGAGTCATAGGCCGAGGACATTGCAAGTATAACAGCGTATGGGGGATCTATGTGGGGACAATCTCATGCAAAGTCCCGTCAACATCAACGTAGCTTTCTAGAACGATCTCTCCCCAGTACTTTTCATCAATGTGTCCCCCTTTGGCTAGAATTGTCGATCGTGGAACAGACCGGTATTGCATCGAATCAATACATCCCATCTGTCCAAGGATGATACCCGACCGCATATTTGGCACGGCTTGTCGATCCACAGCCACTGCCATTACGTCCAGTTCAAATAGCGTATTTGTGAATTCAAGTTGGAACGAAACCAGAATACGCGTTCCGTCCCCCTTCGGTATAAATCGTGGACAGGGTCGGATAGGTGTGCTGAAAAGTCTTCGCCGAGGATATCGGTTGTGATAATGGTATGCTGAGCGCCTGTGTCCCAGAGAATTTCCATTTCCGGAAGTTTCCATGTTGGCATGCTGGTGTCCCAATCTATAGCGGATACCGTGACGTTGCCAACAATAGCGGCCAACTTTTCTTCTAAAGAGAGGAGCCTGAGGATGTAAGGATCCCGATACGGCGGAATGTTTTCATTTTGGAATTTCTTCTTCAGCAAAGCACGGCGATTTGGGGAAAGTGGTCGCGGAAAATCTTCCATATCTAGTTTTCCCTGGGTGCGAATTACACCGGGTGATGTTGAAGCGGTAGGACTGTTAAGCGATCCGATATTTTCAAGTGCCATCTTACGTAGGTGTGCTCGACGGACTGGATTCGTCGTTGGTAATTGGACATGACCAGGGATGTCGCCTACGCAGTTTAGACTTGCCGTCAAAGCTTCACCATAGGTGACCAAGTTGGTAGAAAGACCTATACGAAGATCACTGTGATCCTGATTGAGCTGTTCAGCAACTCTGCCTAGGACGAAGCCAGGTGGAAAATTCTCGGGCATCTCCATTTTGAGATGGAACAGATATAAAGTCAAGGGTGGGTGGATAAAGGTGGATAAAGTAACCTGAGGCGTAAGGTTAGAAGGGAAAATGTCAAGTCCGAAACTGTATTTGGAAGGTAATGAGGTTATTCTTACCTGATCGATTAGGAGAAGTGAATGGTACGCTGTCCCTGGCGATGGAGATGGGGATGCTCCGCTCGTTCTCTAGCTCAAGTAATCCAAGAATTTTGTTAAATTAGAAAACTATTTATTTTTTACTTACTCAAAGATGATATAACTACTAAGTAAAAATCTAAGGACGAAACGGGATTCATAAAGCGCGCTGGGCGCACTTGCATTGGAGACTACTTGCTAAACACATGTATCATATCGCTTATAACATTTTCAGAAACAACCACCGCAATTGGTATATCAAAATAATACCTAGCTCCGAACATGCTCCACAGTAACAGCCTCAGGTTTTTCGCTTCCTTCGTGGCTCATCCGAACTCCCTTCTGATGTGCCAGCACCTCCTCTCCCTGAGCAACGTGGTTGGCACCACCAAACAGAGTATCAATCTCCTCAAGGGGAACCTGCTTGGTCTCCGGAATGAGGAACCAAACAAAGAGTGCAAGTAGGAAGTTGATACCAGCAAACATATAGAAGGCATAGAAGCCCTCATTGTCGAGGAAAATAGGGAAGAATTGCTGCACGATGGCGTTGGCGACATTCTGCGTCTGCGATGCCATGCCCACGGCCTGGGCGCGGACGTTCATTGAGAAAATTTCGGACGTCCAGATCCATACTGTTGCCCCCAAGATGGTTTGTCTAAGAAATGATGTTAGTAGAGTTTCGTTTGCAGGGAGATAGTGAGTGGAGGGAACTTACAGAAGAAGATGAACAAGAACATAAGGAACACAATTGATATACCAACTGGTTCTGACTTGGCTCCGTTGGCGAGTTGTGGTGTTTCTGTTTCGACGGCAGAGACAATGATCATGCAGAGACCCATGCCGATACCACCGACAATCAGAAGGAACTTTCTTCCAAAACGATCGATAATCCAGACAGCATTCAGGGTAAAGAAAATTCCAAAGGTGGCATTCAGTGCGTTGATAAGAGCAATCTTACTGTCGCTGGTAAACACCTTCTGGTAGATCTTCGTAGAGTACGAGTTGAGCGAGCCTTGTCCGGTGATCTGTTGGCCGGCATTGAGGACCAGAGCCAGAGCCATGCGCTTGCGCAGAGACTTGTCCTTCCAGAGAGCAGAGTAATTGCTGGAAATGGCTTCCCTCTCGTATTCGATGGCCTCACGAATCTCCAACAGCTCTTGTTCGACTTCTTCCTCAGTATCACGAACTCTTTGCAGAGCTTCGCGAGCCTTCTCAATTTTGTTGCCTCTCTGGATGTACCTAGTGATTGTTAGAATTGCTTGCGGTCAATTGAAAATTACCAAAAGCGACTTACCAACGAGGGCTGCCGGGGATAGTCGGCAAGAGGAAAAGGATCAAAGCAGGAACCAAAAGCTGAAAAATGACAACCAACTTCCAGTCCCACTCGCCCAGCTTAGCAACATTCTTAGTGCAAGCAAAATTGATCCAGAAGCAGATGAATGATCCAACAGAGTAGAACATCTGCCAGAAAGTCATGATCTTACCACGGATCTCTGGCGGAGCCAGTTCACCAATGTAGATAGGGCCAGCAGCTGCGAAATAACTCCGTTAGTTCATGTCATTGAAACCACGCGATCAACAAGACTTACTCAATGCAATACCCTGACCAATACCGATGATACATCTACCTGCAAGGAAGCAAGCAAGATTGTGGTGAGGAGCGAAGGTTTGCATAAAGGTGGCGACAATAACCAAAATACAACCAATGCCCATTCCAAGCTTGCGACCTAGGAAATCTGCACATGGTCCTCCCAGGAAGAAACCACCAAAAATAGCGCCGACTGTGTATGCTGTATTAATTGAGCCGATTGTGGCTGCATTGGGGTTGTTCATCCAAGCTAGCCAGTTCTTGGAGCCCTGGACGGAGTTGAACACAGATGCATCGTAACCGTAGAGCACCATGCATGATGCGGCAACACAAGAGATGTACCTAGAAAGTCGGATTAGAGTATATTCTTCGGAGTAGATGATTGTGTACTAACCAATTGTACGCTCTCTTGCGGGTCATTAAAAGACCCATTATGATGGGATGGGATGGGACAGGTTTGACAGTTGAGGTTGGCGATCTTTACCAGATCAATAGTACCACGCTCCACAAAATGATTTAAGAAAGCGGGCAGTGATAGTAGCCCTCGAGTAATATGAGAGAACAGTTAAGAATGAGCTAGACTCCACGGTGACACCTGAGTGGGCGGAGGCTGCAGCTATATAAGAAGACCAGACACGATAAGGGCATTCCGGGGACGGGACTGCAACCTCAGCCCATGTGAGCAAAAGAAACGACATGGGGTGGATCAGACCATCCCCAGAATTCACAACCCCAGACACGCTAAGCATATTTTACCATTTAGATAACGGGTCGCCCTTGTCTCCAGGATCGCTGAGTGGTGGGGACCGTGGGGAATCTGGAGTCAATGTCACATGGGTAGAGCGTATCTCACGCCCATTCGATTTCCCATTGGTTTGGAGCCTCAAATGCGCGAGCCAAACCTGGGGTAATAGGGGTCTGGGGTTCGAGGATATTTTTCAAGCTTTCGTTCCGGCGTGATGAGGTTTGGGGAATTTCCACGAATCGGGGAACTGTGGGTGGTAGTGGCTTGGGAGAAAGCCAAAGTCCACCAATAGGGTAAATGGTGAAGGATTGCAGTATGTACAATGATGTACGGAGTATGTTGTAGATAGATTCCAAGACATTTGACAAGGGCGCTAGACTAACCAAGCAAGAGATAATAGGCGACTAGACTTCCGTGATACTTTCAGACTGGAGATAGGGCTGACTTTATCCTTATCTCTTGAGACGTAAAGTTAGGGCAACATTTTATTAACTCCTTTGTATATCTTGCTGATATTAGTTTTTCTTTTTTTAGGAGGGGGAATCTTCCAATGTCGTCTATTAGGCTATATATAACTAGGTTCTCTTATGAGCACCGAGTTTAACCGAGGAACAGAAGGCAACATGTGCTACATAGTTAACTAACTATAACTAACGTATTTCACCACCGAGTGGCCAACACCACCGAGCGGCCAACCCTAAAACACTATAGTAAATGCGACATTTTACAACTTCATATAACAACAACTACGTTATTATTTGATTTAATTCTTACTCGATAGCTATGGATAATGATTTCAAACACTATATATTAATTTTAAGAAAATCGAAAAGCTGCATTATCACGGTATCAAAAATTACGTTGCTTGAAGCTGGAATTATATATATTTATATATAGCCCAATCATAAAGTCATAAGTGACTTTTTATGGCCTATATTTCATATTTTTTGACTAGTTCTTCTTATCCTCCTAGCTATATAACGTAGTTATAAGGAGGAGAGGGGTCTATAGAAAGTGACTCTAAAAATAATATCCGAGACATCTAAGAAGACTTTGAAAAAGACAACCAAAAATGGCCACAAGGCCACATTACTGACCATTTATTCCTGTATATTTTAAATAGTTTTGACCTTTGTTTTGTGTTTATAAGAACAGACTGATCTGCCTTCTATGGATAATTGCATAGGATCAGGTTTGTTCAAACCATGCCGCACAGAGAGCTACGTGTATATAAAACCCCAGCCAAAGCGGCAACATAACATATTCAAAGATATTTCTGGGCAATTATTCGATTTGCTATAATGTCTGAAACATTGGTGGCTACCATATGCACCCTGTAGTTCATTTTTAGCCTAAGAATATTGTTTAGAAGCGACTACGTCGATATGCATAGTGCAATGTGGTATTGATAAATTGTTGAAGAAATTAAGCTACAAATCTGAGAAAGAAACTAAGAAATCTGACAAATAGATTTCTCAAATATTGCTCCCAAAGCTCCCCAATGTGGTTTGATCGTCTAAGTATACTGATCACGTGCTCTCGTGATTTATTCCAACGCGCAATCCGCGACAGCGAAGGTCCCACTTTGATCTATGACCAGACTCAACCTTTACTCTTCTTTGAACATATTTATTTTTCTTTGACTTTGCTATGACATACCTAGCTATATGAACACGACACTCCGCCTTCCAATCCTGCCTATTCTGTCATTTTGACCACTCAAAATGCCACCCCGCAAATCGAAGAAAAAGCAGACGCGGCTTGCCTTTGCTACTTCAACCGCTACACCCCCAGCGGATGTGAGCCCGGAGCAAGACAACCGATACGCAACACTCACATACGACAACCCAAGCTTGGGTACATACCGTCCTACAAAGACTTCCAAAAGCAAGCCGGAGAATTCACTCGACAAGAAACGGCCGAAGCTCCCCACCAAGACGAGGTCCAATGATAAACCCGCAAGTATGGTGTTTTCTCCCTCGTCGATGCAACTAGAAAGCTAAGATCCAAAAGATGAACTGTTTGTAGAATCTCAATCGGACAATGAATCCCTAGACGAAGCTATCGCCCCCGCCCGCCAGAAGAGAAAGCAAGCCGCGCCACCTGATAACCTCGATGTGTTGATCCACAACCCACCAAAGCTTGATAACCTCCAAGACGCGAGGAAATCCCGCACCAGGAAATCACAGCGATCCTTACAATTCTCAGATAAACAGACTAAGAACGCAAATGGTTCTGATTCGGAGGAGCTATCCCGGCCGCACCGAACACTCAAGCGAAAGGCCGCAAGCCCGCCGATTGATCCCAGTGACTCAGATGAGCCAGTGGCCTCTTCAGTCGCCAAACGGCGCAGGTCTACCCGAGGTGACAATTCTTCAAGCTCACCTGTTATACTCAGCGACGACGATTCAAACGATTCAGTAGCTCCTTTGACCGCCAAGAGGCGCAGGGTAGCAAGGCCAGCTGCCGTGTCCAAAAGTGACGACAATGACTCGGATGAACCATTGGCCTCCTCGCCAATAAAGAGACTCCGACGTGGACAGGAGAAAGAGACTCCCCAGTCTCCCCCACCCCCCCGCCACATCTCGAAACAGGCCAAACTTGATATTGCAGAGGATTTGGAGGACCTTCAGGATTCAGGTAGGAATCAATTGGTGCACGAGGCTCGTTTATTCATGCTGATGCCAATCATGCGCAGTTGTTAAGAAAAGTCGAACTCGCGGCCGGAATGTCGAATCTGCCCGAGACAGGAGAATGAAGCATCTTGAAGCTCTCCGTCGCAGACGGGCTGGTGTGAAAGATGAAGAGGAGAGTGACGAAGAAGAAGATGATGATGATGAAGACCAAGAGGATTCAGATGTGCAGGAGATTAAACGACCCGGCAGCCATGCCAGTCCCTCTAGTCGTGGTCTCTGGCGGCATAACGACGATGACAGCGACATAGAATCAGCCATCGACCCCAACGAGAACCTTGATCGGTACGAGGATGACTTTGTCCTTGACGACGAGACCAACGACCTCGGTGTGCCCACCGAAGAGATTCCCTTCGAATTCACCCGACATGCATATAAGCAGCCGAAGGAATACTTCCGCGACGTTATCGGCTGGATGGTGCAAAACAAGCTAAACCCGGCCTTCCCTCGCTCTGACGACATGTACAAGATGGCCTTCATGAAACTGGAAGATGAAGTCAAGGGTCGGGCTGGTTCACAGCTAATCTCCTCAGTTTGGAACTCCAGTTTCGTCTATGCCCTCCAGGCCCGACCACACATTGAAATCGCTGCCTTCCCCACAGAGGAGAACCATCCCTGTGATGCCTGCAGGCGCTCTGGCCATCCAGCTTCCAGTGATATAAAGCTCTACGGGAAAGCATATTCCCTACAGACGCTAGAGCCACTGGAAGATGAGAATGATGACAGCAATGACAGTGATGAGGATTCTAAGGACAACGATGGAAAGGAGCGGGACCGGGATGGCCATGTCATTCCTCCCGAGAATGTCCGGTATTTCCTAGGAAAGTAAGTTTCGTTTGGACAGTCATTTTGATCGAGCTCACCTCTCTGACCACTTCCTTTTGTTTCAACAGGCAATGCAAGGCGAGAGCCCAGCTCGCCCACACCCTCACCCACTGGCGCTACCATCTCAATGAATGGGTCATCGACTTCCTCGAGCGTACGGGCCACATGGACGACGACGAGATCCTCCGACGGAATGATTTGAGCGTCAAGCAGAAGACCCGAAATGCAAACGATGTTCTCGATAGCATGACTGGAACTGGTGAAGTCGATAATCTTTGGCGGGACTTCCACATTAATCTTAAGTCTGCTCGCGAGAAAGAGGTATGTTTTTGTTGTGTGTGGGTGTTGTCTCGGGGCTTCCATGATGCTAATCAGGCCTGTTCTTGTATTTAGTCCATCTACGGATGATGAGATGATCATATCCAAGAGCCAGTTCACCCGAAGGTGAGTATTTGTCCTCGGATGGCTTTATTATGAGCTCCCATGAAGACTACGACCCTTGTAATTAGTTTCATGACATTGTTTTCCTCCTGCGGACACTTTCTCCGGTGCTTGAGCTTTCACGATGATACCCTTTTTTTTGCACATTCCTACTCATGTTTTCGGGTCACCTTTAGCTACATAGCCTACCATGATAAGGACCCGCGGGCTTAGCATAGCAATGGCAAGATGGTCATCTCAAGACATCATCTTCACAAAGGAGCCTACTTGATATCTACATCCAATGCAGTTTTAGGTGATCGTAGGCCTTCTTTCTTTAGCCCCCGTAAGAAGACTAGGACTACAGAATGCAAAGAAGATAACCAAACCCATCCGTTTTCATTACCTGGACATGCACGTGGAGAAAGAAAAAAAGGTGAATAGAGAAACAGGAAGAAAGATGATTGGGGTTGTACAAATACATGCATGCATAAGCTGCCGGAGCCAAAATGTCAGAAAGCATGAGAGATGCGAGATAAAAAAAAAGGAAGTAAAAAAACAAGAAGTATAACAAAGATCCGAACAAGTCAAGACAAGAAGTGAATCCGGAAACCAACTCTTTCCGAGTGCTTGTAGTCCTGTATTTTGAGATCTGGCCAAAAAAAAGGGTGATTGGCAGGATGTAACAGGATCGCGTCGACATCCACTTGGGTATGATGTTTGCATCAGCCAAGTCTTGTGGTCGATAACCGTGTCGCTGGATCATTTGCCAATCTCTCTGCTTTCCGAAGTGGTATTAATTTACAGAGTGGGTTGAGCCGCCTTCTCGGTTTCGGAGCCGGGGGTGAGCATCTGTGAGTAGGAATTATAATCAGTATAAATTCGCAAAGACTGGCTGAAGAGCGCGAAAATGGCATGTGATGATAGTGTTGAGAAAAAAGAAGGATTTTGAAGATTGCCGAGATGCGAATACCCGAGGCAATGTACACGGTGTCAATTGTGCGAATGACGGCACGAATCGGGGATTGAAGATAATAGTTGCGATTTCGATAAAACCAAGAAAAGAAAACAGAAGAAAACACAAGACACGTACCTCGTTAGCTCCCTTGATCATTCCCTGCTCACGCTCCATCTGGATGTACTGTTCCTCCTCGGCGTAGGCCAAGGCGAATGGCACACCGAGCAGGAAAGAACTGGTGCTGATAATCCAAAGGGCCTTGCCGCTGAATGAGAAGCTGGCCTTGGTGAGGTCTGTGATGGAAGAGACGGTGTTGGTGACAGTGCGGCGGGCGGAGGGAGGGATCATGTCTTTCAGAGCGGCGACACGCTCGTAGAGCGACTCAGCCTCGAGCTCGACATCCTCATCGTCGGAGATCTCGGAGTCTGTTTTTTTATTGATGTCCATGTCAGATAAGGGTCTTGATGTTTATTTGCGACTAATGTGTTCATTTCTGGGGTTCCGAGGTCGCGTTGTTGGGGGTTGGGGTTGAGGACTGGGATAGGAAGGTATTCAGGGAGCAAATTATACTCCCATCGAAGCAATCCCCCATGCAAATGACAATGGCGCAATGCGAGTTCCGGGTATGGGCGTTCGGGATTCGGTACTAACCAGTGTCTGAGTAGTCATCCTCATCATCGGAGACCAGGAGAGCATCGTGCTTGGTGGCAGTGGGCTTTTCGGTGAAGTGCTCGTCTTCGACTTCAGTGAGCTTGACCATTTTGGGCGGTTTAGATGGGAGTGACGAAGGGGGTCTAGTTGGAGGTGATGGTTGAATGATGGGAGGACGCTCTGGTTTCGCTCCGACTTTTTTGCCGAAAAGCGGCGAAGAGCTTGGACCTTGGACCCACCGACAACGATGTCATTTGTTTCTTTTTGTGAGACTGACTGATGTTTACATAGAAAGATTTGGCCAAGACGATGTTAGAGACGTTTTATTAAGAGGAGACATCGACATGTTTTTGGATATTATTTTTTATGTGTATTTTTGTAGATATCTTTTTGAATGTCTTGTTGGGTGTCTTTCAAAATGTATACGAAGGCGGTAAAAAGCATGAACAGTACAGATAACCAAGGATGAAAAGACGAAAAGAAAAGATGAGTTGAGAAAGGCTAGGTGGTCATATAAAGCCTGGGAGAGAGGTGTATTCTACAGAGCCAAAATGCTGGCCATAGTCTATAATTACAGATTATCCTCTAGGTGCGACCATTACCACATCTTATGTTCGACATATCCAAGCGAGTCCAGAGGCATAGAATCATCTATTTACCGTCGGCCAAGCTTCCATCGCGCGATGCGCTCTTGAATCTCCTCCCAGGGGAATCTCCGGAGCTTATAACCTTCCAACTCGCCCTCCTGTAGCACGACAGTAGGCTTACCAGTGCCCTTGCCCTCGTTGTCGACCTGGCCACCGAAGACCTTGCGAGCCACACGGCGGAGGTCTTCGACAGTGAGGGCCTCAATCTGCTCGCACATCTCCCGGACACTGACCTTGCGGCCATGAACCTGCACCTGACGCCCAAGATCCTCGAGTTCGACCATGCGAGACTCCAGGTTCATGAGCAGCGAGGAACGGAGCTGGTTCTTCGCACGATTGACTTCCTGTGCTTGCAGCGAGCTGTAGCCGGTGTCCAAAGTCAGGGCCTGGAGCTCACGGCACATGACCTCGACCATCTCCGTGATCCGGGTCGGGCTGCAGGAGGCGGAAATTCCGAAGATTCCACTATCAGTGTAGCTGTGGTTGAAAGCAATGCAGCTCTCGACCCAACCGTGCTGGTTCAGCACGTTAGTGTAGAGTCGCGAGTACATACCCTTTCCAGGGCCACCAGCTGAGAATGAGCCACCACCACCAAGGAGGGTCTGGAGAGTAGCGAGAGCATAGATATCAGGCGAGGAGATGGGGAGAGCCTCAAATCCAAGGTGGATGTGACTCAGGCGAGGAAGCATGGGGCTTGCTGGCGGGGGAATCGACGGGAGGGCAATGAAGCCACCAGTGTAGTGAGCAGGTTGTCGGAGGTTTAGCGCGGATGGCTTAACCAGGGATGAGTGGAGAGGCTCGACTGTAGAGTTCTTGGATGAAGAGAGGTTCTTGAGGAATGGAAGCTTCGACAAGAGCGAGGTTTGTGTTTTTTGGGAAGCAGCCGGGCTGGTGATTGTAGATGAGGGGGTGAAGGAAGGAACGGTCGGCACCTGGCCTTCGTGGGCGGCCGCTTGGGAATCAGACAATGTGGTCTCGATTCCACTACCGGACAGTACAGGACCCTTGGTCTTGCTAATGTCACTCGGCTTCATGTCGCCAAAGTACTGCTCTGTGAGCTTAACGGCCTCCCCATGGGGCACTCCGGCAAACGCAACCACCATCCGATCCGGGTTGAAGAAGAGTTCCCTATACCGCTCCACCACTGCCTTGTTAATTTCGCCCAGCCGTTCTTCCGGGCACAATAGCGGATTCCCAAGGGTGTTGTCGGCATAGGCAGTCATGTGCACTAGTTCCGGAAGGATGAGTTCCGGCTTCGCCCAAATCTCGCCGATCTCGTACTCCGCGGTTGCGAGCTGTTGGATAACCTCTTCTCCGGTGATAAGGGGGTCGCGGATGGTTTCCGCGAGCAAACCGAGCGTGGTAGGAACTGCCGAGTTGAAACTGGCAGACTGGTACATCAACGATTCCCGGGATGAGGCACACTGAATGTTACCGCCTAGGGACTCAAGAATCTCAAGCATTTCATCTCCGGTGCGCGCTTTGGTAGACTTGAACGCTAGACGGTCCATAATGTGGCTGACACCGCGCAGGCTCTCATCTTCGTAACGAGATCCGGCATCGACGTAGACTCCGACACCAGCGAAGGGACCTGGTAATGATTCCGTGGCGACGCGAACTCCATTTGGAAGTGTAGTGATTTGTTCTAATTCGGCGGGATCCTGTAGATAAAGAAATGAATTGTCAGTTACAAATGACGTTATGTTGTAGGAGCTAAAAATGTTCTCTTACCTTGGTCGAGTCATTGATGGTAGAGAGGCTTCTTGACACGGCGCGAGGAGCTCGTGTCAATGGCTTCGCAGACTCAAGAGCCCGCAATGCTGTGCGGCGCATGATGGTTAATTTCGTACAAATTCACACAGCGTGATCAATATAGGATTTCTTGGTGCACCGGAAGAGGTGATGTAGCTCGGACGGATAGTCGGCGAAGAATCATAATGGAGCCTCGATCCGAGATGCTTAGCTAATCCGTTGCATGATGGGCCAGATGTTCTTCTGTAACATAGCAGATAAATCTTTTACTATCATGTTATTAATGTTTTTAAACAGAAGCGTGTTCTTCCTAACTTTTTGTCTCCATTCGTGTCTAGATGCAGCAGGGCTGCCCAGGTGTAATCCGCTTACCCCGGGGCCAAGGCCTATAGGGCCCGAATATATACTCCGGATGCGAAATGTGAAATGCGAAATATCTATATCATTTAATCTCCAGCAAAGAAAAACGAATCAGGCTTTTTTTTTTCTTCTATGTAACAAGAGAGTTAAAATAACTAAGGGTGTTCCGAAGCCCAGTTTCTATACCAATCAAGACATGAAGCATTCGCAACACTCGCACCAATTTTAATGTTAAGCCCACACAGAATCTGCTTGACAGCATTCTCGACCTTCTTGCCATTGGAAGTCACCGGAATCTCGGGACATGCATCAATAATGCCAGGGACATGGCGGGGGCTAAGTTCCTTGCGAATGGTGGACTGAATGCGTGCTGCGAGATCCGCCGGCATACCAGACTCGTTGCCAGAAGCAAGCCGGACAAACAGAACGACAGTCTCATCGGTGTCAATGCCATCTCGCCTCCGACCGATGCAAAGAGAATCTTCCACATCGTCGGCGAAATGCTTGAGTAGAATATTGTAAATCTCGGCACTTCCAAATCGCACTCCGGATGGCTTGAGTACGCCGTCGCTGCGGCCTAGCATGACCACACCTCCAGTTTGTGGGTTCAAGCGCACGTAGTCTCCATGGTGCCAGACTGAGGGCCCGAACACGTCGAAGTAGCTCTTCCGGTACTTCTCCAAGCCTGTTGGTCCCGGGGGCCAAAACATGACTGGTTGAGCCGGGAAGGGTGTGACGCAGACAAGGTCACCGGGTTCGCCCGTTGCACTGATATCATTGCCAGCATAGTCGAAAACTGAGATGTTCATGCCCAAAGAACGACACTGGATTTCTCCTTTGTAAACCGGGAGAATGGGGCAACCGGAAGCGAAAAGAGAGAGAATGTCTGTGCCACCCGTAATGGAAGCAAGCATGATGTCGTGGTGGAAAGAGGAGTAAACGTATTCGAATGTTGAAGGTGCCAGTGGAGATCCAGTACTGAAGATAGCCCTTAGGGTCTGCAATGACACCGGCCTATGGGCATGCTTGCGCGGGTTCAAAGCGGCTTGTTCGAGGAGAGAGAGGTATTTAGCGGATGTACCGAAATGGGTAATTTGAAGCTCTTCAATCAGCCGCGGCATGGCCATTTCTCCCTTTCCGCCTTCAGTATCAAAGGGTCGGAAGGGCGAACCATCGTACAGGATGATCGTTGCCCCACTGGCTAGGCCTGATACCAGCCAGTGCCACATCATCCAGGTTGTGGTTGTGAAGTAGAACAAGCGATCACCTGGTCGAATATCACAGTGAAGAAGATGTTCTTTCTTGTGCTGTAGCAGTGTGCCCAGAGACCCATGAACAATAGGCTTGGGGGCCCCTGTTGTACCGGACGAATACAGTATATAAACAGGATGATCCGGTCTCAAGCTTGCAAACTCCAATGGCGCCTGAGGGTTCTTCACCTCAGACACAAAATCATCGTAGACCTTTGCTTTCCCATTTGCAGGTTGAAGGTCATCTAGGTTAACCTCAAGTTCTGGGGTAGTGATCAGGAGCACCAAAAGCTCCAGGCCTGGCAATTCAGAGACAATCTCCCATACCTTGGCATGTGAACTATGCACCTTGCCATTGTAGAAGGAGCCATTATCTGCAAAGAGAATCTTAGGTTGGATCTGCTTCAATCGCTCCAATACAGCATGCACACCAGTGTCAGGAGACACGCCAGTCCAAAAGGCCCCGATTGAGGCTGCGGCCAACATTGCCACGACGGTATTAGCATGATTGCCTACGAAGCCAGCGACACGATCACCGGTCTCCAGGCCTGCTTCTTTCAAAGCGTTTGCGCACAGCCGAACTCGCTCTCGCAGCTCCTTCCACGAAATGAATTCGCGGGCTGCTTCAGTGGCGCCAATTACTGCTACGGAATCTTCATCCGGCGAGGTGGCGGGGTATAGAAGATTCTCGGCGAAGTTCAAAATGCTGCCTTCGAAGAATGAAGGTCTAGGAAATAGCACATCTTTTGAACCAAGGACCTATTTAGATCGGATCAGATATCCCATGTTCAAGATAATGCATCTAGGTCCGAGTGGGAATGAATTACTCACCTGTTGGCATGGATTGTGAGCGTTGATTTTCGTATAGTGCCAGATTTCTTCCCAGAATTGGGCTGGATCCGAGACACTCCATTTCCAGAGAGCGTTGTAGTCATTCAATGATAAGCCATACTTTTTGTTTACTTTGGTCATGAAATCATAGATCTGGGTTGTATCAGGAGAAGAAGGCCGCCAAAGCTCCTTGGCCTCCGGCTCAAGGATTTCGATATGAGGCATAGCTGATGATATGGCAATGGCGTACACGAATTCGGAAGGCCGAGTAGTATATAGACCGTAGGCTGTAGACTGATATTGAACAAATTCAATTGTCCACTAGAACCCAAGACAATGTGGCAATAGACTTCCCAACAGGGCTTCACAGCAAGGGTCAAAGCTTGAACCGGTCAAGAGCGAGTGACACAATACCTAAGTATGCAACTCCCCAAGGGGCAATGGCGGTGCGGGAGTGATCGGGTATTGAGTTGCCGATTCCCGCGGCTACGGGGAAGATAATTTCTCATATAAAATCCCCCCGTTCTCTGATATATGCATATAACTATTTAACTAGTTATGTTAGTTATTGTATGGAGTTACAGTGGATGTCACATTGGATCAAACGTGACATTTTCTGCCTCAGGCACTTTACCGTTTTCATCTTGGAAAACCTTAGATACCTTTCATGTCACATATCGTGATGTGTAGGTGTCACAGATCTTGAAAATCGACATGTTGACTTATTTGGGTCCAAAGGGGTTTGAATCGGATATACCGGATGAGCATGACATGTCCCTTTTTTTTGTATTTTTTGTATTTTTTGGCTATTACTAGCACAATATAGATGCCTAGTTACAAGATAGGGTGTCAGATTCTATACAATTGAGGATGCACATCTACAACATAAGTATGTTGTAACTAGTATGTACGAATACGACTGGTCTGTTGAAGAGGGTTTTGTGGATTTGGGCCTTTTCGGGTCCGAGAGATTTTTAGTGCGAAAAAAAAAAAAAAGCCTTTTTTAGGTATTGAAGTGGTAATAATACACTCCTTGTTTAAAAAACAGATAAAACATCAGCCAATCAGACAGAGTTATCATTGTACTGCAGATGTTTTTAATTAATACTTTAAATTACCAGGAGGTCACTGCATAATGGGGGGTTCGGACGCAGCTTAGAGGAAACACGGAGGTCCCTCTTATTTACCTTTCTCAGACTCTCCTTCTTCTTCAACTTTGTACTCGTTTTCCGTGCTTCATTATTTTTGTTCATAGTGCAACGGAGATTGGTCCGTTCGTCATCTGAACGTAGGGCTCTTTGCCCCTTCGTGTTTCTTGCCCCCCCCATTCCACGTGCACGCGATCTTTTAAGCCCTTAACGGAGTATTCGGCTCCCGCTTCAAATCAACCTTGCCGGTACGTCTCAATCTCTGTGAAACTTCTGAGCTAGCAGATTCCCGAATCTGGGTTTATTTTGGGAATGGAGCATGATTCAGGGGTGTTGCATTGATGCCTAGTCCAGAACGATCAACTAATTGGTTGCGCTTTCCAGATTGAACACATTGCCTGAGGTTGCTATTGACTCCGCCGAAGACCCGTTGAAGTCCCCAAGCACACAGCCCACTTACCACCTACCACTTAAACACGTCAACTCTCAATTACCTCCCGATAGTCCCTGCCTTACAAATCGTCAATTCGGAAACGGCCAATTCAAAAGCGCCCCTCGATCCTGACGTGAAAAGAGAAACCAAATCCCGTGCCGAAACCTTAACGCTGTTTCCTCCTGCGATGCCTCGTCGATTTAGCAGCAACTCTTCCAACGACACCTCTACCAACCCGCCGTCCTTTTCACCTTCTTCGGGAAAGGGCGGTATCTCCATCAAGGCCCCCACCGTCAAGTCCAATCGCCTCTCTCAGTTATTTTCGGCCTCACCAAAGTCAAAGACGGAAACTGTACAGAGTGGACATTCTCAACCTAGTAATTCTTCCCCGCCGATAAGTTTGGCATCACTGTCCCTACCGACGATCTCTCTATCAACAGCCACCGCGGATAATCCCAATATGGACGAGCTGCCAACAACACTCTTCCAGCCTCCGACCCCTGAGGAGGCTCGTCGGTTGTCCAAGCAACATGCCCAATTTGGTCCGATCGGTCATCCTAGCCACCGATACTCCAGTCGACACCCCGGTGGTGTCTTCCCAGAGCCGGTGATGGACGAGCCGCCGTATTATTACCTGCTCACCACCTATATCAGTTACCTAATCCTAATCGCTTTTGGACATGTCCGTGATTTCTTTGGCAAGCGATTCCGCGAGGAACACTACCGTCATCTCAAGCCTCGCAATGGCTATGGCGCTCTCAACAGCGATTTCGACAACTTCTACGTGCGTCGTTTGAAATTACGTATCAACGACTGCTTCGAGCGCCCCGTGACCGGTGTTCCTGGCCGCACCATCACTCTTATCGATCGCGGCACGGATGACCACAACCAGCACTTTTTCCTGACGGGTACCACTACTGATACCCTGAATTTGAGCTCGTACAACTACCTGGGTTTCGCTCAATCGGATGGCCCTTGTGCCGATATTGCGGAAGAATGCATCAAGAAGTATGGCATTTCAGCACCCAGCACACGAGCGGAGTCCGGCACACAGGATCTGCATGTCGAAGTAGAGGATTTGATTGCCAACTTTGTAGGCAAAGAATCGTCTATGGTCTTCTCCATGGGCTTTGGCACCAACGCAACTGTCTTCCCCGCCTTGGTCTCAAAGGGATGTCTTTTGATCTCCGATGAACTGAACCACGCCTCGATCCGTTTCGGCGCTCGTCTCTCTGGCGCCTCCATTGCTATGTTTAAGCACAATGATATGAAGGACTTGGAGTTGAGACTTCGAGAGGCGATCTCTCAGGGACAACCCCGCACTCACCGTCCCTGGAAGAAGATTCTGGTCGTGGTCGAGGGACTCTACTCTATGGAAGGTTCCATGTGTAACCTTCCTGGTCTGGTGCAGTTGAAGCGCCGGTACAAGTTCAACCTGTTCGTCGATGAGGCCCACTCCATTGGAGCCATTGGTCCCAAGGGACGTGGTGTTTGTGATTACTTCAGTATTGATACTTCCGAGGTGGATATCCTGATGGGCACACTTACAAAGTCATTCGGTGCCAACGGTGGCTACATTGCGGCAGACAAGGTGATGATCGACCAACTTCGTGCCACCAACCCCGGTGTCTACTTCGGCGAGTCTCCCGCACCTGCAGTGCTTTCCCAGATTTCTTCCGCTCTGCGCATCATCAGTGGTGAATTCGTTCCCGGCCAGGGTGAGGAGCGATTGCAGCGATTGGCTTTCAACTCGCGGTACCTCCGTCTCGGTTTGAAGCGTCTTGGCTTTATAGTGTATGGTCACGACGATTCACCAATCGTTCCACTCCTTCTCTTTAACCCGGCCAAGATGCCTGCATTCTCGCATGAGATGCTCCGGCGAAAGATCTCTGTCGTTGTTGTCGGTTACCCGGCCACTCCGCTGGTGTCGTCTCGTGCTCGTTTCTGTGTCTCTGCTGCCCACACCAAGGATGATCTGGACCGTGTGCTGACCGCTTGCGATGAAATTGGCAACGTCCTCCAGTTGAAATTCTCCACTGGCATCGCCGGTGGTGCACTGCCTGCTGCCGAACAGCCAGCTCCTCCACCAGAGATGGAGAAGGAATGGCATCGCAAGCGCTCGGACAATCTCTCCCCTCCCCGCTGGCGCGTCGAGGATGTCATCCGACGCGGAGTCCAGGATGTCAAGAATCCCTTGTTCTAGTACTAGATTGGCTTCTTTCTCCTACCGGTAGATATGACGTTGTCTTGAGTTCATTGGACTTTGAGATGAGTCTTCGGTCGGGGGGTTTTGTTCCTCAAGCACGGTTGTTGCTGGTCACACTGTGTCGGGGTCTTGATTCCATGTGCCTCTTTTGATCCTTGTTCTGAGTTTCTATGATTCTTGTGGTCTTTCGTTGGACTTTGGTCCTAAAGGAGATACATAAAAGCCAAGCGAACTCACTCAGACTGGAGAGAAAAAGGGGAACTCGGGAAAAAAAAAACCAAAAGAAACCAAAACGGTCATGAGTTATTCAAACAAGCAACGAATGAATATGCCCCGTTCCCTATGATCGTTCTATACTTGCTTCCTGTTTGCATCCATACAGTATTTCATGTTACTTTCTTTGTTACTGTTCTTATTCTTCTCAAGATATTGCCTAATACTGTTTCACCCATTCAATGCTCTCAATTCTCGCTGTATCTATCCGGCACAACCCTGCCAATAGACATCGAAACTTCAGATGCTCAATGGGAAGCTTGCTCCGATGTACAATATGTATCATTCCGCAGGGCAAAGGCTGGCTCCTTTTCGATTCTTTTTCCTGTTTTTTCTTTTTTTTTTTTCTTTTTTGGCTTCTATTCTATATTTCTGCCTGTGATCAACCTATTTCCCTCGTTGCAGCCCACCAAGAAGTTGATGGTTTTCGTTTCAACTCCTAGGGTCTCGAGGTGTTTGGCATAGGACTTGATCATTGGATTTGCGTGATGAGTATGGATATGGATATGGATTGGAAATGGGACCACTGACTGGCTATGACTATTTCCTCACAATATCTTTGCAAAATACATTATCTCCCTGCCCTTGGGAGCGTGACCAGTTATAAAATAGAAAAATAGGCTAGAGTAGAGGAAAGCAAGCGAACAAGCAAAGTGGATAAAGAACATAGGATAAAGATACATAGCCATTTGATATTCCATATCTGTGTTGCGACTTCGATCAGTGATTGTACCGGGATATCGGCGTCAGTTTCTGGCGGAACAGGCGCACGGCGGAGTAGTTCTTCGCAAGATACATGCAAAGGTTCGGCCGGCACACAAGTGACTGGCATTGTTGAGCCACCGGGAGGACGCGAAACCTGAACTTTTTGGCGTGTAACTGGCTGAAATCGGGGCCGGCCATTGCACAGAGTTATGATCGGTTGCGAATTGATGATACTCTCGAAAGTGAGCTTCGCTCGTTCTTGGTCAACAACAATCAGAATCACGACTTTCACCGTCCCCTGGGAATTGGCAAGCCACCAGCTAGCGTCAAGATGGAGTCTTCGCGGTGATTCAGAGTATGCAACTTCCACGACAACAGAAGGCCATGTATTATCGGTTGGAGGAGTTGATGGGATTCATGAGCCATCTGGTTCTTTGTAGCACATATTCCCTTCCACGCGACCCGAGCCCGTTGGATAGGCCCTACCTTTCAAATTTGCCTGAACTATGGCCGTTTGGAACTCAAAGGCAAACTGTGCAGCTGCCGAATCATGAATTCGCCCGGGGATCGTAATGATTAAAATTCGCGACGCCTCGTCGTACGACTGGCGGCATTTGGATATGTAATTTAAAGCAATTTTTGGCGGAACATTACTGAACTTCAAATACTGGGTGTCATGCTTAGAGACAGAAGAAGCCCTTTATTATAATACGTATAATATAGGATTCACTATATAGGTATAGGGACTTCTAAAGTGAATTGAATCTGAAGTGAATGTGAACTGAATCTGAATTGAATTTGAAGAGAATTGGTAGATCTATTAGCCGCTAGTTTAGGGGTGAATCTTTATAGAGTAGACTATTGTATAGTATAGTTAACTAATATTACAATCTACCTCTAGACTAGCGAGTTACAAACTAGGCCAAAAGACCGTTATATCTAAGTATTACGCTTAGATTGTCTAGGCTCTGATATATATATAGTATATGATATGATACTAACTATCACTATATTTTCTTTACTTCTATTACTTATCCCCCTCCTACTTTCTTCTTTCCTACCCTCCTCGCCTCCTAAAGGTACCGTTGACTATACGGAGTCTCTCCACTCGTATACTTTCAATGCTCTCAAAATGTTCGATCCTGAACTCCAAAGGATCGACAATGACCGTTTCAATCTTCCATACGATATCGATCTCATCGGCTCCTCGGTTGCGGGATCGATCCTTCATATGAGTGACTTACGTCGAGTACTACAAAACAGATCCCAAGTGACCATCTTCACCACTTCTTGCTACTCCGGCGGCTGGCTAGTGCTCCCCGACATAAATCGTCAGCAGCTCAACGCAACAGCGAAAAGTCATTACGCAGAAGTATGAAGATACTAGCCATGTGTCGATATCAGCTCGCTAGCTGACATGGGACCAAAGACCGACATCCTCAACGTATGACCCAGTTTCCCCTATGTTGATATCGGAGCTTCTTGCTAATCGTTCCAATGTATTCCTTTAGATTTCCAATTTTCCATTCAGGTATGACTTGATACGATCCTTGATCATCTATGAACAATGAAGCGCCAAAGTGAAGAATATATTCATACTACACACTATACAAAGCTACAAATTCGAGTCTACACTCTCACTATGGACTATAAGGACCAACTCTGAAAAGAACATCTGATGCGAGCCTAGGAAGAGAACACATTGCCCCAATTAATATGATTGACTTGGATTTATGTCGCTAACTTTTCCAATTATCTATATAGGTCCGCTCCCCGATTCGATCTATTTAGGGAGTTGCTTTAGCAATATCCACGAATAGAGAAAGCAAACCTACCTGATACGAGGAGCCCGAGGCTTATAGAGGTACGTCTTCAATATGCTGGATCATGACATGATCGAACGAAGCGCATATTAGATGGTCGAGACAAAAGGAGAGGTAAATTTTCTATTCCTCTAACCATTGATTATACTATGATCATTGACTATGACCTTTTAGAAGAAACACCGTACCTAGACTCAGTCGTGATCGAGACAAATAAAGGCAAATTTTACCTACAATCATTATTTTCTTTTGAGAAATGTTAATCCACTCCTAAGTGAAGGAAGTAAGATCCGATGTTATATACAATAATACTCCTAGGCATACTACTAAAGAGACTCTTGATTTCTTTTAAGGAGCTTAGGGTTATTATAATAGAATAGCCTACGTTTTTACCTGATTTAAACCTTATTAAGGAGGTATAGAACTAGATAGAGGATTATATTAAGAGAAAGTATAGGGATCAACACTTTCCTTTATAGTGTAGTTGGTATAGTCTAGGAGGCCTAGGATGCTATACCGGAGGAATTCCTATCTAATCTGATTGATAGTATACTATTGAGGTGCTAGGTAGTGATTGCTGCTAATGGGAGACCTACTATATACTAACATAGTAATATAGTAAAGAAGTTGAGAGTACCTGTTTTTTTAAAAATTAATGTAGTATTCAGGTGTAAGAGTACCATATAAGATACTAAAAATGAGTGGAGGTGGTGAATCTTTATAAGGTAGGCTGTTGTAGTGTTCCCCATACAATTTTGGACTAGCAGATATGCCCGCCCAAAATTGATGAGATTGGGCAATTTGTATGGGTAGGAATAGTTTCATACAGCAAAGCCATTGGTAAAGTAAAACTACAATATCCAAGTCTATCTAGTCCGGTCAATGTGAATGGTATTCATATCATGCTGAGCTTTTACGCTTTTATATCAGGCGGCTGGGTCACGCCAGGATCAAAACAAAAAGAAAAGAAAAGCAAGGCGGGATTATTTCACAAGATGGGGGAGATCCCTGCTATGAAGAAGATCCTGAAAAGAAGAGAACAGGGAAGTGAAGATCTAGATACGACAAAAAAAAAAAAAAAAAGACAAGACGCAAAGCAAACGCCTGTCGGCAAAAACAGAGGGATATCATTTAAGATTCAAAGAATCCAGACATGTCGCAAAACAACAATTTGAAGAGGATAAATTGAATGGGGAAGAAAGGAAAAACAAAAAAGCAAAACCATAAGACTCGTATACTCGATAAGTCGTCAGGGAGAAACCATTCCCTCCACCAAAATGTAAAATATCTCGCCAGGGCCCATTCACTCGTCTTTCAGGCTTCCAACCAAATTACGTAGTACGTCCATGATGACGGCTTCGTCCTTTGGCTCGCCGCCTGGGAAGGAGCTTTCTGACGCATCGCCCAACACGCGTGCACGCGCACTCCGGAGAACTTCCCGGATGTAATTCTTGTCCTCGTAGTCTTCCATGAGAACAGCTTCAAAGTCATCGATAGCCTTGTTGGCTCGGTCAATGAACGAGGATGACTCTGGTGGCCCTGGTGCAGAGTTTTGCTGAACAGGGTGTTGCTGTTGTTGATGGTGAGAATGAGCCGGGAGGCCTGGAGGGGGATTGTGCTGGTGCTGATGCTGGTGTTGGTGTTGATGCTGTGGCTGGTGCTGGTGGTGAGGTAGCGGATGTTGCTGCTGAGGAGGATGCGACATCGGCTGCGACTGGGGTTGGACCGGTGGCTGGTGTTGGTGCTGATGCTGATGCTGGTGTTGGAACTGCACTCCACCAGATGGAGGGTAGGCCCGAGGCTGCGGGTTGTTGTGAGGAGGTTGAGAGGATGGCGGCTTTTGTTGTGGGTAAGGGGAATGGTGCTGAGGTGGTCCGTGAGGAGGTCGTGGGGTCTGCAACTGTTGCTGCTGGCCACCTTGCGGAGCAGGGGCGGATGCGTAGGGTGAAGTATATGTTGAAGGGATGGTTGCCGCAAATGCAGCTGGGAGGTTGTTGCGGAGTTGACTGGGGATGGGGAAGGATGCAGCTGGATTGATAGGTGGGACTGGTGTTGGCGCTGGCGCTGCTGCCGGTGTCGGTGCCGACACCGGTGCCGACGGTACTGGCGCGGGTGCCTGCATAGGTGCGGGAGCGGGAGCGGGTGCAGGTGCAGGCGCACGCATAGGAGCCGGAGTAGGTGCCGGCGCTGGCGACGGGGTAGGAGCAGAGACAGGGGCAGGTGTGGGCGCCGGCGGGGGCGCCGGTGCCGGTGTCGCAACCTGGGGCGGGGGTGGAGCAGGAGCAGGAGCAGGAGCTTGAACCGGCGGAGCAGCAGCAGGAGGGGCACTGGGTGTAGGAACAGGGGCCTTCGATGGAGGTGGATAGGGACTGGATTGGGGTGGATGTCCTCCCACATTAACAGACGCCGGGAAAGGAGCAGGCGGTATGGAAGGGAATTGGAAATGCTGTGGCGGGTTTGGCACCGGTGGTGGACCCTGAGGTGGTGCATACGAGTGGGACATCTGAGGCATATACTGCTGGGGAGCAGGCGGAGGAGGGTGGGAAACCTGCGGGGGCGGCGAAGGACGACGTTTCTTTTCCTTTTCAACCGACGCGCCGGGAATGAGCTGCCACGACCAACCCTTACCATCTCGTTCTGCGTGCATAAACAAGTGACCGTTGCCGTTCAGGTTGTGTCGTACACTAGATGTCCAGCCCTCAGTCTCACACTTGAAGCGGAAGTACGGATACTTCAATTTCAGCGCACGGTAGATCTGTTTCAACGTCATTGGCGTGCCAGCTTCCGTCAGAGCATCAAAGATGAGAACGGCGTAGTTGTACGGCGGCTTTGCCAGATCCTCGGCGTTGTAAGCAGACTCTGGAGGATAGTTGGGAGATGGTGACCGTGATGGTTTGCGCTTCTTGACCGGTGGGGGCTTAACGTATTCTTGCGGGGGCTCTGCAGACATCTGGCCGCCTTCCGTTGAAGGAAGGGGAGAATCCATTGGTGTGCCATCCGGCTTCTTTCTCTTGGTGTACTTCCGCTTCTCGGATGGTTTGTTTGTTGGTGACTCGGGAACAACAGATTCTTTGGCAACTGTCTTCCCGGCCTTAGGCACTTTGAGTGGAGGTGGTGTGATGCCTCCGTTGGCCTCACGCTTGGCAGCAATTTTCTGCTCCCGGGCAAGCTCAGCTCGCTCGCGCTTGGACATGATCCCATCCTTGGGAGGGCGTCCTGGTCCCCGGCGGCGGGCCGGCTGTGAATCGTTATCTCCAGGCTCGATAGAATCCATTGCTTGAGATGATTTGGAATCCTTTGTCTTGAGGATGATTTTCTTGGAAGGCTCCCTGCTCTCGCCGCTGTCACTCCCAAGCCTCTCGGATTCATCGACGTCGTCGTCCATTTCTATTGAAGCACGGGCATCTTTTTCTTCCTCCTCGTCGTTCTTTTCTGCCATTTTCTCTTCCATCCGGTCCGCTCCAGTTTCGCCAATGGGGACATCTGGTAGCAAAAAGCGGATACGCACGCCTCCAATTTGGATGTAGTCGCCGCTGTGTAACGGGCGAACTTGTCCTGGTGATAGCCAGTCAGCCCCAATGAACGCTCCATTGCGTCCCATTACTTCCATCTCAAACAAGTTACGATCAAAATTGTATGAGATCCGGACATGTCTCCGAGAAATCCCTCGATGGCCTGCGGCACTGCCGTCAACGGTCGTTGGGGGTGAATTGGGATGGTAGGACAAGAATCAGGGGATGGGAGCAAAGCCAGTGCATCAACAGGCTTTGCATCTCCGTTTCCATCTTGCAAAGATTGCATCGCGAGCGCGTTGTAGTCGGTTGTCGATTGTAGCTGAGCCGGGTTTGCATGTAATGGTACAACAGCGTCGTCAAAGGAGGATTTCGAGGATCGTCGGCTCATGTTCATGTTGTTCGGAAGATGCGGGGGTACATCTGGATCAAAGCCCATAATACCTCCCCGATCACTAACAACACTGCCCATGATGGCAGCGCTTTCCTCCCGCTTCATACGGTTCGGGGTGTGGGATGTGTTTCCTCCACTTGAACTCTTCGCCCGAGTGCTTCGCACGGCCTGCCGGTATTGGAACTCTCGGTGATGGGCGGCGCGGGCGGCGCGCACGTCTCGTCCTAGGATGAATGAGTAGGTATTGACGTAAAAATGCCCATCATCGAACTCCAACTTGGCAAACGCTTGGATCTTAGGTTCCGATCCAGCAATTGAGGCCGCCACATCTTGATATCCCAAGGCTGAGAGATCTGCGTTTTGCGAAAGAAAGGCGGCTGTGAGTAGCTCGTTTTGGTGGAGAGCTTCAAACGCATTTTTCGGGGCAGCCGAGAAGTCCAAGGGTGGAAGGAGCGAGGGCTGGTCGGTGCTCAATTTCGGGTTCATGGGATCGGACAAGGTACCCATGGCTTCGGAATTGAATCCTGCATGGTCCATATCCTGTTGTACAGAATTTGTTCCCATAAGCTCGTCACCTAAAGCTTTCCCATTCAGCAAGTCCTGGATCTCGCGAGATATTGAAGCAGTGTCTCGGTGCAAGCTCGGGTCGACGGGCGCAGAGCTCTGGGCAGCCATGTCGAATGACTGGGAGATTGAGTCGTCCATCTTGATATCCATGTGAATATCCTGGTCCTCATCCTGTTGTGCAGGTTGTATCGTGGTGGGTGTCGAGTTCGCGGCTGGTTGATTTCCAAGAAGCTGCGCTAGGAGCGCACTCGCGGCGTTTTGCGTGTTTGCATCTTGTTGATGTTGCGCGGCTGAAAATTCGTGGCTGTCCGGGCATTCGGTTTTGATTGCGACGTCCGGGGCGGGCATCCCGTTAGGAGTTGACGGGGCAGAATTATTCTGCATGGCGCGGATTGCGGAGTCGTCTCGAGGATTGGAAGGGGAGTCGCTGTCTGGTGAGCAGCCATAGTCGTACAGGGGGCTATCGGGGCCTGGGTCAGGCGGTCGATGGCCCACGGCTGGCGCAGTCATGGTCTGCGACGACATGACAGGCTGGTGCTGAGGAAGGGAGAGGAATGAAGTTCCAACCAGAAGGGAAGTTCTCAACTTGGGACCGGGCGGTGAGCGATGGCCGAGTTGGTCGCTGCAGATGGCCGTAGTCACCGCTGAGCCATGTTTTTTTTTTTTTTCTTTTTTCTTTAGTTCACAATATTGTTGACTTGACAGAAATTCACCCAAAAAGAATATCCAATATTATGTATGAATCTGGAAAGGTTTATGGTTGCAGAGATGAAAGAAAAGCACCGATAATCCTCTTCCGGGACAAATTTTCTTTCCCGCCCCGCCCAAATCCATATTCTCTCCGACCTGATCCACCTACATGGACTCTGCCCGCAGCTGGTTCCTCACCGATTTTGTTGATCAAAAAGCCTAGATCTATATATTGGAGTGTGAAAATGGATGAATCTATGCAATTGACCTCTTTTTACTCCTCTAATCTCACATTGACTCATTGTCTACATGTAGAGTGGAGTCGACCCCTCTGATATTCGGTGGCTTGCCTCCCGTTGAGATGAGGGGAAACTGTGATGATTGTAGTATGTACTTTACAACATAGGTGACTACAATTTCTATCAAGGCTGTATGTAAGGGGTGTATACTTTGTATACTACATATTCTGGGGAAGCGGAGTACACATATAAAAAATCAATTAACCTTGGGTTGTTTATACCTGGGAATCATCTTATCGCGATAAAAGCCTTGGACCTAACACTCTACTTCTCTTCTACTTCTACTCTCTATCTTTATAACCTATCTTATATATTCACCTTTACCTACCAAAACAAGAACAAAATGGCCCCGAAATTCAAAAAACCCGATCCAAAGCCTCAACCAAAAACCACAACCCCAAACTGGCCTCCTCTCCGTCCCCTCCTCCCCGCCGCCGATCTAACCCTGACCCCCCTCCTCACCGACCAAATCTACCTAATCCACAACTTCCTTCCAGGCACCCTCTGCAAAACCTACGCCTCATTCCTCGCCTCACTACCACTAACCACAACACCGGGAACCCCAAAGAAAGACGAGGCATTACGCGTCAACGACCGGTTCCAGATCGACGACGCACGGTTTGCAGAGATGCTATGGAGCACGACGGCATTGAAGGAGCTTGTCACGACGCGCTTTGAAGAAGATGAGTACGGGTACGACCAGAATGCCGAGGAAGATGATAATGCGCTTGCTGAACGCGCACGTCAACTCTGGGGCGGGGAGCCGTTGGGGTTGAATCCTAATATTCGCATTTATCGATACTCTGCAGGACAGTTTTTCGGACAACATTGTAAGGATCTCTTCGTCTTCGCATTATACAATCACTTCTATACAACCAAGCAAGCCAAAAGGCCAAAATCTAATACATCGCAATCAATCGCAGACGACGATGCCAATAACATAACCTTCCCCGCACTGAACTCGCGCTCAAAAGCAACACCCGCACGCACAACCTGGACTCTACTGGTCTACCTGACATCCTGCACAGGTGGTGAAACAATATTCTACCCGGAGCCCACGCGCGCGAATCGCAATCCGGAGCCGATAGCGGTTGCGCCAGAGGCTGGGATGGCGCTGTTGCACCGACATGGAGATAATTGTATGATACATGAGGGGGCTGAGGTTACCGGGGGAGAAAAGTGGGTTTTGAGGAGTGACTTGGTTGTTCCGAGGTGATATACTGGTGTCGATATTGCATTTGGGAGTTCCAAGCTTGTAGATTGGCATGGGGACCATATCATAATCGTAGTAGGCGGGTTCCTATGCGACTTCGACTTGGAATCCTTGGGGGTGTGGGTATATAGACATTGCATACGGGAATTCTGGGAAATCAAACACAAGTTCTAATCATTCTGCTGGATCATACCTAAGTATTGGAGGGTACAATTGGAGTGGATAACATAGTAGCAAAAGGAAAATAGTATGAACAAGGACGACAGTAGGTCCCTGTCACAGACGGCACGCATAAGAGAAACAGTTGTAGATACAAGTCAAATAGTCGTAAAGAGTGGAAAGTTTGCTGGGGGCGAGGAGATGGGACACAAATAATGAACATGGGAAAAGAAAAGGGGGATAGATCATCAGTTATTGGGATAGCAGGTGAGTGACAGGTGACAAGACAGCTGGACCTCGCCAATGAGGAGTTCTAATTTCCTGGCTCAAAAAACCCCCAAGATTCAATTTCATTGTAATCATATCAAATTGGTTTGGAAACAGGAGACGTTTCCCCATCCAGTTCATACTCAGCCCCTCTCATCATCCCCTCCACAGGACCGAGAAGACGCTTGAATCCATCCCGACCCAATCGCGCCACCTTCACATCCGTCTTGGTGGCAATGCTTGCTTGACGTGGCTTGTCGTCCAGCAAAGCAAGCTCGCCGAAGTAATCGCCTCGGCGATAGTTCTTGACGGGGCCAGAGACACCGTTCTTGGTAGCCTCGGCTTCACCTGACTCCAAAAGATAGAAAGCATCTCCGGGATCGCCTTCGTGGATGATGATGGAATTAGCCGGGTACTTGATGGTGTCCAGAGCATCGGCGATCTTCGAGCGCTCGTATGACTTCAGAGAAGAAAGCAGCGGAACTTCCTCCAGGAAAGCCTCATACATACGACGGCGTTGGAATGCCGAGTCCATTAGAATGCGGCGGAAGGTGATGCGGTCAAGAGCCCACAATGTGCTCTTTGGCTCGGTGGAGATCACCGTCGCGGCACGTGGGGCATTGTACATCAGAGCCAACTCGCCAAAAGATCCTCCGGGTCCAGTGCTGGCAACCTTATTGCCCAAGCCATCAGGGCCAGGCTGTACGGCGCCGGAGGGGTGGATGTAGACGTCAAAGTATCCCTTCTCCACGATGTAGAAGTAATCACCGGCATCACCTTGGGAAATGACCTTGATGTCTTTCGCAGGGATGGGCTTCTCAACGAGAGCATTGAGGACGGTCAAGAATTGGTCATCGTCGAGGTGGGAGAAGAGGAAGTTGCTACTGACGGCGCTCTTAAGCCGGGAGACCTGCTCTTCGGTCTTTTGGTGGTAAGGAGGGGACCAGCTATCCGAACCAGCTTCGGTGGGATTTAAAGATTCCGCTGAGACAGAGGTTCGCCGACCAAGAGCGTAGTTGCTAGGGAATCCTTGCTGTGCGGATCGTTCCGGGAGAGGGGCCAGCTCCCCCTCCTGCTCGTCCTCCTCCCCCTCATTCTTCTGGAAGGGACTCCGGCTGAACAACGATCTTCCCGCTTGTAATCCTCCCTCGGCGAATGCAGTACCTCCAAACAAAGCGGTGCCCGGCGGTGCAGCATTTGAGCTGGACTGTCGAAAAGTCAAGTTGGTTGGTGACGTCACCTCGAACTCGTCGTCCTCGGAAATTTTTGGGGTGCTAGCAGATTTGTCGCCGGCTCTGGTGTTGATGACCGGGGTCAAATCCGGAGCAGAATTCTGTGCCATGAGGGCGTTGGGGGGGTTGAGGGCCGAGGAGGCCGCAACTCCGGGGTTGAAGGTGAGATGGATGTGGGACGAAGCAAGAGATAATATCTGTGGATATTAGAAAAGGAATTAATTAGAGAGATTGAATGGGAAAAGGAAAAATGTAAAAATGTAGAAAATGTAGAAATTGTAAGGGAAAAAAAAAGGTAAAGAGGTAGAAGAGGTAGAAAAGGTAGAGAGAGAGTAATATGGAAGCAACGGAGGGGCAGACAGTGGGGGATTATTGGTTGGAGTCTAATTTGTAGGCATCCTGCATGACCTCGTCTCTGTCTCTCTCTCTCTCTCTCTTTTTCTTTTCTTTTTTCTTTTCTTTTTTCTTTTCTTTCTTTCTTTCTTTCTTTTCTTTCTTCTCCATGTCTCGGAAATTAAAATGAAATAAAGCAAGTGAATAGAAGTGAAACGGGGGAATTACCTGCTAAAATGAGGCTCGGTCCGGAAAGCTTTACAGCTTTACCAAAAAAGTGAAGACAAGAGGTGGGAAATACTTAAGAATTGGAATTGGAAAGATGAGGGGTAGAAGACACACTAAAGTTGGTCTGAGCTTCGTCGATCATTGGCGCTTGAAATTCACTATGAACATCATACTATGCTAGTTATAACTAGTTAACTAGTTAGTTATGTACTGGTTATACTATGTTGTATTTATTATGTACTACTTTGTCAGTATATGTGGAGAGTACTGGGATCGGCATGACTCACTCCCGTATATTGTATAATTATATAGTAAGTTATAGTAACTTATAATAGCTTCTAAAATAACCTTACTACCTAGGTATAAGATTAAGAAAAGGGCCAAAGCTTGAGGCCCTTCCAGGCGTCTTCTAGAATTGCATATTCGCCACTTTAGTGGCAACCTCGGGAACCTTGGGAAGTTCCCAGGTCACATATGTCATGGACTCGCCCGTTTTTCTAATGTCACCTTAGAATCTTCTCAGTGGAGAAAATACTTTGCAGAACCGCAAAATTGTGGAAACTTTTAAAAAGCTTTAGATGTTCCATATCGATGTAGCCTTGGGGGAAATGTTAATTGTTAGAATATAATCTATCGCTTAATATTACTACAACGTATGTGCTATATAATAAGAGTAAGCTATAAGCTAAATAATAAGATACCTAACCCCAAAGCTCATGGCGTCATACAAACGGAAAGTCTAGAGCGGACGCATAGACCCGGCCATAGCCACGGTTCGCCCCCCCAACCAACCCCTTGATAGTTATATATGGCCTTTAGGTAGAGATATCTCCATGGCTTCCACATTGGGACATGCATGAGAATCAAAAATTGATATAGGCGCTAAGTCCTCTCCAGGGTCAGGTACTGGTCTGTGTCACATCCCCCCACCAATTTAGTCCCAATACACTACAGCCTTTTTTTTTTTTTTTTTTTCCCCTGTCTTCTTCTACTATTTCTGTTTTCAATTTTCACTGTATCAAGATGGGGACTTTTACATTTCAGTGGTAAGTCAAACTTCTCAACATGACCCCCTTAGCTAGAGATATCAGTTTCTCGGCATTTCTCGACATCCTCGTGGTACAATGCTAAGACGGTTATTTGCAGGCCTTACAATGCGAGCGAGGTGTTCGTTACAGGCAATTTCGATGATTGGGGTAAGACGGTGAAACTGGACCGTGTGGGCGATATCTTTATCAAGGAAGTGACGATATCTCCCGTACAAAAAGTCCACTACAAGGTATGGCGCTTACTATTTTTTTTTTTTTTCTTTTCTTTCTCGCACCTTCACTTTTCGCCTTTACCCTTCTTTCCCTGTAGGATTGGATGGCGGTGAGCCTTAGGCAACAGGGCTACTTCCACTGACGTCACCTGTGCCGCTTTCCCTCATTTATAAAGTCGCAATCCCGCAATCCCAAGGTTCCCAACTATTCAAAGATTCCTCGCTGACCAGAAAAAAAAAAATATTTAAAAATAAAATAGTTTGTTGTCGACGGTATTTGGACTACAGATCCCAACGTACGTGAAGAAAACGACGGACATAACAACATCAACAACGTGCTTCTACCCGAAGAGATCAAGGACGCTGACTTCGCCCCCACCATGTCTGGCGTAACTCCTGATTCGACAACCGCAGCTCTTGCTGCCAACGTTCCCAAGGAGCCCAATGGGGATTTACCTGGTAGCTTCCCAGATACTCCGGGACAAGAGTCCGAACAGGCCTTTTCCGTGGATCCCATTCCAGCTTCGGGGGTTATGGCAACCCCGTCAATCTGAACCCGGGCGACGAAGTCCCTCATCATAGCACCATCCACAATAACACCGTTGACTCCGCTGTCACTTTGGACAAGGAGTCATATGAGAAGGGCCAAACTCTCCCTACTGGCGCTGGGAACACTAACCCTGGCGATCTCCCATATACCCTCCCCCCAATCACAAACAACATGATTCCCGAATCCAGTCTTCCGATCGGTGGACCCGCGCAACGCGCCGCAATCAATGAGTCCGAGCCGATTTATACCGGAGGTCCAGCTCATCAGGCAGCGCTGGCCGACCCAGGATACCACATTCAGTCCGCCGGCCTTGACTCGACCACGGCAGCACTGGCTGCTGGTGTGCCGCTGGAGTCAAAGGGCAAGCAGACCAACGACGATAACCCCGTCGAGGAGGTCCCTCGGGTGGTGAAGGACTCGTTGGCCGAGGCCCACAAGGACCCGGAGGCTGCTGCCAACCAGGAAGCGGTAGACGAGAAGCATGCTATCGAGGAGGAACTGCACAAGAAGATCCCTGTTGAAGAGTCCGGAGGTGCTCCGGCACCTACCGTCACGGCGGCCAACCAGCCCGTTGCGCCCCATCTCGCTGTTGCTAGTGGCGTAGACTCGGCAGATGTGTCGCCGCTTTCGACCCCTCCACTGGACCGCGGCTTTGCTGCTGCTACTCCATCTTCCGCACTAAAGAACACCGAGTCCAGTGGGCCCACTGTCACAACTGGCCCTGAGACTAGTTCGACTGTTGAAACCTCGACTCCCAAAACCACGGCTCCCACGACTGCGCAGCCTACAAGCCCTAGTGCTGCGACGGGAGTTGAGTCTGCTCATACACCTGCTACTCCGGCTGCAAAGCCCGCAAATCCCACTGTGGCGACTGGAGCCGAGTCTACTCAAGCTCCTGCTACTTCGACCGCAAAGACCGCCGAGCCGTCTCCCAAACAATCCCAGAGCACTGAAGGTGCTTCTACCATTGACAAGAAGAAGAAGCACCGCCTGAGTGGCTTTTTCGGAAAGCTCAAGGAGAAGCTTAAATAAATGACTCGGAAATGTCAAATATCCGAGATTGGGATCTGTTCTTTGATCCCAATCATACCGGGGTGGTATAGTCTTGGCTGTAACAGCTGACAGATATCCCATGCTTTTTGTTTGTTTGTTCTCCTATGATGCCTCGCATTCTTTGTTTCTGGATACCTCCTCCTGCCCTGCTTTACTGTCCTGTTTTACTGCATTGTATTTCTGCATTGTATTTTCTGCCAATCGCGTTTTTGTTTATGCCTCGGCTAGTAATTATCGTCTAATGGAAGTACCGTGCTATTATGTGTTCTATAATTGTTTATATCCTAGTTTATGCCTTTATCATGAAAGCCGAAGTCGGAGCCGAAGCCCTCGCTGCGTAAAAATGTAGTACAGAACTCGGAGTATAAGCATGTTGATTTCCACAAACATTGAAGCATATGAAACATATGAAATACATGAGATTAATAAATCCAATCTCGAATCGTAGAATAGAAAGAAAAGACCCCAAGAACCAAGAAAGTAGGCAAGGATCCAAACAATCTATATTAATCGCCCTTGTATGAGTGGGGAGAAGAAGCCCGTTTCCCAATTCCGCTCTTCTCCACCTCAACCTTTCCCCGACTTTGGGGATTTCCAATCTTCTTTTCCCTTTTCCCTTTTCCCTCTTCATCTTCCCTTCTTTGTATCGTACAGACTTGAATTCTGGGGGTCTCTTCACTTCCCGTGAGTGCAAATATGGCTACCCCCACATTATCCGCCATGATCGACCCGACAAAGCAGGCCGAATACCCAATTGTGCTGGGGGAAAGGCTCGCTCGAAACCCCAACACGAGTCGACTGATCAACGTCAACTACAACCACAAATCCAAGTCGGCCACCTCACAACAACGTTCCACCATCACCCACTCCCGATCGGCCGACCTCTATGACCTCGCCGTTACTGATAAGGCCCCGAACGCCGATCAAACATTGTCCTATTCATACAAAGGCAGCGAGGATCCATCGAGCGAGCGAAGTCTGGTGCTCATCTTCGACCCGGAGCGGAAAGTCTTCGTTCTGGAGCCGGTCTCGACAACCTTGAACTTTAATCTACGGTCGGCTCCAGGAAAGACGGAAAAGCAGGTCCGCGAGCAATACGAACAACTGCAGATCAAGGAAGAGGATGAACCAGCAACCTCGGGAGAAGACCGGCACGGAGGGAGTGCCAGCGAGGACGAGGGACCGGCCGACGATAATAATCCTTACGACTTCCGACATTTCCTCCCGAAGAATCGCCGGGAGGATGACAAGCCACCCTCAGGCCACAGCACCCCAGAACTTGCTACCAGCAGGGCCAGCACACCCTTGATGCCGGCTGCCAGACCTGCGCCTAGACCTGCACCACCTCGACCCAAAGCACAAACACAAACACAAACACAAACACAAGCAAACCCACTGCGACAGAAGAAACCGCCAACAAAAGCACCAGCCAAAGTACACGCGCCTGCCGAGCCAGCCGAGCCTGTTAGCTATCCCGACCCGCCTGAGCACGAGGGTTCTCGCTCGTCGCCGTCCGATATAGGCACGGGATCACAACAAGCTGGGCAGTCTCCCAGCTCGAACATCATTGTTGACGGAGATCTCATCATTGATATGGGATCTCCACCTCCGCGGCCCTTTGTGGACCGGACTTACTTCTCGTCCAATAATACTCCAGCAGACGACGATGGGGATGAAGACGTTGGGGAGTTTAGTCTACCTTCCCCGGTTGGCAATACAGCTCCAGTTGGCAATACAGCTCCACCTACTTCTTCGGCCCATACAGGTGCGGCTACTCAAGAGGACGAAGTCGAAGATGATGATGCTTTAGCGGCGGAGATGGAAGCCGCGTTTGAACAAAGTGCTCGTGAAGAAGAAGCTCGGAGCCACCAGTACAGTCAGCCCACGACCAGGCAGTATGTTCCCAGTGATGACGAGAGTGAAGTCAGTGAGGAGGAGTAAATGTCTATTTGGCCTATCTTTTGTTTTGTCTATTGCATCTATCAGCGTGGCGCCAGGACGGACTTTGATCCAAAGTACTATATACCAATTGTAATTGTTTATTGTTTCGAGAAATGTAATTGCATAGCAATGACCAATGGAATTTACATGAGAATCTATTAAACTTGTACTTCTTCCATAGACATAATAATGTAACTAACTAGTTAGTTAATGGTCACATCTCTTACATTGAAGCGGATAAATAGTTCTAATCGGAAATACTATTTTTCCGACCAAAAGCTTCCCTTGTCGACTGCGTCAATACGGAGATCTTTGCCGCCTTGCAGGTTATCTGATAGTGCTCAATATTCAGACAGCACTGTGATGTTTATATATTGATTATCCCTGACTTCTCTTCTCCAATTCTCCGAACACCGTCGTGAACTATCATATCCGCAATGCGATAGAAAGCTCCGCCATGCTAGATTTGCCTTGACGACTGTGACATTTGGAACGATAACGATTATTGTTAACCAGTCACGCGAGCTATTCCTTATAAGGCGCGCCGGATGCGTTTCATCTCTGTCGCCGCTTTGTGAACAACTCCTCGTCAACCTGATTCGTCTTTTCCCTCTTCACTTCGCACAGCCATGGCTTCTTCGACACCACCGAAGCGACGAATCCCCGGCCTGCCAAACCCGGTGTTGGAAGCAGAGCAGCAAAAATGGCTCTTCACCGAAGAAGAATTCGAGCGCACGCCATCGCGCATTGATAAGATCGAACGCGGGAAAGAGGACTACATTCGACACCGTGCAGTCGAGTTCATTTGGCAAGTGAGCGTGATGTTGAAGATGCCCCCGCAGACCTCAATGACCGCCACGGTGTACATGCACCGCTTCCTCATGCGCTATTCGTTGATGGGCCAATATCCGGAGATGGGGTCAGACCTGATGCACCCAAAGGTGATCGCCGCGGTGGCCCTGTTCGTCGCGTTCAAGGTGGACGAGGCCATGCGCCGCATGAAAGATTTCGTCATTGCATGCTGCCGCGTCGCCATGAAGCAGCCAAACCTAATTGTCGACGAGCAGTCCAAGGATTACTGGAAATGGCGCGACCTGATCCTGCAGAACGAGAGCGTCATGCTTGAGTACCTCTGCTTTGACCTACAGGTCGAGTCCCCCTACCGCATCCTCTGGGACTATTCCGTCTTCCTAGGCGTCACCGACAACAGGGCTTTACGACACTCCACCTACTCCTTCCTCAACGACTCAACCTACACCGTCCTCTGCCTCCAATTCCCACCCCGCGTCATCGCCGCCGCGGCCCTGTACGCCGCAGCCCGCCACTGCAAAGTCGCCTTCCCCGACGACGCCGAAGGCAGACCCTGGTGGGAGCAGATCGACGTCCATCTCGACGACCTGATCCGCGCCTGTACCTTCATCGTCAAGATCTACGAGCGCGTCCAGCAAAGCCTCAGCAAGGGCTACCCGGAATTCGCGCTTTCAGACTCAACCCCGAACCCCAATGACCCAACCCGCATCTTCGATACCGATCCTACAAAATCCGCCTCAGAGCAACAATCCACCACCCCTCCAACTCTCACTGTCACATCAGATACGGCTACCAATGGCCGTAAACGCTCGCGCGAACCCGAATCTCACCCCAGCACACAATCACACCCACCCTCCCCACAAAACAAAACCCATTCAACCCTCAATGGGAACGGTGACCACGATCGATCCCCTAAGCGCCAGCGCACCATAACACCCTCCCACGAAGTGACTCTCTCAACCGACCAAAAAACAAACCCTCCAGCACCCTCCCGCCCACGCGTCCCCGCAGCCGCATTATCCCAAACAAAAGCCACACCTAAATTCAACTCCCTGTCAATCACGGGGGAGAAGCCAGGACCGAAACCCTCTGCACACTCCCCTCCAAAAGAAGATTCCAGCGCCGAAGAAGGCGAAGTCCCTGAAGAACAGCAACATGTCGTTCCAGTCGCACATCCCCCGCTGCATGATCCCGCGCCTACGGCAGATACGGATTATCGGAGTAAACTAGACTCCCAGAAAGAGGAGAGAGAGGAGGGCGAGGCTGATGATGATAATGCTGGAAGTGAAGAAGGCGAGATCTAAGATCTGAGCCTAAAAATTGGGTCTATCGGGCCGCTCTTGGAGAAGTGTGGCTGGCCTTAACACCATTTATGAGTGAGAATGAATGAAATCCACAGAGAATCCAATTTCTCTCTTTTTATTTTGCCAACTTTACTAATCCAGGTGTACCAAGGTTGTCCTGCATCCTGGTTTATTAGGGCTGTAAACGAAGTATTTTATGAATAATTCCAATGGTTGCGTCCAGTCGGTACATACTGCATGTGTTTTGTATTGCTTCAAATGTTCAGAACAAGACAACATTAAAGTAACTCGCCATGAAAAGGATAGTTACAAAAAGACACATACATGTATGAGCATGACATGCAATGCAATGTACGCAATGTACGAAAACCGGCACACCGGGACACCTTGATGCGAAATATGCATTATCAATTATCTTCGTTCTCACTTTCATCTTCACCATTCTCTTCTCAATTATCCTCAGTCAAAACTCGCAACTTCAATTCAATATCCAGCAGTCGTAACACCCAAGCCATGATCCAGCAAGCTGCTCGAAGCAACATAGCTGAATCCACCGAACGGATTACTCTCAGCACCAACATTGTTGTCATCCGCGCCCTTTCCGCCCGGGAAATCCTGCCCCTTGCCATAGTACTCATCAAAGCCGGTGGCAGTGATCGTAGGGCTAAGCGGGAGATGGGTGAAATCAACGGAGAAGTTCTCCGCGAGAGCGGGGTCGGTGACGATAGGCTGGATAGGCGGGTCGAGCTCGCGGCGCTCAAGGGCAGCCCAATCGATTTTGCGGAAGAAGCGATGCTTCTTGATTGTCTGCAGGTCCTTCTGCATGTGGTATCCGAGACGCTTGGAGGGTTCCTTACGGAGAAGACGGGTGAGAAGATCCTTTGCGTCGGGTCCAAGGAAATAAGGGAGCACGAGCTTTTGCTTGACGATCTTCTCTTGTAGCTTTGCGTGGTTGTTTCCGCGGAATGGGGGTGAGCCGGTGAGAAGGTCGTAGCCCAGTGCGCCGAGGGACCACCAGTCGCATGCTTTGCCGTATGGCCTGCCTTGGATCACTTCCGGTGCCATGTAGTCGATTGTGCCGAGGAGGGAATTGCAGCGGTCGTCGTCGCTAAGTGCGATCTTGCTGAGTCCGAAATCGGTGAGGAGGAGGTGGCCTTGCGCATCTAGGAGACAATTCTCGGGCTTTAGGTCGCGGTAGAGAACGCCGACGTTTTGGTGAAGGTGTGCTAGTGCAAGTACCATCTCTGCCATGTAGAAGGCTGCTGCATCTTCTTCGAACATGCGTTCCATGGCTAGGTGGTGGAAGAGTTCGCCGCCTTGCGCGTACTCCAGGATCAAGTAGAGCTTCTCGTGGTCTTGGAAGGCATAGAATAGCTTCACGACAAAGGGGTGGCGGTTGACACTTTCCAGGATTGTGCGCTCTGTCTTAGTCTGCTCGACTAGCCTTTTGTGGACAGTGAGAGAAGCCTTCCGGAATTGTTTCTGGGCGTAGAGCTTGCCCGTGAGGACGTGGCGCACCAGCAACACAGTTCCAAATGAGCCCTTGCCTAGGCATAGGATAGGCACGAAGTCCTCTGCTGTCATCTTGCGGCACAGTTGATTGCGCAAATCCGGATTCATGCCTAGGACATCCGCATTGCGATCGTCCAGTGTCTCTGGTTGCACAGCGTCGGAACTAACAAAGTCCTGATCTAGAGGGATTTCATAGCTGGTCAAGATCTCGGTCTGGTCGCTGTCGGAGTAAACACTGGCAGCACTGGGGGTTTTGGAGACAAGTCCGCTACTAGCTGTGTCGTCGGACAGATTCAGAGTGCTGAGTTGAAGCTTCAATGCGCTGACCCCATGGCCTGTGGATGCCTGTGCCAGTGGGCTGGCGCCATCAAGTGCAGTGGGAGGTCGAGAGGGTGTACGTGAGCTCGCAGCGGAGAAGTCCGATTCCTCGTCGCCGGATGCCAGAGTGAAACCACGAACGGTTGCGCATGTCGGCCCGAATTGGTTCTTATTCTTCTTCCGTCGCTGTTTGTTCTCGTTGAGAGTCTTGTTCGCAAACCCATTTAATCCCTTGGCTGTCTGCTCTGGGGGTGACATAGTGCCCATGTGTGCATTGGGGCGACGGTGATTGGCTGGGATGTCAATGGCGGACTGTTCACCGTCGGCTTGCGGAGCGAACACGTCTCCGACCGACAGGTCGTCGGCATTCGAGGAAGGCATGATGCTTTTGTTGTATCACCTGTGATAGGTCCGCGAGTAAAGCGAAACAATTTGGGGAAAAGCGCCGGCGATAACCGCAGGGTCGACGATTGACCTTATGCGGTGGTAAGGAATGGTAGCAAGGTATTCGGAATACCTATCTCGTAGTCGCTGTTCACATAGAGGTACCCGGTTAGCTTCAATCGCTTCGATCTTGGATATCGACTGTAAATAATGAATAGAGGGGTATTTGAGGGTTTTCCCACAACCCCCACTAATTATCGCCAAGGTAAAACGTAAAAGAAATTGAAAAAAAAATAAAAATAAAAATAGCAAATGAAAGGAGGATCAAAGACACGTACTTCAACTTGCAGAATTTATTGCACCAAAGCACGGTTTTCCTTCAGTGCTCGAACTAGTCGACAGACTAGCCTTGAATCTCCCGAGCAGGTTTACCGTCCGCCCTTCTTCAGGACGGACCCGGGACCCCTAGCCAAGTCACCTCGCTGGTCGAGGAGTCGAAGGCCAAGGCGAAAGGGGACAGCACTGAATATGGTGACACTTTGGAAATGTCAGGAGCAGGCGAATCGAGGTTCAGAAGGGAGGGATATGGATCAAGGTTGGCCAGGAAGCCAGTAAGCGAAATCAAAGGCAAAGACGAAGGCACAGATGGGCACATAGAGAATGAAGAATTTTAGCAAAGTAGAGATTAACAGTTTTTCTTCCCCAGGAAGTGGAACAAAGCAAGAAAACTGCGAGATCCTGCAGAAAATCGGATTTCAGGCGTAGATCCGGGGGCTGAGCCACTAGTCCTAATTGGGGTTTCACGTGTCAGATGCTGACTTTAACATGCATCTAGTTACAACCTACAACAATATATAACTACGTACTGGATACCTAAGTATTCCCTGGTGGCTGGGGCGTTTCTATTTGAGCTACTGCCACCGCATTTATGAGGGTGCTCAGGCTTAGGCTCACTGAGTAGATGTTAGCACGGACTCAGATCAGTCACGTGTAGGATGACTGATGCTCAGTGAGTGCTTAGTGGGTGCTTATTGGGTGCTTATTGGATGCTCTCTGGTTACTTAGTGTTGGTGGAACGGAACAAAGAGCAGTGGAAAGACTGTATTGACTGCTAACAGAAGACTGGGGAGGAGAGAGGGGATAAACATGTGGGCATTACTAGCCTGACAAACCAGGCAGCCATTCAGGATCACGTGGTCACACATTCTTAGTGTTCAATGCCTACCTCAGACTATACCTAGAAGGGATTAGCCCCTTTAAGGTCGTTTATACTGTGGTAGTTAGTTCGTTGATAGTATTACTACTACTACCCTCATTTTCTGGAGTACTATACATTATTAAGAAAATATATTATGCCGAAGGGGCGTAGGAAAGAGCAGAGAACTCTATTCGTTTTATAATATCTTCTGTTGAGGTATTATAGCTGTGGATAGTCAATACAAGGGAATCTGGGTTGGAAAGAGCCTCAGGCAGCCCCTGAATGCTGTCATAGTTGATCTTGATATCTAGAACGACGACAAGCTACTTGTAGTTGTATAGGGTGAACTATCGTAATATACAAATGACTTTAAACGGCGTTCGGGGACCAAGAATCCCGAAGAGTCCCGAGTCGAGACCCGCACCGAACCCCGATTAAGCCGACGCGAACATCAGATCTTCACGCGTCAAACCAGAGTTGTTCTCCAGAGCTTTTTTCTAACCGACTAATTCGCTAGAATATGAATCCAGCCTCGTCGGCTTTCTTCAGATGAACTTTCCTTACGGACCCTTCGAGAATTGACCACCACCAAAAGAAAAACTTCCAGTTCATTGATTTCAAACTTCAAAATTGTCCCCATACAAACCACACACCGGTCAGAATGAACCGACACCTATTCCGTCGTTTATTGTCTCAACCGGTAGCCAACAAGGGATCGGAACTACGCGACCACCAGGCTAACGAACGAACCTTTCTGTCTTGGAACCGTTTTGGGCTAGCCTTTGCGGCTATGTCACTTGCTCTCGCTCGACTTGATATCATTGACAACATCTTCAACCGAAAACACCGCGAGGAGACAGCCGCAGCTTCCAAAGCATCATTGGAAACCAAATCCGAGAGAACTTTATCAAACAGACAGACAGAGAACACGCCAATTCTTCTTGAGTACGCGAATGATCATGTCGCTAGCCGCGTATGCCAGGTCATCAGTATTTGGTCGTTTGGGTATTCACTGGCCCGGTATACTTCCACTCGGAGAAATCTATTGTTAGGACGTTATGTCCCTTCAATCTGGGGGCCTATCTTTGTCACACTTGGTTCGCTCGGAGTGTTTGGTATGACCCTCAAGTTGGGGTAAAATATTCTCACGTCGTGTTTTGAGAAATATGTAAAACAAATAGATTCGGTTACATATCATTGTTGAGGGTATACAAAGTCTGGTGTTATTCACGTGTCTTTCTCCTTTTGGCTCCCCAGCGAGTCATGGACATATAATTACATCTCGAATCTAACAAGGACCAATCTACGACGTGCCTAGGTAGTTCCTGACGACAAAGGACTTGAGTGATTTATTCGGTAATTAATTCTTCGAAAATAGTCTGATATCTGAGACAGTAACCAGGATTTACACTTTCCTCTACTTCGAATTCAATGTTCATAAACCAAGAAACAAAAATGAGAGACTCAGGTACGACACCATTCGACTATATGCAGCACTCCACATTGTTAATTGCTTTGCAGGGTACGATACTTCCACTCTCCCCACTGCGTACGTGACAGGAGAGCTTAAGCAAAGGTCAAAATTGTGGCTTTACTTGATGAACAATATCAAAGAGGATCTTTTGCGAGAGAGCGAGCTAGTGCTTCTATCATTTGCTACTGGCATTCAAGATGCTGCTTCTTGCGTGGATTATGGATGTTTCGCATCTAATCAGACTGGAAACATGCTTTTTCTCGCTCTAGTCTACGCCGCGGCTGCAATCGGATCGCCAAAGGAATCGACGGCTTGCTATTTACTTAGGGCCATTATGGCGCCATTACTTTCAAGGATGGCAGAATCAGTGTGGAAAGCATCAAGCAACATGAATGGATATGAACCGTTCTACATCCTGGGCCCACAGCACCAATTTGCTGTCCTCTTACTTCGTCGCGAACTCAAAATCCCACACGACATGCTCTCCCAGAAGCGGTCTTTGAATTTCCCCTCACTTTCCCGGAAGTCGATGCCCGGCTGATTTCACGTTGGGCTATTTAATGGGTCACTATTCCCCATGATTACCCCTCAGTTATTGTCATCGATTCCGCTCGTACGAGTTGGGAGTGCCTTCCTAACCAGCACGCCATGACTGCTCGTCCTCCAGTTTCTACCTCCTTGATGTTGATCGGGAACACCCCAGTGGTACGCCTTCGTAATGTCGTGCCCGACCATTGTGCCCAAATCTTCCTGAAAATTGAATCTGCCAACCCAACTGGTTCATACAAAGATCGCATGGCGAAGTCAATGATCGAAGAGGCTGAATGTCGGGGAGATCTGAGACCAGGCATGGCGATTGTGGAGGCCACAGGCGGAAGCACAGGCTCCTCACTAGCATTTCTATGCGCGGTAAAAGGCTATCAATTCCATGTGGTCTCATCCAATGCGTTTGCGACTGAGAAGCTGCGAACTATGAGCGCCTTTGGTGCGTTACTCGACCTGGTTCACAGTCCGACTGGGGCTATTACCCCAACTCTCATTCCTTCTATGATACAACGCGCGGAACAGGTTGCCAAAGCCGATAATTATTACTTCACCAACCAGTTCATCAGCAAAGATTCTCTGATTGGATACGAGACTATTGGCCACGAGCTAGTCGAGCAATTTCCCCAGGGAATTGATGCATTTTGTGGCGCTGTTGGAACTGCCGGTATGGTTATGGGTGTGGCACGGGTTCTGAAATCAAAGTGGGCAGAGACCCATATCGCTGTTGTTGAACCGGCGTCTTCACCTACAATCACTGAAAATCGCCCTGGTCCTCACAGCGTGGAAGGCATTGGCATTGGATACATTCCGCCACACCTTGATCGTCAGCTGTACGACGAAGCACTTGCAATCTCCGAGGAAGAAGGTCGGAGCATGTGTCGGCGTCTCGCCAAGGAAGAAGGATTGTTGGTTGGGACATCAACTGGCCTCAACGTCGTGGCTGCGATCAAACTGGCTAAACAGCTCGGCCCTGGTAAAAGAGTCGTCACTGTAGCAGCAGACACGGGACTCAAATACTTGAATGGAAGCTTGTTTGCAGATAAATAATGGAAGAATGGCTTTCCGCTTTACCTCATCGTATCAAGTACCCCATAATTATCTGAGATTTTAACATCCCGCCTTGCCTTTTCAGGCTAGCTTTCCGAGGCAAAACGGCAAATGAACTATATCTCCATGGATGTTGTATGTGATTAGCAATCCGTAAATTGGCTAAGCTTGTGGACTGATGAAGCGTACAATGGCATAGAGGGGTATTAGGATCATATACACTCGTAATCTTCTCTTTAAATTGACTTGTAAACAACATTTCAATGAATGTCCGGAGGTCTGCTAGGTGAGGTTGTATCGGGTATCAGCGGCTCGCCCGCAAAACTAGCCCGAACAGTGCAGTGGGGCTATGGATGAAGATGGATTGAACGGACTGTCTTTTAGTTTCTCCACTAGCTGCGTGTCTCGTTAAACTAACTTCATGCGACATTTCCCGACTCGTCCACTCGTTGTTCACAAGGAGCTGAAGGATACTGCCCATTATATCAACCGTTACTATCAAATGGAAGTCGGGGTGGACTCCTTGTCTCCTAGATGAAACTGTATCCTGACGGTGGCGAAATCCATGGTTCGGTCAGTGAGCAGAAGTAGGGGCTGCTCCCAGTGTTTACGGCGCAAGATCAAGGTGAGTAATATTTTATTTGTTTTGTATGATTTATAGTAATGAGATTGAGTTCTAAGTGCGACGAGGGTCGTCCAGCATGTTCCCAATGCAGACGAATCAAAAAGCCGTGTCCCGGCGTCTACAATGGCCTGTTTATGGTCAATGCTAGCCCCGACCCCAGTGGGCAGCCTAAACAGGCCTCCAATTCTTTCCAGGAAAGCAATGATATCACTCCTGAGCATGCACCTCCATGTCTCCCAGCCGAGCCGTCCCCACACCACTTGTTTGAGCAGGCCCTCTTGTCTAATTTCATCGAGTCATTCTCCCAGTCAGGTTCCAAGCTGACGCAGCCTGATTCCTGGACGAGATATCTACTCTCATGGATATCATCCTCGAAGACCCTTAGGTCGTCGATTCGAGCAACGACGCTTGCCTTCTACGCACAGGTATCCAAGCAAAAGGCTCTGTGCCACGAGGCTGGCCAATACTATGCATGTGCGCTTCATGGCCAGAGGATCTACATGAGCCAGTGGCTGGCAGGATTTAATCGGCCAGCAATTGCCGCACAAGAAATACCTACCGATCAGGATATTTGCACCTCGCTTATGCTAATGTATTATGAGCTTATAAATCCAGCTGCGACAGGAAGCTGGTTGGCGCATTTACGAGGAACAGCCCAGCTCTTAGTACTGAGGGGGCCGCAGAACTGCCAGGTTGGAGCGGTTCATCTCATATTCCGCTCGGTGCGGTTGTTACTGGTGAGTCTGCTGGAGGTCAACGGGTTTAGAATCTAGATATTGAGGCTGATATACATACTGCTGCAGGCCCAAACATCTATTAGAACCCAGGAGCAGTCGTGTTTTGCCTCGTCGGACTGGTGCGAGATACCGTTCGCTCACTCGAAAAAAACAGCACTAGACGTTATTCTCGACGTAATCCACAAGATTGTCGGACTACTTCAACGATACAAGAGCGGTGAGGAGTACAAGAACGAAGATCCTCGCTCGATACTCGGATTATTAGAGAACCTCACAGAGAGCCTCACCAACAGCGAACGCATGTATCTCCGCGAACTCCACGAGTCCTACTCAACCCAGACAATCGCCTCAAACTGTCTCGCCTTCCAGTCAATCGAATTCGAACGACTGAATGACGAAATCTGGCTTGGTGGAGGCGACTTTTGCTCCGCTATACCTGCGGTCATGTTTCACTCAATCCAGATTATGATCAATGATCTTAAGCTGAAGCTTCAGATGGCAGCAGAAAACCATGTCGTGGTCGAGTCTGAGGCTGTGATTAGGGCCTCCGATTTGTTAGATTTTGCAGACACTCTATTCCAGCGCGATCTTCAGAGTAGACTCAACGACGGCTCGTGTATGCAGCTTGTTTTCCCACTGGAGATGGTACGGCGGCATAGTCTTTCTGAGAAGCAAAAGACACGGGCTATGGCCTACCTTCATCGGCTTGGGTGGAAAGATGAAGAAGATGAAGAAGAGCCTTGGATATGATAATTTACGCACAGTCACTGGAATATCTCAGCATGTATAATATGGCCATGCATTTTGGAGGATCAAGAACAAGAAATAAATCCTTCACTCGCTCAGCCCCCGAGTCAACACGCGCAACCCATTCCCATTTCTGTTGTTGCCATCGATCTAGAACTCAGCTCGCTTGTCAACACCACTCAGAGCAACAAGCCAAGGCACCCTAGTAGTAGTATAAAATTCCGCATCAACGCCATCATCCAACTTCTCCGACTCGGTCAACGTCCCCGCCTGCACGAGCTTGAACCCCTTCAACTGCTCAGCCGTGGCTTCTTTCCACAGTGTACTTCCACAGTCTGGGCAGAAGAATACCGTGAGGACCATGCCGTACTCATGGTCCTTTGAAAACCACTTGGGGCTTCCTCCCGTAACGCCGAAGTTGACTTCCGGTACAGCGTAGTTGACTGTATTGCTTCCGCCGGATATCTTGCGGCAAGAGATGCAATGACATATGGCCTGAGTTGAGAATTAACACGGAACTGAAGGAGGAGAGTAGATAAAAAAAAAGCTTGCTTACTTTGAGTGCTGGTGAGCCAGTGTAGGCGTAGGTGCATGCGTTGCAGAGGCAGCTTCCGGTGGTGGTGGTGCTACTCATGATGAATAAACCTTAAGTGAAATTGCAACGAAATGTTGATAGTCTACATGTAGTCTAGAGGGGCTGGTATGGGGAGTTATATGCTTTTTGATTTCATCGACTCCACTGGGACTTCCCTTCTGAGCTAGCTTTCCGAGCCAACCCTGATATATACCTACCTACCCTACCTTACCCTACCCTACCCTACCTAGGTACCCGACTTTAGACCGAGCCGGGTGTCTGCCAGCATTTGAGGTTAGATCTCACGGTGGCTCGGTGAATTCGTTTAAAGGAAATCAACCCAATTGTTGTATAGGTAAGTCATACAAAAGATCCTGATTTATAGATTTTGCATCCTGGCACGGCTATTGCATGCTATTTCATTTATCTTGATATTACAGTCCTTTTGCTTACACTAAGCCTTGATATATCGCCAAGTGGTTTTACAGATCCGCCTAAGACAGCCTCACACAGCCTCAAATCGTTTTGTTCGTTTTCGATTGAAACTAGTGCAGTTTCGACATTCTCATCCTTCTTTGTAGGTGATTTTTGTTTTCTAGTTTTTCAACCCTGTAGTTTTTGATTCTTGAAGTTGAAGTTGAAGTTGAATTTGGATTCGAATCAGATTGACGTCTGGGTGTAAAGCCTTTTGGGGCTTGATCTGGGAATAAAAACCAGCAATTTGTAGTGGCATGTGTTGTCACCTTGCAATGTTCACAATAGGGATTGTTGAAAGGTTTTTTCTTCCATGCATTTTTGGATTTTTGTGCAACCATAAGCTTGGTGTTGCTTAGTTGTTGAATTCCACGGGATTCATCAATAAGTCTTGAAAATAGGGTCTCTGATGTATATGAATTTGGATCTCTCTGTAGAGATTGAATGATAGATTGAATCAATGATTCATAATCTTCACTTAGGCTGTTTAAAACCCATGCAATTACTACCTGTTTAGGTAAAGTAATATCTTTGCTTGATAGATCATCCACTAATATTTTAACTTTGTTAAGATATTCTTCTATGGTATGAAAATCATCCAATTGAGTGTTGAAGAATTCTTTCAAAGTTAGATATTCAGTGGTGAAACCTTTTGGATAATAGATTTCCTAGAGTTTTTCCCAGGCCTGCTTTGCAACTGAAATATCTTTGATATATAGAAGTGGACCATCATCACATAGTAATTGTATAATAGAGAGAGCTCTATCATTTTTACTACCTATAGTGGCTTGTTGGCGAATTGTTCCAATAAGCTCTTCTTTGGTAAGAACTGCTTTCACTCTGATTGCCCAGATTGAATAGTTTTCAGAACCTCGGAGCTTTTGAATTTGTATTTTTTCGAGAGAGGCCATGATTCTATACACAGTACTATCAATGTATATAGAAAGGTGTAGTTCAACGTTTCGGAAGGAGTCAATTTTGTTATAGAAAGATCAAACATAAATCTTTCTATAAAACAAAAGAAAAAAATGAAATGAGCCGGGCTCATAACCTATGAGAGGTTATAGGGAAATCAAAATTGAGAGAAAAGAATTTTGGAAATCAGTTGTAAATCAGTTGCAAATCGGTTGCAGGAAAGAATTGTATTATGATCATAGGAAAAACCATGAAGGATAAAAAACTAAGATCTAGGTGATATTTACCATATATTTGTATCAGATATATGGTTACATTAATATTTATAATGATTAATTGAAAATCCATTTTATGTTGCAATATAACTAATCAATGATTAATTGATTCCATTTTTATGTTGCAACTACAGCCACCAACTTACCCAGGGGCATAGTGGCCAGGGTTACTTTCAGATTTAATGCATACTGTGATGCCTTAATGCCCTAATTTGGTATGGCAGAAAAATCAAGATACATACCTGAATTACAATTACAGCTTCCCGCGGCGGGTGCCTGAATATCTGCCTTAGACAGTATCTAGCCCTATGAATATGAAGCTATTTCTACCATACAAATCCATACATCGCATGATTCTTAGGCGGTTTGAACCTGAATTTAGTGATACCCCTATGAAAATTCGACAACTGCCTTATCACTTTACTCCACCAATATAAGCTCAATGGATTTGGTTTTCAAGTTTATCTAATATAAGAGGGTTTTATATTTTTAAGAGGTAGGTTTTATGGTACAATATACGCTAACTAGAACATAGGTCAAGATGCGTAGATATATGAATTTGAGACTATACCTACATTCATTTTTCGCTAACGTACCAGGGACTTAAAAAATCAAAACACTCTCATGTTAAATAAACTACTAATTCTCTATTTTATACAATAAAAACCAAATCTATTGAGCTTATCTTGACGGAGTGAGGTGTTCGTCCGGCGAACTAGTTATTCCGTGCCGAAGGCTTTACAATACACTATATCCTAGATCTAAAAGCGGTCAGGATTAAGGCCAACATAAGGCTAAATAAGGCCAAATTAAAGCATTAAGGCATTAAGGCATCACAGTATGCATTAAATCTGAAAGTAACCCTGGCCACTATGCCCCTGGGTACACCAACTTGCATATGAGTGTCGATCTTGCATACTGCAGCCTCCTTTATAACATGAAATCACTTACGGAGTACACGGCACTTAACGGTTCTCGAAGAAAGCCTTTGAGCGAGTAATCTCCACACCAGACCACTGGACAAAAGCGAGAGCACTTGGCTTCTCCACCTTGACTGTCACACGCTCATTGCCAAAGTCCACAGTCACAATGCGAGCAATGAACGTAGCCAAAGATTCTACAGACTGGAAATCAGTCTGATCAACCTTCTATAATCCCAAGTCAAGTCAGCAAATAGGCCCCAGAAAAAGACACCAACAAAAGCATCACAGAACAAAAAAAAAAAGGGAGTCAACCGCATACCTCAGCCACAGCCCTTGTCACAGCCTGGTAAGTATCAACAACAGTCGACCCCCAAGCAAGCTGCCCAGGACCCTGGAACGTAAGACCAACAACAACAGCCTGCTTCTCAAGTCTCTCATGAGGATTCACACCCAAGATAGCATAGCACCTAATCCCGTCAATCCGGAACTCCTCCTCCAAAACCACCAATCCGCGCGCCTCCCCACCTATAACCTCCTCCCCAAGCGCAATAACCCCACGATACCGAAGCCCGTCATCCGCACGCAACAAAGCCTTAGGCAAATGCAGCAAGACCTCGCACTCCCCATAAGCCGCCGAGATAGGATTCGGCTGCCTGGCCGCAGTAGCAGCAGACGTAGTCTCCAACAGACCTAACCCGGCATCCGCAACAACACCCGCTATCACGCGCGGGTCTTGGCCTAGTCCGCGGCTCTGCATTTCCTCGCGTCGCGTCCCTTCCAGGCTGATTAGTCGCTGGGAGGGGTGGGATGGGGATGAGATGTTCTCGCCCATGTTGCGCACGTCGTTTTCTAGTCGGCGGAAGAGCTTGCCGTAGTCGAGAGTCAGGGAGACGTTGTCGGTTTCCGCGGCTGTGATTATTGAGGAGTAGGAGAGCTTGAGGGTTGCGGTGCATGGTTGCGACTTTCCCTGGCGGTGCCAGGCTTCTGGCGCGCAGGGGAGGGGGAGCTCGATGTCGCGGAGACGGACGTTGTCAAGGACATCTGGGCGGGGTGGGAGTTGGATTGGTTGGTCGGTCATGGTTGTTGGGGTTACGTTTGTGGTTTTAGGAGAGAGGTTATTGCGACGGCGTAAACAATACTAAATCGAAGGGAAGCTGAGGGGTCTGGTTTTTTTGGCGGGGCACTCGTGAGCGATTGTAGATCATGACGGCGAAACCCACACGGCTTTTTCCGCATTTTGGTTGATATTTGATATTTGATATTTGTTGTAGAATTATAAATTAAATAGAGAAGATTAATGGAATATCATGGGATATTGCATGTATTCCTCTTAACTATAAATGCTACAATTGGAGTTTGGTGGGGTCTTCCAATATATATTTCGACTTCAACGTAGTGAATGACAACAGACAACAAGCCTTCACCCAACGAGCTATTCAAAGATAAGCCGTGTTGGAAGCACGAAGCAACGGGGCATCAGGAATGCTACAGCTAAGAAACAAATCAAAGTGAATTAAGATTTCCAGGTGCTAACACACATACAATAGTCCAGGATGGATAAGACCATAGGGCGATAACCACAGCCTTCAGCCATCCTAAAGTTACCAGGATAGAAAGAAATATTTCAGAACTCGCGCTGTCCAGTCGCCAGGAAGAAAGAAAAGCACCCGGCCGCGAGAACATGCTGAATGAACCCTCGGCAGGTGAAAAAAGATCATGATCCCATGAAATCAATACGAGACGTTGCGGGTATTTGGCGAAGGAGGTCAACAAAAAAATGATGGTAGAACGGGAAGAATATGCAGTAAGTCCAATCAACGAAGACCCGACGCCATCTACCAGTAGCGAGGACGGTCGTAAGGCACATACTCGCCTCTCGGCGGAGAGCGAGGACGGCCGTAACCGCGGGCAGCTAGGTAAGGATCATCATAGTGGCGAGGAGGTGGGGGAGGCCGGGCCTCATAGGGGTCATCGTAGGGACGACGTGGAGGTGGGTAGTCTTCCATCCGAGGGCGAGGGGGAGTCCGGCGGGCATAGCCATCCCGTTCATAGTAGGGATCGCGGCGGATTGGGATTGGCGACCGCTCACGGTAGTGCTCCCGAGGACTGTAGCCACGTGGGGGAGGGATCCGGCGGTCGTACTCCTCCATGGTGGCAGGGTAGGGGCGACGCGGTGGGGAACGAGACCGGTATGGGTCACGAACGGGGCGTTCCTCAAAGGTTTGAATCTGGGAGTTGGTGAGAGGGGGTTCCTCCAGGTCCGAGCCAGGTTGGGCGCTTACATCGGCGACACAAGAGACGACGGAGCCCTTAAACTCTCGCTGGTCCAGTTTCTCCACGGCGGTCTTCAAGTCGTTGGCGGTTTCAAATTCCACAAACCTTGGTCAAATGTCAATGGATTGAAAGGCTCTCTCTCGTGGAATACAATGGTCCACCTACCCTCTGCCCTGTTCACGGCCAGTCTCAGAGTAAACGACGTCCAGACCAGACTGGCGGGCGAAGTCTTTCAAGTCCTATTTAATGCATGGTGAGTCCAGGTCCAGGAAAGGTAACGTGTCCGGTAAATGGTGTAAGAGAAAAGGTAAGCACTTCATGTCCAGTCCGAGGAGGTATATCCGGAATGGCCATCTTATATCGGCATCCAAAAGTCCCAGGAAAGGTTCCATGGGGGTTTGACAACAATGTGTGGTGAGTATGCAAGGATTAAGGAGCAAATCTCAAATCTCGAGGCAAAAGAAAACGCTATAGAAGCAGTTCTCAGTTACCAGGAGAGGAGTGCTGATGGATTAGTACTCCAGGATCCTTGGCTCAACCGATGGCCTCAAGGACAATGGACTGGAAGCATGTGTGGGCTGAGTAAAGAGACAGGTTTGAGGAAACTACATCAGAAACCCCGGGGAGGAATGGACTTGGGCTGCTAACCTGCCAACTTGTTTCTGGAAGACCGGAAATCTGCATGCGGAACATAGTGCGACGTGGACGGGGGAGAGCATTGCGGTCTGGTGGTCCCGGGAAGGCCTCCTTGCGGCGAGGACCGCGTGCAAACTGAACGGTGAGTCGCTCGCCCTTGAAGTCACTGCCGTCTGTGGTATTGATAAGCGGGGAGAGGTCATCGGCGGAGAAGTCATGGGGACATACGGAACGCTGCAGGAAACTAATGTTAGCAAGTCTGCGCAAATAAAGGGAATAAGATGAGCGATTCAGCCATCATTACCGGGCACAATATCTCTGGCGTCCAGCTGGTCGTCATATTCGATGAAGCCGAAACCGTTCATCAGCTTGATCTCCGTGATCTTGCCGGAGCCATGGCTGCTGAAATGTTCCTCGATGTCGCTTTTAGTTACTGAGATAAGTAATAAAAAGATTAGCACATCACTTCTCAAATGGTGATTCCCAAAGCACTAGTCAGATGGTCATCCGCGGCGAAAGCTGTCCCCGTTCCATGTGGATAGCGTAGCTGAAGCTCCCATTTGCTCAACTCGGGGAAGGGTGGACCGAGGGTGGCATTCCACATCGAGCATACGAGGGATCAGAGCACATGGAACTTTTGGGGAACTAGGGAAGCGACCGAATCATGCAAGGTGGTGCGTGTGTTCTCCAAAGCTCAGGGAAGAGGGACAGTCAGGTGCTAGCATACCGTTGCGGGGAAGGTTCCCAAGATAAAGGCGGGTCGAAGACACCTCAGTCATGGCTGGTCTGAAATAACTGATGGGCGATAAGTGGAAGAAAATCTGGTTAAAGAAAATCGTAGAGAATATGGGAGAGATCGAAAAGGCGGGAATGCAGCAAGAGGCTGTGAGATGTGGTGTTGCTGCAGGAAAGCGTGTAACGTGTAACCTGATAAAAAACAATCAGAGAGAACGGGTGTACTGTAAAGTACTGCAAGGTCGAACAGCAAAGCAGAATATCAAAAAACAAATACAAAAGATACGGAAAAGAGAGAGGGGAGGAAAAAGGTAGAAAGTACCGTCTGGCGGTGGACAGTTGAGAAACTTTGGCCGCCTCACTTTTTTCTGATCCACGTGGTTCCACCATAGAACATAGAGAGGGGAAGAGAAATAATATGAAACATTTAGTTCTGTAGAGTATCTAGTATCTAGTATAAATTATAGGTTATAGATTATATGTTGAATCATACCTAGGTATAACTAGTTATAGAATATATCCGAATGAAGTATAAGGAAGCAAGGCTTATCCCTCGTGGACTCTCTCCACTGGCATTCCACGGTTCTGCCAAACCCCATGGGGTCTTTTTTTTTTTTTTGTTCACTTTGGTTTTTTTTTTTGGCCTATTTGTGGCATCTATATACATTGGTCTTCTTTTTGATATCAAATTATGTTGTATATCCAGCCATTCTTTTATTAACTCCCCTGATTCTAGGTATTCTGAGGATCCCATAAGATCATGTCATGATATACTTGGGTCCCTCTCCACCTTGAGGAGTCTGCCAGTTAATGTCTTGTGTAGGAACCTTGATATCACAAGTCTTGCAGTGAATACAACTGGTAAATGGTTAGTATTGTATCCAAGATGACTCAAATACAGGTAAACACTTACTTTTGTGAGTTGATCTGGAACCGGACCCCGTGCTTTTTGCTAGGGTCCTCCACATATTCGTAGACACCTGCAGGACAGAACCGGTTTTCAATACCCTTGTAAGCAGGCCATGCGAGGTCCGTGTGCTTATCCAAGTCCTCCACCTGCAGGTGAACCGGTTGGTCTTCCTCGTGGTTGGTGCCGGTCCGGCTCACACTGGTCAAGATATCGAAGCTGAGCTCTCCGTCTGGCTTGGGGTAAACGATCTTTTCGTATTGAGAAGCAGGCTTGGTAGCCGCTGCGTCGGTGCCATGGTGGCTGAGTGTCCATGGCACTCGGCCCTTGAATACATAGGCCTCCAGACCGGAGTACATAAGTCCACCGAAGAAGCCTAGTGGGGTGTTGAATGAGGGCCGCATGTTACGGACCTCGGACAGTTCCTTCCAAATAGATGATTCCCGTAGAGACTTCTCATAGTCAAACAAGAACACGGTTCCTTGATTGTCACCCTTAAGCGCCGAGAAGGCAGCCTCGGCGGCTAACATACCCGATTTCATTGCGGTGTGGGTACCTTTGATTTTCGGGACGTTTAAAAAGCCAGCCGTGTCACCAATCAAGGCACCTCCGGGGAATGCGCACTTGGGGATCGACTGGAAACCACCCTCATTCAGTGCTCGGGCCCCGTAAGAAATGCACTTGCCGCCCTCGAGAACCTCCTTGAACATGGGGTGGTGTTTCATCTTCTGGAACTCTCCGTATGGTGAGAGCCATGGGTTCGGGTAGTCCAATCCTACTACCAGACCGACACTCACCATGTTGTCCCCAAAGTGGTACAACCAGGCTCCACCATAGGTATCCTTAGGAAGAGGATATCCCAGCGAGTGGGTGATCTCGCCTGATCGGAACTTCTCGGGTTGAATCTCCCAGATTTCCTTGATTCCAAGACCATATGTCTGGGGCTGGCTGTCTCGCCGGAGATCGTATTTCTTGGTCACCTGCTTGGTCAAGCTGCCGTGGCAGCCTTCAGCAAGAAGCGTGACGCGGGCATGGAATTCCATTCCCCTCTCAAATGTCTCCTTGGGTTTTCCATCCCGAGCAAGTCCCAGATCGTTAGTCGCAACGCCCTTGACGGAGCCATCTGCGCTATAGACCATCTCGCTGGCTGCGAACCCAGGGTACACCTCCACGCCAACCTCTTCCGCACGCTCTCCCAACCACTTGGTCAGCTCGTTCAAACTGACAATATAATTCCCCTCATTGTGCATCTGTGGCGGCATGGGGAGTGGGTAAGAGCCGTTTTTGGTCAGGAAACGCATCTTCTCACTCTTGGCGGGGGTCGCACCCTCAAAGCGCGAGGGGTTGTCCTCGGACAGCCAGTCGGGGAGGAGCTCATCGAGGGCGGTTGGTTGCAGAACGTTTCCGGAGACAATATGGGCGCCCAATTCACCAGCCTTCTCTAGTAGGATAACCCGGAATTCTTCGTTGCCTTCCTCGTTGGCAAGTTGTTTCAAGCGAATCGCGGCGGCGAGACCGGCGGGCCCTGTAGTCAATCAAAGCTTAGTTAGGTTGCGCCAGTAAAGAACAAATACAGCACAAAGCACGTACCACCGCCAACGATGCACACATCCACGTCGTCGGACTCGCGCTCCAACGAGCGAGGATCGAAGGCGCCATTCTCGTCGGTGAAGCGCTTTGATAGCGATTGCGAAAAGGCTCGTGTCTGGGTCGGCGCGGTGAATAATGCCGTTCGCCGAGCTAAGCATCGCCCGGAGGTTGTAAAAGGACTGGGTGAGTGGCGGGCTGGAATAGCGATGGCGGAGACGGAGGTGGTAGCTCGTGAGAATCGGGAGGATCGAATTTCACGCCTCAATAGAGGCAGAACGGCACCTTTTGATGCCATTGCGGCGTGTGAGATTGTTTGAAGATCGGGGGGCTGAAACCAGGATTACTAGTAACGACCAGCAGTTGGCATCATCAGATTGAAAGGGTGATTGCGGAGACTCAGTCTATTTAGGTCGTAGATCCCAAATGTCCCCAGAGTCCTCGAGTACCCGAATTTTGAGTGGAAATGACAAAACGCCGAGAAACCGCCTACCCTCGGCTTAACTCGGTCAACCAATAGGAACCTTGGCGATTATCCAACTACCAGGCCTGAGGCAGCAATGGATGGATCACCCGAAGCGGAAATCGCCTCTCGTCGTTGGGGTCTGACTGATCTTTTAGCAACTGTGCATATCTTCTTAGTTGTATTATTCAAGATCAATATATGGAGTACTGCCTTGGTTTTTGTCACATCTAGGCGCCAAATACTCCGTATTCAATCCCCTATAAATACTCGGTACTGATCACATGCATCACATGCTTAGCTTCATTTGTGGTAATGAAATATTCCAACGTCGACATCAGCTCTAGACCTACGGAGTACAGGGTGCATATCTATATGCCAGAAAACAACCTTAAAATAGTCGAGTCATACTAACTGTTTCAAGTGTATCAAAGATCGATCTGGCCAGATCAAAATGTACTTATTCCGTATTATTACTAGAGTATTATTACTAGATTTCCAGGAATGTGACGCCTGTGCCGTTTCGGGTATGGTATTCAGCATACTATACCATACTAGCATACCGGAATCCCCTAGAAAATGCAAAAAATACCATGATGTGACGTGAAGGGTGTTCATGAATAACAAAGTCTCAAACATCGATCTAAATAATAGATCCGAATAATAGGAAAGTGACCGATCATCGCCAGATTGCATGCCATGAGATTTATCCAGCCTTGGCAGACAGTGGATCAACACTGGACGCCACCGCCTGTTAAGGCAGAATCAAAACGGCCACCTGTCCTAATCAAAATCTCTGGGGCGAGTCGCTGGTTTGAAATGCAGAGAACAAATATAGTCAGATCAAATAGAAGTTGTGAGCATTATATCTCCCTATTATCAGTTAGTCCACCACGAAAATGTGGAATATTATAGTGATTATAGTGATTCCCCGGTGTGGTGAGGTCAGAGAGGTAGGGGAAGACACAAGGCAAAAAAATCAGAATTTTTGTTCAGTTGCCATCTGTTAAAGCGGCAAGAGGATAGCGCGTCGTACATGGAGCGACCGAGGGTGGTCGATGACGATGATTGGATTGGCATGGGACGGATGGACTATCAGCTGCAGGAGGACTGCGGACTGGCAAACCCAGCGCCTGTAACCATGGCCCGCGGAGGATAAAGCAAGGGTGTTTGAACCAGTCAGGGGTCAAGATAGAGAAATTAGCGGAGTACGTTGGGCGAATGAAAGTCACTAGAGAAGTTTTGTGGCTGTGATTGGTTCACGACGTGGTTTCCTTGAGCCGCTAGCGGGCAATGGAGCCAAGGTTGAAGGGGGAACAGTCTTGCTGCTTTTACCGCCACCGGCGGCCCAGTCTCCCCTGACCGGGCTGTGACTCAGCACTATATAAAGGCCCAACCTCCCCCAATTTACCTTGGGAATTTTGTCTCGGTCTTGGCGGATCTTATTTCGGAAATTCTTCTTCCCTCCGCTCCTCTCAAAAAGCCTCTTGATTATCAAATCTTGATATCTGCCGGCTTTCTCTTACTAATCAGATCTATCTCAATCAGATCTTTGATTTATACCTTTGGAAGACCCTTGATTCTATTTCTTTTTAGGGAAAAAAAAAAGGTTTTTTAGTCCACGGACCTAATCACCAGAAGTCGAGCCTCAGGTTTCACTTCACCACTCTCTCTTTTTTTTTCAGATCGCGCAGATAGACAATCCCATTTTCCAAAAACAGCGCAAAAGAAACATTTCGAAAGAAACCAAAAAAAAATTGCCATCCTTCCGTCCATAATATCGCCGTCGCGCTTATCTTGAAAAAACACTTGAGTGTGATTTTTTCTTGATTCGTTCACCAGTCGACTGCGTTGGTTTCGTTGCCTACACTATCTCGTGATTGCCTGCCATTCCGAGAGGTTACGTGCGAATACCTCGTAGGGGGATACATTGAGTTGTCCATCTCCCAGGTAAGACCTTCCTTTCTTTTCCCCACGGTTGCACCTTCCCGCTCTTCTTCTTCGTTCCTTCCCTTCTTCGTTCCTTCCCTTTTTGGTTTCATTCTCTTTTGGGCTCCCTTCTCTTCGGGTACTTTTCTTCTCCTACCTCACCGCCTCCCTCTCTCTCCCCGACGCGTTTTATCATCTCGTGACTTTTCGCGATAGAAGCTCACATTTCTTTTTGATAGTTCCATCTGATTTTTTATCGCAACTCGAGGATTCCATCATGGATTCTCTCACCACCCACCCTTCCAATGCGCAGCAGGCTCGTGCCTTCACTGCTACCTCGTCGCTGTCTTTCCCTGGTGGCGCTGGGGATCTGACCCCTCCCAACTCTGAGAAGGAGGCCATGGCACAGGGTGCTCAGGGCGGAAACGGTATTAATGGCCAGCAGGCTGGAGGAAATGCCATGCATGGCACCGGGGTGACTCCCGCTTCTCCTGCAACCCCCGCCGCCACCCCTGGCGCGACCACCACCGGAAGCAGTGGCATTGTCCCTACCTTGCAGTGAGTATACTCTGGATGTTTTTCTGGGTGACCAGAATGGCTGAACTAGTTATTCCAAAAGGAACATCGTTGCTACTGTCAACCTTGACTGTCGCCTTGATCTCAAGACCATCGCGCTGCATGCGCGCAACGCCGAGTACAACCCAAAGGTATTTATTAATCATCCCTCATGTTGCTCCGAGAGGGCCCACACCAGGGTACAATGTGGCTGAACTTGGTTCTTTCCTTAGCGTTTTGCTGCCGTGATCATGCGTATCCGCGAACCCAAGACCACCGCTCTCATCTTCGCCTCTGGCAAGATGGTCGTTACTGGTGCCAAGTCCGAGGATGATTCGAAGCTGGCTTCGCGCAAGTATGCGCGTATTATCCAGAAGCTTGGTTTCAATGCCAAGTTTACTGATTTCAAGATCCAAAATATCGTCGGCTCTTGCGACATCAAGTTCCCCATCCGTCTGGAGGGGTTGGCCTCTCGTCACCACAATTTCAGTTCCTACGAGCCTGAGTTGTTCCCTGGTTTGATCTACCGCATGATGAAGCCCAAGATCGTTCTCCTGATCTTCGTCAGTGGCAAGATTGTCCTGACTGGTGCTAAAGTCCGCGAAGAGATCTACCAGGCTTTCGAGCTGATCTACCCTGTGCTTTCTGGTATGCTGTCTTGCTGGATTTACTGCCATGATACCTTTACTGACTAATGTCCACAGATTTCCGCAAGGTCTAAGAAAGCTCCAAGGAGATCACTATGCATTTCAAACCTGTATTAACATTGCTTTTTCCCTTTACGAGGACAGCCCACTTTGGACTACCCCTCCATTTTCCTTCGGTTCTTTACGACTCTTTTCATGCAAGCATAGTTGGGCGTTTTTAGCGATTCGGATGATCCCCGGTTTCCTCACACTTTCGTGTTCTTCCACACAATTAGATTGCTGCACACCGCAGTGAGGCGGTTGTGCGCCGGTCGATGACTGCCTCGATTTAATCATTTATCGTTCTACGGTTTCATCTGTGGGGGTTGCTTCTATTCCCACAGGCCAAAAAAAAAAAAAATTAATGGTGACCCAAGGCAGTCTGTTAGATTCAGTTCCGTCCTTGCTTTCCCCATCTGGGGCTTGATGGACCGGCTTTGCGCCGTGATACTACCTTTGAGTAGTCAAATGAAAATGTCTTGAAACAAAATTCCCCTATATGTTCGAGTAGATCACTGTAGTTCGTAGCACTGTGGCATTGAGCTTTGCTCACGCCTCGGTCTGTATGCCTTTGTACATCTATATCTTCATGTTATATACATCACACTAAGGGATACATGCCCCTAAAGCACACTACTCCGCGAAGCCTTCTTTGTCTTCGCCAACTCGTCTTTCAAAATCGCCCTCCTCTCCCCAGACCGACTACCATCGCCATCAAAGTCCTCTTCATCCGACACAGCAGTCTCGGGCCATGTCCACATCTCCCTCAACTCGGAGTCAAGTGTACCTTCCAGCGCATCAACTATCTTGTCTCCAATAACAGGGAAGAACTTGAACCCATGGCCACTGCCGCCTGTAGCAAGGAAAAGACCTTCGTGTTCAGGATGATAAGAAACAATGAAGTCACCCGTGGGCCTATTGAACCAATTAGCACCAACCACAACCATCCAACTCGCAACTGGTAACCCAAGGACCAGACTCACGTATCAGTATACCAACAAACCCTTGTATCAACAAACTCCCTCTCCGCAAACCGCGGCAAAAGCTGCCTCAACGCAACCCGGAACGCATCCTGTCCCTCAAGAGGAACAGGAACCCCCTGTTCGGGCAGACTAACCACCATCGAGCCTGAAGCCTCAGCACCAGGAACCGGCACCTCCACCGGGTTGCGATACCCATACGCATGCCGCGCAATCTTAAGTAGATTATCCCGGGGCGGAATAATAAAGATTCCCGTAGCGAAGTTCAAGATCGTAGGCAAATTCTCCAGCTCTCGCTGCTCCTCGTCAGAGATCCGCATATAGGCAATCGCCTGTCCGGTCGCAACAGCCCGACCACGCAAGTCCACAAGCTTCGACGTCCACGCGCCAGTCGCTAGCACAACGAGATCCGCCTCGAGAATCGAACCATCTGCCAAGACGACACCGGTAGCTTTAGGCTTCGCGCCGTTCGTGTCGTACAGCACACGCTCGGCATCACCAGTACGGAAGCTAACCTTGCCCTCAATGTCGAGGAGGGTCTTAGCGTATTGCACGCTGGCCGCAGCATCGGACCATCCAGATCCCCAATTCACGTAGCCGCCGGCGACATCGAGAGTCGCGCCGTAGGCCGGGACGACGCTGAGGACGTCGGCTTGGGTCGGCAGGAAGGTGACGTTATCGCCCTCGATCTGGCGCACGTTGGCGTAGCTCTTACGTGCGTACTCCTTGGCGCTGGCACTATCTTCTGGATACACGAGTAGTAGACCGTTCTGCGTGTAGCGACCATCACGGCCCCAGTCTGTGTTCCGCCATCGGTCAATGGCTGCTGCCGCGAGTTTGGAGTATGCTGCGTTGGCATAGTCGGCTCGCACGATCCGTGATGTGTCGACGGATGAACCGTGCGGGTTTGGGATTGTTGATGAGGATTCTACTACTGTTACTTTTGATTCTGGGTGTCGCTTTGACAGGGAGAGGGCGGTGGATACTGGGGAAATGTCAGTAAGTGGAAATGTAATGTGTGGTGTGACTTGTGTAGATCAGTGATAGGGCTTTTAGAATTGTTGACTCACATCCAAACACACCCCCTCCTACAATCAGAATCTTGGGCGGCAATGCCATTTGTAAAAATATGTGTGTGGGTGAATACTTGAATTGGAGATCCGGGGGATTTCTCCAATTGATAACAAGTCGAGCCGATAACGGCATCGGTCGTCGGCTTCTGTACCCGACTTTTCTTCATCGTTGGGGTCGATATCGTTACTCCAATCTATACCGAATGAGATGTGCAACTGATCTCGGGACTTCATTTTAATCAATTCGGTTTATCTTTATTGGAGCCTCCATCTCATTTTGGTACCGTGGGGGCTGACAACCCTGTCGCGTAAGCACTCAATCTTCGCTCGCGTCAAACCTCTGCACAAAATTCCCTTGGCAGTCCATTCTGCTAGTTCAAAACACCATAATGAACGTAAGTCATTTACGCAGAGTGCCATTAGTTGCAAAGTGGCCCGTCACACCCTGCCGCAGCGCATCAAGCAAGGCCCCTCGACCCCCAAAGCCGAGGTATGTAACCAAAATCCTTCAATCCAAAGCCCAAACTAACATCCCCCAGTCCCAAAATCCCCAAACCAGTGGCCATAAAACGGCGACAAGTAACCCCGCATCGCCAACCCTACCAAGAGCGCCCAATCCCACAGGGCACTCAAGGCGAAGGCCTCAGCGCTGAAACCACGGCGAAACCAGGCCATGGAATCCCACCCAGAGCCCTAACCTTCCTGGGAATCACAGCACTCACCATCAGCACGTACTGCGGCTACTTGTACGCGTCTTACACGCGCGAAGTAAGCAAAGCCCAAACTCTGGACGTGCCACGCGATGTCTCAGACCGCTACAACACGACAGCGGCAACCTTCGACGCAGACGTCGAGCTCTCCGAAAAGGCAATGGGTCTCGGCAAGAAGCGACGAGATCTAGTCCGACAAGCGCGTGGGAACGTGCTAGAAGTCAGCTGCGGCACGGGGCGCAATCTGCGGTTCTATGAGCTCGGCGAGCGTCGTGGGTTAGATGCCGATGGCCATGCTACGGTTTTGGGGTGTCGATCGGTTACGTTTGTTGATCTTAGCCCGCAGATGGTGGCTATTACGAAGGAGAAGTTTGAGAAATTGTATCCTACGTTCCCGGCGACATTCCGGGCTTGTGATGCGGGTAAGGTTGAGACATCTGATATCCAGCCTTCTGGGGTGAAGACGAAGGAGGGACTGGTTTACTTTGATACTATTGTGCAGACTATGGGTCTTTGCTCGATGCCGGATCCGGCTGCTACGCTGAGACATCTGGGGTCTGTTACCAAGCCTGGGAGTGGGCGGATTTTGTTGCTCGAGCATGGGCGTTCTTATTATGATTGGGTTAATCGGATTTTGGATAATCTTGCTCCGGCTCATGCGGATCGGCATGGTTGTTGGTGGAACCGCGATATTGGGGATATTGTGCGTGAGAGTGGGTTGGAGATTGTGGAGGAGAAGCGTTGGCATCTGGGGACTACGTGGCGTTATGTGTTGAAACCGAAGCAGAGCACGGAGAAGTCTCAGTCTTGATCTCGTGGCTTTGGCTGAAGCCTCTTTTGGATGTAATATATTTTGGAGATGTGTATGAGTATTTGGCGTGATAGACATCTTAGTACAATCATGATATAAATGGGATTCAAATATAGAATATAAAACATGCTCAGTTTGTTCTATATATCATAACATGATAAGCCCTAGTGATTGGCATGATGTTATCTTAGAAACTGGCCTATACGTCCACATTAATACTTTCGTCCTGCCTTTTTAGTAACGATACCTGAAGCCTGGTGTCTTCCAGTCAGTGATATCCTCATAGTCGTCCGATACCAACTGCACTCGGTTCACCATATCCGCCACATTTGTCGAATCGCGATCCTCATCCAGCCCCTTCCCACCAATAGCACCCGCATTTCCAGCACTTCCCTCAAAGCCCTCTAGACGAGTACGGCGAGCATTAGTCCACTGCAAGTAGAAACGCAGAATCAACGCCAAGAGGACGGCGAGGGCATAGCAAATCATGATTGTTCGGAAAGCAGTGTTGTAAGTCGGCGCCTCCTCACTGAGGAAGAACTGAGGCCCAGAGATGTTTCCAGCACAGTAAGCCAGGAAGAGCATTGCAGTGACAGTCATTTTCTTAGTGACTCCACGGTAATTGGCCTGCACCAGCGACATAGCAAGCGGCATTGCTGCAGGTCCAGTCGACAAGAGGAAATATCCAAAGAATTGCACCCCGAGGACGATATGCGCACGGGAGTAGATGATCGCACTGCCGATGACGCAAGGGAGGACAACAGCCACGATAAGCAAGCAGTTCAATTGGCGGAAACGACCAGCCAGCCAGCCCGTTCCGGTGATTGTAGCCACGGTGATGAGCGAGTAAGGGATGGTGAGCAGCGTCGATTGCAGGTTTGTGAACCCAAAGGAGACAATCACCAGATTGGCAAAGTTCTGTGTTCCTCCGTTGGGAATCTGGGTGCAAAGCTCCAGTCCGAATATAAGCCACGTCTTGGGATCCATCAGGCATTCGACGACCTGGTCCCATCTCCAAGCGGTCTCCTCCGTTGCGCCTGTGCCTGCAATGACAGCTCTGTTGCTTGCGAACTGGCGTTCCTCTTCTGTTAGAAATTTGGCCTTGGAGATTGAGTCTGGGAGTAGAGTCCAGATAGCAAATCCCCAAAGGAATGTCGCACAGCCGAGGACGAGGAACATCCACCTCCAAGGTCCAACTTTATCTTTGACGTGACCTAGCCCATAAGCAAGGAGACTGGAAACAATACCGCCGACACTCTGTAGAAGGATGAGCTTTTACCCAAAATATCGATAGGGAACAACGTACGTTTCCTGCAAACCACAGGCCTGTCCTGGTAGGAATCTCGTCACGCGTGTACCACGTCGAAGTGATAAACATAAATGCCGGTGTAATTGTTGCTTCAGCGACTCCAAGCAAGAAGCGAACTGTAATGAGACCACCAAAATTGGTACAGGCTGCAGTGAGAGCCACTACAGCACCCCAGAATAGAGTGTTGGCAGTCAAGTATTTGGCGGCGGGCAGACGAGCAATGAGCAAAGTTGTTGGATATACCCATCCCAGGTAACCAAAGTAGAAGATTGATGATACCCAGCTGTACTGCTGGCCAACCAAACCCTAGAAATGATCTTAGTTATGGTTCTTGTTTTTCTCTCGACATGTCCCTACAGTATCGTGCCTCATCCCGAAGACCGACGCGCTCGACAAGATGGTTTTATCCATGAAATTTAACATATATGTTGCGAAAAGCAGTGGTATAAGTCGTCTGTCAATCTTCCTCAATACTCTTTTCGCCATAGCATGGTCCATCCCCTGCTCTGCTGCGGGAGTGTTTGTGTCCATGGCCATTGCTAGTGAAAAGGAAAGAAACAGCTGAGAATGTCAATTTGAACTCTTATTTACAGAGTCATATGCCTGTTATCTTTCCCCGCATCTCTCTTATTGGTGCAACCCCTGCACCTTATCGCTGATTCAGGAATCCTTCAAGCGCCGATTGGATGAGAATGAAGCCCAGTCTTTTAGGGCTGGGGCTAGTAATCCAGCCGTATTTAGTAAGGAGTACTGTCTCGTGTCTCGTGTCTTGTGTCTCGGAGTCTTCTTCTACTCCGGACCCCAACTCTGGTTCTTGATATTTTCAACAAGTTCTACCTATTGAAAACTAAACTTGTATTTTATTTGGAATAAAGCGGTGAAACTTCGGACAGTAAACATGAACGGCCTCACAATCACCCCGTTCATAGCCAATCTCCCCAAGGTCGAACTCCACGTTCACATCGAAGGAACCTTAACACCCTCTCTCCGCTGGGAACTGGCTCACCGGAACAAAGTCTCCCTCCCATACGCTACTTTCTCAGACCTGCAAGCCTCCTATGCAGTAACCCTCAATCACAGACCCGAGCTAAATGGCCGCCAACCAGGCATCCCAACCTTCCTGGAAGCCTATTTTGCCGGGTGCAAAGTTCTCCGCACAGAAACCGACTTCTATGATTTAGCCATGGCCTACCTGCGCCGGTGCGCGGTCATGAATGTGCGCTACACTGAACCCTTCTTCGACATCCAGGCACACACACGCCGCGGAATCCCCGCAGCAGCCGTTATGGACGGGTATATGCGCGCGCAACACGATGCCGCTGTGCAGCTGGGTGTGCATTCGCGCTGGATCTTGTGCTTCTTGCGTGACGAGCCTGTCGGGCAGGGTCTGGATGCTTACCGTGAGGCGAGACCGTGGGCTGCTGGGACTGTTGAGGGTGGGAAGGGCTTGTTTCATGCTGTTGGGTTGGCGAGTAATGCGTACGAGAGGCCGCCGATGCTTTTTGAGGAGGGGTTTGCGTTGGCGCGTGCGGATGGCTTGCATGTTACTATGCACTGTGATTTTGGACAGAAAGATACGCGGGAGCATGTTACTGAAGCTATTTTTGAGGTTTGTGCGGGTAGAGGAGCGGAGAGGATTGATCATGGGTTGGATGCGGAGGACTCTGAGGAGTTGTGGCGTGGGTTGGTTGATAGGGGGATTGGGTTGACTTTGTGTCCGCATGCTTACCATCGGAGGACGGCGACTGAGGTTTTGTTTCCGAAGATTCGGAGGTTGGTGGAGAGGGGGGTGAAGATTTGTATTAATAGTGATGATCCGACTTTGATGCATGATGTTTGGATTGATGGGAACTTGCAAAAGGTCTATACTTATTGCGGGTTTAGTCGGGGGAGATGGTGCAGCTTGCAAGGAATGCGGTGGATATGTGTTGGGCTGAGGAAGATATCAAAAGGGCTATCTATCAGGAACTAGATGGTGTTGATATTTGTGAATAAAGGCTTGTCTGGGGTTATTTGAAAGCTCTTCTCTCGATACGGATATTATGAACAGTCTACTGTTTCACGCAGATAAAGCATGTATCTTCGTATATATATTGTAGTTATACGGTTGATAATATATTAATTTGGATTTAATAACTGCTACCATGACCCCAGGGCATAGGCATGATTTGCTATATCCACTAGTATGATAGGCCAGAGCAATTTCTACTTCCGGTATGACCTTACCCTTTGAAATGCTATTGTGGACTTACAAGCATCCAAAATCAGGGTTTCCCATATCAATATCTGTACGAAGCAACTATGATATACCCTGGCAAATCCCGGGAGGAGATGCCTAAAGAGAATAGTTCCGATATTAGGTGGCTGCAACAATGCTCCCTGGCTGGCTGTCACCATTCTCAGCCAACTTATACAGAGGATAAGAGTTTCGAGGATTTAGGGTAACTGGGGGTATTTTGAAGATTTCCCCTCGGACGATTCTATATATTCCCAAATTACTACATGTTTCCATAGCCTAACTACATAGAGGCGGCTAGGCGATACTATTGGGGAATATATATCCAGCGATGATCAGATGTCTGTCAATGACAGCTTATATATTCAATACACGATGCGCAGTTTGAGTCCTCATTAAGCCTAGGTCTGGGCACGTCCTGGGTGCTGATTGAGCTTCCATAAACAAAAAGTATCTAACCACCCTGTGCTGTGAAATACCCAGCGAGCAGAACACCCCTCATCAAGCGGCAGCACCCCGATTGGGAAAGTCGCGATGGCCTAGAATCCGGTACATAGAGCGACACAATATATATGTTCACTAATAGCCACTCGGCACTTTTTTCCACGGGTGATATTGGTTGATGATAGTGTCAATTCTGGCCCGCATTAAAAACGGGCTTTGCTACCAATCTCCATCATCGATTTATATGCAAGGTGCAGATCTTTTGCAGGGGGTCATTCCGTGTCTTGGATGCATCTTTTCTTTGTTTGATGCAATGGTCCCCGGGGATTGGTTCTGATGTGGCGGGGAATTCGGAACCAAGGATAATGGCTTTAAGTAAGGTTTGGATATTTGATGCATCAGTTATCGAGACGGACTTTCATTGGCACAGACTTGGATGTGTTCTGTTTATGTTGTAGATTGGAGGTAACTATCTGGTATCTATTTGTTAAACAGGGTTACTACATCGAGATAATATATATTGTAGGATAAACCCTCATTTACAATATATATAATTTGTAGACATACTACATACTACATAGTAATATAAATATATAGAGTTAGAAGACGGACATTATGTAGTACTGTACAAAGTAGTATCTGCGGTTGTGGAGATGCGGGGAATTCCTATGCACCTGCATACTGTATGTAGGTACAGTCTGTATGATACATATGTATTCTCAATATTCAAATTGGATGCGATCAGATAAACTTGAGCTAAAGCAATTGTTTCCCTTCGGCCGGTGTAACAATGGGCACTACTATTCCTATGGTTGACGGGTCCCGATCCCCTAGGCCGAAGTGGTCGATGTCATGCAAACGGAGATCAACAAAGCATAAATGCGACACTATCAGTAGAACTCTTTTATGATATACAACATACAGATCGCAGGGGTTAATTCAAGGAATGATGGATGTTTCTCTTAATACAGAGTAGACCTGCGTCACATCTGGGCAGCAATGCTTGTACCTGATACTACGTAAATCCCTTGCTGGATGTCTGTGCTGAAGGAGAGATATGGGCAATGATGTACACGAGTAGTTTGATAAACAATGATATCGTGGATATGGGTTGAGAGGAGAAGGATGTCATCATATGCACGTAGGAATATATATACGGAGTACATATAGAAAGGTCTTATATTAATGTTTCCCCGATGGCATCACCACTTTTTTTTTTAATAGAGGCAACTACGGTAAATTTAGCTTTTAGATATTTAAAATGTTTAAAAAGAAAGTATAGATCTCAAGTTATACTATACATCAAAGCTGAAAGTGAGATTGGATATATAACTATTGTAGAAGAAAAACAAGGTGTCTCAGGTTGCTGCATCATCAGTGGCAAACGTTCCTTTTCTCCCCGAGACGCTAATGTGAGCATCCCTTACTAGCGTCATGTACAATACGATACACCGACTCTGATTGATCGTTATCCCGTCGATTGGGTCCCTGAGACCCACGAAAGAGTGGAAAGTGGACTTTAAGTGGCCACTTCATATTTTCTTTTTTTTCTTTTTCTGTTTGTAAACGGTTACGCTAGGGAGTTGTTTTGGGTCTCGGTGTTTCCGACCGGAGGGCTCGGCTTAAGCCTTGTTAACTTTTGTTTTTTGTTTTTCTGGTCAACACTAGTGAGATGTTCATGATACTGGATTGGATGTCGTGTGTGTAGATGCTTAGTTAGTTTACCTGCATATTTAGTTCGTTGGATACAAAGTAACCTTGAAAATTAATATATTTTGATCTATCAACAGCGGTGTGTGCCTTGGGTCCCCTAGCAACCAACAGGTGACAGATCGAATACATAATCTATGTTTTGTACTGTCCAAATTACATATCCCATGCAGAAAGGAAGGCTTCGACTCCGACAAACCATTATGCCGACAGACATCCACCGTGCAACTGCCAATCACTGGATCGCGAGGTGATATTATTATTCAAAGAATCGGGATGTGATTAGTGGAATCTGATGTATGTGGGATCAAGTAACCACTGAAGTTGTTGGATAAATGGAGACGCCAAGGTTGATGGAGCACCAAAATTGGACCTAGTCGGGTCATAGAACACATGGTCAACTCCACCCCAACTCTTTCGGTATGAACTAAAACCCAAGATAGAATGGGTAGAACTATGGATTATCATACTAAGGCCTGAAGAGGAATGGGTTGATCTCCACCGCCTAGGAATTGTTCACTTTTTTGCCTGTGCGTGTCGGAGTGTCGCATGCTGGATTCTTGTGGTTTTAACATGGCGGTGAGAAGGAGCCTATAGTATATCGAAGCTAATGTGAGATTTATCTACAAAGTACGGAGTACAACATACGGAGAGTACTTGGGTACTTAAAAGAAAGTACAATATACAGATAACTAACTACATTCTGTACCTCGTATGTACATTCTTAAAGGGTAATAGAACCAGGAAAAATAAAAACAAGCCCCAGTCCAACCAATCATCGTCATAATAATTCGGGAGGCTGCCAAATTTAAGATAAATACCATACTGTAAATTACCAACTTCAAATTTTTCAATTTTCCACTTTTTTTTTTTTTTTTTCTCCCGCAGATTCCTCAGGCCCCCGTTGATAATTTGCCATCCAAACAGCTCGTCCTGTCGTCCTTGTCGCATCTTGATGATCCCCCCCGTTTATCCTTCTTCATCCCCCTTTCTACTAACATCCCCCATATCTTAGAATCCTTCTTTCTTTTTTATTATTATTATTCTTACTTATTATTCTGTTTATTATTATATCCTTTTGCTTCTTTTCTATTATATCCTCATCTTTGTGTGCTTTACTCCCCTTTGATTCTTGTTTCTTGTCTTCTCTCCGGTTACTTCCCACACAATGCCGTACAACACTCGTCGCAAGTCACTATCCCTTCCATCCTTGGGTATTCAGCTCCCAAATTCCACTCGTCGTTCTCCCTCTATTTCAAAAGTGCATACCGATGAACAACCCACAAAAAAAGTCAAGAGATCGCACGGTTCGACTTCATTATCGCCCGAGCCATCTGACCCAAAATTCATTGCGCGCGCTAGCCGACATGGACTATTGGAGATTACACCACCTCCCTCGCCGATGGATGGAGTGCTTGCGCCCAAGATCGACACAGAAGGAATCAACGACGACATTGTTATCGCTGTAATCAACCAACTCGAGAAGACGGGGAATCGCCCTCACCTTGTGAAAGAACTGGCCGCAGTTCTGGTTACACTAAATGTCAATGTCGCAAAGTATGTATCCCACTCGGGCCTTTCTTTGAAACACAATCACTGACATGTCCTCTCTATAGTTCCGCTAATCCCGCCGCGCTGCTTTCATCGCGGTTAGCTGCCTATATGAAGCGTCCTTGGACGGCTCTCGCGCCTTGTCCTATGGCCAAGGAGCTTATTTTAATTCACCCGCGCAAAGTGTACTACTATCTTACTACGTTTCCCCACCAACCTATTCCTGAGACCGATGATCTGGTATCTGCCGTGGGTAGCAAGAACATCACGCCCAGTGTTTCCAGTCTCGAGGATGAGGAAGACGCGATGGTGCGGGAACGTAGCCCTAGTCCCGAAGTGGACTTGTCTTCTCCCGACTTCGAGGAGCATGGCGATTTGAATACCTCCGCTAGCCATGGCGGTTCTTCCGATCACTTCCCCAACGCTAGTAATTTGACGCGTCTCATGAACTCGCACCGTGCGGCTTCTCCGCCCCTGGAGGGTGATGAGAAGGAATTCACACAAACTGCTAGCGCTGTGCGTGAGCGTGCTTCTGAGGAAAAAGCCGAGTCGACCCGTAGCCAGTCCATCCTTTCCGAGAGCCTGAGTGCCTCGGAGGACCGCGATATGAGCATCTCTGAATCGCCTGTGAATGGTGGTTCGATATCTCCGTCTATGCACGGTGATGGCATGTCCGAAGAAGAGTATAGTGACTACTTCTCGCACATGCCCGTCGACCAAATGGCTCAGGACCTGGACGAGGCTGCCGCGACTGCCCTGTTCGGCACCTCTCCCTCCCCCTCTCTCACCTCCATCGCATCGTCTGTCTCGTCTGGCACGAGCGCTTTGACAGATCTCGGTCCGGACGGTGAGGAGCTTGCCGGCGCTCTCGTTGCCCCCCAGATTAGCCTTCCCGAAGACCCCGATGCCGCTCCTGTCTCGACCCTCAAGCGCTCGCTTGACATGTTGAACAGCGGCCTTCCGGATGTCGATTTGAAAATGTCGGACCTGACGGAGTCGCACGAGAGGCTCACCCTTACCCCTCGGGCCAACAAATCGGAGCACGTCTTTGAATCCTGGAGAGAGTTGCAAAACCCGGAGATGGTGGAAGTTGATGAGCTCGACGAGATGTTTGGCGAATTCTAGTCCATTTGTCTTGGTTTATGTGTCCTCTCTTCTCCCTCTCTCCACTCTTGGCTGGGCTGTGACCCGCCATTGTTCTCTTTACCTCTTTCTACCTCGCTTGTACATGTCCTTTGTCTTCTCGGCGCACCCTCTTACTTTTTTTTTTGCTAATGCCTATTTTATCTTGTATATATACATATGTTTTTGGTTTACTTTACCCTGGATGGGTAGATTGGGATGATATTTACGGCTGGAGGAATGGCTTTACCTAAAAGTGTCAAAAATAACTAGCGTTTCTTCCCATAAATTCATCTTTTCATACATCTTCATCTTTCATATATGTTTATATCCATCCATGGATGGATATAACAGTTCCTGACTAATCAGTACCCAATCAGGAAAGCGCGTGGCTTATCATCCCCGAGATCTGGTCCCATTCCAAGGTTACGTACTCCGTATATTCCGCCACTTAGCGACTTCATTCTCCGATTTTTACAGTATTTTCACTACCGAGGTACAAGTACAAATTTGTACTGCTGTCAATGGGTCTCAAATCTTCCTTGTAAATATATCTCATTTCTCAGCCTCGCATATGCAAATTCAGCCCTATCATCTGCCGCAACCTTGTATCACCTAGGACCGCAGAAACGCAATTTCAAGATTGAGACTCACCACCAAACCCTCTCCCGTTACGTACACAGGGCTCCTGTGACCATGACGGTCGAACAAGCGCATCCGCAGACGAACTATAACGGTCTCGTTCCTCAAAGCGAACCGCCCCAACTCTCAACACTAGACCTCGCCCCCGCTAGATTCCGCTCTCTTTCCGTCGCAGACACAATGCCAACGATAGGCGCCAGAAATTCCAACACAGCCTCGATTCGGTCCAATAAGACACTTGCTGCACAAACTAAAGTTGCCATTCCTCGTCAACGGGTCGCAACTGCCCCGCGCTATAATAGACGAGTCCCTCGCGCTTGCGCATCCTGTAGGCAGCGCAAGACGAAATGCAGTGGGGACACCCCGGTTTGTCGCCAATGCCGTGAGCTGAGGGCTACGTGTAACTACCCCGAGGGTTGGAGGGAGAGAACGAAAAAGTACGTCGATCTATGGCTATGCATGCGGATTCTTTTTGGATTAATCTTCAATTGCGAGCAAGCATGCTAACTGTTCGCGCCTTACAGACAAGTTGAAGATTTATCCAAGAAAACAGAAGAATACGAAAATCTACTGAAGGAGTTGGGTGGCATGGTTGAGTCCAATGCCGCGGAGCGGATCAGGAGCTTGCTGGACAAGGTTCGTTCTTTTTTTTGTTCTTCTTGTCGGGATACTGGAGTGTCGCTAACACTCCCAACCACACAGCATGGTCCAGAAGTGGATTATTCGTCGCATAATTCCCAATCTCAATCACTAACCCCTCAGGATGACGTTCCAGAAAATGATGAACCATCCTCGCCTTCCTCTATTGGGTCTCTTGAGGCGATTGATCGAGTAGAAGAGGATATCAATCGATCAGAACATACCAGAGCAACTGGTTATATGGGGAAAAACTCAGAAATTACCTGGATGCAACGGCTACAGAGAGAGGCAGACCAACGTTCTCAAGGTCTTCCGGGGAGTCTGGAGCCAGGCCAAGATCTAAAGACCGATAATGCATTATCTTTGCATGCGGTCAATTATCATCTTGATGACTTGGATCTTTCCGTGCCTGGCCCGGTACAACTGTATGCCATGCCTCCTCGAGAGGTGGCAGATCATATGTTCGAGGCTTATCTGACTACCGTGCATCCATTCTACCCCATCATCAACAAACCCCTTTTCTCGGCACAGTACCGAACATTTTTTGACAGCGCTGCTACACCTGGTGACAAGTGGCTTGCTATATTGAATATGATATTCGCAATCGGGGCTAAACATGGCCATCTGATCGACGCACCATGGCGTAGCTACGAGAAAGACCACTTGGTATATCTGACTAGGGCTAGAATTCTGAGTATGAACGGCGATGTACTGTTCAGCCATCCAGATCTCCAGCAAGTTCAGGTGGAGGGCCTGATTGCCTTCTATCTTCTCGCTTCTGACCAAATTAATAGGTAAGTTTCAGAACCCCTTCCACCTGAATTGACCGGGAAATAACACTTAAACAGGGCGTGGAGAATCTCAGCTTTGGCAGTGAGGTCTGCAATCACACTTGGTATCAACATGAAAAGCAGCAGTCCAACCACACCCGATCTTTCGAAAGAAGCCCGTTATCGGGTCTGGTGGTGTCTTTATACATTTGAGCACATGCTCGGAATAATGACTGGCCGGGCAACTTGTATTCAGGACAAAGTGTGCACCTCGCCTTTCCCGATTCCATTTGAAGAAGAACAACTACAAGAGCCCGATGCCCTCGAAGTACTCACAGACACTACGCTACGAGACGAACGAATCAACAAAGTCATGGCAAGTGCGAGTATCAGACAAATGCCGTTCCACCCGGTAAATGGTAAGGATGCTGGTAACCACACTCGAGCACGAGACTATAAATGGCTCAAAAATCTGCCTGTCAACTACGGGCTCTGTTATCTTTACTGTTGCGATCTGGCAGTCGTCGTGCAAGAAATTGTCAATAAAGTCTATTCAGTGGACTGCGTGATGGTGCCGTGGGCACAAATCGAGGTCCGGATTGGTGAACTCAAGTCCCGAACTGAGATATGGCAATCCAGCCTTCCAACCGCTCTTGACTTCACACGTAAAGAGGATAACGGACCAGGTATTCTTCGCTGCAAACTGAATTTAGCGCTGCTTTACTACAGTGCGCGGATCACACTTGGCCGTCCCTGTCTCTGCCGGCGTGACGCGCGCCAGGGCCCGAATCCTTCTTTCAGTCACGAGATGGCTGTGGTAACTTTGGAATCTGCACAGCTCATGCTGGGTCTGGTCCCGGATGAACCGGATGCTCTCCAGCTGTACCAGATTGCTCCATGGTGGTGCATCCTCCACTATCTCATGCAAGCGGCGACGGTTCTCCTCCTCGAGCTGTCCTTCGGCACCGTTCACATGCCAGAAGAAGAAAAGAACTTCATCGACCTGTCTAAGAAAGCAATCCGCTGGCTCTTCGCAATGTCCGAGCAGAGCATGGCCTCACGACGCGCCTGGCAGCTCTGTGACCTCAGTCTCCGCAAACTGGCCCAGGGTATGAAGTACGACGTCAGTGACATGCCTTCCTACCCATATATCCCAGAGCCTACATCCACTATCAGCTCGGGACCGCCATCCGACCAGCCCAAGTCCCATGTTGCTGGCGACTACTGGGACCCGCTAGAACATCCCCCGGTGTCTGTTCCAGGGGCACCGGCTGCTGAAAGGCAGTACACCTACACCTACCCGGGTGTCTCGACTGCGGACCTGATGGAATCGTTGACGGCCGAGGCCCAGGACTCGTTCTTCCCTTATGATCCCATCAGCGGGGAGTTCATGCGCTCTTTCTTTCCCCATTCCAATGAGAATGAGAACTGGGAATCTTGAATACACTTATCGCCTATACTCATGAATTCCTTCATATGAAACCACAACATATCATATTGGCTTTCACATATATTGATTGCCCTTTAGCCCACATCATCATCCATGGATATCTGGTCTGCTTCGTAAGATCCCATCGTTACCAGTATGCCTAGGAACCCCCTTTTTATTCTATTTGTATCCCTATCCCTATATTTTTCATTCCTGCTCCTTTCTACCCATATCTAACCATCTTAACTTCTTCACTTCACTTCATGTCTATGTGATGTGCTGTCCATTTCCTTCATCTCTATCCCCATTTTACGAACTCCTTTCCCTTTGATCTACCATCAATATCTCTTTGCATCGCAAATATGTTTATAATAGTGCCTCGAAAGCGATATCCAGATGATATCCAGAAACAACAAACAACAAAAGGCATGGTATTTCTTCAGATCTATGATTGATATTTGCATTGAAAGCATCTCGAGGATCCAGGCTGTGTCTAGGTCCAGAGCTGGACTCACAACGGGCATTTTGAGCGTTTGGGATTGATATCTAGTTGGTGCTGGGTGTTTATCGGCGTTGAACTGTAAGACTATGATATTCACATCTTGTTCTCAACAACTTCTTCCCTTTCGGTGCAACCAGTACATTGTAGAAGGAATATCTAATCGGAAGAACCGTCTTACCTCAATTACACAGCCTATTTCTAATTGCCATGGAGTGAGGGGAAAAAAATAGTATATACATTCGAGAATATTTTTTACTTTGAAAATAAAAATACATACAAGACAGGATCAATGAGAAAAGAAGTCTCTCCCACATCCTAGATCTTGTGATTATCATAAGGCCACTTCGGCTCTGGCTCCGGTGCCGGCTCGGGCTTCGGCAGAGACTCCGCCAATTCCTTCGGCCAGTGAGATCTCATGAAAGGATCGGATCTGTTGTACTTGATCCGCATCCTAACAGGTCTGCGTGTGGGCGAAGAAAAGACCTTTCGGAGTTGCATGCGGCGCATGTGGCCAGGGATCTCGATGTCGACCTGGTCTTCAGGGAGACCGAATTTGAGGAAAGTCTCGAGACAGAAGTCTAGAATGGACTCGAGCTCTGTTTGTGGCATCTTGCCGGACTTTAATTGGTAGGGGTATTCCTTGCGGGAGATGGAGGGTGTATATGGAATGGTGGGATCGTAGATGAAGGGGGAGGAGGAAGAGGTGTTGTGAGGATCGGTGGTTTTTGCTCGGGGTATAGTAGGACTGCGGGGTTGTTCGTCCGTTGCTTCGTTCACGCATGCTGCATACTCTCGGACGGCACTTCGGGCGAGGATGCGGACGGTGTTGAGATCTGCTATCGTGGCTTTGCTTCGGACATGGTTGACGTAATCTGCGTCCCATCCTGGGGAACCGTGGGAATTGGCCCGTTCGTCGCTGAATAGCAGCCGGGCAACACCGCCTGGAGACTGGAGCTGGCGCTTGGGAGATACCCAGTCAACACAGACTTTATCCCAGAGCTGCTTGCCGGCGATAGCGCCCTGCGTTTCCACAACGGCAGCGAATATCTCGTGAAAGGTGGTTGGGGGGATCAAAGTGGCCTTGTGGTGTCCGGTGATTTCCCTGGGTGCCTCCACTTGTTTGAGGATCTCCGGCAGAGGACCTGGGATGAGGGAGAGCACACGGTGCATACGAGAAAGTGTTCGAAGCTGGAAGTTCCTGACCTTCTCACGAGTGTAATTAGCCTGCCACTCGCCGCGAAAAAGACGGAGCAAGATGTCCGTGGCCTGATTCAAGTCCTCTGTATCTGCCTCAGTCAGGGTGCCAGCAGATGCCTTATGTTTAACGGTGGCATCGAGCCGAATTACTGCGCTTGCCAGCACACCGATATTGATGTAACCCCAAGATTTGGCTCGGTGCTCGGTCAGGAAGTTGAGCATCAGCACCACGCGCTTCCAATCTTTTCGTGCGACACTGAAGTTGATCAACGATTTAATGGTGTTCACAGAAAGAGGAATCGCGAGCGACCCAATGACACGCTCGCCGAGCTCGACATTAGCGGTGGCAGCCGCAAATCGAAGAATAGATGGCGCTAGGGCCTGGTTTCTATACGCGCTTTGAGGGATGGCAGGGCCATCGATGTCATTGTCCAGGAGTAGTTGTTGGCCAAAATCAAATGCGCGGGTTGTAGTCGCCACGTCAAGGAGATTGGCAAAAGTGGCGCAAGACAACTGCGGGATAGACGACTGAGAGATATCTTGAGGTTCAAAAGACTTGAAATCAAACAAAAAAGAGGCTTCTTCATCGCTAGCTTGGCTCATCCGCTCAAAAAAGTTTTGGATGTGCTGTGCCTTGCTTGCATCGGAAATATTTTGGAGCCAAGCATACTCGTGGAAAAGGCGTCCGCTTTGCTTGTCCCGAGCATAATAATTGAGATTGAATTCGATCAGGCCAGTCATGGCGGCCGATTCATCATAGAATTGCGCCCGCGTTTTTCCATCCAACGCTTGTGCTAGATTCAACTCATCCCCTTCCCATGGAGGAACAACATTGTTCTGAGACCTTAGAAGATGCTCGAAGGAAACAGGATCCTCTGATGGTTTTAAACAGCCCGATGCCAATATCCGTACAATGTGCCAATTGGTGAACCTGTTTGTTGGTCGAAGCTCCTCACGGCTGGGCACGGGAGGATCAATAAGTTTGGTCAGGGGAGCTGATAAATTGGCAAGGTCCTCAGGAAGATATCCACGATCTCCCATGCCAACATAGGCTTTGTTCGCCAAGCCACTCCGAAGCGATGCAACCACTTCAGAGCTGATAGTTCGGAATCCAAGTCCATTGAATGGTGCTTTGTCCTGACCCTTGAGTGTCGGAGGTTTCTCGTTTTTCCCTGGCCGACGCCATGATTGCTCGATACTGACATTAGTTTGCTGTACTGCATCAAGGTCATTTATTAGAGGCGCCCAACTCTCGGCCTTCCATTCGCTAAGCCGGGCCATTTGATGTACCAGTAGTGTGCCCGTTCTGCAAAACCCATGCTCCACACAACACCATAGAATGAGCTCAAGCCATATTTCGGGGCCCAGCTCTCGGATTCCCGGCGTATAAGGAATGAAAGGTGATGGCTCTCCTGCATCGGCGGCCGCAGCGGCCACTGCTGTTTCATGTTCATGCCACGCCGCGTCGGACAGAACGCTCATTATGGAACTGGACAACAAATGGAGTGCTGGCGGGCGGAACACAATCTGGCTGGCATCTGGTTTCGGATATTGATAAACTCTGTCAGAGATCATGCCAGCATGGTGTAAACGGGCAAGAGTTCGGAATACACAGGACATGGCATTCTTCGAATCATCTGACCGACTGCGTGCAGCATACAATATCAGAGAGCCAAGGTTTGCGAGTACTTCAGCCAAAATTCTCTCTCCAAAGAATCTCGGTGCAGGTTCCACCGTCAGAGTATCAAGAGAAATGTTATCTGATGAAAGAGGTTCTAGACGAGACCATTTCCAAGGGGATGTTGATTTTGTGCCTCCCGTGAGCTTGCTGAGAGAGACCACTTCGGTGATGGGAGACACCAAGTCAGATGTTGACTCGTCTCTGCGGCGTACACGAAATGGTCTGTTCCAATCAAGCCCAGGCGAAGGGTGCGTAGGAGGCATATGAGGAGCTAGCAATTCATAGGTGTCTATCATGCTGTTCAAAAGAGCCTGTACATTAGACCACTCATGGTGCGCAAATCCGAGATGCGCAAGGAGGTGAAATTCAAAATGAATCCTCCCATCCCATAGACACCCCAGTAGAGCATGGGTTCGGTCAAGCTCACGTTCAGATTCGCGGAGTGGTCGAAGCCGCCTGGGTTGGCCTGCAGTTTGGGCGACGTCTGGTGGTTTGGCAATTTTTGGTGGAATACAATCCCTCAGCACGGGCATCCATTCCTCAATATGTCTCTTCTGGTCATGCCTGAGGCGAGGGTGTTTAATTAAATTGTATCGGCGTAGAAAAAGAACTTCATCTGGGAAATTAATATCTCTTTGGTCATTGCGCGTCTTCCGGGTAAATTGAGTCCAAGTCGGCCGGGAGAAAGGAGACACGGATCGATATGGCACGAAAGGGAGGCGTGAAGCAGCTGGCCTGCGACCGAATGGCAGGATGCGGCCGGGGCGCAAGCACCTGCTCATGGTACCGCAACGAGGCTTGAAGGCGGATGTATAGGTTTCGCGATCTCGGTGGGTACGGGCTTGGCGTGATACATGTCGATTTCACAGGTACATCGCAGGGTATTCAGGAGATTCAATTGAACCCCGTACCAACAGGGGCGGATGAATAAAGATGAGGGAAATGAGGTGAATGTTGTTTCGAGAATTTTGGAGATCAGGAACCGCTGAGTCAGCGCCGAGCTACCAGCCAATCGGAGGCCACAGAATGCGGAGTTCCTTATACTTCCAACGCAGACATGTCTATATTGTCAGGGGATTCTCTCCTATTTGGATTTAACGATATATATATAGTTAGTGCATTGTCTGTTTATTGAGCTCTGAGTCACCCGTGGACGATATATGATGCTTAAGTACAGAGAGTTCTAGGAGGGTTCTACGGCGACCTCAGGACTGTGACGAACGCCCTAATATTTATGACTATCAGTATCTACCCACATTATTACTGGTCGAGAGATATCCACTTCACTTCTATGGTTGATATAGGTTTTAGATATTTGAGAAGATCTAATACGAGCTGCGGGGATATGCCGTGTTCGAATCTAATAATAATTGCATTGTTTTCGCTAACGAGCTATCGATAAGATATATAACGCAAGCAGCCGACCCTGGGATGGGGTCGACACCCAATAACGATCATACCTTGGGTTCCCATAGACCATGATGTAAGTTAACCATTTAGCCAATTTGCCATCCCTCAGCTATCAGATCATCAATGTTAGCACTAAGACAATTTCTCCCCCATCATAGGGATGGAAGAACCCGGTGACTGCGCCATCATCGCAGTTAACAATCGGTGCTCCACAGACACCGTCAGTAATAGGTCCATCCACAACTCCCCAAATTGCCCGCAGGGTAAATGACTGCCACTGTTGAAAAGGAATTTTGGGGTGTCCAGGCGGGCGCACGGGCTTCTCATCCCGTCTCGCGAATGCACACAAGTTTAGCAAGCCTGAGCTCATACCGTCCACTTCAGCCCACGACCCTTGCTTGATATATGCGCCTGCCAACAATGCCCGCGGTGGTTCTGCTTGAAAATAACAAGTGTTTCTGAACTTCGCAGACACGGCAGGGGTCATTTTGACGAGAGAAATGTCTAGCTCAGGTCGTGTGTCGATCACATCTCCGATCTTTTGGTGGTTAACATATGGATGATAAACTTCGTCAGAACAGAGGAAGGCGTGGTTTGCGACAGTTAGGGCCTCTTCTCCCCGTAAATTGCGGAGTTTTACTCCGGCAGACGAGGCGCTAGTCGTTGACTCATAACGGGAGCCTGGCAAGCCATAGCCAGACTCTACTCGGCAGCCAGGAGAAAGAAATGACTCTTGAAGGTAATTGTAACGGTCCTGAGGTAACGGCCCGAAGGTGGTTACATGTTGACTCGGATCAAGGTGTTGGGCCCGGGTAAGATTTCTTGTGGTCTCGTAGAAACGGGGTTGTGAATGATGATAGAGCGCTGTACGTCCAGCGATGACTCCCGGGAGTGAGTGGGGTTCGTAAACACGTCCATCTCCACATTCGAGCTCCACAACAGTCCACGAAGGCAGATGCACAACCGCACGTACATTGGCAAGCGGTTCGAGTGCTTCGAGAAAGGCGACGCTGTCCGCATCTGTGGGAAATTCCATTAGCGGCCAGCGTAGGTAAGGGCAAGGGTCCGGCAGTCGTGGGTTGGGATAAGGCGCCTCGGGGAGCGGCTCAAAAAAAGTTTCGCCAGTTCTAACAAAAATCACTGGCATACACCCTAGTGTAAGGGGAACCGGCTTTGGTGGGTTGTCGGTCTCAATACAGATGAACCAACCAGACTTTAAGAACTTTCCATTACCGAACTTCTGATGAATCCACTCGAATTCGTTTCTCATCGGTGCACGATATCGGCGGTTTGTTTCATCCCACAACGTGAAAGGGGCATTGTCATTCATGTGTCTAGCGCCCCAGCCACCTGGGTCTTGCCATCTTTTGAGCTCCGGGTGAGCATGCGGCGTGACTAGACTGATATGTTGGGTTACTGATCGCACACGAAGAGGGCTTGTTGGGGAGTCTGTGTAGATGTCGACCCATGGGGAACTTTCCTGGATGTGTTGAACCTGAGAGGATGAGCGGACGGCCATGATAGAAAATCTGTTTTGAAGAGGTGAAAGGAGTTGACATGAGATGAGTCGATGCAGAGTGCCAAAGGCGGTCTGACCCACCGATTTTCTCCCCAAACCTTGATTGAGCCTGAGTTCCTGTACGGGCGACGGGCGACAACTTGCCATCAGCCAGCAGTAATTTAGATCCACTCTCACTTTACAACAACTAATGTTGTAGTTATTATGGGCATAGTTAGGGACTTCTAAAGTAAACTGAATCTGAACTGAGTCTGAACCGAATCTGAACTGAGTCTGAACTGAGTCTGAACTGAGTCTGAACTGAGTCTGAACTGAATCTGAACTGAATCTGAACTGAATCTGAACTGAATCTGAACTGAATCTGAATTGAATCTGAATTGTAGAGAGGGAGTTGAAGAAGGAAGAATTCAAAATCATAGCTATACATGTTCAATACAATTGGCAGATCTCTTGGCCGCTAGTTTAGGAGTGGGTGAATCTTTATAGGGTATATCCTAATTACTTAACTAATTATTAACTATATAGATATAAGGCCATCTAACTATGTTGGAGATCCTATACCTTCGCTATGGCTTCTACTATCGCTATACTAGTTAACTAGTTAATAGTTATAGGTGGTAAGGAAGTCTTGGCCGATTCCTAAGATCCACTAACGAAAAAGCTTGTTTATAACTAGGGTCCTTTACTAACTAATCTAAATTATATTATACTGGACCTGCAGGTTTTTATCTCAAGTTTCTAGCAAGATGCCTTAATATACGGTGCTTACGTTTCGTATATTTACTACCTAGGTAGAGAAAGCCCCTCTGTTGGATAAAGTCTGACTTTGTTATTAATCTGAAAGTCATACCTAGGTATAGACAAACCCCTTTTGTTTTTTTCTGTTTTTTTCTGTTTTTTTCTGTTTTCCTCTTTTTTTTCTTTCCAATTTAATCAATGAAGATGCTCCTAGTCATTCTCCGAGATCGTAGGTTTCCCGACCACTTTTGTCCGATTGCCCACCCGCCGAATCAATCGGCCCGCCGTATCCCCGGGTTCTTCAGCCATATTCTCGTGCCCCACAATCACGAGACCATCTTGAGCTCGGCTAAGCGCAACATACTGTCGATTTCAGTCTCTCACAAATCCTATGCCCGTTTGACCCCCTGGTTGAGTTGTTAAAAAGGATGGCAAAGGCACTTCCACTCCTTTGGGAGGCACCGAGGCTTTTGACCTCGATTGCTCTCGGGTGCAAATTGTCATGTAACAAAGAAGATAGAGCACGGCGTTCTTTATCGTAGAATGAGAGTATCAAGATCTCGTTCCGCGGAACTCCGTCCCTAATGATCTGACTAACCAATCCGCAAATGAAACATATTCTGGATTGAGGACAGATGTCGAGCCTTGACGGATGTCAAACGAGGTGATCAAGTGAGAGGAAGGTGAAAAACAAAGTGAGAGGAAGTTGAAAGGGAGGAAGCTGGGAAGTAAAGGAAGTAAATTGATAGGGGAAACATACCAGCCGAGGGCTTGTAGAAGGCCGTGGAGTGGTAGTCAAAGTGCTATATATAAGTTTTTAAAGATAACAGACGCGAAAGAGGAAGATAGTTGAAGGAAGAAGGAGAAGAAGGAGAAGGAGAATAAAGATCATGAAGGTTTATATAGTACAGGTTATTTGTTTGCCATACATTATTTTACTTTATATATACCCCACGGGGTTAATATTACTTGTACATCATCATTCTTAGTCTCTAGTATCCATAGATAGGGGTAGGTATAGCAGATATGAGTAGTTAGCCTTGCATTTATACGTAGTAGTACACTTCTTCTTCATCTAGTAGTTTACTAGTTGATTAATGGGGTAAATGCTCGAAGACCTTGCCAGGTTATACCGCCGTACAAGCAGCCAAGAAATGTGTATAGTCGCAATGTTCCCAAGGGCCATAAAAGTCTACCAACGTAGTTGCAACGATGTCTCTTTTTAGCGCTTATTCTTCTGCCTTTTTGTACTGTACACTCGTTTCCTGATATTTTATTTAAGTGATAGACTTAGGTTGCAATTCAAGAATCTGTGGGCCGGGTGGTGGTAGACGGAATGTCGTAATGGACTGCCGTATAGTAGTTGGGACGTAGCGGGGCCGCTGTAGTCGAAAGGAGTTGACGGCCGAGTCCAAAGCAACAAGTCTCAAACTTGATGTTGGGGATATTTCAACTGACGGACACGATAATTACAAGCTTCACATCGCCCCTCTAGTTCGTGAGCCACCATTCTGCATATGCCCGTGGCTTGATGATCATATATCGAGTGCTGCGATTAAACATCTGGAACTTGTGGGTAATAGCTGGTGGGACGTTTGTAAAACGTATATATTTTCACCACGTCGGTTGTTTCTTCCCGATGGCTTCGACTGTATCGTTAGGAAGCGTCTTGAAGCACTCATATGGGCGACTAAATATGCCACCGGCACATAACTCTGTCATTGGTTATTACCTGCAACAGTCTACCCTATAAAGGTTCACCTACCCCTAAACTAGCGGCCAAGAGATCTGCCAATTTTCTTCAGATTCAATTCAAATTCAATTCAGATTTAATTTACTTTAGAAGTCCGTATACCCATTTTAGGAGACATTAGTTTCATTAACTTTATAATCCAGGTATTCAGACATCTTTAAGAATCGGTAGGCTTCAATTAATAACTACAACATCAGTGGGCCTAATTACTGTTGGCAATATAAACCAATGAGAGAGTTATGTGATGGTGATCCCTATAGTCGCCCGTAGAGGGGGAGGAAATAAGGGAAAGAGAGGTCAGACCAGGAAGGTGCCTATGTTGTAGGTGACATCTAGTGAAATAAGGAAGGAGCAGATTTGCTTTTCCAAATTCCTCTCCCCCGATATTGTCATTAAGTCAGGGTTTTCCATCAAGACTTTCTTTTTCTGGATATCCATCGCAGCAGTGACAGTTGCTATAAAAGCATGGTAGGTTTATTCTATAGGTCTACTAAAGAGTAACCGGAGATACACGTCCTATTCGGTTCATCCGTGGATTAGTGAAGAGTATAGAAAGATTAAAAGATTATTTATAGCCCCACGGCATACAACGGAAATACCTCGTACAATCCGGCACTATTTGTTCATGCCACGAGGCATAATGAAGTGTTGTCATAGGAGCGTTGTCCGTAACATAGATAGCAAGGGAAGGCGACGATCTGAATAAAAACTATATATTAATACGAGCGGACACAATCCATAACTGTCTCCATAGATCTGTCAAGCAAGCTTCGAAGTTTTTGTGCCCAAGAGTGGGAGCCAGAAACACAAAATTGTACTAGGAGCTCCCTAATGCCTATGTATGTTGTACGGCGCAACTAAATGCCCTTGAAGTTGAACTGGGTTCACACCGTCACCAGCAATCTCGACGGCGGTTTGGTCACATTCGTCCCGTGTGACGCTGCAGCTAGAAAAAAGCTAGTTGATATTTGTCTGCGCGAGCGAATCGCAAGACATCTTAGGTGAAACTAGAGCTTGCTATGTCTTAGGTGAAACTAGAGTTTGCTATGGAAAGGTATAAAAAGACCGGCGGGATCATAAGGGGTCTCCGGTGGGGGCTGGCTTATGCAGTCTTAAGTACTCCGTACATGTGCAACTTTGAACATTGCCTAAAGTAGGTTCGTATAAATTTAATTAATTATCGTGCAAAACTGAAGATCGGCTGGCCATAGCCTGATATACTATAATTCTCGGGCATGCCACCACAACTGGATCATATAGCGCTTTCAATGTTTCGATCGGCGTCACGAAATCCCTACTGTAATTTCAGATGTAAAAAAGAGAGCAAATCTCCCAACAGTAACAAAATCTGCCAGGTGTGATGAGCGAATGATACTATATCTTGTAGATTTCCAAGGCTATTACAGTAATGCTATGTTTTCACAGATTGACAGATTTACTACTCCGTACTCTACATGACACCCGGGAAAATCTTCCAATATAGCAACAATCTCTTCTCTATAGCTGATCCAGCAGCCAAGAACAAACACAGTAATGATCTATCTCACATGTTGCGCGAGCGAAGCTGCAAAGTGCAGAATCTAAAACAACATCTGGCGTGCGTGACGACGAGCGAAGTCTCCCTGCTCACTAACTGTGCCAGCAGTCGCGGTCGCGACAGGCAAAATGGTGAAGGAACCGCTAGAGGTCTGGCCACCGGAGAAGCCACCGGGGAACCCAGGGGGAACACCGGTAGACGCGGGGAATCCAGAAGGCACGGCGGTAGAAGAGCCGATGGGAGAGCTGGTGGGAGAGCTGCTAGGAGAGATGGTGGAGGAGCTGATGGACTGGAATCCATGACCGTGACCTCCGTAGCCGGGTCCGCCGTGGCCAGGTCCCTTAATACCAGACCCGTGACCAAATGCCCGAGGGCCAAAAGAGAATCCAGTTGGGGACGCAGTAGGCCATCCAGTTGGAGTACCAGATGGGGTTCCAGATGGAGTGACAGAGGGGGTTCCAGATGGAGTGACAGAGGGGGTTCCAGATGGGAAACCGCCAGGGAAGCTACTCGAAGGAGAGCCGGAAGGAGCGGCGTCAGCCCTGTTGGCGTGCTGGGGAGACAATGTCAGCAAAGAACAACCTTAGATCTATTCCTATTCGAGAATTTATAGTGTGGGTACTCACAGGCAGCTTCCAGGCCGCAGCAGACGGGGCCATAAATAAGGCAGCAACGCCAATGGCAGCAGTGACCTTCATGATGGAGTGTTGAGTTGTTGGGCGCTTAAAGTGAAAATGGGAAATGAGTGGATGCTTGTGGAAGTAATGTCAAGAAAGTCCTAAAGCGTTTGAAAAGAATGAATGTGCACAGCACTTGTAAGCAAAAAAAAGACCCTCGAGAGCAGGAAGTTCTAGCTGGTTATATACCCCTGGTGTTTCATTGTTGAGAGTCAAAGGAAAGGATTGAGCCGTTAAAAGACCGCCAAAAGACCGCCGAAACACCATTTGTTCCGTGAGAGGAGTTGGATCTGCAGGAGCAGGTCTCATCCCGTGGCGAAAAATTTTTAAGCAGGAGAGATCTTCATAGATGGGAAAATAGCCCTATCACCCCGGGTATAATATATTATGGTGGAGCCAGGATGTACGATACAGATGGTGGACGGAATGGCTGTATATTGTGCGGAGCAAGTTGTTTCAGACAAAAAGGGGGATAGATAAAACAAGCGAATGATAAATCCCCACCTTGTTGTGCACATCGCTCCTGTCGATCACTTGTGTGATTGACAAAGGAGGTGTGTCCTGCTTAGATGGAGATTGGCGGAGTCCTTGAGGGCGGCATGCCACGCCAAGGATGACTAGAAACATCTTGTATGTTGTAGTATGTTGTATACTATAACTAGTTAATGAAGAATCTAACTGGAATTTCTTTCATCCCTAGATATATTTTACTATAAATAGGTGTGATGTGAACATATCAGTAGATGTTTTAACTATTTTGCTGTCTCTAGAACAAATTGTATACTTCATATAGCTTTTTATAGATCACTTTATAACAAACTATATTGTGGAGTTCATATCGCCCAAACTCTTCGATAACCAATGTATTTCTGACATTTTAATGGATCTTTTAAGCTTCAATGGCTTGCTGTCCACTTCTGAAGAATACCAACATGGGAATGGTGTCCTGCGCTGGTCAAAGCTTGCAATACCACGCGAAGGCGATTGGGGAAGTTAGCCACACCTGCCTATATGAGAATACAATCTCTACTGACTATAATCCTGGCACAACAATTGGGATTTCATACTCACTTCAATCGAATATGAACCTGGCTTTTAGTCAAGAACAAAGTTAAATTGCATCTAGTATTCTTAAGCATGGTTGGAGATGGGTTGTTGCCAGTCTTAATGTTATAGATAACTATATAGTTATACCTAGGTAGGCTTCATAGTGGTGCTGGTCTTATTATCAGGCTGCACAAAGAGAGTGCCATGGCCTAACTGCGAGGCATATATATCCATAGGTGCAGAATCAACCTGTATGGTAGAGATAATACAGCCTTGACCGTTCCCCTCTTCAATATGTAGGGTTAATATCACTGCCGTGTATAAAAAGGAAGAAGAAGAAAAAAAAAAAAACTACGTTAAAATATCAGTAAAATGATATGTGCATTGCGCGTCCTGAACTGACCCGGGGTATTGTACATGAAACCAACACTATTAAATTGAACACCAAATCATCAAATCATGACAAAGTAACTTCAAAGCTCCTCTTGAAGAACTTCTTCACCTCCAAGCTCTTGTTCCACTTCATCGACGACAAAGCCCTCGTAGTCCTCAAGACCCTTTTGAACATGTACTTTGAAGCGAATCACGTCGTTTAGCATTGTTTCGACGTTAGTATGCAACTCCTCTCGGAGAGAATTTGCCCGAAGCGTCAGTTGTTCGTATTCGATATTGGTGTTCATCTCGCGCTGCTCCATCAATTGTACACTGTCACTGAGCGTAGCGCGCATCTTTGCCAACTCCTTCTCCATCTTCTCAATTTGGGCATCAGAGGCCAGCTTCTGAGTAGTTGTGATTTCCTTTGTTCGTTCAAATTCTTCCTCTGCTGCCCGGCGTCGATGCTCCAGGGCCTCGACCTCGCTTCGTTTCTCATCCATTGCCTCTTTGATGTTGTCGAGTAGATTGCGGCGGTCAAGGTCGTCATCGATCCCTTGCTTCCGTCGTTCATTGATCTCTTTCCGGAGGGATTGTAGGCTGTTTCGGACAGAGCCCCGTAGATCCAAACTGAGCAAATGCGCCGGGTGGTAGCCAGTGAAAGGCTCCGCCAATAGGCGATCTCCCTCGGGAGAAATTCGGTTGGGAGGGCCACCAATCTGGCTCGCGGAGAAATTGCTCTCATTAATATTGAGACTAAGTTCATAATCTTGGCCCTTCGCATTCTCCGCAGCCGCGGGGATCAAGCTAGTTTGGTAGCCAAGAGTATTGTAAGCTTTCACGATCTGTTCCAAATCTTCCAGTTTCTGGCTGGCTTCCGCTTCCTTCTCCATGACACGGGCATGCGCCTCTTCGAGACGGGCCACAGTATCTTCGAGGTTCTTCTGCAGGCGTTCTCGCTCCGAGTTCATGCGGTCGATATCCTGGATAGTGATGCCTTGGCGGTCAACACTTGCTTGTAGATCGGAACGCTCAGATTCAGTGGCCTGAAGATCGGTATCGGTTTTTTGGATCTCCGCGTCAAGGAATTTTATGCGAGTCTCGTATTTTTCAATTTTGCCTTTGACGTTCTGGTTATAATCCTCAAATTTCCTCTTGTCGTCCTCCAAAATGCGGAAGTGTTTATCCAACTTGGCGATATCAGGAGCACTCTTCTCCACCTCTTCGATTTGGTCGCGAAGAGCCCGGTTCTCCGCCTCTAGTGCGTCCATTTCCTGCACGTACCGCTCATTGCCAACGGCGAATTCTCGCGACATGCTTTCAACGTGTGGAACCAACCGTTTCTCCGCGGTGTCATCGTCCTCGTCTTCACCACCCTGCAGCCAATCGTGGTAGGCTTGAGTGAGGAAGCGGAAAATAATGCGATCACCGCTGACATCGACACCCGCCTCAGCGCAGGCATCATCATACTCGCCGGACTGATAGCGATCCATCATCTGCGCTAATTGCATCAACCAATGTAACATTCCAAGGAAGGTCGACCAGTTCTGGCCACCGACGGCTGCGATTTGTGATTTTGTAATGCCTTTCTCATACGGGTATCTTAGCTGTTTCAGGATTGGCGGTACTTCGGAGTCCATTGCTTTTTGGAACTTGTATCCTGGATCGATTCGATGATAGAGCCACTGGAAGATAAAGTTGAAATCCTTCTGGGTTGGCGAGCGAAGAGTGTTCTGCCCCAAGGAATGTTTCATTTCCAACTCGAACCCATGAATAGTCAAATACTCCAACAGTTCCTGGCCAATTCGTGCCTGGAAAGATCGGTCTCTGAGAGGGCGCGGGTCTCTGGGAACACCAGCCACGGTGGGAACTTGGGTGAAGAAAGATTGATGTCCCATCGGCCCGCCTCCCGTGGATGGTCGTGAAAACACACTGCTTCTGCGCTGTGGGTTCTGAGGAGGCGCAGGGTTGGAGGAAAGGGACCCTGGCGCATAGCTCTGTCGACTGGCACCGGCCCCACTGAACATGTTACTTGACACTGATCGGCGAACAGATGAAAGGCCGGCATCAGCGCCATATGGTCCACCAATTGACATGCGCGTGAAGTTGGGCTGTTGTGGGCGACCAGTGGAGCCCATCAAGGAATTTCGGTGGTTCTGAGAGCTGAACGGGGGGTTTTGGAATCCGATAGAGCTTGCGCGCTTCAGTGCCGACTGCGGTTGGGGGATGGCGGAGAAATTCTGCACACTCCCGAGAGTCTTGATCGCAATGTAGATTAGCGCGAAGTCTTGCGCTGGATATGGGGGAACTATACTTCTCGGGGGCGCTTAATACTGAAAAGCCCAGTATCTTGCGACATGGTGATAAACAAGCCGCGAAGGCGGCAATAGACAAGGCGATCCTTTTGACAACTGGATTTTCGATATGGTTGTATATTGACAAAAGATTCAAGGTCCAAGTGGGATGCGCCACAAAATCCGAGAGGAGGGGGTTTAATCTGGTTGTTTGGCAGGCACGAGGCGGGATTTGAATCGAAGTAAACAAATGCGTGCCACTTTTCAAATGAGGTAGGCGGTGTGGGTTTAAAAAGGAAAAACGGTTTCGCCGATAATCACGAGACTCCCGGTCTGGGGAAGTCTTGGCGTTGGCGCGAGTTCCGAGGTCCAAATGGCGATTGCCGATGGGAGCATCGCATCTCTCTCCCTAATTTATCTCTCCTACACTTCACTGGCCGCCAACATCAATCATAATGGCTCCACGCGAGGAACTGATTGCCTCAGCTGTAAGTTATTTATTGACATGATGTCTCTCTACTGTCATCCGCTTTCGGAGCTACCGCTAACTCATGTGTCCGCTAGATTACCTGTATGGATTACGAAGCACACAACTTGGTGTGTAATGATCGCTGACTTTATCTAGTCCTCCAGGACCCATCGGTTGCATCTTCGCCCATTGAAAAGAGAGTCTCGTTCCTTCAATCTAAGAACTTGACTCAAGAGGAAGTGGACATTGCCTTATCGCGAGTGGGCGAAGACCCGTCTGCCGCGGCCGCAGCTACAGCTTCGGCATCCCCAGCACCTAGTTACTCTTCACAGCCAGTTCCTTACCGGCAACCACAACCGCCTCAAGGATATGGCTATCCCCCATATAATCAATGGCAGCCGCCTCCCGAGTACGTTTACCTATCGATCGTCGCATGGTGTTGAGACTAATCATATGAAAAAGGCCACCCAAGAGAGATTGGCGTGACTGGTTTATTATGGCGACAGTCGTGGGTGGAGTTGGTTATGGGTTGTATACCGTCACAAAGGTATCTAATGGTCCCCTCCCTCAAAACCAATGGCGCTGATCAATCCATCCAGCGTTATATTGCACCTTTGATCGCCCCACCGACCCCTCCCCAGCTGGAGCAAGATAAAGAAAACATCGATGAGCAGTTCTCACGCGCATTTACTCTGATCGAACAACTATCGACCGACACTGCTGCATTGAAGACCGCCGAGGAAGCCCGTACCGAGCGCCTGGATGGGGCTCTCAAGGACGTGGAGAATCTTGTTACTGATCTCAAAAGCTCATCCCGCCGAAGGGATGATGAGACTCGTCGCATTAGTGACGAGGTGAAGTCATTGAAGGATGCCATTCCCAAGGCCCTTGAAGGTGCCAGGGAAGGCAATGAGAACCGACTGAAGGAGCTCGGAACTGAGCTCAAGAGCTTGAAGACCTTGCTGGGCAATCGACTTGGTGGTAGCGGAGCTACCCCGTTGCTGGTAGGACTATTGGATCCACTCCCATCCCCAGCATTCCTCGCCCGGCATCGGAAGAGACCCCCGCCACTTCGGCTCCTCCTGCCGCCACCAACAGCTTGGCTGCTACTGTGACTCCAGCTGAACAGGAGCCAACTCCAGCTGCTGCCCCCGTGAGCACAAGCCAGAGTCCTAACCCTCTCTCGCAGCTCGGTCGGTCTGCCTCCATCCCGGCGTGGCAAATGGCCGCGGCCAACCGGTCTAAGGTCAACTCGCAGCAAAGTACACCTGCTACCCCTGCTGAGACCACCGCTAGCCCGAGCCTGGAGCAGAGTGCTCCTCCCAGCTAAAGCTGATTTGGGGATCGCTGAATTATTGAATGTTGTATACCTCTTCGCCTAGATGTATTTATCACAATGAATTTTTTTTTACCCCTTGGATAAAATATATATTTCCTCATAATATAGAGTCTCTATTTTTTGTATACATTTGTAGTTGAAATTAACAAAATCGAGACGAAGAATGCGTTAGAATCGAAAACCCGGGGACAATCTTGGAAATCAGCTGGCCGAACCGATAAGCAGACCTGTCTTTCCTCATCACCCAAAGTCCTCCAGACTTTCCAGAACCTCTTACCACGAAGGAAATCAGCGAAAATGCCTTCACCAACTCGCTCATCGCACCGAGCCGCTTCTCCCTCTGCACCAAGCTCAAGCCGTCATCACCGCAGCCGCACCAGCCATTCCCGTCGCCACCGGCCCCGAGAGAGCTCGCGCTCGCGCTCGCGTTCTCCGCACCGGCCAGATAGACACAGACCAGACCGTCACCACCGCCATAGCGAAGACAAAGAGCGCGGTCACCACGAGCGACGACACAGAGATGCTCCAGCGAAACCGGTTGTACTCCCTTATCAAGCGCGCGAGCTCTCAGGGCGCGACCTGAAGATTTACGAGCCCATGTTTGGCATGTACTTGGATATCCAAAAAGGCAAATACATTGAAGACTTGAGCGAAGACGAGGTGAGAGGGCGGTGGAAGAGCTTTACGCAAAAATGGTAGGTCTGAGGGTGCTCTTTGCTTGACACGATAATTACTGACATCACAGGAACCGTGGAGAGCTCGCGGAGGGATGGTACGATCCCGTTACACTCGACAAAGCACGCCGGAGTGTAGAAGAAGAACCGGCAGCTGGCCCGAGAGGCGGACGCCAATCGCCTGATTATACGCAGGACCAGCGAGCGACTAGTGAAGCCCCACGGAACCCGCCAGTAGGCGACGATGATGACGATGAAGATGAGGATGATGAGTACGGGCCTAGTCTGCCACAAGCTCGATCAGGGAGAGGCGGCCCACAAGCTGGCCCTGCGATCCCAACTATGCAAGATCTTGAGCTTAAAAAAGGTACGCTTTTCTACTTCCCCCAAGTATAACCAGGGTGCTGACCTCGCCCCCTAGAATCTGCTATTGATGATGCCATCGCTGCCCGTGGTGAATCACGCGATCACCACCGCGCTGAAATTCGTTCGCATAAATCCGAAATGCGTCATCTCCAAGACGAAATTGCACCGCGGGCTGAGGCGGGTACACGGGAGAGACAGCTCGAGAAGCGGCGAGAAGTTGCTTCGAGTAACCGTGCATTTGCGGACGCACGCGGTGGTTCACCCGAGGCAGCTCGGGATGAAGATTTAATGGGCGGGGACAATGAGTTTTCTACCTTGAAACGGGAGAAGGAGAAAGACCAGCGTAAGAAGAACGATCGTGAGATCCGGAGAGAGGAGATCCTTCGTGCGCGTACGGCGGAGCGAGAAGAACGTGCACAGGCATATCGACAGAAGGAGCAGGAGACTATGAGCTTCTTGCAAGCTCTGGCGAAGCAGCGATTTGGCTGAAAGTTGAATATCTTGTATTCTTCACTATTAGATCCATAAGACAATAATATAAATATGATCTACATCCCCGTCCTCTCTCCTACTCGGCCCATCCGCTCCAACGGAACGGTCCGATACCGCCAGCGGAGCGACTCCGAGGTATTTAGACCATAATTATACGGTCTCCCCTCAAACAATACTCAAGTTACTATAAGCCCAGCATGTTCAAACAACTATCTCGCCTACCGTGTCGGTCAGGATTGACCCCATTAGCACCTGGTAGCCGGCGATATCTCCAAACCAAAAAGCAACACTCCCTACCAGCAGCATACTACCGCGGGGGCACCTCACGCGCAGTCTTCTTCAAGCAAGAAGACCTACCCTCGGACAGAAAAGACTGGGCCCCGATATTCCGCAGTGTAATCGGCAGTCCAGATCCCCATGGCCGACAACTAGACGGATTAGGGGGTGGACTATCCAGCCTCTCGAAAGTGTGCGTAGTCGGCGCATCGACACACGCCGAAGCCGATGTCGATTACACCTTCATATCCCTCGGCATCAAGAACACCGATGTCGACTATTCCAGTAATTGTGGGAACATGAGCTCTGCCGTCGGGCCCTTCGCAGTCGATGCACACGTGTTCCCCTTACAGAACCCCAGCCTAGATTCAGCCTCGGTACGCATCCACAACACCAACACCGGCAAGATCATCCATTCGTCCTTCCCTGTTGTTGACGGCGAAGCTGCTACCAGCGGGGACTTCGCTATCGACGGTGTCGCTGGTACAGCTGCCCGTGTCCAGCTCGACTTCATTAACCCCGCCGGCTCGGTTACGGGGAAACTCTTGCCTACTGGAAATGTCGTCGATACCTTTGATGGGATTAGGGCTACGTGCATCGACGTCGGCAATCCATGTGTCTTTGTGCAGGCGGTTGATCTCGGCGTGAATGGGAATTTGACTCCTGATGAGATCACTGCTCATTCGGATTTGCTCGCGCGCTTGGACTCTATTCGTCGGCAGGCGGGTGTTAAGATGGGTATTGCGGATGACATTGGGGCGGTTCCGGGTAGTGTGCCCAAGATCTGTATCGTGGCTGCCCCTTCTACTACCGATTCCAGAGATATCGAGCAGAAACGGACGTCTGTGGATGTTGATCTTTTGGCTCGTGCTCTTTCGGTTGGACAGCCGCATAAGGCGGTCCCGATTACTGTTGCTTTGGCTCTTGCTGCTGCTGCTTATGTGCCGCAGAGTACAGTGGCTGGTGTTGTGAATGAGAATCTCGTCGACAGTGCTGGTATTACTATTGGTCATGCCAGTGGGAATCTGTTGGTTGGTGCCGATTTCGATGTGGATGGGGCATTAACTTCTGCCACAGTCTTTAGTACAGCGCGTCGTTTGTTTGAGGGCCGTATTTTCTGGAAGAATGACAGTTGAGCGAGCGAATGGTCTTTACTTGGTAGGAGACTATGTAGATAAACGGGCAAAACAAGTGCCACGAAGAGAAGAGCAAAGACCTGAGTATATGAGATGTCCAAATCAAAACTTTTATTCTTGTATATCACAAGTGGTATATCTACATCCTCTATTCTAACCCCATCTCTAAGCACGTCTCCCGAGATCAATATCAGCAACCAGTTTCATATCATCAGTGCCAGCCCCATCACCCAATCCAAAGAACGGTTTGACAGCAACATCAACCACCTCTTCAAACAAGCGCCCAACAACAGCCTCCTTTAGATCCTCACCAGTCTGCGCGAAATCAGGGTACGCGTTGAGCTCCAGCAGCCACACATCCCCAGTAGCATCAACGAGGAAATCAACACCAAACAACTCAAACGCATTAGGCAGAGTCTGGAAATGAATCATCATACCCCGAGCGGCAGCCTCAAACACCTCACCCGTTACCGAGCAGATCTGGTCGAAGATCTTCTCCTTCCAGTCTGTACTGAGACCAGGGACGTGATGGTCAAGGTCCCAGAAGCGACGCACACTGCCTTCGTTTGAGCTACCGCCTTCCTGGAAACAGGTGTTGGTCAGATGGCGCGCAAGGTCGGCGACGTCGTCTTCTTCTTCGTGTGGGGCGCAGTAGGCCTTAGCAGCGAAGAGCGCAAGCATCTCCTTGAAGACGTAGACCTTGAGCGAGCCCGAGGCGAGGACGTAGGTGCGAATGTGGAATTTTCTGTTTGAGGACGATGGGAGGAGAAGGGGAGGGTCGATGTAAGGCTGTGCGAGGAAGTGGCGGAGCTGCGAAGTGACGATGCCTGTGTCTAGGGCAGCGCTGCCATCGGCTTCTGTGCCGTCGTCGGCGTTCGCCTCAGATCCGCTTTCGTCGTCTGAGTCTTCTTCCCACTCCTCGAAGATCTCGCGTAGCTGGTCTTCGCTGTTGAAGATGCGAATTCCCTGGCCTCGGTCACTCATGCCGGGCTTGAGGATCCACCATTCCTTTTCGGAGTCGGGTCGCTCTTCGTTCTTGGCTAGACTGTCGTTCAGCTCATATGCTTCTAGCAGGGCGTCGTCGAGGAATTCGGCATAGTCAAGTTCGAAGTCGAAGGCGGGCTTGAAGTGGCGTCGTAGGATGCTATCCGGGTGTTTTGAGATCCAATTGGCCACCGTGTTTGAGAGATAGTGTTTGCGAATCAAAGCTTTTCGGATGATGTATGCGCTTGAAAGAGACGTCAAGGACCTGGACATGATATGTTCGAAGTCAAGGCGCTCATATTCGCGGTACTGGAAAAGTGGTGCGGAAGAGTCTGGTAGTTCGGATACAGAAGACACACGCTTGGAGGCACTTCCCAGGCGACGGGTCAATGCCCGGTCAACCATTTCTTGCACGTAAGAGTCATCGCAGTCGATGAGGGAGTACAATGAGGGCTGATTAGCCAATCTACAAGATCTCCGTCTATCAGAAAGGGCGCCAATACAAGAAGAAAAGCAGATCAAAGGGGAGGGGACATGGTATCTAACAGCTAAGCCAGATATCTAAAGTGCATGCAACATGTATGTTTCGGATAGAACCCTCCATGCCATGCCCCCATCATATCAAAGTCTTCACTCACAGCTTAATCTCCCCCGAGATACCGGGTGCGGGCATGAAATTGGCCTTGAGAGGCGTGACGCTGTGAAAAGTCAGTCGATGTTCATAACTAGAAGGGCATTGGACAAACCTAGTCATTTGCTCCTTGACGGTCCAGCCATCATTGCCAGGCTCGCTTTCCTCCACGCTTCGGTAAACATCCTGGAAGCTCGGAGCCCACTTGAAATGCTTGTGTTGAATTCGGGGTCCATATGCTGACTTCTCGCTATTACCGACAGTCTGATCCGGTTTCTTTCCTTCCGCCTCGCCTCCGTCGCGCAGCAGCTTTTCTTGCAAATCCGGGTCGTCTGCGGCCGTGGGATCGACAGCCTGGAAGCAACTCCCGGTCCACGTATTCTGCAGCATATCGGTGTATAAGACCTTATTCTCACTAACGCCGGGTTCAAGGGGAACATTGACGCTGTAGAGGTGCACCTCGTCTGCCCAGTTCGCGCAAAGATGCTCAATCACCTTGACCGAATGGCCCGAGGCCTCTGCGATAATAACAGGGTCATGGTTTCGAGAGCTGAAAGCATACGACAGAGCAATTGACCGCATGCCGCAGCAGGCACCTTCCATCGCTGCACCAATGGTCCCACTCGATAATGCGAATAGTGCGGTTGTGTTGCGACCATAATTTGGACCAGACACAATGACATCGATAGGGCCACGTTCTTTGAAGTAGTGATATAGACCGATCTGGACACAGCTTGCGGGAGTGGAGTCGATCAGAACCCATTCGTCACCTTCGTCGGGTTCACCATCACTACCCCGGGGCAAACGGTGTGTTGTCCCGTCTTCTTGATGAAGCGTTCCGGGGCGGAAGTAGGTAGGTTTGACGGACGCGCCTACGATATGCGCTTTACCGATCCATGATCGTTGCTGGTGTGGGAGAATAACCGAGACTGTGTGGCCGGCGGACTGGAGCGAGTGAACGAGCGAATGCACGTACGGCGATGACTGGTTTGACGGAGGACCGTCGTCGTTGGTGACCTAGAGAGAGATGAGTCTCCAAATCGACACCGTAAGAACTATATCTACATACCAGGATATGCATTGCGGGTGGAGTGGTTGAGATGTGAGGAATGGAGGGGAAGAAAGTTCCCCCCGCTTTGCGTTGTCGCAATCGGCCAAACGATCCACAGTGCCATTCTCACTACAACATATATACCATAACGACATTACAGCATATAGCACCCAATCAGACTAGACCAGAACAGCTAGATCAATGAAATCACTTTCAATCTGTTTGTGTCAAATGACTCCGCCGTCTCTGTACCCCACGAGCTTCTGCGCTTTCTAGTCCAGAGCCTGCACCAGCCTCATCGCCCTCAGCCGGATAACTAGAAAGCAACATCCTTCCCTGCTCCTCCGGCTCCTCCTTTTTGACCTCGGGGGATTCATCAGAAGTATCCTGCTCCTCCAGATCTTCTTTGATAGAGTCTTCTGGTTCCTCCTCAATCTCATTCTTAGGTTCAGTCCCCAAAACCCAAGTCATCGCCAGCCATGTCAAGCCAGCAGAGAGTATGGAGACAGACCAGAACAGAGAGCTGAAAACAACAAAAGACGTAATCTTCCAGCGATACATAAGCCATCTGTCGATCTGTTAGTCACATCTTAAACATCCCCAACTCCAACCTTGGAAAAAGACCTACCTAAGCCCCGTAAGCCTAGCACGGAATTCCACCCGAGCGGTATATATCTGCATCTTCAAGTCACTTTGAATCTCCAGTCGCAGGCTCTGCGGTATATTCCGCACTCCCTTCGCAAACTCAAGCTGTTCCATCATTGGCACCTCCAGCGTCTCCGACTCCCGGTACCAGCCAACAACATAGAGCGGCATACGCGCTGCTCTACGAGCAACATCCACCAGCGGCGAAGCATAGGTCATGATAGCAGGGCGACGGGCCTGCGAGATGGGGGCATTATTCGGACCTGGTAGGAGGGATGACGCGGGGCGGGAGGAGAAGAGGGTGAGGTCGAGCATGAAGTTGCCTGTATTGAGGTTTGAGGGTGTGCGTGGAAGCTCTAGGGTCACAGATACGTCGTAAGGCTGGAGAGCTACGAACTCGGAGTCGAAGTTTGCTGTGCCCCAGGGGTTGCCATTGCTGTGCGCGAGTTAATTAAGCTCGGTGTCTGGTTGTAGGGAATGTGATCGTACCCGAATTGTAGATGGACTTCGCGCTGTAGTCCGACTGTGGGGATAAATTTGAAATAGAAGATACCATAGGCAATTGCAGAGATTCCAATTAGAAATGCTGCGGCACCCATGAACAGCAGCGTGTTTAGATATAGCCGTAAGGCGGACTTGGATACCAGCACGCGGAACGGCGCGAGGACCGCGTCCTGTATTGCGTCAGTTACGATTGGGAAACTTGCATCAATATACCCACCATGATGACTGCCCTGGTAGAAGATGGACCATATTCGGACTCGTCTCCAAATTCGGAGTCCGCCATTGTAGAGGGAATAGATAGTTGGCAGAAATAAGCTTGGAAGTTGAGGTCTCATGAGGCTTATCCTGTTATCCTGTTATCGCCGTTATCTGCACCGAGGTCTCCGACCTTGGAAGCTTTGCCCTACAACTGTATGTCTACGATCATATCTGCCAATTCTTGCTACTTTGACAACAAGTGACAAAAGATGTGGTTCATTAAACTACATGAAGCCATATGGAAGGTCCAAAAAGAAGCTACAATGATCAAAAGAATAGTAAATTAGCATTGCCCCATGCAGATAATGAAGACACCTTCAACTCCGGCTTTTACAGTCTTATCATTACAGGTCACGGGCAGCATGAGACGCGAAAAAATATCATGGAACCTCAAGTCATCCGGAAATCGTAAGAGAAAAAAAAATAAATATGCATGCCATCACCGCGGCTAACCCCTGCCGTAACATGAAACTGAAAAGATAAAATGGAAAAAGGCGCAAAGGAGCAATTGCGGAAGAGAAACCGTGAAAATTACATGCAACGAAGTACTCCTGTACCGCCCGAGTCACCAGAGAAAGAACTTGAGGAGAGATATGGAAGGAGAGGATGATGATGAGAAGCCCAGAGAATCTTAGGCGATGGGCCGAGGGCTCTGTTGTTGGATGTGTTGGAGAAGAGCGTCGAAAAGACGGCCGATCTGAGGAAAAGTTAGTATCGCGAGATCGTGGAAGATTGGTGGTAAGCTTACCTCAGGTGCCGCCTGAATAAAGGGGAGGCGGAAGAATGAGTAGCTCCGGTTCTGGAGGAGCTCCTGCAAGGTGATGATCAGACCCCATGGATGCGGGCGGTGGACAATCAGCCGCTCCAACAACACACGAATGATTTGCTGGCGGATATCCGAGTCATCTTGCTCAGAGTAGTCCACGCCAAACAAACGGAGAATCGTGAAGCTAAAGAAGTAGGTGTGGCTGTTTGGGTAGCGGAGCTGGTTGGCCATTGCACTAAGCAAGTAGTAGCGACTTTCAGGTCGCAGAACTTGGGCGATCTTCTCCAGAAGAGCAGCGTGAGTCGAGTTCTCAAAGGCGCTGCGGGTGTTTCCCTTGGAAGCATGCTCCACTGCGGCTTGTTGGCCAATATACAATACAAGCGCATTAACCAGGACGACATCCACGTCGACGGGGACAAAGAAGAGGCCAGTGTCCTTGGAATCCGGGTTAAGAATGGCGTCGCAAAGCTGCTGAACAGCAGACGCGGAGATACTCTCGTTCTGGAGCACACCATCAACGATGTCCTTGATGTTGGCGAGCTGCAAAGGAGCAACTATATCACCAGCAATCTTGGGGATTTCCCGCATCTCCTCAATACGCTCGACCTTCAAGCCTTCGCGGAAAGGGTCAGGAAGTTTCTGGAATGAAGAGGGGTATGCACTGAGGACAAGATTGCGGAGCTGAGCGCAGTGGGCCGGAATCACATTGCAGAACTGGAAATGGTTCTCAGCCACGAACTCGGGGAAATCGTGGTGCAGAATCAACAAGATACGGAGAACGCCCTTGTATAGGTCTTTAGCAACATATGTGATGTTGGCAGCCTTTAGTTGCTCGCCCATGTAGGATAGCAAGGCTTGCATGATTTCGCAGTAGGGCGCCCATCCTGCACGATCAGGCATGTTGAGCATGTCAGACATGAAGACGCGGTGGGAGACCAAGCAAAGCCAGCCATAAACGAACCCGGGCACATAACGGGGCTGGAAGGAGAGGAATTTGTTGGCCAAGGCGAAAATCATTCCCTGGTGCTGCTCAGTGTGCTGGAGGCCATTCATAGAATACTCGCACAGGATACTTGAGAAGAGACGGAAGAATACACGCTGATTGAAAGCTTCTCCTCTCATGACCTGGTGGTGGTTGAGGACCAGGACCAAGAGAGACAGAACAGAATTAAAGTATGTAGCCTTGCTGGCTTTGACGGCGCCAGCGCTCTCGCCCTGGAATCTGATGAGAAGAATGACGAGCTTAGCGAGGGCATCGATGTAGAGGAAGGCCTCATCAAGGCTGGCGCCGTTGGGGTTCTGAGACTCATGCTCAAACATGGCGACGGAAATGTCGATGCTGAGACGGAAGAATAGTGCGGAATCCTCCTGGCTGTTCATCACTTGGCGGTTGTGGAGGTCCTGAAGGAAAGAGTGGAAGGTACGGTCAGTCGCACCGGAGGCCTTGTAGATACCGATCCACTCGCTGAAGATGTACTCCATTTGGTCTCGCTTGGACCTGGCTTGGTCACTAAGGAGGGTGCTGACGACCTCGGGAATACCGGACTCGCGCAGCTTTCGCACGATTTCAAGACCAGGGGCCACACTGGCATCCTCGGCAAGCCATTGGCTCATGGCATCTAGACTGCCAGAGAAGTCTGATCGAAGGGCCGAGGGTTCTTCATTGAAAAGAACGCGATCCATCAGGTTACCCAGCAACTCCAAGGCGGGCACGTTCCGGGATTGAATGAGTCGGGTAAGGTTCGTGTCGACCCGACGGATATCCAGGAGACCTGCGTCAATGAGAGCAACGGTGACCGGCACATTGAACATGTGCTCATCATCAACTTCGGAGAGTAGTGCCCACGTGTACCGAGCAATGAGACTGGACATATCGCACAGCTTGGCAAGAAGGTGCACGAGAACTTCAATCTCGAGAGGTCCATGTGGCTGGGAATACAGAAGGGTGCAAACCTTCAAACAGGTCAGTCGTGCTAGCTCCTCTCCGTTTGTCGCGTGAAGGATGCAGCGTAATGCTTGGTTGTATTCTTGAAGAACTGCACTATCTCTGTCAAGATCCTTGACGTGTTCTTCAGGGGCGCTGCGAGCAGACTGCTGTAGGTCGGAGACAAAGCTTTCAACTCTTTCCCGGGGGCTTTGAGCATCGAGGAACCCGTTGGTCTGAACGGGGGGCATTTGAGAAACGGCAGGCTGCGCCTGTGGGGTTCTGTGGGGGATGGCTGGCTGCTCAGCTGGGGTGGAAAGGTTTGGAATAGCAGGGTAGGATTCTCCAAGCACGTCGGGGAGCTGACGGCCGGCTGACGCATCAGTAGATGGCGCCGGGCCTCGGGATTGACGGGCAAACTCTTCATAGATAGCAAGTTGCTCCTTGTTGAGACCGCCTGGCGCTTGGCGGTAAGGCTCCGGAATGAACAGTCCCCAACGGTTCATTGAAGGATCAATGAAAGGATCGTTAGAACGACTGGCCTGGTGGCGACGACGAGCCTCCAATTGAGGCTCGATCACCTTCTCGATCTCAGGCAGCGACTTCTCCTCTGCAGCTTTCTCGACAATGCCACAGGCAGCATCAAGGTTATCGTTGACACACATAAGAATCAAGCCCTCGGGCATAGGCTGCTCGGAGTAGTCTTGCTGAATCATGCGGATGTAGTTGGTCATGCTAACCTTGAGAGGCTCTTTACAGGTGACGAGCGCCAGGCTACCGGCAAGTTGTCTAACCATGATGCCCGCAGCATGGCGAACACGTTCCTCATCAGGCTCCATGGCAAAGTCCTTGGAAACAAGCTGTACAGTGGAAATGGACGCAATAGTGACAGAGCGCTCAACGACGGGGGTGATGATCTCGGCAATGGCACGCTCGACTGCAGTGTGCACAATCTGTTTGAGAATGGTGGGGTCAACCATGCTGCTCGCCGATGAGGGCAGGACGAGGATCTTGTCAAGGCTTGGCAGTGTTGACATGATGGCGGCCGGAGATAGCCTCTCGTTCCGGATGGCCGGGTTGATAGCGCCGAGAGACAGGTCCTCAAATGGCTCGGTAAGACCCTCTGGGGCGTTAACAGTGGGCAGTGGTTCCTCGACATGTGCAGCACGATCACGAATGACGATGGCAGGCTCAATTGTCTTGTGGTCGAGATCAAGATCTTTACAGAGGACTTCAATCTCGAACTTGAGATTGAGCTTCAATTCCGCGAAATGATAAAGCTCCAACAGCAGGCCCAAAATATCCATCAGCCAGGGATTGGGTGGCTTGAAGACCGTGGATTTGGTAGCCTGCACAAGAACTTTGCAGGTGAAGGGGATCGTAACCATGAGGCGTTGGGTATCATAGCCCTCGAGAAGCAGGCCCTTGAAGTAGATGTTCTTGTGCTTAATAGGTTTGTCTTTGGCAATAGTCAATGAACCAAGCCAAGCACCAAGGTTCTTCAGGTGACCACGATCGGTGGACGAGCTTAATGTGCCTTCTGAGTTAATCAACTTAGCGACACTGACATAGGTCTCCCGCAGGACCTCGGCCCAGAGGATTTTGTCGCCAATGCGCCCAAGAAGGTCGAGATAAAGCTGCTGGAAATTGGGCTGCAATTTGGCACGTTCTTCCACCAGATACGCGGCGAACCACTGGTGGTGTTGGTCGCGCAACACTTCTTGAAGATCCTCAAGTTTCTCGTCAATGTTTTGCTCAGAAACATTGTTGAGAACGAAAAGAATCTTGTCCTGGATGTCTTCATCCGGGTCTTCGTAGAGTTCAGATCGAAGAGGTGGGTCGAGTTGAACAGCACGGAACTTGCGCACCGAGCCATCGGCGATGGGAGAGCCGATAGAATTACCATTAGTCAGGGGCACAGAAGCAAGACCATCGAAGGGTCCTGCCTCCGCTTCGCCAATCTGATTTCCTTGTTCACGGAGCACCTCCTCTGCCTTTTGGTAGATGGGCGTGCCTTGAAGAGACGGGATTTGGAAAAGCAAGTGGCAGAACCCAGCCCATTCGGGGAGACGGTTGATCAACTGCTCAATCGCTTCCACGCCGAACTTGTACATCGGGTCATGGGGTTCATGTTCGCGGACAGCCTCGAGGATCATACCGAGACCGACCTTCAGCGTGATGCCGTCAACAAGACGGAAGTTGATGATGCCACCAAACATGACCGCAGTCTTGGTCAGCGCCTCAAGCGGGTACTCATGGTAGCAATGATATTCGTCGACCAAGCCATGCACCATGCAAGCGAACAGATCTTGTTCTGTGGGGTCGCGCGAAGACTTGTATTTGCGCATCAACTCCAACATCTCACGCAGGGAGAGTTCCTCATGGTACATTTTACCAAAGAGCTCTTGCATTTGCTTGTCAATTGAGTCGGGCAACGTGTTGCCGTTCTCACCATTGGCGTCGATGATATCATCGTATCCTTCGCCGTAGTTGATCAGGCGAGGGTATGTCTGAATGCAAATGCGTTGGACAGGTGTGAGATTCTCGCGGTCTCCGACGTATTCCTCCAATACAGACAAAAGCGTATAAACAGTCTTGACTGCGAGGCTGACCATTTGATGAGCAGATTGCTCCTTCCGTTGGACGTGCAATTCGTCCTCTGCTTTGATTCGCAGGAACTTGGAAAGCAGACCACCCATATCAATGGCGCCTTTCTGTGCGGCATTTCGAACCCACTGCTCAAGGTCAAAGGGACTCTTGCGGTGAGAGTAGCAGGCCAGATCGAGGGCAAGTCCATTGGTGAACCCAAGGAGATAATCGAGCCATCCGTATGCCGCGGCGTGCTCATAGATCACAGCAGTGGATGTGGGATCCTGAGTGAAGGTGGTGAAAAGCTGCTCTGATACCCACTGTCGATCTTGTCGCCAGGCGCCGTGAAGAGCGAGCTGATACCCATCCTCTTGCTTCGAGATGAAGACAATGAATGTGCGCAGCACGAAGCTCTGCTGGACACTGGACCATGGCTGGGGAACAGCAAGAGCGGAAACGAGGAAGACTGGCAAGTCAAATTGCACAACCGCTTTTATAAGGAGTTGGCTTTCTGTCGCAGCCCACGAAGCCTGGGAGAACAAAGCAAGGTCGAAAATTGCTTTCATAGCATCCATGGACCGAAGAGGTGACTTTGCCGCACGCTCGCCTTGCAACTTGACGATATCAGGAGCATCTTCAAAGAAGTCAGTGGGGAAAGTTGCGCGAAGATTGTTGATGTGCGATGGGTCGATTCGAGAGGCCACAAAGGCTGTCAGGAATGACATCTGCGTGTCACGATGTTCCCAGTCTCCACCCCAAAGCTTTTGAACATCCAAAGACGAGTCGTCGACCGACATGGCGGAAAGAACGCTGTACAATTTGGTGAATTGCTTCGGATCCACTCGGAGGCCCTCACGATCGAAGTGGCGGAACACCAGGGGCCAATTGATAGGCTTGTCGTTATATGCACTTAAGAATGTCTCTAGTGAGAATTGTTCCCAATATTGCGACAAGATCATGAAGAGAAGGGCACTGGCTAGATGTTCTTCGCTCCAGTTCTTCTGGTCTGAATTTAGCAATTCACTTATTGTCTCGATATTTGCAGTGGCACGAGACCCCTTGGCGTGGAGCTGTCGCACAAGGACATATTGAGGGTTGACAAAATTGAACATCTGTAGGGCAGAGGAAACTTCGAATGGCATATCCAAGCCAAGTTTTTGGTATCGCAGATTGGCCGCGTAAACCAGTTTCGCCTTGACATCGTCGGTAAAGTTGCGGGGAGGGTATAGGATGAAACGTTCAATCGTCATGCCAAGGAAGGAGTTGTGATAATCCTTGGTCACTTCGTTGGGACTCGCCAAGCTCTGCAAGAAAGGGGCAATGGAATTCGAGAGGATGGCATCGGCTATCGAGGTTGGTTAGAGTTAATCAAGAGGCGTAAAGGAGCAGACATACCCTTAGCACGAAGATCCGACTTGCTTGTCAACTTAAAGGCCAAGGCAAGTGCAACCTTGACCACTGGGTCGAGTCGGAAATGATCCAAGAAAGTAGAAAGGTCGAAGTCGCGGAAAATATCTCCTTCAGAAGTATCTACTGTCTCAGCAATTTTCTGGGCTTGCTCCATGTCAGAAGACACTTTCTGCAGCTCCTGGACAAGGAGAGGGTAGTTGCCCGCATTCTCAACGGACTTGTTGACGCCCGGGAAGATTTGTGGCGCATTTCCTGTTAGGAGGCGGCGAAAGTATTTGGAAAAGACCTCCATTCCGTTCGATGTCACAAGCTGCGGTTATTAGCATCGGGTGGGTTGAGATATATGGCAGCACCACCAACCTTGTGTATCTGGGCAGCTTTTGTCTCCCACTTCTCTTTTCCTTCCTTCTCTGTAATAGAATCCAGCAACAGGAACACCTGAGCAATGGAGATTTTGGTGAGCGACGATTGGCTCGAGTGGGCGGCTGTGGAACCCGGCTTGTCAGAAGCGAACCCTGTGGGAGAATTCACGGTTGTTCCGGACGAGAGCGGCGAGAAGACGCCTCTGGAAGATCCCGGCCCACCACCTCCTCCCCCAGTACCTCCTCCACCCGGGGCGGAGCCTGTAGCAGAGGCCAAATGGGACCCTATGGAAGGGGTGTGAGCTCGGAACTTAGGAGAAGAGAGGGTTGTTGCGTGCTGTTGCGAGCCAGACTGCAATGATGTGAAGGGCGAAGATGTATGCTTGGGACTTCCACCGGAGAGACCCCTGGCAGAGCTCAGCACGGCAGAAAAAGAAGACGGTGTCGAAACCCCAAGGCCTGCGTCCAAGCCCCGGGAAGCCGTGGGGGGAGCGGCGGAGGATATGTTGGTCGCGAGTGGAGTCAACCCACGACGTGCGCCGGACTGCGACACGGACCGACCCCAGGCACCAATATCGGTCCTGGTCGAAGAAGATTTATCGGTGCCAGAAGCAATCGACGATTGGGCGGAAGGGTGAGGGGGAGGGAAGGTCATCTAGGAGACGCGATCATTTGATCTGGAGGTCCAAAGACAGATTTTTAAGAGTCACAGGCGCAATAAACGGGGGGAAATCGATAAGGCAGATCAATGAAATAGACGCGAGATCATGCGATATCGAGAGAGGGAGGATATTGGGGAAAGAAGATGACACTGTGGGAGAGGAATGGATGGGGGAACGATGAGATGGAGAGGTTGCAAGAGGAATGGGGTGCAAGGTGCGAGTTGTCGGAAGTGTGCCTGCCTCAGGTGTCGAGCGGGAGCTCCCAATCAGGCACCGGGGGGGAATATAAGGCACACCTTGCTGTTTTTGAAGTGTCGAAATATTGCTTGAGCTTTACCCTATTTTAGACTTGATGATTGTATTGTTTTTTGCTTCCCTTGCCGGTCATTACCCATCATTTCCAACCTGCATACTGGGGTTGGGAGACGGTCACGTGCTGTGTCTCTGCACGTGATGCTTGGCTGAGTCAGCTACTTTCCACCAACCCGCCGCTGCACGAGTCCATGTCTACCTGCCCTAATGAAGCAATGTCTGCTATACCTAGGTACGGAGTGTAGTCCAAGCATAACCCAGCAATACTAGAAAATGACGTACTTCGACTTCCACTCCTCCTATCTATATGGTCTCATTCAGATATTCATGGGGCAGAAATCCCTTGATAGCCAATATGCTATGTTATCCTACACAAGGTTAAGCAAGATATATTGTCCATTTTCCGATATTATTGAGAGATGATGATAGAACTGCTTCTCCATCAAGTGCTAGGATAGAATAAAATTTCACCTAGCATCCTAAGAACATAGTAGATGAGAACGATATATGATCAAGCATATCGCAGTACCTGAATCATACCAATCCAATGAACGCCAGAGTCGAAACCAGTAAGAAGAGCCGATCAAAAGATAGAGTAAATATAACCCACGAAAAATGAAAAATGAAAAATGAAAAAAAAAACTCGCAAAGTAATGAGAATCATGTCATACCGCAATGACAGTCGGCAAAAAAAAGAAAAAAGAGGGGAGGCATAGTCACGGATAATGCAAGAAACGAAGCATCCCGCAAGGCCAGTAGCTTGCAGGGATAAGAGGAAGATAAAATCACACAGTCAAGAAGGAAGACGGTCATGTGCACATGAGTTTGAGACCAGTTCGCTGGCCAATCCAACGCCAACGCCTATGTCCGCAGCAGGAGGGACCACAATGAATAAATGATATTGTTTCAGGTTGAGTCCAACTAGTCAGTCAGAGACACACAGTAGCACGGGCTGGCGTAAGATGCCTGGGCAGTGTATGTCTGGGCAGTGCCACCTTTATAATTGGTGTAGGTAGTAGTCGGCGTGGGCTCATTCTCTTTGATGTTGATGATGTTGCCCGAGAGAAGCGCCAACCCCCGTCCTTGCGAATTTGCATTTGCTGACAGTAAGGAGCTTCGCGTGATGGGTCGTCTCGACGCTCCTCCATCTTGATCCTCCGTGGGTAATCGGGAATGGATTCACCGCGTTTGGAATCAGCAGTTATGCCAGCTGTGCTCGCTGCCATGTCGCTGTTGGTGGAAGCGGTGGTGCCCAAGGAATGGGACGTCGACTGGTTGACGTACAAGAAGAACTCCATCATTGTGTTATTCCACCAACAGAACCACGGCTTGTCGCCGACGTCTGCAGTCTGCTTCAGGTTCTTGTAGGCGTTTGCAGCTGCCCACCCGTCGTCCACCCACGTGCGCTTGGAAAGGGAGTTAGAGAATGTATCGTCTGGGACAATGACCAACTTGTCGAACGGAGAGAGGAAAAACAGAGCAGGGCCCATGCCAACATCTGTGGTATCAATTGCCATACTCAATGTTTGCGTAGGCGATGCAGGCCAATACGGTGCCTGAGGGCCATATGTAAAGGTCGGGGTCGGAGTACTGTCGTCGAAACTGATAGAATGGTGACCTTTGTATTCGTCGATATAAATCTCGAGTTTGCTCGGCGCTTGCAAGCATTTCCAGGCTTTCCCGTAATTCGTCTCGTCCACGCAAAGCCCTGATCCATTCTGATAACCGGAAGGAACCATATAGTGACCGGTAGGTATTTGTTTGAGATAGGTGGGGGTGGATATCAAGGACGCATCCATCTGAGGGGTTGCAGTGACGGTTATAATGGGTAAAGCGCTGGACTTTTGAGCTTCTTGGTCTTCTTGCTTTTCAGCTTCTGCAGCTTTCTTAGTTCCAAGAACACCTCCAATGACACCTCCAATACACCCTCCAATGAGCATGACAGTCGCAATGAGGACAAACGTCCACACTGGCAGGCCACAGCATGCGGTCTGTTTCCCCTTGCGTTTGAGTTTTTCTTCGAAGGCCATGATGCCTGTAGTCGTAGCGACTCTTTCCTGCCCATGCCCATGCCCATGCCCATGCCCATTCCCACCATTGTTATCATCGCCAGAATGATCAGGCACCAAAGGCCTTGATGAGGTTTCTGAAATCGGTGGTGCCCTTGGGCTTTCATTGTTCAGGCGTTGTTCCTCTGGTGGTGTGCTGGGATCGGCCGTCGTCTCAGCCCCTGGAGGCTTGGGTACTGCACCGGTTGGATAACGGGAATAGGGTGGTAGCGGCTCTGCATGACCATCCGGTCCAATGATATCACCCACATCATCAGCCTGCCGACCAGCGGGCGGTTGATATGGTGGGTTATGGCCTGGAAATCCGACTGGGATGATATCGTCATCCATTCCTTCCTCCACCACATTCTGCGAGTACATCGCGTAGGGGTGCTGTGGACCAGTTGATTCTTCAAGTGGACGTTCAATTGGGCGTATTGTCGAAGTACTACCTACACTGGGCGACCGACTGACCCCAACTTGTGGATACATACCATATGGATGGCTGGGTCCGGTGGCTCCGGTGTAAGGGCTGAGAGCGCGGGGAATCGAGAAACGAGAAGAAACACTTTGATTTCGTTGGATCATAGAAGGCGTCGAGTTGAGAGATGAGGTTGAGTTACGGTTGTTGGCGAAAGCGTACCCCTTTTGGGGCAGACTTGACCGGTGAGGTTCATCAAAGGACACCCGAGCATCATCACCAAAAGGGTTCTCGTTCTCGGTCGGGGCTGTGCTAATGGTCCTTGACTGGGTGTTTTCACGAAGAGTAGAGGAGGATGCAATAGAAGAGGGACTGTGGGGTCGTTCGATTCGATCGGAGTCAATGGCTTCCAATGAGTATTCGTCTGCGAAGACATTTGGATTGGAGTTGGAGGTGCGACCGAAGGAGTGGCGAGGTGTCGAATCCCCGGGGGATCGTGGCGGGTAAGAGGATCGTGAATCAGAGCGAGAATGCTCTGATGAAATATGACCAGACATTTCCTATCGGTCTGGCAGCCCTGTCGGGCCACCTCGTTGTTTGATCAATCCGTTTCGCTACCCGGGCGAGGATGGGCGAGGGAATGGGGAGCAGATATAGCAGACTCTCCAACTCGAAGATGATAAAGAGTCAGAAGAGATTTGTATTATAGATGAGAGAAGATGTTTTTGTAGGATGAGAAAGTCAAGTTGGGAGAAGGGAAGGGAGGAGTTTGAGACTTTAGTGTGACGAGTTTACTGAGGGGAGCCGGGGGAGAGAAGTCAACCACTCGGACCAACTGAAATTCTTGGCTTTTTGAATTTGGACCTTTTGGGGGGAACTTTTGGGGGGGAACTATTTGCTTTGTTATTGTTTTTTTTTCTATTTGTGTTTTTCTTTTCTTTTCTTTTCTTTTATTTAAAAAGTTCTCGCTTTTATATATTCTAGTATATAATAATGTACGGAGTACTATGATCTACTCCGTGTCTGGGACTCTTAACTGCGCTACTACAACAATACGCTACTGAGACTAGGGTGACCAACTAGCGAGCCCATCCCGTCTGTGGTGGGCCTAAATCGACTTCGCCACTTTGCATACTATTTATTGTGCTATTTTGATATTTTCTACTATCTCCAGATACGGAAATAATACAGGTTCTAGGTCGTAGTTCTAGAAATTTGAAGTTTCCAACGTTCTTTTGCTTTCTTTTCCTTTGTATAGAGTACAGACCTCGGGAGTACAAGTGAATTTGAAACGGTTTCTCACGTGAGAATACCAAACTGGTCTGGAATCCACGGAACTGGAGAACTGGACCCTGCCGAACCAAATCTTTAGGCTCTCGAGAATGGATTCGCCAAAAAAAAAATTCAACAGACATCAGGGGCGAATTATTGATTATCTCGACATGTCTTGTGGACTAATCGTAATCCGAGAGTTGCAGAATTGTTCATCGATCATGATCATGATCATGATAGGTGACCTGACGATCCCCTAGGGCATCCCCTATTCACAGATATTGCGGCTGAACCAAAAGTTGTCAGAGTAGGGTACGGAGTACATACCTGATTAATCGATCTCATAAAATCGATTATATTGGCTATAGGGCTTGAAGATTATCGGACATCGTATCCACGGGGGGCCTCTTTATTTCTACCCAAAAAGGTTACGATATTCGGTCTCGACACAGACGAGAAAACGGCTGTAACAGCTTCTTCGGTCTAGCCCCTCTAGCACGGGGTTGCGTGCGTAACGGAATCCATCCAGGGCCAACCCCATCTGACTCCATCTGACTCCATTTTGATTTCCACCTGGTATCTACCTAGGTACGGAGTATGTACTATCATTTCAAGAGAACCTGAGACGTCTAGACCTGGTTCATCCATGACTTGCATCTAGATCTACAATAACTATCCATGTGGGAAATTCTCAATACCCGTTGCTATAAGAGCTCTCCATATCCCCCCTTCTATATATTAGCAAATACCATAAAACTCACTCCATAAATGTAGGTTTGACACAGTGTAACTAACTACTCAATATCCTGGCCATTATTGGTGGCTTACATCGTAAATGCTATGCAAGCCTTGATCACGTCTAGATCAACCACGTTTCTCTATCAAGATTCATAACATAGGTTGCAACAACGAAAATGCGAAGTGCAAATCAGTTATTCCCCAAAGAAAATAAATATCGTTCAAATGCTTCAATAGGATATAGGAATATGCAATGGTTGACAGATCTAAAAAAGCTTTCAGCTTAACCTTCATATAATATAATATCAAACGCATCGTATACGCTCTTATTTGCACCCAACCCAATTCATCAATATGATACAGTACATCGCGGAGCCCATCGCTGCGTCATCTGAGACATTCGAGGTGGTCCACCAAGCGCCCCAATTTGTGGAGTATGGGCGATGATCCGATGTAGATCCAACTCTATCGCGGAGCACGTAGCTATTAGACATATAAAAGGCCTTCAACTTCACACATGAATGTTAGGAATCACGCAAAAGAAACCTCGCTTGCTTGGTTTCCCTTTGGAAATACCGCGTTTGTAAATTTCAGGGTCATCCATCCTCGGATGATTTTCTAACGCATACATATTTCAGACTGCAATTGAAAGCAAGCGTGACATAGTACAAGAGAAATTTACTAAATTGCTTGACTATAACCCTATACTCTGCTCGGCTCATCGGTCCAATGATGACGGTACGAGATCCAAGAGCCCTACGAAGTAAGGCCTTAACATGCGATTCAGAGACCGTCATATTTCGATTGGACAGGATATGCACCTCCAGAAGAGAATAGCCGAGCTGTTGGTGGACGAGTAGCTTCCCTAAAAACCAATTAGCGCGTGCAGGGTATTTCATCTGGGTTAGTGGACCGAATACGAAGCGTTTTCGGTTGTGGAGAGGTTGCGGAGGTTTGGGGCTCAAACACTTGCCATGTTTAGAACTCCCTGTATTTTGATGGAGTCCGATGATATTAATTCATTGGTGTTGGGCATGGTCTTAGCGCTAGGTCTCTGCCCACATATTATGCCCTTTCCGGTCAACCTCGCTAGAAAGGCGTTGAGATAATCTGGGGTTCCAAAAGGCCATGTTGCACACTGTACGGCTCGTGATTCTGATAGGTCTATCTGCTTTGGTATGTAATACAAGATAATTGCTAGTGAGCTAGGGTCAAATGACAGCTGATCTGGAGCGAATTGTGTGGCTTCGCTATGCATTATCCCGGTGCCGGAACCCTCGTAGCGCCATGCGGAGCTGGGGAAACCCCGAGGTTTATTTATAAAATCCAACTTGTTCATTGCCTCCAATTTGTTGCATGTTTGCATTATGGACAAGTCTATATTTGTCCATAATTCAACGGGCCATCATGAGTATTTTCAAGCGGAAGATCACTGTTGAGGATAATGCCGTCACATCGGCAGTCTCGACTCCCAAATGCATTAGGTGGTTATATATCTGTTCAGTGTGTTCGACGACAGACCTCTAACATTGGTCCCGTAGCCATGATCCTCTTTGTTCTTTAAGGATTTGCGTACGGACTGTTGGATGTTCTGAATTCTCATTTCTAAACAATCCTCAACATCACCGCTAGCAAGTCCAGTGGGCTACAAGCTTCTTACTTGGGTGCTTACTTCATCTGCATACTACCTAGGTACGTAACTATACCCGGTTTTATCAGATGGCGATACAAATAGATACTTGGGAGCAACCTCCTGTCTCTTACCTGTCTTGAAGATAACTCGGAATCCATATTTGCAGGCGACATGTCCTTTTTGAGCCAGGCCTTGCCATGCTAGCTGTTAGATGTCTGCTTTTCTAGCCTAGTGAGGTGAAAAAAGTCATTTGGTGGAGTTTGCGGTAGCATGTTGGTACGTGAAATAGAGCAACTCGCAGAGTATGTCTCTAACCCTATCAATAGGTTATTGGTGCTGAGCTATCCACACTCGAGACTGCAGCCGATCCCTTCCTCTCAATATGCTGACCCCCAGAGTATAGCGAGATCCGTCTGAAACTAGGATAGGCCGTCTAGGGAGACCTTTGTTGCGCCCCTTCTTGCTTCTCGTGTCTTCTTTGCAAACATCATGGATGACAATGCTGGACTGCATAGTGTCCAGTGGACATATCGTGGGGTGGCCTGCTTTGTCGCTCTGCTTATCATTCTCTTCTGGTTAGCTCCCTTTCCCGAGATCACAGATTCAGACCAGGAAGTACTGGAAACCCAGATTGAACATGGTGAAAACACTAACCTATTTAGAAAAGCAATATAATATGTTCTTCGGCGTATGGAGCTAGATCTGCTATGTGGGAGCACAAGTGGCCGTCGCTGGTTATTCATTAACTTTTCCAAGGAAGCTGGCAAAACCTCTGCAGAGTCATACAAGTTACATGGAAAAGACCGTGTTGAATTCTAACAGTTATTTCCTAGCTGACTTTCTTACTATTGCGCAACGCCTCTACGCTTTCAACCGTTTTATAGATACTGGCTTGATGATGATGAAGGCTTCCAAGCTTCGGTGTATGCCGGCAGCGTACTTAATCCTCTGCTGCTGCGTCTTTTCAGCGGCCACCATGACCACGAAGGGATATGCTTCAGTGGCCATGGCCCATGACTTTATTCTTTGTTTGAGTCGGTGAGTAACATGGTAAATTGGGCCCTATAATTAACGGAAATTACCTCTAGCTCTCCGTGGCCTTGGCCATCACACTAAGCGTGGTGGCTCTCTGCTTGTTGCAGCCATCTCGGGTGGACTAATGTAGCTGCTAAGCTAGCTGCTGAGGTAGCTACTAAGCTAGCTACTAAGGTAGCTGCTAAGCTATGTAGCTAGCTTAGTATGGTCCTTCCTCCTATGATGGGAGGCTATTGTGGATCGTTAGCACGACCTGACTTTCCCAAATTAAGTACTAGGATTGTGGCGCTCTGCAGACAAACAAAGATGCTCACATTTTCATGGCAATCCCAACGATGGGTTCTCACATTGATTTTTCCTATTCAGGTGAACGTCTGTCAGATTTCTTATTATAGCTTAACGCTTCTAACAGGTTATGAGCTCCTGGATGTTCTATTCAACCGTCCTCATCATCTTCATCTTGTGGCCCCTCCATCGACTCATTGTTACCACCGACATCATTGGCCAGGCCACCCCACAAACATCGGCCCCTCCGCCCGTCCATCGGCCCGTCCATCGGCCCGTCCACCGACCGGCGACACCGTCACCATATTGATCCTCTAGCGGCCCCTCCATAGACACCATAATCATCGTCACCATCGATATCACCGGCCAGGCTACCCCACAAGCACATACAATCAATCTCAACATACCCTAACCGAGGGCTTCTCTCATCCCACACAAGTACCTCTCCTACGACGCACCCCTCCATCCGCTACCCACACAGTCAGTACCTCTCCATTCGACGTACCCTATTCTTCAGAATATCTTCAGCAATTAGCTTCGCAGAGCCAAACCTCTCAGAGCTCGTTCCTACCCTCACCGGCGAATCTAACTTCGCATCGTGGTCAACAGCACACAAATACGCTCTAGACACCCTGAACCCCGCTAACGCCAAGTCAGCTAACGTGGTTAACACTCTGGCTTCCACTACCACCAACAAGCCCACTACAGCCAATGCTCTTAGCAACCCCATCATACGCTACAAAAACCTCTTCAACAACTAGGTTTGTTTCTTCGTGGCGAGGGAGGACACACAAATCCATGGTTCCATGTTCGTGGAGGGTGTCAGATTTCTCAGTTCTTTCTTAGCTTCTGTGGCTTAAGTTGCTTAACTCTCTACTCAATCGACTTTTGGGGTCATTGCGATAGAATAGCACACCTTTTTGCCTGATTTAAACCCCATTAAGGAGGCACAGATTGAGAGAAAGTATAAAGATCAGCACTTTCCTTTATCAAAGCTTTGTGGTGTGATTTATGAGGACTAGGTAGGATACTGCACCGGAGGAATTCCTGTCTGGTCTGATTGATACTAGTATGCTATTGACGTGCCAGGCAGTGATTGCTGCTAATCGGGGACCTTCGGGGTCGTCGGGGTCTACGCAGGCATGTATAGGCATATGAAGGGTCTTCACAGATATATAGACCCCGATTCACATAACCTCGCTTAGGTCTTTGCACATTGTATACTAGTGGATTCGGAACTATGGACAAAGGTTCATAGTTCAGTTTGAATACACACGCAGTACTAGTTGCAATTGCTTCGCTGTAGTATTGCATATCGTATCTGGCCTCTGGCACTCTGATCAGCCCCTCATAAAGGCCCCTTCATAGCGGGCCTTCACACCTACTCTATAAAGATTACAATTAGCGTAGTATGTTATATAGCATTTTTGCAAATGAATACTGTGTTAATTTTTTAAAAGTTGGGCAAAAGTAGCCAGCCTCAAGCACAAGCAGAACGAAGCAATTTGAGCAAAATCAGAGACAGCCATGAAGAAACCATGACCATTCATCATCATCATCATCATCACCGCCTAACCGTCACCGCCCAAACTCTTGTTACTGTACGGAGTAAAAGTACTGTGTATGCACGTGCCAAAAGCATCGACCGCTGATTGGATTAAGCCCGACCGCCTAGTATAGCATCGCGTAATTAAGTTGTTTACTGAAGATGATGTTTCTTCCAGCTCTTCTACAACTGCTGTCTCTTCGGATTTTGCTCAAATTACTTCGTCCTGCTTGTGTTTGAGGCTAGCTACTTTTGCTGCAGTTGCAGTCCACTCTCATAATGCCTGACGAGTCGAAGGGGACGAGCTTCCCTGATGTCTCGGCGAAACTCTCCGCACTTCCAAAGAAATCACTTTTTGAACGTCAAAAAGCTGAGGCGGAGGCCAAACGCGCCCGGGAAAAAGCGGAGACAGCTGCAGTCTATGAAGAATTTGTCAAATCTTTCGAAGACGAGGATTTGGTTGTACCGCAGTCATTGGATGGAGCATTCAGACGCAAGGATCCTCCCAGGCGTCATTTCGCAGCTTCCTCTTCGCGCGGCAGGGTCCAGGGAACATTCCCCCCACACAGAAGTACTCCCTCCCATCGCGACCTGCTTACTCCATCTGAAGCCGACAGAGCACTTAGCGAGGAGGAAAGAGCAGCTCCCAAGCCGACGTTGCACCTTACGTCACTTCCCCCTACACATCTCTGTCCATAATTAACGCGTTGATCCCCTCGACCCTCACCGTGGACAATATCAGGATCATCCCCCCACCCGGACAGACTACCCACCGGGCGTCCTGTTCTGCACTCATCACCCTCGCAAGCGACTCGGCCACCTCTGATATTGACAAAGCTGTCAACATGTTACAGAACGAATACCTTGGCCGGGGGTACTACCTGTCCCTCTGTCGATACCTTTCTTCTACTGCAATCAACCCAGACGCGCCTTTGCCCACCGGCATCTCGTCGACTCCTACTTCTCTTCCGTTTGGCGCCGAGAATATTCCACCGAGTTCCGGCACAAGCTTGAATCGGGCTCCACCACCTGGGCCACATCGCGGGCGATTCGCACCCCCAAGCTCGTATGGACCAAACGTCCGTCGAAATGGCCCAACTACTCAGGTGCAGGTGAAGTTACCGACAGACCTCAGAGTATTAATCCAGATACACAAAACCATCAACCAACTCGTGAAAGAAGGTCCTGGATTTGAGGCACTGTTAATGAGTCGGCCAGAAGTCCAGACGGACGAAAAGTGGGCCTGGTTGTTCGATGCAAGGTCGCCTGGTGGTGTATACTACCGGTGGAAATTGTGGCAGGTAATCACAGACCCCGAGACAAAGAACATTGATAAGCCGGCTTTGATCTTTGAGGATGATTCTATCTGGTTACCCCCCAAGCAGCATCTCAAGTTTGAGAACGTTACTCGCCTGGACCAACTTGTGACACACCCCGACTACAACTCATCTGACGAAGAACATTCGGATGGAGAATATGAAGGACGGAACTTTGGGGACGGAACTCACTTCTTGAACCCCTTGAAGATGGCCAAACTTACTCATTTCTTTGCACGACTTCCGACGACCAATACAAAGCTCCGACGAGGAGATGTTGCGCGAGTCTCAGCATTCGCCATGGAACACGCGACAATCGGGGCATCCGAGGTTGTCGATATGGCTATTCGAAACGTTTTCCGGCCATTCGCTTACACCGGAGCCAACCCAGGCTGGTTGAAAAGTGTTGCTAGACTTGCGGTGGACAATACAACCCCATCCGATGAATTATTGGATATGTCTTCCGCGAAGCTGGTTGGCCTCTACATCATCTCTGATATTATTTTGTCGTCGACAGGCAGTGGCGTCCACCATGCATGGCGATACCGCCAGCTGTTCGAAAACGCTCTTCGCTCGCGCAAGGTGTTTGAGCACCTCGGTCGAGTGGGTAAGGACATGAAATGGGGACGACTGAAAGCAGAGAAGTGGAAGCGCAGCGTTGGCTCCGTTTTACAGTTGTGGGAAGGATACAATTGTTTCACGCTATCGAACCAGGAGCATTTCTCCAATATCTTTGAAAATCCACCACCTACCGAGGCAGAATTACAGAAGCAGAAGGAGACGGAGAAGCTTCACGCAGATCAGGCTGCTGCTGCATTTGCCAAAAGCAAGAGTCGATGGAAGACAGTTGATGATGAGCGGGGTGGAAAGTTCGACCCTACTCTACCTGCGAATGAGAACAATCTGTCTACCTCTACCAGCGCAGTGGACGAATCGGTGCATGGAATGGATGGAACTCCAATGGAAGTTCGTCACTTGAAGAACATTGATGGACAATTCATGCTTAAGGCTCCGCCATCAGGCGATGAAGATACCCAACCCGAGATACCCCAGCAGCTACCCCAGCACCCAATTCAATCTGACAAATCCGAACAATCAGCTGGGCAGCAGGAGCCAGAAACACGACGACGAAAGCCACGACCCAAAGCTGAAGACATGTTTGCCTCGGATTCGGAGTAAGGTTGGGGATTCGGAGTAAGGTTGGGCACGATTTTAATCGTACAGATTATGGATAGCATCGGATGATACCTGAAAGATACTTGTAATGATTAACAATGTGATTAATAATGTGATTAACAATGAATGATTAACAATGAACTATGAATGATTATCTAAAATGTTTTTCTCTTCCAAGGTTATATAGATCGAGAGAGTAGTACATATGTTGTAGTTAACTATACCTGTCAAAGCAGAGGCTCTTCAATACGTAAGGCAGCAAGGCATCCATGGATCATCGGCAGAACATTTCCTGCCCCACAACCCCTCATCAACAAATACCTTTCTCCTTTCGCGCTCAACTCCCTTGTACACACTTCAAATACAATCGCATCACCTTTTTCTTTCTTTCATTCTAAATTCACAACTTCTTTCAAAATGGCTGGTATGTCTTTCTCTCCCACTTGGCTCATATATACCCCTCCCAGAGAGGATGGAGGGGTCTGATCGTTTGGATCCCAGCGTGTGTGTGGCTATGTTGCGCAATGCGTTGGGAACTTGGTGAAAAAAAAAAAAAAAGTGAACATACAGATGGGAAATTGACTAACAAGCTTGGTCATTCATATAGATTTCAACGCTATCGCTCGTACGTTATACCCTTACTTTCCTGCTTCATCCATACACATCCAGCAATGCGCCTCTCCCCAACGACCCTGTCACCCTAGGTGGAAATGATGCCCCAAGAGATGGATATTATATCATACACAAAGATTCATGTCCTAACTTGTGATCAACCTATACAGAGCAGTTTGTGCAGTTCTACTACCAGACCTTTGACGGAAACCGCGCTGGCCTGGCCGGCCTCTACGTAAGCCCCGCTCTCGAGATATCCTTACAAGCAAGATATATGGGAATGTGGACTAACAGCAATCATTAACCAATAGCGTGACCAGTCTATGCTTACCTTCGAGACAAGCTCGGTCCAGGGTGTCTCTGCCATCACTGAGAAGCTTGGTGTTAGTTAACCCCAAAATCCTGACCCACGAGGGCTAAGATGAGGAGAATATTCCAATACTGATTTTGCAATTCTAGGCTCTCCCGTTCCAGAAGGTTCAGCACCAGATTGCCACCTTCGACGCTCAGCCCTCCAGCGGAGATGGAATCGTTGTCCTGGTTACCGGTGCTCTGCTTGTATGTTGAATTTCCATGACTTCTTCTGCTTTCTTAGCTAATGCCACTCTCTCTATCAACAGGTTGACGAGGAGCAGAAGCCCATGAACTACACCCAGTGCTTCAAGCTGCAGCCCGATGGCGCCGGAAGCTACTTTGTGCTCAACGATGTCTTCCGTCTGATCTACAGCGCCCAGTAAATTACGGGGCCTGAAACAAATACCACGACGCAATGACAGGGGGATGTGCTTTCTTGTGAGGAGGATATTCCTTGGAGGCGATCGGGTTAGATATCTGTTGTTTTGTCGCAAGTGACACCCCTCGACTTGCGATATTCCCATGGAAGGATTTATGAAGGATTTATTTTTTTTGGATCGCCGATCATTCTAGAACTGTATGGGATTTCTCTATCAAGCTACGAGCTAGCACTATAAAAGAAATACGCAGCAAATATGTTATGCGCACATCACTGGCTCTGAAGTAGCGGCGTCTCCTCGGATGGCCGCTCGTCATGTGCAAATTCTTGCTGAGCACTCTCACCAGTAAGAGCCGATCCATTGGGCGCCCCATTCTGATTAACCGGCTGCCCAAACTCCCGCTTGTTGTTGGACCCAAAGTACTCAAAATAGATTGCCATCGTCAACAAGGTACCCTGCAAGCAGGCCGTGACAACTAGCACTCCCCAAATACTCCATCCACTCCAACCCTTGCGGGCAGCCAGGCTAGCAGCCCAGATAAGACTTCCCGGTGTTTGGATACACATCATGGGGATACTCAAGCTCCCCACGCACCGCAGCCGGAAGGTAGTGTAAATCTGTGGGAAGTACTGAATCGACGCGAGGATCGCAGCTAGAACACCGAGGAAGTTCGCCCAGGCCGAAACAGCGGCCGGCTGGCGCAGCTCGAACGCTAGGGAAATGATGATTATGGCAAGCGCATGCAGTAGACATAGTCCCGTTATGACGAGCGCAGTGCGGTAGGTCGGACCGCTGGAGGTGGAAGGCACGGTGCCCACTGGGTCTGTGGGGGATGTGGCGCGCGGGAAGTAGATCACGAATAGCAAAAGACTAGATACGGTTAGACAAGCTTGGGTGTGGGTTCGGTCGGGAATTGGGAATTGGAAATCAGAAATCACTTGGTATTTCGGTCGACTCACATGGAAAAGAAACAGAGCCATTGCATGGCCACTTGGAATACACCCAATAACCCTGCGAAGCATGCAATCCCGCTGATCTCCTGGCAGCAGGCGACATCTTGTGCGGTGGATGGGAATACCAGGATATTGGCCAAGGCCGATGTCCCTGATGTTACCCCTAGGAGGATGAAATATGGGGAGATGCCGAAGGAGCTTCGTCGGGAGATGATACGGATGTGTTGGGGGAGGTATGAGAAGAGGATGCCTATGATAATCAAACTATATGGTACGTCAGTGACTGGAGGACTGTTAGTTTCGGATTTGGGGCACGTACACAGATAGCACAGGTTGGAAGATGCCTGGCGAGGCCAGCCCGCGGCAGTAGGGTGTTGATGGGTCCATTGTGGTGGACTTCCAAATGTATGAAGCTCAAATGAGGAGGTCGGGGGGTTCGGGAGCTCGTGACAACAGCTGATTACTACCAATTCGTCACATTGGAGATTTTACTTTCTACTTCAACGAGATGAGAGGGAAATCAAACGCTATTTACAAAAACAAAGAAAAGGAATTCCCAAGATATTATGACCTTGAGTACCTCGTTGGGCACCGCTCTTTAGTTTACTATCTTTCTGCCTTGGTGCCTTACGAGTTCTAGCTATCCCTGGTTAGGATTAGTGCCTCGAACTACAACTATACGGCCTCAGTGCTCACATACAACATACATCGTAGAACAAAAAGATGACGATGTTACATACATGTATCCTTGGATATCAGGTGTAAAAAATAAAAGGGCCACTTCTTGACTATTTACTTCTAATATGCTGACCTGACCAAATATATCTTAGATCTAGACGGACAAAGTAGACGGACGAAAGCAGAGAAAAGACTACATATGTAGATATTAGATAGAGATCGACGGAGAGTATACTACCTTTGGTCCTTAGATAGGAGCTTATTAGTCTTGCTGCCATTAGAGGGTGATTAAGGCATCAAGCATCAACTTTGTTTAGTTGCCTTGTAATTCAGGCATTAGTCCACAGATAGGCCTCACCTCTAAACTAAAATAGACACCCGTGGACGCTAAACCATATTAGGTAATCCATAGAGAACTTGGATAGACAACATAGAGCAAGAGAGTATTATAGATCAAAAGTGGCCATGTATATAGTATATGTATGTACTATACATCAGATACATTTAAAATACTCACTGAAACAGTTCTGATCATGTTCTAGACGTACGAAGAATACAATGAACTGATGATTCATGCACTTCAGCTCAATCCAAGGCAAATTCCCCAACTACGTCACTGCGCAATCATCCATGCTTGGCCCTTTCTTGCTGTTGCAGCTCTCTTTAAAATCTTCCAATGTTTCTATTTCTCTTCACTGGCATATCCATATTTTATTCTCCCTGCACACTGAAATACTCCTATCATTTTGTCCAATACAACACACAATGAAGCTGAATTTGGCCACTGGCCTCCTCTGCTTGCTCGCTTCCACTGAAGTAGTGGCAGCTTCCAGTTGGTGGAGCAAGGCTAGTATGTTGTCCTGAGTACAAAGATCCCCTTTTGCAAGCTAAGATTATTGGCAGTCTACAACAAATGGCATGAAACCGAGCTCGAGCGATGGCTCTCGGACCATAGTATGTAGCACTTCTTTTTCTATCAGCTTCATATACTCACATTTCATACAGATATTCCTCATCCCAGCCCTGCCGACCGCCGTGACCTGGAGAACCTGGTGAAGGCCAACTGGGATAACAGAGTGCAGAAGCCCCTTGGGCAAACTGGGGAGAACATCAATCATGAGCTCCACCATGCCAGAGAATGGGTCTTTGATACGTAAGGTGCTCATATCTCCCTGTTGTGAGTCAAAGCTGACTTGGTATATAGTTGGTCCGACTCTCAGCTGAAGGCATTCCTTGATCGCCACGGCATTCCTGCTCCCCAGCCCCGCCGACGTGACCTTTTGATCAAGACCGTACGTGAGAACTATGAGAAGATCGCCACCAAGGTTGGTGAAACGGCTTCCTACCCCGGAGACTGGCTGTATGAGGAGTGGTCCGACTCGGACCTCAAGGAATGGCTCGACGAGCGTGGATGGCCGGCGCCCCAGCCGTCCGATCGTGACAAGCTCATTGCGTCTGTTCGCCGCAACTCGCGCATTATTAGCTTGCAGTCCCAGAGCATTGCTGCATCTGCATCCGCTGAGGCTGAGGCTGCCAAGGAGACACTGAGCGATCAGCTTTTCAACGCCTGGTCCGACTCGAAGCTGAAGGAATTCCTTGACGAGCACAATGTCAAGGTGCCTCAAGGCTCGAAGCGCAATGAACTCATTGCTTTGGCCCGGAAGAACCGTTCCTATCTTTCCGGCAAGGTGTCGAGTGCTTCCTCCGCTGCGGAGGAGACGTTTGGCGCTGCTACTACCAAGGCTGGGAACGAATATGCACGCGCTACCGATTATGCCAAGCTGAAGATTGAGGATGCTTTCGAGGCTGCGTTGAATGGCTGGTCTGACTCCCGCCTGAAGGCGTTCCTTGATGCCCGAAGCATTCCCATCCCTCAGAGTGGCAAGCGTGATGAACTCGTTGCTAAGGTCCGTGCCAACGCTCACAAGGCTGCCGGTGGGTGGAACCGGTACAACTTCGACACTTGGGATAAAGAGCACCTGGTGTAAGTACATACCTGTCTATTAATTATATGGTCTGACTGGCTTACCTTTCTCAGGAACTATCTGTCTGCCGTGAACCACAAGGCGGCTCAGCGGGCTGATGCCTCACGCGAAGAGCTTATTAAGAGTGCAGAGGACTCTTATGCCAAGGCTTCCCAGGCTGGCGGCGAACAGTACGCCTCTGCAACTGCTGCCCTTGCGCAGGCGACTGGCACAGCCAAGGATGCCACTTTCGACCAGTGGTCGCAATCCGACCTCAAGAGATACCTGGACGACTATGGTGTTCCTACCTACCAGGGCTCGAGCATCAATGAGCTCCGAGCTGCGGCCCGGCGCAACGCCCAGTACTTTAAGTACGGCACCGCAAGCCCGCAAGCTACCATCTATGCCAAGATTGTGGATACTTGGCAGTGGATTGTGGATCAGTTGAAGATTGGCGCTGCTAGCGGCCGCGCCCAAGGCACTGAAGCCGCTGAAAAGGCTCAGGAGAAGGTCTCTAAGCACACAGAGAGACTGCGTGGAGAACTTTGAACTACTCTTCTCATATTCAGATATTTCTTACTGCATTTCTTCTGCAGCAGAGTTGGCATGCACGATGGGTTTTGTAATATCTTTCAAGTTACGATGATTATGACATTTGGATTGTAACATTCTTTGAGTTCCAATGTTTCTATTATAAAGTATTAATTAGTCTTCAAGCATAATATGGATTCTTGTAGACTAGATACTGATCTCCCTTATAGTCACGTGGCTTCCTGATCTGCAGCCTCCCGCGATCCACTCTTGACACTCCCGTCTTCCTCACATCCAATCAAATCACTTCCAGGGTCGGGCACTACCGGTTATGGAGTACATACTTTACATACCTGAAGAAGCGAGACAAGAGATGCAAGCTGAGGATAAAGTTCTCGAGAGCCTAGCGGGTTCATTGGAGGTAGCCGGATTACTCCCATTTCTTTCGCGGCATTCGGTCCTAACGAATGAAGTACGACGATTCTTATAGCCGGGTCTCCGGCAGATATCGAGCCCCAAGGTTGATGCCAAGGCACTTTGACTGGCTGACCTGAATGGCACGCTTGTTATCTCCGCCTGCTAGAAATATGAACTAGAAGAGCTGTGATTTAAGGCGCATGATCTCATTAAGCTTGATCATTCATATATGTATGCTAGTTTTGATTCAGAAGCCGCTGTTCACGGCCGCGTCCCAAACTCATCTCTTTGCTAAGTGGGTCTCCAGGGGCAAGATTATATATTCAGTATCTTCATATCCGGACATACTATCATTCCTTATTTTGAAATGAAATGGAAGACCCGATCGATCGAAATACAACAGACAAGTGGGACCACAAATGGGACTCGTTTTAAGGGGCTGCAAGATGACTTACACCTGACAGTTCATGGACTTGCCCAGGCACCTTCTTCCGGCCTGTCATAGCCTTTTCCGAGTCGTGTTCGATATGTAGCGTGAGCTCGGGCTTTTCATTGTATTATGACAAGAATAGCTAGCCGCTTATGCGACCTTGCCATGTCTTTTTAGATGTATACAAAGGTAGTAAAAACAGTATACTTTGTGCAAGAGACGTTTCTATGTATACATATGTAACCTTTGGCTATGTCAATGCTAGCGGTAGAACACTGGCCAGTTGGGGTACATTATGGGGACCTGAGATAGTATTGCAAATAAACCCGAGATCCGGTTGCGCTGGGATTGAATTGATGTCGAAAAATAAATCACATGCTCCTTGTGTTTTCCAAGCTCGTGATCGTCCTTGTAAACGCTAGATATCGGCCATTGTCGTACACCCTCTCCAAAATATGTAGTATCCCTCCAATTCTTTTGCTGCACGATCACGATTTAGGCGCTTCAGGATCGCCCTCAGCGACCAACTTTCCAACAACCAGGTACTTCTCCAAGAAGCGGTCTTCCCACGACTGTAGGTTTTCCAACTGCTCCGCATCCAAATCCTTCAGGTCATCCAACGGCGCCGATAGATCCTTGGTCAGCATCTCCTCATCGAAGCTCTGGAAAGCCAAGCCGCGCGAGGCGTCCCGACCAGCGAAGTTCTCGTAAGGTCCGCCCTATTCCAATCGTATCGTCAGCTTCAGCTCCAACGGCGCTGCCCAATGGCATTTCACGAATTCCAAACACATACCGGTCCATAGAAGTTCCTGCCAGCTGTCACATCGAAGACGCGGCCTCGGACGGACAGGTAAACGGGGCGGCCTTCCTCGCCGTTGAACTCAATAAGAGTTCTGGGGATGTAGGTCTTGAAGACGGTTGGCGGCGGAGCACGGGGGAGAGTGATTGGAGCTTTGGGACGGAAGTGCCAGTATACCAAGACTCCGAAAAGGGAGACTAGGATCAGGTTGATGGGGGAAGCGATAGACATCCTGTTGGGTAGCGAGCGGTTAGTTCGGTTGGTGTCCTATTATCTTCCATGGCGTATCGAATGAGATCAAGTGAGATGTGGGAGAGAGACACGAACACTTCAGCCTGTGGTGTGGAGTTATCTGCAATTTCTAGATTAGCGTAGATTCAGACCATGAGCAACGTGGGACACATACCCATTGAGGGCAAATGGTTGGATTTGGAGAGAGCAGGAAAGGCCGGAGGCTCGGGATGACATATCTCTCTCTCCCCGCTCCACGTGATTGGACCTTATATGGACATTCTCTTTCATTCTCTGGCTTCTGGCTTCTGGCTTCTGGCTTCTGGCTTCTTCTGGTTATATTTAGGAAATATCTATACCTAACTAGTTAACTATTATTACTTCTCTCACATGTGAAGTGATTGGAGACTAGGCTCTCGGACTTCAGATTCAAAAACGTAAAACATCCGGTAGTCCCTGAAATGTTTCAACTGGACTATCGCCCCCATTTTAATCTGCCTACTCCGTACTTAGTTAGTACTTCTATTAATATTAGCGGAGGCTATGTTATTCTAAGTTATTTTTACCATTGATTTTCTTGTCTACGGAGTAGTTCTTCTTTGCATTTCTGCTTAGCTGTTCGAATCATTTCTCACTATATAATTTTCACCTTCTCCCTATATTCTATAGGCTTCCGCCGTTGGGCATCGTGGCTGAGAAGACCAGAGAGCCCCCCTCCACATTTTACAATCCTTTACCTCTTTTTATTTCCCTTTCATCCTTTTTTATCGTGACTTGAACTTATTCCTCATTTTATGTGAATTCTGCGTTTTCATTTCCGCCCAAAATCAGCTACCTGTCACGTTCAGAGCGTGATACAATCGACATGTGGTCTAAAAGACCGTTCCACAAGCCCAAACGGCCCTCGATCAGCAGTCCCATGCTGAGCGGCAACCCACCCACCACAAGAGACCCTGTGCATGATATGGTCGCAAAAAAATTGCCCGCTCTGCCTGAGTAAGTCTCGTGTTTGTTACCTGTTTAATGGCACATCTAATGGAAGTCAGAGATTTGCATTCGTCTTTACAACCGGATCCTATCCTGCGCGATGATATCAATAAGAGTCCCTCAGACCTCTCCCCCGCTGTTTCGCCGATGCTTGAAGCCCATAGGCGGGCAAGCCAAAGTAGTTTCTGTGTCTCGCCAATTGGCAACGAAGACCAATTTTCTGATTATGCGCGACAGGAGACTGGGATTTCATCATCGCCAACACCTATTCCCAAGGTAGATTATGTTGAGACACCCTCTCATTCCCGGGTTCAGCCTGTCCAACCTGTCCAGCCTCCCTATCATGAACAGGACTCTAGGCGATTTATTTCTGGCAAATCCACCCGCTGGGATAACTTTTCAAACGAACCAACCATAAGTGACTTTGGTAGAGCTAGCCAGGTCGATCCCCGCAACACCTCCTTCCACAGACCCCCGGACCCAATGCGTCCAACCTACTAAACTGGGGCCAGGGATTCAATGCCAAAAAGACCCTCGACGCAGCTCGAAACCGGATCAGCAGTTTCTCAAAGACCGAAGATCTTTCGCAAAAGGAACCCAGAAGTAGATCGGCGTCACGTGGATTTCCGGTGGAAGAGAATTCTAGCAAGCGCAACGGCAACGGCGCGCTAAGGACGAGCCCCCAGCTCGATAACTTTAGCTTCGCTCCTACAACTGTAACCACTATCACGGCCGGTGGTCCAGTGTCATTTCCCCGGAGACCGGCCACAGAGCACGCTCCAACCCGCCTACCAGAGGAGGACAAACCACTACTCAAGTTCGACACAGATTTCGGCGACATGATCCTCACAAACGACGAGCCTAGGAGCCGTTTCAGCGCAACGACACATACGGCCACCGAACCCGGCAGTCAAGATGCAAGCCCGCGGGAGAGTATGCACCTCGAAACCCGGTCTACAGACGACCTATCCACATCCTCTATCATGGCCCGGCGTCGCCCAGTCCCAACCGGTGTGCCGACTTCGAAGAAACAGCCCGACTCGAGCAAGCCCGTCCGAAAGCCCACGCCGTCCCAGGTCGCACAACAGGGCGGACAGATGCCCACACAGTCGCCTTCACCTCCACCTCCACCCGAGGTGCCACTGGACGCGCATGGCCGCATTAAAGCAATGGAGACCAAGAGGGACGACCTTACCCAGCGCAGATACAGTTTGGAGTCACTGATCGCTGAATTAAGCAAGGCCCTTCAGCCTACTTCGGCTGCGTATGACCTGGCTGCCAAAGCCGAGGTCCAGAAGAGCATCAAAGGCATCGAAGGTGAGATCGCAGATATCAAGAAAGAAGAGCACGATCTTGGTATGAAAATCAGTCGAGCGTGGCGTCGCCTGGATGAGAAGGAGAATTCTGGCGATGGCAATAATCTCTGGGTCAAGCGAGTCACTAGTTAATGGCGGGTTGGATTGTGATTTGGTCTATGCGCGGCTATGGTGGAGTTGTTAGCGTCGCCTGTTTGATTGTACCTATTTCTTTTTGAGGCAGTTTGCTTGTTCTTTTTCCAATATTGGGGCATATGGTTGTGTTTTGAGCGTTTGATTCCCCTGCATGGCAGGTTGATACCCACTTTATCCGGAATTTGCCCAAGCTGTGGCGGTTTATGTTGATGTATTTTGGTCCGACTAATCTTGTTACTGTTTAATGAAATTGATTATTCTAGGAAATTTGCCGTATGTGAAAATGCGATCAAGCGCGAAATAGGTATTGGTGGCTAAAGAGATACAGAAGACCCATATGAATGAACTATGAGTGCAGTGATGCTGGCGCGATCACACATTCGAAGCCTCCCATCCTCCGCTTTCTCATTGAACATGGCTCGTGTAGGTCGTGAATATAGACTCAGCAAACCCGGTGTCAAGGCTCTTTGTGGGGAGTTCGGAGTTTTGGTGAGTGATCCGTCGAGGAGTATGCGATCCGTTTATTTCTTGCCAGACTTCTTAATGCCTTGCTGGCCGGTGTTGAGAGGACCCTTCTTGCCCTTGGCGGCGTCCTGCATGTCCTTTCGGGCCTTGGCGTCTAGAAAATATTGTCAGTTAGAGATTTCTCTAAATAGGATATCCAAAAAGCCATACCAGCCTTGATCTTAGCCTGGTGAGCGAGCTCATCCTCATCGAGGTCCTTCTTTTCCTTCTTAGCTGCCTTCAAGGGCTTGGCCTTGCCACCTGTAGATCATAGAAGATTAGTGAACTGGATTTCGAAAACAATAGGATATGAGGTAGAACGAACCTTCTCTGCCGATACCACCCATTTTGTCTAGATAAAGTAACTGGAAGAGCGGGTTGAAGAGAGTCTTGATAGAGTGGGGTGAGTTTACGGGTGAGAAAAAAAAAATTATATGAGGGGTTTGCTTATCCAGACCCTCAGTGGCCAGGCTGAGGCGAAGTTTGGGTGAACTGCTGTAAATATTACTAGTGGTATTAGTAGTTTTAGTATTTCAAGACCATACACACTTGTCTTGCCGGAAATCAAGCTGCTAACAAGAGACTGGTATTGGAAATACATGAAAGGCTAGTCAAAAGATGGTTAGTAGCAATATTTAAGGGACCATAATCCCCCCACAACCTCCGGCAATATCAATTCAATTCCCTGCCTGAAAATTCTGTCCTGTGTTCCCTCCATGTGATAAGACCGCAGATACCTGCAATTTGTATATAAAAAAGTTAAGTCACTTTTGTCACATAATACTACATCAAATTCATCGTCAATATAGCCTCCCTAGGCCTTGACTATCTAGAATTGGATCTAGATTCCGAGTGTCTCCATCTAGCCAAACACCTAACAAGCTACAACATATCTAGTAGGAAGCCACCTGTTCACTTAGGATCGACCCGGCGAGACCGCTCCCCAAAGTAATAACTACAGCAAAAAAAAAAACCGACCCGACCGCCTACTACAACTGCACTAGCGCTGGATCTACCCAACCAACCCGACCGCCTACTACAACTGTACTAGCGCTGGATCTACCCTTCAACTCTTCGCCATGGGTAGTATTGATTTCTATCATCAACACCCTGCGCACGTGCTGTTTTCCGACTCGCTTGCAAGCTATGCGTCTGGGATTTTAATAACTTTTACAAGGCTTTGGTGTGCAGGCAGGTCTCTTATAGCCGGTTGGACTTCACAACCCCTTCGAAAGACTTAATTGTCGCTGCAGCTTTTGCTAACTGAGCCTTATCGTTCAAGCTTCCTCCAAAGGCCAAGTGAAGTGGACCCAAGAGAAAAGCTTCGTTTCACACACCTTTGTTGTTGAATCTCTCGAATATTGCAACCATGTCGATTCCCAGGTCGAGGTCCCCATCAGTCCCCTCTGAGGGTGAGATCATTGAATCAGGCCCAGAGATGAAGGCAACTGCGTCAAATCCTCCTCTTAATGGCACCACCGTTGACCGTCCCACCAGAGCTAGCCCATCCTCTGCCACCAGATCTCCCGCGTCGTTGAAAGGCACCCGATCGCGGAGCAGGTCCCTATCGAGATCCCGCTCTCGCTCCCCGTACAGAGAGAACAAGCGCAGTCACGGCGATCTGCCCGAGACCTATGATGGTAGCTACGACCGGCGACCACGCCATGAGCCTTCCAGGCACTACAGGTCTAGGTACGACGACAGACGCCGTGAGAGACCCGCCTCCCACAGGCGGCCGAACTCATACTACGACTATGACCGCGAAGACACCCATGGAGATGCGCTACGATACAGTGATGATTATGACCGATATGACCGATATGACCGACACAAGGACAAACGGCAACGCACCCGCAGCCGCAGCCGATCCCCTTACCGTGAACCAAGAAAACCCAAGCAGTATTCGGGCGACGAACTTGATTCAAATGTGGTTAATGCCGGGTCTTCAGCAGACACCGGCAGGCGCTTGCCTACCGAACAGTTGGTGAGGGAACGAGGAAAGGCTTCGGTCATCGCTCAGGACTTGAAGCTTGGTGCTGAAAAACAAAAGAACCAGGTGCAGCCTTCTTCTAATCTTCAGGCCCGTGTGACTGACGAGTATGTTTGTTTTGTTACGTACGAGGAAGAACGTGTGACTAACATCCATCGCAGAGAAACCACCCCTAACCCGGAGTTCGCGCAAGAGCCGGAGCCCGCTGAGCCCATTAATGAAGTCGATGCACTTGAAGCTCGCCGGAAACGCCGTGAAGCTATCCGGGCGAAACACCGAAGCCAAGCGACGCCATTACATCTCAAAGCACTGAACGTTCCTGGGGTTGAAACGGATTCATCCACTCCTGGCACTGAGCCAACTGACGCAAAGGAGGCATCTGGTGGGTTTCTCTCGGACAAGCCTGCCTTGATATCCACAAAACTGACGCATATAAACTCAATAGATTCTCCAACAGCATCCCCCTTTGAACAACCCGGGGAGGCATTCTCTGGTAGTATTGGGAAAGACATGGACATCCTCAACGCCAATGCGCCTGTTGCCGGTACTGATAAGGACGATCCCTCTGCTGCTGATTATGATCCAACTCTTGATACAAAGAAAGAAAGACAGAAACATGGCAATGTACAAAGTGGAAAGGACGACATTTCCTCTACAGCATATGAAGAAATCAAGTCTTTCAAGCAGGACATTCTCCTCCCAGATGCCCCCGCGGCGCCCCCGCCGAAGACCAAGGTGTTCGATATGTTTGCAGATGACGACGATGACATGTTCGCAGAGGAAGCCCCTGAACCCAAGCCGGCGCATGCTTCGGCCACAGCTGTACCCCAGGGCAAGGAATTGGATATCAGCATGATGGATAACTGGGACGATTCGGAAGGGTATTACGCCGTTCGCCTCGGAGAGCTGATCAACGGACGATACCATATCCATCAAAACCTTGGCAAGGGAATGTTCTCATCTGTCGTACGTGCGACTGACACCCAAACAGGGTGTCTGGTTGCCATCAAGATAATTCGCCAGAACTCGATAATGCGCAAGGCCGGTATGAAGGAGATTGGCATCCTGGAGCAACTACAGGAAGCTGACCCGCAAAACCAAATGCACCTCATTAAGTTCGACCGATACTTCGAACACAAGGGTCACTTGTGCATGGTATTTGAGAACCTTAGCATGGACCTGCGTGAGATCCTGAAAAAGTTCGGTAGGGACGTTGGCTTGAACCTGCGCGCAGTTAGGGCCTACGGCCAACAGATTTTCCTTGGGCTAGCTCACCTCCGCCGGTGTAACATCCTGCATGCAGATCTCAAACCGGATAATCTTCTTGTGAACGAGCAACGCAACATTCTGAAAGTCTGCGACCTGGGCTCGGCGTCCATGGCTTCTGATAATGAGATTACGCCTTACCTTGTCAGTCGTTTCTACCGTGCCCCGGAAATCATCCTAGGTATCCCTTACGACTACGCCATCGATGTCTGGTCCATTGGCTGTACCCTCTTTGAATTGTACACGGGCAAAATTCTCTTCACCGGCCGAAACAACAATCAGATGCTTCGCTCCATCATGGAGTGTCGGGGCAAGTACCCGCCGAAACTTCTTCGCCGCGGATCCCTGTCGCCTTGTCACTTTGATGAAAAGCTAAACTTCCACAGCGTGGAGGAAGACAAAATCACCGGCCGCCTTCACACTAAAATTGTGGACTTCAAGAAACCGACACGTGATTTGAAGTCACGCCTCATGGCACAAGGAACTCGCGGGATGCCAGATGCTGAGGTCAAGGAACTGACGATGTTCTTGGACCTACTTGACCGGTGCTTGAGTCTTAACCCTGAGAAACGGATCACACCGACCGAGGCTTTGAAACACCCATTCCTAGCGCCTAGGGCGTAACTAAGTTTCGTGATGAAGGGGCTTTTATTGCATGGATTCTATCTTGATCTATCCGGACTTACCAGGATGCCCAATCCTGGTCCTGAAATGGCGTAACTGGGGCGGAAGGATCGGCGCTACCGGGGAAGAGTTGATCTACGAGTTCTTTTCTTTTTCTTTTCTTTTCTTGTCAATATGCACGAGTAACTTAGGATCTAGCTTCTCAATGCAAGTCCATATGTAACATTTTCACACACACAAAGGCATCAACCCCTGTCCATCCTCGGCTTTTGGACTCCTGCCGAAACCGAGGGTGGCTTGGAATTTGTCTAACCTTCCATTAAAGCGTAAAACTTAGCTCAATGTAGCCAACAAACAAAGAAAACCCCCTACAGAGGTGCACCGTGCATTATCCCGTCCAACACTGAAGGTCAGCTCCTACCAAAAACAAACAAGCCCCCTGGCCCCCCGAATTCCAAAAACCCCAGCACATCGGTAGCGCGCGATAACCCGATCCATCCTGAATCCAATTCATCACTATCACAAAGAAACATCCCAGCACAAAACACAAGCCCCCATTCCGCCGCGCCCCCTTTGGCCTTAGCCCCCTATCGACCCACGCACCTGGTAAGATCGATCTGGAACTAGGTCATCAAACTACCTACAACTCCACTTTATCCTCTATTGCACGATATCGTATGACCCCCATATTCACAAACAAAGAACCCTAACCCTTCAAGCCTAGCTCCAGCCCAAACACAGCAACACCTAACTCAAAACCGCTAGGACCCAACCAAATCCACAGAACCAAAGAACTACACGAAGACTTTTGGGGGGGTTCTAGATTGCTTCTAAGCCAAACTCAACCTTAGTCCAGCCTGCATCCGCGGTTCAGTCTTTACACAGCCGGAACCTTGGGGCTTTCCAAGGTTCCTGCCCAGGTAGGCTTGGTTCTCATTTTTGGGTTGTGGGGGAGAAGAGAAGACCCTTGGATTCGGGAAGGAGGCTAAGTTTATCTTACCTCAACCACCAAGTCGGGCCAGTTGTACGGAGTACCTAGGTAGAGTGATGACAGATATGGGAGATACTAGAATATCCGATTGGCACGATGCTTTTTTCGGCAATCCATGTTATAACTATGAAATATGGAGTAGTTATCGAGTACATGACACTAGACTAGACTATTGCCTCCTTCCTCGGGTCTGTTCTCCTAGAGGCGGCAGAGGCGGAACCTCTTTACGCTCGTGTTTCCCGGTGGCTGTACTCCATAGGTGGCCATTGGATACCTAGGTAGAAGACGTGTCGTCTAGGTAATTTACGGACAAATGGAAGATGGTGTGAGGGTGGCTTTTTGGTCTTGAATTGAATAGATGCCGATAGATGCCGATAGGGCCATGTTTTTCCTTTTTTTTTCTATTATTTTCTTCTTTTGGATTTGCTTTTGGCCTAGTCAATTGGAACTAGGAGATATTGTTTCTATAGTGTTTGTCACGGTTTGATTCTAAAAAAGCAATGAGGATGGATATCTGTTCCGTGTTGATTTGATAGTTGCTGTACGGAGTATGGCGTTTAGTTTTACTTGCAGGTCCACGTACTCGATATACGATGTGGATCATAGTCATGATCATCTTAATTGTCATTAACTTTCTCATGGTATAATGCTAAACTATGATAACATATATTATATTGTATAATTACGTTGAAGTCTATCGGATCGAGTGGAAGTGGAGGAGTGTTCCAGAAGGCGAGGGGACGATCAACGGAAGAAGAGCCCCTTGCCACCAGCACCAGGGTACCATATTTCCTATGTTGTAAGACGAGAAATGGCCCGTGGCAAAAGAATCCGACCGCAAAAATAGGACGGGCGTTTAATCTCCGATCCCCTTTGCTCGGGGTTTGTTGATCTATTGGTCTATTACTGGGGACTAGACATGGATGTTGGCGCCATATAATTGAGAACAAGTAATCATGATGTCGAGAGGTGTTTATATTGTGGGTCCTGCAGGGCAGTCCTCTACATTAGGATGTCGGGCGTTTAGTTGTAAAGATAAACAATTGGAAAAGAAAAAAAAGAGAGAAGATGTTGTAAAAGGTCATTGGCACATGGGATATGGATTATCTGTGGCGGTTAAAAATATCATACTTGTGTGTTGTAGGTAGAGTAGCCTGAGTAGCCTGAGTAGCCTGTTTCCAATAAGTTGGCCACTTTATAAGAGACATGCTATACGGAGTATCTCTGTATATTGTACAATTATCCTTACATAGTAGTACGGAGCACACGGAGTATACAATATAAAACATTATATACGGAGTACGGAGTAATAAGTGATATATCTGAGATCACTTCTAGCGGTGTGTAGACCCCGAAACTAAAAGCCGAAACCAAAAGTGCTACAACACACCGAACACAACATCTGCCGGTCGCAAAATCATAAAAAGGGAAAAAAAGAAAATATCCCGAATGAGAAACGAGAAAGAAGAAGAAAAAAACTTGTTGATCTTTGGACGAGCCAGCTGCATTGCCAATCCTGGGGTACATTAATCGTTGTTGCTCGGAGGCAGGCAAGGCACGGTACACAAAGGGGAACGGGCGTCTATCACATATGGCACATATCATATCACACGAGTCAGCATATATTCGACATCGAGGTGCACCTTTTGTACCACCTACAGATTACGGAGTACATTAGTTGTACATGGGACTAGTTGCTATGGTACAGCTACCTCTGCATGGACAGGTTTCGGGTCCTGAGAACCGATAACGGATGTGATGAATCGTAACCCTGATCTCTATCAGGTGATTGGACTGGCTGCGGGCTTGCGTCGATCTAGGGAGCTTTAGGGGGTAGAATATAGAATAACTACTGATTTTGGTGTTTGTTTTGCTCACCGCAATATATAACATAGAGTACTAACTAGTTAACTACACGGAGTACTCATACAACATACGGAGTAATGTGAGTTGCGATAACTTCCGTACCAGAGAACTGGCACACTTTCCCTTGGCTAGACTACAACATGCTAGTTATACTTTTTGCCCGGGATGATTTTAATGAATTTGGGGGCGGGAATCCAGTTTGAATAAGTCAGACTCGGATCAGTACATGGCCCTTGCCTGTGTATGACGCAAGTGGTGAGATACAGACAAAGGAAAAGTAGTGAGATTGAAGACTCGACGAGGCAACTTTATGTTTACAGGGGTTATTCTTTGCTGTACGAAGTACGGAGTCCACCTTGACAACATCCGGAGTACCTATGTTGTAGTTTTGTTGTATGTGCTGACGGGTGAAAAACAAAAGGGTAGCCCAGCCACCAACAGAAGGACCAAAAAGGTCTAAAAGGAGAAATGGACAACAGGAATCGAAAGTCCAGAGCAACACCAATAATAATACGAGTTTTTGTCTTCCCATTGTGTCCCAGATGGTCAAGGTACATTAGCGCCAGGAGAAGAAAGATGAAGTGTATGGCCCGTGCAGAACTAGTCAGCAGGGAAGCGCCAACCCCCCACTCAGCTGGTTTTAGGGGGAGTTTCTCGAACAACGAACAGTTCGAGCAAATGGTTGGCCATAGCGCCCCTCCATCATCGCCTCACTCTTGCACTTCTTTAGCGTCCTGTCTAGACCCGAGTCAGACTAGAACGGGGGTGAGGAGGGGGGGCCAGGTGGGGTGGGTGGGGTTCAGTTATAGAGTTAGGTATGTTGTATGTCTGTGCAAAGGACGGTGTAGAAAAATCAAGGGAATTGAAGTATACAGTTGAAGTATAATTCTTAATAATCATCTGAATTTGGGATCAATAATTAAAGGACAGATATACTTGCATTCAAAAATCTGCATTCAAACATCTGCATTCAATACATCCCCATATGGTATATACTTGGTATATACTCCGTATATTTTATAAATGTTGTATAAGATCTGACTCAAGATACCATAGCTTTGTGGGGCTGGGGGCAATGAGCTTATTGGTAGAATGCAGGTGGCGGGTGCGTTGGCCAAATGTGTGTCAGAAGGTTTCAAGGCAGAAACACCGTTGGGAAGAACAGGGGTTAGGATACGTGGACAGAAAGGCATTGCCACACTAGGCCTAGAACGGAAGACCATCTGGACATTGTGGACAATTGTGGGCAAGTGTGGGCAAGTGTGGGAACATTGGAAATTGTTGTAGGTAAAAAATAATAGGAGACTCTCTGCAGTTTCCAAGGTTCTAGTCGATCGTTATGACTTATGGTCCAATCATCGGTTGTGGCGGCTGCAGGAAAGACCGACCGAGTCATAATGATTGGTCTAACCACACTCAGGCATGCACACCGCTTCGTACTCCGTACACATGGCCTATTATTATTTTACTTTTTCTAAAAATTTATTTTAAATTATTTATTTTAGTACCACTCTATTTTGTACGCATCATTGATTCTTTTGGGAATTTAATTTTCTTTTTTTTAAAATTCCATTCGATCCTTTCCCTTTTTGGTGATTTAATGTAATTTCCTTTTTGACTAGTGCGCTTTCCCTTTTGTTTTATTATTGTCTTCTCGAACCCACGAGGCGTCCATCTGCCTGATACCTCTTCTATAATACTCTTCCTTCTCTCTCAACTTCGCGACTTTTGTATATTTCACATCTTTTCTTATATATCTACTATACTCCTCTTTTATTTGTTTTTGATTTTTGTTCTATTTTTGTTGGTTCTTGCTTCTGGTTACTTGTGCAACAACTCTCCTTCTCGACTTCTATCAAACACAACCAGACCGGACCAAACGGACCTAGATCGGACCATCTTGAAACCCCCATTGGATTGGAATGGATGCCTTTTGAATATCCGTGGATTTAGGCTTCTTTTATAATCTCCCTGGATCAGACTACCTTTGCGCGCTCGCTCTCACACACACACACTCTCTCTTTCCTCGTCTCATCCGGGAGAGGACCATTGGATCCCCTCTTATACAACCCCCAAGGACAATGTATCCGGCCATGCTACCAACTCCGCCACCGTCGCCGGCTCCCCGCCGCTATGCTCCCGAGGATCGCTTAGGACTCGTATTAGCCAACCGGCTGGAGCTCACCAGGGTCTTGGGCGTTGGAGCCTACGGCGTTGTCTACACCGCTGTGGACATTCACACCAACGAAGTCTATGCCGTCAAGGTTCTCTGCAAGGATGGTCTGGATGCCCGTCAACTCAAGTTCCAGCAGCGCGAGATTAGACTACATCACCTGGCCAGCCAACATCCCAACGTGGTTCCCTTAGTCCGCATCATGGATTCCGCGGATTGTACCTACGTCGTGATGGAGTATTGCCCAGAAGGAGACCTGTTCTCTAACATTACCGATAAGGGAAACTTTGTCGGTAATGACTTCTTGGCCAAGAGTGTGTTCCTCCAAATCCTGGATGCCGTACAATTTTGCCATTCTCTCGGGATCTATCACCGGGATCTCAAGCCTGAGAATGTCCTCGTGACCGAAAATGGAATGACTGTCAAGCTTGCCGACTTTGGCCTGGCGACGACAGATTATTATACGACGGACTTTGGATGCGGTTCCACGTTCTACATGTCGCCTGGTAAGCGCACCCAACCACACTCTGTCTCTTTCTTTTTTTTTTTTTTTTGGGCGATGTGGCTAACTTGACATGTTTATAGAATGTCAACAATCCAACGCCCGACCTTTGTCCTGCTACATGTCCGCTACCAACGACGTCTGGAGTCTGGGCGTGATTCTTGTTAATCTAACCTGCGGTCGCAACCCATGGAAACGTGCCTCGGTCGAGGATTCCACATTCCAGGCCTACCTCAAGGACCCATTCTTCTTGAAGACTATTCTGCCTCTCTCTTCCGAGATGGTGAGTATACTGAGTCGCGTCTTTGAGCTTGACCCAATGAAGCGGATCTCCATCCCAGAGCTGCGCCAGCTCATTCTGGAGTGCCCCTGCTTCACCGAGAATCCCATGGTCCAAACCCCCTGGGTGCCGGAACAGATCGACTACATTCCTCAGCCCCAGATGCCAATGTTCATGGGCCCCATGGAACCCCTATACGCCCAGGTATCTGGTTCATCCTTGGACTCCGCGCAATACTCGGCCTTCTCTCAATCAGCTGCTTCCGACGGTTCGGCCATCACCGAGGATTACTCGGATTTCGATACCATGTCGCCAGCAGTTTCGGAGCAGGTCCCCGATTGCAAGACCGTCTTCCCTTCCGTCTGCGCGGAGCCCTTCTTCCCCGCGGATCCCTTTGCTTATGGCCTCATTCACCCCCACCTACAGGGCCTCGAGATCCCCGTCTAATTGCTCCTTGCCTCGCAGCTGCATGACTTTTGACGCTCTTCTCTTTTACATCACCATTCCTTGATCGAATGCTCCCCCGATATCTCCGTTCGCATATTTCTGGTCCCTTTTAACTCTCTTCTCTCTTCCGCCATCGAGCGGACTCTAAAAGCTGCTGAGCAAACAAAAAAGTTGATCGCGTTGATCATGATCCACTGGACTCGGCCACCAGCTTTCTTTTCCTTTTGGACATATTTCTTTACTCCTTTTTTCCACCTTGGACCATGGAACTTCCCTGGCTTAACGACCTTACATGGACCGTTTGACCACAGTCCTATGTCTCCCTTGCGACCGGGTCTCCTTTCTTATTGTTTTAATATTTCGATACATACCTGGAGGGATCTTTTTTTTTTTTTTACGTTTCCATTTTCTGGCGTGATAATACACTGGGAAGCATGATTTGAAGATACGCCCCTGGGAGGGCTGATGAAATACGGGGTCTTTATTTTTGTTTATTTTTGGGATTGGGGTATTTTGGACATTTCAACCCGGCGTTGACACACTTCTTCGATTTTTTGGATTCTCTGTTTATTCTTTTTTTTGGGGGACGGCTTTTTGCTATTTTGACGACCCAAGGGTGATCTCAGTTCTTTTCTACTTATATATATATATGTGCATAGACTTTTCGCATTGGCGGGACATTTCGGGACATGTTGTTCCCTTTTGATTGATTCTTACGATATGATACCACAATACTTCACACAATCTACACCATTGCCTTCTACAACTACTTACTTCCACCTCCAATCTTCACCTGAGAACGTTAACGTTGTAAAGTTACCCGCCTTCAAAAGACGTTCCCAACCGCTTCCTAATGTCCTGTCGTGCAACGTTACGCCGTCCGAAAACGGCCGAGACTCGATTGGGCATGAGCGGGTGATGTTTCGTGTTTCGTCGTGTGTGATGCGCCCACGCCACCGTGAAACCGCTGGCTGCCCAAAGTGGCACGCAAGACAGGGCAGATCCATTCCGAGTTGACGGTAGATGGGTCTCTGGTGAGTTGGATCAGGTTTTACAGTACTAACCCTGTGCAGCTCACGGTTAATTGACCTCATATATGCTCATATAACTATGCAGCAAGGTGGTATAGAACATCCCGACGTCTTAACGATGACATATACAGCATACGGACTTCTTTTAATGAAGCAAGCAGATAAGATACTGTTCAATAAATTCATTTTGCATACATACATCCAGCTCTAAAGCCGGATATATATATATCCACACACACCGCTATTACATACGGAATCTACATGTTCCGTCCACCGGTAACCCGAATCGTCTCCCCATTAACATAAGAGAACCACGGCGATGCAACACCCAGAATCGCCCTCGCAGCCTCAACGGGAGTCGCAGGTCTGCCTAGCGGGATATCAGGGTAAGTAGGAGCAACAACCTCCTTCTTCTCCTGGTCCACAGAGCCCTTCTTAGTCGCAAGCTGCTTGCCTGGTATTCCGAGGGCAACCTTCGTACCGTCGGGGGTGGTGATGAAAGCGCCTTCTTCCTTGGCGGCTGTGAGACGTGTCGTCACAAAGCCGAAGGCGATAGTGTTGGACCGCACACCGAAGGATGGGCCCCATTCTTTGGCGATAGTGCGGGTCAGCCCGACAACACCGGCTTTTGCAACTGCATAATTGGCCTGGCCTCTGTTTTACTCGGTTAGTATAGTATATATATTATTGTATGTCGTATGTAGGATTGAATATTTGTTGTTGTTGGGCGAGAGTGGGGAGTGGAGACTGGGTCTTGGATATTATCGGGTACTTACGCATTGCCGTGGATGCCACTTGTGCTGCTGATGTTGATCACCACGCGCGGCTCTTGGTCTTTCACTCGGAAGTAGGGTGCCGCAGCGCGCACAAGCTGGAAGGGTGCGGTATTATGCACGGCTAGCATGGTCTCCCATTGCTTGTCTGTCATCTGTGTGGAGAATTTGGATTGTTAGTGGAATGATAACTTGGTAGTAGTATACGCTGAGATTATTCTCACCTTGTGAATAACACCATCCCAGGTGAACCCAGCATTGTTAATGATGATGTGGATTTTGCCATTGCCGAACTCGGCAGTTTTCTTTACTAGTTCGGTTATGTAGTTGCTGTCGAGGACATCCCCGACGACGGCGAGGGCACGACCGGCCTTGGCGGAGTTGATTGCGTCGGCGACGGCGTTGGCTTTGTCTGTTTATTTGTTAGATATATACGTGTAATGTAATTATGGGCCTCGTACTGGCATCGATATCAGCGACTACGACCTTCGCGCCTTCATTTGCGAATAGTCGGGCTGCTTCGGCGCCGATGCCCTGGCCTGCACCGGTGATGATGGCTACTTGGCCTGCTAGTAGACCGGCTGGGTAGTTGAGGTGTTCATTGACTTGACTGAGACGGTCGGAGGGAGCCATTTTTGAAATAATTGGAATAAATCAAAAGGTGAGCGTTGAGCTTGTAAGAGGGGAAGAAGGTCTTATACAACCTCTCGGCTCTTGGATCACCGAGGCTCAGCGCGGACCGAGATATTGTGGGGGATAACAACATACAGTTACAACATACATAGTAGAGGAGATGGGGGTCTATGACAATAATTTATTTTGGTATACAATATATTTTCTTTTGTTGCTATTGTACTATTATATAGGTGGTATATGTTTTTCAATTTTCTGTTAATATAGCCGATCTGCGTTTACTGTCCAGCTTGTGCATCCAACTTTTACTTCTCCGCACTCCTCTCTACATTCCTCCTTAGCGTACAGTAGCGACAGAAAAAACAGTTGACCTCCCGTATGTGGGTATAATTCAAAGAGACTCGTCATGCATCACTCGTCCAGATCCACAGATACACTCCCCCCATGAAGTCGACTGTAAGAATGCCGACACAGTAGCTTCATAGCCTGCGATGATGGAAAGCAGACCTTCGCTTCTGGGTGTACCACTCGGAATATCGGAATCCAAGTCGGGAAGTAAACCGACATTCTCCGAAAGAGCCCAGTGCTGACTAGCATGGTCATCTGATAGTTTCGGTTCTGACGGACCTTCGTGGTCGCCCAACTTGGGAATTTGAACATCGGCAGCACTAGCGGTACTTTTCAGAGCTAGCAATACATCTCGACACTGTAACAATAGGCCTCGGAGTAAGAAGTTGCGTATCTGTCTGTTTTCCTCGTGGCAGATCTCGTAGTATCCGTAGCGGATATCGACCCCGTGTTCTGGCCGCGGCGCGCGTGACGTCTCTCGCGAAACCCAGTACTCAAAGAGCTGGAGGGTGAGATTGAGTACCGAGATAGTCAGCAACAGATTCGTGCTGTCTTTGGGACATTTAATACACTGCAGGAACATCTGACATGCGCAAAATGTGCATTTGATTGTTTGCAGGCTGTGATCGAGCCGCAGGGGCATTGATCCAGCGAGTAGGTGGTTCAGCCGGTTCATGTGAAATAGCTGCATATCCACACACTCGCATGGTGAGATCGGATACGGCGATGCCACAGAACCGGCTAGGGATGGACTGGCCATCCCGTCGGCTAGTTCTCCGGACAGAAATGTCGGGGTCACGGGTGTATGCGGATATCCCAGGCCAGCTGGGAGAGCAGGACATGAATCAACCAGATCTGTGAATGGGGAGCTCTCAACTGTTGTCAACTGTCCAGGACAAACAGATGATTCTAGGGTTGTTGTGTTGCCGAAGCTTCGGGGACTTTCCCAGAAGCCCGGCCGATTAGATATAAAGCAGACCTATAGGATGGCAAATTATTAGAAATATGCCGAATTGGTGAGTGTAAGTGAAAAAAAAACTTACATCGTTGTCAATTGCTGGGTCGGGAATTTGACTGCCATAGTTATTCCCAACTAGTGGTTCCATGTCGGCCACAGGGGCAACAAGTCGACTACCGCGAAACCCACGCATAGGAGGCTTCTCTTCTTGCAGCTGACCTAGTTTGCGGAGAGTAGCTCTGTTTTTGCTACCCTTTGGTTTACCAGATCGATTTGCAAATCCGTATTGGCACTGTAGGCCGTGGCGTAGGCAGCGAGTACAGACACTCTTGCCAGACAGGTTGCATTTCACTTTGGATTGCCGGCAGTTTTCACAAGCAGTTCGTAGTTTAGGTGTATCTCCACCAGCATATGGGCTGCCATTGGACTCTGCAAGCATTTTCTGTTTGGGGTTGGTTGAGAGACGGGGGGAGTTGGGGGTGGGAAACACGAAGGAAGCTAGTAGGATCTCCCAATACGATATCAATGACAATACCTATAGCCCAGGGTTTGGTGATATGTGGATATAAATGGAAAGGAAAAGGGGAAAATGGGAAATTAGAAATAGAAAGCCAGTTCCATACAATGATACCGCACACATCCAATGAGGTAGATGCTTCACAACCCCCCTTTACATCCACTCCCTTGTATATATATATGAACAAGCTCAAGCTTTAGAGAGAAGAAATGTCACTCTGGCATTCGAATCCAGTACCGACGGCAGCCGCATAAACAGGTCAGCCGCTGTGAAACCCCATATGCTTCCATCTGATCAACCACGCATGGGACGCAAACTGGCACCAGTATTCTGAGGTTAAAAAGAAGCATCTTCCCTCGAAATTCCTTCTTAAATCTGATCCAACCTGATCTGGCAAAAGGAATATTGAAGATTGCTTTGGATTGAAAGCTTTCGCCATTTTCGAACACTGCTCGTGATATGGAGAAAACAGGGTCCCTCAAGAGAAAACCGGCTAGGGGTCCTTTTGTTTGGTAGTCGTCACACCCTGATGCAACATCGTAAACGCCAATTTCGGGGTTAAGTTTCTGGGTTATTGGAAAACCAGATGAACCTTTTACTAACAAGGGCTGTTGGTCTGTTCTCCCGCTAGGGCCTGTTCTCTTGCCAATGGAACACAAGTACAATAGCCTCGGATGGACAACGCTGGGTACCATGTGAAATAGAAGCAAAACAAAAGGTATCTTTTTTTTTATCGGCTGACCGGGTCTAGTCCCTGTAAGTAGAAATTATGCGTTCACCGCTTCATTTCTTTCGTCATTGTGTCATTGTTGCACATACTAATTCGAGTCATCGTCAGCAGGGGGACCTTTGACCCTTGAGAGATTCTTGAACATAAGCCACGCCACGTACGCTACAACGTGAACATTTCATTCCCATGCTACCTCTGACAAAATGCCATGAGCATGTTGTCTAACCTCTTGTGTTGCTCCAGACCCCGACTCAGCCGCGTGGAATCTGACAGGTCTCGGCAACCCCGCTGTGCCGATAATCGAATGCCTTCAACAGCCCTGTCAGGTGAGCTACTGCTGCGCAGACCACCAACACGTGGAAGATTTGATGCGAACTCCCCACAATGTCAAATTTCCCGGGCATGAGTCGCTCAGGTACTCGGGCCGCATAGATCCCGGCTCCAAGTATATACAAGAAGCCCTGGAAAACGAGCCAGTTTAGACCGATCTGCTGTTGCATGCGGTCAAGTCCGAAGAGAAAAACCCCATGGAGTACGGGGAAGACAGCAGATAAGCCCATCCCAATGAACATGGTAGCGCGGAACGGACGCCAACGAGGCGTGCGGAACCGGGGAGAAGCGGATACAATCACGCAGCCTAGCCCAATGGTACAGATCATGGCCCAGTACCTGTTCTGGAGATTAGGTACACAATAAAATCCATAGAAGACACTTGGTACAAAGCTTCCCACAATGAGTCCCACGATACCGATATAGTCCAGTGCATTGCCAATGCGTGCAACCACAGGTGAATGATTTGAGATGGTGTGATAGGTTGCGGACATGCCAAGACAGAAGGCAGCCCCCGCAAAGAAACAGGAGAAAGCTAGGATATCAGAATCGGCTGCATCCCGGTATCGCTGAGAAAGCAAGTGGTAGAGCCAGTACGCAGCGGGGGCAGCCATCACTGCTGGCAAGAGGTGGGTGTAAATGTTGACCGTCTCATTGTGAACGTAACCCAGTGATTGAAATGAACTCAAAAATGAGGACGAGGCGGGCCGATATCCAGTATGGATGTGATGGTTGTCGCGTTGCCAGTGAGGTAGATCGTCCCAATGAAGAAGTCGCTTTACCAAGTTGTGAGCCTCCTCACCAACAGTAGTCATCTCCGTAGACTGACTATCTACCGACACTTTCTGATGTTCAATAGGGCGACGCTGGTGAGGCATGATCACATGTGATATGCAGGTATGTGTATGCAAGTATGCAATGAGTTACAGGAATATTTTGAAGTTGACCAACAGTAGAACAAGTAAGACAAGTCACCAGATAAAAATTCTTAGAAAATTGAAAAAGAAAAATAAAAAAAAGGAGGAAAAAGATGAATTAAATACTAAAAGATGAAGATAAAAAAGAAGAAATTCCAGCTGTTGGGTAGTTCAACGTAGGCCATGTTGGGGAAAGCCTCGGCGTGAGAGGAAGCAAACAAGACAAACACTATATCAACTCCAAATGATGGTTGATATCATACTATAATGATACTATGTCAACACATGTCAACACAGGGAAAGATGAGTCGCTTACGCCCAGTATCTGACTCTCTGGAAAATGTTGGATTCGTTTCAAAGGGTGATAAGAAGTGCGTTTGAGATGCGCAATCTTCCCAGCCAAAAATACTAATATGCTAACATCCGTAGACTGTTGGACCATAAGATTCAGACACAGTACTTCGACAATATAGTCGATCGATACATGCGATTTTGTGCCCAGCACTCGAAAGACCTTGATGCAGCATTATCCTCTCTTCCAACGAGTCCCTCAAACGATGCAACTTCCAATCCGCCCGCTTCCCAGTCGCCCTTGAAATTACACCCCGCACAGAAGGGTGTCCCGCCACCATCAACAGAGCTATCCACACTTCTTCTCTCCCTTCGGAAGCTGCGCGAAGCCGTTCTGGCAACAGCTACAACTACTCCGGCAGAATTCTCGCAGCGGATTCATGTCTTCTCCATTCGCTTATCTATTCTTGCGCATCACCCACCGTCATACTTCCCCTCTCTACGATACGTTCTGGATAAACTGCACTCCACATCTCACCCAATACCCGGCGCCGAAGCCACGGAACTGATCACATACTTGATTCTCGATTATGCCTGTCGGCAAGGAGATATGATTTCAGCATTTGAATTACGTGCCCGGGCGCGGAAAGAGCATTCCTACCAGTCCCAGACAGTAGATAAGGTTTTGGCTGCCTTAGTGCACGACAATTGGGTGGTATTCTGGCAATTACACAACAGCGTGGATTCTCACATCCGCGCAGTGATGAATTGGGCTGCAGATCGAGTTCGCAGGCATGCGCTCAAGGCCGTGGGCAGTGCCTATCTCAGCGTGCACATCAGTTGGATTTTGGGTGGCTGCACAGGAGACGAACAGAGTTGGACATGGGAGAAATTGGTTGAGCAAGAGAAGCTTCGCTGGGAACGCGAAGGTGATAGGATTATCATCAAACGACTGAAGCAGAGGGCCCCTCCCAAGCCGGAGCCAAGTGCATCGAGTGCATAAGTACATGTCGGGTTAGACTTTCTTTGGACAAGAGCATTCAGTGGCGTTCGTTTCATTGCATGGCGTTGGTTGGGAAAACGTCGTATCATTAGCAGATGGATATCATTCATGGAGTATTAATTATTATTTAGATCGTGTGCAGACAGATTGAATTCAATGGCCCCCTGGCCGAAGTGATTTTCAATTTAAAGTCTTATAACTTTAGGTCTGAGTTTGGCCGATCTAAATTGGTCTGTCCGGTGACAGGCTGTTTTGAGATCGTATCAGCCAACTGTCCCTTCATGTGAGTCGCTCTGTCGGTACAAAGCTCGTAGACCGTCGACAAATTGAATATCAAACTACCAAACGAATGGTTGGATGAGACCTGGGCCTCAAGGAGCTGACGAGACTAGGAACAAACAATCAGCCAATGGGTTCAAATCACCCTTCAAATAGTGTATTGGACAAGGGGATCAAATACCTCATCCAGTTGTCCAGTGTAGAGAAGACACACAGCCAGATTCTGAGCTACCAGAGCCCCATCCGTCCTTGTCCTATCCTCCCCAAGAATGCGCCACTCGGTCACTGCATCGGCGAAGCGACCATCTGACATGCTTATCAGTGGCTTCAATAAAGCAGCCTCTTTCGTCTCATTAGCATCACCAAATACCTGGCTTGCTGCGTCTAGTTCACCAATCCGCAAAAGCAAAAGTGCCTTCCTCAACTTGGTTATGTTTGACTCTGATCCAGGTGCCCGAAGGTTATCAAGCGATCTCCTGGCTGAATCGAAATCATCCATCTCTATAAGCGCATTCACACCCCTAATCCCAAGATCTGCCAATCGCTGTTTCCATAATTCTCGCTCATCTTCAGTGGCTTCGCTTCTCATGATCTCTCGGCGCGCTTCCAGGCCGATCTCGTACAGGCCGCCAATACTTCGGCGAGAATCACCAAAGCCTATACTCTGGAGTCTAACGGCCAGTACGCGAAGCGGCCATGGAACAATATGACGAGGATCTTGTTCATGTTCTTGCTCATGTTCTGAGTCTTTATCATTATCGGTCGCAGCTGATTCAGGCTTGAGATCGATGTAATAGAACGCTGAACTCAAATCTTCTAGGGCTTTCGATTCCTGTGCTGCAAGAACTGTATTGCCCGACAGATCCAAGCTGGCTAGGCGCGTGTAGAAGAGGGAAAAGATGATCTTTATATCCGTAGGAGATATTAAAGACGAGGTCAAGATAGAAGCAGAGAAATGGGCCGCAATGAGGAATCGACCCTCGGCCAGTAGCTTTTCGAGGGTGCCTAGCGAAGTTGATAAAGGCTCCCCTGGGTTGAGGATAAGGAATTCGGATCGTAGTGGCGGAGGGATGTCAAGATGAGAGAGGGTATGGAAGTTGCTATGTCTGAGTAAAAACGATAGGTCTTTCTCTAAACCTTCGGGTAGATCGTCTGGCGCAAGCGGATCCAACTCGTAGAAGGATGACCCAGAAAAGGTGTTGTTGGCAGCAAGCATTGATTCGTGTTTGATAGGCGAGGTGGGTGTTTCGGGGAGAGAGAGAGGGCTGGATCATGTAAGAGAAAATATATAGTGGTGGAAGCCAAGGTACAATGCTCACTCGTCTGATGCATCTAAAGGACCTCTTGTCGAGCTGCGGGGCCGAGAAGCTGTATAGGCAATCAGGAAGGGATAGTCGAAGTGTGAGGGGAATGAAGTGAGCACTTACACCTGGATATATTCCGAATGTGCTTGTCTGGTACTGAATCCATCTTTACAGCCTTCGGGGTGTTTCTGAGATCAATTAATAAGGAAAGTAGAGTAACCTTGGAAGTATTCTACTTGAAGTCGAAACAAAACACCCGATAAGCTATCGGATTCTGCCAGGGCGGTGAATTCCGGATCTGGCGACTTGGCCGCGATCTGGCGTTGCCGAATGCAACAAGCTGTCAGCCATACGTTCCCTACTCTTTTCTTTTCTCTTTTTTTTTTCATTGATCTTCGCTCGGATCTTTTACCGCTCCTTATTTTATTAATTGACTCGTAGGGTTTCAAAATGGCGGCGGCTAAGAACAAGTACTCGGTCATTCTTCCCACCTACAATGAGCGGAGGAACCTCCCTATCATTATCTGGTTGATCCAGAGGACCTTCAATGAGGAGTATGCGCTTGAGCTGATATAAATTAAGAGTGCTGGGGCTAACGTCGTTTTTTTAAACAAAATTATAGGAAGCTGGATTGGGAGGTTATTATCGTCGACGACGGATCCCCTGACGGCACCCTCGAGATCGCGAAGCAGCTCCAGAAACTCTATGGCCCGGAACACATCGTCCTTAAGCCCCGTCAGGGCAAGCTCGGTCTGGGTACAGCTTACGTCCATGGCTTGAAATATGCCACCGGCAATTTTGTTATCATCATGGACGCCGACTTCAGCCACCACCCCAAGTTCATCCCTGAGATGATCCGAATTCAAAAAAGAGTCCGACGCCGACATCGTGACCGGAACCAGATATGCGAACCGAGGAGATATCAAGGGTGGTGTCTACGGCTGGGATTTGTTCCGCAAGTTCACTTCGCGCACTGCCAACCTCATCGCGGACGTCATGTTGATGCCCGGTGTGAGTGACCTGACTGGTAGCTTCCGGCTGTACAAGAAGTCAGTTCTGGAGAAGGTTATCCTCAAGACTGAGAGCAAGGGCTACAGCTTCCAGATGGAGATGATGGTCCGTGCTAAGGCAATGGGCTACAAGGTGTCCGAGTGTCCGATTACCTTCGTCGACCGTCTGTATGGCGAGAGCAAGCTGGGTGGATCCGAGATTGTTGAGTATCTCAAGGGCGTGTTGAGCTTGTGGGTTAAGGTCTAAATCGGGCCTTGCCATAGGGATTTTGGTGCCCCAATGCTTCGATTCGTCTTTGCCTCAAGTCCAACATGGTATCATGACTGGACTTGCCTACTGCCCGTGCTGTGATATACCCCTTTCTGACCTCCGTTATTCTGAATCCGTGCACTTCTGGGTGGTGTTTGAATGACCTGTTTATTGTTGATATCAATTTAACGTTCTCTTGTCTTCTGGATTTCACATTTCTATGCTTCAATATCATCAACCTCCAGCGCTCAGAGGGTCTGGAGGTACCGTAGAACTCGATCAATGAGGTCCTGTTGACCTTCATCACAAACATTGTGGCTGGCTCCAGGAATGACCCCGCTGTTTTCCGCATCCCACTTGGCGCCTCCCGCTTCGGTGGCCTGCTGCCATCTCTGCAACAGCTTTTCCTTGTCCACCCAATGCGGGCAATACTCATCTTCACCAGAATACAAAACCAATAAACTTGATTTGACAATGCCCTGGGGGCCCACCTTCCCAAAGGTCTCTTGCAAACGTTTATCACTCAAGTCGGAGCTGAAGAGATCGTCCTCGGATGGGTTCTCGGGGCTCTGAGGGCTGACCAGACTCAAGAATCTCCGGGCACTGAGAGGCGTGTCAGGAGGATAAGAAAGCTTCGCAGTCAAGTTCAATGGGAGAATTGTGTCGTTTTTCTCTGCTGTGTAAGGCTGCTCTTTGGAAAAGCCCACAAGCTGATCGTAGACCTTTCGAAGCTCGTCGGGCTGCGGAGAGGAATTGATAATAGCCTGCAGACCCTCTCTATCAGAGGCAGGTGCTTGCATAATAGCACCATCAAGCTCAGGACGGACCATGTGCTGAAGGCCGAAATCAAACTCCTTGTGCGGCACGGGGTTCAGCGAATAAAGGTAGTGGAGCACGTCCTGGCTTCCGGTCGAATGCCCCATGATAGCAATCTTTCCGGCTTTTGTCAGTGGGCCGGGTTGGCGTGACGCCTTGAGATCGCGAATGAACCGCGCACATTGCCCGATTTCTTCTACATCGCGATCAAGGCTTCCGACTCCCCATCCGGCATAGGAGGACGACAGTAGGATAGAGAAGACCGACCATTCGGTATTTTCTAGAGCTTTGGCTAGCTTGGCAACATAGGGAACAGTGCAAAATCCATCTGTCAGTCCGCCCACGAAGATAAGGCTATTTATCTTGTTGATGCCCTCTGTTGGTGGGGTGAACTCAAAGGCCACGAGTTTGGGAGCCTGCGGGCGTTAGCTTGGCGTGTAGAATGAATAGCCTAGTACATACATATTCATGGAGGACGCCACTATGCGACGCCCCGCGACTAGCCTGTGAGGACATGATAGAAATGTGGTGGTTGTTGAGAAGATGAGACTCGACAAAGGTGGGAGATCAGCAGTTGACGTTATCTTGCAGGCGGGGTCGGCCATGGCCCATGTTGTTTGCCTTACAAAGTACATTGGTTGTCTCCGATCTCATAGGCTTGAACATTTTGTTTATATTTTGAAGTAGATTATGCCAATGACATTTGATCTATAAAATACGGAGTCCTCCGTTTGGCGGTTCATACTACACGTTTCAGGCCTAGCCACACCCACACTGTCGCCAAGATCGACCCGCGTGAACCCTGTACGATATGTCTGACATCCCAAACCCCTCTTCTCATTAAAATGTGAAATTTCACTCGTTTTCTACTATGAACAGACCACAAAGATAAGGTCTTTTACGAGAAGCGCAAAATCTACAATAAAATGCCGATATATCGGAACTTCAAGCTCGTGGGTCGATCAAACAATGCGACTCTCGGACGGGAGGACCCTAGGCTATGCCGAATATGGCTGTGAAACAGGCCATCCGCTAATGTTCATGTATGGCTATCCCCAATGCTGTCTTGAGCCTTCAACGATAGACCATATCTTTCGCCAGCGCGGAATTCGTGTGATTGCCCCGGAGCGCCCAGGCTTCGGCCTCTCCACAGTCCAGCCGAACCGACGTATTATGGACTGGCCCACCGATGATCTCAGACTCTCCCGTTTTGCAATCATGGGCGGCTCCGGCAGCGGGCCCTATGCATTGGCGTGCGCGCAGGTGCTCCCTCAAGACATGATGTCCGCAGTCGGTGTACTTGCTGGAGCGGGCAACTGGAGGGCTGGGGCTCATCATATGCCTTGGATATATTGTGTTTCGATGCTGGCGACAGAACACTGGCCAACTGGGCTACGGGGGTTGTTGACCATTGTGGTGTGGATGCTTAGAAATGGGCTGAGTACACAATTGGCAACTCGGAGAGTCAATGATTACTTGGCAAAGGACCAGGACCAACATGACGAATCGGCCGAGGAACGGAGAGCTCAATTGCTACGCATATTATTTGAGCCTTTTGCGCAGGGCGCTGGCCCTGCTGCATATGAGGCGAAGCTATTGTCACAAGACTGGGGTCGAGTTCGGCGACATTACTTACACCAACCTCCACATCTGGCATGCTGAAAAAGATTAGAATTTCCCGCTACCCATGACGGAGTACTACGTCAAACTTCTTTCTAACAACCCATTTTTTAAAGTGTTCAAAGGCGATACACACTTCACGATTCATAGGCATCTGGACGAGATCCTCTCAGAGCTGATTCCCGAGAGCTCATAGCATCACAGCAAGAGCCCAGATGGCTACTGCTTCAGGAAGGGTGTGCGGCACTATAATCATATGTTGTAATCATAGCATACCATGTACGTTTACCCCACTCAATCACTTGTCGATATATCACATTTTGCTGCTAGATCTATGGGGGATAGTCATCCGTAACACCCTACACACAGTTTCTGTTGCAATGGCTGAGTGACATGTGATTCTGGCAATCAAACAAAGATGCCGCTTCACTATTATTAAACCGTGTAGACGTCAGTTTCTGGGCTGTGTTACCGCTGTCAGACGTTGGTATAAACTCCGTAGTCGTTTTCACAAAGACACAAGAACCATGAAATAACCAGGGCTTCTGTGTACCATATGAGATCATCAAGTCTCCGGGTTAGGAAGGTGGTATGTGCATAGTTTTACACATCACCTTAGGTGATCTAGATATGTAATTGTAGTGCACGTTATTGGGAGATCGTGAGGCAATGATGGGATACTCAGGAAGTGACTTTTTGGTAAGTTCCCATCGTAGGTGACCTCATCACCAACGGCTAAAATATCGAAATAGAGAACAAAAGCTATTCAGAACTTCGATATTAATTCGTTTGTTAGTAAATGAGAATGTAGTCCACAAATTGGTCAAGATGACTGTTTGATCTGTTGGTGCCTGAAGGCTAAGGCATAACACCTAACCATGTTAGGACTAGTGTCACCGCCCTTGACCTTCGTCTATTGCTGAAGATTCTCTATTTCTCAAATCAAATAGCGGACGTCTCAATGCACAAGATCGCAGCTGCGTTGCTCAATAAAACGTCTGTTACTGAGATTTGGGTAATTCGAGATACTTTACGCATGCACACCACCGGTGTAATTGGCTGTTGTTAACGACACGACCTATCTAAGCAACATGCCTTCCGGCCGCAGATCTGGCCGCTTCAAAGGTCCCAGGGCGGTTTACATTGATGATCCATTTAAGGCAGCTGGGATCAGTGATGATGAGGACTCAACCAAGCAGGAGAGTTCTCGCAAGGGGAAAAAGAAGCGAGCCCCAACAGAAGATTCAGCCTCAGATAATGAATTTGTGGCTGGCTCGGGTGAAGAAGCTGATGAGGGAATTGAGGAAGAAGACGAGCTAGAAGATGAGCCCGAAGAGGAGGTAGAAGAAGAAATTGGACTAGATGCGGATGCCTCTGACCCCGAAGAAATGGACGTCGACGGCATCGGGAATACTCCTAGGAAAGAGCGCTCGATACCGTTCCAACACGACGCGAGCGTCAAAAAGCGAAGGGCAGATGGAACAGTTGTACCATCTGCTGAAGAGACACATACTCGTGGCATCATCGAACCCAGAGATCACTTGTCCAAAGGCACTTATTACAATCTCACTTTCGGTTCTGACGATCGAGACCTGATGCCAGCCATCCACTTCCGGATGCGATGGAACAAGGGTATAGATGCGGTCTTTCCCTCTCGCGTCACCCTGGAGGAGACAGAGAAGAAGCCTGAATACCTGTACGGTCCCACGTTTGGGGTTCACCCCGATGATGTTATGAAAGAAAGCACCCGTGGATGGGACTGGTACTATGACCAGGACACTGGAGAGAGATTCCGGAAAAGACAGCGCATTGAGACGATGAAAGAATCAATCGTGTTCCAAAATTACCTGCCTCAACCAGACACGCGAAAGCATGGCATTTTACTGGGGCCGCATGATAATCAACAACTATTCGAATTGGGATATCATGAGACTTTTGACTATGGAAAGGCCTGGGAGAAACCAGGCTCCAAACCAGGCGGATCGGGAGCTGGGACCAAAAGGGTTCGAGAAGGTTGGATGCTAAACATCGGTCAAAAGGCACATTGCATGACTTGGGCTCCAAACCAGAATGGTCTCACCCAGTATCTTGCTGTGGCGGCGCCGATTACAGAAGATCAGAAGAACCAGTACAAATCCGAGGAAAGTGAGCCTATCTCATCGTTTCAACCCTCGGAGCCTTTCCCTAGCGCTCTGCAGATTTGGGAGTTCAAAGCCAAACCGAGCGAGACTCCTACAATGACCCTCGATATGGAATCCAAACCCCGTCTTCGACAAGTCCTGTGTGCTGACTGGGGTGACTTGAGACGCATGGTATGGTGCAATTTGCCTCGGACCGAACGAGTGGAGGACGAAGAAGAACAAGCATCCATTGGTCTACTCGCAACAGTTTGGGGAGATGGATATGTCAGAGTTTTGGATATAAAAACAAGTACAGAGTCACAAGGAACCGAATTCCGTGAGTACCCCTTTCGAGAGACTCTCACGAGTCCCGCTAATGCGCAAGATATAGTCAAAATCAAATCGCCTGCGTTTGAGGCCAAACCACCATCAACAGTTTGTACATGTGTCACTTGGCTATCCCCCAGTGATCTTGCAGTGGGATGCGGTAATGGCTTTGTGGCTATCTGGAACATCGAACCTTCCTCTGCGTCTGAACCTACACCTTATTTCTACCGGCCACTCCACGCCACCTACATACTCGACATCACCTCGGCATACCCGGTCCACCCCCAACTAATGACCACCATTGCTATGGATGGCGAAACAAGGATGTGGTCGGTCCTCGATCCCACCAGTGAAATGGCCTCGACGGGCCGCATGCGAGGGGCCTCTCCCTTCGTCAGTTATTCTCCCATCTGCCAGTCCGTTATTGCCGGGGATGAAAATGAATTCGCTCGCGTGATTCCAATTCGACGATTTTTTACCACCACCACCATTGCGCGACTCAGCAGCATCATTTCGGCCATGGCGCAATGCAGCAATCATCACCCCTGTGCCTTATTTGGCAGTACCGCAGGTGAGGTCGTAGGAACAAATCCCTTCCGACGAGTGGTTTACAACAAGGAGCAAATCTGGCAGCAGATATGGTTTACACATGAATGGATTCCCACCTCTAAGACGGGCACTATGGGCACTAGTCGGTTTCATGACGGATACCGGGCAGAAAACCAGAAGCTGGCAATGCACAAGCTGTTCGAGACCAACCCCGTGAATGGGATGGGGACCTCGACGATCTACGAAGAAAACACTCATGTCACAGCCCTCGGGTGGAACCCCAACCGCCCTTGTGCAGCGTGGGCCAGCGCTGCGCTGGGGTGTGGATTGGTAAGAGTGGAAGATCTTGCCATCTAGTGCCGGTCGCAATTAGGATGACTGCGTCAATGAAACAGAAGAGCTGCCTAGACTTTCATGTCGATCGAGGACATCATAGTTGATCTATGAAAAGAAACTAGGCGACAGTGAAACGAAAAATACGGAGTACTACTACAACATAGTATATCAGTCGTGTCACAGTGGATCCCTGGAGCCCCCAGCCACACCAATTGCTCACTTGAGTCGCCGTGGAAACCCCACCACAACATCGTGGTTGGCAGATGCGCCATGTGGGGTTCTTACGTAGATCTTCCTCCAGCCAATCAAAATCAATATAAGACAATTAAAAATAAATTAAAAAACATAAAAAGCCATGGCTGGATTTACTACCAACCCAGCCACCGTAGATCCCAGCCGCCTATTTTTGGCCCAATAGAAGTACACTTCACCGTGATAGTAGATCTTTTTCATACCACTTTTAAACCCGGACTTGAGTCCTTCTCTTTCATTCTCAATCCTCTATCATCCATCCAAACCTCTCTCTCAAAGTCACCCATATCCCTATTCTCTTATTTACATTTCGGTCTTCAGTTTCAAGCGTCTTTCTCTTTTCAATTATTATTGCAAGCTTCAATTGCTCCCCGTCATCATGCATTTCTCTTCTGCTGCACTTCTTGCCCTTTACTCTATCGGCGTGACCTACGCGGCGCCTTTCGCTAATCCCGAGAACGAAGATCTCGCTCGTCGCGCAACCTACTCCGTGGTCAATGCCGATGAAGACTCTTCCAGCGCAGTTGCACGCGAAGTCGACACTATCTTCGAAACCTCCACAGTCACTGCTCCCGGTGCCAACCCAGTGCCCATCACTGTGACTGTGACTGCCACCCCTTCAAGCGTGGTTCAATCCTCGACTCCTGTGGCTAGCTCTACTCCGTGCGGGGAGACCCCTAATGTTCTTCCAACTGCTGGCTCTAACTCGTTCTTCCGCCGGGGCCTGAGAGCCGCTGGTCAGCCTGCTCTCTTTGCTCGCGAATACTCTAGCTCCTCTTCTGCTGCGCTGTACCCAACCGAGAATCCCGCTGCCTCTGGTGCTGAGTCTCTCTATGCTCGTGGCTGGTACTCTATTGCTTCTAGCACTCCTTCTGTTGCCACCCCTACCGCCTCGACTGGTTCCCTCGTGGCTCGCAGCTTCGGTGATTCGCTCTCTTCCGCTGCACCTTCTTCCAGCCTAAGTGCTTCCGTCACTGCCACTCCTCTCGTCGCGCGTGGCTGGTACTCTTCTGCTGCCACCCCTACCGCTTCAAGTAGTTCACTTGTGGCTCGCAACTTCGGTGATTTGTTCTCTTCTGCTTCCGTCGCACCTTCCAGCCTGAGTGCTTCCGTCACTGCCACTCCTCTCGTCGCCCGTGGCTGGTACTCTTCTGCTGCCACCTCATCTGCCTCGGCGGCTCCCCTTGTTGCCCGCGATGTGTACGCTTCTCCCTCTAGCTCCAGCGTTCCTACTTCATCTGCTCCTCTGGCTGTCCGCGGCTCCTATGGCTGGTACTCTCCCGTCCCCAGCGCTTCCTCTGCTCCCACACCTTCTGCTTCTCCTGCTCTTGTGGCCCGTGATGTCCGCAACTGGGGGTCTTCCGGTGTCTCTTCCAGCACCTTCGCTGCATCGGCTACTCCTGTGGTCTACTAAGACAAACGGCATGGGACAAGTGATTTAGCTTTCGAGGAAGCACGAGCAATGTTTTCCATGAACTGATGGAATCCTTGATTTATGGCACGATATGATTGCAACAACGAAAAAGAAAAAGACTGCGAATGACTTGATTTATCCCTATGATGGCTTTGGGGATGCATATTTGACTGGCGTTTTTACCGGAAGCGAGTTTGAGATGGCTACAATTCTTCATGTGTTTGTTACTTTTTTTGTGGATATGGGGTTGGCTGTTTTTGCGTTGGCTTGACCTGATAGACTGGATTTGAATATTTGATGGGTCCCCGAATTACATAGAATGGTTGCACGATGCACCGATATTAACGGAAGGAAATGAATTCTTTTTTATGACAATATTTCCGATATCATACATAATTCTCCGATTAATCGTACGAATATTTTCCATAACTTGTTAGATAGTTATGGTACTAACTACCTAGGTAGATATGTTGTAACTAGTTGGTTGGTTCCTGGAAGGTGAACTACAGCTTATGTAACGCGGTTTATGGCCGCGCGGTGGTTGCCCCGAGAGACGCGGCCGTAAACAGCACCATCCCTCCGATCACCTTCAACCTTGGAACTTCAGACACCTTGACCTCTAAGGGTCTTTTGTGTTGTTACATTTTTCTTTTATTATTCTTATTTTCTTCCTTGGACCAGTGATTTCAACACACTTCGATTGCATGCGCAAAGGCTGGCCGAGCCTCAACATCGATAACAATGCCGGGGACAGTGGCAGATGGACCTACGGTCTCCATGTCTTGTATGTGGTACTACACCAATATATATACCCTTGCACGCACTAACAATTATTCTAGTTGCCAACAATTTTTGGGGCAAAGATGATGCAGGACTTCAACCAATGTTGGACCGCGTGCATGGTTCAAAGATCACAAACGACGAACTGAAGGTTTTCTACAGCAGTACGTGACATGCATGCGGCCGCGAAACATCAAATTCTAACACATTTATAGTTCGAGCATCTATCGAAGATGAATATGCGCGGAAACTCCACGCTCTGTGTCGCAAGACTTTGGGATCGTGCGAGACAGGGTCGCTCCGAGCCTCGCTCGATGTGGTTCGCGGCGAGACTGAAGCCATCGCCAAAGCACACGCCGCCATTGCGGGACAAATGAAGGTTGAATTGGAGGAGCCGCTTTCTGCCTTTGCTAGTGGTATTAAGGAGCGACGAAAGATTATTCAACAAACCATTGAGCGTTTACACAAGACTAAAATGCAACAGACACAGCTTGTTAACAAGGTGAGTAATTTTGTGGAGTAATGAGAGGTAAAATGCTAATTCTACAGACGCGTGATCGTTACGAGCAGGACTGTCTCCGCATCAAGGGATACCTCGCGCAGGGCCACATGGTCATGGGCCAGGAAGAGCGTAAGAACAAGGCTAAATTGGAGAAGACCCAGATCCAGATGGCATCAAATAGCCAGGAATACGAAGCAGCCGTCAAACAACTCGAGGACACAACTGGACGCTGGAATAAGGAATGGAAGTCAGCATGCGACAAATTTCAAGATTTGGAAGAGGAGCGTCTGGACTTCACAAAGAGCAGTCTGTGGACCTACGCGAACATTGCTTCAACTGTTTGTGTCAGCGACGATGCTGTATGTTTATTCCGTCCGGCGTTAATTTGCGATACTAATTCAACATATAGTCATGCGAGAAGGTCCGTCTGTCTTTGGAGAACTGTGAAGTCGAGAAGGATATTATTTTCTTTATCAAGAACCAAGGAACTGGCCAAGAGATACCAGATCCACCGCGTTTTATCAACTTCTGCAAAGATGATGACTCGGGCTCTGATATAGATGAAGCCGACGGCTACTCCGTAGCCCAGTTCCAACGCACCATGAACCCTGCATTCCGCACATCTTCACCTCAACCCTCAACATTCGATTCACACCATGACCCACAGTCAGACCTTGCCGCTCAAATGGGACATCCTGCTCCGGCCGTTAGCAATGCGCCGCCACCTCAGCAGCAACCGCCACCATTACAGCAGCAGCCACCCTTACAGCAGCAACCACCTCTTCAACAGCAGCAACCACCTCTTCAGCAGCAGCAACCACCTCTTCAGCAGCAGCAACCACCTCTTCAGCAGCAGCAACCACCTCTTCAGCAGCAGCAACCACCTCTTCAGCAGCAGCAGCAGTTCATGCAACAGCAGCAGTTCATGCAACAGCAGCCTCTGATGCAACATCAACCCCTGATGCACCAGCAGCCTCCTATCCAACAGCAGCCTCCCATGCAGCCGCAGCCTCTCCTGCGACAGCAACCGCCGCCACAGCAACAGCCCCAGCAACCCGCACCTCTGGACTTCCGACGTGGCGGTGCACCGCCTCCGAACTATGATCCCGAGCAACATGGAGAGATTGGAGCTGTTCCCCATAATGCATACCCCACAGATGGTATGACCATGTTCTGTCGTGCTGGGCCACCTTCAGAGCGAAGCTCAGCAACGAGCGCGTATCGTCCGTCTAGCCGTGGCTCTCAGAGCGAAGTTTCAAACTCAACCTCTATCTCCAGTGTTGAGGAAACTCCTACCAAGAAGTCTGTGGTAAGCCCAACGAACAGTGCGCCGATGCCAATTTCTGGGGATGACAAATCACCCAAAAAGAAGAGCGCTTTCTTTAGCAACAGCCCTTTCCGTCGCAAGAGTCGCCATGATAAGGAAAGGCCTGCCATTGGTCCACAGCAGGTGGCCTCTCCACAGGCGGTTGTTTCGCCCCAGCCTACGTCTCGTGGTGGTTGGGACTCGCCGACAAAGCAAATCAGTCCGACGAAGCAAATGAGCCCGCCAAAGCAAGTGAGCCAACCCAAGCCAGTCATCAGCCCGCCTAAGCAAGTGAGCCCGCCCAAGCCAATCAGTCCGCCTAAGCAAGTGAGCCCGCCCAAGCCAGTCAGTCCGCCTAAGCAAATGGGTCCGCCCAAGCAAGTCAGCCAACCAAAGCAGGCCAGTCCAATCAAGCAAGTCAGCCCAGTCAGGCCTTCAGTAGGCCCGCCGGGTCGTGCCTCAGGCAGCCCAGAGCCTGTTGATCCTCGAGCCAACTTTCAGCTCAATGTCGGGAATAATGTCTTTGATGTCGCATCCCCAGAAAAGAGCTCACCCCAGAAAGGATCACAGCCAAACCAAGCACCTGAAGATGACTCGGACCCTATCGCGCGGGCCCTAGCGGACCTCAAGACAAGTGGGAAGCACTCCGCCACTCGGGTGTCAGCAGATAGATATCATGGTATCCCCACACCTACCCCGTCAGCGCAGTCTTCTACATATGGTGGCAGCAATGCTAGCGTTGCTGCTCCACCACCAGCATACAATGATCCCACAGTCAAGCGACTTGGCGCACCTCAGCCCGCCTTCACGGCTAAGCAAATGCACAAGACAACTCAAAAGTATACTGGCCAAACCCAGAGCATGCTACGAGGACAAAACAACAGTATGGGGTCAAGACACAGCGCTCAAACCCAAGAAGCCCCCCCGAGCTAAATCGCCAGCACCAGCACCGAGACGGAGCGTCAGCCCTCAGGTTGCTCCCCCCGTGTGGATACTCGCATGAGCCAGAACAGTGGCAGGGGCCCCAGCCCTAGTCCGAGTAGTTACCAGTCTAACAGCATGCGGAGTCAATACAGCCAATCGCCCACTCCCCGTCGTACTCAAGATCCACCCTACTCTCCAAATGATTTTGCTCGCAGGGCCTCGCCCGCTATGAGCCACCGTGCTGTATCCCCGCAGCCACAGTTCAGGCAGCAAACCCGTCCTTCTAGTGCTGGTGGGATGGAGCTGCAGTTATCTGGAAGCCACGATATGTATGGTTCCAGCAGTCCCGGTGGATACGCCGGCTCGACTCGAGGAAGTAGCCGCCCCTCATCGACTTATGGTGACGGTCCGCCTATTGGCCGATCCCGGAGCCGTACTATGGCTGTTGCAGAGCCTGGACGCAAATTCAGCCGTGATGGCCGTCCAATCTTGCACTTTGGTAAGAACTTGTCTCTCCTTTCGACAATGCGTTGTTAGTATCTAACTCGATTTCAATCTCACAGCTCGTTCCATGTACACCTACAATGCCGCCATTCCTGAAGAGCTCAGCTTTGGCAAGGGCGATGTCCTTTCTGTTATCCGCCTGCAGGATGACGGGTGGTGGGAAGCCGAAGTCACCAATGCCCGTGGCCACCCTGGCCTCGTGCCAAGCAACTATCTGCAAATCATCTAATACCCCATTGATCTCACGACCAGCCACGACCTTCGGAACGTTCGTCCTGACGGTGATGCCCTCCCTCATGTTCTCACGTAGATACTATGCCTTTCGCCGACTTTCTTTGCACATTGGCGATTCTTTTCTGACTCTACTTCTATTTTTCTTTCATTCTCAACATGGTGCTACAGGTGGTATAGTCCCGTCTTGACATCACTGAACAGCCTGTTTAATATTATTATTTCTGTTCTTGCGAATGTTTTTGGAAACTTTAGCGTGTGTTCTGGGGATCCTTTTACCATGTGCTTCGTGTGAATTTGTTGAATTTCTTTTTTCTATCTTCTCCTTCTCTCCACAGAGATCTGTTCGAACGAAATTGTACGATGAGCAATCTCGGGCCATGAAGACTTCTACATTCATGGTTTTTTCTTTTCTTTTCTTTTCTTTTTCTTATTCCCCCTTCTTTGCTCCGTTCACGGTCATTTTCTTTGCTCTATGTTTGGATGCTCGTTCAATTGTTACGGAGGATACGATAGCTTTGTTCTAATTGATTCTCTCTTTTCCATTATATCGGTATCAGTTTACCTGACTATATGTCCTCCTAATGGGCTCCTTAAGATACCTACGAAAGGGACGTGGAGTGGTAAATAGCCGTGCCAAGCGCCTAATATTAAATATAGTCATGACTACTATTTATAGGTAACTACCATGACTATCTCTTACCGCTATTAAAGCTTTATACTTAGCTTCTAATGAATCCCATGCTTCTTGGGCCCGTTATTAGGCTTCAAAGTACATTGCCAAACATCATATGTTGAATTAATTATACCCCGAGAAAAGGCCAACTCTCATTCATCAGCCCTATAAATACATGCTCTTTGTCCACATAATTTGCATAGTTACTTAGAATCAATCGATACATCGCTCGAAAAATCGATGAACTTGGGCCAGGTATTTGTGAATACCAGGTTCTTGATAGACTTCTCGGCCTCATCAAATGCATCGGCTGTGAAATTCGTAGGAACGACAACGGAATTCGGAACACGGGACTCAATCTGCATGATACTCTGCTCCTCGTGAGCATATGCATCGAAACACAGAGCCTGAGTGTCTTCCTCCACGGTTATCATAGTTGACAACTTCGTTCTGTGCATTGCCATCGTGTTGTAAGATTCGGGAAGATTCCTGTAGGCGCAAGCTTCGCCAAACATTTCCAGTAGATCTGAATAAATTCGAGATTCAATGTTGATAGGAAATTCCGCCAAGTTCATATCGACGCAGAATACGTAAATCTCAAGTGCGATCTTGAAGAAATGAAGTCGATGAGACTGAGGATCGCAGTTCCAATCGTATTCCGGGCTTGATTCACCGATCTTTTCCCATGCGGCCTTCCAGTCGCGCACGTAATTCAGGAAGAGGATATTCTCCCCGCTGAATTCCTTGGCCGCCGCAAATCGGAGAAGAGCACTGGAGTTCTCTTCTAAACATCTCTCCAGAGCTCCTCGGGAATAACCTTCAGGTACGCGGCTGGCTTCACTCGTAGTTCGTGATGGTGCTGAGTCTGATTCTTGCACGCTGTTTGTTTTCTTTTCATTCCATGCTTGGAGTTCCCCCAGAAAACGATCTCTCTGTCCCCTGGAGACGACAAGCTCATAACAAGGGAAGAAGATGGTAACAGCTTCCATTGCCATAATGCCGGGAGCAAACCTGTGATGGTTATTAGCTGAGTTTATTTTGGATTTTATTATGGGCCTTTATTACCATAGAGCTGGCACCCAGTATTTGTTGATGACTGCCCAGGTATCGGTTGAAGAATATAGCGCGGCGAACCACATGGGCGAACCTGGTAAACTACAGATCCGTCAGTCTCGTGTATTGGGTGATACCATGGCGATGCCACAGAAAATGGGCAAGTGCTTACGCGGCGATAAGACAGCAAGTGATCTGAAGCCGCCAGTGATGGATGTCGTGGATGTTGCGAATCCTCCACAGAACGTATGGCGCGAATACCCAAGACCAGAGTAATTGCCAGAGAATTGAAGGAATCCTTGAAGATTTAATATCAGAAAAAAGTCGACCATATTACCATTCTAAGCAGAAATCGTACCATTCAGGGCCTCGCCGACATTCCGCGGCGCTCACATGTTCGGAGAAGGTTCCAAAGCTATGAAACTTTCGGGAGGTAAGGAAGATAGAAAGCGATACGAGTAGCTATAGATGCGAGAAGAGATGAGTGGGGAATACCAGGGAGCGGGTGCGGAGGATACACTGACTTGAACCGAAATCCCAATAGCAATACCCAATTCCGTTCGTTGTACGAGGTTTAGTTGTCTCCATCGAGCTAGGTATCGACTAGATGATTCCGAAGGATTGATAAAGTGGGGTCTATTCGGTTGCTGCGCGGTCAAAAGCAGCTTCTCCTGAACGCCAAAGACGTTCAGAAGCTGCATACTGTTTGCTTGGTAAAGAGCGATTCCCACGGGTAAATAAATGTTCATGATCCAGTATTCTGCGGCACAAGGGTATTTACCACCCATCGAATATGCAACCATGCACAGAATCCAGAAGACATGGAGACATGCCACCGCACTCAACATGAGACGCAAGTTGCGGATGCGAATGCATTGCTCATGACGATTGACAATAAGGAAGGCAGAGCCGGCAAAGAGAGCAGCGGTCCAAGTGATGGCCACCGCTACATAGAATTTGGCCAAAGAATCGAAGGTAGCCGCGCCACCGTGGTCCCCCCGGGGCGGGTGAAAGACATATTTGGATTGTCTTAGATGCCCAAAATAACCATCCGGAAAGCACCGATCTCTTTTTTTTTTTTTTTTTAGCAGCCTTGAGAAACGGGGTCAAATGGGTCGGGTCAATAAATGAGCGACAGGGATTGATAATGGCAATTTTGGGTCCAACGCTGGGCACAGGGAAAAGATGACTTGGATAGTCCGAGAATCCGACGAACTGGCCCCAACGGTCTTACCCCTAAGGTCCTGACCCCTGAAATAACATGAAACATGATGAATCATTTCCATGCAACTAGATAACTAGCATAGGCATCTAGTGACTAGCATAGAAGTGGCGTGAGTCAGTGTGCCAATCCCGTGCCAATCCCGTGCCAACCCCCCGACGGCCCGAACTCGGGTATCCGCAAACCCTAACCAATTGGAACGACCTGGCTTGCGTATGCCAACAGGATTCGGCCTGGCCAACGAGATTGCTCACATACATGATATCCCTACCCCTCGATACATATAGGTAGAGTTATATATATATATATATATAGGTACTCCATACCCGAACTACGCATAACTCGTAGAAAAGTTGTGAGTAACAACTGATGCGTCGCGGACTCCCCAATCTTCCCAATGCCAGGGCTTGCCCCTCGAGGCCTCTCCGAACACCTAATACAGCCAAGGTACCTGCAACTAGGAACTAGGGGGCCAGCGGAAACGGCCGGCTCAGGGGTTGCCTTGCCCGTGTTAGCACCGAAAACCCATACCATTCATTAACCATGACCACGGGAACTTGGCGAGACCCAGTTAATTTCAACTGGCTGAATCCATTCAAAGTTTGAGAGCGCACATGGATTAAACAAAGCCTCGTTTTGGTGCCTCGTTAGGCGTTGTGTGCGACCGTGGAGAGTGAGTCGATCCCCCAGTCTTCAATCTTCCATGTCAAAGCTCGAACGGTACTTTTTGGTCATTACCATGAAATTATAGAATATAACTAACTCGATAGTATGACCTACAATGACACCTCCCAAGGATGTTGTAATGTTGCTGTGCAAACCGGCCAACTACTCAAGACGTTACTATCGCAGAGGGGCCTTGTACTTTTGTACTTTCGGTGCTGCGGTGCCAGATGGAAATGGTTAGGAGACCCACAAAATTCCACCCCAAACAACGTGGTGATCTTCTACTGTTACATTTATGTACCGTTATGGGGCGGAAACGGTCTGTGATGGGTTGATAGCAATCAACGTTGTCGGCCGTCCGCCCGCAAGCGTACCCCGGCACACACCACACGATATTACATAGAATAAGAATTGATTGAGCTCGTCATACAATCCCATCTTTTTAATCTCTCCATCCGCTGGTCCAAGCACATTAACATCGTTTCCACATTTGTTGGTGTCCTTAACTGTGACACGACACTCCCACAGAATGGCATCTCCGCCCCAAAGACCATCTCCTGTACATGCAAGCAAGCCGAGTTTTGCAGCATCAGTCAATACATACCTGAGTATGGAGAGTACCTGGGACTGGAAGAGGTCTTCTGTCAAAGTCGATGTTGAGGCTCAACGTAGGCCACGCATAAGCTTTACCTCAATACGATATCTCATTCTCACGATCTATCGCCGCCTATTTTCATTGATTTATTGTGCCAATGCGATCGCATTCATTATTATCATGATAAGGAGCCAACAGAATCTTCTTGCATTCGTCAACGCAGCGGCCATCAACTTGTTGGTATGCGGTCTTGCTCGACACCCGCTAGTAGTGAATGCTATCTTCCGGAGTATATGCCGTATACCTCAATCGGCTCCTCTCGCACTGCGCAGAAGGGCTGCTGAAGCATATCAGTATGGTGGAGTCCACAGTGGATGCGGTGTGGCAGCCTTGATATGGTATACCGGCCTCGTGGGTCTAATATCAAAAGAATATTGGTTAAACGGAGACTCGGGGACGATTACCGTCCCCGTGCTTGTTATATCATATGTTTTACTCGTTGATCTCGTTGTCATCATTGCGGTTGCGTACCCTACGTTCCGAGCAAAAATACATAACTATTTCGAACTGACACACCGATTCGGCGGTTGGTTAGCAGTAGCTCTGTTCTTAACCCTTCTGCTGGTCTTCTCAGAACAAGCCCGACATTCACAAGGCTTATCTCTCGGTCAATACCTGATTGAGCTACCGGCGTTTTGGTTCGTCCTGGTCATCGTTGTCTCCATTGTCCACCCGTGGCTCCTTCTCCGCCGCGTCCGGGTTTTGCCAGAGCATCTCTCATCGCATGCTGTCCGACTTCAGTTTGATCACACACCTACGGCATTCGGTAAAGTCCTAGCACTCTCAAACCATCCGCTCAAGGATTGGCACAGCTTCGCAACTTTCCCGAATCCCGATGGTACGAGCTTTTCCTGCATAGTATCCAAGGCAGGCGATTGGACAACCCGGTGTATCGATCAGAAACCAACCCAGCTTTGGAAGAGGGGAGTGCTCATGTACGGCTTTATCCACGTAATGCGGGTTTTTCGCCGAGTGGTAGTGGTTGCCACGGGATCGGGAATGGGGCCATGTCTCTCGTTTTTGAGTGAGAAGCATCGCCCGCAGTTACGAGTCCTCTGGCAGACGCGGAATCCACATCGGACGTACGGCCCGGATGTCCTCAGTCTTGTGCACCAGCTCGATCCAACCCCACTTCTCATTGACACCAACACCAGCGGCCGAGTGGACATGGTGCCAATTATCCAAGAGCTCGTTCGAGAAATTGACGCCGAGGCTGTGTGTGTGATCAGCAATCCGCGACTCACAAAACAAGTGGTCTTTGAGCTCAAGGAGAGTGGAGTGCTTGCCTTTGGACCAATATTCGACTCTTAAACATGAGAGCCAGAGAATGTACATATATATAAGTGCATTATGTACAGTGATGAAGATATCTGACCCATTTAATTTGTTGTGGATCTCTACTAGGTCTATATATACCTAGGCAGGTACGTACTATTGGACGAGTTGTGATAGAGTTAAATTTAGCTTTTTATAGTGCGGGTACGTTCCAAGGGTTGCCGGTGTAGAGGGGCCTTAAGTCTCTCCCTGCCTTTTGGCGGTGCACTTTTATTTCTGTTTGTCCTGGTGTTATACGCTCTAGACGAACCCGCACTGGTTTTCTGATATCTTGCAAGTACTGCGCTAAATCAAGACCACTCTCTAACCCACTTCCTTTAGTGTATAGCCATACGGAAAGCTAGTGGGCAGAGAAACCTATGATTATATTTATATTTGGGGGTCGTCCTAGGAAGCGCTCCAGCATCCCCAATAGGTTCTACTCTCTTCCACCATACTCCAGAACCCCACTCCAGAACCCCTCGGCGGTACTTTTCCCAAGTATGTTTGTTGTATGGGTCGTGGGAAAAGAAAGAGAGTCAAATCTTGGGCCATGGCCGTACATCTTGTTCTATTAGCATTATACACTGACATAGCTAGTGTTAACGTGCCATAAGTAAGCATAGTAACAAACATCATAAACAGCTGTTAGATGACTGAACGTTCCAAACACAAAATCTATGTCTGCATATTTCACCTAAGAGCGACATTGGGTGGAATTGAACCAATCCCAGAGAAGTCCTGTGCTTATTATCTCCATAGTATGGAGTGGCCACCCGACGGGACCTCCGACAAACAATACTATTTACGCGATCCTAGACCCGAAATTAATACAGAATCTCTCTCGTTCAACACAGGGTATATAAACCCCTGGATTTCTAGTTACAATAGATTATGATTGCTCTTCTACTTTCTCCCTTACTTAGTACTAATCTATACAACAATATGCATTGCAACGCTACTGGCCAGAGCATAGATCCTTTGGACTCTCTGTTAAATAAAATATAAAACACCCTAAAGCTTAGCTACATATTTAGAGCGGAGGGCATACAACATAGACGCAAACGATTTTGGTATATTTCAAACTTTGATACTCAGTACAAGGAATTATCAAACGTAATTACGCTCCTACATTGTTATGGTACATGCAGCAGAACCTGTATTCTGTATATTGTGTATATCCTTTTTTTGGGCTTGGCAAATGAATTGTCTCTGCAAATAAAGGCCGAGGGGCTTGTGACTATTTATTTCATATACAACATAGGGCTGCCCGGCTGGTTCAAGGAGCCTCGTGATCTGACCGCCTTGACGAAACCTGGGGTAACTCTTCAATTGACTCCAATGTTCTCTGATTTCTCCTACTTCCCAACTACGAGCCACCATGTTATCATGTCTCGCGCGACCGCGCCTAGGGCGCGCGACCACCTCCATCGTACGCACACATACCAATCGTTCCTTCTCAATGAAGGGCTTGTCTTCAAATTCAAAACTTTATATTGCGACTGCTAGTTTGATCAGCATACCCGGTTTGTGGTGGTTGACCACTACAGGGGATGATGTGCCCCGCCTCGAAAGTTCATTGGAGCACTTGGCCCCTGAGCGGGGTCCCTCTGAAGAGGATGTGACACGCATCTTATCGAAAGAAGCATACACCTTCCAGGTTAAAAATATTGCGAACGTCAACAGATACGATGGCGCTCAACTGGCTTCCAATAGCCCGTGCGAGGACCGTTTTATTCATGGCAAAGTCTCCTCGCCGTGGAATGAAAATGATCAATGGATGTCCTGGGCTGTTTTTGATGGACATTCAGGCTGGCAGACAGCGGACCTACTGACGAAGCAACTCCTGCCTTTCGTGCGACGCAGGTTCACCGAAGCTAAACCGCCCTCAAACGACGAACCGGTGCCAAATGAGTCAATCCAGCGCGCAATCATGGAAGGATTTGTGGATCTTGACGACTCCATCATCAAGACTGCACCGGACACAGTTAAGACCAGCGAATTATTCCAAGACAAAGTTAAGAAACTGGCCCCTGCTTACGCCGGTTCATGCGCTTTGTTATCTCTGTACGACCCCTCCACAAGCACTCTGCACGTTGCGTGTACTGGAGACTCAAGAGCGGTTTTGGGACAAAAGGGGTCAGACGGAAAGTGGGAAGCAATTCCCTTGTCGGTAGACCAAACTGGCAGTAACGAAGAAGAGGTCACCCGAATTTCCAAGGAGCACCCTGGCGAGAAAAACATAGCCAAAGGTGGACGGGTGCTTGGACTCATGGTCTCACGAGCGTTTGGCGATAGTCTGTGGAAGTGGCCTGTGGATTTCCAGGAGGAAATGAAGCGGAAATTCAATGGTCCAGCACCCTTAACGCCACGGTACGATGTTCGCACACCCCCATACTTGACTGCCGAGCCGGTCGTGACAAGCACTAAGATCGATCCGAACAAACCCTCATTTTTGATTATGGCAACGGATGGATTGTGGGACTATCTCTCCAGTGAGCAGAGTGTTGACTTGGTAGGGAACTGGTTGGAACCACAAGGAACTAGGGAGAAAAAGAGCATACCAGAACAAGAATTTGACTTTGGCAGATTCTGGAAAGATGTGAACTGGAAGTTTGAGAAAGAGAGATCAACAACTCAAGATGATAACGCTGCAGTACATCTGATGCGAAACTCCCTTGGTGGAAATCACCACGAGTTGATAGCAGGTCGGCTTGCCTTTGGCCCTCCTTTCTCTCGACGGATACGGGATGATATCACCGTACAAGTTGTTTTCTTTAATGCCGAGAAGTAGATGTCGAATACTTGGTCAATCTTGAACTTAAAAGTCTATTTCTTGAGGATGTACTATGTACCTCCGAACCCTTTCGGGTGGCGGAGACCAAAGATATCTTACGACAACTACCGTCACTAATGTATCACACATTTTCCAACTATTCAACTATTTTTTCATCACAATTTCAAAGAATGAGTCTGTCAAGAATGTCGTTTATTCCTCGCGTGACTGGAGGCGCTGCTTTGCGTACTCGCTCAGATGATTCCTCAGGTTATGCCTCATATCATCCTAGTGGCTATATAGATTGGTTGTTAGCAACCTCGTGGATTTGGATTCCTGCTGCCATTGCTCTCATTGCGGGGATAGTCTATGGGATAGTCTACGCTTTTAGAGAATATGATATTTGCGAACGACTTCGTTAGTAAGTCATCGAATCTACCAGTTCCCATCAACGAGAGACGCTAACCAGCCCCTAACACCTAAGCCTTATTTGCTCGCCTGTAAATCTATTACAGATTGGATTCGAAAAGTTATACCACTTGATTTCCAAGGTATATCACTTGATTTGCCGAAAAGCAGCGCCTCGCGAACAGCAAACTATTCCTGGTAAGGGAGATCCATCCAACCTAACTATTTTCAAGTCACTAAGTACGGTTGCCTTTGTTCAGCGCCCATCGAAATGGAAAATATCAGGAATACCAGGATGCAATATGTAAGATCTGATAGCCCAGATCCGCCAGACTACGAACGCTGCTTGTCTCTAGAGGAGCCCTTGCCTGTCTACAAACCATAATAGACCTTGGCTGGAAGAATGAAAAGGAATATGGATGGAATAAAGACAGTGGTACATTGCCTTTACATTGCTTGACTTGGGCTTTTTATTATTTTGGTGTCATGTTCAATATGATACTACTGTTATATAGGTCTATGGATATGAGAACTCCAACTCATCTAGCTTAACTTTGGAAACAGTGAAAAAGACGCCAGTGAGTATATTTAGAAAATCAGTACTGAAATCCGGGCGTAGCTTAATAGTACCAATCCTAGTATTAAGGGTTGTACATAGTAGGTGGTCACGATAATTTCCGGAAGCACTATACAAGATTATTGACTTCATTTTTGGCGAGATACTGTATTTGGTGGTTATTTTATGTGTTATTTTATTGAGAACAACCAGTTCTCCAATACGCAGGTTGTTTAATGCCGCTCTTAGAAGCCGGCAGCATTCTATTATTATGGTATACACAGTACTAAATGTTGCGAAGACTCCTTACACAGAGGCTAGATCTTGAGAATTTGTACAAGAGGTCATCACTAAAACGGAGACGGAGAGCCAAGAAGTGGAAGAGGAAATCAAGTAGGTCGACGAGTCATACCGACGCAAACCTGGGGTTGAGTATGCATATATACATTTAGCTTCGACAATTAACTCGATATAGACCTCCACCTCATACCTCACTTTCACTGACATTCATATTTGCCAAAATGGCTCCTATTCCTGATGATAAGTCTGATTCAGAATCAGAATCGCAGTCTAACATGACTAACGTGGTTGCCGGGTGGATTGGAATAGTCATACTAGCACTCTGTGCAATAGTATTGATCATTACTGTATGCGCCTTATTGAATCAGTATGTATGAACCCCAAAAAGAATAAGACCGAACACGATGATTTCATAAGAAAACGAACCTTTCAGAGACCTTGATGCTAAAAAAAGATACTTTCATCCTGCTAGCATTGGTTTTTTTGATATAGTCAGCCGCTGGATCAAGAACAGCTACACCCAAGCAAAAGCAGCTCTCAGTGCAACGAGGTCAAAAGCAAAGTCCCTTTTCAGCACGGCGAAGTTAAAGAAAGCTAAAACACAAGGCTATGGTAAGATCTATGCCAATCCTTAAAACCAACAGGATGCTATGATATGAAGATTAACACTCCATTACCATACAGATCCGCACAGTGCTTCCGATGTGAGGCTGCAGGACATGGTCCCTCCCCCTAAATCGTCAAAACCTGCTCCTTCCTAAATTCAATACACAAAGGTTTTGGCACAAGATGCTCAGAGGAAGCAATGGCTCTATGGCTATCTGGAGCGGGACAGCTGGTACACAGTATCTTTTGAGATGATGAGTTGCTTTGAGGTAATTGCCCATGAGTAATGAAGGTCATTACTATATTTATGAAGAACCTTGCGATTTAGTTCGCTACTATTGGGAATTTTGCAAATATTGGCTTCAGCTGAATGAAGGGATCCGGGCCATAGAAATTCTAAAATTTACAGATCTCAAATAAACTAGTTAAACACGAGAATTATTCATTCACGCATAGCCTGTCCTGCAATTAAAAGAAAGAAACCAGCAAGTATTGACAGACAGGGGTATATGAAGAAAAGACATGCTTCGCAGTAATAATCCAAGTGCGTGAAATTCTCAAAGAAAGACAAATGGTTCATGCTCATTCATCATCAACGAAGGAGTTAGCCAGGTGGCCAAAGAATGGGACTTCAAAGTGGTCCAAAGTATCAACTGGAGATAATGTGGTTAGTACCAGATCCATCTTTCCTGCCAACGAACAGATCGGCTGTATTGACAGCTCCTGTGGAGAAACCTCGGAAGACTCACCATCTTGGTAAGCATGCATGCTGAGGAAGCCGATTAATGCGATATCGATAATGAACAATGTCCAGGAAAGGAAGCTCGACCAGCAGAACAGTATGTGGATGATCTATGTTTGGCGTGTGAGCGTATATACAACATTAGGAAAGACGGAATACTCACAAACATGGTAGCAAATAACATGCTGGATTGCCAAGCATGAAATCTATGGTAAATAGTCAACAGACCGAGCTTCAAATTAACCCTAGAGTATCCCAAACTCAATCACGTACCGCACATAGTCACTCTTGTGTTCCGCTAGTAGCAGGAATACACCCCCGGCGGGAGGCAGAAGCAGATACGCTAGCGCTGCTTCGATATCCATGCGAATGGGAAGACTTGTTTCAAAAGCCCCTAAGCTCACATGGCCACCCTCAACGTCTCGCCCGAACCCTGTGTGGCCATGTCCACCGCTAGCAAAGCGACTAGGGGAGGGTAGGTCGGTCGAGGCTCGCGGTGAGCGGAGAATTGGGGATATTCGGCGACCGTCTGGGTGGGGAGGGGATAAAACACGCTCAATCTCCGGTGATTGATCTTGATAAGGTGCGAAGTTCATTGTGTTGTCCTTACCTGGAAAGGTGAATGACGGAATGATCCTTGTGGATCAGGGGAATGATTTGGGGTAATCTCCTTATCGTTATCAGATGCGACGCGTGAAACTGCCCAGTGATGCCTCAGGCGGCAACATATTAAAGGGTATCATATCATTCTGTTTTATCTTCATACTTAAAAAGATTTATTTTACATAAACTACTAGTGCTCAGTCCATCTAGACCTTCCCCCGACCGCGAGAAATCCCACTCCCTCGTGCTATCCCACTGCCTGGCCGTTGGCTTGTTGTCGTAGAACCACGTGTTGCTGTGCGGGTTGTGCTGACACTGGGTGTTCTTCCTAAGCCAGTGGTTCGAACTGTGCCCCTCGTAGTTCCGCGGGTGCCGCGAGTACCCCGAGTGACCTGTGCGCGTCGCTTTTCGATTTCCTCGGCTTTTCGCGCTGCTGCTTCCCTTTGTTGCTGAAGTGCTTGTTCACGTCTTTCTGCCGCTTGCTGTCTTTGAATCGCCTGGTTCTCGATATCGACCACATCCTGAGTAGCTCCCTGCCAGTTGGGGTTGAGGATCAATCGCTGATTATGCTCGGTTTGGGAGAGAATACGAGTCCACGTGTTAAGAAGTGTCGAGGCCGAGGTAACAGTTTGTGAGACCGTCTATACGGATGGTTAGCCAGAGTATTGACCATGCACTATGGGAAGGGCATATTACCTCCATATTTCCTTTGGCGGAGTCCAAACTTCCTAGAAGACCTTCTATCACTTCGTTGATATTCCGCACACCTTGTAATTCTGTCTGGAGGGCAGCCTCTCGGGCCTCCTGCTGATCAAATAGAGGATCCTCGCCGTCATGGGAAGCTCGAGGCTCTGGGGTAGCTTTCTCGTCGGAGGTTCTTGGGTTGATCTTTTTCTGGGCAATTCTCTTAGATGGCGAGTTCCAGAGGTCCTCTGTGTCATCATCGGATAGCTGAAGCCTCTCCATTTCTTCTGCTGTGGTGCGGAAAGCCATGATGTTGAATTTGCACAGAGTAGGAGCCGAAGTGTGTACAAGCAATCCTGAGGTGCTGAGCACCCGAATAGGTTTAACCGTAGACTAATCGCCCATATAAAGTACTTGAAGGTCAATTGATAGCTGGTGAGCGAGAAGATCGACGGTTGTAAGACAATCTAACAGGAAATTGGGGTAGATCGAAATAGGAAATCCACATTGTTGACGCGGGGTTTTCAGCCACCGTAATTATCGGGCGGTGAGGATACCCGGTGGCTGGGCGATAATCGGCTGTCACAACAACTTCGCCCTTCTTTCATCCCCGTCTTATCGTTATTTGGTTCTTGTCACCTCGGACAATTGGATATCTGCAGGCTCGTGTTTAATACCTTTTTTTGGGCTTTCATATCTCCGACTGCTACCCTGGTTTTAGCCGGATATCTGACAAGTCGGATGTGGTACGCCCTTGATTGAATCAACACTCCTCGACACTTGATCAAGATCGTGAAAGTCAGAAAAAAAGCCCGGGAGTAAACTGTGACTAGAATACTATTTACATTTCCCCTCAAAATATCGCAAAGTATCGAGCGGTTTTTCAATCGTGATTCAAGTCAACATGGCGTCAACACCACCGCCTCCATCACCGTCTGAGCTTCGCGTACCCAGGGCGCCGCGACATGGGGCAAAGCACGACAACTATGAACCTTACCCTACACGCTACTCTGCGAGACTTGCAGATCAACGAATTTCAAGGGTTGTCCAAACCACGCCACCCCCAAGTCACCCAAGCGCATCTGTCAAACCTGGACCATCCAAAAGAACTCTTTCGCCCTCTTCTCCTGGCACCGCCAAATCCTCGCCCAAAAAGGTTGCACGCTCCCACAAAACTGCTGCTTCCCGAATTTCTCCCTTTAATTCGGAACTTGGACTCCCCCGCACTTCTGCACACCACACCTCCCGTTCCTCTGCAGAACAGGCTTTACCTACCCCAGCTAAAACTCCTTCAAAAAAGAAGGTAATCAATTCTGATTCTTCTACATCTCGTTCTCTGTTTCCTTCCACTTCCACACCAAAACGCAGAAAAATGGATACCCCCAAACACTCTGCCGCAGAAGCCCCAGCAATCTTTGTCGACGAGCCTTTAATTGGGTACTCTATCGAAGCTGCAGAGCAAGAGTTGGGTATCCCCATTCATGAAGATTCACGTGATCGCATCCCTGTGGTCGGCCCACTCTCGACTGATTCGTTCATTTCCCAGGCTGCAAAAGCAGTCGGACGACCTGCGACTCGCTCAACCACCAACCACAAAGATGGAGCTTATTATGTCCAGTAAGTTATGCCCCACTTACCCGTCATACTCACACTTTCTAACTTGTATCTTAGCCGTGGAAAGAAAATATTCAAGCGCTTTGATGACATGGAAGATGAGGCTGAGGATGAAGATGACCTTGGTCTTTTCGCCAACCGCCCCGATCTGCTGGCCGATAACCCTGATATTCTCAAGAGTGTGAAGCCTTTGAAACGTGGCGAAATCAAGCCTCGCCTCCTCTTTTCTCCACCCGTTCAGCCTACCAATGGTGATGAGGAGGATGTCACTGATGTCGAGGATCACGAGCCAATGTCTCCAACTCCGGCTTATGAAGACCAGAAATGTCTGACCCCTCCCATCTTGCCAGATCCAGCCACTCCTTGTTTTGAATCCGAGGACTCATCTGTCGTTCGCCCTGCCCCTGTTGGACGTGCTGGTCTCCGTTTCCCTCGCTCTGCTGTGGGTGATGTGTCTCCTTTACAGTCCGCTTCTTTCTCTGAGGACTATGGCCTGAGTGCTTCTACCGAGGACCAGACTCGGTCCCGAGGTCTCTCTGTCAGCAGTGGTAGCAGCCTCCTGAAGTACTGGCCATCTGTCAGCAGGAAGACGCGGGAAGTTGAAGCCCCCACCGACCGTGTGAAGCGCATCCGCCAGGCCCGCGGTAGCCCTGCCCCACGCACCCGACAGGCCCTGCGCGCAGAAGCTTCTGGAGCGGCTTCGACCGCTGAGCCGTCCACGCCTGATTCCTAGGTTTCACTCAAGCACATTTTCTCACCTCGAATTTGCATTCTTCCAGCGCTTTGGAAATTTTCACCCTTCGTTTATGCGTTGTGCCGGACCTGGCGCTGAGGGGGTCAATTTTCTGTTTGTTACGCCCGGGCGCATCCTTTTTTTTCGGCGCCTTCTTTTTTCAGATGTTCTCCTAATGCCCTTCTTTCTCCCCACGACGGCCATCCTGTAATTGCTCGGGCCGCTGGTGTGTCTCGTTTTTTTCTTTCTTCTTTTTTTTTTTCCAATGGCGCACATGGGTTTGTGAATCGCGAATACTAAGGATACCTCATGAAAACATCTTCGACTTGAATAGCGGCGTTTCCCCTTGTCTTTTCATCCACGCTCTTCCAGACTGTTTCTTTTGGTTTTGATTTTTGGTTTTGATTTTTGGTGTTTTTCTTTTTTTTTCTTTTTTTTTTGTTTTATTGATCGCGGGAAGCGATCATCACGGGAGGAATCATGGTTAAGCCGAACAGGTCAATGGAAATTTGGGATATCTTGGAAAGTTTTCCTTGTAGCTGGTGTTCAGGAGTATGTTTGTGGTGTAGTCAAAACAAGCTTTCCAGAGTTCGGCAGTAGCCGCGCTAATCACCGACGCTATTCGTACAAAAGCCTTCCATGGGCCTTATAATTGAGGCACAAATACATTATGTTAATCATCACATCGATTCATGACAGGGACTGTATCTAGCTCTATTCCTGGACAAATCCAACAAAAAAGAAATCCGCCCAATGCAACCGGGACATGCTTTGTATTCGTTACAGCGTTATGAGTATTCTTAGTATCCTCAAGGGGGACCCAGGGGTTGAAGTGGTGACAAGATGGATAGGGGCATTTGGATGCATCAAATGAACTCCAAATCATCATCATCGTCATCATCCAAGAGTATCTGTTTCCCACTTGGTGTGGTCTCAGCTGGCGCACCCAGGCTCTCTCGGCCAGCCTCCCTGATACCCCTTGAAGTGATGAACCGCGTTTTCTTGACCCCGCTGCCGTGAGGCTTGTCATGGGCACGCTTCATTGGGCTTAAACGGACGTTCTTGGCTTTACCGAAGGTGGTCATATCCATGCCGTGGGTTGTGGTGGGGCTCTTGGGTAACGGGGTGCCTGATGCTTTGTCCTTGGTCGGACTCTCGTTGCCGGTCCTTGTGCGAAGGTACTCGGCACCCACACCACCGACACGGCCAGAAACTAGCTTTTGGGTGATATCACGCTCTCGCTGTTGGGTCGCGAGACGTCTGCGCATTCGTTCCTCCTTGCTGTCCATACCGCGGCCCATCATACCCGAGGCGATGAAGGGGTCGTCATGCGCATCAATCAGGTTTGCCGCCGAGCCTCCCATGGGGTTGTAGGACGAACGACCACCACCGTGGTTTCTGGAGGGCGCCACGTAGTAGAGCGATTGAGATCCCATGTCATACTTAGGACCATCGTGTTTCAGTCCTTGCTTGAAAGCACTTCCTCGCTTCGCTCCTTCCCCGAACAATCCGGTGCGCGAGCCGGATTTACCACCAGGACCAAGCATACCGGTGTCAGAATTGACTCCTGAGCGTTGGCCCTGAGTGCGTCGGATCTGGATATCGACGTGGAAATCACAGAACTCGGTCTTTCGACCATCTATCCAGGATTGGCAGGTCTTTCCGTCTTTTCTCACAGCCTTGCAGAACCCGATATCCCGTGCCTTGCCAATCTCGAGGACCTTGTCATCTGATGAAGACAATGACAGACTGAATCTGTTTGTGTCCAGCTTGTGCTTTGGTGGAGGCATGATTGTAGGGTTCAGAATTGCGACGACAGTCCCTTCCGAGATTTTGTAATAACGGGGGAAAGCAGTGTCGAAAAGGAAGAGGTCAATAGTCCATTTCAGGTCGGTCAGGGTAATGGCCATATATCTGTTGGTGTTGTTACGCCCATCATCATAAGGGTCCTTTTCTTGGGCTGACGCGTTCCCCGAAGCTTTCTTGTCCCTGGGATCGGACTTTGACGCAACGATGCCAAATACCACGAAGTCCCCATCGATGTCCTCTGGGAGCTCGAATGCTGGTGCCTTAACGGTTTTAAGTAGGTCTGGGATGCGTAAAACCCTCTTTTCTGCGAGTGTGCGGCTCAAGAATGAATGTGGAAGAACTCGGCTTGATAGATGTAGCGATGAGTAGGACTCGAATTTTGAAGAATCCGGCGCCTTGATCAAAGCATCATCTGTTTCGCCTAGTTTGTGTGAAGAACTTGGTTCTTCTTCTGCGGTATGAGTTCGCCTATGTAAATGAGATTGTCTCTCGTTGTGGCCAATTCCCTCGGATCGTCGAACATTCGGGGTTGTATTACTGCGTTGTAGACCAGATGGGCGAGATTGTCCCATAGATCGAAGAATATCCTCACGGCTGAAGCTTTCCATGGGGCGCTCTCGTGATGATGATGGTGGGGATGAAGGCCTTGTGTCCGAAGCCGCAGCTTTAAAGGCATCAATCTCCGACTTGTCGACTTGAAAAGCTGAACTGCGGTTAGCCTGGACCCTTTCTGCTCTCTCCAGCCGAGATTTCTCGGCCGCCCTGCCTTCCGCCATTCTCTCGCTGAAACTTTTTATTCGGTTGACCCCCCCGGTTGACGAAGGAGAAGTTTGGGGCCGCGAGCTAAATATGTCATTAGAGCGCGGTGTCGCACCGTCTCGAAATCCCATATGACTGCTTGGTCGAGGCCCGGGTCTTGAACTTGGAGGTCGTTTCAAGGATACATCACTGGCCTTCCAGCCCTTATCTATTCCCATGACATACCTCCGGGGCGATATTGGATCGGCGGGAGGCAGTTCTCGCCTGGTAGGTGATGCCGGAACCTGGATTCCATCGCTGCTCGTTCTTTGTCTCCCTCCCTTAATGATTCTTGGTGTCGCACCACGATCTTCTGTTCGCTGAGCGCTGATTACGGAATTTGGTCGAACATCTTCATCCTCTAGGTTCGAACTGGACCTTCCGCGATTCTTTTGTTGGAGTTTCTTCAACTTCAAACGCGCTTTGATCTCGGCTAGCTGAAGCTGCAGGGTTTCTTCGTCCTCCTCTTCTCCGTCATCTTCGTCCACAATTTGACTCGCTCTTGATCGGAGATTAGGCGTGGTACTTGAGCGCTTCAATGGCGATGTCGGATTCTCTCGAGGGCGTTGCATGTCTTGGTACTTTCGGCGTCCCGCTGGCGAACTCAAGAGAGCCGCGCGGGGCGATTGGGGCGGCCACGCAGGTTCAACCACTTTGGCGGGGGGAGAATAGTTAGCCATCGATTAGCATAAACAATTGAAGGGACCTTACTGGCGATTAATGAGAGTTATTCAGGCGTAATCAGAGACCGAATATACCATGGAGCGTCATTTGCGGCCCACGCCCTTTTGCCCTTGCGCGGAGTGTAGAATACAGAATGTAGAGTATGTAGAGTATGTAGAAGGGGATAATCGAAATGATCACAGATAACAGAGAATAGAGAATAGAGCACAGGGATACAATAACACAACAACAAGGGTTGAAACTCGCTAATGCAAAGTGAAAGTGACGGATCGCGCACTGGGCTGATTGGGTCGGGAAGGCGCGTTCGCGTCGCGGTTGCCCTTGCCATTTTAGCCCCTTCCGTTTCCACCGTCGATCTTCTGGTCTTCACCTTCACTTCCACCTATATCACACTCACAATGAGGACTCGATCAGCCCCAGTTTCGAAATCGAAGAAGTCTGAAGACGAGACTAATACCAAATCCCTCGTTGCGGCAGAGAAACCGAGCAAAACGTTCATCCTCCCATCTTCTACTAGCGACAATGCGCGCCTCCTCTCCCTACCAGATCCCCAATCGGGAGACTTAACACGCTACTTCTTCTGCCCGGATCGCGGTATATACGAATTTACAGTTGTTGCGCCGCCGGCGCATATGGCACGGAGTATCCTATTCAAACCTCGCACGCGCGAAACCTCAAACTCGTTAGAAGAAGAGAAAAAGGACCCCGAGGAGCCCTCTTTGCAGGGCTCAATAACCAAGAAGGCAGAGTTCCTGGTGGCAACCCCAATTGATGCGATATTTTTCATGGTTCCGCTGTTAGCGCCTTCGAAATCGGGCCGTTCTCTATTCCAGCCATTAGACGATATAATCGACTCCCAAGACGATATGCCTAAGAATCTGCGCCAAGTCCTTTATGATGATGAATTCCGAGGCTCCCTCCTAGCACGGGCGGAAGCTATCTGTGAAGTGGTCGAGGCCGGTGATGAGAAGATGTTCCGGTTCAATGAGACGAAGCTTGTTCAAGAGTTGATCACAAAGGCAGAACGCATGGCGGATCAGGGTCTTCCTGTGAGTCTGGAGGAGCGTTTTGTTCGCCAGGCGCTAGCCACACCCTTGATGTCGGTTAAACGAGAAGATGTTGCGACTAGCCAGGAGCCGTCAAATGAGGACCAGGAATCAGCCTCGAAATCCGAGGAGGGGCGGAATTCACCCTCGACTGTGGACACAACTGCGACCCCGTCTGTTGCGACACCTGCAGGGGAATCGACACCCGTGCCACAGCCACCGGGCGAAGAGTCCACAGCTACGGATTCTATTACTCGGCTCCTCCGAATTTCCACTGCACTATCCTTCATGAAGGAGTCATATCTGCCCGCCACCATGGCCTCGAGAGTAGATGAGATTCTCGCTTCTACAGAGAGCCCGATCGATTTCAAGCCACTTAAAGACCGTCTCAAGGAGATTGCAGACCTTCGAGCTAAAGCTCTCGCATCACGCGACATGTCCAACTTCAGTCGGAAACGATCCCTTGATGACGAAGAAGATGATACGCGAGCCGAGAAGAAACGTCGCAAGGAAGAGGAGGAGGAAAAAGTCCAAGGCTGCAGAATCCCAAGCAGTCAAGAATCTGAAGAAGGTCAACACGAGCGGGATGCAGAAAATGAGCTCTTTCTTCGCCAAGGCTGCACCCAAGAAGACTTGAATTTCCAGGACACAACCGACTGAACTATAACATAGCCGTGTGTTATGCAGGTAGTTTATTGCCTGGCTTCGGACGAATCCCACCAGCAAGTTCTATGGTTGAAAGATTCTGTCTATAGATCTAGAGGCCTGGGCCTCCTACCCAGACAGGGCCACACCGCCAGTGCAAGTGAGTCGAGCCGAAAGGCTCGCCTCGTCCCACAATCCCAACGAATCTACGCGATTGCTTGGAAGGCACATATTGGAGGAAGACACTTGTGTCCAGGAGATCTTTCTTCCACCCGGCACATCTTTGTGCAGCGTCGGTGTATACTCTTCTGTTGAATAATCCATGAAGGATGAATGTAATTTTATATTTTTGATCTCATCATAATCGCTAACCCTAATCAAGTGGGCTTCGTTTCAATCTGCTATGCAATATTCAAAGAGGGATCTGGTCAATAGCAGCCCCCGTAACCCTATAACCGAAAAACGTTAGCCATCGTCCAGTGTGTGCCAGCGATCAAAGGAGCGAGGAAGGGAACAACATACAAGAACGACCCGTTGGACGGTTTACTAATAACCATAGCCTGCTCCAACTTCTCCTTGCTGATATCCGGGAACTTCTTAAGATAGTACTCATCCCTCAGCGCAGCAGTAACAGCCCCTACTTTACCCTGAGGCAACATGTGAACCGTGCAACCACCCCACCCAGCACCAGTCAAACGACTACCCCAAGTACCCGCACGACGCGCAATAGCACAGATGTCATCGACCTCCGGTGCACTGCAGTCATATACCGTGGCACACGATTCCTGCGACTCATTAAGCAACTGACCGAGATAGTGAATGCGCTTCTCGTCCAGCTGCGTAGCCTTGCTGAGACAGGCCTTGAAATCGAGCACACGACGCGCCTCCTTGAAGCAGTGCAGCGCGCGCTGGCGGAGTTGGAATCGCTCCGCTTGCACGGGGAATGCGGAGAGGAAGGTCGACTCTAGCTCGGCTACGGTGATGCTCAGCAGTTGCGCCATCTCCTCGCGTGTGTACCCCTCTCCTTGTGTGAACAGGTCCATCGTCGCCTGGATCACGGAGTCGATTTGGTACTCCAGTGGATCTTGGAGACGGCCTTCTTTGGTCATTAGCTCGTTGTGGAAGTTGCGCAGGCTGTAGCCGAGTGAGCTGTTGTCCTTGGGGAGTGTCACGCCGTGGTGTTTAGCGAGGATCACGGCAGCGAGGGTGCATTCTGCTACGCGCAGATTGTAGTGGCGCGGGGCGGTGTCGGCCTTGTTGGAGGTTACGAAGCTCTGGGCCATTAGGAAGGTGATTTCGTCAGAGGATGTGGGGATTGGGACGTGGTGGGCTTTGAATTTAGGGAAGAATTGGGTGTAGAGCAGGTAGCCGCGCTTTGAGAAGATAGATGCTGCTTGGTCCATTCTATGGTCACGCAGTAATGTTAGCTTTTGGTTGGTTGCTCTCGTCTGTTGACGGAGGGGGTAACTCACCCGCCGGAATAAACGCCAACAGCCCGCTCTGAGACAACAGCTAGATCTAACAGATCCTGCTTGGAGACGTCATGGTTGTTGGCCTTCATGACAGCCAGGGCACTAGCGCACACGAAAGCAGCACTGCTGGAGATACCACCACCGGGTGGCACATTGCCATCGACCAAGATCTGCATACTGGCAGGAACAAGCGAGCCATCGGATTTCTCCTTGCGCAGGAACTTGAGGGCACCTGATAGACCGGCGCGGAAATAGTTCACCCACTCGTGCTTCTTGGGGTCGATCTCGACATCCTTATCGTGGGGCACGCTGAACTCTCGGGTGGGGAATTTCTCTGGCGAGACGTTGGCGATCGTGATGGTAGTGCCCTCTGCGCTGCTGGCGGGGACCACCTTGACGGCCATGATCACATCAACACTAACGGCAGTCGGCAAAACATCGTACAGTGAGTAGTCGATGTGCTCGCCGATGATGTTTACACGGCCGGGACTGCGCGCCACGAAGTCTGGACGGTGGTTATATGTCTTATTGAACTGGGTAATGAGATTGGTCCATCGCTGCTGGTGTTCTGGTGCAACCGAATTCACCGAGGCGTCGTCCGTTGCGTAGACGTCCGCGATGGATTCTGTTTGCGGTACGAGCTCTTGTTGAAGTGACATGGCGGGGTAGGGGAAGGGTAAAGGCGGGGGAGGGAGGAGAGGAATTGAGAATAGGAAAGGGGAAAAGAAGGAACAGAAGAGGTAAAAGAAGTAGAAAAAAAAGTAGAAGAGCTAGAGTGGTAATTTGTATGTAATTTCTCAAATGGATGTTCCCCCCATATTCCCCGATTCCCCGGGTAAAAAGGTCAGGCACGTGGGGTTACAACAGGGCCATTTTTGCCTTTTTGGGGAAGTTCGGTGACTGCGTTCAGCCACTTTGCGGGGAGCTGCAATGAGACTCTTTCCAGAGTTCCCCATTCATCAATAACTCCACCATTTCTGATTGGTTGATTCCGTTTTCCTCTTTTCCTCTCGCGGGGACTTTCTACCGGATTTGGCTATGACGACATATATAGTTAGCCATTATCGATGTTGTAGTTTCATGCTGGAATATCTCTCCTCTCTTCTCCAAGTTGCTACTCTTCAATTCCTCTTTTTACTTAAATCCTAGATTCATTCCTTTATATCTACAAAATGGCTTTCCTCTACGATGTACGTAGGGTACCTAGGTATGTTCCTGGACCGTGGGGTGTCAAGCCGAGCATATCGGATTGAGGGATCCCGAGAAGTGGACCTAAAAATCGGCATTGTGCCATATACGGCCCGATGAAACCGGGAAAACATGGAAAATGGAACGTGGCTACATATATACATAGCCAATTTTTCAAACGGAAAAGCCTGCTTTATGCCATGTCTCAATATGCGCATACTACAATCAACACAGTAGGCAAAGAAGGCTTCTGCACTTTCTCTTCCGTGCAGTTTCCGAGGCAATTCGATCATCCTTTCGGTGATTTTCTGAGACGAATAGAAATCCCTAGGAAGATCTACTAACTGGTTTCAAGTATTTGCCACTTCCATATAAAATCCATCTATATTCAAACAAGGTGCTTGGGACCCGTAACCTTCCAATGAAGGCTGATAGTTGTAAGGATTGCTAGCTCTGAGGAGCAAATGGTTCTTATAGGAGCTTCTAGAACAAAGTGCAAGGTCTCTCATCGTTCCAATATGCCCATATTCACCTTAGTAAATGCAGGTTGACACATGTGAAACGAAGATGTGTGATCATGTTCTAGATATAATTGTATGATATACGGTGTCCTGTGAGGTCTCTGATAAAGTCGCAAAGGAGTGGGGAAGTCCATCTGGATACCCCCTTTCGCTAGTTTGCAAGTGAAGGAGTTTCAATCTCCCCTCGATGTCGCTGAAGCCAATATCATGGATAACAAGAAAGTTTGGTCTTTTGGCCATGCTGCCCATGGTCACAAAAACTGCCAGAATGGTGAGGATAGAAGCCGGTTGGAAAATATATCAACGAGTCCAGTATGACGGAATTATTATGGCTATTTTCTCACTGATCAGTCTCAAAAATCTTGGTCGAAGTTCAACCCTGGATATAAGTTAGATATCTTCACAACGTCAAGTGAAACATCCAAAGAGTCGTAGAATCTATACGGATGATTGCACAACCCGTGTACGGCTGCAATGATATAAATGTGGGGGTCGATGAGGCTGCATCGGCTATAGGTGAAGAAATGTGTTATGTCGGACTTTGGTCGTGTTGACCAATATTGATTTACTGCTTTTCCTCCGCATACATATGTCGATTATGTCGACGTACAACATACAACATACAACATAGACATATGTTCACTATCGCCAATTTTCTTTTGATTTGAAAGGTATTATATCATTATAAAGTACTTGGGAATATATCAATCTATCAATTAATCAATGGAGGTTTTTGTTTGTATAGATCCTTATGTGTACTATATGAGTGGAGTCGGTGTAAGTCGTACGATACAAGAATAGTCGGCTGCTTATGCGGCCTTGTCATGTCTTTTTGGATATTCTTTTTCAGAGGTTATAGTATATAGAAAAGTCTCTTGCACAGAATATGCTTGGTTTACAGCCTACCAAAAAAGAGAATAATAATAAAAAAAAAAAAAACCAATAAAATGGGAGGGAGAGTATCCGAGTAATCTGCTGCTGGCAGTAATAGCCAATAGAACTAAAGTCCTTGGTGGCACGCTTCATCGCCCCTAATCGGCCCTAGGCTAAAAGATACAATGCGGATAAGTAAGTCCAATTCGATCGACAGGGATGTGGGGATAATTTTAGAAATGTAGCATTAATATTTACTAATGTACTATGCAATATTTATTTTGTTTTCTGTTCTCTCATATCCTACTCGATCTAGTTATATACCTAGGTATTATATATGTTAACCTACTATTCTGAGGATACAGAGCATTTTAATGTACCCATAGGAAATCATCCAAGCCAAAGGTAGAACACTAGTATAGAAAGCGAAGTTTTCGAAATAACGAAAGGATGGTTGATTTCTATGCTAGGCTGTGTAGGTGAGGTGGTCAGCAAAAGTACCAGAAGTTTAGCCGAGCAACAGATGCTGGAGGCTTGTGTACTCGCAGATGATGAAGTAAGGGGTCAATAACATCGCATCTACAAAGGGCGCAGCAGGCATAGACATCCTTGGAGTACAGTAGCTTGGCCCAGATGTCCGGCCCGATCTAGACCCACTTGACCAAAAAAAGGTAGGAAGATCTAAAATCGGACAAGGCTCCGGTGAGTTCTGTGTAAAGAGATGTTGGACAATTGTGACTTTGAAGTCCCTGTGACCAATATATAGTTCCACGTACATGCCATGTCAAATTTGTCAATGTTTTGTTAGGAGGCGTACAGCAGTTAGTTATGTATATGTACGTCGGAGACCATATTTTTGCCGAGGACATACGAAAACTCCAAATCAGGTGATCTAACAACGGCCGAGGTCGGAGGGCGCGGAGGGGCGTCGAGCCAATCAGAAAACCCGAATTTCTTGACTCAGAGCGGTCGGACATTTTGGGTTAGGCGTTTTCTCGGAAACCCCAGAGACGAGTCACTGGCAATCTTCAGCGGTCAATTGGCACTCATTTTTCCTTACTTTTTAAATCACTCTCCCCTCAGTCTTCCTGGCTTGGCTATCATACAAAATGATGCCTTTAAGACCCTCAAAAAGCGCTCTGCGCGCATTCCACCTCCAGAAACAGCTTACTGGACGTCGACCTTTTTCGACCTCGTTTGTGGCTTCGGCGGCCTCGCCCCACCGCTCCTCTGTCCAGAAGCGTACCCAGAGCACAGCTACGGCTTCAAATCCGTTAGTTTTTCTCCCCCCTATGATTGCAATGCAATTGAAGCCTTGTTCTAATTTATTTAATCCTCAGGGAATCCAGACCCGTGCCCAGTCCGGCATTCAACCAGGAGCCCCATCGCAATGAGATTTCTCCCTTGCAACATCGCCAGCTCCCCGAGCTCGATGACTCGTATGTTACCCTCGTGACGGCTTGGAAACACCGAAACTGATTAGTACAAAGAATGGTTGGAATGAGTGGTGGAGAGATCTTCCACGAGATGATGCTTCGCCAGGGTGTGAAGCACGTCTGTGAGTATCTCATGATTGAATGCTGCACAACTGGCCGATTCTAATACATGACATACAGTCGGTTACCCCGGTGGTGCCATTCTCCCCGTTTTCGATGCTATCTACAACTCCAAGCACTTCGAGTTCCTCCTTCCCAAGCATGAACAGGGTGCTGGTCACATGGCCGAGGGTTATGCTCGTGCCTCTGGCAAGCCCGGTGTCGTTCTCGTTACTTCTGGCCCCGGTGCTACCAACGTCATCACTCCCATGCAAGATGCCATGTCTGATGGTACCCCGATGGTTGTTTTCTGTGGTCAGGTCCCCACCAGCGCTATTGGAACCGATTCCTTCCAGGAAGCCGATGTGATCGGTATCTCCCGTGCTTGCACCAAGTGGAATGTGATGGTCAAGTCCGTTGGTGAGCTGCCTCGCCGCATCCAGGAAGCTTTCGAGATCGCCACGAGTGGTCGTCCCGGTCCCGTCCTGGTTGACCTGCCCAAGGATGTCACCGCTGGAATTCTCCGCAACCCCATTCCCATGCACAGCACTATCCCTTCGCTCCCTAGCGCAGCTACCGTGGCAGCCCGTGAAATGGGCCGCAAGCAGCTCGAGGGCACCATCAACCGTGTTGCTAACCTCGTTAACGTTGCCAAGAAGCCCGTCCTCTACGTCGGACAGGGTCTCCTTGCCCGTCCCGATGGCCCCGAGATCCTTAAGGAGTTTGCCGATAAGGCATGCATTCCGGTCACCACCACCCTTCAGGGTCTTGGTGGATTCGATGAGCTGGATCCTAAGGCTCTTCACATGCTGGGTATGCACGGATCCGCCTACGCTAACATGGCTATGCAAGAGGCCGATCTGATCATTGCCGTTGGTGCCCGTTTCGATGACCGTGTCACTCTCAGTATCCCCAAGTTTGCGCCTCAAGCCAAGCTTGCCGCTAGTGAAGGCCGTGGTGGTATCGTGCATTTCGAGATCATGCCCAAGAACATCAACAAGGTTGTTCAGGCTAACGAGGCCGTGGAGGGTGACTGTGCCGACAACCTCCGCCTTCTTCTGCCCCATGTCAAGGCTGTTCCTGAGCGTCCTGAGTGGTTCGAGCAGATCAATGACTGGAAGCAGCGCTTCCCCCTCTCGCTCTACGACCGCCAGACCGATGACGGTCCTATCAAGCCCCAGGCTATTATCGAGAAGCTTAGCGAACTCACCGCCGACCGGAAGGAAAAGACTATCATCACCACTGGTGTCGGACAACACCAGATGTGGACTGCTCAGCACTTCCGCTGGCGCCACCCTCGTACCATGATCACCTCCGGTGGTCTCGGTACTATGGGCTACGGTCTCCCCGCCGCCCTTGGAGCCAAGGTGGCCCGTCCGGACTGCCTGGTCATCGACATCGATGGTGATGCTTCTTTCAACATGACTCTCACTGAGCTTTCCACCGCTGCTCAGTTCAACATTGGTGTCAAGGTTCTCCTGATTAACAATGAAGAGCAGGGTATGGTCACTCAATGGTAAGCTGCTGTCTCTGATCTCTTCCCAGTATATCTGACTTACCTTTTTGTTCCAGGCAAAACCTCTTCTACGAGGATCGGTACTCCCACACTCACCAGCAGAACCCCGACTTCGTTCCCCTTGCCAAGGCCATGCGCGTCGCTGCCGATAAGTGCTTCAAGCCCTCCGAACTTGAGGAGAAGCTTAAGTGGCTGATTGAGCACGATGGCCCTGCCCTCCTGGAGGTGATCACTGACCGCAAGGTGCCCGTTCTTCCCATGGTGCCTTCTGGCCGTGGTCTGCACGAGTTCTTGGTTTATGATGAAGGTACGCGACCCCCTAGCCAGTGATTGACTTGCAACACTGCTAACTCATTTATTACAGCCAAGGATTTGGAGCGCAAGGAGCTGATGCGCGAGCGTAATGTGGACTTCCATGTCCGGAAAGAGTAGGTGACTAGCCAATGTCACCTTGACAATCATATTTCTGTACTTTGATATCCATGGCGTTTCTTGGCTGGTTCACCAAAAGCGATTGAGGCAATATCTGTCTAAAGATGAACAACAAATTTGTTAACCAGATTGCTCTTGGAGGTCTCTCTGGCAGAGAAGTTTGGTGTTCGCGGGTTCTATACGCCTGTGTGGGGGGTTGCCCTTCACTATATCCTTGAAACAACCACGGCGAGTTGCATGAAACACAACCTTCGCCATGGCCTTCGATCGATGTTGGCCTTTTCTCTTGCCCGGTTGTTCCTCTTGTATATAATCATTGACGTCTCGGGTTCCTCAATGGGGCTTGGGAAATTGATACGTGCGGGTTCCATTAAATAGGAGCAGTTAGTCATTGAAGGCATTATTCTCTTGTTTTATTACGTATTCTTAAGCAATTGCTCGTGTATGATTATCATCTCGGATGGCTTTTGTCTTTGCTGGCTAACAATGCACGTATTAGCCTACAGTGACTCCGCAAAGGTGTTAACACCCCTTCTGCTACCGCCTTCCCAATCTATCATACCGCCTCTTTTATTTGACATACCGCCCTTTACCCCTTAGCTGTTATTGGTGAATATCCAGCTGGCAGAACCTGGGGTGTCAACAGTACCCTACACAAACGGCGACATCACATTTTTTTTGGACGGTTTGCAGGTGTCAAAAATGAAGCTTTTCAACCCCATACAAATGGCGACATCTCCATCTTTTTAGACGGTTTGCAGGTATCGAAAATAAAACCTTTATCCCATACAAATATCGACATATCCATTTTTAACACTTGCAAACCGTCCAAAAACATAGAAACGTCTCCATTTTTATAGGTTAACGGCGCCTAGTTACTCTATGCTGAGTTGGTTACAGTACTTACACTATATAGAGAGGCCTGAAAGCAGTCTAAAACAGAGCTTAATTCAGGCATAAGTCAGGCACTCCTTGGCATTGAGCACTATATTTTGTACACCGTCATACCTGCTGCCATATAGGCAGCGCTGGCTGCAACCAATGGAACCCATATCTTACCTTCCCCTGGGCTGTCAGCGTAACATCTGGTAGCATGTCCTAGGTTTCGTGCAGGACACCGGTTTTCTTTTTAAATCATAATTTGCAAGCTTTTTTTCCTTTTCCGGTTGCGCACCAACCCCCTAAATCCTCACAGCGTACCGTAGTAATCATTTCAGCTCTCTATATCAAAGGAGTGCTGCGTGGTACCCACGAGCACCAACCCCTTAAATCCTCACGGCGTACCGTAGTAAGCATTTCATCTCTCAATATCAAAGACTGCTACGTGGTACCCGCGTAGTTAAAGCGGCAAAGAAGCGGTAGAAATTCGGCGGCCCGATATAGCTTTCGGCGGTGGCATTACTATGTGGTACCCGCGTAGTACCCGTGTAGTACCAACGGAAGCAGTAAGAAGAAAATACATTCGGCAGCACGGTATAGCTCTCGGCCCGGTATAGCTTTCGGCGGCGGCACCTATTAATGACTATACCCCGTCTTACCGATCAGAGAGAGCTATAAACCCCAACCGAAGCCGCTAGCAGAGGCGAGGCTCGCTAGCACGTCTCACTCCGGTCTTTCGCAATATCCTCTTTACGCCATCGCTTTCAATTGGCCTTAGTATATAACTATGCAAAGTATGGAGGATAGAGGGAAGATTTTTATCTAATTTTTCCCCTTTCGTTTTGCTTTACTACTCATTGGTTGCCATCCATGTACACTACTACAACCCCACGTTGGAGCCCGCCGGCGGCAGCCCTGGAGATGTTATGTAGTTAGTCAGTGGGGCACATGCCCTGGTACCTGCTGCCATATAGGCAGCATATCTTACCTTCCCCTTAAGTTATCCGCGTAATATTTGTGCAAGTGGACAATCGCGCGTTAGCACCTGACAATTTGGATATATATATTATATTCCGGTCCCTCCGCTCTTTCTTTCAATCATACCCTTTCATACTACCGGAATTGCATATCACGCAGCAAACGACTATTAGAGATCAGCTTATTGCAGTGCTTTCAACCGCCTTGACCTGCACAGATCACATTTTCTTGTGATATCAGGCAGCTAGGGACCTTCCCCTCGAGCATCTTCTTTCCGCCAAACACTTAACCAAAAAATGATACTAGACCATGGACCCCCAAAGGTGTGTTTCAGACCTCCCTTACGTTTGCAGTATACCGCAAGCGATTTGAGAGATATCTGAATCTATTTGGAGAACTCTCTAAGTAAGTTGCGGAATGTGCTAATTGATTCAACCTATTAAAGGATATGCCGTGACTTCGCTAGAGGCAATTGCCGACGGAAGAAATGCAAATTTGCTCATGTGAGCAATGACCAAAGCCTTAGCCCAAAAGTCCCGACTAGCCAGATCCAATGCACTGAGCCCTTGCCCCGAGGAGATCGTGGCTTGCTGAATGCAGAAAAGGCATTTCGAGTATGGCAAGGCAGCATTCCTTCACGCGCGACAGTCATCCGTCCCTCTTCAGGGAAGAAAACGACCATCTTTCGGAAAGCGAGGGAACTGATTGAATCTGACGCCAGTATACGACAAGAAGTTATCCGGACATTGGCGAGTGAAGATGGCTTGCGCCTCGTCTTGGACCTTGTCGAGGAGAATTTCGAACACATGGACGCCGCAACGAGAGACCTAATTTTCAAGACTCAGGTGCTACCTTTTCTAGAGACTATTTCAAATCCTGAGGTTGTCTCCTCTCTGGTACTGGAGCAGGCAGTGGGCACAATCTACAATGTCTTGTTTGGAATTGACGGATCCAGAGCAGCGCGATGGCTCAATTTCATCTGTGGGGTTCTCGAAGTCGACACCACCAATGAAGGCAGTGCCATGTTACTGGAGGCATCTCTACACACGTTTTCTCGCATTGCGGACCTGAATTCTACGGCTCCTATCCAGGACTGTCTGCATGCCGTTGCACAGAGATTTGAAACTGTGTTTACCTCGATGAATAGCAAGAATGGCATGAGCGGTAGGCTTTATCAATCTCGGCTGCATCTTGATCGTCTTCTTCAACGCATGGAGACTGGAAAGTCGCTCCCAACGGGTACTCCAGAGAAGAAAGCCAAGAAGGAAAGCAATGTCGCTTTTGTCGCCAACCGCGAGAGTCCCGGGGGCAGACACAACAATGACTTCGACGACATCTGCCAGATTAGGATCATGCCTAGCTTCGAAGAAATATGCTGCCTTCGAGGGGAGTACTTACCTGTCAATAACCCACTTATGTGGCATATTGATGGCATCGACGGATTGCTAGATCGGAACTTTCGGTTGTTGCGAGAAGACACCATTGGTCAACTTAGAGATGCAATCCACCATGAACTAAGTCCGCGTGCCCAGAAGTCACAATTGCGCAAGTTCGTATATCCTAAGTCCTCGGTGGTCAGTCTCGAATTCAATTGGCTTTCGGGTCTTTACTTCGAAGTCGACTTCCCTCAGCCTGCTGCTGTAGCAAACTACACACCCATGGCCCGAGAGATGTGGTGGCAGAACTCAAAGCGTCTACAGCCCGGCGCGCTTGTGTGTCTGATCATTCAAAAAGATGTGGTGTTGTTTTGCACCGTCACACATCGTGACATGTCACCCAGGCGTAAGAGGGATGACAACCTCCCACATGATCACAACCCCCGACAGGACAGGGCAGAGTCAAGGGCATTGTGGAAGAGCTCCACGAGAGGCTCGATTATGTTGATGCTTGTTGATTCTCGGTACACCAACACTCAAGTCGTTCTGGACCTTTTTAGTTCCAAGAAGCCTACTATGTCTCTGGTGGAGTTCCCAGGAGTCATTCTTCCAGCCTTTGAACCGGCGCTCCAAGCACTTCAATCAATGAAGGTGGCCCAAAACCTGCCTTTCCCAGAGCTGTTTGTTCCGTGGGTCTTCGAGAATTTCAACATATCCGATATGGCTCCTCCACTATATGCTTCGCAGCCTGGCTTTGCATTCAATCTCCGCTGCCTCATGAAGGATGATACTAATTTCTTCGTCCGCGTCAATCAACCATCTGACGTGAAATATGTACAGGATCATTCAACCCTGGATGGCGCACAGGCTCATGCATTAATCAGTTGCTTGAAGCGAAAGCTTGGTTTGATACAAGGGCCACCTGGTACCGGCAAGAGCTACACTGGTGTGGCTCTTGTAAAGGTTTTACTGGCAAACAAAGAGGCAGCCAGAGGGAAGTTAGGGCCCATATTATGTGTTACATATACCAATCATGCTCTTGATCAACTTCTTGAGGCTTTACTGGACAACAATGTGACCTCGCAAATCGTTCGTATTGGATCCCAGTCCAAGTCGGAGAGGCTGGAAAGATTCAACCTTCAGACTGTCGCCAAAGATACAGCAAGAACAAAGATGGAGAAGAAAGAAAGATGGTACACAGCCGAGAGACTCTCATTGTGTGAGGATGAATTTCGCGCCCTTGACCTGAAAAAGGAAGTTCCCATTGCTCGTCTCAAGTCCTATATCCAGCGGGCAGATCCCAAGCACCACGATCAGCTATTTTCACTGGTTCAAGCAGATGGCCTTTTGGGAGTAAAAGCCCCCAGTCCCCAGACAACACTCAATTCCTGGCTTGACTCAGCACCTAAAGACAGTACTCGTGCACGGCATGTGGACGAGCTCATGGACATCAGTGTTTTTGAGATGTCTCGAAAAGAACGACAGCATCTTTACAACCGTTGGGTTCGTGATTGCCGGGCTGAATTGGACGAAAGCGTTAGGCAAATAATCTCGTCTCACAAGGCCGCCAAACAGGGGTACGATAGCGTCCAGGATGAGATGCACCTTCGCTGCCTAGCCCAAGCAGACGTAATCGGCGCCACTACAGCGGGACTTGCTCGCAGACTGGATATGTTTAGAAGGCTTCCATGCAAGTTCATGCTATGCGAGGAGGCTGGTGAAGTCCTTGAATCACATCTCCTTACGGCGTTTATACCTTCTGTTGAGCATGCAATCCTCATTGGTGATCAGCAACAACTTCGCCCTCAAGTCCAAAATTACGATCTTTCTAGCGAGAATCCTCGGGGTGGTGCGCAATACTCACTCGATATCTCCTTGTTTGAAAGACTGGTGAGCTCAAACAAAAGCCCCATGGACTGTGGAGCTCCGTTCAGCACGCTGGAAACACAGCGACGAATGCATCCATCCATATCTCGGTTGATCCGTGAAACCCTGTATCCAAAGCTGAAGGATGCTCCATCTGTCTCGGAGTATCCGGAGATTGCAGGGATGCGAAAAAGATTATTCTGGTTGGATCACCGACGGCAAGAAGGAGGATCCGACGCCGATGCCATGTCAACCTCTCATTGGAACCTTCATGAGGTCGATATGACCGTTTCACTCGTCAATCATCTTATTCAACAAGGTGAATACAAGCACGGAGACATTGCAGTGTTGACTCCGTATCTGGGCCAACTCTACCGACTACGAAAAAGGCTCGATGAACTCTTTGCCATTGTAGTCGGGGACCGTGATCGAGATGATCTCAAGCAGGCGGGCTACACAGATTGTGAGACCAAGGCCAAGCCAAAGATCAAAGCAGCCTTGTCACAGACTCTTCGGGTGGCCACGATAGACAATTTCCAAGGCGAAGAAGCTAAGGTTGTTGTGATATCTCTAGTCCGAAGCAACCCAAAGAACCAATGTGGGTTTCTTCGCACTTCTAATCGGATCAATGTTCTTTTGTCGCGAGCACAACACGGCATGTACATCATCGGCAATTCCGAGACCTCGATCCATGTTCACATGTGGGCTCAAGTCGTAAAGATTTTGAAGCAAGATCAGAATATCGGGAAGGCCCTGGAGCTGCAATGTCCTCGCCATCCAGATACACCGATTGCGGTTTCGACGCCAGAAGACTTTCCAAAGCTCTCTCCCGAAGGGGGTTGCAACCTGCGCTGTGTCAACCGACTAGGCTGTGGACATGCCTGCGCTCAGAAGTGCCACTCAGATCTTCTTCACAACGCTGTCTTTTGCCTAGAGCGTTGCCCTCGACCATTTAGTGGCTGTAATCATTCATGCCCTAAGCGATGTGGGGACCCTTGTCCGGAAAAGTGCATGGTAAACGTATATCAAAAGAACAGGACGCTCCCATGCGGCCATCTAATGCCAAACCTTCCTTGTTGGCAAGATCAAAATATCTCAACAGTTCGCTGTCTGTTGCGTGTGGATAAGACGATCCCGGGCTGCAATCATACCGTCTCACTGCCATGTCATATCGATGCGGAATCAAAGGATTATCGCTGCCTAGCTCAATGCCGCGCACCCCTGCTTTGCGGACACTTGTGCAAGAAGATGTGTTATCGTTGCGTCACTAGAGGACCCGAGCATATCCCAGCAAATCATGGAAATTGCGAGCAACGGTGTGACCGGAATCATTCTACGTGCGCTCATACCTGCAGCTTTCCCTGTCACGGTGAGGAGCCCTGTCCTCCATGCAAAGCTCCTTGCGAAGTGCACTGCGGCCATTCCAAGTGCCCACGAAAGTGCTTCGATCCGTGCACTCCTTGCGCAGAAGAAAAATGTCTTTCAGCGTGCCCTCACAGCGTCTGCTCAATGCCATGCGCAGCCCCTTGTGATCATGTTCCATGTTCCAAGCGATGCGAAAAGATGCTGACTTGTGGGCATCAGTGCCCGTCAGTATGCGGAGAAAAATGTCCTTCATCCTCCTTCTGTCAAATCTGCGGAAATGAGGACATCCGAAATCATCAAGTCGATTTCATTCTGGGTCAAACGTACAAAGAAATCGACCTGGATGAAACCCCATGCATATTCCCCAAATGTGGCCATTTCTTGACGATTGAAAGCATGGATGCGCAAATGGACATGGCTAGCTATTATGAGGTCGACGCCAGTGGCAAGCCCATCTCTATCTCCGTATCATTGGCCCCGTTCTCTATTCAAGATATCAAAACATGCGCCACCTGTCGTGGCCCATTGAGAGATGTCGCCCGATATGGCCGGCTGATTCGCCGAGCTATCCTCGATGAGTCGACGAAAAAATTGATCATCTTGCTCAACCGGGAATATGTCCCTCTTGCATTAGAACTTCCCCAGCTTGTTCGTGAATTGCATGAAACCAAAGGTCAAAGAAAGTTTCCTTGGCCAGCGGTGATTGAGATATCTGGCTCGCGAAGCCATCAAATCCAGATAATGGGAGAAATCATCCAAAACACAAATCCAGATCGATGGGATTCAATCCTTGACCTACGAACGCGCGTTGATCTCTATCGGCGCCGTGTGAAACCCGAGGAGCAACCATTTGAAAGAGTTCGGAAAATGATTGAAAATGCTCGACAACGCCAGAAAATCACAATCAACCCTGATCACGTCGATAATGTGTTACAGACCAAAGGCTTCCTCCAGGGTACCGCGCTCTTAATTCGTATAGACATTGCTTTGCTCGTTGACCTTTTGAGTCTCGTTTCCCAAGCACGACCAAGTGATGTTATACCTCGATTCGAGCTTGATCTACAGGAAATCAAGGATGATTGCCAGACCCTTATCCACCAAGCCGTCGCTCACCAACGACTTCTGCAGCAGGTAGAAGGTCATATTTTCCTAGCACAGCTCTATGCCCTCGAACGAGCACATTGCTTGACACCAGAAAAGAGGAACAAAATCTTGAGAAATGGCCAGATTGCCATTCAAAAAGCTCAAGGTCTTTGTGATGCGCACCCAGGCCAGACACGAGGATTGGCAGATGAAGTTCGCAGCGTTGAGAAGATGTTGCGCAAAGGCACCTTCTACACAATCATCACCAACGAGGAACGCATTGAAGTTATTTCGGCAATGGCTGAAGAGTTCAGAGGAACTGGGCATTGGTACTACTGTCGCAATGGGCATCCGTTTACCATTGGCGACTGTGGACTAGCCAGGGAGACGAGTCAATGTCCCGAGTGCGATTCCCCCGTGGGAGGCGAGCATTCTCTATTGGCAGAAGGGGTTAGACATGCGGTGGACTGGGATCTGGATAGGGAGAGATTGAATCTTTAGGGGGAGAGGTGGTTGATTTGCTTGTTGCACTCATACTTAGGCAACCCAATTTGTTGCCGTATGGCAGTTATTAAGGACAGATTTATTTATTTTTGTCTAACCTAAATGGCCTTTGAAAATTCTAGGAATATAGAAATATAGAAGTTAAACCATTTAAATCTTTATACGTGAAAGGACTGGCAATATAAGAGGTGGAATGTTATGAACCAACTACCTTGGAGTCGCTATCCGCTGCCGTAAGTCCACACGGGGTGACGTCTCGGGGAGTCTCAAGGTGTCACGCAGCTTATCCTCCACCAACTTCCTTCTGCTCTTCCCCCTCCCCCATTATTCTTCCCACCTTGTTTCTTGTCACATGAATTGATTCGCACAATCTCTCGCTAGCTCATTGTCTTTGCATTGCATGTGTTCACCCTGCTCTTCCCCTAGCTTCCGCCCCTCACCCATTCCATGATGGCTAGCCCACCACCCGTCACCGAGGACCAGAACCGCCTCCTCGAGGAGGCATTGGGGGTGGTGAGGCAGCAGTCGAATCTGATGCGCAAATGCCTAGAGACTCCTGGAAAGCTCATGGATGCGCTGAAATGCGGGTGAGCTCCCCCAATAAAACTCCCCAGGCAGCGACCTCGGAACGTGCGTATGCTAACAGCTTGAAATTACCTCCTCAGATCGACTCTTGTCTCCGAACTACGAACCCCTAGTCTCGGACCGAAGCAGTATTACGAATTGTATATGGCCGTCTTTGATGCGTTGCGACACCTTTCCGTCTACCTAAAGGAGAACCACCCCGTCAACCACCTGGCCGACCTATACGAGCTCGTTCAGTATGCCGGCAATATAGTCCCCCGCTTGTACTTGATGATCACCGTGGGTACGGTTTACATGTCCGTCGAAGATGCGCCGGTCAAGGAGATCATGAAGGATATGATGGAGATGAGCCGCGGCGTGCAACACCCGATCCGTGGCCTGTTCTTGCGATACTACCTCTCCGGTCAAGCACGGGATTATCTGCCTTCCGGAACCGGTGATGGCCCTGAGGGTAATATGCAGGATTCGATCAACTTTGTTTTGACGAATTTCGTGGAAATGAACAAGCTCTGGGTTCGGCTTCAGCACCAGGGTCCCTCACGAGAGCGAGATAGGCGCATACAAGAACGACGCGAACTGGAGTTACTCGTTGGTAGCAACATTGTTCGACTCAGCCAGCTAGTTGATCTTGAAGGGTACAAGTCGGGCATTTTGCAAGCGCTTCTTGAACAGGTTGTACAATGCCGGGATGTCCTCGCGCAAGAATATCTCCTGGAAGGTACAGCTCTCTTGTTTCTTTTTTACTGTACTGGGAAAATACTCTTGCTTGATCCATTTGCTAATCTGGTCAACAGTCATCACAAAGGTCTTCCCAGATGAGTTCCACCTGCATACCTTGGATCTTCTATTATCTGCCATTGCCAGACTTAACCCGCACGTGGATATGAAGAAAATCGTCATTGGCCTTATGGACCGTTTGTCTTCTTATGCGGCAAGGGAAGCAGACTCAACAGTAGAGCCGCAAGCACGGAAACAAAGCGAGGAAGAAGCTGTCACCAAGCTATTGCAAAGGCTCGAGCTTGACAAAGAAACCAAAGCCGAAGAGCCAAAGGACGTCAGCACCGATGACACTTCCAAGGAAAATGGCATCGAGAACGGCGAAGCAGAAACACCCGAAGAAACCCTCGAGCCTGTTGAGCCGCCAACAGAAGAAAAGCAGGTTGAGAATGGGGACGACGCTAAGCCTGGTATCCCAGCAGAAATCAAGCTGTACGATATCTTCTACGATCAAGTGGTCAATCTGATCAGAACGCGTGCATTGCCGATTCAAGATACCATGGCCCTATTAGTATCACTTGTCAATCTGGCATTGAATACCTATCCAGATCGGTTAGAGTACGTCGACCAGGTCCTGGACTTTGCGACGCAAAAGACTGCAGAATACACCGATCATGCCGATTTGCATTCGGCTCCAACCCAACAACACATCCTCCACCTTCTCAATGCTCCTCTCAAATCTTACTTTTCGATCTTCACAGCCTTGGCGTTGCCACATTACCTGCCACTACTGAGCTCACAGTCATACCCCACAAGGAGGGCTGTTGCAGGCGAGGTCATTCGCAGTCTTCTGAAGAACAAGATCTTGGTGTCCACAACAGAAAACCTTGATCGTGTGCTCCAGGCAGCAAGAGTGTTGATCAAGGAAGGCATGCAGCAGTCTGCTGGATACCCCGGGTCACAGTCCCAACGGCGGGGAGGAGAAACTGATGAGACGGTAGAAGAGCAAGGGTGGCTTGCGAGACTCGTGCACTTGATTCAGGCACCGGACAATGACACCCAGCTAAAGGTATGATCAATCCACAGATATTGTATCCCTATAATTAACAGTCTGTGGCAGCTTCTCCAAGCAACACGCAAGGCATTGGCCGATGGTAATGAACGAATCCGCTACACTACCCCTTCAATTATAACGGCCTCGATCCGATTGGCCCGCAAACTGAAGTCGCGCGAGCACTACGACGACAATTGGCAATCACAGTCTTCGGCTCTATACCGATTCATGCACCAGAGTATCAACAATTTGTACCAGCGCGTAAATCCAGGTTGCGCCGATCTCGCACTGCGACTGTTTGTCATGTGTGGCGAGGTTGCCGATCAAACTGGATTCGAGGAAGTCAGCTACGAATTCTTCGCGCAGGCATTCACGATCTATGAAGATGCGATCAGTGACTCGCGCGCCCAGTTCCAGGCCGTCTGCATTATCTCAGGCGCCCTACACGGGAGTCGTGGATTCTCTAAGGAGAATTATGACACACTCATTACCAAGGCTGCACTTCACGGAAGCAAACTCCTCAAGAAGCCCGATCAATGCCGCGCGGTGTATCTCGCCAGCCACCTCTGGTGGGTAGTGGAGAACCCCCAACGTGAAGAAGATGACCCCAAAGATGTAAGTTTCAGCTCCAATTCCAATGTCTTAGTACCTTTTAGCTGACGTCAATTTTGCAGCTGTACCGCGACGGCAAACGGGTCCTCGAGTGCCTCCAGCGTGCTCTCCGTGTGGCTGACGCCTGCATGGATACCGCTGTCTCCGTCGAGCTCTTTGTGGAAATCCTGAACCGTTATGTTTACTATTTCGACCAGCAAAACGAGACCGTCACTACTAAGTACTTGAACGGTCTCATCGAACTCATCCACTCCAACCTGCAGACCAATGAAGACGAAGCAAATGCCAATCTCGACGGCCCGAAGCGCCACTTCCAACGCACGCTGGAGTATATTCGCTCTCGCGAGTACGAAGGCATTGTGACAGAACCACCAAAGTAATTCCCAGGTGGGACCTTCAAGGAGCACTGTATGTCATGTGTCATGTGAGGATTTTTGCCTTGATCCTCCTAGCAGGACTCGTTGTTTGTGCTCTACTATTTCCTTGGTCTCTTTTGTCTTTCTCTTTTTCCTGGAAGCCCGCCTCTTTTTCTCTCTTGCTACTCCTCGGTTTTCTTTCATTCCTAGTATATACAAGTGTATCATTGTCTCCGGATAACACCATACCCTTTCAACATAATTGTATTGGCCATGGACAACTTCTGTTTTTCCTTTTTGTAGAACAAACAAGCACCTGGGCAGCACCGATATGTTGGTTAATCATCGAAAATATGATCACATCCATAAAAGGGAGCCATACCGAATTCCCTCTAGAGTATATATATAACTCAAACCTTTCTTTCTGCATAGCACGTGATGACTATACATATATTTCTACGTTCCTAAGTTCCATTCCTAATTTCTACGCGGAAACAAAGCCGAAGAAACCTTCGATCATGCAATTGATCATGACGATGACGGAGTGGGAGACTAACCCTAACTCCACGGATATCGCTGCATAATGTAGAAAGGCCAGACTCATACGGTACATAAAACAAATCCGGATGCCGTACTTCAAAAAGTAAAGCATCCAACCACATTGGAAAAAATACCAAGCAAATAAAGAACCCATATCGATAGCAGTAGCTCTTTCGAGTAGAAAGATGTAGGCAGATGTGTGAGTATGACGTTAATCCATGACGCTTCAATAAAAGAGGATGAAAAAGAAAAGGAAATGAAAAAGAAATAGATGAGAGGGCATTTCAAAGTCGTTCCAGTAAGAGTGCAGAAAGGAGGCCGAGAAGAAGATACATCCCAAGGCCGGGTTGGCATCAAATCATGATCAGGATAGAGAAGTCCCGCCGAATAAGCCAGTCGGAGGTGAAGAATACTGCCGCAGCACGGAGGGCCCACCAAATCCACTGAAGGGGGCTGGGTGGCTGTTACTGGGGATCGGGCTGCCGATATCACCAGGCACAATGCTACCCCGATGACCGGAGACCGCGCTGTTGGGGTCGGGCTCGAATCGGACTGACTTGCCACTCGGGCCTTCCTTGATAGAGAACGATCCGCCACCATTCTGTGGACTGCCTTCTGTATCGCAGATATCAAGCATTTCATCTAAAGAGATCGATGGCTCGCCTGAGTTGCGCAGTTGCTCCACCTGACCGAGAACAAGGTTCACATCGTGGAAGCTTCCAGCACCCTTGTGCGGGCTGGTCATCGAGTTCAGCTGCTTGCATGCTTGGATGACCAACAGGCGAATTGTAACGGGTCGAGAGGTGTGGGGCCGATGATGACCACCCGCTGCGAAGGCATTATTGGGAGGCCAGCCAGTTCCGGTGGGGGTGGGGCCCCATGTGGCAGGGAAGGGCGAGCCCCCAAAGGGCGTCGCACTCCATGTGGGGTTTCCAATTGGAGAACCAACCGCGAAGTTATTGTGTGAGGATCCAAGAGGATCCGAGAACAAGGACGATCCTTGGAAGCTCGCTCGGGTTGGCCCCGGGAATGCCCCGGGTGCGGGGGCACCAGGCAATGATTGAGACAGGTTTGATGGATATGTAGCATCAGTGTCATCAAGAAGCGCACTGCTACCTAGATGAGCACTCAAGCCATCCACTTCTCGCTGCACCGAAGCATTTCCATTGTTCTGCCGGTCCTGTGCGGAGCTGGATGGGCGTTTGATAGGGCTTGGCCGTGTGATGGGGAATGGCTGAGTCCCAGACTCTAACGGGGACCGGTCAAATGAAAGAGAGGGCTGCCTGGAATGGGCTTTTGACAGACCAGCTTGCTGCAGAGGGAATGCCCCAGACACTCCATGATTGCCAGCGAAGGGAAGCCCGTGTCCAGTATCAGGGAACGCTCGGCTCGGCGGCATGGGACGTACGCCGTTCATCCCAGGTGGCGCGGGAATTCCACCAGACCCGTTGAATGATCGCAAAGGGTTCATCATCCCAGCATTCGACGAATACATCGATTCTGATGGGTTAGCCGATCGAGGACCCATTCCTGGTATGCCCGGCGGGTTGAACGGTAGACCGCCGAGGCCAGCGAATGCTGAAGGATTTGTGCGCCCTAGAGGTGACAGAGGAGCGGAAGGCTGAGGATGGTGCAAAGGAGGTTGTTGATAACCTTGTCTGGCACCGAAAGGCGCGCCTGACTGCTGATGACCCATGGAACGTGGAGAGATGGAAGGGTGGTGAGAGGAATCGGCGCTGTTGGGTTGAGAGTGAGGGGAGGATGTAGAAGAGCCATGGTGAGATTGCTGACGAGGTCGTCCCGGAGTCGAGACCTTGGGAACAGTAGGTGTTGTCATAGGATAATGCGGAGACTGTAGGAAACCAGGAGGTGCCTGAGACTGGAGATTGTATGGGATGACGCCTGGTAGAGTGTGTGGTGGCGAGGTTCTGACTTGCTCGCGCTTTCCACTACGATCTCGGATTTCCTGCTCTCGTGCTGCGTCTCGGTCCTTTCTCGCCTGTTCTTCACGCGTTTTGCGCTCACTCTCCTCTCTGGTTCTTTTTTCAAAGGCCTCACGCTCTTCCTTCTCTTTGCGTTTGGCATCCTCTCGCCTCTTCTTTTCCTCTTTTTGTTCTCGTTGCTTACGCTCAGCTTCGGCTTGACGTTCCCGTTCCTCTTTGAGTCGTCGCTGCTTTTCGGCTTCTTTGCGAGCACGTTCTTCCTCTTGCGCCTTTCGTTCGGCATCGCGTTTTTTCCGTTGCTCTTCGCGCTTCAATCGCTGTTCTTCGAGTTTCTTCTCTTGCGCAGCCTTTGCAGCTGCCTCTTCAGCCGCCTTCTCAGCGTCCCGGCGGGCTTTCTCCTCTTCTTTTGCTTGTTTTTGCAATCGCTTCTTATCTTTCTTCTTTTGCGCTTCCCGGGCCTTTTTGGCATTGCGCTGCTCGTTTAACGTCTCCTCTTGGAGGAGCTCGTCAATTAGCTGTTTCTGGCGTTGTTCGGCGACTTTCTCTCGATATGCCGTCATGACTCGTTGCTCAAACATTCGGGCGGCGAAAATCTGAAACATCCGTCGGCCTTCCTGCATGCGTTGTTCCTCGGTCATGGCATCCTATTAATATTTAGTAAGTGGGTCTGGACAATACGAGATTGTAGACGCGTACCATTTCGTCCTCGTCGAATTCTTCCTCCTCTTGACTATCATAGTCCTCATCGTCCTCTTCATCATCGTAGTCCTCATCGTCTAAAGGACCATGATTATGCCCATGGAAGGACTGATGAGCAGCAGCTATTCCGTACTGTGTATCTTCCTCTCTTTGCATTCTCCGTTCAGCCAATTGCTCCATCATGTCGATGAAGTGTTTGCCATCGTTTTTCAGGAGATCGTCTGCAACTGTAAGAATTCCATCTGGTAAAAATGATTAGTATCCAAAGTTAGACGTCAAACCGTCATGACGTTGGTCAGGTGATCTTGTTGCATACCTTTCACAGTTAAACTGTTACCAAATGCAAAGAAATCAGCCCGGGCTGCTCGAGCTTCATCATCTTCAAGGTCCTCGTCGCTGTACAGCTCTTCGTCATCCTCTTCCTCCCCATCGTCTTCCTCTTCCTCTTCCTCTTCCTCTTCTTCGTCGTAATCCTCTTCTAAATCCTCATCGTTGTCTTCGGGTAGCTCCTGGACTCGGCTCCGCGACGGATGAAACTGGCCGTGCGTCCTAGTATGCTGCCCTGGGGATCGAAGGGGTGGTTGATAAAGTCGAGGAGGAGGAATGATGGGAGCTCCTTCGTCGAATGCGCCTTGATTGTTATTCGCGTATTGTTCCAGCTCCTCGTAGTATGCGTCGTAGAGGACCTCTAGCTCTTCTTCAATCGCGGTTCGTTTCCGTCCACAAACTGTACAACTGCAGGAGTGCTTTTGCTGTTCTTTCATCTTCTTCAGAACAGCATCCTTTTCCACTTTGACAAGCTGGCGTCGTTCTTCTTCGCCGAGCTCGAACCAGAAGGTCCTGATATTTTCGCGTTCTTCGAGAGTTGACTGGTTCCAGATGCTGCTATTTTTCATAGGTTTTCCAGTGAATCGACTGATGTATGGCAAGGATTGAGGAGGCCGAGGAGGGTGGGAGAAGGTGGCGGATGGGGTTGAAAGCGGAGTGGAGCTGCGATCAGCATGATTCTGGGAGTTGGATCGAGATTTCCTATTTTTCTTCCTCTTTGAGGTCTCGCCTGAGGCAGTGTGGTGGTCATCGGGTCCGTTCATCGTTGGTGGTCCGCGGCGATGTTCTGGTGACGCATATCCGTAATGATCACCACTTGCTGTGTGGTGGTGATCATCGAGGTCATATTCGTGGTCTTCATCGTAGGAGCGCTGTTCATCTGTTGCTAGCAAGTCCGCATCTCCGGAGGCATAAGCGTCGGGATGTTCCGCAGCTAAGCGAGCAGCTTGTTTCTGTCGGCGCTTCTGCTTCTTGCGATTCACAGAAGGCGCAGATGTAGCTGTCGATCCGGTCGATGTGGTGCCTTGAGGACCCCGCGCGTGGGTATCGCCGTTGGTTGCTGGAAGCGGAGTTGCTGACATATGGGTCGCCATGGTGGAGGTGAAATAAGCTGTAGGGGCTGCCTCAGCAGCATACTAATACCGTCAGAGCAAGCTTTGAGTTAGAAGAGCAATGTCAGAGAAGGTGGGTGTAGAATGAGGAGGAAAAGCGGAGAACGGAAGCGCCAAAGAGCCCTACCAACAAAGCTCCGATGACTCCACGATCTGATGTTAACTTACCGGAATTATTCCCCTTGGCGTATTCACGCACAAAGAGTCAACCGTGTTCTTTGTTATTTGCTTAGAAGACACTTCCGTAATGGCAAACGTGAGGGGTGAGATAGGATAAGGACACGGGAGGAGGGGGGTTGAAAGACAATGATCCCGGCGGGTCACGACGTGTTCTGCGCTTCGGATTAGCTCCAGGAGCACTGGAAAACCAGCGGAGAAAAACAAACAATGAGTTAAAGTCAGGAGCAACAACCTTGGAAGATATCAAGACTAAGTGAGTGCCGGAGCAGAAGGTACGACAGATCGAACGCCAATGAATGGATGGAGTGATGGGCTTTCCAGCCTTCTGGCTGGTTGTCGTGCCGCCGCAACGGGATAGCCGCTGCAAGCGAGCCGGTGCCTCAATCGTCAGGCTCCAATCCCAAATTGTATGCTTTAAGAGGTAGTATGTGGTATCTTGATGCTAAGAAGATATTTCAAACTTTCCACAATAGTAAAGTTTAGATCCAAGCTAATTTAAATTCTTCAGCCAGGGTTTTCTTCCTTGGTTACAAAACTAAACAAACTACATGTCACTGCTTCATGCTGATCACCACATTGTTTTATATGTCACATGATCATTGACATGCCCGCCTTCGATCTGCCCACAATATCTCCCTCGACATTAGGCGGTGAATGGGTAAATGGGGCAAGGGGAAAACAAGTATGAGCGCCTCTGATCCACCGAGCTGGTGAGACACGGAGAGCGCTAATCAAAAATATCTCCCAAGGTCATGAAACAAGAGAGTGTGATAAAAAAAAAGGATCCCCATAGGATGAGACTAAAAAGGATATCCATCTTTCTATTAATATGATATTAGTACTAACATGTGTACTCGGAGCCTTAATAAATACCTAAGGTGAGTACATAATTGTAAGCGTCTTCCCCTTCATCTTATCTTACTCTTCAGCTTCAGCCTCTTTTTTCTTTTTTCCCCCCCCAAACTTCCACTCACTCAATTTCTACCCTTTCTCCTCTCTCTTTAAACCCCCTATCATTTCGAGGTTACCTAGGGATTCTCGTGTCTACGTCAAAAAAACCCCTCCAATCATTAGCCTCAGCCGCAGCGCGACCTTTCCACCCACCCCCTCCCCCAACAACTCGTCACGTCACTGTTGGGTGCATCTTCAGGCCACCCATTCATCTTCAAATTCTCCCTGTAATCCCTTTGGGCCACTATCTGCCCAGGGCTGGTCTTTCCTTACTATCCGTGTCCGCCAATTCTCGTAATCAGTTGAAATCTGACTCGGAACTCCGCGTCATCTCGCTGATCCACAATACCCTCCGCTCTCCCATTACCCTTGTGTATCACGAAAGGGTTTTGCAACCTTCACAATGTCGCAACAACAGGATGAGAATGTGATGCGAAGGTATGTGCAGCCCATTTTTGGATGTGATGCCTTACTTCCCCCATGCGGTATGGCAAGGAGACTATGCAAGATTGGAAATGGCAGCCTAGCACTTCCGATACCATTGCCGGTGGGATTGAAGGCAAAATGGTGTTCGCATATACTAACTTGACTCTCTTGATAGGAAGCTTGTGATCATTGGTGATGGTGCATGTGGAAAAACCAGTTTACTCAGCGTCTTTACCCTCGGGTACTTCCCAACTGTGAGTTTAATCCTTAAGCAGCCCCTACAAGAGGGCCCTAGAAGCAGAGTCAAGTGGCTAACATGTCATTTTATCACAGCATTATGTTAGTACTCTCGACCTCGATATACCCCGTCCCAACCACATCTCTGACATCTCCCCCGTTAGGTACCAACAGTATTTGAAAACTATGTGACGGATTGTCGTGTCGATGGCCGTTCAGTCCAATTGGCTCTGTGGGATACAGCAGGACAAGAAGACTATGAGCGCTTGCGACCATTGGCTTACTCGAAGGCCCATGTCCTCCTGATTGGATTCGCGATGGATACTCCAGATTCGTTGGAGAACGTGAAACACAAGGTTCGTTTCAGATAATTTCCAGAATCGGCAGTGAATCGGCAATGATACTGATCTGCAGTATAGTGGATCGACGAAGCAAACGAGAGATGCCCCGGTGTGCCGATCCTTTTGGTTGGATTGAAGAAAGACCTTCGTGAAGACCCATTGGCAATGGAAGAAATGCGCAAGAAGTCACTCAAGTTCGTAACGGCAAAAGAGGGCAGTGATATCGCAACGTCGATTGGAGCCCGCAAATATCTTGAATGCTCGTCCCTGACGGGAGAGGGTGTTGACGATGTATTCGAGGCAGCTACCCGTGCTGCATTGCTCACGTTTGACAAGCGCAAAACATCTTGCTGCGTGGTTATCTGATGATGCAATTTGGGATGTGCAAAATGCCGACTCTTTCTCTGCCAGCGTGCGGTTTTTCTGTTGACTTGGGAAGTTGATTGATACTTGGTGTCAACTATGAAGATATCAATCAACGCTCCGTTGTATCATGCATCACTGGTGTTTGGGAGGTTCTTGTGCTAACCCGGTCGATTGATCTGGGTACGATGTCTGCTTTCCGGCTATTTTCAGCCGTGCCTTTTCCCTTGCGGGTATTTTCTTACGTCTTTCCTTTTTGATCAATTGCGTCTTTGTGGCTGATACTTATGCACGTGCAACTCCGGATTCCCCTCCTTCTTATCATTCAATTTCCCGAAGTACATTGCGATCTCATTCATTGTTGTTCTCTTCTTTTCATGTAGTAATCCTGGTGCCTTTGCTTTCAGCGCTCATTTCTCATACATTGTGCTCTCCACCCCCTCAGGGTACCATATAATCAACTATCTCCTTTCGGTGCCTCATACGCTGTAAACATATATCCTATACTCCACATCCATACAAAGTCAGACCATATCGCACAGGCAAAAGCATATGTGCAACTGAAATAAAGTGTTATGGAGCTTGAAATGCAAACTAGTATATCGATATAAAAAAAAGAGAAATGCATATGTTACATAGCGCCAAAATGATACATATATCCTGGGCCTTCCAGTCCAATGAATCTTCAAACCAACATCAAATCCAACCAGACAACCTCTCCATCAAGTTCTCTATTTCTGACCAGGCTTCTTCCAATCATGGTTCCATCCATCAGAAGGAGGGGACTCAGTCTGCATACGAGCATACTCGATAGGGAACATATCAGTGAAGATACCCTTCTTGTTCATCGAGACACGGAACAGCTTTCCTCCATCGCCCGCACCAGTGCGCAGCTCCTCACACGCATCCTGCATGCTCTGGTACTGGCGCATCATCTCAAGTTCGTGCTTGCGGCGCTGCTGGGCCTGGAACAATTGCCAGGCACGGTGGATGGTCCAGTGGCGGAGGTAACGGTTGCGGGAGAAGCGGAGGGGACGGGGGGTGAGAGGGTGGTGGAGGAAGTAGCGGATCAGAGCTAAGTGGTTGGAAAGCGATTGTTAGTTTTTGGTTCGTTTTCTTTCTTTGGCCTTGGACATAAGACGTGTTTGGTTCGGTTGGCGGCAGGGCTCGGGGCTCGGGACGGGAGTAAGAGGGTTAGAGCTCGGCGTAGGGATATGCCACATACTAATGCGCTTGTCAACTACAGGGCCAGTGCTCTTTCTTGCGGCCATTGCGCTGGTCGTCGAGAATGGCGCTGATTGTAGGGCTGCTGTCACTGGACCGGGCTGTTGTGTTTGGCGGTTCAGGGTCTCGTGGCACACCCGGGAAATTGAGGGGCGGACCGGCGCCATTGACATGGGAATCTTGAAGACATTCGCGAGAGACGCGAGTGCTGGTGATAAGGACTTCATTGTGATGGTGGTCTGTTGGATGGTAGAAGTTGGAAGGGCTCGATGTAATTGAGGTCCACGGGGAATAATTCCTTGACGGCAGAATCTTGTCCGCCTGTTTAGCCGCGCGCTTGGTGATATTAACATTACCGCTGCATGCATCTTAGTTGCGACGCATTTATGTCTCATGTCGTTTGGAAAAGACAATTAATTTTATTACGAAATGGTAGGTTTTCAATATATTCAAGACAGAAATTTCTACGTCCCATGACTTGTCAATTAAGCCAGTGTTGAGGTAGGTACATATAGAAATTGATACACGACTTTTTGAGCAGAGATCATTGTTTTTTGTCGAATAGAGAGATGTAGAGGTATTCAGCAGTATCAAGAGTCATCAAAGGCATCATATGTGAAATTTCCCACCAAAGCCGTCAAAGAGAATGCCATAAACGCCATAGAATGCAGTCGACGCGCCGAAGATAAGGAGAGGAAAGTAGGTAGTGACTCAAATCGATTGAGAGGAGAAATGGTCTTTTCAAAGCTATCCAGTGGACCGCTTTGCGGCATGGTGTTTCTTAGCTCGATCGTAGTTCAAGACCTTGCGGCGACGGTGTGTTTGGGCCAGCTTCCACCGGCAATACAGGACCAGCGCATCCTTCAATAGAACAAACATGCACCCGCCAACAACACTACGACCCCAGCGGGTCTGAAGTAGCCCCAAGCGGCCACGGTCCATGACCGAGGATGTCCATGACTTAGGCAGAAGGTACTTCAACAGGCCACCCATCGTCGCTGAGACTGCTGGGAAGACGAGTGCTCCGAGTACGACATCAGCGAGATTGCTGGTGTCGGCAATGATCTCGTTCTGTCGTCGCCCAAGTCCTAGTGGGTTATTGTTTTGCCCAGCATCTTGTACTCCGTTAGGGCCGCCATCGGCATCTTCGCCCTGCCCGGCGGGAAGGGCATCAAGCTCCGGCTCGTCTCCATCGCCCATTCCCATTTGCAGCTCAAGGTCGATCTCCATCAAGATCTGTCCGTTCCCATTATCACCGAACCGGTTGAGACCCTCTGCCTGATCTTGCTGTTGCGCATCATCCAAGACTTCTTCCGCAGTGCGGGGTTGTACCTCGGCAATCCATTTCCGTTCCAGGCCACCGAATAACCGTTCGTAAAGCGCTCCGTAAAAGCTTTTGACGTATGGCAGCGCGGCAAACGTCATAGCCGGTGTTGGTGGCCACAAGTCGAAGTCGGGTTCCTGGCCCGGGTTATGTGCAGCGAAGAAAAGAACCGGAATGGCGGGAAGAAGGCCTTCGGCATACCGAGTGCGTGAGAATATTAAGACGAGCGGGATAAGCGGCAACCCGATATTCATCCCGGGATTCCATGGGCCTTCTATAGTCTCCTCCATGATCTGTTTGGCTTCCTCGGTTCCGAAAACGAGGTACATTGAATACACTCCATGCGCGCAGCACCCGGCCCATACAGTGCCAGCCACTGTGAACATCATGCCGGGGAGAACTAGTCGGCCTGCTACGCGCTCAAGTAGTCGTAGTATATCAACCACATAGCTCCGCGGGCGGGTGACCACGATTTCTGTCTTGCACTGAGGGCACATCATTGTTACGCCGCCACCGTTGCGTTTGCGCGACCGGGGATTTTCCATGTCGGCAAGCCAGTCAAGCAGACATGCCTCGTGGGCTGTTAAGGCACAAGGGCAAGGCGACCGCCATTCCAGATTCAGTGGCGAGTCCTCCGTTTCATCTGTATAGCAAATCCAGCACTTGCGCGGCTCGTCTTCATCCGAGATATGGGAGGGTTTCGATGATGGACTGAGTGATTTGCTGGAAATATCCGATCCGTGGCTCGGGGTTGATACGTTCTTATTCAAGAAAACGGTTTCAGTGTCCCCCATCGGCTCATCCTGAGGTGGGACGCTTTCTTGGGGGATGATGTTTTCATCAGAATTCGCGGATGTGGTGTCATCTAGCGATCTGGTTCTGCCTGTGGCAGAATATCCCGGGACGGACGCCATCGTAGTGGAGACAAGGTATGCAAGTCAGGGCCGATGAGAGGTGTAGAGAGATAGTGCGATGATTATCTAAATCGAGCTCGATAAGAGACAGAGAATGGGGTTCAGCATCTTCTGAATAGAGAGACGAACCGTATGAATGCCAACAAAGCAAACAAATGTCTTGAATTTTCCCCCAGAGCACAAGAAGAGAGGAGCTCCATTCCGCTAAGTGGAGGTTGGGGTCTCTCTTCAAGTTCGGCTGTGAGCCGCGGCTGTCAAAGGCGGTCACGTGATGGTAATCACGTCACATTGGCCATCGAGCTGAATCTGAGCTCAACCCGGAGATGGTAAATAATCGTCGGGCATCTACAACGTTTGGATGTGAATTGCTTCCGGATATGTTTTACATTCTATTTACCTGAGGTAGGATATACCACTGTGGAGTGTTTGCCCTTCAGGCATGCCTGAGAGATCAGGCTTTCATTTGATCTCGGCCCAGACAACTGGGTAGTAAGTATAGGAACAGTTCAATCATTGCCCTTGGTCCTCTTAGCTCTCCTCCTTCCAATGTTATAATAACCCTCCGCTTGCTTTGTGTCTTTGCGGTTGTCTAGTGTCTAGTGTTTTGAGGCCGTGTAGTTAGTGGGTCTGGTTTACAGAAGGGGAGTTCTGTCATGTCATTCACTATATAGTTATATCGGAGCCTGGACAATCTGAGCGTAATGCTCAGATATAATGGTCTTTTGGTAACTCGCCAGTCCAGGGGCAGGTTGTAACAAGTTCTACTTTGCTGGGCGCCGGATTGGACTCCGAAGGCATGTTGTAGTCTTGATACACATATTTATTTGTTGTATTGTCCCCTTTATGGCAAGCCATATATGTATTAGGTCGGTGATGTTGATGATATATCAATTTGTTTAACTACGGAATAATATAGTTGTCTACGTGGAAGGATATAAAAGATATCGGAATTTGAATCAAATAATAAATCAGTCATTAAAAACACAGAAAGGAATACCGATAGCGTGATCTGGCGATCTAGTGAGCAGGAGTGGGACATAGACGACATCATAGGAAAGCGAGGGGTAACCAATCCACACACCCAACTACTGTTCAGGGTGAGTGCTACCATCAGACTCCTTCTTGCCGTCAGCTGGCGCAGTCATATCTTCCAGGGCATCATCCAGTTTAACTGGAGTCGAGACAGATTCAGCCATCGCCGTGGCGACAGCTGCAGGTTCAGACGCAGGGTCAGACGCAGGTTCAAACGCAGGTTCAGAGGACTTTGCCACGTCCACGTCGTTTTTCTCCTCATTATCTGCTGATTTGGTTGCAACTAGGGACGACTTAGCCGGTTCCTTGAGCTCTGCTGGAGTCTGAACAGGCTGCATATCAGCTGTTGTGGCTCCGGGCGATGTCACATCCTCCGCAACGGGAGATTCAGGTGTTGGGTCTACAGATTCGCCGGCGGTGTTTTTGGCCAGTGGAGGGGCCATTGGGTGTTCGGCAGGCACGGATGGTTCTTTCACTGCAGCGGAAGGCTTCTCCCCTTCGTTTCCTGTCCCAACAACCAGGTTCCCATCCTGGCCGACTTGCCAAATATTCAAAGCCTCTGTGATCTTAACCTCTGGAATAGTGGGGAGCCTGGAAGTGGGTTTCTCGACGGCTGGCTTGCGTCGTGTTGGGCCGCGGGCTCTTCCCTTGCGAGCATCGCTCAGAGGCTGTTTCTCAACTGGCGCCTCGGGCTCCTTTTCCTGAGGCTTGGGCTGTTGTGGGCCAAGCTGCAGACGTGAGTTCAGATCTGTGAGGAAACCCGCCTTCATGGCTGCGATCTTGCTTCCACCCGGACGAACAGGGATTGCGGGCTTGGCCTTGACTGCAGGAGCCTCTCTCGGGGCTTCAGTAGTGCCTGCTGTGGCCTGGGAACCAGACTTAGCGGGACGGGTAGGGACCTGGGGCTTGGGTCTCTCTGGGATTGTTGGTGGCTGGCGCTTCTCGGTCGGTGAGATAGACTGAGTCTGTCTTTGCGGGCGCGGGGGAATTCCAGGCCTGGAAGGCACTTCCGGACTTTTCAGTTCCTCTTTTGCGGGTTCAATTCTGGTCACTAGCTGGTGACTATCGGGGGCATCTTCCCAAATATCTCTACTGGGGAAACGCTGTTTCAAAGTGTCTGGTCGCGGAGGGACCTTCTCCTTGGCGTTCTCACCTTCCAGGATGTGGGCAGCCACTTGATGAGAGTCAACTTTGGTGTTCTGCATCCTGCGTGTGGCTTCTTGCTCTGGTGTCTCGAAGATTTCGGAAGGGTCTCGCTTAGGCAGATCTGGAGTGGTAACGGTGGCATGAAGCTGCAAGCTGTTCGGAGTATCCTCCCAGATATCCTGGCTAGGGAATCTATGCTTCAGTGCGTCGGGCCTTTTCTTAAAACGATCCGCAGCTGACACGGCTTTTTCTTTCTTAGCATCCTCTTCAGGGAACAACGGCTCATACTCCTCCACGTCTTCAAGGGGTGTATGCGTATCCTCACGCGAGTCATAGCGAGCCAGCGCCGGGAATTGGCCTTGAGCGCTTGCTGATCGACTGTTGGAACGACTATGCGTGACACTAGGGGTTCGACTACGGCCATCATCCTCGTAGCTTGCCCGACGATCAAATGTCGGCGAGATGGCGGGATGTAAGTACGCCGACTCGGGGCCCACTTCATCGGCAGCTAAAATTGGCTCTTCTTCCTCCATGGCATTCTCATATGTCGGCTCATCATCCTCCAGGGCGGGGGTTGGGGCAAATCCGTCCGGGTGGTGCAAAGGATGCATCGGATCATCCACATGGATTACACCACCCTCATGATGTCCATGCGAACTGGCTCGGCGTTGACGCAACGGGCTGGCGGTGCTTTGCTTCTGCGTGGCTTCTGAGGGGAAACTCATTTGTCGAAGTGGCGACTCAACACTCGGCTGGCTTTCGAATCGAGCGTCAAGAGGGGGAGAAGCAATTTGATGTATGTACTCGTCGGACGCAATATACCCTACTTCTTCTTCAGGGGTGCCCACAACGGCTGGGGAAGCACCTGGCTACAATTAGCTTTCAGCCGACAACACAGTGGCTTCAAAATACTCACCAGGACCGGCACCGGTCTGGGCTGAGCTTCGAACAATCTTGTTCAGATCGTCGCTACTCATTGCCCAATCAGGGCGCGGAGTACCAACACCAGGGCCATATTGTCCTTCTTCCTTCACGAATTCATCGGGATGCTTTTCATACCAAGCCTTCTCAAACTTATCGGGATGCTGAACACCATGTCCGTGCAAACCGTAACTACCAGGGGGCAGGGAAGAGTCCCGAGCACTACGAGTGCGGTTGTGGTTACGACCCGACCTCTGCGAGCCTTGTTCGAGGTACGGGCTGGGGGATGGTGCCTGAACGTCACCAGCATGAGGATACATGGGCACGCGGAACCCCTGCTCCTCTCCGATATGAGCAGAGTGTCGGCGGTCATTGGATGCAGTTGAGGATTCGGCACGTGAGCCACTCGTTCGGGAATGTAATGAACGACTTGAGCGTTCTGGTTCCTCGCGAGCAGGTGAAACGCCACGGCCTAATCCTGCCGCAGCAGCCTGTCGGGAATCAGTGCGGGTGACAGCCTGGACCTTTGCTTCAGCACTTGATGTCGGCAACGAAGGTCTCGGTGCATGGATCTTAAGATCACTGCTAACATTGCGAGTCTCCGCAGGTGCCGGGTGGTGGTTATCCGACACGTTTCCTGGGTCAAGATCCGCATATTCAATACCCTCCTCACCGAGAGACGGTATCGTGACGCTTGGGGGACGTGGAGGCAGATCATTCGAAACGGTACGGCCCATACTAGGACCGGTCCATTCATTGAACGGCGAAGGTGCATAGCTATCACGCAAGGGCGAAACGGAACGATCGTTGCGGCGGTTGCCCGGGCGCGGGGGTATTTTGGGCATTTCTAACGACGAAGATGACGACGACGGTGGTTTGGGAGATCGAGCCGGTCGAGGAGGGATGGCCGGAGCAGCTTGGGTTGACATGATGAAGTTCTGGGAGCTGTTAACAGGTCAGCAGCAGCCCAACCGGATACCCCACGAATATGCTTGGCCCTGTGCGGGCTAAGCACCAATGGGTACACGGCCTCAAATCGATTTGCAGGGATTGGCGCAACTACTATGGATATGCATCAAATTGATGCAAGACTTTGAGGAGCAGACGGGCCAGCCCATGCAACTGATAAGGGCATACAGAATGATTTGCTTACCCAGATATGGTGAGGAACCAGTTTCAATCCAATTGGAACGACAGTCAAAGCGTGCAATCAAAACAGTCAAGAACTGCAAAGCAGATAATTGAAGCAATTCCGAAACTGAGTTTTGGGGAAGAGAGATGATGTATGCTCTTTCTGCCACGCCTGACGTGCTCTGACCGCAACAGATAGGCGTAACGTACTATTACTGTATCATTACAGGTCAGATAGGAGAGCCAACTACGACGAGCCATTGCATTCAACGCCCCGCCTATGAGATCAGCATACAACAAGGGCCTTGGTTTATCGATCTGAATGTTGAGGCATTTTTCTTCTTTATTCCTGAAAATGGCTCACTTTAGTGACCAAGATTGGTCTTGAAATAATGCCTCGTTTTCTATATCATTACAGTACGTTGTGCAGTTGGCCAGATCATCTCATCCGAGTATCAAAGGTATATTGTAGTATATTGTACAAGATATCTAAAAATATCGAGTTTCTCCCGAAGTCAGTATATTATACAGAGAAGTCTAGAACTTCCAAGTTATACAATCGGAGTGTTCTTTGACCTCTAACTAACTCGGGCATTTACCCTTCACCGCCTCGATCCGACCAACCAATCCAACTGCAAAGGTCAAAGTTCTCCGCATTGCATCATCGCCAACTATCTAACTATACAACCCTACTAACTATGTAGCTCCTAACATAATATCACAGGACATTCTTGATATATATATATATGTGTGTGTGTGTGTGTGTGTGTGTATATTACCCTGAGAAAGCTTAGTCTCTGGGTATATCTTTCTTTGAAACTTGTCTTCCCTTCAACTTACGAGCATACACTTATCGGTTCAACGTCGAGATCCACTCTCAACCGAAACAGCGAGAATACCCGCCACATATTGATCACCAGAGCTAAAAAGAATATTGCGGGGTAATGACCTGTGACCAATATTGCAGTGCTCATACAATCATTTGCGCCACGTTCCTAGGCTCAGCTGTCTGTATCTATAGTGCAAGCCAGAATGACGGCTTGTTCCGTGCAGGGCAAGCTAGACGAATTACATACGTCTGCCTAGCCCGGATGGACAAGTTCCGAGGTTGTCAGCATCCAAATTATCAATTGCACAATGCATAGAGTGCATATACTTACGATGTACAACCTACGTGGTCTCGAATCGGCCTATGGCTGACATTCAAGGCCAATTTTAGTAAACACATCATAATCTACATCTCTTCCCACCTGGTCTTATTGGTGGAACTCTTTCAGGACCAAGCGGTATATAGATATGTATTAGTCTGGGGCTAGTTATCGCTCAGATAGTGAGATACTACTACCTAGTGAGCCTGGGTATTTCTTACCTTGGGTACCCAATTATCGGACTCAATATCTGCAGAAATGGGAGATCGTCCACATGTTCCTAACTCTAGGAGGATCTGAAGAGCTTCTGCTTCTCCAGATATATAACGCATAGCTGAGTTTATACGGAGTGTAGTTTGGTATTCTGGATAAATTAAGCTTGGTCAATGAATACACCTGTTAAGATAGTAATCAAAACACCTATTCTGGCGGACACAGTCCACAAAAAGAAAGGAACAGATGGATATATCTGCTGTAGAAACGCTCATCGACTGTGAAAACAGACATGTCCAGCAGGATCATCCTGAACCAAACCGAGACATACAAGTACAGGACAATAAAAACACAAAACTATTTCATAGCGCATCCCAATGCATGCTGCCCAAATGGCATTTTTCTCTTTGCGCCATCTGTATTGAGCATCTCATCGTGTCGCACAGCCCTCCAATCACCAGTATCAATCCCAAAATGGGTCCAGCTGGGATAGAAAAAAGAAAGGCATTCGGCGTGAACATTATGCCATCAGACAATCATCTGCGCAACTCCCTGGCCACCTAGGGTCTTGCTACCAACAAATTCTTGCTTCTTCAGGGCTGCGAGTGAATAGAACACAGCCGCAATGAGAAGGACGACGGCACCAGCAATCAAGCTGCTAGAACGTTCGGCAAGACTGATAAGCTGGATACCACCAAGGACGGCGTAAATGAGGGCGCGCATCCAGTTGGTTGTAAAGCGGCGGATAAAGGCATCAAATTTCGGGGATGTGGGACAAATTCGGAGGAGGAAGGGTACTTCAATGAAGAGGACTAAGAATGCAGAGATACTGAAACAGGTTAGGCTTCGCAATGAGTTGGTAAGAAATGAATGCGACTCACATGCTGAGGACACTGATGATAATCAGAACCAAATTGAATGAAAAGATGTTCGCAATTCCTAGCGCAAGGCAAAGGATAATGCATAGCACACCCGTCCTGTTTGTTTCGTTAGACCGATCACTTTATATGCGGGACTGATTTTCGGGAGAGTGGTTGAAAGGCCACCATACGAGGTAGCACACGCCATTCAACCATCCAAGCAAAGTGCTTAGTGCTCTCCTGCGACAGTATTCAAGCTCACGAAGAGCACAGGAAGTTGGAAGGTAACGCGATAGACTAACCATTGTCCATAGATGCCTAGAAAGGGCCAGCAAGGTTAGCAGATTGAGATTTGGTGCGGCAGAATCCAGGTACTCACTGAAGTTTCGCGATCGGAGCTCCTCGGCCAGCGACATAGTGGGCTAGCAAAAATAATCTGGGGGGAAACAAGAGCTGAAGATCAAAGATGGGGGATTCGCGGGTGATCAGAGGTGTCAGAGCGGCAAAGTGTACACGCGGCTGAGTATCCAGGGCGGTCAAAGGATCGAAACAAACAAAATGGGCAACAACAATGTGAGTAACCTTTGAAGCTTTGCGAATGGAAGGTCTGAGGATATGACGAATTACTTGCGCCGGGTTCCAAAGGTTCCAAAGTTGCTTTTGATAAGATCATTAGGTTGCTTTTCAAGCCAAGTCAAAGTTCACCTAATAATCACTAGGCAGACGCCAATGGTCAAGGCCCCAATATATGTAGTCAAGCTGATATTTCCACTGATTCCGACACTGAACAGATTCAGTCTATTTTTGGAATGAAAGAACCTGCTAAATCAATCAACTAAGCTATGATCCCTAAATAAGTAATCAACTCAACTCGCTCATCTTGATTTGGGTGTTTGGCGGTGACGTTTTGCAAGTCAGCTTCTTTCATTTGTGTATATTGAAAGGGAAGGGGGAGCACCACTGTTCTCTACGAAATCCGAACATATGAGAGTAGAAGTCCTGCTTAGCAGCTTCGCAGGCATACCTAGGTACACCTCATAGCGAGGACTAGACCTTTCGATAGCCCACAAATGGGCCCAAGCCCCCCGGCCCACAGCCCAACCCGCAGTGGGCTATGGACCCCAGTCTTCAAAACCCTCAAAAGTCCATTTCTGTACATAAATATAGTCTTAGCATGTATAAATTAGCTGATTAATGGCTATATTTTATGTATGTACCAACCTATATATTCAGTATTATCATATAATCATAGTAAGAAGTAGGGATTCAGTAGATATTATACTGATTTTAGTATTATGATGCCAGATTTCATACAAATTTTCATACAAAATTATCCTAAAAAGATCCAACTTATAGGCACCGGACACAGGGATGCGTCAGAAATGGTCGGTGGAGCCGGTGTCAGCCAAAATCATGCACGGTCATGCTCATGATGGGTCAATGATTCTAATTGATATAGGACCCTAGACGGAAGATACCGAGCAGGGTAGGGTCAACATTTGGACTGACTTGGTGTTTTTTATCATAGATGTGGCTATAGTAGTAGAGATGAGGAAAGGATAAATAGAAGATTTTACTCTATCTGTTTTTATTTTATTTTTATGTGTTTATATGAGGGGAGCACCCAGAGAAGCACGCAGCGGAGTCCCAACATATTCCCGAGGTCCCCGTGCCCAGGTGAATGACAGCATGTATAATCTCTATCATCCAATTATCAGCTCTCGCATTATCTCAAAGCATGTACCTGAATAACGGAGAGCGATCACCCAGTGAATCGGGATTCTCGGGATACTCTGAAGGATCCATAGCATCCCGCTTCTGGTTAATACGCTGGTATGCCATGCGCAGAATGACAGTCGCTATCATGCCCACGACAACGAAAGCAAGCTCAAGGGAGTGACCAAGAATATAATTTGGTGCATCTTGAGCACGGTAGAAGTTTGATGACATAGCTGTTGAGAAAGGGGCATTAGATTGAATCTCAAACCCCCAATTGATGTGATATCCTTACCTCCTGCCAGGTTTCCTAGTCCAATATAAATAGCCATGCCGGCGGCTCGCTTGTAGTCGCCTGCCATATTGACACTAAGCCATGTGACATTTCCAGGAAATGCTGGATAGATTCCTTTGGCATTTGGTGTTAGTTGGAGATTTGTATGCGGAAGTTTGTAACTAGAATGCACTTACCGACGACCGCGACAAAAATACCAAAGTACATAACACCTGGGACTCCCCGGCCAGTAGATGCGAGACAGATGATGAAGCCGATTCCGATCATGCCCATAAAGAAGAGAATGAATGGGGAACGCTGCTTGCGTCTGTCTGATACCCATGCTGCAATAACAGCGATAATTGCTGCGGTGATATAAATTGGTACCTAATATGACGATGTTAATCTCCGCTTCAGCAAGGAAGTAGCACATAGAGCTTACAGTAAGGAGCTGTGCAGTCGAAGACTTATATCCTAGATCCTTGATGATCGAAGGAAGGAAAAGAGAAATGCCATACAGCGGACAGGTGATACCCCAGTACACTTTGCACGGATCAGTCAATGATGCATTGAATGCCCCAAAGCAAACAGAACTTACTGAATAGACCCAACCAAATCTGCCAGTCTGCGAAGGCATCAATGACATAGCGCATTTCGAATTTATCATTCGTTTGATCAATTTCGCGCGCGTCTGCTGAGTTTTGAATCCGCAAACTGTAGATCACAAACCGACGCTCTTCTTCAGTCAAAAAGGTAGCAGTTTCCGGGGAGTCGTGGATGGCAAATGGGGCTATAAGTGCCACAAGAACCGTAAGAAGACCCTCGAGAATAAAAATCCATCTCCAGCCAGCATATCCGCCCACGCCGTCCATTTTCTATTAATTTGGAGATACATTAGTAAAGTCCCCACTGATGTCAGCGAGTAGACCACCTACAGCGATGGCGTATGCAAGAAGTCCCGAGAATGCACCCGCAACACTGGCAGCGCTGAAGAAGAGAGCCTGTCTGAATTGTGCTCGATGGCGTGGGTACCAGAGTGTAATGTAGTATGCCACACCTGGATACAAACCGGCTTCTATTTTGTTTCATCCAATGATTAGTATTGACTTGAACCAGAGGCAGGTCGGGAGGAGGGGAAGACATAAACATACCAGCAACGCCCAAAAACAATCGAGTTGCGAGCAATCCACCGTAATCGTTGACAACTCCCATCAGGGTCTGATTGCAACGTCTCTATTAAATTTCGTTCGAGACAACCTTAAAGCATGCGCGCGCTCACCATAACAATTCCCCAGGCGACCATGATCAAAGGAAGCCATCTCGAGGGTCTTAGCTTCTTTAGAAGCAGATTGCTCGGCAATTCAAAGACGCAGTAGGTAAAGAAGAAGACAGTCACTGCCCGCGAATAGATGTCAACTGGCAATTCTTTTGTAAAAACAAGCAACCCAAGGGATTCATCATACAAGTCCAATTATATTGCGGTCCCGTCATATGAAGATCATCAACCAGCCCTTCTATCTTTGCATTGCCGATATTCCCACGGTCCAAGAATGCCAACAGATATAGCATGCTCAGCATGGGAATAAGACGAATGTCCATCTTTCGGAGAACAGCCTTTTCATCAACCCCCTCGAAGGTCGGTGGGCCGAGGCTAGATGCTTCCGCATCTGCGACTAGCCCATCTTTCTTGAGATCGGCGCTGTATGGAGAACCTTGGACAGTTGTATCCTCGAATTGATGTAGGGAGGTCTTCTCCGGTGTATCTTTTGAATCAACCATGACAGGCAAAGAGAGATGAGAGAAGAAGAGATTCAACCAGTGCGGACATCATTCCGCGAGTATTTATACTTATCCCTGGAAAAAGGTTTAGTGTGACCGGGGTAAGTCCGAAAACTGGGGAGATCATCCCTTGGCATGAGGGGTATACTACATTGGGATGAACCCAATCGGCGGTCGAAAAGGAGCGTCCGCGCGAAACCACCCAATACGAGCATTTCATCAAATAATGTGTTCTGATAACACATGTGGTGGCACTTGACGGTTGAACGGTTGATTGGCTTCGGGTAATTTGACTTGCGAAAGCAATCTTGAGTGGCAAGTTGTACCGTTGCTGGAGACTTTCACACTTTAATCGCTCACATAGTGCGTGATAGATCGAGGGATATTGTACGAAGTACATGTCAGTACATCCATGGATGTCAGTATAATGGGGACATAACGTGGGGGCACACTGTTTCCCCCTGGTTACTGGCGGCACAACCCATGGATGCTAAAATACCTGGTAATCATCATACACTAGCACAGTCTGCTTATTCTGAACAGCCTTCTTCAGGGCTCTAGGTTGCGTTGTATCATACAATATGTATTCATAATACGATGTTCCAAGGTTGAGGTCTTAGGCCCTTATCTCGATCCACCACTTCCAAGCTTCAGAGTCAGATCATTCCATCCATGGGTGTATATACATACCAATTACCTAGGTACCTAGGTTGAGATACCAGCAAAAGTCTTAGAATGTTCGGAATATGAGGCAAAAGATAACAACCTCCCAAGGTTGGAAGGAAGTATCTGTCACAGATAGCTCTTTCCTTCCCGTCACTCACTCCCAACCTCCCTGACTTCCTCACCTTTTCCATGACTTCGTTTTATCACCTGTCTTCTTGCCCGTCTTCAAAAGACCTAGATATCCGGACTTGTTGCCATTCAGGCAACACCTTGCCACGACCTAGACACCGAAATCTCTACCGAGTTTAGTACAAGATAACGAATAGCTGACATTGTTAAGAGGCCAATATCAAAACCAGCCTCGGAGCAAAACTGCTTACCCCCGATGGTATCTCTCAGACAGTTGCTACAGTCTTGAGGCTCTCTCCGTCTCATTATAGATAATAATTTGGATTGAGTAGCCATTACCTAACTTCCCATTCCGTGACTTTGATCTTCGATTTGTTCCATGACACTCTCTGAATTGACCGGAAACTACCTAAGTCACAATTGAAAAGCACAGCACCACGCATGAAAACAGCGGTGACAACTCGCTAGAATATGGGAGATCTTAAGCGCTGGTGAATGGTTTCCTCGCGCCCACATCAATGTGGAATGAGTCGATTGAGTTGCTAAATATAGCTGCATGATCTATAGGCTCAGATCGGAAATTGAGTTGACGGCTGAGTTGGAAGCATCACCAAGCACGCGAAGGCACGTAATCTTTCTTTTCCTTGCTTTCTTGTAAGTTGTTCTCCGACCTTATAGAATGGAAGGTACTCCCTCAGAGTTAGATCATCACGGGAAAAGACCCGACATTCAGTCATCATAGCATCATAGCATCATAACTTCTCTCCCTTGATAAAAGTGGCCACAATGACTATCACTTCAGACCATATCTCACAGGGCCATCTCCCACCTACAAAAACTCCAATTTCCAAAGCAAAATGCCATCAACCCCATGGACCAGGCCTGACACAAGCACACGCCCAATCGCCGTAATCGGCGGTGGCGTGATGGGCCGACGAATCGCTATGATGTGGATAGCCTCTAACTTCACGGTAATCCTGTGCGAGAAAGAGCTCCAATCCGGCAACGCCGTGAAATACGTCCAGGAACACGAAGCCGAACAAGCCGGCCTGCAAGGCACGGAACCCGCCGAGTTGAAAGCAACAACCTCGCTACAAGAAGCCGCGGGGAACGCATGGATGGTCGTCGAAGCCGTCCCGGAGAAGCTGGAGTTGAAGATCGATCTCTTAGCGGAGCTGGACAAGATCACCCCGCCGGACTGCATAATCGCCAGCAACTCATCGTCCCTTCGGTCCAGCCAGATGATCGTCAAAACGGAGAAAAATTACCGCATCTGCAATGGTCACTACTACATGCCGCCGGACCAGACGTACTTCGAGCTGATGTCGTGTGGCCACACGGATCCTGACGTCTTTCCGTTTTTGATGGAGAAGGCTACTCAGGCTGGGTTCAAGCCTGTGCATGCTCAGGGTGATTCTACTGGGTTGATTTTCAATCGCATCTGGGCATCGCTTAAGCGGGAGATTTTGCTTGTCTTGGCTGAGGGTATCAGTGATGCTCAGACCATTGATGATATGTTCAAGAGTTGGTTCAAGGCTACCAAGGGTCCTTGTCTGATGATGGATACTGTTGGCTTGGATACTGTGTACAATATTGAGGTTGTGTATAGCCAGCAACGTCAAATGGATACCACTGCCATGAAATGGCTGAAGGAGAATTATGTTGACAAGGGCAATCTGGGGGCCAAGGCTGGAAAGGGTTTACTTGGATGAAAACATGGAAATCATTATAGATTGTTTTTAGAAGTTACAATACAAAAGTTCCTAGAATGGACCATTGAAGTTACAGTTCTGAGTCCAGAGCAGAGAGATATCATCAATTGAAACTGTTTATCAACCGTTACGCTTACAGGTGTATAACTACCTGGGTACATGTTTATACTTCTGTATTAGTGCTCAGCCCTTGCCGCTTTTTGCTCACTGAGTACAACTGAGTACGCCCAATGGAAACAATACAATCTTGCCCTGTAGATAATAAGATGACCACTTCATTCCTTCTTCTTTCTGATAAACGCATATATCAAAAAGCCCTCCTAAGCATATAAAGGCAACCTTAGAGGTCCTCTTGTCAAGTCTTTTTCGCCATGGCTAAATTGGCTCCCGGAGCCGCCATGCTAAGAGGTTAGAGCCTACCAGACTCCTGAGGCTTACCTAGGTACTCAGTACACGCTTTTACTTACCAATCATTTATTTTGATTTATTTTAATGCACAAGGCGAACCTCCAGGAACATCCTACCTTTCTCTCATTTCTCAAGCTGTGTCATCAGTGTCTATATTAAATAGGCTCGAGAGACACTTGTTCTGCTTGATTTGCCTACTCCTTCTCGAATAGCAGCTTTCGAATCTGTCAACCACATTTCTCACGTCCTAGATCTCCCTGGTTCTACCGTGAACTACCCCCTCTTCATCTATTCACCACGCACCAATAGGAGAAGGAATGCCATCGAAGACCCAGCTCCCGACCGTACCGCCGACCATGCGTGCCTGGGTACGTCGGCGGCGCGGTCCTGCTGATAGCGCGCTCGAGCTGTCCACCGATTATCCAACGCCCGACGTGCCAACGGGCTCGTCGCGCGACGTGCTAATCCGCGTCTCAAACGTATCATTACAGTTCAGCAGTGAGATGACAATGAAGATACTACCCAAACTACCTTTCACCAGCTCGTGGATCCCGGAGATTGAGCTTTCGGGCGTGGTAGTAGCGGCTGGCGCCGGTGCACCGGCAGAGCTGCGCGATCCGGGCTCACATGTTATTGCCTTCCAAAACATTCCTAGCGCTGTGATCATGGGCCACGGAGTACTGGCAGAATATGTGCGACTGCCTGGCAGCCAGGTCGCACGTATCGATGACGGTATTGAGATGGCGTCGGCCTCTGGTATTATCGGGTCCGGTAGCACCGCGCTCAAGATGATTCGCACGGCAGGTGTGCGTGAGGGTCACACGGTGCTTGTGAATGGGGCTAGCGGGTCAGTTGGTTCGGTGCTTGTGCAACTGTGCAAGCTGCGTGGTGCAAAGGTGGTCGGTGTGGCTAGCGGAGGTAACGAGCCCATGGTTCGTGATCTGGGTGTAGATGAGGTAGGCAACGTTGCCAACGTTCCAAGGTTGTATAAGAAAAATGTCTAATATATAAATAGTTCATCGACTACCGCGAACATGAATCCCTGCCAGCCTACCTAGCGCAGCAGTATGGCGACAAGCCGTTTGACTTTGTGCTTGATTGCGTCGGCACGCAAGCCCTTTTTGTCAACTCCCCGGCTTATCTCAAGCCCGAGGGAGCTGTTGTTAATATCGGCATTCTCGAGGGCATGTATGTGACGGCGCGCAATGCCATGCTTAACAGCTGGCTGCCTATATGGCTGGGCGGCGTGCAGCGTCGCTATATAATGTTCAGTACGCCCCCATCTTGTGACGACGCAGTCTACTTAGCACGTCTGGTCGAGGAGGGCCACTTGCGTATCCCTGTCGATTCTGTCTTCGACATGAAGGATGCCATATGTGCCTACGAGCGTATCGCCACAAAGCGTGCGCGTGGCAAGGTCGTGGTCAAGGTGCATGATGACTAGGCCGTAGGCATGTCGAGGGTGTATAAGGGGGCTTATGTGTACAGAGATTGATCGGATTTAGTTTGTACGTTGCTCGGCCCACTGTGTCTATATGAACTATGATACGCACTTGTCTATCCACTTGTCTATCAACGTGTCGTGGGCTAAGATGGTAGAGGTCGCGCTAGACTTCGCCAGGGTCCCGCAATGGTTTTGGCGCCATAAGGGTAGCTTATCAGTACGTTTATTCCACGGCAGTGTTGCTATTGACTCTCCGACAAAATTGAGTACGAGGTATACTTAGTGAGCCTGACTCTGAGCGCCCTCATAAAAGCGGCGGCTAAGGAAAGCCCAGGAAATCAGGTATGTAGGTATATATAACTAGCTACATATACGTCGATTTTCACCTTTTAGACCGTTTCCACCACAAAATGAATAGGGAGGGAAATATCTAGAAAAAAAAAAAAAAAAAGACACCTAAAAAGAATGTCACAAGGCCGCATAAGCGGCCGGCTTTTCGTGCTGGGTATAAGATAAAATTGTATTCTCAGCCCCGGGATTATATAGGTTCGATCCATGTCGCCTCGGGCAGTCCAATTATAGGACAATGAGTTACAGATCTTTGACAGACCGTGAAACACGATTAGAACCGAATGGGCGGCGGCGAAGGAGAAAATGACACTCGGAGCCAGTCGCCAAAGTGATGTACAAGAGTATTGAATAAAGGTAAGGATAAAAGGAAATGACCAAAAGAAAGTGAAATAGGGCATGAGAATAGGTATCGATCGTCCAAGAAAAGCCGGACGGGGAATCAACAGTCATCAAAAGTATTAGTATCCGAGGAGGCACAATAATAAGAAATTACGTAGGCAAGGAACGTGGGTAAAGTGAGAGGGCAATCAGAACAAGACGATGGCAACAAATAAGCGCGCTCTGAGACCTCGGAGTAAAGGGTATAGAGTGAAAGGCATTAGAGTAAGGCCCTAGGGTGCGACTTGCAGTCATTAGGGTATAGCACACCCATAGGGCCAATTGGTGCAAAAGGGGTTGGGCCGTGAAGAGATTGGCCAAACATGGTTGAAGACAAACGCGCGAACGAAGCCTTGACCAGAGAAAGAATAATTAAGGGGATTTCCTGCGACGATGGACTTTCCATTCCGCTTTAGCGACACGCATGAACATTTCTGTGTCTTTGATAGGAACCCAGCTAGTGAGGACTTTCATGATATTCTCAAAGTCAGACTCGAGAATGATTTCACGCATGCCATCAATAAGGGCAGCAGATGAAGCATGCAAGACGTCAAGACCTTGGCCAAATGTCCTTGGGTTCTCAGGAACGGGGTCTCTGTTCTTCCCTGCAGAGGTTGCGGGACGGCCAGTGTTGTCTTCGGCATCTCCAAGGAGCATGAAGACATCCCACACCCGAAGCTGAGCCGGGAAGGGGATTGAGTAATTAAAGAGAGTGAGGTACCAACGAGTGCCGTAGGCTGTGGGTGGGATTCCAACCTCGTTCTGCAAAAAGTAAGCGTTAGTAGACACTCTTCGTGTTTCGAGCGAAGCTCACTTACTAGTTTCATAGCCACTTCTCCTCCGGCGAGCCACTCTCGCTCAAAGTCGGCCAATGCCTCCATTAGACCAGCAAAGCCAGACTTGTATAGCTCTTCTAGACCTCGTAGCTTCCACAATCTGACGAACATAACAAAAGCATGTTCCTCGTCATAGTAGGCTAGTAACGTAGCCGCAAGTGTTGCCATCCCCTGCACGTAGCCCGTGTCAGGGAAATATAACGACATGGCATGAAGGACACGGAACAATAGTCTTTGGCCACCCCGATAGCGCCTGCGGAACATTATATGGCTTGATATCGTCCGTGGCACATCTATATCAATCTGAACATCGTCCGGTGACGAGATGAACTGGAGCTCACCGAAGGCTTCGATGAGCTCGTCCGCAGGCGGACTGCCCTTATGGCGTCGGGCACTAGCCTCAAGGAATGAGTACCAGGCCGTTGACCGCCACCGATCTGGAATGCCTTTCCAAGTTCGCTCGATCAACTTTGAGTTCTGAGTGTCGAACTCAAAGGTCATACCACCGCCATTCTTGTTCTGCTTCGTCGGCTTAGCCATCTTAGTCCACTTGTCTTCACGTTGCCACTCCTTCCTTCGCATTGCGCGAGTAATTGGTGCGTCTTCTTTCTCGTCACCAGATGGAGTGGGCAGAGTGAGCATGTCAGCCGCCTCATCTTTGGCCTTTCGGTCTCGGTTGTGAGGTAGATGATTGGTCGCCGCACGCAAACGAGACGTCGAGCGGCGCAATGGTGGACCATAGTTGCTCTGTGATGAAGATGGACGGGCGCTTAGGGAACTGTGGGATATTTTGCGGGCTAGAGATGGACCATTGAAGGAACGGTTGCTGGCCGGAGCGGTTGGTGGGCGAATTGAACGTTTCCGCCGAGGTGTCTCAGAAGCTAGCAGAAGGCTAGTCGTGACTCGCTGGAGCGGGTTAATCTCGGAACCATTGGAGTTCTTTGCAGGTCGAATGAAGCCATAACGATCGACTTCTTCTGCACCGACATTTTGCCAATATTCAGCGCCGCCTGCTAGCTCCTGGGTTTCCCTCTTAATTCGGATACGCTCCACTTCGACAGACGCCCTTGGTTTGGTTTCATTCCCAGTCTCATTCGTAGAGAGTGATTCAGAGGTTTCAGAATCCGGGACCGCGCCCTCTTCCCATAATACTCCGTTTTCTGAGGCCATTGCTTTCGCAACCTCCGAGTCGGAAACATTGTCTTCACCCTTCTCGTACATCAGCCGAACTCGACGTGACAACATATCTTCGTCTGCCGAGATTGCTCTGCTCGGAAGGCTAGTCTGTCTCGGGCGAAGAGTGCTTTGAGGTCTGGTGCGCCGTGGGACCGCTTTCGGTGTTCCATTTTCTCCTTCGGGCCGGGTCATGATAATGGCAGGGGGCGGCGCAATTTCAGATGTCTGTCGCTCCAACCGCGGACCACAATTCTCTTCCGATATTTCCTGAACTGGCTGGCGTAGCTCTTGACGAGGTTCCTTCTCTTCTAGGTTTTGCTGGGGCGGATCTGATTGTTGCTCGGGCTGCTCGTCTGGCTTCTCCGGGGGCGGTTGGTCTGGTTGTGGCTCGGGGTGCTCGTCCAGCTTCTCCTGAGGGGTTTTTGGGCGTGGACGTTTCGCATCACTCTTGATCAGACTGCCGCGATTGGAAAACTTCATCGGCTTATCCAGACCATCCAAAGAAGCAGTCGGTATATCTAAGGGAATACCAGCAAAGGGGTGCTCGATCTGAGGCACTGGTGGAGGCTCTTCTGAGCTGGGTTTCCTCTCCATCTCAAGTGATCGTTTCTTTAAACCACCCCACTTTCTTTCTGACCATCGAGAGCCCGGCCGTGAGCCTGGCCGTGAGCTGGGACGGGAACCTGGTTCATTGACAAGAATGCTGGGCACGCTGCGCAAGGAGGGCGCGCCCTCCGATCGAATTGTTCGAGTTTCATCTCCAACGGAAACGGATGGCGCGAGCCGTGGGAACATAAGCGCGGATGCACGACCATCACTCGAACTGGCTGACGCAGCGCTTGTGCTAAAAGATCGGGCATCGGAGGCTATTGGCGCATCACCTGTGGGCAACGAGACCGACCGGTTTGCAAGAGGGGCGGCAACGGTATTTTCAAAGGGCACGGCGTGAATTGTCGGATTGGACTCCGATCGGTCAGGCGATAACGATGCAGGAAGCTCATTCACCATTATCCCGGCATGACTTGCGACTCTGCGCGTGGGCTAGAATCGCGTGAAGGTAAGGAGTGTAAGGACACGGCGAAACGGGAGGGCAGGTTAAGCGAAAATGGAGATCCAAGTAGGTAGAAAGGAGCGACAAGGGGAAAACCACAAGGGAAGTACAGCAAAACAGAATCTCCAGAATTAAAATTGAGAGATACCTGGAGGAGTGGAGTTATTTTGGGTCGGTTCTTGGCGTCTCTCCAAGTCAATGCTGGACTTTTAACGGGGGACATCTTCGGGGGTTTCATATATCATCCCCTGTCGTTTACATAACTACCTACATAGGTATAACTAAACTACATATGTAGTTAACCAACTACATAGTTATACGACACGTAACTTAATATTTCCCTAGCAATTCTCTATTTCTACTCTCTTTCCTCCTTTCTCTCTTGAAATAGAATTCAAGGGGGTTGTCCCACCTCTATGGGCCGCGTGTGGATCGTGAACAGGGAGTGTGGTGGAGTACACTAAGTTCTACGGTGCTTAGATTAGAATCATTGCCCAACGTATGTGACATCAAGAGGTAAATCTGGTTAATTGTATCCGTGCATACCCAACTATGGAGTACGTGGACAACACAGAGTAGATTCAATTCAAACCCCCCAATTCCCCCTGAACGCCCCAGATGCACAAGCGTGGAACTCCTATAGCCGAGGCTTGGATAACCATCAGCTGTCAATGCTCAATGCAGTCAAAGGGAGGAAAAGCCCCCAGTTTAGAACAAAAAGAAAAAAAAAAAAAAAAAACATCATAAGGGCGTGAAACGGTCAAGCCAGCGACCCAGACCCAGCGTTAGATCCAACTCAAGCCACAGCAGCTGTGTGAGCTGATGGCGAGTCGCGACTTGGTCGAGCCCGATCCACAGGCTCTTTGGGCAACAGTTCGATCTGACGGACCAGGAAGCTCTTCTCATCCATAAATTGATCATCGTCAGTTCTGTCCTCCAAGAATTTAGGTAAAAACCTCAGCAGTCGATCACGGTTATTGATCAGAATTCGTTGCACCGGCACCGATTTGGTCGGGTTGGCCACAAATACCTAATCCTTTGTCAGAGCGAGCCCTCATCTGCACTAGGAGCGATTTGAGGGCAAACTTACTTTGAAAACATGGAATCCTTCATATTGTACCATCTTGCGGTCGTCTCGCAGCAGTTTCATGCAGAGTTTGAGATTATCTCCACTCTCCACGTATGCCATCATCACATTGTAGTTCGCACGGTCCAATAGTATCTCCCCAAGAAGCTTGATACTTTGACGTTTGGTGACATATGAGTCCGAGTGGATCAGGATGTTGTTGAACCGCCCAAAGAATAGTTCAAAATTGGTTGCCAGGTACGAAGTCACGAGGCTCTTATGGCGGGTCAAAATCTCCTGTAAAAGATATGTCAGCCATATTATCATTAACCTTAAGATAGCCATCGATCTCGACCTTACCCTGAATGTGGTGAATGCATCTGCGCTGACTTCGAAATTGCTCTTGTCGATCCAATCAAAAAATCTCCAGAAAACACCATCCCCCCGTTGCGGTTGGTTAGGCTTCACGTCTGATAGTCGTATCGCGGATTCTCCTTCACTGGATTGGTCGTACAATACAATCGCGGTAATGACATCAAATTTCAACGCCTCTCGGAGAATGACGCCACATGGCATTGCACTTTGACTCTGCATGTAACCACGGCATAACTCGACAATGATTTCTGGCCGATGGTGGACAAGGTATGAGATGACTGGAGGATCCTTTTCGACGCCATATGAATTAGGCCGGAACCGAAGGATATGGGAGAATACGGTCTGGGTGTCTTTTCTGGCTTCGAAGGGAAGCAAATGGATGCTTTTGGATAGATCAAAAAGTAGATCTTCTTGAAGAGATGCTTGGACAAGTGCATGGACTTGATCCACTGATGCGGAGACCTCTGAAGGGGAAGATTATTGGGTTAGTTCCTCAACATTGCGCCTTGGGTACTACTTCCAGAAGACTAACCTGGTGTTCCTTGTACTATCACCTTCATTTGACTGAGTTGCTTAGCCAGCTCCTCTTCGGCCTAGCTTATTGGTTAGTCGGATTCTTCTCTCCATGTTTGACGTCTTCAAACGAACCTTGGGAGCATTATGGGAGTCATGGATCCTCAGTAATAATTCCTTGGTTGTCCGGACGATATCAGCAGGTTGCCGCGACCGGCCGCGGTTGAAAAAGAAAGCCATGGTGAGATGGAGAGAATATGCGGCAAATTGACAAAGAAACTGGAGATTAAGGCGACATGCGATAAGTTATAATTGCAACGGGAGAATCAAGATTCAGTCCAAGGGGAAGTAAATGTGATGTATTCGACTGCAAGTTGCGAATAAACAAACCACGGCGGGGCAACGGGCAACCGGGGGTCCTGCTGCCTGAGGCATCCGCTGATAACGGATTTTTTCCTCTCTATCAAATTGCTATCTCTGCCCCTCCCCTCCAAGGTTGAAACAATTTGATATTGACCATTTATAAGTCATGTCAGCTTCCAATACCGTGGATCCACCTGTGGGTGAGAGATTCCCCGACTCGCATTCAGTATCAGATTCCTCCGATTCTAGCAACGAGGAGGGCTGGGAAGATGTCGAGCCCGATGAGGAGTCGCAGCCTGTGGTTGGCCTCTTCACTGAGCAGGTCTTCCCCGATGCGCGCTCAATGCTAAAGGAGTGCAAGGAAAAGTACAATTTTGATCTATTGAAGATCCAGAAAGATCTTGGTATGTGCAACTTCTACTACTCTTGTGGGGGTCCAACAATTGAGGCTAACTATTTTTCCGCTTCTAGATTTGGATTTCCTTGACAACATTAAGTTGGTCAATTACGTCCGCACCCAAGTCAAGAGCGGAAACAACACCCCTGATGTTTCATCCAAGTCCAAATTCGAGGACGATGTTTATCTCAAGCCCGTTTTGGAGGACGATGCTCTCTTGTACAGCTTGGACGATCTTGCCGAAGAACAGGGCGAAGACGCCGCACCTGCCACCGAGACAAACCGACAGGTTCTCGAACTCCAGGAGAACTTGGAGCGATTGCAGACCCAATTCTCCGAGTACCGCCTTGCTGTGCAGAAGTCAATGGACGACCAATTGTCGAAGGAGGATGATAAGCTTGCTGAATCCAACCCTCAGCCCTCGGCCAAGGCTGTCGACAGACTGCAGGATGCTGAAGATGGATATTTCGTCTCCTACGCTTACAACGGTAGGATATCTCGCTCGATTTATCATATATGTGATACTAACACAGTCTAAAGGCATTCACGAATCTATGCTCAAGGACACCATCCGTACCGACTCTTACCGCGATTTCGTGTACGAAAACAAGCACGTTTTCAAGGACAAGGTTGTTCTTGATGTTGGCTGTGGCACTGGTATTTTGTCCATGTTCTGTGCCAAGGCTGGCGCAAAGAAGGTCATTGCTGTCGACAACTCGAACATCATTGACCGGGCTAAGGAAATTGTCCACGACAATGGCCTTGGAGATGTGATCACGTAAGACCTATAATCATTCCCCAATAAAGAGATAAGTACTGACTCCATCCCAGGTGTATCCGTGGCAAGATTGAAGAGGTTACTTTACCCGTCGAAAAGGTCGACATCATTATATCCGAATGGATGGGTTACGGCCTCCTTTTCGAGGCTATGTTTGATTCTGTCATCTACGCCAGAGATCGTTACCTCGCTCCTGATGGTCTTATGGCTCCTTCTCACGCTACCCTGCGCCTCGCCCCTTACGCCGACTCGGATTTCATCGCGTCGCACATCTCGTTCTGGAACAACGTCTACGGTTTCAAGATGGACAGCATGCTTCATAAGATCTACGATGAGGCTGTAGTTCGCAGCAACCAGTCCACGACCGTTGTCGGAGAGTCTCAGATATTCTTGACACTTCCGCTGCACACCATCACTGTTGAGGAGCTGTCGTTCTTGAAGGAATTCCAGGTCACGTTGAACCAGGATGTTGATGCATTGGATGGATGGATTATCTGGTTCGACATCTTCTTCATGCCCTCCAGAGAGTCTGTTCTGCCCGAGGATGCCATCCCCTCAGAGATGCAAAAGAAGGGAATTGTCTCGTTCACTACTGGTCCTCATGGAACCGAGACCCACTGGCAACAGACTGTCCTTCTCATCGACCACGCCAAGGATCATGCTAAGCAAGGCTCCCAGGCCTTGAAGAAGGGCCAAGTCATCACCGGCAAAATCGGTTATGAGAAGGCTGAGAAGGGCTCTCGGGGGGTGGACATCAGTGTTCAATGGGAGTCCGATGCTAATGAGAAGGGGGTCCAGCTATGGAGCCTCGTATAGGATCGAGCGATCTTCTGATACGTTTTCTGATGAACTAAAAGAGATATGACCACCTGCATAGAAAAGGTTTATTTGACCCAGTGAATATAAAAATGAGGTTTGCGGCCTCGTGATGTCTTTTTTGGTTGTCTTTTTCAGATGTAGCAGGAATAGAATATCGGCGATAACGGCTTAAAAGGGCCATTTAACTACGTTTGATGTACGTTTAGTAACAAGCAACATAATAATGGGTATCGTTGTCGTAATTTGAGTCATGATCTCGTAGAACAAATGGAATATCCAGGATTAATTCTTTGCTTCAGAATGTTTTTCCCGCCTGGAAGCCTCAGAACGTCCATCGTGGCGCTGACGATGACTGCGGTGAGAGGAGTGGTGATGGGAGCGATGATGAGAGCGATCTCGGCTTTGATCTCGACGGCGACGATGATGTCTGTCAGAACTTCTTCTGTCCTTCTCACGTTCCCTGTCCGGCGCATCTAGTTTGAAACCATCAAGGCTATCCACTGACGCGGATCGCCTTCGCCGATGACCTGACCTCCGTACCTCCTCAGCTTTCAAAGCTTCGATCTCTCTTCGCTTCTCATCATTCCACCGTTTCCGTTCCTGCTCTGTTGTTTTCAACTGACGCACACCCCGCTTTATGACCGCGAGTGGGTCATTCGCACTCATACGAGCCTGTGTCCTCTCTTTGCGTCTTGGGTCCTCGTTACCCCACACATCTTTCTCGGGCATCGCCCCTGGCGCTGTTGCATTTTGTTCCGAGGAGAAATACCACGGTTTCCGACCAACAGTCTCCTTGAAGCCTGCGGCGTTGGAGAACCTCATTGTGTATTGGTCTTCATAGCTGCGCTTTTTCCGTGCAGTTTCAGCCTCTGCTTCGGGGTTCTTCCCTGTTTTAGCACCTGCGACTGGGAACAGATTGATATGGCCGGCCTCGTCTAGAATCGGTGCCTGTGCTGTATCAGCCTTGCGAGAGGCGAGAATCAACTCTTCTCGCTTAGCAATTGCTTGTGCCGCATCCTCCTGAGCGTATCGTATATCTCGATCCGTATCATCTTCCCCGGCAACACGCCTTCTTTTACGAAATCCTCCAGTGTCGCCGGCGGGCTTTCTGTCTGATCGATGACCGGGTTCGGACGACAGATGGGAGGGCGCTGGTGGAGGTGTAGGCGGACGTTCGCCGCGAAGAATTTTAATCCTGCGTTCGGCATCGACTTCTTGCATAATACGTTCATCTTCTTCCTCGCGAGCTTTTGCTTGCGCCTCGTCGCGCTTGACACGTTCGATATTCTCGACGTTGTAGACGTTCCATGACTTTTTGCCGAGGAGATGGCTATAAAATAATTAGCAAAATTTGTAGATATCAAAGAATCGAAACAAGAAGCCCAACTTACAGAGGCATGTTGGAAACTGACCCTTGTGTGGAGGTTGCTATGTTGTAGATAGCAAAGAGCTGGTCTTATCGATAATGACGTCCCCACGGCCCGACGCTGGTCCCGGGGTGGCCAAATGCCCCGTCGACAGCTTTGTGACTCCAACTCTCTTCTCTTCCCTTCAAATTTGATTTGCTTTGGATATCAGCATATATCCAACAAATTCTTGAACATAAAAATTTGAGAATTGACCCCAGGTCACCCGAGCTGCAGGGCCAACTGACTTACACAGCTGCCTGCTCCTTTCCCGACACAGTGTCAAAACAATAGCTTCAACCGTTCTCACCTCAACCTCTCTGATTAGTGCCAATCAAACGGTTCATCATGTTCAATCGCGGCAATATCCCGAATCCGTTCGGCTCCAGCGGACAAGCCTCCCCGCAGGGTCATCCGAACCCCAACCAAGCACCCCCACGGTATGATACCGATCACTCCCCCTCGTCCAGTGCAGGCTATGCAGCTCGGATTTGTGATGATGATGTGGCGATGACTGATGTGTATAACGATATAAGGGGTTACGGAGGCCCACCTCCACCAGGAGGAAGACCGCCGCAGCAGCAGATGCCTTCTAGGATGCAGTCCGGACAAAGAGGTGGAGGCCAGACTTGGACTCTTCATCCCAGCAAGAGTCCGAACGAAAACTACACATTTGGAAATCTGTGAGTATTCTCTGCGGGATTTTTATTCCTGGGGGCTAACACGCAGTAGCGTCGCTGTTTCGCCGCAGGACATCCCGCCTTCACGAGATGGCACCGACGTTCTCCTCCTTATCAATGACCTCTTCGTCTTCTCTGCCCGCCCTCTTGACGGTTTCCCTTCCGGTTATATGAGCATGTCGGACCCTCAGCGGACATGGGCCAACATCGGATTGAGAGATGCCATCAAGGTGCAGCTGTACGATCCGTTTAGCCAAGGCGGACAGGCCTACCTAGGCTCTGCGGATGTTGAAGTCAGCTTCGCATCTACCAAGAAGCGGGTTGAGGCTCCTTACGACCAGGATGAATTGGCAAAGGCGGTGATCAGGGTATGTCGACCAGTCCCCCAGTCCTGAATACATGCTAACAAACCCCAGAACTTTGAGAACCAACTATTTTCGCCTGGCCAGAGAATTCTGATGGATAATAAGAGCATCCCGCTCTTATTACAGGTCAAGACCGTTCAGAGGGTTGATTTGACATCAGAGAAGGCTGATCTCAGTTCTGGACAAGTTGAGACCGATCCTATTGCTAGGGGTATTCTCACGCGGCACACTCAACTCAACTTTTTTAAGGATACTCAGACCGGTATCAACGTGAAGCCATCTAACCGCCGCCCGGCGGCCAATTCTATCATCCAACCAGGCTTCAAGTTCCAGGACATGGGTATCGGTGGTTTAGATTCTGAGTTCAGTACGATCTTCCGTCGTGCTTTTGCCTCTCGCATTTTCCCTCCTGGTCTGGTCGAGAAACTTGGTATTCAGCACGTTAAGGGTCTCTTGCTTTACGGACCCCCAGGAACGGGTAAAACTCTCATTGCTCGACAAATCGGAAAGATGCTTAATGCCAGGGAGCCCAAGATTATCAACGGTCCAGAAGTTCTAAACAAGTACGTGGGTCAGTCGGAAGAAAATATCCGAAAGATGTTTGCGGATGCCGAGAAGGAGTATAAAGAAAAGGGTGACGAGAGTGGTCTCCATATCATCATCTTCGATGAGCTGGATGCAGTATGTAAGCAGCGTGGTAGCGGAGCTGGCGGTGGTACCGGTGTCGGCGACAGCGTGGTCAACCAGCTCCTTTCGAAACTCGATGGTGTCGACCAACTGAACAACATATTGTTGATCGGTATGACCAACCGAATGGACATGATTGATGAGGCTTTGCTGCGTCCCGGTCGTTTGGAAGTGCACATGGAAATCTCGCTCCCCGACGAACATGGTCGAAGCCAGATTCTCAACATCCACACTGAGAAGATGCGAAACAATAATGTCATGGATACGGATGTTGACTTGACCGAGCTTGCTCATTTGACCAAAAACTTTTCTGGTGCTGAAATTGCAGGTTTGGTCAAGTCTGCTTCGTCCTTTGCTTTCTCCCGCCATGTCAAAGTCGGTACTATGGCTAGTATCAATGAGGACGTGGTAGACATGAAGGTCAACCGGGCCGACTTCCTCCACTCTCTTGATGAAGTCAAGCCTGCCTTTGGTGTGTCTGAGGAAGAGCTGTCCAGCCGCATTCCATACGGCGTTATCGACTACTCTCCAACTATCAGCGAAATCCTGCGGGAAGGCGAGTTATTCGTCAAGCAGGTTGGAGTGGCTGAGTCAACCCCACTGTTCTCTGTGCTACTTCACGGTCCTCCTAGTAGCGGTAAAACCGCCCTGGCAGCGCGGATTGCTATTGACTCCGGCTTCCCCTTCATCAAGTTGATCAGCCCTGAAGACATGGTTGGCTTTAGCGAGCCAGCAAAGATCTCACACATCAGCCGAATCTTTGACAGCGCCTACAAGAGTTCTACAAGTATTGTTGTCATTGACAACATCGAGCGAATCATCGACTGGGTGCCGATTGGTCCTCGCTTCAGCAACAGCGTGCTGCAAGCTCTCATGGTTTTCCTGAGGAAGCAGCCGACTCACGGACGTCGTCTGTTGGTTCTGGCCACGACAACTGAGCGTGCGTTGATGAAGCAGCTAGACATCTACAACTCCTTCAACTCAGATATCATGGTTCCCAATGTTAGTTCCTTCGGTGAACTACGGTTCGTCATGGAGAAATCCGGTGCATTTGACGCACAGGAGATTGCGCAAGCTCTCGAGTCAGTCGGTGGACTTGCGGATGACGGACGCTTGAGCGTCGGCATCAAGAAGGTCCTCTTGGGTATTGAAACAGCCAAACAGGATTCTGACAAGGTTGGCCGCTTTGTTCGAGTCATCAACCGCGCTATTGAGGAGGAACAGAGTTTCTAATAAACGTTGTTTATAACGGGCGTTCTTTTGCTGAGTACAACTGGGATTATCACTAGATTAGTCCAGAAATATATAGCTGTTTGAAATCCTAGGTTTAAAAGACTTATATAAGAAGTATTTACTAGTTAGTTATCTATACTAGAAAACTAATAATATATTTAGGGAATTGATATATCGACCCCCTTGCTAATTCTCCCCTGCCTGAAAATTCAGTCACCGCCTTCAACATCGGGTGCGACACTGAATTAAAGCCTGATTCTGCCCATCGCTCTCTAGACCGCCTTAGAGATTTTACACCGCCTTTGTGTCAAACTACCCCTATACTATAGGACGACAGCAGGTAGAATTTTGAGGGTAGGTCTTACATGTACTGATATTGCATAATTCCCACATACAGAAACAAGGTGCCAACACTACAAAGGAACTAGTCCCAAGCTGCAGACAAGGAGCGAAGCAGCAACACATCAAGTATATACAGAAAAGGAGCCACAAGGGCCCGGTATCCCTCAAATCTCCTAATCTAACTTAGACACCAACCACTTAGTAGCAGGGCCAGCGTCCGCAACGTAAGTGAAGTGGGCGGCGGTGATGACAAGAGTACCTTGGCAGACCATATCTCCAACGGCACAGTAGATCTTGGTCTTATCCTTGTCAAAGCCCCGAATCTGGCCCCCCTCCTGGGCATTACGGGTGTAACCGAACAGGACAACACCCTTGATCTTGGCCTGAACGTCCGAGGAGAGCTTCTTGATTGAGCCGTCCATGACGGCAGTACCCTGACTGTATTTCGCACAATTAGTATGGTTCGTACTTTAATCTTTTTGTATGTAAGAACAAACCTATAGCCACCAGCAAGAATCTGGGTGTCGGGACACTTCTTCACAGCCTCCTCGAATAGACCTTGGGCCTCAGCAATGGCGACTGGCGAGGCGTTGCGGGGGAGTGCATTCGACGGCAGATCCGCAGTGTACTTGGGTCCAACACCCTGGCAAGCAACCTTGCCGGGCTTCGACGTCTTCAGATCGTTGCAGATAGCAGGTCCGACGGACATACCCTGTCATTTGGATGTGTTAGTATCTACATAAAATTTGAAGGAGTAGGAAACATACCAGAAGGCCAGGCTCGGTACTGGCACGGGCAAAGATGAAGGTGATATCCTTACAGTCACCATTGCGCAATTCATTTCCCTCGGAAACTAAGTAGAATCGATATGTAAGTTAATCTAAAAATATCTGCAGAGAGCCTGAACTTACGAGCGCGAGTATCGATATCCATAGGGCTTGCAAAGGCGGCAGTTGCCAGAGCCAAGGCGAGAAGAGAGAACTTCATGATGGGCGCAAGGGAATAACAAGCAAAAGAGCGGTTTCCAGTCTCCTTTCTAGTAATTGGAAATAATTCAGACAGGTACCAGCGCTAGCCTTATATCCGTTCGCCGGGTACTCCGGGCTCGAAAAAGTAGATGAAGGAAACTTCGGTACGACCATGTTCATTGGATATAATTAACCTGTCTGCTTTCTCAATAATTGGAAACTTGTTTTCTCTAACAAGAAGCCGTTTCATGTTCTTTTTTCTCCGGTTCTCGATACCTAATCCAGTGGTAACGCACAGTAGTGGGTCAAGATCTGAAAAAGAGGGTTCCCGATAGAACTATACTACCTAGGTAGGCCGAGGTAATTGAAGTCGAATACCGCAAACACGGTCTCTAACATAGCATGATTGGACGTGTCATTCGCTAAGGGTTTTACTTTGGCCAAAACGTTTCAAGGGCTATCTCGGATTTTGGAATTAGGTCCGACGCTTTGCCGGAACGGGGAGTCCCGAGATCTCAAAATTGAGGCCGTAGCCCCATACCGGTCCACGTGCTTTATGGTCCTAGATCAGGGGCCTAAAGAAGATAGAATGAAAAAAGTGTGGTAAAAAAAAAAAAAGATTAGTCCCTCATCACTTCGTACCGTGATCTTCATCCGGCTAAATCAGATCCATTTGTAATATTTCATATGAGTTCCAAGGTTGATTTGCTTTCTCATGAAACAACATGTCTCTTGAATGACTTGAATTTTGAAACAGGTTGTTTCACCATACTGCACAATACCCCTTTCAACATCCATGTCAGAGTCATCCTGAATACTGATCTACGGATTATAGGGTCCAGAAAGAGAGGAGGGAGAGAGTTGATTGCTATTGAGAGGGAGAAACTGCTAGATATCTACTGGGGAAGTGTTGATGTCTGAGGCACCAATGTGGGGCCTAAGGCCACCACAAGATATTCGCTATGCGAAGTGCGCGCCTGGGAATACGGCCTGGTCTATCTCCTGGAGCCAACTCTCTCTAAGGGGACATTAGACGAGGCAAAGTTCATAGAGTTCCCATTGGCTCATTTCGTGGCTATGTATTGGTTTCATCATTACTCAATCTCGAGGGAAGATCTCAATTGAACCATTAGTATCGAAGCTTTTCAAAGATGAGCTAAAGGCATTCGTGGCATGGATACGGTTATATGATAAGGTCTGTCCGTATATAGAGGTAGGTTATAATCGTCCTATTAGGCTATTACGGATATAGCTTTGCCACTATACTACTGTACTACCCAGCTTTATTAGGATTAGAATCCGTCCTAAATAATATCTTATAAAGGGTTATAACGGACGGGGGTTCATCGAATGCGGTGAATGCTTAAGGTAGATCCTATAGCAATGCGCTTTAGGCCGTATTATACGGGAGGCTATAAAAAGGTGGTATAGATACTGCTAGACCGTGGCGCCGACGTTAACGCCTAGGGTAGGCGGTTTAGTAATACACTTCCGGCCGCATCGTACGGAGGCTATAAAAGGGTAGTGTAGATACTACTAGACTAGGGCGCCGACGTTAACGGCTAGGGTAGATACTATAGTAATGCTCTCTACGCCGCGTTATTTAAGGACTATACGAAGTTCCTATATAGATTGTCAGCATGGGACTAATCACCAGGGTACAGCAAGGGGAGAGGACGCGCTATGCGCGGCCTAAAACGTTGTGTTGACTACTTGCAAACGCTCAAGCCCAAAACACTGCAGGCCTTTTATAGAAGTCAAGTGACTGGGTATCTAAACTCCCTTTGAATTTCAGCCTTTACTGGGCTCGTATTAAATTGTACATGTAAGTAACAACCGTTTCAGTGTGTCAGGCCAGATACATCAATCAGTTTTCAGTGTCAGCGTGCAGTTACACAACAGCATACCATAAAACTATCAACGGTGCTCTACAGTCCCAGAGAGATTCAGGCATATTTCAAGACCTCATATTACAGGCCTATAAGGCAGCAATTCCTAGGCCATACGGTAAAACTGGTAAAACAAATACCATTCAGAGAACCCTCTCTACTATACGTCAAGAGACACAAATTTACCTATCCAAGATATACACAAAAGCCCAACCAAAGAATCAAAAGCGCGCCAAACCCAATGAAGAAACCAAAATATCCAAAAACAATCCCACATCCATCCCAAGATCCCAATTTTTTCCATGTCAAGTGGGGAGGTTTACCCCATCATATCAGTCATCAAGCAGCCCATCGCAGCCCAAACAAGGCCCAATCAGTAGTCGTCATAGGCGTACTTCTTCGAAGAACGCCGGTACTCATCAGGATGGGCCTTCTCGGCCTTAGTCTTCAGGGCACTATTTCCAGCCACGTGTGTCAGCCTTCTAGAAGCACCACTCATTGGCGCTAATGCCGCAGACACGGCGCTGATCGACGTGCACGTGCCAAGCTCATCCCGGCGGAGCGGAAGCCCCAGTCGCGGAGCGGAGCGGAACTTGCACGTCCATCGTACCACATTGCCCGGTTCTAGGGACGGATTTGCTTACCTGACGCGCTTTTGCGTCCATTCCAGGTCGCGCTTTGTCTCTCGCGCGGTTTTTAGGCCTTCGGAGAAATTCGCCCGTGCGCCTTTCAGTCGCCGTTGCGCGAGAGCTTGGAGCTCGAGGAGTTCTTGCTGTTTTGCGTTCAACTGCCCAGATCTGTGTTGTGTACGCTCTGTTAGCTGGTGTTTGCGGATTTTGGGATGTCTTGCTCCGGCTTGTTTTGTGCATCGCCATCCCCTGGTGGTGGTCGCTGAGGGGGTGGCATTGCGAATGCTGAGAAAGTGTTGCAGGGAAACTCACGTCTGCGCTTGGCGTGCTAGACCCTTGTCCAATGGGGTTGGATCAAATGCGTCCTGCATGCGGTCGCTCAGGACATCCACAACATCCACACCGGAGTACGATGCAAAACTGGAGTCGTACTCGCCGGCAGAGCTGAAGGTAAGCCCGCCAGACGAACGACTGCCGGCGGTGGTGCTTGCATCAGAGAAGTCTGGTGGGGAGCCAGATACTCTGGAAATTGGGTAGAGAGATGCCGGTGTCGGCGCCTTGGAGGGTGCATGGTGGTATGGGTAGGCAGTAGGCTGGTAATAGTGACGCTGGGTGGCCATGGCGACGATTGACTGCAACAAGAGCAAGTGTTATAGTGGAGTAAAGAAGAAGTATGAAGCTCAAGTGGACTTCAGTAAGGTAAGATGAAGCAAGAAGATTGAATGGATGTGGAAGGATGTGCAAACGGGCCTAACTAGGAGTGATGGGAAAGGAAGAAGAAGGAAGGACAGTCTCCCCCGGGCCAGACGAGGGATTTTATAACCTTCGGCGGGGAATCTTCTGTCCGGCGGATGCTCCCATCCTGGCGGAGGCGAGTGTGATGGCAAGGATTGCGAAGGCCTCGAAGGAGCCATTGGACCACTCGGGGCACATTGACTCGCACCCCTCCCTCTGTACCCCCAATCCCCGAGCTCCGTCTGCACGTATGTCTCCGTATCTGCCCGCCGATTTGCCTCTTGGACCGCCTTGACCCCGCTCAGAGTGGAAAAAAGTCTCAATGTGTCTGGTCGAGGACGCCAGCCTTCCTCCACTAGGGTTTCCGCCATTCCGTGGCGGCGTGTTGCAAATCCGGTCTCGATCTACGCCCCTCTTCCTGGTCTAACTCTCGGGGCCAAAGCGTGGACTGGAGGTATTCAGGAATTGACTAGAAAGGACATGGAGGGTAGGTTTTAAGGGGGTAGGATGGGTGGAGTTGGTGGGAAGGTGAGATATAAATATCACCTTAGCCGTCCTTCTTTCGCCCACATTTTCTTGACTTTTTTTTCTCTTTCATCTCTCATAATTATCCCTTTTTTCTGCCCTCATCCCGGTTAGACTGACTTTTTCTCTTCAGAAATTCGGGGGCTGGGAAGAGGACGATCAAGGTTGATTCGTTCAACAAAAGCCCCAAAGATAAGACGAACTACACAAGAACCGGTATGACATATTTCCCCTTCTAACTGTCCCGGTCTAACACGATGGTTAGTTTATCATTTCTCTATGCACATACAAATATACCAATGTTGGAGTTGTATAGTTGTGGTCAAGTACGCCATTCCGCAAAAATCCCCAAGATCGGGATGTCTCGCGGCCTTACATCATCTTAGGGATCGGAGCCCAAGAGCCCAAAAATGAGGATCGCTGCATTCAATTCAGGTCACACGGATATTGTTGGACATCACTGCATGAACTAAAGGACCGCGAGAAAGATTGGCATTCGAAACTGTTCCCGAATCAGTGACTCCATGCTTCCCTTGCAAGGTTCTAACAAGAACCATCCCGGCAATATATGAGCAGAAAGGCAAAGTGGTGCGACCAATGCGCAATAAGTCCAGGTCGAATGACAAGACGAAGAAGTCAAAAAATATCAAAAAAATACAATGTGAACATTCATCCTTATCCCTCTGTTTGCCTGCCTGGATGCGGCTGTTATTGCTGCACAACGACAAGAAAGCCCCCCTTCTCGCACAAATCCACCAATAGCCATCAGATCCATTGACAGCAGAATAAAGAGAACTGCTGCATCGACAAGCGCTCTAGACGCCCATTAACGTGGGAAGAGAGCACGCAGCTGGCCCCCACTCTATGCAGATGGCCGATGACTTGCTTGACGATAGCTATGGGGCCTGTATGATAAAGGGAAGCCATCCGGCAAGCCCCGTCGGAAATACCATGAGAGAAAATGCTGTGCCGCCCACGACCCTTCATCATTGGTCCCAGATACTTGCTGACATGCACACCACGCAGGCCCAACTAGATGGGAAGGAAATGGCACTGCAGGGCACATCCTTCGAGGTCCGGGTGTTCTAAACTGGATCTGGATCTGCCTTGCTGGCCTTAGACTAAGTCTCCTTCTTCTTTTTTTTCTCTCCCGTTTGTTGATGCCTCACCGTGCCTAAAAGCCAACATCCATGCCTTACAGCCTGACGACTCACAATATGCCCCGTCAACCCACAATGTTACCGAGGAACCCTGTGACACCACCCTCTTCCATTCCCAATCTGCCATCGAGAACCCTGGTTCGATGAATATTGCAGGGATTGCTATTCATCTCGCTTTATGCTGAAAATGGCTGAGCTCGATCTCTTATTCGGCCAGACGAACATCGGGCAGCACGGCAACTAATGACGCACAGTGCACACACTTCGGCTTGGAATGGGCCATACATTTTCCTTTTTCTTTTTGATCCTTTCGTTCTTCGTTATAGACTTTCCACCAACTCAGTCCTGATCCGCCCCTCCTTTAACTCAGACTTCAGACTCCAAGACGTGTTGCTTTGATCCTTCCTAATGTTAATATACTCCGTATAGGTACTATGCCAGCAAGGTTTCCTCGCATAGGTTACACTAGCCCGCTGTTTTGGTCCGAATATTGAGAAGAATTGTATCTGTGCCTGCTTTTATTGACTACGTCGTTCAATTAATGGGTGTTTTTGTCTAGGGCTATCTGGGTAGTGTATGTCCAAGTTTGAACCGACCATGTTTACAACCTTTACCTCTTTCAAATACGTCAAATTCGAATTCGAACCCCAAATTCCAGTCAAATCAATCCTGATCAATTCATGGTCAATCCAAGATCGAACCCGTTTATTAATTTTCCAGCGCACAAGTGGGGGGAGTTGCGGGGATTTTCTACGTCCTTCACCGCCACATGGGCCGTGGCCAACTCACTCGCTTTCCCTTTTTGGGAATTTTCATTCTCTACTCCCGTAGTATAAGGTCTAGTTCATCTTGTATACTATGTCTGATTGGTTTTTACTTGTCAACTTTACATTGATCTATAACGCCGTGCACTAGGTCTTTACAATGTACCTCTGGTGCCTAATGGCACCTTATATTGGAGTAGTTTCCCAGCCTCTTGTAATCATTATTTAATGGTTTATATTAGTAGTCTGTATTAAACAGGCAGATATAGAGGGTACTTACTATTGAGGCCTTGGCTACTTTATCCTAGCAAGTGATACAATGACGATATATATGTCAACCTTGCAAACGCCCATAAGATAAAAGTATCCACGAGAAGCCCAAGTACCTAGCATCATGTTCCATATGTTCCATACACCAAACGCCAAAGCAGAGAGGATATTGAACCGCAGAAAACAGAGAAGGAAAGAGAAAAGAGTTGGATTATTAACAAATACAGATCCAGAAAATAGATAGGTGCCGTACGCTCATAATCTGGTATCACAAGAAAGTAAAAAGAAAAAGGCCAAAAAGAAACAAAAAACAAGAGGGATTCTACTTGCTCAGTAAAACGCAAAATCAAGAGAGAATTAGAGCACTGACGCCACGATGCACAGGCTCGGAGGGTGGAGGGCGGAGGGCATCTGTACTCTTGAATGGGTAGAGTAGAGAAAACGACGGAAGGATACATAGATAGATGCCCTCCTGACCCTATGCAAATGCAAAATGTCGCAATGGAACTTCCAAAATGGTGAGATCAGCCCAGAAATGTGAACGAGCACGCTTCATGCGTGCTTAGCGAGCTTCGAATCACCCTCCTGCGCAATTCACCGAATCCAAAAGGATGTTTCCATCAAAAACGAATCACCGAAACATCACTCTGTGGTCCCACCGTAAGGATATCAAATGCAAGAACCGGAGAGGTGGAATACGGCTGGCTATATATGTATATATATATATATAAAGGAAATATTAGAACAAAGACATGCCATTAAAGCAGCAAAGATGAAAGGGGCGAAGGTGGCCAGGGCAGGCAAAGACCCGGGGGAAGTCCCTAGCGGCGAGTAGCGATGGTCTGTTGTTGTTCTGGGCTAAGACGATCTCGCAGAAGCATGAGTGGGCGACCGGGCTCAAGAAGACCCATCATCATCTTGCCCAATTCATTGTGTTTGATCGGCTTGGTAACGTAGTCATTGAAACCTGCGCGGGCAGCGTTTTCAATTTGATCGGTCATTGCGTTTGCTGAAAGAGCCATGATTGGAATCTGTGGGTAATGGTTCTTTTGCTCCCAGTCACGGATATCTTTACAGGTATCGTAACCGTTCTTGATGGGCATCTGAATATCGCACTACGAATCGAGGTGGTTAGCTTTGCGGGGGAAGAAAGGGTGTGCAGTAAAACTCACGATGATGAGAGAATAATACCCCGGCTCTTTAGAGAGCACCATGTCAGTGCATTCCAGTCCATTGGATGCAGTCTCCGACATCAGCTTGATCTTGTCCAAATACTTCAACATGACCTATATATGAGTTAGCAATCAATTCAACGACGTTCCCATAGATAACTTACATCTCGATTAGTTTCGTCATCCTCGACGAGCAGGATTCGATAACCCTTGTTGCCCAAAACTTCTTTGACCATCTTGGAGACAGTCTTGAAGTTGTTATTGATCTCGCGCGCCATGTCTTGGTTCCGATCCTTGCTCAGCTCGCGCTTGCTCTTGGGATCGAAGATACTTGAGAAAGCAGAAGGTTTGACGGGCTTTGGCACAATAAAAGCCTGCTTTCCTGAAGCTGCAAGCTCTTTGACCCGTGAACTGATTTGACGCTTTTGGTAAAGGTCTGCAATTATGACGACGACGGGCGCGGGATCCAAGGCTGGGTCTGACATGTTTTGAATGACCTCCAAGATATCATCAGTTGGAAGGTTCAAAACAAGATGTGTGCAGGGTTGGGCATCGGAAGCAGAGTGCATCGCATCTTTCCATTCATCAACATCAACTAACGTTGTGACCTTGAACGGAATCTCATGAGGGACGACCTGCTCAATGTGCTGCTTTATGGCTTGCCGGGAGTTTTTGAGCGGACATAGGATTACGATGGAGAAAGGACCATTGACGGGCACAGATACTGGTCCTATTGGTGTATCCGAAGAGGCAGATGTTTGAGACGTAGGCGACACAACGCCGCCCTGTGTGTTGGGCTTTGTAACGGCAGGTTGGACTCTTGGATTCGAGACTGCATCTGGCAGATTCCCCAAAGTGGTTGTCTGCTCCAATGGAGGCCGCAGGGGCGCGGATCCGATATCTGGGGTCGGGAGAGCAGAGGGTGTAATTGACAGCGAGGCAGAAAGGGTAATATCAGAGCTTTTGTCGGATGGGTCGGAGTTTCTGGGAGCTAGGGGAGGTGCTTGTTGATAAGAGGTTGTTCTAGATTTCGCCGGCCTTCTCGAAGCAGTTGAACTCTGGCGCATCAATTTGGGCTGTTCAGAAGGGGAAGGTGGCGGAGGAGCATCGACCTTGACGTTAAAAGAAAACTTTGCACCCTGACCCTCTTTGCTGCTGGGAGTGAGCTTGCCGCCATGCATTTCGACGAGTTGCTTGGACAGGAAAAGCCCCAAGCCGCTACCTGCATGTTGCTGCGTCCCATTTTCTCCGAGCTGGCTGAATCTTTGCATCAGTCGTTCCGCGTCCTGGGAGCTGAACCCCTTTCCGGTGTCCACGACCTCGAAGTTCATGAATGCCTGGGTGTCATTGGGATTTGCAGATGGATCCCGATACATGTCACAACAGATATGGATTTCACCCTGGGCAGTGAATTTGACTGCATTTCCGAGAAGGTTGATCAGGACTTGACGAATTCGGAACCGATCTCCAATCACCATCGATGGCAAGTCTTCGCCTATAAGATAGTTGATTTCGAGACCCTTATCAATCGCTCGTGAGGCGATGGTGTCGATTACATCCTCGATCATTGATCGGATATGGAACCAGGATTTGACCATTGACATCTTGCCAGCTTCGACGCGGGAAACATCAAGGATATTGTCAACTAACTCGCGAAGATTGGTGGAGCTGTTTTGGATGGTGTCCAGCATCCGCCTCTGGTCACTATCAAGCTGCGTGTCCAGGATGAACGGAATAGTACCAAGAATGCCATTGAGCGGGGTTCGGATCTCGTGTGACATGTTGCTGAAAAACTTTGTCTTAGACTCCATTTGGTGATTCAACTGCTGCATGGCCTTGTTAAGTTCCCTTTCGAGGTTTTTGCGGTCGTTGATGTCGGTACATGTTCCGTACCAGGAGGCTTCCTCGCTCCCGAAACTGCTGGTCTTGACACGTACTACACGAACCAAATGCCACCGGAAATCGCCACCTCGAGAACGGAGGCGGATCTCGGTGGAATAGAATACACGGCCATTCTCGTCTTGCTGCAAAGAAGCAATTCCACGCCTCACAAGTTCATCAAGAGCAGATCCGACCATGAACTCATAAGGTCCGCTATCATTTTCATTTTGGTCCGCGTTCGGAGATATTTTGTTGAGGGACAGTTCACCACACTTATCGAGGTCGTCAGGATGAACATGTTTAGCGAAGCCAAGGTCGTGCGCCTCCTCGAGGGGTTGGCCGGTGTACAGATTCCACTGCTCATTGACGAATATCAATCCGCGGTTCTCCGTTGCCTCAAACACAACCTGTGGGATCGAGTTGGAGAATGCACGATACTTTGCATCAATCGCAAACTTTTCCCTCTCTTGAATTGCCTCTAGCTCAGCAATATGCTGCTCATGAATGTCAAGAAAGGAGCCAATCCAGTACAGTACCTCTCCTGTTGATGATAACAGCGGATTGGCCCGGAAAATGAACCAGCGATATGCCGATTCATCATTGAATCTTCGGACCCGCACTCTTTCCGTGAACTGTGCACCGGTGCGCAAGGCATTGGCCCATTTGACATGTACATGCTCACTCTCGCTGCTATGGATATTCTGCCAAGGGTCTCGAAATTTTTGCTCTTGGTGTTGACTTCTTCTGTAGGCATCGAACTTGGAATTGGTCCAAATAACCTCGCCACTCTGGGGTTTTGCCAGGAAAAGATGCAATGGGATCGAATTAAGCATCAGCTGGGCTATCGTGTCGGTGAACGGGCGCGGGAGCTCCCGCTGCAGTTGAGCATACAACGAGTTTGTAGAGGCTTGACGTGATGATTGCTGGGTTGGTGGAAGGACATTGGGCGGCGGCCTGGTGTCTTGCAGTGGTGATGCGACGTAAAAAGGTTGATCTTGTAGGTTGTTGTCATCATTCATGGTTGGTTTCGAGGTCACCTTGTCAGGAGAAATTGGCGTTGATGAGTCAATGTTGGTGGTCTTCGACTTGAGGAGCCGTGGTCTGTTTTGGGATGCATTGTCTCGGGGGTTTTTATTTTGAGGGACATTGAAGTAGCTGTCAGCAGCTTCTGCGCCCGATCGTGAAGCCACTCCGGGAGATTGGTTTGCGGACCCGAATCCAATATGCCCAATATCAAATCCAGGAGTCCCCATAGCAGAAACAGCAGGACTGCACTTTACAGACGAATGATCACTAGGGCTGGTGATGCTCGTGTGCGCGGACATTGGGTTGTTGTTGTCGCCAACGGAATAGCTGACGTGACCGCTTAGTCCCGCAACAAGCTCTAGCTCACTGCTTGCATCCGAGAAAGTGCCCCCGAGGCCCAAAAGATGACCATAGCGGGGGGTTTCAATCTTGGATGAGAGTTGTCTTTCAAGCTGGCTATATCGCTGAGCCAAGCAGAAAGAAGTTGTCAAATGCGGCATCAGAAATGAAAGTGATTGCCTGAGGTTAGGAGGATACGGGACGATTGTGCATAACATCGACACAACGGCAACAGGGAATCTCAATGTCGATGAGGAATCCCGGTTAGAGTGACCACCATGTAACAGAGGAATGTGGATAACGGTCTTGGACTGATCGATCCCAATGGCTTCTAGTGGACGATTATTAGAGTAGTCGTGTGAAGGCGGATGCTTGGAGAAAGCCTCTTCATCGACTGAATGGCTTGTGAAGAACGGATTGTGCTCTGCATGTGTGCGAGGAGCGGGCGAAGGGGCAGGGGACTGAGACCACGGAGATTGCGGAATCTGCTCGTATTCATCGTACTGCTTCCATCCACTGACACCGAGGCCTTGCTGCATCGGTACACCCCCGATTCCCCCGTCACCAGGACCCTCGACGTCAGGGGTAATTTGAACCATCTCATTCGGACTGTCGGCGGACTCGGTCCAACGCTGTGGATGTTGCGCGCTCTCTGTATATTCACGTGTTAAGATGGTGGGACGGGTACGCCCAAATAACCTGACCACACCCGTGCGCTTGATGAGAGGATCTACCTCTACCTCCAATGGTCTGGGTATGGGGAAGACAGCCTGCCGCATACTGCCGAGGAGACTGTCAATTTTATCGTGTTTGGCTTCGGGGTTCTCTCCTATCAGATGATCTGTGCATGACGGGTTTGGGGAAGCGATTTGTACGTGCTTTTTCTCAGATTTGACATTTATCTTCGAAACTTGTGGCTGGTTGGGATCGTGGGGGGTGTGGCCTTTCTTTTTATCAAACCCAGCGAATGAGTGCCGCGATAATAAAGATGGCCGGGAAGATCCAGGCATTTTAGCCTGCTGGGACACTGTCTCGGTTTTCTGTTGTGTGACGTTTTTGCGTGACTGAGGTGTCTCCGTTGATGATCCCTTCTCCATATGACGCGCTCGAAGTTCATGTAACGATGTATCAACGTTCTGGTTAAAAATAGCTTTTTGTCCCCAAGGTACGTTCTCCAAATCAGTCACATCTCCAGGGACAGCGAGTGACACCCGCTCGGCTCCATAATGCGTTTGCAATATATCAATAAGGTTGGACCACCACGATTCGAGTCCCGTATCCGCATTCAGCTGAAGGGTCAGATCATATAAATTGGGGCTGACAAAATTCGGATCTTCCTGGATTTGGTTATAATGAGCGGGCAGAAAGGTTGGACGCGGTTCCGAAGCTTTTGGTTCTGGTAGAGTTTGTGAGGTTGGTGTTGGCGATTGAGATTTCTCAGATGGGAGCTTCAATCTAAATGATCCCCCACGCGCTGTTGGTTCAATCGCCATTTTGGTTGGTTTGTTCTGGATGTGTGGAATATGTGGGAAAGGATACGACGGCGTGTGTGCTGGTTTCCGATCGGAAAGTGTCTCTGTCTGGACACCTTTGATTGTGCCTGCTGAACCTGCCGAGCCTGCGGAGGTATGCACGATGGGGGCTGGAGCCTCCGTTGAGGTATTGGACAAGCGTCTCTTTCTTGGGGTATCATTCGAAAGGGCGGAGACGGGTTGACTCTGGGACGGAAGTGGTTGGGTTTGCTGCATCTGTTGGTATACAAGGAGATCTTCCATCTGCTTTCGAAGTTCCTTGAGGGTATGCGAACTCCGTCCTTGATCCTCCTGTCGCTCGGCTTCCGATCGTGCGTCCTCGGTGATGGGTGTTAGGCCAATAACCTGCTCTGTAGAGTCACCGCGTGATAACCGAGATGGTTGGAGAGATGACTTCTCAAGAGCATCTACCCTATCCGCAAGTTCGTCCACCAACTTTTGGGATTGATGTCCATGTGTGGGGGCGATGACCAGGCGATCTGAGAGGCTGCATATGATGAGATTGGGGCACTGCAGGTGGAAGTGTTTCTGTTGGCGAAGGGAATGGAGGACTCCTCCTACTATGGACATCCCCCATTCTCGCACCTCCGCGAGTGGAGGGAAAGGGTATAAAAGGATATCAATAATCGTGGGTTGGGGGATGGGATGGAACGATGTGAGGCGTTTTATGGCTTGACTTAGGGCGCAAATGGGGGGGAGGTCAGATGTTGGCGGGTGGGGGTGGTTAAGGGAATTAAGGAAAAGAAAAACAGATTATGCCAAGGGCCCAAGGTTAGAATATGAGGTGAGAATGGATTTTAGAATCATAAGAGATGAAGTTGAAGACGAATAAGGTTAAGGCGGTGTATCATCCAATGTAGGGGGAGGAGGAAACCGATATATATTGAGGTGTTCGAGTGAGAGAGTTGAGAACTTAGGGACACAGACTGTACCAGGCCCATTCATTGCTTGGATCGATATGGGAGTGGATGGGAGTGGATGAAGGAAGGAAAAAGTGGACTGGGGGCGTGATGCACCTGGGGGGGGGTTATGACGTAGGAAAATAAAAAAAAAACTTGGCTCTTTTTTATACTGTTGTTGTATACCTAGGTATATATTTACCTATAGGTATATATAACATCCATTATATATATACTATTACAAGAGATTAATTATATGCACTATTGTATAGTATGTTTATAGTATTCAACACTTGACCTTTATAACCACTTTTACTTTTTCTTTTTCCCCTATATATATACATATTATACATATTACATCGACTTTCAAAGCTAAAAAAAGAAATTAATGTGACGTAGCCCTATCTTTTGGTCCAGTTGTACTCCGTACCTGGATTATCTGTACTCGGAGCTGCGGTGAACAGTACAATATATATAATGACGATGTTCGTCCAAATCCAAATCTCTTCCTCTTATACCGGGAAAACTGTACACACTTGCAGTATTTATGTTTTAGATTCACAGCAGATGTATCCACAGGGCACATAATCATATGTATCTTGGTAATCTGCCCTACAATTATAACTAGAATATGGGAACCTGTGGGATTGACGCCGAAAATGACCGCTTTTGAGGCCAGAAACGGCCACCCGTAATTTTGGACGCCCCTTGACCGCCCACTGCCCTATAACATCCATGGATCACTATTCTGCACCCACCCAGCACTTTTAGTCATCCTCCGGTCCTTAGGTGCCTAGGTGATGTTGACGCTCGACACCGAAACGACGCCGAAAATAGCTCCCCTTCAGCTGAATTCAAGTCCCCTCCCTTTTCGCCTAATCTATTTAAGCGCCTATAAGATACATAGCATTCCCTCCCTTCCGGTATCATTATACCTCTCATTCTCTCACCCTCGTTGCCCACGCTTTAATGCAACCTTAACGTTGTCGTATCCTACAATACAAATTTACTACCCTAGTCTTTATATCTGACCCCCTCTAATAGAACTAACCTCATCCGTGGCCTTAAAGGCCCAGCCCACGAGTATTCTTGCCAAGTCTCGTATATTAGACGCATGCTCGATGCTCCACGGACCATATTTCTGCATTTTCATGAAGGACAATGGTCTTTGAGAAGTAGAGTTTTGACCAACCGTATTTCGTAACATCTAGAAGGTCTGCAAGCGCTGATGCCAGTCTTTCCCCACTCCGTCGAGACTAAAGAATGTTCTATATCTCCGATATATCACAGGATTAGAAGGTTCCAAATATCCAGGGAGTCAACCAGTATCATAAGCAGTATTCTAAAAAAGCGAGCCATATATGTATAGAATAAAAACGGTGTCAATGTATTACTATGATGCATGTAATATTATTTCAAGACACCACAACGACTATTCATATCTTGAGCATAAGAACCGATGAAATCTCATTAAGGAAAGCTTGTCAGCTCAGTCAGGCTCCCCCTACGCTCGAGCGTATGATGTAAACAACAAAAACAGGGTACGTCTGCGTCGCGCGCATAGAGCGATCTCGCTCCTCTCTTTCATGGATCGTAATAAAGTGCCGCGGGTTGAAGGACGTCTTGTACTAGCTGAGTCACGTCAACACTGCCTGGCTGTAGCAGCTTACGGATTCGTGTCTCAACGTCGTCGAGAAAGCTGTTGGCAGTCTCGCCATCTCCAACGTGAAGTGTGACTGTGCCGATGTGCTCGCGCGCCTGCTCACTGGCTCCGCGGTGGCGGAAGGTGGTAGTAGAAGATGGGGTTGTAAGGCTGAAGCGTTCGATGGTGCCGTTCTCGGGTAGGATATGAAGAACATGGATTGTGGCACCAAACTTGCCAATAACAAGGAGGACGGAAGGACTAGTGGAGGGGTGAATACGTTTGTAAGACCGGCAAGCATGATTATGTGAGTTGAAGATTGTTAAATGAAGATATATTGATTCTTACTAGTAGTATTTGTTATGGTGGTGGCCTTAGTCCTCAGTTGGTGTCTTAGACACCTACCCTCAGTACAACATAACCAGGCTTAGTTAGTGTCAACAGTGTGGCCAGTCTTATCCATGGCTATGCTACCTGTATTTAGATCGGTCAGTTGCTTAGTGGTATAGTTACCTAGGTACAGTACGACGTATCAGGAGGCTATACCAGAAACAGCAAAACTAACCGGAAGAGGGAATTGTTTTACATTCTAAAAAGCGACTCGTGGCACATCCGGATCGAAGGAGAAGTTCTCATGCGGTCTAGACTAGAGAATTCAAACCCCCTATCCCCCTTGTTCAGCCTGGGGAATGGGGAATGGGGTAGTGTAGAGGCCAAATGCATTGTCACACTTGCAGATGCCTACCTAAGTAACCCGGAACGAGGGAATCGACCCGCCGGCGTCGACGGGGCTTCTGTGGCGCCAAATTCGCTCGATGTGGGAATATCGAACGGTCAAAGCCCCCCTTTCCCGCAGGATAATTTAACTGTGAAATGAATAATCTGGGGCAATACCCGTGGAGTTTATATACTTCATTTAATTTTGACAATATATATTGTTAGGTTTATATCGCAGGTGAGCATCAGCTGAGATTCTCCGGTCGTTATTTGGCATGATATACACACATTCCGACCTCACTTGGCTGGCTCCCTTATATGCAGTCTAGGCTCTTAGCTACATACGCAGTTATCCCTTATTCTTCTTTGAGCTTCGGGTGGCGCTATGCCTAGTTTCATCTGGTCATCTATATGAATGCGGTCTGTGACCAACAATATGTTGCCTCCACTGTTCCGTTGGCAAAATAATAATTTGAGGTTGAGATTCATTGAATTGAAATGTACTTTACCTATCAGTCTAGGAATATGTCCAACGTTACCTACGTATGTACAACCCTCCAAACAATTGTAGGTGAGTCTCCAGGACCACAACCAAGTGCTTATGAAAATACAGCAACCCACATAAAAAGTCAATACGCCATGCAATCATATGCTCATCTAACAGGACTAGGGGAACTCCAAAGGTTCCGACTTCAAGTCCACTGACTGTGCAGGATCTCGGCTATCTTTGCCAACCTGGGAGGCCTCATGTAAGCCGCGCCGGGGATTCAACTCCCTTTGATAAACCGGTTGTTCGTGGTCCTTCACACCAGAACCTGTGGGGTCTCTCCGAATAAGAAAGCCCTGCACACGCGCATCATTTGAATCCATCTGTTTGACGGTGCTATCTCTGCGGCCCTGTAGGACGCGCGCCGACTTCTCATTGACCTCACGTAGTCGGTCAGTGACGCCGTTATTCATCTGTCCAATCCAGGACGCTTGAAGGGCGCCCGCAAACAATACCAAGAGGATTACAAGCCGAGAGAAGGTGCGCTGGTCAACAACATGCTGCTGCGGCCCTTGATGACGGTTATGCCAGTCCTCCCAGTCTTCCCATGTAGCATTTGAGTAGATATTCGGTCCATGCGAGTCGGGTTTTGTTGTTGTATCCAGTCCCGCGTGGACCCAGCCAGTGCCATTTCGATCATAGGCGGCTCGTTTGATCGGATCGGAAAGGAGGTCATGTGCGTCAACCACAATTCGGTAGCGCTGCAATCGAGTTTCAGCGGTTAATTGATGGAAAAGAGGATGGTCTTTGATAGGTCGATCGGGGTGGTAGATCTTAACGAGGTCATAGTAGTTTCTTTTCGAGTATGTTGCGCTGCGGGGTAGATTCAAGATATCATAAGGGGTGAAAGACGAAGAGCTGGGCCATGAGTAGTTCTGATGTGGGAATTCTGCTGCGGTAGCATATCTCCTATTTTTGTATGGTGCTTGCGGTTCATAGCTTGGAGAGATGATGTTGAAACGAGAAAGCGGGAAGATCGCGGTCGAATCCAAAAGTCGCAGGCTTTTGCGCTGAAAGATATTGATTTTCTTGAACATTCTCACATGGTGTTGCTTCAGAGAGCACGGCTAAAATATCCGTTGTGCTGTTGTCTTAAGCCTATTTGAAGGGAGAGTTAAGGTGGTGCTCTTGTCCGGAACTGCTTCGGGGGTGGTCACGTGTATGCAAGTGGTACAAGTGTGGGAGCTTTGATCCAACAATCTCCAACATTTTGAATTTCGATCTTTACGCTTGCCTTTCCCCGCAGTCCCATTTTAACAGCAACAATGGCTGGGTCCATCGACGACCCCTGGGAACGCCGGCGCCGCTCCGTGAACTCACCCTCAGATCGGACCCATGAACGCCAACGACGAGATTCGCCTCAAGACGCCCACTATTCGAGCTCAAGACGACGCGATGAAGACCGCCGGAGCTCTCGCCGGGACAGCCCTCGACGGAGGTCATCCCGCAGTCCAGCTGAAAGGGCCAGCGGCCGAAGTGATCGTGATCGACCTCGCCGTGAGCGCAGAGAGCGCTCAACAAGCTCAGCGAGAGAAGACCGCCGCAGACACAGACACCGCAGCCATCGGCACCGTGATAGCCGCCACGAAGATGAAGGACGGCCATCTCGGAGACATCGTGCTACGCGATCACGCTCTCGCTCACCACAGAAATCACGTAGCCCTCCACCACGAGCATTGGAACGACGTGGCCCCCTCCCCTCGCAGAACGACGCATTTACCGATGTGGCGCCCCCTTCAGATGCACCGGTGCCAGAAAAACAGAAGCCGAATTTCAGCGCCACTGGCAGACTCGCAGCTGAAAGCAATACAATTCAAATTCAGGGCGGTGCGGAAATAGTTTTGAAATACCATGAGCCCCCAGAGGCGCGCAAGCCGCCCCCCAAGGAAGCCTGGCGCATGTATGTGTTCAAAGGGCAAGACTTGCTGGAAACGGTTGAATTGAGTGAACGAAGTTGCTGGCTGGTCGGTCGCGAGCGACTGGTGGTCGACTTCCCACTCGACCATCCCAGCTGCTCGAAGCAACATGCAGTGCTACAATTCCGATTTGTTGAAAAGCGCAATGAATACGGCGATCGCATCGGCAAGGTCAAGCCTTATCTTATTGATCTTGAGAGTGCAAATGGATCGAGCGTTAACGGAGAGACCATCCCCGGTGGTCGCTACGTGGAAGTCATGGACAAGGACGTAATTCGCTTCGGCCTGAGTTCGCGCGAATACGTTCTTATGCTGCCTCCCAGCTGAAGAGTGGCATTTTCAACTTTGCTTAAAACATTGAAGCGCTACAGGCTACACCAACTTGGATGGACGGAATATGGGAATAACATTACAATTCGGATCACAAGTGATGCAAGCTTAACGCGGTCTTTGTGGGCAGACAAGGTCGAAGCCTTTAATCAATGCGGCGCTTGGCCTCTTTGGCCTTCCTTTTCATCTGGCCCATCGCCTACTTTGCCTTCTGCTTAGCTTCGCCCAGTGCTTCTTCTGCCTTGCCTTTACCCTTGCCTGCATACTCGGCCGCCTCACCCTTCACCTTGCCTGCATACTCGGATGCTTCGCCCTTTACCTCATCCCCCTTTTCCCTTGCTTGCTTGGCCCCGGAGCCAACGGCATCCTTAAGCTTGTTGGCGGCTTTTTCTGTTGGCAAAGTCATGTTAGCATCAGTGTCTGCACATTGAATCGAAGTCCTGTAGATCTATGAGATCCCATTGAAGACATACCACCCGTATTGATGCCCTTGACCGCTGCATCCGACACAGTTCGGTCCGCTTTCTTCAATGTCTCCTTTGTCGCATCCACCGGTCCCTTGTTGCATGGGGCTGTAGCTGAGATGGAGCGAATTACCTGGAAGCTAGGTGCAGTTTGTACCGGCACCCGGGTTCTCAGGAGAGGAGCGAATCGTGATGCGGACATGGTTTGGGATATGATTGATGTATGTAGTAGTGTGGTAGAAGATTCCGATTGATTGAGTGAATTGGAATATAAGGGATGAAATATGTGATAGATTTTCCCCAGATTAATCCCGAGTAGCTTGTTTAAATAGGTTGGAAGTTTAAAATGTCGGCGTATCATGCTTGGTTTCTACTTGGTCGCCTCCAGCTGTAAAGTTGGTTTTGACGACGTCATGAGTATGTAGCTCTCATCTCTTACGTCGATTGACAGTCAGTTTTGGCCTGATTTTCAAGGTTTCTGTCCCCAATCAGGTTTGGTCAAGTCACGGGATTTATCTATGCACTTGATTAGGCAACTTGTCAATTCCAGGGAAGCTTTCGTCCTTGTTAGGACTATAAACTCTTCTTTGCTGGACTCTACAACCCTTGTGGTTGAATGATTGTGATCGTTCCCAAGCCTTTATCGGGTAAAGGCCAACGGAAATGAAAAATACCTGCTCAATGGCATCAATTGATGTACGTATGAAACGAATTTAACAAGTTATTCTGCTGTTCGGTTAGATGTAACTCATTGTATTGCACTATCAAATCCCAACTCTTCTTATCTACCAGTGATAACCCTAAACTGCCACCCGTGGACCTCGGGCCCTGACCAGCCTGGACAGCTAACCCGATAAGTCTTAGTTAACCCCAGATAAGCAAGCGGAGAACATCGAGTTTCAGGTTGACTTCACAATATCTTATGATCCCATGGGACATTCCACTCTATGAAATGCCGAGCAAGCGACGGATTCTGTCCTGCCAGCCGTGTCGGCGCTTGAAGACACGATGCGAAGTTCTTCCGGGTTCGAGGCAATGTGCTCGGTGCATCTCCCTAAGGTCGGTGGCCCAATAGAATCTCATCATTCACGAGGGTTGATGGGGGGTTAATCGAACAAAGAATAGACTTGAATGCTCTCTCCCATCCACAACTGCTATCACTAGTCCGGATTCAAAAACTATCGGAAGACCAGAGAGGAGTTCTAACCAGCATGTTGGATGCCATTGTGCAAACCGGTATTGTATTTCTAATTCCACTTGTATAGACAGACCCTCCGACTACTAACCGATAAGCACCAGACTTGATGCCATCGAAGCCTCACTCTCCGAGATGAAAGAATTACTGAAATCTCACCTTCTCGGTAATGACCGGTCAATGACAAGAGATCCTACCAATGAAATGCATGGAACGAGTAGTAATTTACTCTCGGGAAAGGATATCAACGATAGCAAAGCCACCATGCACATCCCCTCAGAGACGGACATATCGGCAACCACCGACATCCAACCGGCACCAATTACAGTGGTCCGCCACGTTGGGAGTCTAATCACGGAGCCCGTAGCAACCGGAGAGAACGACTCGCTCCGTGTAAATATGACCGAGATGGGCTTGGACTCGGAGAATTTTGCCAGCGTTTTCCAGCACGGCTTCGAGCAGATAGCATCATGGTACCCATTTCCGAATGAGACCCTGACAGATCTCAAGGAGAACCAACCGCTGCTCTTTGCTGTATGTCTCCTAGCAGGAATCCGAGCAACGGCCGGTCTAAACCGCACCAACTTGCACATAACCCTTCATACATTGGTCAAGACCCACTTGGGCATGAAGACTTTGGATACGCCCATTGATATCTCTACCATACACGCCATGCTTATCTTCAGCGCCTGGAGCTTTGGGCCTCTAGTGCCAGGTGGTAGGTATATTGATAGCTGGCTGATGAGCAGTACAACCATCACCCACTGCATGCTTAGTTTTCCTCTATCTGAGCTTGTGTCGCTCGTGGGCTTGTACGATGAGACAAATCGGAATATGTGCAGAATGTGGATTCAGGCATCGCTGGTACATCTGAAGTACGCACTCTTCAAAGTTACAATGGAAAATCCTTTTAGAATGGGCATCAAAGCTGATTAGATTTCAAGATATGCAATTGGCACCGGGCGGCCATCAGTGGTTTCATGCGACCATCTTCATCAGTGGACGGAGATTGTCAAATACCCCGGTTTTGAAACATTCGACCACATCATTGCCGCAGAGCTCAAGCTCTACATTCACCTGTACGAAGCCATCTATAACACTGCCAGTGCAGTGCCGGAGGCCTGGGAGAATGTCAACAGATGGGGACGCAAATATCTTGGAGGTGAGCATGTTAATTTAAGCGTGCCGGGGACCTCTTCCCATGCTGACTTTCACACACAGAAAGCAACAGTACACTAAGATGGGCGCACTCTTGCGCATCCCTAATTTTATCTCGCTGGGAACTGGCAAAGCAGAACAAATCCACGTTTCCGAACGCGCTGATGCGTAATGAGCGTATCAACGAGCTGACCGAAACGGTTATTCGTTATGCTCAATGTGTACTGAGGGAGTTTTTCGTCCTCTGCACCGCCGAGACTCCGTTTGTTAGACCAACATACGACTACCTGCTCACCGCATATGCGGGCGTCACTCTAGCAGAGTACTGCGCGAGTATATCCGATGTTCACGCAACATATACGTTGATGGAAGATGTTCGGACGCAGGCTAAGATTCCCAAAAGCATTGTGGGAGTATTTAGTTGGGCAACGAATGTTGTGCAGAAGAAGGTAAAGGACGTTTTGGATTCGAAGGTGGCAGTGATTCCCAATGATACGTTTTATTCATACCCAGGCTCGGTCGCAGACTGGGCGCCATTTCGGTTTATTGATTCGATGCCCGCTTCTGATTGGGACGGGATGAATGGTTCTATACAGCACTTTTGAAATCTATACAAGGGGCGTTGGTTATTATTTCAGGATAATTTGAATTGGAATACACATATCTCTCCGAATGGACATTATCTTCAATCAGAGATAGGCTTTCCGTGTGAGAGCTCAAGTCGGTTGCGATGCCACTGGGTGTGAAGGTTAGCTATGTCCCGTACCGAACAAGGTTAAATGGGGATAAGGCTTACCTTTCCACAGGAGATAGGCTCATAAAGCGCAGGATGAGTCTCATCAATACACGAAGGCACAACCTTACAAACCGAATCCGGATTGAAACCCAGGAAGAAAGGCATCGAGTACCTGGAAGTAGGTTGCCGATTATAAACCCTATGCACGGTGGACTTGAACCTATTATTGGAAAGACGCTGCAAGAAGTCGCCAATATTAACTACTAGCGTGCCAGCTATAGGCCGAGCATCGAGCCACTCGTCACTGGCAGACAGGACCTGCAAACCGCCAGACATATCCTGCCACAGAATAGTGACGCACTGGATATCGGTATGCGATCCGATGCCGACATCGACGTCTCCGTTGTTTTCTTCAACCGCGTCGGCTGGTGTAGCTGGATAATGTACGTAAAGCCCGTCTGCGCCGGGGTTAGTGGTCACCGCGTCGAAGTAATCCTCCGGCATTCCCAGAGCGAGCGCAAAGATACGGATCATCTTGCGCGCGAGCGTGAGACGGTGCTGATAGAATTCAATTGTCGTTTCGTGGAATCCAGGGAGATGACTTGTTGTCTCCCATGCAAAGTCATTGTCGCCGGACAGCTTGTCCAGGTCGGAGACAGTTGGATCATTCTTGGGATTGTACCGCAGAGAGAATGTCTCTTTGCGATCTGAGAAGGTTCGTCAGTCATTGGTAATGTGACCAGGATATACATGCCCAGGTGGGAGTGAGAAGGGGGTGGTTACCTCTTGTTTCAGTTTTGTTGACTTGGGTAGTGCCCAACCCATGCCATCCATCAGCGTTCTTTTGAATCTTGCTTGATGCTAGCTGTTTCTTCTCAATAGGCTGATCGAAGAAAGCTTTTGCTTGCGACAAGGCATTCTGAATGAGCTCTTCTGAGATTCCGTGATTTTTGATATAGAAGAACCCCGTGCTCTTGGCTGCTGCTCTGACTTTGTACGCGAGGGATTTTCTTGCTTCTAGATCCTTGTCGATAGAGGCAATATCTATAATCGGTATCTCATCATCCGTTGGCGGCCGCGGAGGAGCAGTGGACACCCGGCGGAATTCTGGACCGCTGAGTGTCAGGAGTTCGACTTGAGTGTACTCGAGCAGGGTTGTCATGATTAGTTCGATAGATGGCCAATACCAAGTCGAGGATGCTCGTGAATTTATCTACGGATCTTCTCCCCCGCAATATCGATGGATGTTCGAAAGATCAAAGGATCAAATCCACCGATAACCGTCGGAGAATGCGTTGACACGGCAATCACCGGGCTAATCTCCATATGCCCACATGCAAATGTGGTTGGTTGAAATGATAAGCTGAGATAGGCCGTTACATGTGTTACATGTGTTACTTTTGCTTTTGTGATTCTCGTGAGGAGATAGCATCGTCGGTGCCTCTCTGGATAGCGAAGGGTGTTGTTGCAGGCTGCCAGTGGACAGTTGCAGGTGACTCCTTATCAGTCCATTGGTCACTCCAAATTATCAAGTAGCCCTCGAAAAGCACGATATATCCTACACGTACTTCCCCGCCATCTTCCACCCCCTTTATTCAAGTTTCAGGGTTCACCACTAAGATCAGCACTCGAATTCGACCATCTTTCGTCTTTTGACCTTTTTCTCCACCCTCTATCTACTCCACCAACTCAATACAACCTCAATTATGTCGAAACTATCTCGACTGCATGAGCTCCTAATAGTGAAAAGAACTCAGCGAGATGGCGTCGATCGCCCGGTTGATATGCTTGACAATGACTCTATCCGACCAACACCAGTAAAAGATCGAACATGGTCCCAACTCACCTACATGATGTTCTGGTTCTCTGCGACTGCGAATGTCAGCAATCTTTACACAGCTTCCACGGGAATGTCCATGGGATTGACCATGTGGGAAGCAATCGGATGCTCCTTCGGTGGTCAGATTCTTGCTGGTGCCTTGATGGCTTTGAACGGGCGTGCTGGCGCCATGTATCGCATTCCGTTCCCTGTTCTTTGCCGCTCTAGCTTTGGGCATTGGGGAGGACTGTGGCCGACTTTTAATCGCGCGGCTATGTCAATTGTATGGAATGGTGTCAATTCCGTTCAGGGAGGACAATGTTTATAGTGAGTTTCTGACTTGATCTCGTTCCTTTCCACGGCGAGCGAAGCGCGGAAAGTGTGTTTATTGACCTTCGCTTCTAGTGTCTTCCTACACGCTATATTCCCTTCTATTGAAAACATCCCGGATAAGATGGGATCTAAGTCGGCTTTGACTTCAGCACAAATGATGTGTTTCTTCATCTATTGGTACAGTGACTAGTCTCTCAATGCTTGCTCTATGGTTAACCCGTCTCGACAGGCTTATCAATTGCGCATTTTTAGTGGTTCCTGTACCAAAGATGAAGTCTCTGGTCTATGTCAAAGTTGTGGTTTACTTCGGCGCAGCCTTTGCTATGCTGGGATGGACTGTGTCTCTCGCCGGTGGCTCTCTGAAGACAATCAATGCTCCTTCAGAGATCAAGGGCACCGAGAAAAGTTATCTTATTTTCAAGTTCCTCTTCTTGGGACTCGCAAGTTGTGGAACCTTTATCTCCAACGCGTCAGATCTCCAGCGATATGCTACAAAGCCCAATGACGTCCTAATTGGCCAGTTTGTCAGCTTCCCACTGTCGAACTTTTTGGTTGCCATTTTGGGAAATCTTATCGCATCAGCTAGCAAAGCCATCTTTGGAGAGGTTTGTTATATCAAAAGCATTGTTTAAAACCTTTGGACTGATGAACTTCCCTAGCTCATCTGGAACCCGCTGAACTTCTTGGACAAATTGATGGGGGGAGAGCGATATACCTCTGGCAACCGCGCGGCTTGTGCCTTCATCTCTCTGGCATTTGTTTATTCGACTGTCTTCTCTGCCATTTTTGAGAACTCTATCCCGTAAGAATCCAATCCCCCTTCTGTCAAATTTCTATGTCAGATACTAACCACCCTCAGTGCCGGTAACGACATTGCAGCCCTTTTACCAAAATACATTTCAATCAAACGAGGATTCTTTATTTGTGCCGGTAAGAAAGGAAGAAAAGAACTTGAAGAATCCCACTTGCCCCAGCAAAAACTAACAAAACCACCAGTCCTTTCCTATGCAATCTGTCCCTGGTACCTCCTCGCATCAGCCTCAATATTTATCACATTTCTCTCCTCCTACCAGATCTTCCTATCAGCAATTACCGGAATTCTCATCTGCGATTACTATCTCATCCGCCGAGGGCTACTCAACATTCCAGCCCTATACGTCTCACGCCCAAGCCCGTATCGGTACTTCCATGGATTCAACCCGCGCGCCTTCTTGGCCTACATTATTGCTATTGCGCCGAACTTTTACGGGTTTCTTCACCAGATGGGCGTCAAGGCCCCTCTAGGTATCCAGCGATTCTACTTTGTCGCTTACCCCACTGGTCTGATTCTTTCATTTGTTGTCTATTACTTGTCATGTTTGGCTTTCGCCCCGGCTGATATGAAGAACGCATCTGGATGGATGGAGCCCAAGGACTTCGTGGAGGATATTGATGCTTCTGGGAGTGATGGATATACTATCAATGCTGTTGAGCCCGGTTATGCGGAGAAGGGGGCTGTTGCAGTTACTACAACAGCTCATGGCGAAAAGGGTTCCTTTTAATGAGATATGTCTTGCTGTAATTTTAGGATGCTTGGATTGCACAAGGACGCATGATTAATATTTTGAAGCTATACCTTAATGTTAGTATAGAAGGGCGATACCATTAGCGGTGTGGATGGACGTCAGCTGTTGGAACGTTATCTCCTCAAAGGCAACACCAAAATTGCTGATGCCCTTGCTCCACAACAGCTCCTAAAGAATTGTACCGAGATGTCTATGGATGTCTCTAGGCTTGTCTTCTGTCATTGCGATCTTGGTCCTACTAACATTCTCGTCGATATCTCGACAGGCTCACTAGGTATCATCGACTGGGAGCTTGCTGGCTATGTCCCTATCGAGAGGGTCAGAACAAAATTCCGAATCTCCGCAGGAATGGATTTCGATTATGGGGATGAATACTCTAAAAAAGACTGGCGCTGTAAGGTCGCACAGCGTCTGCGAAAAGACATGGGGTTCAACGATGTTCTGGACGCATGGTGGAAGTTTCAGGACAGCCCGTAGACAAAGATGCTAAAGTTTTACTCTTATTCTCTCTGGAAGAGATCTCGGGATGCAAAGCCTATCAGCATTAGAGTTTGCTGTGGGGCCAGTATCCATGGTTCTAATTTCCCACCTTCTGAACCCGGTACCGACATACCTACCTAGGTAGGTAAGTAGGTAGGTACAACAGTACTAGTACCAGGTACTGGGTACAAAGGTAAACTTTGCCATGGAAATGAACAAACACGTGTTGTTTTTCGGCCCGTACCCGAAACTGCACTAACCCAACCCGGGTTAGCTTGTAAAACTACATAATATACTAAGAATAGATAGCGTTAGGTTCTGGAACGGTTGAGAGACGTATAATACTGTATCTTACAAAAAGCTCCAATGCACGTGACCTTCAGACCCCCCTTTGCCCGTCGACTTTCCTTTGGCACATATCCTCTTCACAATTGTTGTGAGGATTGCGGAATAATCAGCATAATATGGCGCCGAGATTACCCCCCTCAAAACTACAATTAATTCATGATATAATACAGAGCCACTCACTAACCACGTCTCAAATGGCCATTCAGCTGACTGCATCGAAAAAACGACCAAAACATTCGCAGAAATTTGCGACAGTTCGGAAATATCCACGCCCCTCCAAATCGTGTCGGTCGAAGACGAAGCGTAACCCCACCGATGCTAGAAGCTTTGTGCCATCATCTATTTGAAAAGCCTGATCTCTATCTCGATGAAATGGTTGTCTTTTATGGGACGAGTTCCAGATACTAGTGACGACCTCAAGTATCAGGAGGGCCCTTGTGTCTAAAGGTTGGTCAAAGAAGACCACTCAACAGAAGGCCAAGGAGCGGAACGCAGAATTGCGAGAAATATTTCTTCATAACCTCTCGAAATTTAACCCATACCATCTGGTTTACGTTAATGAGTCCGGGTGTGATAAAAGAATTGGCTTTAGGCGAACAGGCTGGTCACCACTCGGTGTAGCCCCGGTCCAAGTGTCACAATTTCACCGGGACGAGCGGTATCAAATACTACCTGCTTATGCACAAGATTGTATTGTGCTCTCTCGCGTTTTTCGCGGTTCAACAGATGCTGCTGTTTTCGAAGACTTCATCGATGAATTTCTCCGGCACTGCGGAAGATGGCCAGAGTCGAAGTCTGTCCTAGTCATCGATAACGCATCATTCCACCGCCCTCAACGTGTGACGCAGATGTGTGCTCGTGCAGGAGTCAAGTTGGTTTATCTGCCCGCGTACTCGCCGGACCTGAATCTAATAGAAGAGTTCTTTGCTGAGCTCAAAGGCTTCATCAGACGTAATTGGCGCTACTATACAGACGATCCTGATCGGCAATTTGACACCTTTCTTCAAGGCTGTATCAATCAGGTTGGGGTGAGAGAAAAAAGTGCTAGAGGTCATTTTCGGCACGCGGGCCTGACTATAGAGGATTAATATAGCTGACATTCTCCTTGGCGATATCATTACATTGAGGCAGCGATTTCTCATTTGAAGCCCATTCTGAATCATTATATATCTCCGACCCAATGCTAGATATGCGTCTCCAACTTCTATTCTCGTAGGCAGCAGTCTCTTTCAGTCAGAATGAACACTAGCTCGAAATTCGGTTGGCCACTTTATTATGTTAAATTATTTTCAAAAACTTATTTGAGAGGTGAATCTAATCTCATAGGAGATTGGAAGGGACACGGCCGAAATATTCCAACGTTGCGGCTTAGCGCTATCGAGTCACCTGACTAAGAAGCTCCCCTCATTCATTCCACTGAGCGACCTGCATATCTCTTGCACACAAACGACAGCATCTCGTTTGACCTTGATTATGACAACTACCCACTTTACTGGTACGAACCATGGTTTCCAGATTGGAAACAGCCATGGTTCGGTCACGGCAGAATTTTACCAGGGTAGGTTTAATCGTGTCTCGGCCAGGCTGGATTCATCAAGTTCACACATTTTACAGCTTACAACACTGAAGATATCGATCGATTTTGCTTCAGTGATCTACGCTGCCCCGACTCACTGGCTGTGAAGACTAGACTTAAAGAGACCAAGGACAAGTTACTACCTCAATCGTTCGCATGGATTTTCCAAAACCCACAATATCAAAGTTGGCGAAATGGAAAAAAGACCTGCCTGCTCTGGATTAAGGGCGGCGCTGGGAAAGGGAAGACCATGATTTCGATCGGTGTTATTGAAGAGCTTTCACGGGGACAACACGAATCTAACACGGTGACTTATTTTTTTTGCCAAAATGCCGACAATGAGCTCAATACTCTTCAATCAATCATCAAGGGTCTGATTTTAAAGTTGGCGAATCAGCGTACCGAGCTTAAAGAATCTCTACGACGCCGCTGGAACACCAAGCACGACCGTTTTAATGAGGACGTTACCTCATGGAGAACTCTCTGGAACATCCTGTTTGAGATGTTGGACCGATGTAACTCAAAGGTATACATAATTGTGGATGCCCTTGATGAGTGCCAAGATAACGGCATTGCCGACTTCTTGAAGCTCATCGTCCGTAATGGACTAGACCAGCCCGCTAATATCAAATGGCTCTTGACAAGTCGACCATTTGACAGCGCAGAACGTGTACTGTTGGCTGGACACGACCAATTGCAAATTAGCCTAGAGCTCAACTCGAAATATGTCTCTGAAGCTGTAAATGCTTACGTATCTCACAAAGTGGATGAGCTCAGTCGTTATCATAGATACGGAGAGATACTGAGAAGAGAAGTGAAGGCTGAGCTTATTGCGAGGGCTGACGGCACCTTTTTGTGGGTGAGCCTCGTATGCAAGAAACTCGAGACTGTCCGCCAAGATGAGGCCTTGGCAACAATTCAAAATTTACCGCCGGGCCTACACCCTTTATATGATCGGATATTAAATCAAATAAGTGAAGGCGAGCTAGATGATGTCAAAAAAAAGCATGCGACTGCTTAAGGCCATGATGCTGGTTTACCGACCTTTGAAAGTGGAGGAAGTTCCGAGTGTGACTGGCCTAACTAATGAAGACGACGCTATTATGACGTTAGTCAATCGTTGCGCTTCATTAATCAAGGTGCAGGAAAACAACATCGAGTTTATTCATCAGTCTGCTCGGGAATACTTGGCCGGGGTGAACGGACAGTCTATGGTTGACTCGCATGAATGCTTCGGACATTATGAAATTGTGCTGGGATGCCTGTCTCAGTTATCTAAATGGCTAAAGGTCAATCTTCTTGACCTCCCGCGACCTGACTCTACCAAAGAAGCTTGGAAAACAATAAAAGACCAGAAAGGAATTGTCCAACTAGGTTGTTTGGGCTATGCAGCTACATTTTGGGTGCAACATCTCAAGAACATCAAGCGAGGGACGATAGTAAAGAGCGGGCTTGTTGAGAAGGGCGCAGTTGGTTTATTTATCCACACAAAGTTATTGGAATGGCTTGAGTCTCTTAGCCTTTTGGACGAGCTACCACGAGCTACTGAAGCGTTAAATACACTAGTGGATATAGCAAAGGTGAGAACATGCTATCTTTGATGTCAAGGGTGTTCGCTCACAAGCTTTTCAAAGGACGACCCTTTAGCTTTGGCACTTATGCAGGATGCTGCACATTTTTTGTTGCGACACTACCATACTCTCACACATTGGCCTCTACAGATGTACAGCTCTGCTGTTATCTTCAGTCCTGAATTAAGTGTGGTGAAGAGGATAAACTTGGACAAAATTCCAGTCTATCTGAGAAAGGTGCCGTCTATGGAGGACACTTGGGCGTCTCAGATACAGACACTAGCAGGCCACTCTAACTATGTCACTACAGTGGCATTTTCACCAGACGGCAAGCAGATCGCATCGGGCTCAGATGACAAAACCATCAAGCTTTGGGACACTACAGCATGTGGCCTTCAGAAGACACTGACAGGTCACTCCAACTATGTCACTACAGTGGCCTTTTCACCAGACGGCAAACAGGTCGCATCGGGCTCTGATGACAGGACCATCAAGCTTTGGGACACCGCAACAGGTGACCTTCAAAAGACACTAGTAGGCCACTCAGACTGGGTTAGGGCTATGGCCTTTTCATCTGATGGCAAGCAGATTGCATCAGGCTCTTCAGATACAACTATCAAGCTTTGGGATACCGCAAAGGGTGACCTTCAGAAGACACTACCAGGCCACTCCAATTATGTCTCTACAGTGGCCTTTTCACCAGACGGCAAGCAGATCGCATCTGGCTCTCGTGATCACACCATCAAGCTTTGGAATACCGTAAAGGGTGACCTTCAGATGACACTAGAAGGTCACTCAAGCGGGGTGGTCACTGTCGCCTTCTCACCTGATGGCAAGCAGATCGCATCAGGCTCTTATGACAAGACCATCAGGCTTTGGGACATCAACAAACCTCTTAAAATCTCAAAGTTCCTGGGGTATTATTTGAGTAGCCGTTTAAAGCTCCGATCATGGAAAGAAGTCAAGACATCAGAGCAGGTGTATAGCGTAGAATTTTCAGCAGATAAACGGTACCTTGCAACAGACGCTGGACCAATCATGCTCAACGGCGTTGCTGCAGAAGAACAGGATGGAGGACGAGATTCTTTATCGGGTCTTTTCGTCAGAAACCAGTGGATATGTTATGGGGAGGTGTCCTTCTTTCGGCTGCCATCATATTCTCGGCCAGTATGTCATGTCGTACAAGGCGACCAACTGGCTATTGGGCTAGAAAATGGTCGAGTCTTGCGCTTTAACATCGATCGAAGCTGCTTACAAACAATGCTAGGATACTCTTCGGGTTTTAAGATTTGACAAGCTATGCTGGTGGGAAGCCGGTGGGGCTGGGAGCTAGTATACATACTGTACTGTAGAAGACAAAATGACTGGAAGTTTTATCAGATCCGACGCGGGTTATGAGGACCTATAGGGGTTTTTCATACCCTTTATGTTTGATCATTGACTGATACGACAATCGCAGTGTCATCAGATCCAAGTCTCCTATCGCGGGAGACTTTCTCTCCGAGAACGGTCATTAGATTCTTTTCTAAAAACTACTGCCAGTTGACACCTTCAAAGTTCGTCTGACGTAGCTTCCCATCGTCCATTTGTTCCATTCCTAGGAAGACACAGCGTTTTCAAGATCTTTTGTGCTGCAGTAGTGTGGCCAGGATAACCTTGAAGCATAGAACTAACCTCCTTGGCCTGCTGCGAGATACGAACTCCTTCGCCTTGCTGGTTTAGAATGTTACGGAGTGCCGCTGTCAACTCCCCATTAGCTATTAACGGAGAGTGGGCTCTGTTTGCCCATTTCCTGACGCCAAGCCACTCAGCCTGGACAGCGTAGTCGTAATTCCTTTCCCATTTAGGTAAAAGTAATTGGGGAACACCTGATCTATCGCAACACTTATTGTTAGTAAGTCAAATAACAAGGACTTTAGTCCTCGTCGAATTCACGTCAGAGCATCATGGAAAAGGCCCGCTTCGCCACGATGTACAATACAAGAGATGGCCTCGCCGGCCAATAACGACGCGATGTCTGCTACATTCAGTTGCAACTTGCGTGTCCGATTATGCGATAAATGTGATATTGTGTCAATCACTGAATGGACATCTTCGTTTTGATGAGTTTCCATCTGATTTTTGATATTCCACAACACCTGGAGATGCTCGTATTCCAGTAAAATGGGAAGAAGAGACTGTGCGATTTCCCTTGCGTCGGTTTCTGTGAGACTCTGTAGCGAGATAAGCGTACCATCATGCCGCACAGTGATTGGCTGGACATGGATGTGGGTCTCTATGAATCATCTAAGTGAGGGTTGGCAGGGTGGTGATAAATCACAGTCAGAAAATCCCGGAGAGGTCAACTTGTTCGATGGGGAAGCTTCGATTGCCCAGCTCAGTTTTTCACTGCACCCATCAGTAGCTGACCTTGTGAAGCCTATTCTCTCAATGGCGTCCGGAATGCATTCTACAAAGAGCTATAAATAGCTACCTGAATGTCCACTATCATTCAGCATTCTTGCTAAATCAAATACTTAATGAGAGATGATTCAATAGGATTTCTTCGTAAGAAGAGTTGCAGAAGCTTAGTGTTAAATGAACAATATTTGAAAACGAGGCCAGATATCATTAACGCCTTAACGTCCAATGCCAAATTGTTTAGACTATTAATTCTTAAGGATAGGTAAGACTTTCTTAACACTTTTAACCCACTTCCCAATATCCTCTATAAACCGCCGAGCGATGCCTATTTTGATCCCTTTCTCAATAAAGAAATGAGGATCTTGATCTCTATATACCTAGTCAAGATTAAGACCGTTTTCGAGCATTACATCATACACTTCTCGAAATATAGATTTAAGGGAGTCGTTCTTAATATTCGAGACCTACTACTTACCGTATTCCTTAACAGCTATATCTCTAAGACCCGGAATCTCGAGTAGGCTTAGAGTCTACGAATTGCCTACTGCCTTCGGAGCCGAGGCATTAAGCCTATAGGGCGTAGACTACGAGGACGAAACATTAATATTAATAGGTAGATATACTAACCTAGCCCTAATGATATAACTTCCCTTATACTTGTCTCTACCTAGTCTATCTTACTCTTCCCGGTATAATTCGTTATGAACCGCTTCTAGTATATCCTTATAACCTTCTAGAACACCGCCCCTCTTAACGTAGGTTATTAGGCGTTTAATATAATAAGATTTAAGTAGGTAGTGTTTTCCCCCTAGTAGGTCCACCTAGCAATAGGGGCTATACTAATATATCGGCGAGTTATATCGCATTAGACTATAGACGCTACGCCAAATTGGCCTCCCGCTAGAAGTACTTCCCTTTACGTCGAGCTATACGTCCCGCTCGCCGAGCATTTTTTACGTGATAGATGACTTCTCTCTTTTCTCCCCTTTCTAGCTGCTAGTAGATAAAGAAGAACGACGATCGTCTACGTAGTTGAAACTGATTTTCAGCGTAAGTTCTTTTCTACGGAGTAAAAGATCTAACCACATTAGAAGCTACTTTTCGATAGGGTCCTAGGATATATCAGTATCGTTAAATCGTTTAGTCAGATTTCGCTTAGTACGATTAGTTATTAATGCGACGATAACGGTATTATCTAGTCTCACTTAGCGATAGCGAGTAGTCTTACGTCGTAAAGCCTTCTCTAACTTTTTCTCTAAGAACAGCTGCTAGAAGGCGCTAGGTGCTAAAACGACATCTTCTCGTATCCTTTAACACCTCCCTATTATTAACTACACTCTATACGGTAGTAGATGCATGCCATCTCACCGCCTGCTCCCTAAGCATCTGTATCTATAGCTTCTCTTTTACCGCTCACTGTGGAATATATTTGTAATGGATTGGTAGAGAGAGAATCAGAAAAAAGAAGCTGAATGAGTGGTGACCACGTTGAATGCTAGATTCTCCCATATTCCATTGACAGAAAGAGGCCGGAATTGAAACTCCATCCTACGATTATCAGAATCACATTTGGTTTGTGCCGCCAGCAGGCTTGGCACGCCAGCGGGGTCCGCTTAGCTGCGTCTAGAGGAACATTGTGCTGTAGCACATGTCGATTCAGGATAACTAGTTATCGCCGGCCACTTTAATTTACATGATAATCACGTGGGTTACTGGGGTACCTTGGCTTGGCGTACATCCTAACCGTCAACTAGGCCCAGACTCTTCAGTCTTCCTAACACTAACTAACTAACTAACTAAATTAACAAAACCCTACTTTTTCAACAACCTGTGCGGACATCAATGACTAACTGTAATATGCACTTTTGCATAGTATGTTTAGTACCAGTTGACATGATTCTCTGGGTAAATTACCCTGTCTCCACTATGTATTTAACCTAAGACTTCGACATATCTAAATCTGATGAATCTGATGAATCTAATGCATACCATTGCAGGCTTGAGATTCGTATCCGATGCATATAATGCATGCCGCTGCAGAATTGAAATTTGTGGTCATCACATTAATAATAATATCCCGGAATGCTGAATTCCTATCACCCACAAGACTCAATCCAGGTTTTGCTATTCAGTGCCTATTCAACTCTTCGGTCAAAACACTGCCACCATGACAAAAATAATTGGCAACTTTGCCGCCGAAGGCATCTCCTATTACACACCAGCGCAAGACCCCCCAGCAGGCACGCAATTAGAGGGATCAACCAAGCTGTTCACCCCTCTTACCATCCGCGGTCTGACGCTTCCAAACCGTCTGTTCCTTGCTCCTCTTTGCCAGTACTCTGCCAATGCCAACGATGGCAAGGTCACCGATTGGCATCTGACACACATGGGCGGAATTCTCCAGCGCGGCCCGGGATTGGCAATTATGGAATCCACGGCCGTGCAGAAAATGGGTCGTACCACGCCTCACGATCTTGGTCTCTACGAAGATGGTCAGATTGAGCCATTCAAGCGGATCACCGAGTTTTCCCACAGCCAGAGTCAGAAGATCGCTATTCAATTATCTCACGCCGGTCGAAAGGCTAGTGGCGTTGCTCCCTGGTTGAGTCTCAATGCTATGGCTGCTAAGGAAGTCGGCGGGTGGGATGAGATCGTTGCACCGTCCGCAATCGCCTTTGAGGAAGGAGTCAACACCATTCCCAAGGCTCTTACTTTGGAGGATGTCCAGGTCTTGATCAAAGATTTCGCGGAGGCTGCGAAAAGGGCCGTAAAGGCTAACTTTGATGCTATTGAGATTCACTCCGCTTACGGATATTTATTGCACCAGTTTCTAAGTCCTGTTAGCAACAAGAGAACGGATCGGTATGGAGGTAGTTTCGAGAACAGGACCAGACTACTTCTGGAAATCTCCGAGGCAATTCGTGCTAGCATCCCGGAAACAATGCCTCTATTGGTCCGAATTAGTGGGACTGATTGGTTCGAGTTCAGCGACAACGATGAATTGAAGAAAGACTTTCCCGAGAGCTGGACAGTTGCTCAATCGGTTCAGCTCGGGCCACTGTTAGCTGAACGTGGTGTTGACTTATTAGACGTCAGCTCAGGTGGCATCCACCCTAAGTCTGTTAGTGCTATCAAACCGGGGCCAGGTTACCAAATGCATTTGGCCCAAGAAGTCAAGAAAGCCGTGGGCGACAAGCTATTGATAACGGCTGGCGGCGGGATTAAAACGGGACCTCTGGCCGAGGAGGTGGTGCAAGCTGGCATTGATGCAGTGCAGATTGGGCGCTGGTTCCAGCAGAACCCTGGCTTGGTTCATGCTTTTGCTAATGAGCTAGGAGTGACGGTGAGGATGGCCACGCAAATCGATTGGAGCTTCAGATAGAGTAGAAAGGAGACAAACAAGAGCTCGTAATTGAACAATTGGCACAACATGACATGTTTTGTAAGAGGTGATAGAGAAGAGTTGACGAGGGTTTGCATACATTCTCGATATAATTAACCAACTTGAGTGCAACTTTATCCTAGGGAGGCGGCTAAGAAGGACTATATCGAGGCAAAGTGAGGCTGTATATCATTACAGTCACTCAGCAATTGAATACTACACAAGAGACTAAGCTGGTAGGCTAGCAATTCTCTGCATAGGCCCCTGTGGCATGATCCTCACAGTCCGACTCGCAGTCCGTCTCACAGCCTACAGCGTGGCGCCGCATAGAAGCCAACCCCCGAACATCGAGATGCTCCAGTCAGCTGGCATACCAATCCAATAATTCTGGAATAGAATCAAAGCGTGCCTTCCGGCCGTTGAACAATCTCCCATGCATGCATGTTGTTTGCTACAGACTGAGCCTTCTGCTTTTATTTGCTATTTGTTTGCTACAATTGAGCAATGTTTAGATGGTTTCGCAGGGTATATAACCCCCCACGATTCCCAGGGACGTCTTAGAGAAGATTGTCGCCGACATGCCCGAAGACTTGCCAACAATTGACCCCAAGTTCAAGGAGAGAATGGCTACAAGTAGATCAGAAGCAGAGCTTTGAGTTTATAGTCACCTTCAATTAAGAATTTCCGTGTTTTTGGTCTCCAATTCCATTTAGCCCGTAGATATCCATTTCTACCATCTCTCTCTTTATCATCTGAGAGCTATAGTCGAATCAGCTTGCGTGAAACGATATGGACATATCTGTGGCTGCGTTGGAGGCAAATCGGGTCAGAGCAATACACATAAAGAAAGGTAGCAAGCACCAGACTTTCATGCTACGATTATATGGTGGACAAATGGTAATGTCACTTCAAATGTTAACTAGGGTAGATATTTTGTAATTATTTATGGTCAACCAGGTGATAAAATGGATGGACTATCTATGAGTGATTGAGAGAATTACACTGATTTCTTGGCCTGTCAGAAAGTCATATACAAAGCCTTGATATCCAAAAGAAAGTGGTCACACCATCCTAGGTGCCTGTTATTATACATTTTTATGTACTAAAGGACCTCAGAAAGGAAGCCGATCTTCTTCATCTAGATGAATATTATTTCTGCCATCCAGCCACGCACCCTCGTTTGCCATCGGGATCCCAAATCGAGCAGTCTCTTGGATCTCTCGATTGCTAGATCCACGAGAATCTCGTGGTACCCAAATCTCTGGCACCTTTGCATTGACGCTTGAATGAAAGTACATGTGCCACTCGTCCCTCTGGGAAGAAATCATATCACAGTCCTCCTTTGGGAACACATCCGGGGAACTCTTGGCGATGACGGACAACTGTCGGCTAAAGAGTTTTGTCAAAGGGTTACGTGTTTTTCGGAATTGCGCTTGGAGGATCTTGTCTTCGTTAGGGCGATCCTGGAATACCTTGAGTGAATCGTTTAACATTGAATGATACGCAACACAGAGGATCAGAAGAATTAACAGAAGCCAAACGGGACCCATGCGTTTATAATCGCTATCAACTGCGAGTGTGAACAAAACAATGAGTAGAATGGTGAGTGTATAGCATCCTACTAATGTTTGTTGCAACGCAAGATGATAGGTTTGGCCGTGAGTATTGACAATATCCATGGGAAGGTTTCTGATCTGATATCGGTAGGCGAGGTAGTACAGGTAAAGACCTGCGCATGCAAAACCGAGCAAGAGAGGCGCAACACAGGAGTATGTGATAGCTAAGAATAGTGAGAATAAGACAAACAACAATTTAAGCTCTCATTGACCACTTACCGGCCACGGCAAATATGGCGATTTCCGGAAACGTGTGACCACAACGCAAGTTATGACGATTCAGTTGGAGATTGCGTATTTTCCGCGGCGTATTATGAAAGAGAGATTTCACGCGGGGTCCAATATATGACTCGCTCGTCAAGAGATAAGCAGAACTGTGTCCAATACTATCGAGTATCACAAACTGAAACAAGAAGTCAGCCGCTCTTGCTAATTGTTCGGCAACTATGATAGCAATGCTCGAAGTGTCCTTGACGGCACTTGGTAGAATGCGGATTGAAGCAGGCACAATAGTCTGACCAACAAGAACCAAACCAACTAGGAGTGGGAGGTGGAGCTTTTGGGTTCTCATCTCCACAGAAGCTTGTGTTGGTAGGCCGCTTGAACGGGCAGCATCTGCTGAAAGTCAATCCTTGACCAAGATGGACGACAAAGAAATTTAATAGGAGCTTGAAAACATACATTGACACGCCATGGCTAAAATGTCGGTAGCCAATGATACATAGACAACAGGAATGACTCCCGTTATCAGCGGCGCTATGCCCGGTGGCTGAGAATTGAGGAATTGAAAGGAGGGATAGAAAAACGGGGTACTTTCGTCCTCAAGCAGGGCAAAGAAAAAAAGTGGTACAAACAGAGCAAGCCAAAATAGTCCGAGTACGGCGACAGAGGTCACAAGCCTGAATACTCTCATTTTCTTGCTGGTGTTCAAATTGGACCAGATGATGTGTTGGGGCTCCAGACCGATATGGGCAATCGATGCCGACTTCAGAAGCTCTGTTATATCGAGATCAATACTCACAGAGCAGAAGACCGATTCAAAAATGAGTGGAAGAACAAACCATAATGAGCAAGACCCTGTATATCACTAGGTGTCTTGAACTTGATCAAGACAGCCGTGGGATCTTCTGTCCTAGCTGCAAGATACCTTGTCTGGAGTAGTTGAATGGCCGAGTTCAGAACCCGAATCTCTTCCCGGGTGTTAAATACCTTAGGAGGTTTCGGGACGATGGTAGACCTCTCGGAGTTTTCACGGCGGATGAGGGACGTTTCGAGGGCCTCGAGTTGCGTAGCCAATTTGTCCCTTCTCTTCACTTTGCCCTCAAGTGCTCCCACATCGAAGATCCTCCGGGTACTTTCCACTAGTTGATCCCTATCAATTTTACGAAGTAAATTCTTCGATATTGGGGAGATTAGATAGACCTTCGATGCAGTCGACGACCTATACTTTGCGTATTGGTAATATTGACACTGGAGATGGATACAGTGTAGATGCTCAATGGTAACTACCCAGAATATAAAGGCTAATTGCGAGGCGATGTGAGCTTGGGATGTCACTCGATTAAGTCAATACATACCAACGAATAACCAAGCACATATTGTGTATGCGTAGAATCTTTGCCACGACCTTATTGCGTTGACTAACGAAATGATTCGTAACTCTGAAGATCCACCAGTGCCAGTTGCGCTGACTGGGAAAAGAACCGTCCAAGTGAGCAGACAACCAATGAAACAGATCAGAATCCCTAGTTTTATGTATCTCAACAGAAGATAAGCATCGAAAGACACGTCCCTCGCGATATCGATGTCGGAAAATCGAAGGAGAGCCTTGGTAAGGCCGAGACATGTTCTGTGGCGACCATGTTCGACTTTGGGATTTTGGAGTTTGGATGGCTGTCTGTAGGCATGATGGCACTTTCCTCTGCGATTCAGAAACCGGAAGAGGGTGAAAAGGGATAAGAAAACAATGCCAGTTCCAACTGCGATGACAAGAGTAATAACCAACTCCACGCCCGAGTCGTCCGAATTGGCCCCTGAAAGTCCTGTAACTTGGACCTGTGTCTGTGTGGCCATCTTGTCGTATAAAAGACAAACATTCACTTATCAGGAAAAGTGCCCATAAAGTCACAGGGACAAAGAATGAAATAGTCTAAGCCCCGGGGGCTTAGCACTTAGTTGGAGATCGTCGACACACCTGGGTGCTGATTCCGAGTGATCGGCATGGGGGGGGTTGTGTGCCTTGCGGTAGATCGCTGCAGATTCAACAAATCAAAACTTGTGTCTAGACAAGATCATGTTAATATCTGCACGAAGCGGCTCTTTGGTTGGACATCTCACATTCCCCCTACAGCTAGGACTGTCTTAGGAAAATCAACGTACTACGGAGTATTCTGTACTTTCAGTGATGTTGACAGGACATTTCAGTGAAATAGATCTCTGATATCGATGAAATATAGTCTTGATTGGGATTTTGATTGAAAGAGTTGAAGAAAGTACATCAACCCTTCTGCTAAACCTCCTCTAGATGCTATAGTTTTTGCCAACTCGAAACTCCAATTCACACCATGCTATCAGGTATCACCCAAGCCTCAAAATGAAGGAAACCACTATGCAAAATCAAACAAACCAGATGCAAGACGAGCAAGTATAACAACCTTGTATGCAAATGTAAAAGAAAGAAAAAACACCAATAACAATAACAATAACCAATGCCAAAATGTCAAAACGCCAATACTAAAATCCAAAAAGGAATTATCATCACAAGTATCGTACACCTAAACCAGCATGGTTAGGACGCACAGGGGAACTCCCACTACGCGTACGGGTCCCATATACCTCCAGCTGTGGCGCAGGCGCAGGTGCAGGTGCATAGACCTGACCGTCATGCTGTATCAACGGACCCGACAAATTGGGATGATATAGCTGATACTTCTGAGGACGTGGGGGCAGCACTCGCGTCAGTCCATGCAGTCGGAGTCGTGCGTCTCGCACATCAACGCGATGTCCGCCAAAATGCAAATACTGCGCTGGCTCGATCTCCGAGTTCCAGCCCAAGTCGGGATACTTCAGTCGCTCATCCATGGAGCCGAGCTGTCCATGCGATGACACGGGTGGGCTGGGGTAGTTGGGATCTGGCTGGGGAGCATTGCCCGCCAGGGGCAATTCGGTTGTCCGGCTAGCGGTCCCGGAGAGCGTTTGTTGTTGATGTTGCATGCTCGATGGTGGACTTGGGATCATCCCGGGGGTTTGTTGGAAACTGGGGATTGGCGAGAACCGCGGGGGGTATCGCACAGGTTCTGTGGCCCATGATTGATGAGAGTAATCTGAAGAGTCACGCGACATCGACTCGGGGGTAGAGCGCTCTGGGACTGAGCCCACGTGTGGTTTGGCATTAGATAGCGGCAATGCGCTGGGCATGATTGCGGATGGATGGGCGATGGAAGAAGGTCTAGGAGCGCCCGAGGTAGGTATTGAGCCTTGTGCTAATTGAGAGGATCTCCTGCGGCTTGCGAGAGTAACGGAGATGTTCTCATCGTATGGAAGAGGTGGTGGGTAGGGAAGGAGGGCTGGCACGCTTGCGGATAGACTCTGTGAGACCTCCAGATGTGGTACTGAACCACGCCGAGAGGGAGCCCGGGATCCAGGGGCGGTATGTAAACCTGCTCCGTGGTGACTGGGAATATTGGGCTCAGGCTCGCTGTATGTTGGCTGTCTCAGAGGCTCAATCGTCAATTCATCAGTGACCTCATGGTATAGCGGAGACGTGAAGGCGTAGCCCGCTTGACTATCGAGCGACTCGATGGACGGTTTCATCTGCACGCCGCCATTCAAATGCACACCGCTAGCCGGGTCCAAGACCTGGAAAACGGGAACAGACGATGGGCGTTTGGCCGTAGGGTCTACCTCTAATATTCGTCGGGTGGCCACATTCGCATAGGTAGGGATATTCTCCTGGTTTACTGGTGGAGAGGTGGTCGTAGGCTGCGGGGCGCCAGCGGACGATTGAGAATCGCTAGACCGACGTACTGCAACGAGTGCTTTTTCAGCAGCTGAAGCCATCATCGAAGGGCTCCCCGTTTCGCCAACGGCTGTGCGGCTTGATGATCCTTTGCCTTGGATGGAGGACAGTTTGACCAGTGGGGTGTCGGATTTGGTATCTCTAAAGTGACGAGGGCCTTTGTTTCGCCTCTTTGTTTGATTATCTTTATTTTGCCCTGGCTTTGAGCGTCGACTGACCACTTGCCATTCCGATAGGCTAGTGGTTAGTGGAGGACTCGATGAGGGGGAGTATTGTTCGCTTTCTCCGTAACTTGACTAATTTGCGACATTGCAGGAGAAACTCGAATTACCCCCTTCGCTTCCCCGTCTGTTTCATATCCCTCTTCAGATTCATACCCAGATTGTCTGAATATATGTGGTGGGAAAAGCTCCAATCTGAACTGAGGAGGTGGCATAGCCAATTCCTCGGGAGACTCGGCTCGAGGTGACCCGAGATCACTCCAGTTGAAGGTAGAGCGGCGCGATGGACCTTCGTCTGCTGACGAGTCACGGAAGGACGAGGAGGAGCTGCTTGACCTGTCGAAAACTGACTTTTGATTCCGTAGAGAGTGGTGCGAGGAGCTTGGAGACATGTTCTCTATTTCTTCGCTGATCATCTTCATCATCCGTCGCAAATTCTCTCGCGTTTCACGAACGATTAGTGGATGGAGATTGATTGCTGCCTTCTTTGGAAAAAGCTCAAGCAGTCGTGAAGCGTGAGTTTCGTACTCTCGGTAGTCCCGGACAAGGCCACAGTCTTCGTAATGAGCCATCCGTCCCATAGCGGCGTCGTAAGACGTGATGAGAAAACGGGTTGCAACAATCAACCAAGTATCGAAGAAACCAGGGTCATTCTTGTTCATGATGCCTTTGTTCTCCTCGTCCTTGATTCGGAGCTCATCACGACAGAACCCCTGCACTACACTGTGGATCTTGACCACATCAACCACCGATTCGTGGCGGTAGATGGAGAAAAATCCTTCTTGACTGCTCTCCGTCAGGGAATCTGAGAGATCCGGAACAGTCCTCAGGTCCGAGCTTGTATGATCGCCGTCAAAAATAGGCAGGGACGATCTCTGCTGAAAGAGATCGGCATCTGAAATCCGTTCAACCAACCCGTAGTGAATGAGGGTTCCAAGTGTGGTATCAAGATCAGGATCTTCTCCGATTTGGCCGCTGGTCTGGATCTCCAAATTCTCATCGGCCATAGCCGCTCGACCGAGGTTCAGAAGGCCCACTGGCACCTGGTGGCCAAGGAACGAGAGAAGATTAATCAAGTGCAACGCCTGCTTTTGCTGCAACCGAAACAAATCGTTCATGATGCTCAAGAAAGGCTCTGCAAGCTTCTTGTCCGTCACCTGAGATTTGACATGATACTTTTCAATCGGTTTACCTGTTGCGTTGAGACGGTGCCCAATCGCATGGATTGCCAAAGGCAGACATTCGTAGTGCTCGACTATCCGGGTAGCCTTAGACATTTGCTCCGGTGTTGCTCGCGTAATCCCAAGATCCTTAAACAGAAGCTTGCAAGCGTCCTCCACTTGCAACCGCGAGATCATCAGACAATATGGCTCGTACAGTCGCTGCTTTTTGCGCAGCGTTGTGTCGACCGAGGTGTATATAATACTACACTGTTTGCTCCATGGCAAGACCTCCCTGAATTTATTGATATCATCGTCACGGTCGAAGGTAACACCATCGAAGACGAGGAGCCAATCTTTGCGTGTCTGAAGCCAGAGGCGAACTGCATTCACGTACTTTTCAGTCTCGTGATACGCAGTGCTCACGGTGACCTTCTGTTCAATTAGCGTCGCTGCTTGTGCAATCTCCCAAAAGCACTTGTAGGTTGATTCACGGGACTTGGCGTCAATCCAAAATATGCCACCTGGATAGCAGTCACGCTGAGTGAACACGTACTGGCGCGCTAGATGTGTCTTGCCGGAACCTGGAACGCCGGAGATCAGTACGGCCATTGTCTTTTCTGGACGTGCCTTGGCTTTGAACAACCGGCTATGCAGCACTTCAAGTTCTTTCTCCATTCCAAAAAAAGTAGCGTTAGGATGAAACCCCGGAGGCGCCACGAATAGGGGTGCATCTTTGGTGGAATAGTGGGAGAGTTGAAGAAGTCCACTGTTTCCCAGATCAGATACCGGAGAATTTCGGCCTTCCGTCGCCGGGGCACGCGGAAGAGATAATATGGATTGGCCTATGACGAAGTCAGCCAGCGTGACTCTAAAAAATGAATGTGATGATTCTCATATTGAGAACAGTGCAGGTCAGCTAGTCTGAGGACCTGAGATGGGAGCCACCCTCGGGACAAGACCAAGAATCTCAGTACAAAGATGGAAAACACACTGTGCATTGTATAAAAAAAAAAAAAAGAAAAAATAGAATGGATTTGCAAAAGTATTTGGCCCCTTGACTCGATAGCGAGTGGCCAAGGAAATCATTGACAGGCATTGGAAGAAACGTGAGCAAACTGAGCTCGAAGAAAGAACAGAATAAAACCAAAACCAAAAAGCAAATGTGGCTCGCCGGAAAGATTCAGACAGGGGGCTCCTCAATCTCATAGTCCCTCAACGTGATAGCCACTTCCGGTGCAGGGAGAAGGTGTGAATCCCTACCGGTTCTGTTCAAATCAGGCATGCTTCGATTTGCCGGGTCATCTACTCTTGCTACAATAGTCAGCATCCGAAAGAATACATATCAAAAAGGTACCAGTTTTTCGAAAGACTCACCGTCATAGATCTCCCTAGCCTTGGCCTTCTTCTCCTGGGTGCGGGCTTTCTTCTCTTCTGCCCAGCGTTCCGTAATCACGGATGGAGCCTGACGTGAGTACCGAAGAATGGCCTCGGCTACAACTTCATATCCCGCCGCATTGTCGTCATCAAACTTGCACATATGGCTGTGATCGGCCTCGATACCAGCCCTCTCAACACCTTCCATGTACGGCGCGGCTGAGTGCTCGTCCACAATCACTTCGCGGGTACCACGCACGTCGGTGGACCGTGTTTCATGGAAGAAGTAGATGTGGAATCGACCCATGATATCAACAAAGAGACTGTTGATGTGCTGCAGGGTTTCATTGTTGGCCCGCAGGGCCTTGACAAGCTGCGGAGACGCCTCCATAAACTTCTTGGGGAGCACAGCATTGCAGATATTATGCAACAACAGACCCCATTTCGCAATATCAGATCCATTGTGAGGTGTGCCGAGGAAGAGGATACCGAAGGTGGAAACATAGACTGAGCGGAGATGCTCAGTCTTCTCGCTTGAGAGACTACGGGAGTATATCAAGGCGCGCTTCACAATCAGACCCCCAGCGAGTGGCAGATGAAGATGATCGGACGGTTGGAGCAGTCTCGCAGCTATATGAGAAATTTAGGTCAGTTCTTGAACCTCGATACCAGAGGAACAACATATCAAGACAAAAGCAATCAAAAACAAAAGTTGAGATGTCGACCTACATTTCGATTAGCAGCAAGACTGGATGCAAGAGTCTCAGCATGGCTGACGACCGAATCCCGCGAAGCTCCATCCGTGAAGGCAGTGACATTCGCATTGTAGCCGTAAGTCAGAATTCGGGGACAGAGTGAGGCAAGCACGTCCGGGAGAAGGTCCGTAGGCCAGAAGCAATCAGTAGTTTTGCTGGTCCAAGAGTCGTGAGGATGGCCGTTCAGGCCATGAACAAAAACAATATCGATTGTTGGATCGTCGCGCGGGGTATAGATCTGCGTCAAGCCAAAGGCCTTGATGGCCTTTGGATCGGCGATACGGGGCTTGGACATGGCAACAGATGGGACAATAGCAGAGTCAGGTTGCTATTGCCATAATATATGAACTTGGGAGAGGAAGAAAAAAAGTCAAGAGCGAGTTCGGACTTTGGCTTTTATAAATATAATGCAGGTGACTGGGGTGAGGGTGACTAGGGGTGACTGGGGGTAACTTGGGGCAGTGTGCACCCCTGACCCAGGTCACCCGGACTATTTTGGTCGATCCATGGGGTTTCTGCATCGGTTGTGAATCCCGGATGACGGGCGACGGGCCGCATATTATTCTTCTCTATGATCTTTTTTTTTTTTTTTTTGTTATACCTTGGGTTTTAGCCATTGGTGGTTTAACCCGGGGGGGTTCCTTGCACAGCCTTGTCAGATCGGGTAACCTGCCAGGTACCGTGCCACTCAGACCTCGCCGATATTCATAGACATACATATATGTAGAATATGTAGAATATGTAGAATATGTATGTTACATCATTGCATCATTGATGAGTATGCCTTGTTCGAGGTATGCTGCCTTGGAGTATTCCTATATAGGTAGTGACCAGTGAGTCACGTAGATCAACCACGGGAAATGAAACACATTTAGGTAATTTTTGGCCCCAGACCATCTTGAAATGTTCTACGGAGTATTCGACTCATGTTTATGCTTGTGTCACTTACGTGGTCTATATTGTAGCCTAATAAGGACCAAATAGTCAGAACTATAGACAGGACCAGACTATATATATCAGGCAGAAGCTTAAAAGCACAACCACGGAAACAACATATATCAGACCTGGTCTAAGTATGCTAGTATGCTATATATTTATATCACTATTTACTATTTACAGTCACTGAATCATTTAACTACTTATTAATATTAGATTCCAAGGATAGAAGAATTGGAAGGTTGCCCTCATGATCAGGATCATGTCCACATGATGTCTTGGTAACTATGTAAGTACGTACCTAACACTCTACCCTGAGTAGTCTACCCCAGTCTACCTATTTAAATCAGTTTTACTTATTCCGAGCTACTAATACGAATAAACTGCTCATAAATTCCATAGAATTATACGGCGTACCATTTTGATGATATAGCTTACCTAGTGGGTATATATCACTCCGCACTCATCCCATCACAGTACATTACCTCCCACGGAACGCCGGCTTCCGCTTCTCAACAAAGGCGCGCAGCGCCTCATACCGATCATCAGTCTCAACGACTGCCTCATAAGCTGTATTCTCCGCACGCTCACCCAGAGCATGAGCATCGACAGCCTGCATCGCCATCTTGATAGCAATAGGGCCACCTTCACAGATATCCAGAGCGAGCTTGATACTCTCCCGCAGGACACGTTCGCGGGCAACACCCTCCTGTGCCTCCTCCTCGGGCAACACCTCCACAAGCCGATCACAAAGCCCAATGAAGTAAGACTCGGGTCCAGTCACCCGGCGGCCGGTGAGGATCATATCCCGGGCGCGGTTCACGCCGATAATCGGAGGCAGGCGGTATGTGCCACCGGCGCCGGGGATAATAGCAAGACGTGTTTCGGGAAGAGCGACAATGCTGGAGGACGCGAAGACGCGCAGGTGCGTGCACAGGGCGAGCTCGAGACCACCGCCGAGGGCTACGGACGAGACGGCGGAGATGGTGGGGATTTCGAGGGAAGCGAGTTTTTGGAAGGTGGCGCGGAGTTTGAGGAGGAAGTCTTCGGTTCTGGATAGTCGTGTTGAAAGGTTAGCTGCATATGTTCGCGTAGATTCTAGCTTAAAGCCCGGGGCACCGGGCACCGGGCACCAGGGCACCAGGGCACAGGATGGTTTCTCACTCGGCCATGCTCATGTTGGCGCGTTCCTTCAGGTCTGCACCCGCGCAGAAGGCTGCATCTGCGTTACTCGCTACAACCAATGCCCGGGTTGGTCCGTTGCCTCCTTCGGCGGCGATAGCGTCCACATGCTTTGAGAGCGTGTCGAGTAAGTGGGTAGAGATCGCGTTGCGAGCTTTGGGCCGGTTCAACTGTAACACGCGCACATGCCCTGAGCCTGGGGCGGGGACTTGTTGAGTCTTGATGATGTCTTCTTCTGTGCTGGTGCTGTAGCGAGAGATGAAAACCCGGGTAGGTACCGCGGTCGCCCGGAGGTGAGCGAGGGGTGCGGAGAGGCGGACGAGGCGCGTTGACATGATGGTTGCCATTGTGCAGGTGGCAGGTGGCAATTCAAAGATCCAGGCAGATTACACTCGACCGCGATATTAAAATGAAGAAAGATATACCACTACGCTGAAAAGTTCTCGGGTGGAAGTTGTTTTGGGAGCTCGGGTGTGGGGAAAGCTCTGAGGCCGATGATTACCGAAAGCTACAGTACTTGATGAATGGATATACCAAGGTAAAGTTATATGGGGGTATCATGTACATTGACAAAAAGTCCTCTAAAACTACAATATTATATACACAGTCACTGACAATATTCTGTAACCTCCGCATCACTCGGCCAGTCCCAGCCTGTCCGGCTGATAAGGTCGTATGCCTCCACGATCAGGTCCGATGGTACCCGTGTGTCAATCCGTTGCTGTCGTCTTTCCAAAAACACTCTGATCGCCACAAGGGTTCGACGCATCATTTTGTCTCCGTTTGCATGTTCGTCGGCAGCTTCTTTCAATAGATCAGCTGACCGACTCATCCAGTGCAGCAGATGTAACAACCCTTCGTCATCCCCTACAGACCCCAAAGCCCGAACAAAGGCATGTAGCGTGGCAGGTGATGGTATTTGTAGCATCGAGGGAACGTTGAGTTGTGTTTCGGAGGTGATCTCTCCCGCAAAGACACTTCGCTCCGCATGCTCCGAGGTTTTTGAGGCTGGGAGAACAAGATGGTCAAACTGATGTTTCAAAACCTGCAGCGCGTGCTGCATCAAAGCGTCAACCTCGTCATCGCCTTCGTTTGTGGCCTTGAGACGACGAATGCGAGCTTTATGAATCAGTACAAAACTTTGTTCGGCAGTGCCAGGGTGTTTAAGGGCAGCGTCAATGGCTTTTGTGAACGCCACACATAAAATGCGGAATCCTTCTTCGCCAAGTTCAACATCACGCTGTCGCATCCAGCTTAATGCTCTGAGAGCCTGGTGCCATGCCAGTATGCGCTGAAGACTTCGGCTTCTTGGGCCATAATACCCGGTAAGCCGCTCCCGGGTCAGAGCAGATAAAATATGGGTCCAGGTCGGGGTGTAGGGAGCACGTCGCAATTTGGCCAATTGGATCGCGTGCCATAAAGCCCTTGGGTGGTGCTTATTATCTGGATGTTCCTCGGAATATACGACAAGATCCACTTTCGCATCGGTCGGGCTGTCAGCGGCTATCAATGCCGGGAAACGGTCGGCTGTGAGAATGTTTTGATTACCGACATCCAGGCTAGCAATATCTGAATGTGTGCATAGAAACTTTATGAACGACGCAAATACCAAGTCCGGCAAGTCATGGAAAGCTTCAAGGTTCAAGGTTTGGTATGTGCGAGGCTTGCCCCGCACAACAGAGAGTGCCTCGATTTGAGCATGTGTCAGGTCAGCACATTGGAGGTAATGGAACCCCGAACTCAGAGAAGTAGCCGACTGAAGTAATAAGCCCAGGAATCTCCCAGAGGGCCGAAGCCCCCGTCCGCGCATATGATCAAGGAACTCATCCACGGTAGGTGGTTCTGTGGGCACATAGATAATGTCGCGAGCAGAAGCTGGTTCCGGATGGACTTCGAGGCCATCTCCTGGCAGAACATGACTCATTTGGTCAAACTCGCGTTCTATGGCATTTCGTCGGTAGATTAACTTTTCAGCCATGGCAGCGTAGATGGCACCCTTCGGGGGCAGACCACGATCCTGGTAGGAGAGAAAGCACGCCCAGGCTTCACGGACAGTCCTCGTAGAGCGAATGCGAGCAACCCACATTTCATGATGATTCGACTTGGAGCCAGGTCTATCCGGTAAAGCTTGCGGGCGACGCATCAGAGCCCTCGTCTGCACCGTCGGGCTGTTATCCGTATCCCAACCCGCCAAAATCGAGGATATGTCCTCCCAAAGACGATGAGAATAACCAGCATCTTTCATTTGTGAAAGTACCTGCATCGCACGACTGAACATCCCTTCATTCCCACGCTGGGAATCAATTCCCAGTTTCTCTTCCTTCCATGGGGGCCACGATGGAGCTTTTAGTTCAGCAGACTGGCGTTCTTCGAATGTTTTCTTATGGGCCAGTTGGACTGCAACGACCGCTCGATATCCTTGTCTTGTGACGGGAAGAACGGGTGTATGGGTTGCCATGGCTCGAAGAAGCTCAAATTGCGCTTGCTGTTGGATAGATGTGGAGCGGTAAGGAGCAATGTTGGCCGGTATGGAAAGTAACCAGAGACATTCATTAAACTTGACAGTTTTGGCGCGATCGTCATGTCGAGCCACCAAAACTGACCTCTCAGCATCATCCACCCTGCGAGCTGAGAGAAAGCGAGCGAATGCACGTGCAATAGTAAGAAGTGATTGCGGCCACACGCGCCGAGCATGACGGATTAGACGAACTACCAAAATCATGCATGTACCAGAATCAATTTGAGGCCGGAAGTCCCCGGGTGATAGCTCAGGATCATTTTCGGGAACACCAGCAGGAGTTTCAGCGACGGAGAAGGTATGTCCACTCATGAGATGCAAAGAGTAAATTAAGAGCAAACGGAAAGTGTGAGCATCGAGGTTTTGCTGTCTCAAAAGATGGAGCGGGATAAAAGGTGGAATTTTCGGACTAGTAGCGCCAGACTTGGCTCTGTCAGTTTCGAACAAGAACAGCCGCATCATTGCCTCGTGGGGATTGTGGCTCTTCATGATCCAGGCCCAAGCAGTCACATCGGCGGCATCGTAGCCACGCCATGATAAGTAGTCATGACTTGTATTTCTGAATACTTTCTGGAGAGCGATACCCAAATCCTTCTCTGTACGCTTATCTGACGTAGATGAAAGCAGCGGATCCACCTCTCGTAGGTACTCCCCAAGAATAACCGGCAGTGACGGCTTTTTTGGTCGGCCAACTGTCCTCAGCTCGTTCTGTGTTTGAGGTGTATATTTGGAGTGCGCACGGACAAGCCCGGCTGATTGACCACCATATCCAAGGGCGTGGCCAGTATTTCGCAAAGCTTTGGAGAGATATTCGGCGGGCTTCGGTTTCACTCTGATGTTGGGGGTCTTTTCGAGCCTTTTCTCTCCGAGCGAACTATTTACCGAGTCTTGGAGCACTGTTGCGCATTGTTCGCCGAGTGAGGAATCTGGTCGCTTTTTGTTGAAATGATCACCGAGTTGTGAGGGTTGAGTGTCGATTGCAAGTGACTCGGGCATATGGAGGAACGCAGTGGACTGAAAGGAACGGAAACTGCCTGGGCTTAGGCCAGCCAGGGAATTGCGCGAATAATGTACGGAAAACTTAGTGTCATGACGAGATATTGCCTAGGACATATTATGACCATTTAGCACTATATCCAATGACAGGCAGAGTCGAATTTAGAAAAAAATTTACCTTGTATAATTGACTATTGAGCAGGTCTGCTCTTAGCCGCGATACTCCCGAAAGGCTTCGGGCATGCTTGAAAACTGATGACATCCATGAACGTAGTCATGGGTGAAAGTGCCTGGACGCCACAGACCCATTCAATAGGCTCAAAGAGTTATTTGTCTCCGAAGATGAGAGAAGTCAAGTCAGGAAATCAGAAAAATACAACAATCGCGCGGCAGAAAATGGGGTCACGTGATGGATCGTCAGAAGGCGCGCCATTCCGAAAAGCGCAAGTGAACGTTCTCTCCAACAAAACAGAAAAAGAGAACAACTTGACCTATTTCTTCGAGGGTTGCCTATTGCATTGATCATTGTCCTAATACCTTGGTCTCTACTCACAATTTTTTTCTCCTTATATTCACCTCTTTTTTTGTGGTGAGGTGAAGGTTTTATCTTCCTCTCCCCTCGCTCTTCGCGATCCCCATCTTCTCCTAAGGATTCGCTTCGACGCCCTACCCATCGAGGTTACTTGGACTCCGGTTGCTTTCTGAACCAAGTATCAACCTCAACACCAAATCGCCAGCAAATATTAATTTCCACGATCGCATCCTTCCAATCTTTACTTTCAACCTTCTGATTTGTGGACCCCATCCATTTGCATTGGAGGGGACCGCGTCAAAGCAAGTATCGTGAACCTTGACCTCGGCGCGACTTCGCAACCATGAGCGCCGACGAAGTTGGAGACACAACCCCGGTGTCCGCCACAAATGGCGAACCTCATCCTGACCCTGCTACTCATGCAACCTCTGGAAAACGGAAGCGCTCCACGCAGGACGACAAACCGAGCACTGATTCAAGTGCCACTACCTCGCGCGAACGAGCAAATCTTCATGAAACTCTACGCAGCCTGATAGAGCTTCTGCTGAAGTAAGCTTTGATAAACGTGTATTGTCCTTAGTTTTATGCTAACAAGTCACAGACATGACACCGAACTCCAACTCCTCTCTTGTCCCTTCCCAAATTCAACCACCAAGCCTCGTACGAAGCGCGCAAAGATTTCTGGCGATTCAGAAACCTCCAACATCCAAACACGCGTCAATTCGGACAAATACAACACATTGCAGGAGTTTCTTTCCGACATCGAAAGAGCATCAGCTGCTGTAATTGAACGCAATCAGACTCAGGCCAATGGTGCAAAGGAAGATGGGGCACCTTTGAATGAGGTGGTCAACCGGATCGCAGCATTCAAAAAACATATGAACAGTTTGATTGGCCAATCCTTCGTCAACCAACCCGAGGTCAAAACAGAGACAATGGAGGACGATGCCGACGAATCAACGGAGCTTCACGCGATAAATGTCTGCCAGCGAGAGGATAAGCCCGCCCTAACACTGTTCGGAAATCCATCGAACCCCAAGCAGCTATTCTCAAGTCTTCAAAAATCGGTGAAGGTGCCGTTGCAGTCTGAGTCAGGGCCTGAAAAGTTTGTCGAAGTGCAGGAGGAGCTGCGCGAGCTCGCTCTGCCCAATGGCATCACAGCCACCAAAGTCATCCCTTACAACCTTGATGCGGCATCTCAACCAAAGCGCACATTTGGGGAGGTATTTGCTCCACGCGAAACATTACCAAAGCTGGAGCCTCCGCGTAAACGATCTCACCGGGCTAATTCGACCACATGGACGGATCGCTTCGACGCCACTTTCGATGTCAGAACATTTTTGGGGGAGCGCAGCAACTATTGCCTAGCACCCCTCCCTTCAACCCAGTGGCTTCAATACGGTGGAGTCACATCAGCGCCTTCCTACTGGGATCGTGTAGAAAAGCATACTGATTCGGATAATGTTCATCGACATGGCGATCCTGCCCTTTGGACTGGCCCCGATTCGTCTGCTTTCCAGGGTGTCTTCTCATCATTTGCTCCTTCTTACGACAGCTCTGGCGCGATTATACAGCTCGCTTCGAAGGATATGGTTTGGTGGGGACAACGGGGTGCGGACCGTGTGAGCAAATTGCTTTCGGTCCCATGGGAAGAGGACATCAAACAAAATGACACCCAAACCGCTCAGCCAGGCAATATTGGCGAACTTGATGAGAGCATTCTAGATGAAATGGTTGAGTCATTCAACGCCGAGGACTTTGCTATTGGCATCACGGAAACCAACCCGAGTAGTGAAGTCGACCCAGAATCAAAGGAGATCAAGCAAATGCTTGAGGAAGTTTCCGACTTGCTCGACACTCTTAGTTCCTACCAGCAACTTAGAAGTTTCAAACTTCCCTCTGATCTGCAGCCGCATGGTCAACAAGTGCCTGAGTCGAATGAAACCCCTGGCCTTGAATTGGGCGACGTGAACACGCCCTCTGAAGCAGAGACCCTTGTATATGATACCCTCAAGTCAAGCCTTGCTGCCATCGTCAGCAACTTGCCACCTTATGCTGTCGCTAAATTGGACGGTAATCAGCTCGCTGAGTTGAATATCAGCCAAAAGGTTCTGGTTGAAACTCCTGACTACAACGGCACCATGGAAAAGGATGACTTCACTTTGTCGCAAGAAAGGGCTGCAGCATTGCTCGCAGCAGCCACTGCCGCAAATCGAACTTCAACGCCCTCTACTTCACGGCCCAGTAATTACCAAGGCTCCCATAGTGCCTACAACCAACGTGCTTTTGCTTCCAATGCTCGGGTTCCGGCTCAGCCCGGGTTCCAGGTCACACCGCAGCACGCACGGCAGCCCTCGGCGCCAACCACATATACGCATGCTTATGGCGCGGGTCGTCCACCAAGCACACCCAGTCAGCGTCCTGGCAACACTCCCCAATACACGCAAATGAACCCGCAGTTCAGTCAGAGCAGCCAGGCTCCCCAATATCAGCGCCCTTCTTCCAATGGATTTGCCCAAGTGTCTCCACAGCCATACACACCACAGCCCAGGCAGCCCGGGACATTCAACGCCACGCCACAGGGGCGTACACCCTACGCGACTGCAACGTCGAACCAGCGAGCCCAGTACCCAGGTCAAACTCCTTCACAGGCTGGCTACTCAAACTCCGCTGCCAGTGCCACATACTCTCGTAGTGCGGCCGAACAAGCTGCGCTGATGGACAGGAACAAGGCACAGCTGGCAGCTCGACAGACAGGTCATAGTCCTTCAACACCTCAACCCCAAGGGCTAGATGCCCGTGCTTCCCAAGAAGGCAGCATCACACCAGGGAGCAAAGCAAATGGAACACCCTTTTCGACCTAGAACCTGATACTGGCGCGAATTTGAGCAAATGGGCTTATGTTCAACATTTAAAAATGCGGTTTGTTTCTGAAGAGAGGCAATACTCCAAAATTACATTCCTCTGCTGTCGGCTTTCTGCTTTATTGACTTTTGCATTTTCTCTTACTATTTTCGTTTCGAATGATGAGCTCTGGATGTGATCCGCGTCTCCGATTTTTTTTTCTCCCCAACTGTGTTGTTAATGAACCTCTCGATCCCTGGCTTTGTATGATTTCTCTTTATTTGGTGTTGTATTATGGACTAAGCGATTGGCGCGGATGGTTTTACTTCAAGACAGGTCGGCCTGGGCGTACAGGCTACCATTGCGATACAGCTAAGTCTTGCTTAGAGAGTTACTTGTTTTTTGCGCTTCCGATCCAATTCAATCAATATGCTGCATACCAGTATACCTCGTGCTTTCCAATGTAGAGGTTTGACTTTAAAAGAGGGATATTGAAAAAGAGGAGCTTGCAGAGTTTTCCAAAAATCATATCTCATAAATAGTACATTGCTCAATAAGATCCCCAATATAAAAAGAAATACCCACCCTGCTATAGTATCTCCCAGTCCGCTGTATCTCCTGCCCAATGCTCATATTCCATTACACGCCAGGCCCGAGATACTCGTCTATCTGCCATATCCAATTATTGAAGCAATCAGCCGAAAAATGAACGCCATCTCCTTGCGCGCTCGCTGGTGAACATCCTCCCAGCCTTCCCTTCTCAAACAAACAAAAAGAACCCCATAGTGACATATAGGGCTCGACGCAAGGAAATAGAACAAAGAAGATTCGTAAGTCATAAGTTGATGCAAGCAGGATCCAATCCAAGCTGAGGAAATAAACCGTTGAAACAAGCTATGGAATGAACATAGCAGCAATAGTCATAAAACCGAAGTATCTAGAAAGAGAAAAGTCAGTCTCAAATCCATCCACAGCAACAGAATCGAAATAAATCATACATCGTAGCACAGCGCCAACCATCCCTCGAGTCAACCAGCGTATCAATACCAGCCGAATAATTCGCCGCAATAGCTGCCGCAGCGCCACCAACAACCGTCACGACGACGAGACGACCGGAGAATTCTGCAATAAGGCTAAACGCCAATAATGGGAGGAGGAGTGCGCCAGAGGCTATAATGATGGCGACGTAGACGGGTGCTGCGGCGGCAGACGCAGCCAGTCGCGGTGTGAGGGAGACCAGATCCGCGTCGTGGATTAGGAACCGGGTCTCGACACCAGCGACGGGTTTGTTCTCCCTCATCCAGGTGCGATACCCCGTGATGTCCTGTTCCGAGGCTCGCGGGAGGGTCTGTAGAACTTTGCTATAGGCGCTGAGGGCGTTGTCTGAATACTGGTCAGCGGGCGTGCTTTGTGGAATGGCAATATCGAAAGTATAAGGAAAGAACTTACTGTATTGTTCGGTCTTGTGGATCAAAGCACTCATTAGATCCATGCGACGGTAATGTAAGGATGAGTATGCCTGTGACTGGGCGTCGCGCCGTCGTGAGGCAGGTAATGGCTTCGCGCCTTCTTGCTCGGCTATGTCGACTCGATGCATTTCTTCATATTCGTCTAGCGTGTGGAGATCTTCTTCCATTTGGGAGATCTCGTCTTGGAGGTGGAGAAGAACGCGGTGGTTCACGGTCTCGAAGCGTCGGTATAGCGGAGGGAAGCTTCCACTCTCTTCTGAGGTAGACTTGGTTAGGTGCGAAGCTAGAAAACCGTATCCCGATGGCTCTTGCAATGCATTGGAGTCTCGTCGCTTTGTCGGCGTGCGGTGAAGGTTATCTTCAGGGCTTCTTGGGGGAGACGGTGGCAGCGGTGGTCTGTGGACAGCACCGCTGTCTCTTGATGGGTCATGGTAGGTCGGTGGTCGGCACAATCCTAGTTGGCCTTTTCCTGGTGAGATATTTACAGTCGAGATCGGGCTCGGCTTTCTGGTTGGTTGTCTCTTCCGGGTGACTAACTGATTGCCTGTTGAAGGCGCGGGTGGTGCTGCGGGCTTTTGTGGTTCTTTTGGACTTTTCGATGCCACTGAAGCTGATTGGGTAACTTTCTTCGGGGGTATGTTACCTCCTGAGACCAACACACCGTGTGGTACGGTATTTGCCCGTGGCTTGGGATACTGGATCTTGGTGGTGGTTTGTATAGGGCGTGGAGGGTCAGGCTCCTCGTCGGATTCGGATTCAGACTCCGACGATGACGAGGATGCCGATGATGAGTCTGAAGACGATTCCTCGTTCTCTTCCAGAAATTCAAACACATTAGGCAACTTCTTCGCTGGCTCTGCGGGTTTCTGTGGTGGGTTCTCTAGAACGGCAGGCGCATTTAGGCCTTGTCTTGACCCGTTGAGTTGCTGTAAAGGTGAACTGTTGGCGACAGTTTGAGGACTTGCGACAGGACCAGCCTGTGTATTTGTAGTGTTCGACACCAACGAGTATGTCCTCTTTCTTCCATCCTTTTTTGGCTTTCTAGTTTGGAGCGGCATGATGATCGGAAGAGCTCGGAATCAACACCCGATTCATACCTCTTCAAAATATAGATATCAGATCTGGGCATGCCCGTAGGGAAAGAAAAGAAAATGAGAAATAACGTACATAAAATGAATTGCAGTGATAAAATCGCAATGGAATTAGGAGTATAGGGACCCAAGGCATGGCCTAGGGGGAGGAGGGGTGGAATTCCACAGGTCTCAGATCGAGTCGAGTGTCAAAAGGTGTGGAATCTAGGGGATGGAAAATAGTATGATACCTCCAATTTCCCCGCGAATTCCATCGGACATTCCCAAGATAAAGGGAAATAGGGTATTATTATAGAAACACACGAAACGTCAGGCCAAGTTTCAAAGTTGGTAGGTTTCGTGTCAGCTGCTAAAGACGAGCCCAAAGTGTGTATGCTTGTCGAAATGAAGTCTTGTAATTCGTCACACCAGTCCCCGAACAATCTGAAGCAACTTAGAAGCGCCGAGGGCTTTATTTAGATCGACCAATGACAATAGTTGTTGCAAGGAGGTTCCTTGTATCCCTGTCGATCGACCTCTTTCTCACGATTCAAAGAAATCAAGAAATCAAGAACTAGGAAAATGGTGAATTGCCGAGTTGCTGAACATTCTGAACAGTTCAATGTGAGTGTGACAGCAAATCAGGCCTCATGCTTAATGCAAAATGCAAATGCATGTATGTCTGAACGAAGTTAGAAAGGAACATGTAGTTATGCGCTGGTCGATCTTCCTTGCATCTGGCGGTCTAGCGAAGCGGGGGAATGTGATGCAGCTATGTGAGCAGTGGATGTACTCTGCACTCCGTACAACACCATCTATTAACCATATTGCGTGCATAAAGCATAAAGTGTCAAGAATGTATTGATATGGAGAAGTTGAGTAGTTGTCGGAAGTACAGGAGGGACTGGAGTTGTGAGGATAAGAGGGGAAATTGATATAATCAACTATTCAATATAGATCTTACATATGTGTATATATGTAATTGTATGAGTTTTCACCCCATAATTGAGTTTAGAATGACGACTACAAGTATTCTATTCACATACAATGTTGGATGTTGTATGCATATACTCTCCATACATAGTCGTGGCATCCCCAGGCTACATACACTTGGGGCTTTCCCTATCTGAGTTGTAAGCTGCCGCTTTTACAAGGTGGCTTACATATGCAGTTAAACTGCCCGCCGCTTTTGTAATCGTGCTCAGGTTTAAGCTCACGATGTATATCTCAGAATGGGCTACTCAGATGAGTCACGTGGTGACTGATGGCCATAGTAAATACAATATTTTACAACCTCATCTTTCAACAACCGCGTTATTGTTTGATTTCATTCTCACTATGTAGATAGCTATTGATAAGGATTAACCATATATGTCAATTTTAAGAAGAATCGAAAAACTGCATTATCATGGTATTGAAAATTACGTTGCTCAAATCCCGAAATATCTATACATCGCAACCACGAAGTCACAAATATTTTTCTAAACTCCCTAAAGAACCTAGATTTCACCTAAAAGGCATTAAGCTATTAGGAAAACTCCATATATTACTACCGTTGTTAAGATATCAAATTGTAATTGATTGCTCCCCGAGACGTCTGCAGATCGCCAAGTCCCAGCTTCTCCCGCAAATTCACATCCTTTCAAGGTTCAACACTCTAACCCGAGTCCAATCTCTCCATGCTTCGGTCATGCATTGGAAGCGGTACGGTCCGCTCTCTTTGCGGTCGACGCTTGACTCGGTCACCCCTTTCATTCCCTAAAGCCCCATTCTCCTCCGCGCCAACCCGCTATCTCCAACCGCCGGCCTCCGCAGATCGCGTTCCCCTCCGCAAACAACTCAAGCAGGAAGCTAAAGCACTTCGGTCACACAAGAAACAACGCAAGGAAACAGAGGAGGCTTCAAGACAAGAATGGGAACTGACAGTGGGCGTGGAGATCCACGCGCAATTGGATACGGAGTCCAAATTATTTTCCCGTCAGTACGCCTTTACACTCGGAGACTACGAGTCATCCTCTCATAAATTGAATAGGGGCAGCAACATCGACAAGTGATACTCCCAATTCCAACGTTGCATTGTTCGATCTGGCGTTCCCGGGTAGCCAACCGGTTAGTGTTATGGTGTACGATACTGTGAAGTAGGGCCAGGACTGATCTGATACAGGCATTCCAAATCGCAACACTCCTACCAGCTCTCCGCGCTGCCATTGCACTAAACTGTGAGATACAGCCAATCAGTCGGTTTGATCGGAAACATTACTTCTACCAGGATCAACCGGCGGGGTATCAAATTACACAATACTATGGTGAGTGAGTACTGTCCCTATTTAACCCGTGAAATATACTTACCTCTGCCCCTAGAACCATTCGCACGAAACGGCTACGTTGACCTATTCGATTACGATGGAATCGCCCCGGAAGACGGCGAGCGGGTTCGAATTGACATCAAGCAACTCCAGTTGGAGCAGGACACAGCCAAATCCCAGGAATACCCGCCCTCAACACAACTTCTCGACTTCAACCGTGTGTCCCATCCTCTCATCGAAATCATCACCATGCCGCAAATCCACACTCCGGCAACGGCCGCAGCATGCGTTCGGAAACTACAAGCCATTGTACAATCGTGTGGGGCTGTGACTACGGGAATGGAGATGGGCGGTTTGCGTGCAGATGTCAACGTCTCGATCCGACGCCGAGGCGAAGCACCCGGGGAACATCAGTACGATGGGATCAGCGGGCTGGGTCAGCGGACTGAAATTAAGAACCTCAGCAGCTTCAAGGCGGTAGAAGATGCCATCATTGCTGAGAAGAACCGTCAGATCGAGGTGCTCGAGAGTGGCGGTGTCATAGAAGGAGAGACACGAGGGTGGACGATCGGCACCACTGAAACTCGCAGACTTCGTGGCAAAGAGGGCTCGGTCGACTACCGCTACATGTCTGACCCTGACATTCCACCACTGATCATTGGAGAGGACCTACTCTCTAGTCTCAGAGAATCTATCCCGACAGCACCAGACGCTCTTCTGACACTGCTCGTCGGATCCGAGTTTAATCTGCCAATCGAAGATGCCAAACCACTCATCGAGCTGGACCACGGAGCCCGCCTCGAGTACTACCATGATGTAGTGGATATCCTCCGCACCCTTCAAGTAGACCAGGACGACAAAACGCGCGCCAGTCTCGCGCGGGTGGCAAGCAACTGGGTATTGCACGAGCTGGGCGGTCTTGTGGCCAAGACAGACCAGGCATGGGACGCAGAGATCGTCCCAGCCCGATCCTTAGCCCATCTTATCGACCATCTGCAGCGGAAACTAATCACCGGCCCGACAGCCAAACAGGTGCTGGCCACCATCTTTGACGGGGACCATCGACCAGTACCGCAACTACTGGAGGAGGAGAATCTCCTCCTCCGGCCGTTATCGCGTGAGGAGTATCTAGCGCTGGCGGAGTCGGTCATTGCTTTGAATCCACAGATGGTCGAGCAGATCCGCAACAAGAATCAACTGGGTAAACTAGGATGGTTCGTGGGACAAATGATGCGCAATGGTGAAAAGGGCCGCGTGGAAGCACCCAAAGCCGAGGAGATTCTCCGGGAGTTGATTCTGGGATAGCTTGTATAGCATAATATAAAATGTATTCTATGGCATCAATGATACCCTCATGACTGTGGTCAATACTGGCCTTTCATTATTCTCTTTCCCTGTAAACTTCTCCCTCCCGGATGCTCCGATACCACCCCACGGGCCTGGAATAAAAGGTCGGAAATGAAATTCTAGTATTTCCGGTCTATCATTCACTGTAACAGGTCAAAACAATGTCTTGTGGGACACCGAATGGCCCTAAAAAGGGGAGCTCTCCTCAACCTGTACTTAACGGAAGTGATGGAGATCTGGCGGAGCCGGGTTGATCGCTAAAAGCAGTTTTTAGCGACTTCGCGGGCATTGCGGGCATTGCGCAAAAGGAATGAAGACACCCCGGTTGAAGTCGGGGGGTAATATGGAGAAGATAGAGAATATTTAAAAAGGAACATCTATCCTCTTTTCTTTCTCTTTTTCTTTTCTTCAAATCAAAAAATATCGACATCATCTTGACCTTTCTTATCCAGAGCCTCCACTTTTTGATCTTATCGATCTTTCCGATAGCTCTGCTCTCTCTCTCTCTTCTTTACTTCCACTTCCCACCTTAGAACTTCACCTACATCCTACACAATGACCCAACCTTCAACAATCACTTCGAGATTCCTCTCACACCCTAACCAACTTGGCGTTGTTGCCGTTGGTTTCAATGGTGGCCAGGTAAAACATCCTGTGGAACTGAAGCTATAAATCAAAAGAATTATGCTAACCCCACTATTAACAGTGCAAGAAGGGTGTCGAAGCGGCCCCAATGGCCCTCATTGAATCAGGCCTCCTAAACCAACTCAGCGGGGATCTTGATTACGATGTTCACCACGACAACACAGTTCACTATTACGAGAATGACATCCCCACCGAAGACCCCGACCACCGGGGCATGAAGAAACCCCGCGCCGTCAGCGCCGTGACCGAAAAGCTCAGCTCCCAGGTCTACAACTACGCCAAGGACGGAAAGTTCGTACTCACTCTCGGCGGCGACCACTCCATCGCCATCGGCACAGTCTCCGGCACAGCAAAGGCAATCCGCGAGCGGTTGGGCCGCGAAATGGCCGTCATTTGGGTTGACGCCCACGCCGATATCAATGTCCCCGAGACTAGCGACAGCGGGAACATCCACGGTATGCCCATGGCATTCTTGACCCGGCTGGCCCGGGAGGAGAAGAAGGATATCTTTGGCTGGATGCAGGATGAGCACATTGTGAACACGCAGAAGCTTGTCTATATTGGCCTGCGCGATGTCGATCGTGGGGAGAAGAAGCTCTTGCGTGAGAATGGGATCAAGGCTTTCAGTATGCACGATATCGATCGGTATGTTTCTCTCTTTCGCTTGGTTTTCCTATGGTGGTGATCTTGATCTTCGTGCTAACTTCTCTGTCCTCTGCTAGTCATGGGATCGGTCGCGTTGTCGAGATGGCACTCGCTCACATCGGTAACGACACTCCTATCCACTTGTCCTTCGATGTCGATGCGCTGGATCCTCAGTGGGCTCCTAGTACCGGTACACCTGTCCGTGGTGGATTGACACTGCGGGAGGGAGACTTCATCTGTGAGGCTGTGCATGAGACAGGTAATCTGATTGCGATGGACTTGGTCGAGGTCAACCCTAGCCTGGAGACCAAGGGCGCATCGGAGACCATTCGAGCGGGGTGTTCGTTGGTGCGTAGTGCATTGGGTGACACTCTTCTGTAAAGACAATTTGATAAAAGGATAAAAGAGATAAAAGAGAATAGAAAATATTAAATGAATTATTTTAAAGAATTCAGTACAAAGATTGGAAGTATGGAAGTATGGAAGTCGATCAAGTCAGTCAGACTACGGCGTAGATCCCCTGCCACCCCAATTTCCTACACTTCCCCCTCCCCGGCCTTTTGTTTTTTTCTTTAATTTTTCCTTCTTTCTGTATTCTATACAAAGTACAGAGTACATCTTGGCCTTTTCTCTTTAATCGGAGATTTATGCGCAATTGTAAATATCCACGTCGCACCAACTCCAACCCTCCAGGGCCTCCTCCAGCACTCAAGGGCGCCCAATGCGCTGTCCAAAATCACCTCCCAAATCACCACGCCTCACCAGAAACAACCATACGATTCTACCAATCTCAGACTTGAATCACTTGACTCACAATCTGGCCATTTAATCCCAAGTCTGCAACAAAACATAGGGCATCCAAGCCTGCATCGGGCAGTATACAAACAACAACACCAGTATAAAGCAAACAACACACTCCAGTCGCAATCGAGCTCAATCACCCATCGCAATCCAACACAATCCAAAACACACATCCAATTCCTCCATCCACATCCCACAAACAATCCAATGGCAGTCCGCAAGCGCCACGAAGCGCGCCGTCGCTACCACTGGCCCGAACTCCAACTCAACATCTGGATTATGGTTGTGTTATCATGCTCAGCAACATGTCTGGGTATCTTCTCCTGGTTCATGGCCGTACAATCACAAATGCATCTCGGGACACCATGGTAAGTGGTTTTATACTTATACTTATATCTATATCTATATCTATATTTATATCTACCCATATCAGACTTGCTATACAACACAGAGACTAACCAAACCATATCCAGGCTCTTCCCGTACATGGTTGTATCCAGTGCCCTCGGGGTCTGCTTCATATTCCTGATTATGGTTCTTGCATCGCGACACTTCCTTTTACCGGGGATTATCATCATCGGCAGCTTTATTCTCCTTGTGCTGTGGCTGACCGGTCTGATTGAGACTTCGTTGCAGCTGTATGGGGTTGTCAGTAACGTAAATGATAACTGTCAGATCTATGTGAGGGATAATAAGTCTTGGGGGAATAATATTAATACCTTGGCTTGGTTGACACAGAGTACTATATGTGAGTTCTTTGTTCTTTATCTTCCCTTTTGATATTCTTGCATGACTGACTGGCTGTGGTAGGCAATTGCTGGAAAACTGCCTTTGCACTTGAACTTGTTAATACGATTTTCTACCTTTGGATGATGATTATGTCGTGGCAGGTTAATCGGGATGTTTATGATTGATTTGCTTTTATGTATGTGTTTTGTTTGTGATACCATTTTTTTTGCATTTAGGGCGTTCAAAGCGATTTAGCATTGGGATTTATGAGATTTGATTCTATCTAAAAGGATATAGATGAGAATTATTCCGGATCATCTTAGTCGATCCAGACAGAATCACAAGTAGTTCATGTTATATCGAACTGAATTGTACAACTAGCGACTCACAGATACACAAATTCCTGAGAATTACACACAAAATACATAAAATCAATGGACCTAATAAACGCCGTCGCTATGCCAAGAGCGCATTGCAACCGCACACACACCGGTGATGACACGGCAGAAAACAGACACAAAGAGAACCCGAAGCGAAAGCACTTGATTTTTGACCGAAAAAAATCAAGTGCTCTATCCATTCTCAGCTGCAGCATCTGCCTCTGCTTGAGAATCATATCCTCCACCCTCAAATGCAGCAAGCATCTCCCGTTCCAGCTCATCGTCATCGTCATCCGGGTCGGGATACTCGGGCTTTGGGCCACTGGTTCCTGCAGTGTCAGAGTCAGACGCTCCTTCCACAACTGGTGTTTTTGGTAGGTCTGGGGAAACCTGGTCACTTCCGGGGGCAGGAGCGGACGTGATTTCTCGCAGCTTGGTGTTGCGCTCGTAGGAGCGTTTGATGCGTTGGGAGAGCCGGGAGCCCTGCTTATCATGGTCGTCTCCGTCGTCGTCTCCAGACTCTTCTTCGTCGGTGCCGCTTTCAGTTGCTTCATTGCGTTTACGCTTCTTGCCTCCCGTCGATGTTTCATCTGCCACGGACTCGTTGTCGCTTTCACTTTCGTCATCGCTACCCAGGAAGTCTTTCAGTTCATCGTGTACGGCGGCTTGCTCGTCAGCATCATACCCAATGGGCGATGTCTCGTCCAGACCGGATGACTTGAAGATGTCTTCGGCGTCATCCTCTTGTGTCCATTGCGACCCTGTCAGATCCTCGTCTGTGGATGAGAGCATGGAGGTCTCAAGTTCGAGTTCACTTGGGCTCAGAGGGTCGCCTCGGTCGTCTGGGTGAAGCGGTAGGAGATAGGGTTCTTCGTCCACATGTCTCCATTGAACCAATGCGTCCACAAGCCATTGTGTCGTCACGATCTTGATGTTGGGATAGCGAGTGGCTTCTCTCACCTTGGCGGTGCGATTGCGGCCAGCCACGAGGTGTGTTGTGCGCGCATTTACCCTTGATGAGATCGTCACACCAAAGCTCTTCGCCCACAAGGAGATGTCTGCATTTTGGAAGTCTATGCCCAGAGGAAGCACACCTGAAAATACCAACACTACCCCTCCAAGAATACGCCGTTTGATATGCGGCATGATGTCCTTAACATCGGGAACCAACTTGAGATCCACGTCTTTGTCTCTTGACTGAACCTTTTCTCCCCTTAGAGCTGCCACCCGACCCCCAAGAGCGAGAGTCCTCCTCTTATCATATTCATCATAGAATTGAAGATGTACTTGTTCGAGGCGGTTTTGCAGCTGGTAGAGTTCTTGGTCGTGATCCTCAAGGAGGTGATGTCGTTGTTTTGCAGCTTCCTGGGTTTCTTTGACGCTAGACAATGCATCACTGGTTTCAGCGATATTTTCCTCCGCCTCCAACTCCTTTTGCTTCTGCAACAAAGGTCGATCCTCCACTTGATGCAATATTGTCTCTTCTTGCGCATCGGTCTGTTCCTGGAGGAGTCTTGGGCTGTCCCCACCTCCCATGGTTACCAGCTGTTCTAATGCTGAGATATCGGTCCCCTCTTGCGTTTTACCATTGACGTGGTGTTCTTTGGTCTTCTCTGGGGCCTTTGCTTCGATCTGAGGCTTGTTCGCCCCAATGTCTTCCTTCTTTGGAAGGAAACTTGAATTGATATCACCAATTCCGACGAAGAAGTCATAAGGCGAGACCTTGATAAGATTGGGACTCCACCGCCAGATATCACCACGATCGTCAATGATTACCACCATCTTTGTGTCCACTGGGAATAGCCGTTGTAGGTCCTTGACCGTCAAACTTCCGCTCTCGTCACGACTAAGAATTCGGTCTCCAAAGAGTTTGCGGGTGGGATCAATGATATCAACAATATGTTGGGCATAAGCACGAGTGCCCATGGTGTAGATGTGCAACTCATATATCTCAGCCACATTTTGCAAGAATTCCTCCAGCCCTGGCCGCAGCTTGATGTAGTACCAACATCCACGCATCCCAGGTCCATCGTCAATCAATTGGAATTGTCGCACATCCTTCACAGCTTCGTGGTTCGGATTTTGCTTGTCTTCTCTCCATTCTCCCACTGTCGGATCAACAGTGGCATGGATGATAGTTTGATCAAGATCCACCACCAAGGTCAAACGCCTTGATGCAAGTAGCCGGCGCTTCGCGTCTTCTTCAACTCGGGTTGCCTCCCGTTCGCTGACCGTAAGTGTGACGTTATCATGGGCCATGGAGATTGGAGCGCGCATAGAATCTGTGATTTCGGTGTTGTATGTAGATCTGTTCGCGCGATAGACAGTTAGAAAGGCTTGTTTCCCGCTAAGAGGGTTATACATACTCAGTCATGTCCTTCCCACACTCAGCACAAAGTCCTCCAAACTGGATCTCGTGCGCGCAAGGCTCATCGATTTCGACAACGTTGACCCTAGCAACAAATTAGCGGACATTCAACAGTAAAAGGACAAGGTTCAATATTCTCACGGTTCATCGATAACGTCTCCCTTTTGGATTTGCCATTTAACAATTTCTCCATCAACAGTCGATTCAAATCTAGTCGGGTATCTACGCTTCACCTCGACGATGTTGCCCAGTCCATCACCCTCAGTGACGGTGGTCTGATAGACATACCAAAACAAAGCCTCATCCCTCTCAACCGTATCGCCAGGCTGTTTGAGCAGCGACGTCACGGTGATCGGGTAATGTAGGCTGGTGGGCAGACGGAGAAGCATTGTTGCTCTTCGTTCGCCCCCAGGCGCGATGCAATGTACAAAAGCTCAATAGTTGTCCTGCCGTTCTCCCAAAATATATCCTGTGCCCTTGGTTTGTGGACAGTGCGCGTCGAGGACGTGAGGACGTGTGGGTCGAATGGGATTGATCGCGTGCGCTTCCGGCTACGAAGCCATCACCGACACGCAACGCGTGTAGAGCTGGAGTATATTGGGTTTCAGCGGGTGTATTTCTGCCTATGACTCAGTGGTCCAGGCTATATCGGTGGAATAGGTAGATGTGAATGGTTGATTAGGCAGCGCAATGAGAATCGCCACTCCAAAGCGTGGGTGGGAAAAGAAAACTGTGCGCCTAGCACAACCTGGCGCGGAGGTTAGAGGCAAGCCACACACCAGGCGGAGTAATTTGCTTGAATTTGAGAAGGTGGAGGAAGTTGAAAGAGGAATGCGGGTTGCGATCAAAGAAAAGGCAAGCTCATTGAAGTTGTGCGGGGACTCACTCAATCCAGGTTGGACCTGGAGCTACTTCCGCTTATGTCATACCGGTACTTGAAAACCGGTATCTCCTCTTGCTAATTGACATGCGATCTACTTCACTTAAAGTATCTTTATTTTTCTGAATGGTCTGATATAATGGCTTGACCAATTGCCACTCAATTTCTTACATCTGGGAATTTGCCGAGATATCCAGCACACATATGGAATACCAAGGCCATTCATTATGAGGGAAGGATTATTCAATAACAAGGTCAAATGTAATAAGTAGATCTTAACCAATAGAGATATAGAGATATCAATTTGCAGTGCCAATGAACGCGGGCCTCATGATGAAGCTGTACCAGCAAAAGAAAAACCACAAAAACCCTTAGCAATAGGCGAATAAAGTGCGCTATGAAACCATACGTTCAACCCAGAAGCCACATGTATATACGAAGCGATCTCTTGGTATCACCTGGTTCTTTGATATTCAAAGCTCACCGGGCCATCGAGCATTGGGGAATTTATTTCGCTTTAGCCAGACCGACGGCGTTGTTACCGACGTCGTAGACACTGTACCAGCGGCGCAGGAAGGAATCACCCAAAATAGCAAGGGGACCCACAGGCTCTGGGAAGTCCATGCCCATGAAGCTGCTGATGCAGGAGCCCTGGACCTCCAGGATGTAGTCGTAGGGGCCAATGGTGAACTCGTGACCACCCAGGGTGAAGGTGAGGTCAGGCAACGAGTCACGCTTGTCACACTCGACACTGTACTGGCCAGTGAAGCCCTTGGTGGCACCAATCTCCTTGTTCCTGTGGGATGGGTCAGCAAATATGTTACAAAGACAAGGGGAAAATCAACTTACAGCAGCTCAGCCATGGTGGAGGGCAGGGCAATGAGAGAGGTACCAGTGTCCAGAATGACACCAGTGTTCTCAAGTTCAGCAACGTTGTTGCCAAGGGCAATGGAGTTGAGCTCAACCTCCCAGTACGCCTTGCGGCGGAGAGGGATCTTGATCAGCTCACCAGTGTAGTGGCTCTTGTCGATACCACCAAAGGTAGCGACAGAGTCATCACCATCCTTGTTGGCATCGCCAAGGTAGAAAGCGAACACAGGCTCATCCACGAGCTTCTGGTTGATCATGTGATAGAAGGGAGGGACCATCTTGTTCACGGAGATGGTATCATAGCCAAGGCCGAGAATACCATCAAAGCGACCGAAGGCAAAAGCCAGACCAGGCTCATTGGTAGCTTCGGCGAAGTCCTGTCCCTCGACCTTCAAGTCACCAATCTGGAGGGTGTCCTTAGACACGAAGCCGCTCAGGCTGCCAGATCCATAGCGAATCTCGAACTCGGTGCCATTCTTCTGATAGGTACTCGAAGAAGACGAGTCATACTTGCTGTGGAGGAAGCAGGCAATAGAGCTGCACTGGGAAGAAGGGACCCAGAGGTTGGAGCTACCAGTGTCAAGGACAACCTTGAAGGTCTGAGGAGGGGTTCCGATCGAGATCTCGGAGAAGTCTGACAAGGTCAGCGTCATCAATCAGACCGTAAATGGCCAGGGGTGGTATCTTACACTGAGCATTCAGGAAGTTGTCAACGAGCACGTCATGGCCACTAGCGGGATTTAGGGAAGTGTCGTGGAACAGGTCCTGGTGCTTCTCGGGACGAATGCCCATGTACTTCTGACCCAGGTTGTGCACATGAGCATCGATGTTGTGTGTGTTCTATCAATATCTTAGCTTCCTGGGTATTCTCAGGGAAATGTCTATGATGATAATCATACCAGTTGCTCGGACAGAGGGACCTTGTTGAGCTTGAGCCTGTGAACCTCGGCGGTAGCACTGCCCAACAACGCCGAAGCTGTTAGGAGAGTGAATGACTTCATCATCCAATATGAGAAAAGAAAGTTGTAGGTGTTGGATGCAAGAAGAGAATGACTTGGGATATGAGAAGGAACCTCGGGAGGAGAGGAGATAAGGGTAGATGGTAGATGGGGGAAGAGTGGAGGCTGGAGAGACGATGACGGAAGCGGGAGGGTCACACTAACCCCCTTTGAGCGATCGACTCATGACATGGGTTCTCAGGCTCTCAGGCTCTCAGGCTACTTCACGACATTCCAGTTCCTGACATACCTTAGGTATGCAATAATTTTCTTGTTTCTCGGACTATTTACTCCTCCATATTATACTCCGTACAAGATAAAAGCTGAGCAGGGGATGCGCTTTGGGCTGGTGCCTGGGCGTGATTAGCGCTATGATCGGACTGGTCGGAAGACACCCCTCCCGGCGTACCTGGCAGCTGCAAAATAGTTGATGTAGCAAAAGGTTACGCTCAGATTTTATTGTTCTATAGCAAGGCATCATGCCCTGCTGTGGTACGCCATAAAGTTTTGGATGTGTACGGAGTATCATTACGGACCTTTGAGCATGTGTTGTCTAGGTCCATCAACATAGCATGGATTATGTATATAAGGAGAGACCCCGGAGAACCAAAACCATCCAAGAAATACTCCGCTTGGTGCCTTTCAAGGGAGCGTGTGCCCTTCGAATGCTTGAAAGTCTGCCTTACTACGAACTTCAATACGTGAATAGCACACTAGGCACACATAGTTATACACCGGATTTTAGGCCGAGCGAGATGGATTTCCCTTTCCGTTTTAGTGCTCACCCCTTGCCGCTTTTTGCTCACTGAGTAAAGCTGAGCACGCCCCTGAGTATTACGTAATCGTTAAACCCCGGGGCCGCTCACTGAGCATCACATGATTATTACATAAGCTAGATGACTCGCTCACTGAGCGTCACCTAAGCAGCCTGATCCCACTCACTGAGCGTGACCTGATTATTACATAAGCTCAAGAGCCTGAGCAAAGTGGGTGAGCAGCTAAGTCAGCAGGTCACCTCAATAAAATGCACCACGCTAGCCCCATCCAAATGCAGTCGTTCACCCAGCACTCTTGACTGTTGTCCCCTCAAGGCTGGTGTCATCAATTTGGCGGTCGATGAGCGCCTACTATCTCAACAACCTACAACAACGGGTGATCTCCGTCTTTTTGCGGCACCCAGATACAAGCAGTGTCGATATTACCGTTGAGGCCTACATCAGAGCTGTCATCCGAGACTGGGGATTTACGAGCACCATTGCCTACACAATTCATGGAGATGGTACAGTTGTAATTTCTCACAATGTTCGTCCCGGCGGCTATCAGCCGACCATACTACCTCAGATAGGTCTTGATGTGCAGCTACCCTCCGATTTCGGAGCGGTGAATTGGTTTGGCTGTGGACCTGATGAATCCTATGCTGATAAGCGCAACTCCAAAAAGCTCGGCTTACATAGCCGGACTCCAGATAGTCTCTTCACATCTTATGAGTATCCACAGGAGAATGGAAATCGCGCGGGCACACGCTGGCTTCAGCTCACGAACAGCCAGGGTGTTGGCTTCGTGGTGACGCGAGTAGATGAGGCCGCGAAGACAGGGGATGAGTTTGACTTTGCGGCACTGCATTACACTGCAGAAGATATCACCAATGCGGCTCATCCGACAGACTTGAAGAAGAGGGAAGACGTCTTCCTTCGGTTAGATGCTGCACACGCAGGATTGGGAACTGCGCGGTGTGGCCCTGCTACCCTGAAGAAATACCAGGTTCCTTGTAAGGAGACTAGCTTTGCGTTTTCTTTTACTCCGCAGGTCCCTCTTTGAGATCAGTCAAGTGCAGTTCAAGAATTTTAATATTGGGCTACACCTTCCCTATCGAAAAGGATGTTTCCTTAGCCTTTGAACATATCATACCTAGAAAAAGGTCCAGTAGGATCCAAAAATGTGTGGAATACACTATATGCCTTTTATAAGCCAACTTTCGTTTACTTTCATTAAGGTATTCTTGAATAGATCGGTGCTGCAAGTTCAACAATGACAATTGGCCCCGTTCTTTACCTCCAACTATAATCACCGGTCATAACATAGTTGACCCTGTGATACCTAGAAAAAGCTCGCATTATTACCTTCTTTATCCTCCCCCGTCAGAGCGCCTTCTCTCGCGCACGAACCCTTGGACTGGCAGGGGTTGATAATTCTCCGGATATCCCCGACTGAGTGATGCAACGTCACATGCATCAACTTACCAGCTACGTAGGTACCTACAAGTGCCTAAGTATGTCCCCTCATAAGCATAGTACTAAACAGAGAAACTAGTATGCTGTAAAAATAATTCTCATAAGGTTAGATAATCATAATTTATCTTGATAGGCGAGGTGGTCTTCAGGGCTTATCAAAAACGAAAGCTATGTAATTTGCGGAAGACAAAAGAACCACGATCTGTAGGGGAATAATCTGGAAGAAATATGGGGGCCGGAACGGAGAGGGGTTGATTACAGCGCTTGAGGGGGTTTCTTTAGAATTTGTACCAAGCCAAGGGGAAATCCCCAGATTGACTTTCCTTGGCAAATCAAATCAACTTCGTTGAATATTCCTTATTGCGTTGTCCGCCAAGTCCTCTTATCCACAAATGGCCGACAATAATGGCCGATCAGCTGTCAGGTGGCAGAATGAAGTACCGAAACTACGATCGACTTGCGATCGGTGCATGATGCTCAAGGTCCGATGCGACAAACGAAAACCACAATGTGAACGATGCGAAGCGATTCAAGCAACCTGTGTCTATAGTCCATATCGGTGGAAGAGGAAATCGTCTACACAACACCAACCGTTATCGAACAAAACGGTCAAAGCAAATACCGGCCCTACTCCATCGGATATACACTCCAGAAACCAGGAACAGGCAAGGGAACACACGGAACAAAGCACAGAGATTTGCAATCTCGAGATTCACGACGTTGTCCCTGATTATGCAGGGTTGTTGGCCGGGGTTAACAAAGAGGACCTGCTTGGGGGCAATGAAACCGATACCCTGGAAGATTGGTATGCACAGTGCATGGATATCGATCAACCAGGACCTACCCACATACAAGCAGATGACACTAGCAATCTGAGGGCACTTGGGGGATCAGACACTTCTCTATCCGAGGTGTCCGACTCTTCATCTACAGGAAAGGGTCTTATGTGTTCATGCCCGAGTATGGCCATTACTGCACTTCAGAATATGTTCAGTAGCGAGTTTGAATGCCAAGAAAGCGCTATAAACCCCGGTCTCACACCCGGACATCACATTGTGAAGGTTAATCGTGTCACTATGCAGCACTTGGAACGCATTTTGAGGTGTGGCAGTGGAATCTGCACTAGGGACCCCACCATACTTTTCATGGTTATGGCCATGTTCTCCAAAGTGATAGCCGGGTATCATTCAGCGTTTGTCGCTTTTACACGGGAACCGTACCCATCACAAAGCGCAGATTCATCACATTCAGTTCTCGGCTCTTTTCTTAGGCCATGCTCTGCTACTCCCATCCAATTTTGGGATCTTGCCCTGGAATTCTCTTCCGAGCAGCGTATGAAGGCACAGTTTCTGCTTTGTGAAGTGCAAAAGCTGAGCTTGGTGTTTGATCTTGCGAAGGCACGCCCCTTTTACCATGCACAATATGATGGATCACAAGAATTGGGCTCTCACAGAAAATCATTGCCAACATCGGCTGTTCAGCAGTTCCTTTCGGCCGATTTGGATGTTTTGATTACCTTGATCAAGGATTATTGTATCACCAGGCCACCCATCTAATATTTTCACTTGGAAATGGGATGCCATATTGATTGATGCATATATGGATAGGTATATAGAAGGTTCGTGCTTGGATTTCGACCAATCAACTACATAGTTAACAAGCTATCCGGCCACCATAAGTATCTTTCAGTACTCCGTACATGTATGTAGTTCGCCCAATACAATCCTATCCATCAAATATCATCAGCGAATGATAGGGAATGTACCAAATAACCCCGGAAGAATATGAATACAGAAATTAGCTTCGGGCCCCTCGGTTGGGTCTAGGGTGGTTTCAGTGCGTGCCGCTCTATTTCGCCCCCAACCCTCCTCCTTGTCCCCGGACGGCCGAAAGACCGAGATCAGATGGTTGGGCTACAGAGTTCTACCGAGGGAACCGAAATAGGCCCTACGGTGCCAAAGGTTCAACTAAGGTGTGCAGATTGAAGATTATCCGATAAAGAGTCGCCATCGCATATAAAATGTCCAAGGTTTCTACAGTATATATTATGAGCCCTGCGTACAAACAACTACATTATCCGGGCACATATTGAAGTCAGAAAATGACAGTGACTGCGAATCATCCCGAGATCAACAGCTCGACCATGGCACAGCTGAAAGTAGTCATCGTGGGAGCCGGGATTGGTGGCTTGGTATATTTCCTCCTCCCTTCTTCTACTCATTTGCATGTCCAAGAATTCTGGAACTGACATATAATCCCACAATTGTTTGGAAATAGACAGCAGCACTGGCGTTGAGACAGCAAGGACATCAAGTTACTCTTCTAGAGTCATCGAGCTTCAGCAACGAGGTTGGAGCAGCCATCAACATTCCGCCTTATTGCGATGGTGTCTTGAAAAGACTAGGAATTGACCTGGGGAAGGATGATCGTATTGGCGCAATTGAATGCACCGGGTGCGCGATCTGGGATGGTGCTGTTGGCCAAAAGATCATCTCATTGGATTACCATGCAGAGAGTGGCAGATGGCAGCATGTGAGTGATGTGGTCTTTTTCGTCCTTGGTCATTTTGTTAGAAACAAGAACACAACATCCTAACCATGGAGGATATTATCACAGCTGAGACGCCTTGTACATCGGGCACACTTGCATACCGCCTTGTGGGAGAAGGTGGTTTCGACCGAGGGTCCTGGGAAGCCATGCACTCTCCAACTGGAAAGAAAAGTTGCGTCAGTGGATCCGGATCAAAGCGAGGTTGTCCTTGCCAATGGCGAACGAGTGTCTGGGGATTTGATTCTGGGAGCGGATGGGGTTCATGTCAGTATCATTTTTCCACCAATCTATATCAAGAACAGGAAAAAGACTGATATAAGAGAAAGTCCCAATGTCGCAAGGCCCTCGAGGGAGGACCAGGCTATGTCCCCTTTGATAGTGGAATTAGCGCTTTTCGGTTCCTTATCCCGACCCAGACTCTCCAGGACGATCCTTTCACAAGATCAATGATCAAGTCTGATGGTAGTCTGACTGTAATTATGGGGACCGGAGTCAGACGCCTCGTGTGCTATCCTTGTGCAGGTAACAAGACGACAAATTGTATCTATCTACATCCAACCCATGAATCCAAATCACATCGAGGTATGTCATGTCGGTGTTTATTTTGTCGGCTTTATTAAACAAGCCGGACAGAAGAAACAAACTTGGCCGTTTTCCTTTTCGTTTTCATAATTCTTTTGTTGTTTCGGGCAATCTACATAATCTAATAGCTTCCAGCACAGGGAAAAGGTTCAGAGAAGCAATTGATGTTGCTTATTGCGAGCGAGTTTGCACTACCAGTCAAGGCAATCTTGGAAAAGGCCCCTGAGGATGAAACCAGAATTTGGCCACTGCTCGATTTGCCCGAATTACCAACATGGGTTAATGGAAAACTAGCTCTACTTGGGTAGGCAAAGAACCGCTGAAAATCGAGATATTCTTTGTTCTTTTTGCTAACCAGTAACATTCAAGAGACGCTGCCCACCCTTTTCTACCCCACCGAGGAGAAGGTGCCGCCCAAGCAATTGAAGATGCTGTGTCCCTCGGGGTATTGTTCCCATACGGTACGACTGTGGACGAAGTTCCCGAGAGACTTGCACTCTATCAGAAGTGCCGGAAAGAGCGAGCTACGCGGATTCAGGTAGCCTCTCGCATAAACAGTCAACCGATGGAAGTTCAAAGAAAAATGGGATTTTCTCGTAAGTCAAAACATACAGCTCAGGCCGAATCTCCACTTCGTGTTCATCACTCATTGAAATGCTGCCATAGCCCACGAATTCGACAACTACAGCTTCAGCCATGATGAATTTCATCACTCCAGTCACGCTCTGCAAAAGGCGAAGTCCTTCAAGAAGATATCGCATTGGCGTCAGCCTATCTCATTTGGACCATCGCCGACACCCTACCATTCTGACAATGGAAGTATTACTGGCGGACTTCCTGGTACTCAACCCCAGAAGATCGTCCGGTCTATTCGTTTCGCCACGTCCAAGACGTATCTAGAAGGGCTTCTACCGACTGAGTCTTTCTCATTTGTTCTGCCTGACACAGTGGTACAGGCCTCGTTTATCCACACCTCGTTCCAAAATTTGTTTTGGCTAGGTGGATCAGGATATGACCGTGTCGGACTGTATATCCATGGGACTCAATACAACTCTCCCAATGGAGAGGTGGTTCCTGGGACATTCGTTCCAATTTTGTTTGAAAACCTGGCCGATGCGATTGTCTCTCGGCGCGATGAGTTCGGCGCTCCTGTCTTGGGCTGCGATATTGAGACAGTCGATGATGGCAGCTCCAATACAGTCGAACTGAGATGGCGTGGTACAGCCTTTGGGAGGCTTTGCTGGGCTCAGTTGCATCGAAGCGAGATCAGTGATGAGAATGGTTCTGATGCACTCTATCGGGAAGCTCCAGCTAAGCATAACCCTGATTTGGGATTGTTAACTTATCGCTATGTTCCGGCTGTTGGGAAACCTGGAATGGCTGATGCGGAGTATGCTGTGCTTGAGCCCTATAATAAGTCACCGCTGCCTGAAGGAAATGAAGATCATCAAGCTGAAGATGCTTCAAATCGAGTGGTTCAATTGCTTGATGACCCAAAAAAGCGGCATGCCTACCAGGGATCGTTTAGTTTCACTCCCGGTGATGTGCAATGCCTCCCAACCATACATCACATTGTCAAGGTTCTGCAAGACATACCTATATATGATGTTTTGGAAGCGAAAGTGGAAACTGTTCCTGGAGGAGATGACTTCAGCCATGCGTGTCGGATTGACTAGACGTGCCTAGATTCGAGGGAATCCCTCATTTCTCTGCAATTAACCTTTTTTAAGATGTTTGGAAAGTTTGGCTTGCGGAACAGGGACGAAGCTTTCGAGAACAAGAATACTATGTTAAGACAATCGCTAGAAGTAGATAAACCGCGCTGTAAAGGGGCGTTGACAGTGAGTAGGAGATATGCTGTCGTAACTAGGTAGAACGAAAAAGACAGTAAAGGTAAAAACCCTTGGGTCTAGAGGAGAGAGGGATGTGGAAAAGAAGGAGATGCTTCCCGGGGGGAATTGAAGGTCTAGTATGAACGCCTCCTTCCGTCTTCTAGATAACTATATAAGATTTTGAAAACCCAAGTTAATTCTTCATAATTAACATGCATCTGGGTCGTTTTCAAAGCTAAACCCGAATTGATTTTGAGTGTTGCAGAACTCCTATGGAAACGGGATTAGCGGCGTCGATGCAGTTTGACGCCTCTATCACACATTCTCCCATACACCCTCGAGTATCCTGCATCGCAGGATAGCATTGCAATTCGGGCAATATTCAGTCAATGGAATCTTAGAAAATCCAGTACTCAGTACTGACTCAGTACTGACACCGCTCTTTGCGCTTCTTCTTTATTCCATCTCTTACTTCTTATTATAGATGTATCTTAGTTAGTGAGAAGCCGGTAGAATATATAGGGGTGGAAATAAAGCCATAAATATAGCTTCATCCCTAGGCATAAAGAAGATTAGACAGTTTTACAATTACATTTCTATATCTGGCGAAAGATTCATTTTTAAGTGCTGTTTAATATATTGTTTTTTTTAGTATATTATTCAACAGGTACTATTTTCCTGTGGATATCATTATATCTAGTTACAATCCTAAAGAAACCAAGTAAGAAAATCATAGTGCTGTAAAGAAGCCTTGAAAGATGCGTCATGTTTATTTCTCGGCGATTCATGTATTTTATCACGATATGTATTTTGCAATGTTAACGTTAACAAAGAGCAGCAGTAGGTGAACGCGTCATGGTCAGTGCGCATTAAGCAACTTCTTCAATTCTCACGCACTTGGTGATCTCAAGGGCATCCTAAAGAATGGACGCATGTGAGTAAAACAGGAAAATATGGAGAACACAAAGCATGAAAGACAATCATACCGGGTCTCCTTCAGGTTGGTTCAGAACACTATGGTACACCAAGTTGGGATTTCCAACCACATCGAACTTGGGTGCAGAGTCTGCGCCCAAATATTTGGAGATGGTCCGCTCTGAAAATCCCTCCGTGTTGAAGGTTCTTCCTGATTCCATAGATCGTGCCACTTCCCGCTTTTCTTCCACAGTACTTCGTACATACTTCAAATAAGGCGGGTTCCCAGGGAACACCACGTTATCAGCAACTAGGACGGAGCCTGGCGAGATCATGCCTAGCTCTTCACAAAGTTGCACATCGGTAGTGTAGGCAGGCTTATAGTGATCGATAAACATGAGCTCCACGTGCTCGACTTTTCCACTCGTGTAGAGCTTTTGCAGCGACTCATCGCTACGGCCAACGATCGTGTGCACAAAATCCCGCAAGCCGGCCAGCTCAATGAGCATATTAGCTACAGCAGCAAATTCAGGGTTCAACTCGAGACTGATGTATCGCTGTCCCCCGTGACGGCGCACGGCATCCCCGAAGAGGATGGCGGAATAGCCCACGTAGCCCCCGAGCTCAATCATCTTTCGAGGTCGAAGTTCTTCGATGAGGCTGACGACGATATCGCCTTTGGGATGGCCGACATTGGCGAACCAATATTGCTGGCCGAATTCTTCAATGAGATTCAGGACTTTGTCGGGATGACCGCGGATCTGATCGATGTTGGGTTGTCCAAAAATAAAGTGCAGGAGTTTCACTTCGCTGCCCTCTTCGCGCTGGTTTTGATCATTCGTCAATTTATATGTTGATATTGGAAATACAATTCCGGGAGAGTGATACCGTGTATTCTGAGCGTTTAGTCGCCGTCATATTTAAGGTGAAGAGAAAATAAAGATTGAAAGAAGCGTGGAATGTAATGAAATAACTCCGTTCGCAGTGCTAGACGCAAGTCCTGGTTGTTCGAAAGCCTACGCAATGGGAGGGAGTTCCATCAAATATAATTTAAAGCGCAAGGACCTGGAAACCTTACTCCACGGGTCTACGCAGAGGAACAGAGTAAGAGGTCAAGCCCTACGTTTGTGCAGTACGAAATCGAACGGCAATTGATCCAGAGGAGCGACCGAGGTGGTTGCAGGGATTATTCGGGAATTGGGTCGAATACCTCGGGGCCCAGGGGTCTCGGGGGACTGGTGGGTACGACAACCCCCCCTACAGCAGCTACGGCTTCGAGGAGCTTGCGCTGCTGGTCAAGAGAAAGGGCGGGCAAGAGGGAAACAACCGCATCTTACCCTCGGAGGGCGGATACAAGCGAGGTTGGGGAGTTGTAGTCTGCACGACAAACCGGTGCCGCTGGCGGGAATGGATGGTTGCTACCCTGACGGGTTGGAACGGTGATCTCGAAGTGGTTTCTAACGAGCTGCCGGAGGATTGCAGGTCATGATACATGGCCCACTTGATTGTTCGGTAGTTCGGTAGTTCGGCTTAATCAGGATATAGCCAGCGCCACATGGGTTGAGCATTGCCTTAGAATTTCTACGCAGATAATTCCTTGGTACTTTTCCACTCAAGGAATTGCAATATTTGTCCAATCGGCCTTTTATCACGTGTTTCGTTGGCTTTGGGGCCGGATTCTTGATCGTCGATACATGCACCGCCGTTTCGGTCATTGAATAGCTGGGCACATCGAATTCCCGACACTGAAACACTTTGCCAAAAGACACCCCGATCAACTAATTTGTTCGATCATGGAGCGGTCAGCACAGCAAACTGGCGACCGATCGCCCCAGCAACTCGTTGCAAGGCGCTATGACGTGGAGCGATCATGTCTGCGCTGCCATGAGCGCAAGGTTCGTTGTGACCGGGCCATGCCCTGTTCAACCTGCCTTCGAATAAATGTTCCTTGCCAATATCCAGGCCCAGGACGAACTAAACGTCGCTCGAAAAATTCATCTACCGGGAGAACCCGCCCGGGGATGCCGGAACGAGCTATCACTGCGATCAACAATAGAGAATCCCCCGATATAACTAGCAGATCATCCTCTCTCTCGTCACAACCGCGTGGTACAGATATCAATACCTCGGTTTCAGCCGGCGATCATACTGCGCTGACAGAAGGCTTTTTGGTGAAAGATGGCACATCTACCCGATACGTTAACGAGTTGCTCTTCTCACGCGTCCTGGAGAAGGTCAGCGGACCACAACATCAATTACTCACCAGAAACATGGACTTACAATTACTGCAAGCAGGAGAGCGAGCTTCAATCCGCCATTGACACACCAGCAAGCACTAACAACAGTGAGGCGAGCCCAATTATTGGCTTTGATGGCCTCATCTCCAACCCCCAGTTGGCTGCCGACGCAATTTCTCTCTTCCCATCTCGAGGGCAAGCAACACACCTCTGGCAAGTCTTCTTGAACAACGTGGACGTTCTTCTCAAAGTACTTCACATCCCGACAACGCAACCTGCTGTATTTGCTGCCATCAATAACCCGAAAGCTGCTTCGAAAGACCTCAATGCTCTTCTGTTCTCCATTTACTTTGCTGCAGTTACAAGCCTGCGCCAGGCAGACTCTCATATGATCTTTGGCGAGGACCGGCAGTCTGTTCTCAAAAGATTTCAACGAGGCTTGGAGGTCTCTTTGCATTCGGCTGCATTCCTGGATTCCCCCACCATTGTCTCGCTGCAAGCAATATCGATTTATTTGGTAAATCTAGCCGCCCCCTTGAGAGCACTTGGCTCGCATTTGGTATGAGTGCTAACTACTCGGTGTCAGCTTTGTTATCGGAATCACAATTGTGGTAGATCTGGATGGACGTTGAACGGTATACTTCTCCGAACAGCACAATGGATGGGCCTACACCGCGATGGAGAACGTTTTGATCTCCCACCACTAGAATGCGAGATTCGTCGTCGGTTATGGTATCAGATTATTGGATGCGATGCGCGAGTTGCTGAAGACCATGCTCTCTCGACTAATGGGTTTGGTGGCTTCTCTAATACGAAGCTTCCCCTCAACATAGACGACCGTGATATTTCACCCAACATGGAAGCGGCCCCGACTTCAAAGCCACAGTGGACAGAGATGACCATGTTCCTGGTCGCTGCCGAGATGAATCAAGCACTTCAACAAGTTTCTCGACTTTCCGTGGCTGTGCTCAATGGGGATGACAAAATGACTAGCTTAGAGCAGCTTTTAAGAACCATCACGGCACGCATAAAAGATCGCTATTTGCAGCATTGTGATCCTAACATTCCCATTCAAAAATCAGCACTATTATTGGGCCAGGTACTTATGGGAAAGCTCAGTATCTTCGTTCGCCAGCAATACCTTCGAGGACTCAGTGCGGAGGAGTCAGCATCACGAGCCACTGAACAGACGCTTTTGCTGGCGTGTGACACGATTGAGATTGGCAACGAACTAAAAACGGATGAACTTCTGAGTAACTTCCATTGGCTCTTCTCGACGTTTACGCAATATCATCTCTTGACATATGCACTGTGGCATCTTTGTGTTCGGCCTGAAGTCCACTGCGCTGATCGAGCGTGGCAGGTGGTCGACAAGTCGTTCAATTTGGTGGAGGATCCCAGCTGGCCGAGTCCTGGTCTGAAATGGAACGTATTACGAAAGCTCCGAGAAAAAGCACTCAACATACGATGTTCTTTCTCGAGTCCATTCACTTCCGCGCACATCCCAACCAATTTAACGGTTGCCGAAATCACAGGACCTCGGGGGGGTGATCTTCGGGGGAAGCGATCCCTAGCAGCATTCTGGGGTTCGAAGATGCTATGGATTGGAATTTAGATTCGATCTGCTTTCCAGATTGGAACCCCTAGGTATAACTAGGCAGAAACGCTAAAAATCAGGTTTCTGAATTTTGGCCGCTGTATAACTTTGCACTTACGGGCCAAGGATGTGAAATTATAGCAGAGTTACATAGTATTGCCTTCTTGATAAGTATATAGTATGGATTTTCATTTAAATAATTAGAGACCGGGTCTTAATCTGTTCTTTCGTACTTGCTATCTAGAGTCGGCATCCATAGTTATATATATTATGTTAATTAAGCCTATAGGTTTATCTTATGGCTGGGAACCGAGTATTCAACAACACCTCGGAAAATACATAGACATAGACCGCTTTAGATGCGGGCCCATGCAAAAAACTTGTGTTGAGCTTAGCCATTGATGTCCGCACAAATTGTCACATAGTAGATTTCTGTCATTTTAGTTAGTTAGAGTCATACACATCTGTCATCTATACCATACCTTGCTGTACACGAGATTTCTGTCACTATACATGGCATCAACCTGGCCAAATCAACTCAGAATTTCGCAACCAATTTGAATCCGGTGTGCAGCAATCGAGTCCCGAAAACACAGGTTGTCCCAGCCAGCAGAAGAACTCCAGCAAACACTTTCATTCCAAGATAGGACCCGTTGTCATGAGATAGAATAGCACCAGCAATAGGATTGGTCGTTAATCCGCCTATGGAAGCGAAGAGGAAAATCAAGCCTACTCGGTACCCGATCTGCGGCAAGGGTGATATCTTGACCACAAGCGCTGCTGCTAGCGAGACATATGCGCCTGAGCAACATCCAAAAAGAACGGCGAATACAATAGTCCCCGCGGCGCTGGTGGCAGGGATCCAAATGGCAAGAATAAATATTCCAGCTAGATAGCATACCACGGCGAACACATTGTATGTCCCAATTCGGTCAGCCATCATGCCAGCTCCAAGGCGGCCAAAGAAGCTTCAGTAACACGATTTAGTGAATATCAACCGGGGGGGAACAGAGCTAGTTTCACGCGTACCTTCCAGCATTCAGTATCGCCAGCAAGTACTGAGAAAGGTTGGTACTGATGCCACTCGCGAGTCCCTCAACGACCAGGTAATCAATGGGGATATAAACTCCAAAGGTCAGCAGAGTAAACCCTGCGATAACAAGCAGCATCTTCGTCTCTTTCAATGGTTGTGTTAACACAGCCCGTGACACAGGTCGTGGTGACGGAGGTAAACGGGATTGGATTGTCAAGTTAGCGATGGTAAGCAGAAACAAGATCACAAAAGCTCCAGCACGCATCGCCCACGCAAATCCCACTTCCAGAATCAACCGTTGTATCATGATTGGAAAGATTACGCCCCCAACACTAGACCCGGTGGACATTAGGCCGTAAGCTGTGCCACGTTTCTTGTCAAACCAACCTGGAATGACACTGGTCGCTAGAATAGTCGGCAAGTATCAGCTACTATCATTTGAGTCGACATACCACTGGAAGCTCTTGCTTACCGGGTTGGAAGATGATTGAGACCCCAATAGCGCTACATACACCTTGTGAGAGCAATATTTGATAGTATTTCGTCGAGATAGAACACATCATCAGACCGAAAACGTGAAGAAGCGATCCGAATAGGACTGAATAACGGGGTCCATAGTTGTCGTACAAATGTCCGGACACAGGGCCCTAGTTGAGAATGAATAGATTAGCAAACTGAGTACAAGGGAGGATAATGCATCGGAATACCCTACCATGGCGTACATGAAGAATATCTGCAAGGATGGAATCCAAGCAATTGTGCTAGCCGAATACTGGCTCAGTAGAGTCGACTTGTAGTAATTCTGGAAAACTCCAACACCTGTCTTTGTCAATATGGTACAAAGGGCATTTGAACTTCTCAGTGGTAGGGGTTTGTTCGTACTGTTGATCCATCCAAAGGTGCAGAATAGCACACACCATGATCCTAGGACCACAGACCAAGCAGCCAGTCCACCATCAGGGGCCTTACTCTTTTTCCATTCCGGGATAACTTCTCTTTGAATTTTTTTTTCCGAGTCTGGGCTATTTGTAGCATTTATCTGGAAGGCATCATGTGTTTCTGTAAGGGTACCATCCGTCGACATTTTGTATTTCCGTAGGATAATTCCAGGCGATAACGAAGCAGCCTCTTTTTCTGGTTTGAATTTCTTTTGAATCTGGTGATTTCCAACTGAGGCCTTAGTTTGGGTAATATTTAGGGACAAATGGTTTTGATGAATGCTCTGGGTGGATGTGGAAGTCTAAGAAATATACTCCCGTGCGGCAGTTCGTTCAACAGCCGAACGACCGAACGACCGAACGGCCACTTCAGACTTCCAAGATTAACTGAGACCTCTAGCTCAGGCCCCGAGAAGCACCAGGATCTAATAGAATACTCATCACCTGAATCTGTTGGACCTGTTCCTCACCAAATTAAACAAGGATCTGTAAGATAGTGTTGGAGTTCGGGTATGTGATCACTGACCACTCCGGAGGAGCTTAACCTTTCCTCTATTCCCTTCTTCCTATCTATACCACACACCACTGAGACCCTTGCATATTATTTTTTCGTTCTTTCAAGTAGCCAATAAATCAAAGTGTCAAGAGATAGTATTCCCTAATGTGAGGGATATCTAGGATGTATCTCTTTTGTCTCGGGCTTAGAACAGTTGTCATTCGCCGTACTCTGTTTTATTCATTTGTTTCACCTTTGTTATTCACAAAGGCCTCAAGAATTTGACCGGCAATAGTGCTTGGTACATTGACAAACTAAAGTACGACTTTCTCCACCTTTCCACTCTTAAGGTCAAAGATGAAGCCCTGAGTACCTTCCTTTAGCGCCTCCCTCAGCAGGGGGTTTCCGTGAACCCACTCAAGGTCTCCTTTCAGATTCTCTTCAATCCTGGAGTGTTCCCAATCTATGTCAGCCCATCTTTACTTTTTACTCAAAATGGCTTACCCAAAAGGGCCAAAGAGATCAGCTTACCCCGAAGCCGCGCCAAATTCCATCGCCTCAATCTTGGCCCAGTGTGTCTCATTGGTTTGTTTCTTCAAGGCAGTTCGGAGCTGCTCGTCCGTAAAGCGCAGAGTGCCGCAGTCGGTATGGTGGACAATGGCAATTTCTTCAAGCTTGACTAGTGCATCCAGAATTAGGATATCTCGGAGGGCATGGCGGATGTTTCCTCCAGCATTCCGGTGGACAACAACTTCTGGAAATATGTGAATGAACTGCCTTTCGGTTGCTCCTTTGGCCTGAATGATTTCACGTACCTCCTGCTTTTAGATTAAAAAAATTCTCGGGAACGCATCGGGGGTCACAACAGGTAACTAGCATGGAAATAGATGTCAATAAATTTCGATAATGGCAGCCCTAGGTTATGCTTACCGATCACAGTGCGAGGTGGAGCTCCACCATGTCCCTTTCTCTCTGCGATAGAAGGGAGAGGTGTATGATTGACAGCTCTGTATAACATTTAACTTGGTTTAAACCCAATGGCAAAAGCCAAAAGAGTCGGAACATACTTGTTTCGCTCCAACAGACCCGCAATAGTAGTTGCCATGTTTTTGAAAGGTGAATTATAAAGTGTTCGATCCAAGCTTGTAAAATTATCGGGCTCTTATATATCCAGATTGCAAATGACACTGGTGATCATCAACCTGGCACTGCCAACTGAATGATGAAACGGCGAGCAGGTCTCCGAGTCCTAGGGTACGCGCGATGTTGGGGAGTCACGACGAATTAGTAAGGAATTCGAGATGTCAAGTGTTTAATGTTTGGTACAAATTCCCATGGATAGAAATATGCGTAATGTTATAATCCCCCGAGGTGTTCAGAGACCTGGCTCGGGGCCATGCCGAGGTATCCGCGCCAAGGAGAAGGAATCTTATCATTTTGGCCCCCGGGTCACCGAGTCCAACAATCCGGACTTTGAATAGGAAAATGTAATTTTATGAGTGAACTTGGAAGCTATAAAAGAGTCACTGGAGTCAGTCTCCCATGCATCGGGAAAGACAAACAGTACAGTAGAAATCATCAATCATGCCGGAACAGAACCAAGTTATTGTCTTCGGAGATCTTACATGCGACTATTTGAGCGGTCTAGCCTCTCTGGTGGCCATCAAGAGCAACCCCCTTCTCACAACATTCTTCGAACGAGTCACCTTCAGTCTACGAGAGGAGATCGGAACGCTTCCGGTGCATGCACGTACCAGATTTCCCAGGTTTATCACCTTCCAAGAGCTTCTCGCAGGGACCCAGAGATTCCCATGCATCCCTCCGGCCCTAGATACAGCACTAGCATCTACCTATCAGCTAGCTTGTTTTATCAAGTAAGTTAGGACATAGCCCATCTTTGTGTACAATGAGCATTATAAGAGAACCTGTCCTAATCGGAGATGAAAAAAATCCAACAGTCACTTGACGGCCCCAGGGATATCGTATCCTGACCCCCAGAACACTTGGGTAGTGGGTCTCTGTACTGGACTGCTCAGTGCAGCTGCTGTGAGCTGCTGCAAAACGGTTACAGACCTCATTCCCCTTGCCGCACACACAGTCTTAGTTGCCTTTCGTACAGGTCTCTGTGTTTCAGAAGTGCTTGACAGGATCGCTCCTCAATTAGAGAAAGGCCCTGCTGCATCATGGGCCACCTCGATCCCCGGCTTGGAGATTGATATTGCAACGTTGGCTTTGCAGCATTACAATGAAGAGAAGGTATGATAAATAGTCAATTAATATAGATTTTGACGAATGCCAGCATCATCGCTGTTAACGCTTGGTTGTACAGGGCCTCCCAGCTACGTCTGCAGTTTACATCAGCACTTACGCCAATTCAAGCTTGACATTGAGCGGGCCCCCAGAGATCCTGCTTGACTTGACTAGTCCGAAGTATCTTCCTGGGAAAAGGTCTATCAAGCTCCCTATTTACGCACCATACCATTCCCCCGCACTCTATCAAAATCGAGATGTTGACATGATCCTGGGACCGACGCTACAGAGTAGATTTGCCTCACTCGAACGTCACTCCCACATGATTTCGAGTGTTAACGGCGAGGAGATCACAGCCGTTAACTTTGGCGAGGCACTTGAGAATTCGATCACTGGAATCTTGCGAGAACCACTTCGTTTGGACCGTATAGTTGCTTCCCTGGCTCAAACACTTGGCAATGCGAAACAAGGTTGTCGCCTTTTACCGATTGCCACCTTAATTGGTCCAAGCCTTGCTTCCGGAATCCAAAAGCAGGGCCAGATTGAGGTAACGGTGGACCCAATGATGAGCTTTAGCAGTACTGTTCCAGATGACGGGGTCACAGGAAAGCTCGGCGATTCTAGATTAGCCATCATTGGATATTCTGGACGATTCCCAGATGCGAAGGACAACGATGAATTTTGGGAGCTCCTGCACGATGGCCGGGACGTTGTAAGCACCACGCCCAGCAATCGCTGGGATGTGCGAACACATGTGGATCCTACTTTGAAGAAGAAAAACACGATGGGCACTCCTTACGGCTGCTGGTTACAGCAACCCGGTTTATTCGATGCGAACTTCTTCATGATTAGTCCTCGTGAGGCGCCCCAAATGGACCCAGCTCAACGTCTGTCGCTTATGACTGCGTATGAGGCAATGGAATCTGCTGGGTTTGTTCCAGATTCGACACCCTCAACCCAGTCCGAAAGGGTCGGAGTGTTTTATGGTACAACCAGCAATGACTGGGGAGAGATTAATAGCTCCCAAGATGTGGATACCTAGTATGTTCCCGACTATCAGAATATGCCTGCTTCGATTTTGTTTTCGTCATCGAAAAAAGCTAAGCTAACAACTTACTTACTTAGCTATATTCCGGGATCCTGTCGCGCCTTCATCCCAGGAAGACAGAATTTCTTCTACAAATTTGGTGGCCCCAGCTACAGCATTGACACAGCTTGTTCATCCAGCCTGGCTAGTCTCCACCTTGCTTGCAACTCTTTGCTAAAGGGGGATATTGATACCGCATTCTGTGGGGGAACAAATGTGTTGACCAATCCTGGTAGGTGGAAACGAGTCCAAATCGAACCATCTATACTAAAAGGTTAACCAAACAGACATCTCGGCTGGTCTGGACCGCGGCCATTTCCTGTCCAGAACTGGAAACTGCAAGACTTTCGATGACGATGCGGATGGCTATTGCAGAGGCGAAGGCGTCTGCACTTTGATCATCAAGCGACTTGAAGATGCCAAAGCTGACAATGATCCCATCTGCGCAATCATTCGCGGAGCTTATACCAATCATTCTGCGGAGGCCGAGAGCATCACCCGTCCACATATTGGGGCCCAAAAGGCTATCTTTGAGAAGGTGCTCAGTTCTGCTGCAGTGGATCCGTACAGCGTCAGTTACATTGAGATGCATGGAACGGGAACACAGGCCGGTGAGTATTTTAATATTCGGTTACTTTCTTTTTAGTTTATTCTTATGCTTATCGTCCTCTCATAGGTGACGCACGGGAGATGAAATCCGTGCTCTCTGTCTTTGCACCGCCAGAGGCAAAAGCCCGTACCAAGGAGCAAAAGCTGTTTCTAGGCTCGGTGAAGGCAAATGTTGGCCACGGAGAATCAGTATCTGGGGTTATTGCCTTGATCAAATCTATTATGATGATGGAAAGAAATGAGATCCCTCCCCATTGTGGAATCAAGAAGAAAGTGAGCAAACTATGCCCATTAAACCCGCTATATAACGCGATTTTAGGTAAATTGACTTTTCAAACAGATCAATAGCGGGTTCCCCACCGATATGGAACAGCGAAACATCCACATCGCCAAAAGCCCTACTCCTTGGACACGCCCAGATGGAGGGGTGCGACGGGTCATGATCAACAATTTCTCAGCCGCAGGTGGTAACAGTTCTGTGCTGATTGAAGACAGCCCGATATTCTTGGATAAGCAGGCCTCGACCACCATTGACCCCCGGTCTACGCATCTTGTGGCGATAAGTGCCAAGTCCAGCACTGCTCTTCTCGCGAACATCAACTCTCTTCTGTCATATCTCAAAGACAAGAAACCCTCTCTCGCAAGCCTATCCTACACAACAACCGCTCGCCGTATGCACAATCCCTTCCGTGTCATGGTGGCCGGGTCGCAACTGGAGGATATTTCCGTCTCATTAGAAAGCAAACTGACGTCGCCTAATGTTCATCGCAAGGTGCGGGCACTGCAACCTGTAGCGTTTGCGTTCACGGGACAAGGATCGCAGTACCTTGGAATGGGACGAGATTTGCTTCATTTTAGATATTTTTGCGCTGATCTGCATCGATTCGATGGCCTCTCACAGGCACTAGGATTCCCTTCAATTATGCCGTTAGTTCATCAGACCGAGGGGGACATCACCCAACTATCCCCAGTGGTTGTCCAGGTGGCAACCACATGCATACAGATGGCTATGGCGAAGCTGTGGCAGTCTTGGGGGTCCAGCCCAGCGCAGCGGTTGGCCACAGCCTCGGAGAATATGCTGCTTTGAACATTGCGGGTGTGCTATCTGAAGCTGATACCATTTTCCTGGTCGGTACAAGAGCACAGTTGATACAGGACCACATCCCGTCCAACACACACGCCATGTTAGCGGTCAGCACTTCCGTCAAAAACATCAACATTATTTGCGAAGGTCTTGAATACGAAATTGCCTGCATTAACTCGCCCTCTGAAACTGTCCTGAGTGGTACAGCCGGTCAGATTGAGCAGGTGCTACAATGTCTGAATGCGCCTGAGAATGCTGGATTAAGAAAAACAAAACTCCAAGTTCCATTTGCCTTCCACTCATCCCAAATGCAGCCCATTCTCGACATGTTCCGAGCCAGCATACAGGCGGTGAAATTCAATGAACCCAAGTTTCCCGTCATTTCCCCCTTGCTTGGTGAGGTCCTCACTTCGAAGGAATCGTTTGGAGCGGGGTACCTCGCCCTGCACTGTAGGGAGACAGTTAATTTTGCTGCTGGACTTGATCAATCAATGAAGAGTACAATCAAGGAAAGCACCATCTGGATTGAGATTGGTGCCCACCCAATTGTTTCGGGACTTCTTCGAACCAACCTCGGACCCAAAACGACGACTTTGCCGACGTTGCAGCGGAACAAGGATACATGGAAGATTTTATCGGCTAGCTTAGCTGCTCTATATGAGTCTGGCATTGACATCCGCTGGGGTGAATACCATCGTGATTTTGCCCACGCTGTCTCTGTCCTCCGCCTTCCGTCGTACAACTGGGACTTAAAGAACTACTGGATACAGTACGCCAATGATTGGACTCTCCACAAGGGTGAACCCCGATACCTTCCAGCCGCTCAAGGGCTATCGACAACATGTGTTCACAAATTGGTGGAGGAGAAAGATGACGGTAACGACGTGGTCGTTGTCGGTGAGACAGATGTTCTCCGCGAAGATATGGATTGCTTTGTCCGTGGACATTGCGTTAACAATGTTCCTCTGGTGACACCATCCATTTATGCTGAAATGGCTCTGGTTATTGGTGACTATCTTCGCAAGCAGCAACCGGAGCTGGAGGCAAGTCTGGTGGATCTTCAGCATATGGATGTTCAGCGACCTTTTGTCACAAAGACAAAGGGTACAGGTCCGCAGTTGCTTCGCTGCCATGTTTCGCTTAATCGCAAGACATTCAAGGCAGCGGTGGAATTCTGGAGCGTGACTCCTGAGGGAAGGAAAATTACCAAGCACGCCGAAGCCGGCATGACTTTCCCCAATGCAATGCAAGCACATACAGAGGCCCAACACCAGGCCGCGCCTGTACTGGAGCGAATGAAGTCGGTCTCTGATAGGCTTCACACCGACGAGGGAGTTCAGAAGCTTACTGGGAAGACGGGCTACCAATTGGTATCGTCCCTCGCACAGTATGATTCCCAGTTCATGGGAGTGTCATCCGTCTTGCTGGACAGCCGCAATCGCGAAGCTGTGGCAACTGTCCAATTTGGGAACACTCACAGCCCGAACGGGACTTACTACGTCAATCCGCACCTGATCGACAATCTTGGACAACCTGCTCTCTTTATAATGAACGCGAACGATGAGGCTGATCTCACCAAGGAGGTCTTTGTCAACCACGGATGGTCGTCTTTGCACTTCTATAAACCAATGCCAATGACTGCTACCTACCAAGCCTATGTTCAAATGACAGGTCCCAGTAACGATGGTATGTATCATGGCAGTGTATTCGTCTTTAAAAACAAGGAATTGGTTGCGCGTTACAAGGGAGTCAAGGCTCAAGGTGTTCCTCGGAGACTCATGGACTATATTGTCCACATGCGCGATGACACCAAGACAGGCAGTCCAGCCGGGGGAACTTTGCATACCCGAACTCAATCGTCTTCCTATTTAAATACTGCGCCCACCGGAACTGTCAATTCTAATATTAGCGCCTCGATTGCCGCTCATGATGGGGATCAGACAGATTCTTGGTCAGCGGCTCTCCAAATTATCTCTGAAGAGAGCGGCGTCCCCATCGCAGAACTCGGTCCAGGGGCTGGATTTGCAGACCTAGGCCTTGATTCGCTTCTTTCACTGCTTTGTGCGAGCAGATTCCGAGAAGAGCTTGGACTAGCTCATGAATCATCAATCTTCATGGACTATCCAACCATGGGAGCACTCGAAAAATTCTGGAAGCAGGATTCACATGCAGGGTCTTCTGATGGAAACAAATCTCTTGGTGGCAATGATGCAATCTTAAACTCGATGTTTATCGACACCGTGGAGTCAGAATCGGATACTCCGAGCTGTGAAGAATTATCTGTGAAGAGCGACTCTTGCTCGGCCAAAGAGGCTTCTGCTGCGACAACCCCGGAGCGTGGCCAACAGTCTCCACCAGTATTGTCCGCGACTTCTCTTCTGCTCCAAGGGAATCCCGCCCTGTCATCAACGGCCAAGTCTCTCTTTCTGCTACCTGATGGTTCCGGTTCATGCTCATCCTATGCAGCTATTCCGCGGATCCATCCCTCGGTAGCCGTCGTCGGAGTAAACTGCCCCTTTATGAAAGCCCCTGAGCTCTACAATTGCGACATTGAGGTGGTCTCTGAGCTGTACGTCCGCGAGATTCGCAAACGTCAGCCTCATGGCCCTTATGCCCTAGGTGGATGGTCCGTCGGTGGTATCTTCGCATATCATGTCGCCCAGCAACTTACTTCCGTCGGCGAGACTGTTACCGATTTGATTCTCATTGACTGTCCCGTCCCTAGAGGTCTTGATTACCTACCACGTCGATACTTCGAATATTGCGACCAGATTGGGTTGCTCGGCAATGTCAACGGGGTGAAGAAGGAAGTGCCCAAATGGCTCATTCCACACTTTGAAGCCTGTATCAACAGCCTTCATAACTACCATGCCACCCCATTCGTACCTAGTATTGATGCTCCGAAAACGCAAATCATCTGGGCCTGTGACGCCATCGACAAACATCTTGAGCCAAAGTTTGAAGCAAGAACCGATGATCCGGAAGGTTTGAAATTTCTTACGATGGAAAGAGAGGATTTCGGCCCGGCAGGTTGGGACTCTCTCTTGCCTATGACGAATATAGCATTGTCCCGGATTTATGGGGCTAATCATTTCTCTATGATGCAAAGCGAACACGCCAAGCGACTAGGAGAGGAAATTCAGGGATTTTTGATGAGTGGCTGACGTATATTCTGTAGTTCCTTATAATGGGAATTCATTGAATGTGTCGATAATTACTTTTTTCGTGTTAGTTTACAATATACATGACATATAAGTTGAACAATCATAAACAACACCTGCATTGTAGAGAGGGTAGTACGAAGGAACCAGGGTCACCAAGCATGGTTATTGTTTGATATTCTCAGAATGTCATATAATCTGTTACCCCAAGTATTACTAGCTATATATAGCTAGTACAGAGGGACCTCCGAAGTGTTGGGCGGAATTTTGTACCTCTATATAAAAGACGGTATATGAAGGTACCGAAATGCCGCCTAATACTTCGGAGGTCCTACTACATATACACCGGATTTTAGGCTCGACATGGCTTTCCCTTTCCGTATTAGTGCTCACCCTTTGCCGCTTTTTGCTCACTGAGTAAAATTAAGTATTAATGATTGCAAACGGGTTTCGTAGATCCCGGCGGGAGATTCGGCGTTATATTTCGGATCACTACCCCAGAAAACATCATTATTATTATGCTGTTTATAATAATGCTTAAGGGCTTGAAAAGGCGTATCATCAAGCGGTTGGCAACTGTGTGTCGTATGTGGTATAAAACAATAAGGAATGATTCGTTTTTTCCAGCAAAATTTAATGAACTTGTAGGTTAAATGTGAACTATGATTATTCATCAAAAGAAGACGATATTCCCCCTTTTAGATACGGAAGAACGTGAATTCGTCGAAGATCCAAAAGCATACGAAGCTAACTATTTCGTCAGTCCAACCATTTGATGTTAGAATGATCGTATAAACGTCTAGTAGATTAGTGTCGATAAACCAGCTTTCCATATGATATTGGCCCTTCACTAAGAACTATAGCGGAATAACCCACCAATCGGTAGAGACACATTCAACACCGGTATACAAAAATGGGCTTTGCGGAAGCCTAGTCTCATCCTAAGTCCACCATACAGTCATGGGTCATTTCGTGCCGATCATGTCGTTTACTTGAGGCATCATGGGTCTTGGCAAGTATCAATTCAAGTTCTCAATTTTTGCATTTTGATCTTCTGTGAGACTTGCCCATTCTTTAGCGTCCTTCAAATATTCCAACCCATGAATCCTCTGGTCCACAAGGGCATTCACTCGCCAGCGATCCTATGTTCCCTTCCTCTTCTGGCAACATCTCGGCACTGCTAGCACCTTCTTCCCAATAAACTCAGCCGGATCTACTGTAAATGAAAGCCATGTATTTGCATAAACACCATTGTCGTCCTCAATTTCAATGATGTTAATCTGTAAGACCTCAGGATTGATATCATCAGTTAGGACGAGATGGTCAAATGTTACACTATAATAGTCAATCAGCCTACTCAGATTAAAGGAGAGCAGTGATTAGCCATCAGTATATCATAGCTACTTGCTTCTACTAGGAGAGATTGATAAACTTACTCCTCCGGATGCTTCTCTGGCATCTAACCCATATACTCATCTTGGACCACTAGATCACCCGGGACTTCCGGAGGAACATCCCATCTATATATGGTTTGATACGTTAACCGCGCTAGCTCCGGGCCTGCTAGCTGTGGGAATTTTCGGTCTTGAAAACGTAGATTCCATGAGATATGTGGCAGGAGCCTTTGTATGGCGACCAGCGGACCTTCAATTTGGATTCTGAGGGGCTGATCAGACGGTGGGAGGTGATACCGGCCGGCGAGTGTGTGAATACAAGGCGGAATGTGAAGTGGGAGCGCCATAGATGAAACTACTTGATTGTCTCTGCTGGAGTTGAGGAGACTAAACCCAATAGCACTAGCTTTTTTATATGCCTCGGAAAGAAAAGAGCAAGCTTCAACTCTTCAACTAGTACCTGGGTAGGTTATAGAGGTGCGGGGTAATATACCCAAGCCTGGAAACTGCGGTTCTGGAGGTTGCATGATTCCGTCTTCTAGCATTCGCCATAAGACCACACGGTCATTTCTCTTAATTCATTATACAGCAATACAGCAGGTACACCACGACATGCTTAATTGGAGTGAAGAATATTTCTCTTATTCCCGGAGATGCTTCGTTATTGGTTGCTGCGAGCTCGTACAGTTTTAGTTTGCAATTGGGAAGACTCTTAGCGACATCTATAAATGCGGCCCCTCCCGTCAAGTGGCCGACAAATAAGCGAACCATCATCCCCGAATCCCCATGGTAAGTAACGTAACTTAAAGGGTGCCTAGGAGAGTGTGGAGATATCATGACGCCGGGACGCAGTATACCATACCCATTTGAAGTAAACGAACCAAGCTATGTCGCCCATGAGGCTGCCACGAGAAAAATCAAGGCCTAGATGTCCCCTGGAAGCTTGTTCAGGTTAGGACTTTGAGGGCATGGAGGGGTTGGCGGAGTGGATGAGTGGGTCGTAGAGGGCTCGTGGACGACGACTGTCGACGGAGTTCTCAACATGTTGCAGAAAGTATGTTTCTAATTTAAACCCTGAATTGAGTCTGAAGTGAATCTGAAGTGAGTCTGAATTGAGTCTGAAGTTCCTGGGGGAGCAATGTCTGCCGTTTCTTTTAAATACACCAGGGCTTCAGTCTGACCAATCGTTCCCGTTGTACGACCTGTTGCTGCACCATCCTTGTAACAGATCTGTCCGGCTTGTGGATCGAGGTTGCCAACGAGGCCATGCGTTCCAAGGAATTTTGACTGATGTTTTTCGGTTTCCATGACGAGGTCGGCCAGTTCTCGAGGCTTATACCACTGACCATTTGCCCCGGTCCACTTGTCGTTAAGAGAGAACAACGCAAAGTCACTCTTCCACCCATTGATTGTTGTACCGATATGGCCATACTCCACTTGTCCACATGACTCATCCCATCCTCGTAGCAATCCACCAACACGGTCATGATCTGCATTCTCGATAGCGGCAAGGAGTTGACTGAGGAGGTCGAGTCGTGCCGGTGTTTTCACAAGCGATTCGTTGGATGTCTTGAATGGCAGAACAGGATACGCAGTTAGGGCATATATCTTCTGTTCAACACCGGAAGGTGATAAAAACACGCCCACCGAGCCTTTTGATTCCTGGTCCATAAGAGAGACGGACTGACCATGAGAAATATGACCATGCTCTTGTACGGCACGTGGTAGGGGATTTTTTCGAAGCAGGCACCGTCTTTCGCTGAGTTCCAACTTGTTTAGCCCCGGTGGTTCCAGGAATTGCTGCGCCTTGGGGACATCATCCATTGTGTGGGAAAATTGTGCCTTCGTAACAACAACAGGCACTTTTTCGGAGGCAAGGAAAGCATCAAGGCTTGTTGTATCGTCATCATCAACATAAAGATAGATGCAATCTATCGATAGCCGGGGCCAGCCAAACTTGCAACGAGTAGCCACTACGGCCCTTGCAGTATTGCTGCCACATGTATGGGAGATCTTCATCAAAAGGCTGAACTGGTTGTAGTTGAGATGGCACGAGAATCGTTGGCTTCGGCAAAACTGGGAAGAGTAACTCCGCCTCTCGAGGCTCAGCATATTCAACGCGGATACTCCCTTCAATGTAGAACCCATCGCTAATTAATCTAGGGGAGTAGTTAGCATTCGCGATCTAGAATAAGGTGGCATTGACATACCGCTGGTTATACCCCTTTGGGCCATCAAGAATAGCCATCGATGTCCAAAGACTCGGTGTAGATGGGCGGTCGTGAAATGTGCGAACGCCCCACTTGAGTAGCGTAGTCATTGTTTGTGTGTAAGACGGATGGGGATCCAGGCCGGGGGGATAGGAGCTGGGGCCAGGCAGTTGTTCAACGGTAGTGCTATCCTGCAATCTTGCTTCCTTGCCCTCTGCTAGGGCTCTCACCGCATTCAGAATATCTTGGGAATCAGGCGATCTCAGAATCTCCTCAACCCTCTCTGCGAACTCGCGTAGGAATGCCGGCTCGTCCATTCTTAACCGTCGAGATGGTATCGTCACAGGGGAGGCGAGCCGCTTCCTTTTCGCTCCGACTGGGATGGCCGTCTGAGGTTGGGTTGATACGTCAGCCATGATAGTACAGAAAACTTGGAGTAGAGAATGAGGACTGAACAGACATACAGATACAATCCCAGGCTATCTGAGGGGTAAGGTACTGGGAGTAACAGGTGTAAAAAGGGCAAGCGCGGTTTTGAGGCCGAAGGCCGAAGTAGAAAATAGAAGCCCGAGTCTTTATACGGTCTAGTGGGTGTTTTGATGCCCCGAGACACCTTTAAGCAATAAAGGTGTAAAAGAAGTATTCATCACACAATTCAGTGGGTGTTTAATTAGATAATTAGATATATTCAACCTCACGTGGTAAAGAAAGAGTGTCTACCCACGATTGGGTGCTTATGACAGAAATCTGTGGTACCTAGGTACGAACAATGTATGGCATGGATGACCGATGTTGAGGACTCATAACTCAAAAGACGAAAAACCTGGTATTTCAACAATCTGTACGGTAATGATGACTAAAAGTAATATATGGAATACCTACCTACCTTGGTAGGTACCAGTTACTCGAAGTTATATGATGATTGGGGTATAATACCCGGTTTCAACCATGGCGAAGGGTTGGCGTCATGAATACAGTGGTCGATCCTGGTCGTTTCAGCTCAAGCTGGGAAACAAATTGACAGCGAGTCAGGAGAAGAGAAGAGATCAGCAATGCAATGGAATTGAGGCTAACTGCTGATGGTTGATCAATCTCTGGATGATGAGAAGGGGAAAAGAAGAAGAGAGAGGAGAGGAGACTATCTGGTTATTGACCTGTGACAGTTCTGACAAACAAGGTCATGTGCCATGATCCCAACACAAATGCACAGTGGGCCACATGTATTGGATTTACTGTTCCGTACCTATACCACTATTCAACCCAACGAGTCTCGCCTCTGCGGTACCGTTCAGGCTTTGACACAACCCGTAAAAGTGTAACGGGTTGCACTCATATTCAAATGTTGTAGCCCGGACCCCGGCCCGTGCAGGCGTCGCACCTAATTCTAATCCCCGTCGAGAGTTGACGGCCGTCAGATTTTGGAGCAGAAACTTGAGAATTGTAGCAATAACATTGATTTTATCAAAGTCAAATACGCACTCAAAGCCCTCTCTCGTCCCTCGACATTAAACGGTAAAAGATATAAAAGAGGGTGCTGGCTTAGACTACTCACTCAATCGAGGAAAACACACGTCGCTTATGCTCGTGTTCTATTGATCCTCGGTTCCCCGCCGGTAGGGTATTGAATGGGATGGTACTGCTTAGTACTTCGCCGCTGAGAATTGTCGAATCCCTGATCTCCGGTGGGAGAATGAACCCTGCTTTGATTAGAGTCCACTCCCTGTTCCATTTGGATCTGGTGTGCCATCTGGTATTCGTGTTCTCAGTCACATTGGCAAGGAGACAGGACTGCTGGAAATTCTGAAACACTACTGCTAAGGCGGTCGTATCCGACGGGCGACCTAAACAGAGGGGGCCCCCAAAGTTCCATCCGCTGGGGCGATCTGACCATCTGTATGCCACAGCAAAAACACGTTGCATGCCTTTCGGATTTTGTCCCAGGAGTAACCTGTCCCAAGCACGGATGCCCTGTGGAACAGACTCGAGTCGATGACACCGTGAGACTTCCTCAAGCCTCCAGTGCTCGTGTTTTGAGCAACGACATAAACATCCTGCCCATTTAAGGCCGCCGAATAGCTCGCCCACCCCGTTACTAACGGATAGCCAGCAGCGCTAACGACATTAGGAAGGGAAGGACCTGAAATCAAACACAGGTCGTGATTGTAACCGGCAGGGTATTGTTTGACATTGCTTAGGGTATCGTACGTGTGGGTTATAGTTCCGATCTAGTAGAGTTAGAAGTGTGATGTAAGTGTAGAATTGACTTAGTAAACGTACCATTCTGTTAGACGATGCAAGTCATACTTGCTTACCAACCGGGTTATTGTCGGTTAGCATTTCCTTGGCCATGACCAAGGCACGATCATCTTCTCCTACTTTAAATTGTAGATACCGTTGCAATTTCCGTTTCGCTTTATCGACTAATATATGAAAAACACTCAGCCGATTTCCAATTTCGGGCATAATAAGTGCAAGGGCACGCGTGCAAGCATTCTTTTCTGGGTCGTCAGGTGATTTTTGCTCCAGTCTCTCCTGTCGCGAACCCATTAGGTCCGATATTTTGTAAGAGCTGCAAGGCGGAGGCGAATATAGGTATTCCTATATTGTAGTCTCTCGTAATTTCCCCGGTCTTTGTCGCCAATTGCCTCGGCCAAACTAATGCGGCTTCTTATTTCAGCAAGCTCATCACTTTCCAAGATAGATTCTTCGATCCTAGCGGGTAGGTGACTAGGCAAACCATTTTCACGGAATTGCTTATAACCTTAAAAGTATTCGATATAGCGATCGTCTTTCTCCTCGTCGAGGATATAAGCGATAGTATCGAGGGACAAATAGTAAGCTATATAGCTAGTTTTATAGGTGCTTTTGTCTTTATAGCTATATAGTTATAAAACTAATACTAAGCCGTATCGCCCTATAAAATATAAGTTTATATTCTAAGAATTATAGGCAATCAGAAGGCTATACTATCGACCTTTTTTCTAAGCGCTCGGCGGATATTATATATTTTTAGATCTTTAGAGTAATTTAATTTCCTAAAGATTTAGCGAAGAAAGTAATAGAATCTTTCTATCGTTAACGTTAAATCCTAAGCCCCTTATATAGTTACGTTCCGGAATACCGGCTTCGTTATACCTCTAGCTTAGGGGAATTTTATCCTCTCCTACTTATAACTCTATATAGGCTAAATCTTTAAAGGTATTAATTCCGTAAAGTATACCTTAGCTAATAGTAATAATAGTAAGAAGCAGCCCTAACGTAAATTAAGGCCTACTATAATCACGAATACTTATACTAAAGCTCTAGGGTAAGTTAGCGTTTATAGAATAGAAGAATAAAATAGTATATATTAGAGACGAGATTATTAACTTATATAGTATACTCTAGGTTTCTATTTTTTTTAAAACTACTATTTATTAACTCGCTACCTAATATTCTATAGTTCGTTAGAAGAAGTAGAACGAAATAAGACGAGGTCTATATACTATTAGGTATTAATAGCTAGATAAAATATATAAATTAGGTTAGATATATCTTATAGCGAAGACCTCTCTTATACTATTATTAATTTCTAGGAATAAATACTCTAACCCTTATACTAGTAAAAAGATAAAGCTATAGAGCGAATAGAAGAAATTTTTTTATTATTCTATAGATAAAGACGGGATTATCGACCGTCTAGATTAAAGATATAGTATAAATATAGTCCGTCTTAATAAAATTAAACTTTTCTTTTTCCTTTTTTATAATAACTTTTTATTAGGTTAGAGTTCCGCTAATCTACTATAATAGGGTTAGCCTTAATACTTAAAGCCTTCGTAAAATAGGCTATACTAACTCCGTACGTCTCTAAATGTAAGAATATACTGTTTTCAGGTGTAAGGCCTATCAACCGGGTAAGATACGTTGGCTTAGGAGGAGGAAACAAAGGTGTATTGGGCTATGTGTGCCAAGACTAATTCTTGCTAGAATTCAGGGGGTTCCGGGGGAACCTAAGATTAAAAGGAAATATACGTACTAAGGTTCGATACCGATTAGGTAACGAACCCCGTACGATTTATATACGTATTAGAAACTTCTATAAATATATATATCGCCTAAGTTCCTATTTTTATCTTTAAAAGGATCTTTATCCTTTATAATTATTCCCCCTTCTCTTATAAAGATATCTATATCTAAAATAGATTATAGCTATAAAATATCGGGGAGATATTAGTAATACTCTATAATAAAGGAGCTATAATTAGAATAGTTCCGAATCTTTATCTAGTTTTTTCTATATCTTTATAATATTAAGGCTATATAGCTATAGATATATTTATAATAGAGAATCTTAATTTCCTAATTATCTTCGATATTTAGTATTAATTTTATTATATCTATTATTCGTAAAAATCGAATCTATCTAAAAAATATATAATATATAAACTATCTTTATTTAATAATTATTTATTTTACTCTTAGAATAAATACGATTTTATTTTCTATTTAATATTTTTTATATAAAGCTAACTCTAAAAAATATTAATAATATAATTAATAGAAGTTAATATATAAATCTCTATTAAAAAGAATATAAAAAGATTATATTAAATTAATTATAATTCTAAAATAGATAATCTAATATTAATTATCTATAAATAAATATTATATATAAGATATAGTATATTTTTAAAAGATAAATAAAAAGATTATTAATTTAAGTAAAGACTTTAATATTATTTATAAAGTATATAAGTTTAATTATAGATTTTTAAATAAAAACTAAAAAGATTCTATAGAGATTAAAATAGATTTTTAAAAATTATATACTTTAATAATAATTTACTAATAATCTATTTTAATATTATAGCTATCTTATTAGTTACTATATAATATATCTAAATCCTATCTTATACCTTTTTATTTTTTTAATAAAAAAATAATAGAAATAATTTTATATTAAATTAAGATAGTATCTTTAGATAAAAAATAATAATTTTATTATTTAGACTTAAAATAAATATAATCTTTTAATAATAATTTAAAATATATATATTAGATACTTTAATCCTATAATATTAGATATTATTCTAAGAGATTTAATAAAAGATCTAATAGATTCTTTTTTTATTTTATTTTTTAAATTATAAATAAGAAGATTATATATTAATATTATTTTAGATTTTAGTTTTTAATATATAATAGATAAAAATAAAAGATATAATTTATATTTTTAGATTTAATCTATAGTTTTTTATTTTATATAAAATCTAATCTAAATCTTATTATATTAATAATCTTTAATTTTTTTTTTTTTTATAACTCTCTATCTTCTTACTTTTTTAGATTTATATTTCTCTACTTTTTTATTATTATTTTATAGATTAATTATAACTATATCTCTTATCTATTATTTATTATATAAACTATACTCTCTAATTTTATACTAATATATCTAATATATAATATATCTATATATTTTTATATATAAGTAAATAGATATTAATTTAGTATCTTTTTAATTTTTTATTATCTACTACTTCGCTAAAATATATAATAAAAAGAATTATTAATATTATAATAAATTATATAAGTCTTATAAAATAATAAATATTCTAGACTACTTTAATAAGAATTCGGTACTAAATTATATTAATCTTATTTAGATTTTTAAAGATATTAAAAAGAACTACTATAAACTTTCGATATACTTATTATAGATTTAAGATTTTTAGATAAACTCTAATAATAATTTTAATAAAGACGCTAAGCCTAATATTAATAACTAAAATACTATAATTATATTATAGTTATCTTATAAGTTAATTATTAATATTATAGTATATATTTAGTATCTTATTATAAGCTTTAATAATTTTATAAAGTCTTATTATTATATTTACTCTCTTTTTAGTATCTATATATTTTAAATAAAGTATTTTCTTTTATATTTTTAAGATTTTATTTTAATTTATTCTTAGGCTATTAAAAATACTTATTCTTAATAGATTTCCGATTATAATTTATTAGTAATTCCTTTATTATCCGTTCCTACTATTATTACTAAATATAAGAAACTTATAAATAAGACTAATTATTACCTTTATTTATATATAACTAAAGAGTTAGTATATAGCTAATATATTAAAATAATTATCTTTTAAAAGGATATATAAGAATTAGTCTAGATTACTTAAGATAATTCTTAGATATTTAATATTATAAGATAATTTTTAAAGATATATCTAGCTATATTCTCTTTAGATTTATAAATATAATAGACTAGTTCTAGTTTTAATTTAGTAGCTATAATTACTTTTAGATTTTCTTCTTTTTTAGAGTTTTTTAATATTTTAATATAATTTTTAGCGTATTTATTATTATATTTTTAAATATCTATTAATTATATTCTAATAGCTAATTATATTATTTTATTAAATAATATAATTTATTTTTAAACTAATAATAATCCTTAATCTTTTCGATTTTTTATTTATTATTATCTACTAGTTCTAATAATAGTAATTATTCTAATTTACTTTTTTATTAATATTATAGCTAAAATAAGAAGATAAAGAAAATATTATAGATCGCTATATATTAATTAGAAAATAAAAGATAATACGCCTATTTTCTAATATATTTAAGGATTTTAAAAGATCTAATTTATCGAGATAATAGCTTCTTTATAATATCTTTTTTTAATTATAGGTTTTTTATTAATAAGACTATTAGGTTATTCTTTTTAAATATTATTTTTTTATAATATTTATTATAATAAAATACTTATATTTTAATTATTATTCTCTATATTTTTTATAGCTTTTTATAAAATTTTATAAGCTTTTAAATTCTTATTAAAGCTATTAATATCTTCTTTTTAATACTATTATCCTTAATATATATTTAGAAGTTTAGATTAAATCCTAATAAAACTTAAAAAGACGATATTCTAATTATTATATTAATAGTATTATTATAAGCGAATTCTATAATATATAAAAATATAGATTATATCTTTTATTATTTATTAATAAAATACTAAAAATAGTATTTAAATATTTAATTTATTCTTTTTATTTAATTATTAGTCTAAAGATAAAATACTATCGAATATCTTAGTTTTATTTAGGATATATAATATAATTTTAATTAAAATCTATTTATAAAAACTAATCTTTAATTAAATATAATATTATTTAATAGTCTAAATTATAATTTAATATTTTAATAGAATAATTTAATTAATTCTAAAGTATTTATTATAATTAAAACTAGAAAGAAAAAATATTATTTTAAAAAATAGTCTATAATTACTAAAATTATATTAATTATCTTTTTTTTCTAAATTAATTAAGATAAGCTTATAATAAAATCTATTAATAATTTAGTAAAAAGCTAAAAAAGAATTAGTAGTAATTTAAACTTACTAAAAAGATAATATCTTAGTATTTAAATAATTTAATATACTATATAAGATTTTATATATTTTTTTATATCTTTTTATAGATTAATCTAATAGAAATCTCTTTTAAAAAGTTCTTTAGTCCTTACTCTCCTAAAATAGTCTATAATAGGGTTATTATAATATATTATTATTAATTTTTAATAAATATCTTTTTTTTTTAATATATATAGATATTTTTAATACTTAAAATAATCTAAAATATTAATTAATTAATTTTTATTATTAGATTTCTAGGCTAATATATTATCTTTCTAATAGATTATTTTTAAATTATTTAATTAAAGTTTTCCTATTTATTTAAAAGTATTTATAATAGTAGTTATATTTATAAATTAGATTATTATAATATCTTTTAGATTAAATAAAATATCTAATTTATTATATAGCTTTTTTTATTTAGACTATAGATCTATATTAGTATCGATATATTTTATTATCGATCTAATTAAGTTATATCTTTAAGATTTATATTTTTAATCTATATTTAGAACTTAGATCTTTATAATACTTTAGATTATTAGAATCTTTAATCTTTTAGTCTTTTTTAGAACTAAGATCTTTTTATTTATAATTTAATTTTAAATCGGACTAATTAATTTCTTTTTTATAATTACTTATTTAGAATTTAGAATTTTAAAAAGCCTATTTATAAGATTTATTTTTCTAGGCTTATATTTTATAATAAAGTTAAAAAGTATTAAGAATATATATTAACGTATCTATCGGCTATTAAACTTCTATTAGATTATAAATATATATAAATTAATATAATCTAATAATATTTTAATAAGATACTTACTACTATTTAGATAGTACTACTAATATTAAAAAAAGTAAATAATAGTAAAAAGCTCTTAATTTAAAATAATATAATTAAATTTTAAATCTAAAAATTTCTTTAATTAAAAAGCTACTAGATATTACTAGCCTTTTAAATCTAGCTATAAAAATACGCTTTTTATATCTTAATTTAAAATATCTATTTTTAATATAATATACTTCTCTAAATTAAAATAATATAATAAAGATACTAATTAAAAAGTAAGTTTTAACTACTAAAATATTTATAATTTAATTATATTTAATTATACTTATTTTAGCTTTTTATTATTTTTATTTTTTTTTATTATAAATATAAAAAATAAAGATAATTAAGAATATCTTTTTATAAAATAATAGTAGAAATTATAAAATCCTAAAAAGATCTAGATATTATAATAGCTTTTTAATTCTTCTTATTTTTAGATTATATAAATATAATTTTAGTTTATTTTTATTCTTAATTTATTTATAATAAATCTTAAGAACTTAATCTCTTTTTAATAGAAAGTATATTTTAATAATTTTATATAAAATTCTATTTTTTATAGTCTTTTAAAGATTTATCGAAGGATTTTTATATAGGATTCTTAATTTTTAGTAAATACTAGGATATTATCTAAATAAACTATATATATTATATTAATTAGCCTTATTAATATAATATAAATATAGCTTTAAAAGATAATAAATATATTAGATAATCTAAATAATATAATTATATATTTAAAATAGCTATATCTTATTTAAAAAACTATCTTCTATTTATTATCTTTTTAAAATTAAATCTAATAGTAAATATTTTTAATATTAATTTTACTAAAAAATTAGACTTCTAAAAAATAATTAAGAATCTTTAAAATAAAGAATAAAAGATACTAATTCTTAATTAATATATAATTTAACTCTTTATAATTTATATATAGCTATAAGCCTTTATCTTTCTTTAAAATAAAAATAATAGAGGCGCTTATAAAATTTTTTAATAAGCGAATTCTTCTTTTTTTAATATTATTAATTAAATAAGCTTATAATTTCTTAAATTTAGTTTTAGATAATAGATAAATCGGCTTATAAAAAAGGGTTTTTCTTTTTTTAAGTTTAATTATATAATCGGATATTTTAGTCCTTAGTAGAGTATCTACTTTTTTATAATTAAATATATTAAAAAACTCTTTTAACTTAAAAGATATTTATATTTAATCTATATCTAATATAGTAGTATTTTTATTTAGTAATTAGATCTTTTTTAGTATTTTAATTAATATATAAATAATAGTAGTATTTCTTAATTATTTTATAAATTTATAAAGATTTTAGAATTTAAAACTTTTTATCCCGAACTATTATTTATTTATACTAGGATATAAAATTATATTAAATTTATTTATAAATATTTTAGATAGAAGTATAAGGCTTTTTTTTAATTTAGGATCTTTTTTAATCTTAATATAAGATCGATTTATTATCTTTTTAGTTTCTTTAGAATCTCTAATTATAAAAGATATCTAATATATATTATAAGTATAGAGTTATTCTAGAATTATACTTTTTAATAATAAAGATATAAAAGATATAATATATAATTTATTTTCTTTAGCGAACTTTCTACTAATTATATTATATTCTATATTAATATTTAAATCTATATATATTTTAATATTATTATATATAATAATTAATATATAAAGATATATTATAGTCTTAATAAATAGATATTAAGTTAATATATTAAGATTTACTCTAACTCTTTAACTTTTCCTAATTATCTAGAATCTTAGATTTTTAATACTTAGATAATAGATTAAATTAAGATTTTTTAAGAATAATCCTAAGCTTAATAGTTTTTATCTTTATAAATAAAATAAATATTTTTTAATATCTTTTTAGTATTATTTTTTTTTTAAATTATATATTATTTATAAAATTTTATAAATTATCTTAATTATTTAATTTATATCTTTAGTTTTAGTTTTAGATTCTAAAATCTTTAGATTATTTTTTATCTTAAGATTATTCTTTATTTTAAGAGGTTAAGATTTTAATATAAAAGTAATTTAATATTAAATTAGTATAATTTCTTTATCTTTTTTATCTTAATAATAATAATTTAAAAAGTCTTTTCTTAACTTCTAATATATAAAATAGATATAATAAAATATAAATATTAGCTTTAATATTTTATCCTAATTTATAAATAAAATATTATTATTAATAATAATTATAATATCTTAAAAAGATTTCTATAATTTTATAAATAAGATCTAAGCTTTTTATTCTTTATTCTAATTTAGAAGATAATTCTCTAGTGATTTAAAATAGTTTTTAAAATTATAAAGATTTTAATAAGATTTTATTATAATTTTTTAAAATTAGATAAAAATATTAGTAATAATATTATAAAAGTTCTTTAAAAGTATCTTTATCTATTTTTTAAATATATTTTAATCTAATATCTTTTTAAGATATTTTTATTTATAAAATATCTATTTTCTTTTATAAAAGATATATAAATAATTTATAATAATAAGGATTTTTTAGATTTTTAAGATATATTTTTTTAGAGTTTTTTTAAAAAATATTTTAAGATTATTTAATTAATCCTCTCTCTATTTTATATTAAAATCTAATTTAAATTAGTTAATATCTCTTTTAATCTCTCTTTTTTAAAAAGATTTACTTTCTATAGATAAGTTATAATAATTCTAAGATCTTTTTATTATTTAATTAAAATCTTAAAGTTTCTCTTTATTTTCTATAATTATTTTTTAAGTTATAAGAATATATTCTTATAATACTACTTTAGCTTTATATTCTATAATCTTTTCTTCTAGGCTTTAAAGGATTTCGTTAGTAATATAAGAACTTTCTACCGCTATTTTAGTAATTTATTTAGATAGATCCTAAGTAAATATTTCCTTTTATTCTTCTATAGATAGAAGTATTTCTAATTCGCTATCGGTTTAAATAAGATACTCTAGCGTCTTAGTATTATTATACGAGCTACTATAGGTAATTAGGGGAGCTATTATATCTTAGGTAGTTAAAGAGGAAGAATTAGAATTATAAGAATATACTATTTTTAGGTATAAGGCCTATTAACCGGGTAAGATACGTTAGCTTAGGAGGAGGAAATAAAGATATATTAGGCTATATATACTAAGACTAATTCTTACTAGAATTTAGGGGGTTCCGGGGAACCTAAGATTAAAAGGAAATATACGTGCTAAGGTTCGATACCGATTAGGTAACGAACCCCGCACGATTCACACACGTATCAGAAACTTCTATGAATACATATATCGCCTAAGTTCCTGTTTTCACCTTTAAAAGGACCTTTATCCTTTATACTAAACAATCCTCCTTAGTAACCGTATTTCCGGTAGCTATCTTAAAGCTACCGAAAAATCTCTCGGCGTATACTAAAGTAGTAGTCACTATAGGCCTTTTATCTAGGTCGAGACGCCCTTTAGTAGAATACGTATACTATCGAATAAATTCTTTAATTTAAGTAATTTCGGGCGCCGGGCTTCCCTTTTCTAGCTTATAGCCATCGGATACTCTTCCGCTTTCAATCAAAAACCTAAAAAGTTAACAAACAAGTAAATTAGGGAAAAGCGTTATAAGGCTACTCACTCGATCTAGAGCTCGACGTACTACAGATGAAGTACATTGGACTCATCAGTACGTTTATGTTTACCACGTTTGGCATCATCCTCTCGGTAGGCTTCCGGTTAGAACCTAGTTTCTTTGCGTCTGGCGCTTCAAGCCCATGATCTACGATTGAAAAGGGACGCTAGAAACGCTGGGACGGAGTAAAAAGGGGATAAAAGAGATAGTAAGTTCTAATAATAGATTGTCTTCGGGGGGATTTCGCTGTATTTATAGCTCGACTAGACGTTAGATACCTCGTGAAAGTCATCCTAGCCATAGTCAGGATAGGGCACCCGAATTAGCTATGTATCTTCATACGTCATCATCTTCTGGTGGTCATATTGATGAATACATTCCCTAATGCAGGAGGCAATCAACAAAAAGGATGGTCAATGCTTAAAGGCTTTTAGTTGCTGGGCGCTAGCATCACAGAATAGATGGCCGATGAATGATCCACTTATCACGTGATTTAAGATTTGTCTTTTTAGGCCTTTATTTTCAGGCAATCACGAAAAGCAGCGCTCGCTGCGCTGACTGAGCGCTGACTGAGCATACCCTAAGCGCTGACTGAGCATACCCTGAGCGTTCACTGAGCAATATTTTTTTCACATTACTAAGCATACCCAGTGCTCACAGTGATCACCTGTGCTGTGAAATACTCAGTGAGCAGGAGCCTGAGCGCCCTCATAAAAGCGGCGGCACCCTGATCGGGAAATTCGCGACCGTGGCCTAAAATCCGGTACATTCAGGTACATATGTAGGTGCATTCAGCAAGAGCTAAGATACAATAAGTAGGTACACATAGGTAGGTGCATCCACCGAGGTCTTAGCAAGGCGAAAGTAAGGGAACAGCAAGACAAGAAGTCAGTGACCGGACTATTTCGCAATCTTGAAGCCACGTTCAATGACATGGTCAGCTCCGACACAGAAAGACCAGTCTAAAAAGTGACCGGACGTCGGTGCAAAACGGAAGAACCCAATCACGTTTCCATCCTTATCCCAAATCGCAGATCCACAGACACCATCTTGGAGACTTTCGGTGGACCCTTGACCCATATAGCACCAGCGAGTTTTAATCCATTGGAATGAAGGTTGGCTAGAGTCATCACAGGGAATTCGGTCGCGGGTGTGAGGTCCACAGACACCTTCAGAATAACCAACAAAGGGGCTATTCATGTAGACCATATCACCAGGCATCAAGCTATCCACAGTGGCGAAATTTCGTAACTGGGTAGGTTGCATTCCTTCAATGGAGCTCTCGAAAGTGTCATTCACATACGGGACATCGTCATGCAATTTCGCCATTGCGACGTCTGTATGTGTGATCTTCATGATGATTTGACCGATCTCTTCACCGTTAGCACTCGGATGGAAAACTTTGTCGCCATATGGAAACCCATGGGAAGCAACAGTGATATACCGCTTGCCGGAGTTAGAGTCCTCAATAAGTGCACCAGAAGTAGAAAGATACTCGTGTTCGGTAGGAGAACGCATACCAGAGCTCAACATGACGCCGGGACGCAGGATATCATACTTGCTATTATCGACAACATCGCCAGTCGATTCTGTAAGCCTGCGGGCTGGAAGTTGGTCCTGTGTCGGTCGTCGTACCTCATTATCAAACAGATAAAAACAGATACAGCAGCCAATCGAGCGGGGAACTGCAGTAAGATCCGTATCCTCATTCTCCAGTACAATCATGAAGAAATTGCCCCAGTACTGAACTTGGGTAATGGAGATTTGAGCTTTCGTAAAGAAATCAAATACGAGCCTAAATGCATTGTCAACTTGAGAAGGCGGAAGGTGGGTAATGTCGATTTCAGCGTCTATAAAAAGACGCGATTTGCTCATTCGTTTCATCGATGGCATTGGACCCTCATCATTCGGGTCCGTTGTGAAATATGGTCGAACACCTGCAATGGTCAGCGGCCACGGCTTTGGGGGTAGGGAGTCGAGCAAAAACACCAAGAAATAGCCATCAAATAGAATTTTCTTCGTGCCAGGAAACAGTTGCATAAGCTGATCAGAATCGTGGTGGAAAGTTCGCTTTTCACGTAGGTTGAAGGGTAGGACCACATGACGAGACGGCGGAATCTGGATTACTGGAGACTCTGACTCCGGTACCTGGGACCTCATATCTAAATAAATCAATCAGTATATAACTCAAAGAGTAAACTTGGGGAAAACTTACTGATAGTAGCCTCACCTAGCGGGAAAAGATTCTTTGACGGTGCAAGCAAGGGCGAGTCACTCAGACAGACAACTTCCTGCTCCGAAGAGAACACAGAATCGGGGGACATGATGCATATGTTGTCAGGAGATGACAGTTCGGGTGAAGGTATCGACGCTCGTTTATGCGTCACACGTCGAGAGTGTGGGGTCACAACCAGAAGTTCTTTGAGCTTCGTTGGGGTTTCGGCCATTTTAAGGAATAGGGATACAACAGAGATGTAGATGGACTTTGAAACAGTGAGAGATAAAGTGACGAGGAAGAGTGAGAAAGTGATGAGGAAGAAGGTAGATGAGTTCCAGCCAGGTCCGTTCTCAATCGGGTAATGTGAGTGTGAGTATGACGTTGAAGTACTTTGGCTTTACCTACAGTTATGCTTGTCGTGGTCTAAGTCTCATAATATTGGAAGCTGTTTCGGGTATAGCCCGTGACTGTAGATAAATATATATCGTGACATTCTTTTTCCAACGTCATCTGCATGTAACAACCGATACCACAAAATATATCATTGAAACCCCATCAGTGATTCCGTAGAATAATAACAGGAAAACAGACAGAGCTATATAGAAGAACATCAATTCAACACACATGTTCAAGCAAGTGGTATAGTTATAGGCAGGGTGCTGCCAGCCAATCTACAATCTACATCTACAATCTAAAAGAATGAACGGAAGATCATAGGATCAACACATAATCCAAACATTGTGACACATGGCGCCTGCATATTATTGATAATACAACTGGTGAGGGAGACCAAGCTTTCGTCACCCATACCCACGTTCCCAAGAGACCCAAGCATTTACCGGTAGAAGTCAGGACTGCAAGCAACCAGTTAGTGATATAGAAAAACCACCAAAGAGAACAAGAAACATACCGGTCATCATCCTGTCCAGTCTTGACCTGGACGGCATAAGCATCTTCAAGGTCTGATTGGATAATATTGTAACGGTTCTTGCGGACAGCCCGCAGACCGGCCTCCTGCATGACAGCAGCAATGACAGCACCAGACAAGGGGTCGTTGCGCACAATCAGGGCATCGAGATCAACCTCGGGGGACAGTGACATCCTCGAGGCAATGGTTGTGAAGATCAATCGGCGCTCACGTCGGTCACGCAGGTTTGGGAACTCGATCTTTCGGTCCAGACGACCAGGACGCAGCAAGGCCGGATCCAGGGTGTCGGCTCGGTTGGTGGCCATGATGACCTTGACGTTGCTGGTTTGTTCGAAACCGTCCATCTGGTTCAGCAATTCCAGCAAGATACGCTGAACTTCACGATCGGCACCAGTTTGGGCATCGAAACGCTTCGTGGCGATTGCGTCGATTTCGTCAATGAAGATAATGGCTGGGGAGTTCTCACGAGCCATCCGGAACACGTCACGGACCATACGAGGTCCCTCTCCTAGATACTTCTGTACGAACTCTGATCCGTTGACACGAATGAAACTGGCGGTTGTGCTGTTGGCCACGGCTTTCACGAGCATGGTCTTTCCGGTTCCGGGGGGACCATAGAGCAAGACACCACGGGGAGGGTCAATACCTGCAAATCATTAGCGGTCTTGTTATCTGCAATGGATCTCCACCACTACCCACCGATTTGCTTGTAGAGTTCGAAATGCGTCAAAGGCAGCTCGACGGCCTCCCGAATCTCCTGTTTCTGCATATCTAAGCCACCGACATCTGCGTATGTCACATCGGGCTTCTCGTTCTCGCCGAGCATCGCGATAGAGGAGTCGGCCTCAGGAGGAAGAATATCGACAAGGGCATTAGAGTGACGGTGAAGGGCGACCGAGGATGAGGGCTTCAGCTTCTCGCGGTCGAGAGTGGAGAGGATACGGACGACGTAATTAGAACCGGTCGAGCTTTGCACAATGCCGGTGCTATGGATATGAGTTAGCAAGATGACCATTTCGACTAGGGGCCCAGACATGGAAAGGCATACTTTTGATCGATTGCCTCCATGAACTGTCCGATGACCAATGGCACACTCTGTATGCGCTTGATCTCTTCTTGTGCCCGAACCAGTTCCCTCTTCAAGCTCCTGCATCGAACGACGGTAGTTAGCCACTGATACAAACACTCAATGACATAGTCCAATATGCATACCTCTGCTCATCCTTGATGTATTCCTCCTGGAGTTGGATATACCTGTGTTCGACGTCAGTACAAATCACTCCATCCAACAAACAAGGTTAGACATACTCGAGATGTCTCTGTAGCCTCTTGAGGGTAGCATATTCATCGTTTCCATCGGCCCCTGTGCCATCGAGGGAATCCAAGTTGGCGAGGGCGTCGAGCGCACCTGGCTTGGTAAGAGGCGTGACGTTGTTCGCCGGGTTCTCCACGGCAACGTCTCCCATGGTGGATACTTTAGATAGCGAACAAGATGAAAAAGGGAGGTATATCTATCAGCTGGAAATGGAAGGGAAATGGGATGTGCTTTGAAGATGGTTGGTGAATGACGCGCTGTGTGAAGGGCTCGGTGTTCAGCCATCTGGAGCTTTCAATGCTATGGGCCGGGAAGCTTATCGATCACGTGATACCAACCAGTCTTGCCAACGTTTATAGATTTTGGTCCAAGTGCCATAAAGGATTCCATTACAGTGTCCCACGGCTGATTATCTACTATATATTATGGTATGTATGTGGTGTCCAATACTTCATCATTCCAAGGTTAGAAGATTGTGGCAATTGGCGATACGGTGATACTACCAAATCAAGCGCCCGTAAGTTAACTATTTGAAACATTTGTATGCAATAATCTCACCCAGAACAGTGAGATAAATTACACAGAGCCTTGTAAAGTCTCAACAGTTCTAGTCATCATTTCCCCTATATCTTGCCCAGGCACCAAATATACACTAATCTTGTCTGGGTGAGAGTGTCTCAATCCAAATCTATGGTTGGACGCTAGTGGCTGTCGCGGAATATGTAGCCCTAGAGCCAATAATAAGGATCTCAAGCTCATTTGCCTGGGTTGTTTGTTTCATCGAGTGATCTGTAGATGCACGGAGCATGTTGCCAGTTTGGACACCTGATCAGGTTCAAGCCAGGAGAATATCATATTGGACCGCTATGCGCAAAGGCCTTTGAGACAGTTACGAGCATCCTTGCCATTGGAGTTAGCCATGTCCTCAAGCTTGCCCCCAAAGCCTTACAGAAGGGAAATGAAGAAAAGTTGATCCAATCATTTGCAGCGGTGGAGTAGGCCGGGACACGGTAGGTGGGACAGGCACCAAAGCCGTCATGATTTCCCACGCGGATCGAGTCGGATCCTTGCACAGTGTTCACTAGGAAACCCAGGTTAATCCACTCCTTAGTTCTTGACCTCGAATTGTTGGTGACTTCGGAGGATTGGGCGCGCATCGACATGATTATCAGACGCTAGTGCGAGCTTTATATAAGGAGAACCACCCGCTGGTCACCGTCACGACTCAAGATCTTTTTTTTTTTTTTTTTCTCTCTTTTCATTATTTCTTTTCCCCCTTCCCCAGATCTTGATCTAGAAAGACTCTAATTTTTTTCCATGATAATTTTCCCCTTCGGAATTTATCACTGGGTGGTTGCTAACCCTCAGACCATATCGGGGTTGGAGTGCTATATGATCTAACCTGACTCGGGCAGACCGTTGGAATGGATCATCGTTTTAGATGATTTACGAAATCCGAGGGGAAGATGGGGGTTTTATGGGAATTTTCTCCCAGAAAGAGATTTTCCTTCATTCTCTTTCTGTTCCCTAACATCTCTCATCATTTTCCTCTGATATGTGACCAGGCTCTTTCATATATATGTGTGCAGGTTGAGGCTGACGACACCCACTCTGAACGAGATAACAAAACCAATGGGAAATCCAGACTAACACAAGGGCCAAAAAAAAAAAAAAAAAAAAAAAAGGAAAAAGGAAAAAGGAAAAAGAGAACACCCAAAAAGAAAATAAGAAAGAGGAAAACGAAGAAAAAATAACCAAAATAACTTGGAAACTGAAAAGAACAGAAAGACTAACTTATAGTAACACAAAAACACCAAAGTAACAACCGGGGGGAGGGTTACTTGCGAAAGCTCTGACCTGTCAGTAATTTTCCCTCTCCTCTCTCCACTTCCCCTTTCATCCCTAACTGAACGGATCTTGTGAATTGGTAAGTACGCCAGTTTCTTATTTGTTTCGTTTGTCTTTTTTATTTTCGTTCTACCCATATTATATTACAATGATACATTTTATTTACATGTATTGATATGATTTGGTTGTGACCACGCACCCCCTTCTCTTTTTTTTCTTGGTGCCTTCTGTAACCGTTTGTGGTTTTGCTGGAGGAATACTTACTTCCCATATTATTATATCTTGGCTCTTTTGAAAAAAGCATCAAGACTGACCTTCCTTGTCTATGATTTGCTAACATTTTAGTTTACCCCAGCCTTCTTACTTCCCTTCCCATTCCCCCATTCCCCCTTCCCACCCAAATCCCATCTTTAAACCCGCCCTTTGCCTCCCGTGGTTTTCTGCCTTAGGTTTCAACACCACGTGACCACACCTGGCCAACCTCTGTCCCCTTCATTATCCCCCATCTGCCAATTCCGGGACCCGGCTTCAGTCATCCGTATAAAAAGCGGAATTTAAGTCACTCCAGCCTTATCGGTATGTACCTCATTCCCTCCCCTCCTTTCCCCCTCCCAAATGTTATCTCCAATATTCCTCCCATGGTTGTTCCTTCCCTTCCCACCTTCTCTCTTTGACCTGTGTCGCGACCGGGTCTGGGCGCGACTCCAAACATCTCATCCCCGACGCGTCCACCTGATCGCCCCATCATTGAACTAAATCCTATACTTCCTTCATTCCTACATGATATCGTTACATATTATAGCGATGGTGTATGAGCCAATGTTCACATGCTGACTCGCCTTAGGTAGATGGGTTGGCAAAAACGCTCGACATGAATGCCTGGCTTGCCGACGCCTCGAATATTCCTGGCCAGGATAATGGCGCCTTCCATCCATCCACTATAGATCCCTCTACTGCTTTCCTTCATGGCTCCCCGACCCCCCAGGATCCATCCCAATTCCAGCGCATGTTCAACAATGGCGTGCCGCGGAATGCTTCCCCAGGCTTCCACAATCCAAATCAAGTGATTCCATCCAAGCGAGCACGACCAGAAGATGGCATGCCTATGTCACCAAGGCCAGCACCCGGTGGCGTGACGGGATCGCGATCCCAAACCCCTCACCAGCCATTTCCAGGTTATCAAGGACCGGCCAATGGCAATCCGCAATTCCCGCAGCACCCGACGCCGTACCAGCATCTTCAGCAAGGAGCGTCTCCGAATGTCACGCAGTCGCCCATTATGCAGGACTATGATCAACAAAGCGCTCGTATGGGAACAGCCTCTCCGAGCCCCTTCTCGCCCGCTGGCCCGCACCCTGGCCCCCATATGTCTCCATCACAGTCGGACGGCAGCCGCGTGAACACGCCCCAAAACGCCAACTTTATGCAGGCGCAGCAGTTTGGTGGAATGACATCAGGAGCCCCTCAACCCTCGATGCAGGCGCCGCAGTTCAATGGCATGCAACAAGTACCCCAGGGCTACCATCAAGCTTTAGCGAACCAGCAACAGCGGCTGCACGCCATGCAACAACAGACACGGATGAATCCCAATCCTGCAATGACTGGACGGCCGGGTCCAGGCATGAACCCGATGGCCAATCCTCAGCAGCAGGGAGGAATGAGACCAATGCCACCGAACATGCAGCCGAACATGCCGAAACCTAATAACCCTGAAGGATTCTTGCGCTCATTGCAAAAATTCATGGTGAGCCAGAATCTTCCGATGGACCCAAATCCAATTGTCAGTGGCCGTCCGATCAACCTCGTTCAGCTATATGCCACGGTAATGAAGATGGGAGGATCAAAAAAGGTCACAGCAACAAATATGTGGCCAGCAGTTGCACATCAGCTGCAGTTCCCCCAGCTGCAATACCCCATGGCCGCCCAGGAGATTCAAGCTCACCACTCAAGGAACTTGGCTCCTTATGAACAAGCTTTCATCAGCTCACAGCAAAAACAAATGGCGGACCACATGCAGCAGCAGCAACAGCAGCAACAGCAGCAACATCAGCAGCAGCAGCAAGGCGGGATACCGCGGCCGCCTAGTCAATTCCAGTCTCCTTCAGTTAAGCCTAATCCAGGCTTTGAGCAAGGTCAGGCAATGACACAGTCCCCTCAGAATAATACTCCAGTTCATAATAATGCACCCGGGAACCCAGTGAATGGATTCGCCACGCCGACTCACGCTCGAAGCCAAAGCAGGCCAGCCCAGGTCGGACATCGGCAAAGCATCTCGAGGGGTTCGCAGCCACCAGTCCCACCCACTGAAGCTGCTACTGGACAATTCACAGCCCCTTCCCCGCAGTCCATGAAGGGTGTTCCGCCTGTTCCGGGCCAACAGCAGCCGGTACAACAAGAACAAAAGCCAGAGCAGCTAGTAAAACGACCTATTGAAGAAACCTTCAAACCCATGATTCTGACAGGGAGTCGTTTCCACGGGCCCATTGCTGTTGATGAGATGTACCAGATTGGCGAGGATATCTCGAGACTAAAGCCAGACGTGCCAAGCTTTACAGAACTAGGAGTGGTTGATATTCATGCACTGACAATGGGGCTCAAGTCCGGGATCTGCGCTGAGATCCGGGTTGCCTTGGATACCCTGACAACACTTTCTGGTGAACCATCTGTTCAAATTTCATTGGAGAACTGTGATGACTTGGTAGAGAGCCTGATCGACTGTGCTGAAGACCAGGCCGATCTTCTAGCACAACATTCATTGGAGGAGTCGGATACTATGCTTCTACGTTCCTATGATGAAGTCACACGGGACTGCCAGTCTGAAAACACATCGCTTGCAGATGTTCCCGAATTTGGAAGTATCGAGTACGAACTAGACCGGGCCGTCGATCGACTTATCTGTATCACCACCATCCTGCGCAATTTCTCGTTCAGCGAGACGAACTTCTTACCTCTTGGTATCCCTCCTGTCGCTCAGCTGTTTTCAGCCGTCTTCCGTCACATGGGAACTCGCAAAATGTTTCTGCGGACAAGCCACAACACGTTAGACTTTATGAAGGATGCAGTGATCTTGCTGAGTAACTTGGCGCATGTTGTTCAAATCCCCGGCAAGGACGAGGCACTGAACTTATTGATTTTCCTGCTGGCGTTCTCACCCGAACCCGAACCCACATCACCCTCCGGAAAAGTGATGTTCACTACATTCAACTCTTCGGTTGATCGATACACCCCAGCTGCTGTTGACGGACTTGCCAAAATGTTGGCTAGAGATGATCCGAACCGAACTTACTTTAAAGCCATCTTTTCGGGCGATGGGTCTGCACCTGCCCAGCCGGAGTTGTTAACCCGTGCGTTTGGCCTTGCCATCTCCTGTGTCCCCGACAAAAAGCCCATGGCCGTCGTAGATGCACGCAAAGTGTTTTTAATGCAAGGTCTTCTGTCAGCCGATGTCCTTACCACATTCGCCGATGGGGCTCTTGCCAAAGCATGGCTCGAGTCAGTCGACGGGTTCGCCGTCCATCTCCTGCGACTTTCCTGCGCGCTGTGCACAGAACGCATCCCACAAATCAACATGCGACAAAGAAGTCAGGCCGAAGCCGACGCATACGCCTTCAGCTCAATTGTCAACCGAGGACTAGGGATTCTACGCCGACTCGCGGAAAAATCAAAGCAAGTCGACAACACCTCCCCTCTCAACATTCCATCCCGAATCCTTCCCAGAAAAGAAAGCCTGCTGGGTGCACTGCTCCTCCCCAACATCGACGGTGGTGTTGTTCGCCAGCTCCTCACATATGCTCGGTTGGCGGAGTAAATGATATCTGCATGAACCTCCAATGCGCTGGTGACAGGTTGGTTTCGTACCAGTCCCGCCTAGGAGGAATCGGACCCTCTTCCACGTAGCATATACGACAATCTTGATTTTCTCTCATGTCATTTGTACTCATGTCGACTGTCAGTCTTCCTATTCTTAACTTTTGGGCGCTGGTCGGTGATGGGGATTCTGTTTCTTTTTTTTTTTTGTTCTTGTGAGATAGCGTTCTGTTCTGCTTCGGTGTACAATGCTCAAAATACCCTCGACGCAAATCGAGAGATACTTGCATCATGATCAATTGGTCTTTGCTTTCATTTGAATTCGTAACTACCACACTAGTGGCTTACTAGAGATTCGTAGTTGAACTCAGCCACGTCGAAGCATCTAGTAGAAATAGGAGAGGGCAATGCAAGCCCTATTTCTCGTCAGCTTGCCGAAATAGTTTGAAATTTACAGTCTTGAATGAGTCTACCTGTAGCCTACAATTGCATACCCCAATTGCAGGAGGGAGCATACATACTGCGTACTGTTACAAGTTTCCTGAGGGGAAATGCATGTGGTCATTCAATGTAAAATCACTAGCACCCATCGAGTTGTTGAAAATGTACATATTGGAAGTGTTACAGGTAGATAGAAAAGCAAAGGAACCTGAAAAAAAGCAGGTGGACGCCAGAAGACACGACCAGATAGATAAGACAGAAACACCAAAGGAAAAGAGGAAGAAAAAAGGTAAAGAAAAACAACTCGCAACGAGATTAAAGGTATGTACCGAGAGGGAAGAGGAGAGAGAGATCAAGAAAATAGATATTACCCATCCACATCAGGGACCACCGTGAGCGTTCGTTTCTTTTCTTTCTCCTCCCTTGTTTTCGACGTGATGTGATTCTTGGTCTCTCCGATAAGTATGATCTAGTATACCCCTCGCAATAGGGGTATGATGATGCTTTTTGGGGGGTGAATCTTGGGGCCATTCGAATGATTCCAATGAGCTCTTCAATCGCGAGCGTATGAGCGTATGAGATAAGATAGATGTATTAGAGAAGAACGCATTTAGAATTTCCGCTCCTGGAGGAAGTTCAGAATCTCGGGTTTGCGCCAGCCCTGTATCCACATGTCAGTTTCTGTCGCGGTATAATTAGTTGCACCGTAGAAGCGAACATACCTTGACAATGATGTGGCCCGTGAGTCGGTTCAGAGTAACGTCCGGGTTAGGCTTGTTTCCGTCAACCACGCCTAGGGCAGAGGCTAGGTCGTTGCGGAGCGCGTCCAGATCGCCTTCGGTCTTCTGGAGCTTGGTGAGTTGCTTGGTGCCGCCGGCCTTGGTGACGACGTAGACGGGAAGCTGGTTGGAGGCAGTGCGACGGACGAAATAGGGGAGGTTAGTGAGCTGCAGGGTCGGACTGGGTTTCTTGTCTGATTTGGTTGGGGATGAGGTTGCCGATGGGGTGGTAGATTGTTGTTTCAGGGCTTGCGCTTGACGGCCGAGATAAGCTAGGAAAGTACGGCTTTGGCGAGTAGGGAGGGTAGGGAAGGAGGATTGAGGACGATCTGAGAGGAAGGGTTAGCCATGCGCTCTTTTCTCCGTTGAAACTAACACGGTATAGATGCGTGTTTTTTCTTTCTTTCTTCTCTCTTGTTTGTTGGTTACAAGATATTGCAAGACCCGAGAGGGGTCGGCCTTGCTCTTGTAGTTCTTAAAGATCAACAGATCAAGAGATCAAGATAAAACCGAATAAGTTGTAACTTACGTGAAGCTTTCAACCTCGCCTGAGGGCATAATGTGGAAAATGAACTACATGTCTGAACGGAAGCCACGGACTGTGCAGAGTTGACACGAAGAGGAATGGTTGTGGCCTGCTTTCGCATAGCCGAAGACGGGCCCGAGTATAGAAGAGACGGCATTTCTCACGTTCTAAATGACCGAAAGAAAAGACCTGGTTGGAGAAGATGGGGATATCAAGACAGAGACTGGGAAGATCGGGAGCGACATCTGATGCTCCTCTGCTCAGATTTTCTGCCACCGCTTGTCCAACACCCACTTCCAAAAAGGGTTTAGGGCCACCGACGCCCGCACAATCTGCAAATTCTCCATTGATCGCGGTTGGCCCTTTGTTATCCCCCTCTAGACCTTTAACCCCCTTCCGCCATCTTTTGAGATCCAATATGGCAGACAACGCCCCCGCTACCGCTGAGACTTTGCTCAGCGGCGCTGCTACTCACCCGCCCAAGACCACCGAGGATATCGCCTCCCAGCATGATTTGCTGCCCCGACTCATCCCGTACCTCGACCGTCACTTGGTCTTCCCCCTGCTCGAATTCAGCGCTACCGGCGATGAGGAGGACAAGGAAATCACCCGGGCGAAGTACGAGCTCCTGAAGCACACCAACATGACCGACTACGTCGCCAACTTGTGGCAGGAGATCAACGATTCCGACACCGTTCCCGAAGAGTTTGTGAAGAAGCGCGAGGAGGTTCTGGCCAAGCTACAGCACTACCAGGATCAGAGCGAGAAGATTTCCGAATTGTTGCAGGATGAGGAGGTTGTGGGTAACCTGCGAAGCGACAAGGCCGCCAACTTGCGGTTCCTCGAGGAGCAGCACGGTGTCACCAACGAGATGGTCAACTCTCTCCACGACTACGGACGCTTCCAGTACAGCTGCGGCAGCTACGGAAACGCCGCTGAGCTGCTTTACCAGTTCCGTGTTCTATCCACCGACAACGACAAGGTTGCCGCCGCCACATGGGGTAAGCTCGCATCAGAGATCCTGACCACCAACTGGGAGGGTGCGATGGAGGAGGTTCAGAAGGTTAAGGACTCAATTGAGACTCGCCTGTTCAACAACCCCCTGGCTCAGCTCACCAACCGCTCTTGGCTCATCCACTGGTCGCTGTTCCCCTTCTTCAACCACGACCCCGCCCGCGACGTCCTCACCGACCTCTTTTTCTCCCCCGCCTACATCAACACCATCCAGACCAGCTGCCCTTGGGTTTTGCGGTACCTTGCCGCCGCTGTCATCACCAACCGCAGCCGCCCCCACAAGCACTCCGGTGTCTACCAGAAGCAATTGAAGGATCTGATCCGCGTTGTGCGCCAGGAGGACTACGAGTACACCGACCCCGTCACCGATTTCGTCAAGGCCCTTTACGTCGATTTCGATTTCGAGGAAGCACAGAAGAAGCTTGGCGAGGCCGAGGATGTTCTGCGCAGCGATTTCTTCCTTGTCTCGGCCGCCGACGCTTTCGTCGATGCTGCCCGTCACCTCATCTCCGAGAGCTACTGCAAGATCCACCAGCGTATTGACATCAAGTAAGTTATTTTATATCGGGGGAATTGGCACGAATAACGGTCTAACGGGTTTCTCTTTTTCTAGGGACCTTTCCACTCGCCTCGGTCTGAACCAGGACGAGGGTGAGAAGTGGATTGTCAACCTTATTCGTGACACCCGGGTTGACGCCAAGATCGATTATAAGGAGGGCACTGTTATCATGAACCACCCCCCTCAGTCTGTCTACCAGCAAGTCATCGAGAAGACCAAGGGTGCCTTCTTCCGCACACAAGTCTTGAGCGCTGCTGTCGCAAAATAAAAACACCATGACCTTGATGTTGAAAACTGAACTTTTCTGTTATGTGATTTCCAACTTGTTTTCTGCCTGCCCCATTTTTTTTAGTGATCTCCCCGTGTAGGTCACAACACGGTTGTTTGGGGACTCCATGCAGAGTGGCATCCGGCTGGCGTTTTTTCGGGGGTCCACACTTATTTCTTTACCTCTTTAGTCTTGCAGTTATGCAAATCACTCTCTCCCCATATTTTTTCACTTCCTGTGTCGGATATTTTGCTTGACCTCTTTATGTATTGGCCATTTCTGACCCTGGAGGTTTTGGAGCGAGGGGGGTCCCCAAAAGCAGCCAGAGAATCATGGCGCCCTCATATCTTTTGGGGGAAAGATGAGAGATGGAGATATGTAGTAGACTCTTTGATCTTAGGGTCTGATTTATCTATGCTGTTACGAATGGTCTATAGAGATGAGTGAAAGATGATGTCTTTTTTGACAATATCCAATATTCCCATATTCCAGACTAAGCATTATATCCAAGTTCATTATAGATTACCCATAACTATTATAATGAGCATTGAACTTGAGATCTGTTTGAACATCCATCTCTGCCTCTGCCAGCCCTAACTAGTGCATACATAGCCTCTATGTGGTTGCGGGGACCCATTTGTCTTTTTTTCTCTCTGAGCCACCAGAGGTCAGTCCAGCTCATAGTTTGTTATAGGCTAGCAGCTTCCAATCCGAGATTCTAATGTATTCAAAATCAGATTTGGCGTTATAACCACTAACAGACATCCAAGACCACGAGAAGTAAGAGAAGGGTATATCAGAACGAGACGAAAGGCACATATTCCGATCAGCTCAAAACAGGGCCAACGCTATTACACCGAAGAGCCGCTTCCATCCCACCTGGGCAGGATTGGTGCTCCTTTCCTTCCACTGGTCCATCCGGAGGCTTCCGTAATCCAGGGATTCCATCTGGGTAACAGAGAGTCAGGGTTTGAATATATCCATGTGGCCAATATCTGAAATCCACGAGATGCTCCGGGGGTACGAAGAACGAGTCAAAGAAAGGCCAAACGGAGCAGTATTAGGCGGCCATGTAGGAAAGTCCTTCCTCGTAGACGGGCTCCTAGAACGGAGGGAAGAGCTAGAAAAGAAACAGCGAAACAGCGAGTCCAATGGATGGAATCAAGGAAACAAAATCGGCCTTAACGGCCGCCTCGAATGTGTCTGGCTATGCACGCCTGCGTGCTCCAGGTTGGTTAATAGGGATGATCTCATTGATGTACGGCTCAGTCTGAGTTGTCAAGTTGTCGCTGCTGGGGCTAGATGTCGAGGAGGAGCCGCTGGTGTTGTGGGTCATTCGAGTAGCTTCCTGCTTCTCGTACTCTCGGGACATGACCGCGAGATCATCAATTTGTTCCTGTTCGAAAGAGTCAGGAATTTTCGATTCTCTTCCTCCTGGCTCAATTCATGTTCAAATAAAGATGGGGAAACGAACCCGCGTGAGTGGCACGCCATTGATGAGGTAACCATCGCGTCCCTGCAATGATATCTGGTTAGACTGGGTTTATATAGTAGAAGGCGTAGTGGAAGCAATGGCAAGACATACCTGGTAGCTGTAAGGTCTGACTGTTGCACTTGGTCCAAGGAAGTAATGGATATGGCCTAAGACAATATGTCGGGATAGTCCATATCCCGGAAGCCAGTACTGCTGGACAGGAGCCATTGTCAAGGCTAACAGGTGAGGCGTCGAGACGAGGCGAAGGACGGGCTAGGGTCTGATGTCAGTCGACACCGACACACAAACGGACCGTGCCTAGAAGCTCTTTGTGGGACTTTTGGCACAGCTCAGAAGGATGAGACATGAGTATAAATAGGTTGGTTGATACCCTGGTTCAACAAATAACAATCCACCAGAGACGGAGATACATAAGACAAATCTCTATTGAAAATGCAGCCCTTGATCCTTCGGAAAATATGGTCTCACAACAAGTCACACCAGGTCAACGGCAGAGGGGACCGCGCATCCCCTCCCTTCATCGAACAGCACGATCCACAAGGTCGACTGCACAATAGGCAAATGAAACCAACCGGTTACCCACGAATCCGGTAACACTCGAGCGAGTCTCCACAGAGGGCGGCAAGAATAAGAAAGTGAAACCAGTGGAGAATCACCAGAAACGGCCCAGATCTTGTGCCTTGATCTCGAGAGGAGGGTTCATGTCGGAATGTTCGGGGGGCGGAGGACAAGAGAAACCACTCGCCTCACTTTATCAACCAACGAGGTCCAACCCTTTTTTTCTCCCTTGATGTGTGTCAATTTGCAGCTTTTGACCGTCAAAATGACACGGGATCCTAGTCTGCCCACTTTTCCCGCTGTTTACTACCGAGAACCCGGTCTTGGACGAAAGTGAGGCTTGCATGGAGGAGCATCGGCCTCGAATCAATCCCAGGGCGCATAGAATTGGAATATTCCCCTAAAAAGAGTGGACAGTGCACCTGTAGGAGTATTTGGAAGAGGAAGGAAATCAGTTCTGACGTCTCCTTTCCTCTCACCGCAGATTCTCAAACCTATGTAGCGCCAAATTGGCTCACTGCGGTGGTGTCGTGGCACCACGCATTGTGCGTTTAGATCGCGGGGGGCCACTGAGCTGCAGCGAGAATATCTGCAGCTCTCGCTTTTGGGGTATGAGCTCGCTTCAAGGTCATGAATCCTGTATTGCCAAGACTATATTGTATATAGGGGGTCATTGGTTGTCGAAACACATGGCATATGAAGAGGAGCTTAGGTGCGGGAACGGTTGGATTTCCACTCTCAAGGATATATATTAACCGGGGTCCGATATCATTTAGTCAAGAATTGTGTGCGTTGTTATCTCCGATCGACCGAGATATAATCAAGAGGTTCATCACAGAGCGTTAGGATGTGACAAGAATATGCATGAACGCATTCATGTCCGTTAGCCCGTATGCTCCCGAGGTCTACATGGGGGTTCAAACCAATCTTAGTCCACAAGGCGCTTCATGTAATATTCTCTAGTCTTTTCATAATTCGTTCGACATGAGCGAAAACAAAAATATCTCGCATCGACATCGCCTTTTACTGCGGAGGCACATATGGGGTCACCAACATCTCACTGAACTTCTCCAGCTTCTCCTTCCCGCGAACTTCCTCAACAAGCATTGGCATGCGGACCACATTAAAATCCTCATAGAGCTCCTCAATCTGATCGAGGTACTTCTTCTGCATCTTTCTCCGGGCAGTGCACTGTTCGCAACCGCTTCCTTCTTTGGGGAACAGCAGCTGGTTGACAACGATTGCGTGGGTATCGATGTTGTAGCTGGTCAATTCCTGGATCATACGTTCCGTCTCGTAGAGCGACAAGAACTCTGCAATGCATACACAGACAAAGGTGGTCATGTCTGGGTTCTTGAACTGCGTGTTGACCTCGCTAATAGTCTCGCGCAACGACTCCATCTTCTGCAGCAACTCATCCATATTCTGACCTCCGGGTAGACCGCCACGAGCGCCCAGAATCGAGTTGAGCATCGGACCGAACTGGGTGGAGAGCTGGGAGAGCTTGGCGAGCGCCTTCTCGAGCACGGTGGGGAATTGGAGGAATCGAAGGGTGTGGCCGGTGGGCGCGGTATCGAACACGATGACTTCGTAGGAGAGTGACTTGACCTGCTTTAGGACTTCGGCGAAGGACATAGCTTCGTCAACACCGGGAATCTGCCATCAAAGAGTTAGATTGGTGCACGTAGAGTATATTGCGCAACAACGGAATAAAGCACTTACGCTGAAGGCAAGATCCTGCATCATGTTTCCCATGCCCAATCCCGCCATGGGATCTTCGGCCTGACCATCTCCGGTGGCGAGCAGATCCTGGATGCTCCCATTGGGGTCGATCTCCATCGCGCTCAGGTTTGAGTAGCCATCGATCAGACGGGCCTCCTTTCCAAACTTTTGACCGAAAGCGTCGCTCAGGTTGTGTGCGGGGTCGGTCGAAATGAGGAGGACGGATTTGCGGACTTTGGCCAGCTGGATGGCCAGCGAGCACGAGGTGGTGGTCTTACCGACACCTCCTTTTCCTCCGACAAAGATCCAACGGAGAGTGTTTTGGTTGAGAACTGACTGGAGCGTAGGCTCCATGTCAAGGTCGTCACCATTTACCACGGCGGAGGACATTGTGTATGATTTGGTTGAAGTTCTAAAAGTTGCGAAGTTGGGGAGCTTGGAAGTTCAAGACACAAGTTCCCAAGTTTGCCCCGCAAAATCGAACTTTCCGGAAGACAAGACTTTCACTTCCTTGCTATTTCATCTTTCTCTTGGTGTTTTTATATTTTATATTGTATATGTGCAAATGGCCTTAGATACAATATACCTAGGGAGGATTATAATTAGCCCCGTTCATCTACTAATTGGAAAGGTTCCTATGATACTTGGAGCTCTTCGTCTCTGAACCCACAGAGTGTTATCCTACTCAAGTTCTTATAACAGAGATCATTTTATTTACTACAGATAGTCACTAAATTAAGGAAGCGAAGAAACTATACAACACACATGCACGAGTCATGGATCCCCAATTGATAGCTGCATGGCACTCTCCGCAGCCATCGGTATCCTCCGATGAACCTCTGATAGCAATGTAGAGCTCTCTCCCCCTTCCAGGGTATTCTTCTTCTTTTCTCTTTTCTCCTTCTCCTCCTACTATATTCAACCTTCCTATTGAATGAATGGACTCCTCTCAAAATAACCAACACATTGGTCGCACCGCCAACCGCCTCGCACTTTATCAGCAACAAATCTCCCCCGCCCCACACACCAAAGACTCAGACCTAATCAAGCAACAACCAACCACCATGGCAGCGCGCGATCCCATCACCTGTCATTGCCTCAACACTTTATCAGGAACACCTGCAGCCAACCTGCCAGTGACCCTGACCCTCCTCTCCACCCCGACATCCACTACCAGCGGCATCTCGTTCTATGCAACTACGAACGTCGACGGCCGCGTCGCCAACTGGACACCAGTTGGAACAGCCTCAGAATCAGTCCCTGCTATCTTGGCTGCTCTGCCTGCTGCAGACAGCAAGACTAACTGGTCCGTGCGTTTTGACGTGGGTCCCTGGTACGAGGCCCAGGGCGTCGAGAGCTTCTGGCCAGAGGTTGAGGTTAAGTTCACTGTCAAGGGACGTGGCCGTGAGGGCGAGGAGGGCTGGCGCCATTACCATGTTCCTGTCCTTCTGGGTCCTTGGAATTACTCGACTTACCGGGGTTCGTGAAGTCTTGAGATAAATGAGGGTTCCTTTTTGATGTAAATATTACAATGTTGTAGGGCTTGGTGGATGGATGTCAATGGGCTATCTCTATTGCAAAGGTGCTATTCTGAAGCATGAACCTTGGCAATGGTTTTATTGCTCGTTTGTTGTATGAATCTCTATGCTTTATGTTTCTTTAGATCTATGTAGGCTGTAGGGTGCGCTGGGTAGATAATGCCGGTAATTTTGAGTAGTTCGATAGATATTTTGGGCCACTACTCGATATGAATCAAGCTCTCCAGATGCGTTGAGAGCTAGCTGCGTTAAAAACCGAGTGTTTCATTGCAGTTAGACCTTGTCTAACAATCGACAGGTGATGCACATACGTACAATCAAGGTTGAAGGATACCAAGACTGTGGGGAATCCCTTGGAACTCTCCACCCTCAATCCCGACAAAATCACCGAATTGGCATGGTGATTGAAGGGCTAATTGGGGCTAGACCAACTCTTTGCAATTATCGCATTGAGATTCAACATTAAGATTGTTAAGGATATATCCGATGGCACGTTCTCGAGACACTAGTAGTCTGATTGATAACTATAGCATACTAATTACTCCGTACTACCTAGCCCTTTGCATTGATGCCAGGGGTAATACATCCCTAAATAACAATGTTATGTAACGTACTCCGTACCAAGTGCCAGACGCGATCTGGTGTCTTCTGTACTTCGTATGTTGTATGCATACGACGCGTATGGAGTACCCATGGATACACCCGTAGACTTGCCGTTGATTAATAATGCCCTGTTGGGGGCCGGGAATAGAACGTACAGGCTCTGTACAGGCTCTGTACTAACCATGGTCAGATACAATATAGTCTTTTCATCTTTTCTTGTCTTCCATGTGGCATAATACAATATGTACAGCTATATATACTCTATACTTCCGTTATATATGAAGATCAACATATCTTCAGCTTGTAGAATTCCAGTGGCAACCTTGATAGATAGATAGAACTGTCACGTGTCATTGATTGCGTCATCATTTTCACCGCATTCTTTGGTTGAAGTGAAATCCTCATCTTGGCATTTAGAAATACTGTGATTTGATTGGTTAAAAGAGTTGAATATAACCCACATCAGGAGAGATTTCTGTCGTCACCGTGACATAATGAAATAATACTGGGATGATCAACCTTGGAACTCTCCGTATCAAAGATGCAAGCATCGACTTCTTTACTACTAACTATCTAACTATATGTTGTAGTTGTAGTATGTTGTTAGGTATAAGGATTGCGAAGAGTTGACTTATTATTATGCAATATGCTTTTTGTCCTTTTCTCGAGTCAGTGATATTAGATCAGGCTGACTCCGCTCTCTAACTCGACAAATGAAGATTGGACTATTCAACCCAATTCTCCACAGGTAAGGGTGTATGTCTGAGATGGGGTGGATGGGTTGGATGGGGAAGGAGGGTAGCACCCGAGTACCAATATCAATTGTGTATAACTACAAAGTACCAAGTACAAAGTTACAAAGTTACCAAGTTATCCCCGGTGGAATTGGGAATTACCGTCATATATATTGGATATGGTGGGTATGTATGGATACCCATAATTTTGGTGTTCCATTTTTTTTTAAACAACATAAAATATTTAAAATACAGTACCTGACTGTAATTGTGTTTTTTTCTTCTTCAAAATCCCCCCCAATTCCCTAAATTTCATCATATCCCTCTTCCCCTACGTCACTCTCTTCCTCTCACTCTCCCTCTCACAACTCGACTCTCCCAGAAAAGCCCATTGTTTGTTTGGCTTTGCAGCATTTTTATATTCCATTATCTTTGAATAAACCCGATGTCTGCTGCCGTCGCCTCGGCTGTATCGACTCTTCGATCAAACATGTCTTCTCCCATTGACTGCAAGAAGGAAAAAGAAGGTTCGTGTGTCACGCTTTTTACATTTGCATTTGCGCATTTTTTTCTAGTACTTTTCATCTGAATGTTTTTTTTTCTTCCTTATTTCATGTTCTGCGTTATACTTTCAGAAAAGAGAGAAAAAAAAAAGTCCCCTTTTTGGTTTGGTAATACGCCACTGTTTCCTCCCCTCCTCCCCCCAATCCTTAAATTCCCCCAAGTCCATTTGCCGTCGCGATGACTTCACTCACTGGCGTCATTGATTTCCTCCCCACCAACACATGAATCTTCCACAATGAAGCCCCCAACTCGATCCCAAAACTGCAGTGGTACCTATTTGCGATCGCATTAATTCTTGGCGCGTTGCTAACTTGAACCTTTTCCCCACCAGACTCGCAGGCCGCGTCTTCACAGAAGGATCAGAAATCTAACGTAGAGCCTCAGACCTCGTTGGCACCGCCTCCACGACCGGGTGCGCCTACTGCGTCTGATACCCCGGACTACTTCAATTCCATGCACAATCCTTTCTCACTAGAACCCAATCCATTTGAGCAATCGTTCGGAGGGAATCCAGCCGACACCCCAGGCAAATCGCTTCTTCCCTCTGTTGCTGCCCTCACCTCACCGGCCTTACCTGGAACAACTTCTACTACTGGTTACAATTGGAACAACTCCCTACGCTCGGGACCTCTTAGTCCGGCGATGCTCCCTGGGCCCACCGGCCCTAATGACTACTTTGATAGTATCGGTCGCGGTTTCCCTACCCCGAACGAGTCATCCCTCCGCACGGGACTGACACCTGGCGGTGGAGGTTCCATGTTCCCGGCCCCCAGTCCCAACTCACAAGCTCTCTTGCAACAACTTCAGAACGGCGGTGCCACTCCTTCCACTATTGATTTCCATCGTACCGCACTCGCAGCGAAGAAGAACAACGCGAATGCTCCCACTTCCAACCCTAACGAGCAGGAACAGGCTGCTGCTAATATGGATGTAAAACCAGCTCGGCCCGCTGACTTCACTCAGCATGATGCAGCCGATGCGGCAAACGGACTGTTCATGCTGGCAAAGGGTGGCCAGGCAAACAATGCGCCAATGAACCATGCCCAGATGCCAACTGATACCCGTGCTGCAGCCCGACGTGTTTCCCAGAACACCAATGGTACCAGTGCTGGGGATGCATCTGATCACGAACCTGCTAAACCCGCTAAGGGCAAGGGCAAAAAGAACGCCCCTAAGGCCCCTGCTGCCAATAACCGCCGCAAGGCCGAAGATGCCCCGAAGGGATCCAACAAAAGGACCAAATCCAATGTGGAGATGCCCTCGGATATGGATGACGAGGACGAGGATGACGATGATATGAAACAATTCCCAATGGATACCAAGAAGATGACTGATGAGGAGAAAAGACGCAATTTCCTGGAGCGGAATCGGTATGAATGATCCAACCTTTTCATCTATTCAGGAACTCGGAATAACTAACGTTTGCCATCAGCGTCGCCGCTTTGAAATGTCGCCAACGGAAGAAGCAGTGGCTGGCTAACCTTCAAAACAAGGTGGAGCTTTTCACCTCGGAGAATGATGTCCTTACTTCTACCGTGACTCAGCTGCGTGAAGAGATTGTCAACCTCAAGACTCTATTGCTGGCACACAAGGATTGTCCGGTCTCTCAGGCCCAGGGACTCGGTCCTCTTATGATGAACGGCATGTCAGCCGGATATGATCACCACGGGTATAATATGCCGCCCAACATGGGTATGCAGCCCGGTGGCATCCCTACACAGGGCATGCGTCGATGAGATAGCTTGCTTTGTTTCTCATCTCAAGATACCTATCGTGCTTTTCGCCGCATGTAGGAAATACAGTTCACTGCTTAGACCCGGCGGTTGATCTCTTCTTCCTAGGAGTTTGTTTTTCCTCTCTCGGGGTTTCCTTCGGCTAAGGCTCCGCCGATTGTTCTGGCATGGGCAGGTGTTAATGATCCTCACGACTCAAAAATGGACGGACTAACTTGGTGGTATGGAATGACCTTTTTTTGAGGGTGTGTCAACTCGGCGTATAAGATGCTTTCTTTCGATTTATGGCTGCTTCGAGGTTGATGTTCTGTTTTTATGATGTTCCCCCTTTCCCTTGTTGTATTTTTTACCCCTTTTTGCTTGTTTTCTTCTCTTCTTTTAATCCTCCTCCTTGATGGCTCAGAGGAACTTTTTACCTTTCGCTTGTCTAATACTTGAGAGCACATCGGTGTATTGTTTGTTTTCCCAAGTGTGGGTTGCTTGTGTCGAAATACATGATTCCTGGGTGGCGTACGGATAACTTTTGATTTTTTGATGTGTTTGACTAGTTTCCTTAAACCAGATGGTTGGGCAAATGAATCCACAATCGCTTTGAAAGTGTGTTATACGTTCTCGTAGAATCTCTATTTAGTTATATATATGCTGGATGTGCTTCGTGGTTGTAGCTCGTAGCTATGGGATCTATAGGAGTCGTACTCTTCAGGCCATCATATATCATTAACGTTTTATAACAAATCCATGACAATCGTGTACACGTCTAAATGTCTAAAATCTAGAAAATTCTTGTCAAACTCGGCTTCATCCACATGGGCTTTTCACACATGTTGTTCACCCGCCAATTTTGGATCTTGTCGTTGTCCCATCCTGCGGTAAATTGCTCGGCAATTTCCAGCTTGCTCTTTGCTCCAAGTCGCAAACTCCGCACAAACACGCAGACTCCAGCAGTGTCATAAGTGTAAGACATACACCAATCCCGGTCATGGCATGTCTGGCGACAAGCTTCTAATGACTCATGTTGGGGTAGAGTATCAGGTTGTTCGATGATTCCACCCCAGGCTCCATTATCCCATCCTTTTCGCTCTGACAACTGACCCAGACGAGGGTAGTCAACCAAGTCTGCGTAAAGTAAAGGTTTCTATAATACATAGGGATTAGCATGTGTACCAGTAAGCTCGACAAAAAAAAAGGAATCATACTGTTCTATCCCGCTCATCCTCCCAGTCCGCCAGGCCGGTCATATCACCCAATTGTGACTTATGCATGCTGATCGCAGGCTGACACCAGTGATGATCATCACCAAACGGAATCGAGTCCAGCGGGTGCGCATTGAACATCGGCCACAACCCAGACAACTCAATGCCCTTTTCAAACAGCGCAAACCCAAGCACAGAGTCACCGCAGCAATCATCTCTCACCACCTGCATATACTGCTCACTGAGCGACTGTCCAATAAATTCCCCATACTCACCAACCTCCCGCGCCACCAATGCATCAACCGCAGCTCGGGATAGCACAAAGCCCGCGCCACCGTATGCAAACCAATTGACCTTCCCGTCACCGATATCGCGGCCTGGCGCAGGAGACCCCATATACAGAGGGGACGATGGCTCGAACTGTTCCAGCATTCGAAACAGATTATCCCACACGAAGTAGGTATCCGTCTCTAGAAAGACGTACCACTCCGCGCCGGGGTTCACTTTCTTAGCACGCTCCACCATGGGAAGGAACTTGAACCGATCGAGTTTCCACCCCGTTGCGCTGTCGATATTGCTCTCCCCGCGTTGGAGTGCTTCGTACGCTTCGAACTCCGGCGTCTGATTCCGGGATGACGGGGATAGATCTGCTAGAATGTCGTGCACGCGATGGCCATGCAGCTCGGTCTCTTTATCTGATATAACTAGCAAGTTGGAAATGCAGCGCGTTACAGAGGCCATGTGTGTGTCGATTCGTTTCGGGTCTTCGGTTGCGCTGGTTTTCAAGATAATCTGAATGCGCGAGAGCATGTCTGATGGGAATCCGTCACAGGTCGCTTTTTGCGAATTCCCTGTGTCATCGTTGTCATTTTTATGCTTGGGTTTCCGGAATCGAGTGCTCGTTTCCCATGTCCAGTAGTCTTTCTCGTTCACAGACTCGTTTTTCGTGCTACGTGAGATGTCTTCTGATAATTCTCCCGAGTATAGTGTCAGTAGGAGGATAGTCGAAACGGTTAAGAATATAGCAAGTAATTTGAGCTTTGCGTTGCCTAGTACTCTGAAAAATGGCCGCGCGGTCGTAGAGGTAGATGTGCCTGTGTCCATATTGCGAGATTGCACATTTGGTTTACTAAAATAGGGACATGGATTTGGAGAAATAGAAGAGCTTGAAAAGAAAAAGAATAGAGATAAAGCAATTAATGGCTTGTTAGGGTCGCCTCTGGGGTGGCTCCAAATGTTACAGATCTTGAATGATCATGGACGTCACTATAGCGGGTCTGCTCTGAAAATGACCCAAATGATGCCCGCAATGTTGCGTACACCTTGGCTGCACTTTGACTGTGCATTTACTGGGCCTGAGCTCAACAATTGCTGGAATTTGGACCGAAGGGTTCAAGTTCCTTGCGCATATTCCATAATGCATAATTTCACGATTGGTCGGTGAAGGCTATACTGCGGTCTTAAACTGTGTGGTACTGAGATCGAAAAGATCATCGAAATATTAATTGAGACAATAACTACCTAGTTAAGACTCAGGATTCTTAGTTACTCCGTCCGTTAACTAGTTAATCCTACCTAAGTAACGTTTCGCCCTCGAAAACAAGGGAAACGGTCCCCACCGTTAGCATGATGCAGTTGCAGTGCCTATCATGCGCGTTTGCATTCGCGTGAATGAAGACTTGACGTATAATTTGGTTTAGTCGTAAGTCATGTGGCTGACCAATAAATATCAGTCCACGGGTAGTTGCTGAGACAACCTGTTAAGCGGATACTTTTCCAAGTACTGGCAGAGCCCATCTCAGCATCCATTCAGACTCAACGATTTCCATAGCAGTGAGCCTTTCATTCGGCCTAAAAGCCAGCATTCCCCTTAACATGGTAAGTAGGGCAGTCCTCTCGGCCTCCCCAAGCTCTTCTTCCATTGCGCTTTCCCGCCGCGGCTTGTCCACAGAAGTAATGAAGCGGTTAGCCAAAGATCTGCCTGCTCCTTCAGATGTCCTCTTAGCCTTCTCCGTAAACCATCTTTCTCGTGCATCCCATTTCTGCCACCAGTCGCACGGCAGCTTACCAAGCGCATCCACGTGCTCCTTTATCATCCAGTCGTTAGACGGATTGAAACCCTCAAATAGTGGCTTTTGTCCAATGATGTCCCAGAGGGTACATGCGAGAGTCCATACATCAGAGGGAAATGACAAAGGCTCGTCAGGCAAAAAGTAGGTCTCCGGAGGAACAAGGATACCGGGCGTATTGGAATAGTGACGTTGAGTAATAGATGGCAGAAATGACTCTCCAAAGTCAGTGACAAGAATTTTAGCTTCAGAGAGGATAATAAGCTCGCTTTCTTTCCCTAACCAAATGGGCACAACACCGTGAGTAGGAACTCCGTCGGAAAGTGACTTGCCATCAAGGCGCACAAAAGGCTCGACGTTAGGGTGACCGTATCTTTGGTATAATTCTTCAGGTGAAAGCTCGTCTATGCTGTTCGGCAAGCGAAACAATATATTCCCCGCGTGGAGATCTGCAGCGAATCCCGTTAGTAACGCCTGTAAAAGCCAGACTAATAACTCATAGTAGAAGAATACATACCGGCATGAACTACCCCTCGGTGATGTAGGAAAGCGACAGCTTGTATGACTTGGGCTGCAATGGCCCTGGCCACAGGCAATTTGAAAATTCTGGTATATGACGCATCTTTCGCCTCATCTAGGGTCATCATCCCAGGCTCTGTAACAAGGCATCTGTGTCTTCCATTGGGCCCATCAAGGGAAAACATATCCAATACATGAGGGATCAGATCTTTTCCGGGATGACCCTCGTCGCTTGGTTCTGAGAGTGCTAGGACGTTGAGAATTTTACTCTCCGGCATAGCTGCTTCGGCGATGGCAATCTTGATGGCCACGTACTTTCTCGTATTCGCATCTCTTGCTAACCAAATTGTCGAATAAGTACCAAAGCCAAGCTTATGAACGACATCGTAGCGGTCACTAAGACGGTCGCCAATGGCTATAGGGTGATATCCTCCAGGGCGATAACGTCCAGGATTTTCTATGTCCTCAAGAGGCATATATTCAACTGGATCACATGTTTCGGGGGATGTGTAGGGAGCGAGAGAGTCCATTCTGCGATAAGTAGTGGCAATGTTTCTCCGATAGAGCGGCGAAACCAGGCCCGGGAAACTAGTGGATAGCGTGAGCTGCCTTCGAATATTGAATAAAGACCGTAAACGCTTTGCCATGACAAACAACGGATGATAAGCGAAGAAGACAACTTTGGAACCTTGCAGGGAGTCCGGGGAGATCTCCCAAGCTCACCCCACAGTCCAGGATAATAAAGGAGGTAGTACCTAGGTAGGCATGTAACTATATCGCGTGAGGGCAAACTCAGATTGCGATAGTTAGGGCGATAAGGATAAAGTGCCTTAGGGAATTGGCATCAACACACGCCAAACATCACAAACACAAACATTCAAGCTTCAAGCTGGAGTCCGCTTTACGTCCATTGAAACGCAATTTGGAAGGTTTCTCTCAGACGTGTATTGAAACTGTACAGTCTAGGATCAGGCTTGACTTGCGACCTTCTTCCCTAACCCGCTGCCTGGCCGCGATCTCTTCTTGCCCAACAATTCCTCCGCAAACAAAGCACCCACAGACGCCAATCACGAGCGAACAGATACAAGATACCGAACAATTCGCCCACTAGGGCACCGGGCAGATGATGTCGAATCCAGCCCGAAACCCTGCGCGCGGGCGCCGCTTAGATGACGCCCTCTCCCAGCTAGTCGACGGCCTAACCCCCGCGCTCCCGATCTCCGCCATTCAAGACGAAGACTACTCCGACGCAGAGGAAGCACTCGCCTCAGCTGAAAGCCGGCGTCACCATGTTCTCATGGAGCGCGCCTGGCGCATCCTCGACACGCACGCCAGCACCAACGCCCCAGACCCAGGATCACCGGCGGGACTTGGTGGACGGCGCGGAAGTCTCGCGGGAACAGAGAGCATCAACAACGCGCCAGATCTAATCAAGCGCAAGCTGCGCCGTGAAAATGTCAGCCCGGATAAGGCGGTGCGATTTTCGAATCTCTACTCTCGTCTCTTGACGCAGCCTGTGCTGTCGCAGAAATGGGGTATCCTCTTTTTGCTCTATAAGCTGTCCGCCTCGGATGAGCTAGTGGAGGGCGGGGAACGAAGCCGGAGTCCGTTGATGGACGAGGCACATTTGCACAATATGCTGGGGAAGGGCGGTGCACGTCCAAGACGGGGTACGATTATCGACTCGGAGGATGAGGGCCCCGCTGTTAGCTCGTCGGCTTCGCAGCAACACCAACGCGTACTGCCGCCGAAGATGGAGCGGCAGAGCTCGTTGCGACATGATATTGATCGTGATGGTATAGACCAGGCTGGGCGCAGCGCGACTGAAATACCAGCCACCCGCGTTGACGCTGGGGTGAATGACCGTTCCGGCGACGAGGATGTTCGTGCTGCTTCGCCTCGGCCCTCGAGTGCTAATCCATCGGGCCCGGCAAAATTCTCGGGGTCTGTTGAGCATAGGCTCCTGCGCGACCTTCCGTTTAACCTGCAAGGGTTGTCTTCGTCGAATCTGCAATTTAGTTCCTCGTCGAGCTTGAAATTGCCCTCGAATCTGTCTGCGCCAATAACTTCACTTCTTAACACCTTGGCGGAGCCTTGTCTGCTCTATAAAGGACTGTCTGTGTTTGTGGGGAGCGAAGAAGGTGGACTGGTGAACCAGAGCTTGCGAGCTGCCATTGCCGTTGAGCTGCGCGCATATCTTAGCTTGGTAGCTACACTAGAGGCGGAAATCCGACAGGCGCTGGCCGCGATTGGAGATGGAACCGAGCCTCAAGGTGTACGAAAGGGTGGCGTTACCTTGAAGCGATGCGTGGTGTGGACGAGAGATGCTACGATGGCCCTTCGACTGATGAGCTTGATTGTGGAAGAGGCTCAGAGTAAGTGCACAGACAAAATGAACGGCATTTTCTTAATGACTGACACATGTCACAGGCAAGAGAGGTGGCCAGTTGATTTCATTAATACACGGCTTTTCAACATCCCACGGAGATCCCTTCGTGTGTTCATTTGCTGAGAAACTTCTTGCACATGTAACGCGCCCATTCTACGATATGCTACGACTATGGATTTACGATGGTGAACTATCAGATCCATACAAGGAATTCTTCGTCGCTGATCCAGAGTTCCGGCCGAAGACTGACCCCCGGCGGCTTGCAACTAGCGTCTGGGAGGACAAATATAAGCTTGATGATGACATGCTACCCTCAATTATTACTCAGGAATTTGCTAAGAAGATTTTCCTCATTGGAAAATCTTTGAACTTCATTCGCCATGGCTGCGGTGATTCAGCGTGGGTGGAGGCTTATTCAAAGAAAGCCTCCAAGGAGCTTCGATATGGTGACACCGCTACTCTCGAGATCTCCATTGATGAGGCATATAAAACCACAATGGCTCGGTTGATTTCCTTGATGAATGGGAAATTCAACCTATTCGATCACCTAAAAGCGCTGAAGAGTTACCTGCTACTGGGCCAAGGAGACTTCATTGCTTTACTCATGGAGTCGCTGGCCACAAATCTGGATCGCCCAGCAAATTCACAATATCGACATACCCTAACTGCACAGCTGGAACATGCTATCCGGGCCTCCAATGCACAATACGACACCCCAGAAGTGTTGCGCCGGCTTGATGCCCGTATGCTCGAGCTAAGCCACGGTGAAATTGGATGGGACTGCTTCACCTTGGAATACAAAATCGACGCTCCCGTGGACGTGGTCATCACACCCTGGGCATCAACCCAATATTTGAAGGTGTTCAACTTCCTCTGGCGCATCAAGCGAGTTGAGTTCGCGCTGAATAGCACGTGGCGACGATGCATGACAGGTGCACGAGGGGTGCTCGGCAACGTGGAAGACAAAGTCGGAGCAGACTGGAAGCGAGCACGCTGTGTGATTGCAGAAATGATCCACTTCGTCAATCAGCTTCAATACTATATCCTATTCGAAGTTATCGAGTCCAGCTGGGAACAACTACTTGAGGCCATCCGGAGACCGGACTGCACGCTGGACGACCTTATCGAAGCACACACCAAATACCTCAACTCCATCACCCACAAGGGTCTACTAGGATCTGCATCCTCCTCACGCTACGGCACCTCAACCTCCACCTCCACCAAACAACCCGAAGAAAGTTTCCTCAGCCAGCTCCACCAGATTCTCAAATTCATGCTTGCCTACAAAGACGCTGTGGATGGTCTGTACTCCTTCTCCGTTGCAGAATTCACCCGCCGCCAGGAGATAAATGCCAAGATCGAGACTCGCTCCGTTCAGGGTCAATGGGGTCTTACAGAGCGTCATCCCCTCTCCCGCCAATCCAGCACCCGGACCGGAACCTCAATGGCCTCTCCGGATATCCGACCCGATAGTGCTGGGGTGGACGGCGTCAACACCCCGCTTTCATTATCTGGCTCCAACCTCGCCGCCGACGACAACATGCTTGCCTCGCTTCGCGTCCGCCTCCGCGAACTCTCCGCCGAGTTCCGCTCCCGTCTGACTGTCCTCCTCGGCGATCTGTCGTACCAGCCGGATGTGGATATGCGTTTCCTGGGCGTTGTGATGAACTTCAATGATGTCTATGAACTACCTAAACGGCGGAAGGCGGCTGGTCCGAGCGCTAGAGATAAGGAGAAGGAGAAGGAGAAGGAGAAGGAAAGGGAGAAGGCGAAACGGAGGGCTGCTGCCTCTGCAGCGGCTACCGGCTCCGGGACTGAGAGCTTTGTACAGAAGGAGGTTCGCAGAGAGAGGAGGGATACTGGGGCTAATGATCCTGGGTTTGCTTCCGGGACTGGGACATAGATGTCTGCAGCTATTACGTTCCTCTTGTGAGGGCACCATTAATGCAATTGACGAGTTCCACGATATTTTTCTTTTCATTGAAGTGTATGGAAGACTACAAAGAGCTGAAGATATACTAGAAAACCAATAAAAATCTTACAATTGAATGCTGAAATCCATCACTAATAAGAGCTTCCAAGGTTGGCGGCTAGGTGATCCACTATTCTCTGATATCGGCCAATCAAACTCACTGATTCCCTGCCAAGCTTTTAGCCAAGATATGGGTTCTGTCCTTCTATAACATCAAAGTTCCAAATCGACTATTGCTGCCAATCTCCAGATGGAGCATACAATTCCCCAGAGCCGCTCACCGCATACTATGTGGGGCACCTCGGTGGATTCTAGGAATTCGTAGTTCATCAAAACGACCCGGAGAGTGTCGAAGTGCTAGATGCCCCCGCGCCATGTATGATCAGACCTTCGATATTCGATCTATACGGCTTTCTGAGTCCGAATCTATGACAGTTCAGCATCTTGCAATGCATCAGTACGCCATATGCTATAGACATCTCGATTCCACAGAAACCTGTGTCCATGCATAAAGCTTGATCTGAAAATCCGACTCGAGACCTTAACATTATTCCCCATTAGTCTGTTATGAATGATTATCATATCTTGTGCCGATGGTTTTTAATTCTTTAATGTTCGGCGTTAGTAAGATTTACGTTGCAAACCTTGGAACCACTGGCGGCATAATATTGAATCTACTCTACAACCAACAACCAACGTCACAATCTGCCGAACCATAGACTTGGATCTTCAGCGGTGTCTTCAGCGGTGTCTTCAACGGTGAATTGTATAGCCAGAAACGTCACCGCCCTCAACTGCCATAGGGTATAATAAGGTCAACCTCCCAGATTTTCTTTTCTTCTTTTCCCCTTCTCTCTCTCCAGAGAGCAACTACTATCACATTCATTTAGTTACTCAATTTTTGAACTTCGCGGCTTGACTATGTCTCGCTGCACCGTGTCATTGGGCTTACACTACGCAGCTCCTTTTTCAACAACCGCACGGCTCGTGCGGGCACTCGAAGAAGAAGTTGTCTATTGTAAATGTTTTAGGTACCGCGTTGTTGTCAGGTCTGCACGCGTCAGTTATGTAGTCTTCAGCCACTCTGGATGTCATACAGGTTATACAGTTATACTTTGTTTCCCTCAAGGTTCCTCTGCGTCCATGACTTTCTGCGGCGTACAATTTATACTTGTCTCCGGAGAAGAATTATACATACTAGATGAAAAATCATCTCACATTGTAGTGTGGAGACAGCCGTTCACTGGTATCCATTTGCTGGAGCTTCGTTTGTCTGTGTCTCATGGGAGAGCTCGCCTCTCTTTTCCCTCTTCTCCATGAACAGGCAGACCTCCATTTCTTGGCTCCTTGTAGATTTTATCTATAAGTCACTGATACACCAGTAAAGCAAACGAACACAGTGCAAATCAACCTTTCTATACTTAATATAATTGGCTTGGTTAGGACTCGAATGGTCTAGTTGGGGATATAGTATACCATCTAGATGTTATATCAACAGGAAGACCTTTAAGCACAATTTTCTAACTGAGCCTTCTATACCCTCCATGTCAATATTCATGATTTAAATCTGTTTTTCAGATTTATTGGTCTCTCTATATCTTGTTTCAACAATCAGCCAAGCTCACATTGTACCATACACTTCGACGTCCACAACGTAGACCTCTCCTAACAGGTTATGAGCCCTTGGATGCTCCATTCACAATCCTCATCATCATCCTCCATAGGCCCCTCCATCGACACCATGGTCACCATCACCGGCCAGGCCACTCCCACAAACACCTACAAACGGTGTCACCGTCATCAAAACATACAAACGCGCATAGGTTTTTCAGCCCTTATCAAGCGCTATCACCTCACCACAACGAGTGCCTCTCTTTCGACACACCCTACCTTCACTAATGCCTCTCGCCATTCGACGTATACCTTCATCCGCTTACCACGCGGTCAAGTTGCCTCTCCTTCGACGCACCCACACAACAACCAAGTGCCTCTCTTCCAACTACCACCACCAACAAGCCCACCACAGCCAATGCTCTACTTAGCAACCCCATCGCACGCTTCAACAACCTTTTCGTCCACTAGGTTCGCTTCGTAGGGGGTCATAACGAGTCCATGGTTGCATGTTCGTGGAGGTGTCAGATTTATTAGTCTCTCTGTAGCTTCTGCAACTCTTACAACAATCAATCAAGCTCACATTGCACCATGCACTTCGACATCCACAACGTCGACCTCTCCTAACGCTGTTTCAATTGGTAATTCCCTTCCAAATAGCCCTTCAAAGTATGTAGAAAGAAGAGCCAATATGATTGGCCGGCGCAATTGATCGGCAGAAAAAAAGTAGTCTCCGCCTAACCGTCTCAGCACCACAGTCGAAGTCGCATTTACAGGCCCTGAACTTCAGATTCCAGCCTTCTTTAGAGCGTCACGCTCCTCTCAATTCTATTGTGTTTCTTATTAGACCCTGTCGCAACCCGCCCACAGTAAAGATGGCGCACCAGACGGACGTCCAGTCCCCAGCGTCAAAAAAGCTCGGATCGAAGCTCAAGAAGTCGAAGGATTCTACAGGAGAGGAGGGAAGTGCTGACGCACAGGAATCCACTCCCAGCAAAAAAGACGCCAAGTCCGACAAGAAGGACAAGAAAAAGCGCAAGTCCGTTTCCGACGATGCAGAACCCGAGACCAACGGCGAAATGAAGATGAAGAAGAAGCGCCGCCATTCAGAAGATGACAACGACCAGAAAGCCAAGGACGATGAATCGCACAAGCAAAAGAAGAAGCGGGTTTCGTTCGGACCCGGCACAAAGGAATTCGACGGCGACTCCGAGAGTGAGTCGGACAATGTCGAAAGCAATGATGCTGCTACAACCGACGGAGCCGAAGCAGACACCGAAGACGCCGGAGACAAGACTGCCGAAGAGATGAAGCAGCGCAAGCGGGAGAAAAAGAAGCAAAGAAAAGACGGTACCGCCTCGGCTGACGCCCCAATCCACGAGACGCCTATTCTCTCGTACTTGAGCCACTACCACCGAGCACGCGCCACATGGAAGTTCCAAAAGAACCGGGAAACCAACTTGTTCAAACATCTGTATTCGCTTGAGCATGTCCCTTCTAAGTACAACACATCACTGCTGGCGTACATGCAGGGCTTGAAGGGTGATGCCGCCAAGGAGCGAATGAGCAATGCTGCGAGGGAGGTGATCAAGGCCGATATGGATCTCGACAAGCCGAAGGAAGACGAAGAAGCGGAGACCCAGGAGCCGACAGCAAGCCCCGAGTACTTGGAGGCTATCAATGCGTTCCGCGAGTGCTTACCAAAGGGAGATGAGGATCTAGACAATGTCAACTTCGGAGAAAAGTTGGAGGGAGACGTTCAAAAGCGTTTGCCGAAGAGGCAGCGAGCAGAGCTGGTCTTTTTCGCTGTTGCCGGCAAGCTTTTCAGTGCCGAGGATTTGAAGAAGCCGAAACCGAAACGCAAGGCTCCCGAGCCCGAGGTCAACAAGAAGCGGAAGAACAGAACTATGGTTGTTGATATCAGCAGCAGCAGTGAGGATAGTGATGATGACACTTCAGCTCCCAAGAAGGCTGTCAGCAAGCCCGCGCCGGATAGCGATGATGACACCTCGTCGAGCGGCAGCAGCAGCAGCAGCGACAGTGACAGTGATGACAAGTCGTCTGCTGTGTCGGCCCCGGCCAAACAGATTGCCGCAAAGACTCCACCATCATCCGCCCCCAGTGGTGTTGCAGTGCCAAAGGAGACCAAGGCTGTCAAGAAGAAGGAGAAGTTTGTACCAGTTCGCGAAGAAAAGCCTAAGCCTGCTGTGCCGAAAAAGACACAGAAGCGAAAGCTCCGAACCGCTCAGGTCGAAATCTCGAGCAGCGAAAGCGACAGCGAATAGTTCTGACGAAATGGGATTTGGGTTGCTGCCTAGGGTTCGGATGTGTATATATCTCTACCATAGCATTTGGGACGGTGTAATTATGTTCATGTCAAAAAAAGTCTTTTTATCCTCATTTCGTCCATAATTGATATGCATGTGTAGTAGATAACTATATGGTTCGTTTTCTCTTCGAAGTTGATATCTCACGCATCCAAGGGCGAACAAAACAACAACAAAAATAAATCCAAGTCAGTCTTCCAGAAATCCACCTACGGGCTCTCGTTATCCTGTAAAGTACTTCGGACTCACGAATAGTAGAAAATTCGTGACCCCAGTGCTGGTGAACTCCAGGGCTGTTGATAGAGGAACCTGGAAGGCGGTGAAGCTGACCTCAAGCTTGAGCTCAGGCAGCTCTGGCACGCGTCACTAATCAACCCCCATCATCTCATCCTCTCGGACCCTCCTTCCTCATTTCTTTCCTTTGCTTCTCTTAATCTAGCTATAAAATACTTTAAGGCCCGCTGTCATGTCTGGTATGCTCCCTCGTTGATGATGGCCCAACCCAACCTCATGACTTCATCCCCGACTGACCTTGGTTCTCTCCGCAGGAAGCGCCTATGATAGACATATCACTATCTTCTCTGACCAGGGTCGATTGTACCAAGTTGGTATGTATTGTCTACTCGTCGATGATTCCATCTCGCCCTGCCCAGCGGGTCTCAATCTGTACGCTGTCATCATGACCGCTGACCAAACATCTCCCAGAATATGCATTCAAGGCCATTACTTCAGCCAACATCACCTCCATCGGTGTGAAGGGCGAGAACTGTGCTGTGGTTCTCTCGCAGAAGAAAGTCGCTGTAAGATGGGTTCCTCGTTCATAGCTTGGGGGTTGCGCTCATGCTAATCTGCTGTCAACTAGGACAAATTGATCGACCCTTCCTCCGTTTCACATGTTTTCCGGATCTCGCCTTCCGTAGGCTGTGTGATGACCGGCTCCATAGCAGATGCTCGCGCATCCGTTGACCGGGCTCGTGGTGAGGCTGCTGAGTTCCGGTACAAGTTCGGATATGAGATGCCGTGCGATGTCCTGGCAAAGCGTCTGGCAAATATCAACCAGGTCTACACACAAAGGGTATGTGTTTCTCACCACCGTGTAACCACCTCATCTAGAGAGACAGAATAATGGCTGACATGTTTCTCTTTGAAACTCTCCAGGCTTACATGCGACCACTTGGCGTGGCTACGACCCTGATCTCTGTCGATGATGAGAGCGGCCCGCAGCTCTACAAGTGTGACCCGGCTGGTTACTACGTTGGGTACAAGGCGACAGCATCCGGCCCCAAGCAGCAAGAGGCGTTGAATCACCTGGAGAAGAAGCTGAAGAACAAGGATGCGGCCGCGGGTAGTTGGGAGGAGGTTGTGGAGCTGGGCATCACAGCCCTGAGCAATGTTCTAAGTGTTGACTTCAAGAAGCACGAGATTGAGATTGGTGTCGTTGGTGGGCCGCGGGCCGACGGCGAGGAGGGAACCACGACAGGGTTCCGTGCCCTGACGGAAGAGGAGATTGATGAACGGCTGCAGGCCATAGCCGAGAAGGACTGAGCAAGCTGGCCTGCAAGCTATGGAGGTAAGCGACCAGTAATGGGAGGACAACGGTGTTTACTTTAGAGAAACAGACGATCTGTGAATGATAACTCAATTCTTTCCTGCACGAATACACTTTCGGCTCTGTTCGGGGCTCTCTCATCCTGCACCTTGACTCCTTGACTCCATCCATACTACTAGAATAACCATTTATTGTCGATGATATTACGGATACTCGGGCCTAAATCCATTTCTTATCGTCGATACTACCTATGGATACTATAGCGTAACCCCGTCGGGTAGTCCGAAACCATATCCAACCTGTCAAAAATTAGTGGGAAATCCGCCACCCTGTGGATGAATTTTGGGGATGGAATAATTCGGTACTGCCGGTTGATCACAGCTTCTACTCCGTACGTGCATAAAAGCAAGGAGACAGTGGACGGGCATGCTACTACTACGAGTTTGTTGTGCGGGGTGCCACATGTGGCTTAGCGGTGGCTGGATCCTGACAGCCCATAAATTATCCATCGATGGGTCCAATGGTCTTTTTCAATGGTCTTTCTAGGTATATGATTGGCGTCGTCAATTGAACTAGAGAGGTTAGGGGGACTAAAGTGGCTAATGGTAAGTCCCAGACTAAGAATAAGTGTGGCAAATATCAGCTGAACATGTTCACCCTAACTGTCAGATCCACTAACTACATGTCAGGTCCGAGTTCAAGTCCGAGTAGATCTCGTCTAATGCAGGTCCAAGGCTGAGGTCTTGACTTTTTTTGCCCCTGCTCCATTCCATGTCTCTGGATTTCAACAGGGGTCCCACGAGCCATGATGCATCGCAAAAAAAAAAAAGAAAAAAGTGGTTCTCCAGTAGTTCATTCAAGACTCTCCAATCAGCATCATGAAACACCATATCTCTCTTCTTACGAGAACCCCCCCAAATCGGCCTCACAGGAACCTAATCTCATATGCGGGACAACTCTTTCTCCACTTTAAATCTACAGCTCGGATTTCTATGGAGGCAATAGGCCAGTTCTTTTCCCATGCGAGTCCAATATATGGGCCCTCTTTCCTGCCTCTCGCCCTGTCTCCACCGATCCCTCTCCTTGGGACAGGGATGGTCCTAGCCATGCCGTAAACGGTTTCTCGGGAGCTTATGGGTGGCCCGGTCCCATCCCAGCTGTGCTTGACAACCCGAGCTCCCTGATCGTGGGATCTTGCCCGTCTATTGGTGCAGCTCGTTCTCTTGGTGATGATGTATCCTGACGTGGGCTCCGCTGTAGCGGGCTGATAAATCCTTGGTTTCATATTATTATTATTTTGTATCATTCTGGCCTTTTTCCTTTTCTGGCCCACCTATTGAAGGTTGTCATGTATGGGGTAAGGAGAGACACACACCACAACCTTTGAACAACTTATATCTTTCGTCTTTCCCCCCCGGAAACCGTTGGTGGCCTAACATTCTCGACTCTATGGACCATCAACTCCTCTGACCATTGCCTTTCTTTCATCTCTCATTGGTTATCGTTGATGCCCATTCTTTATACTTGCTTTTTGCCTTCTTACCCGTCCCATCCTCCGATCTATCTCCGATCCATTTTATATACTTAATCTACCAGAAACATGGCAGACGGATGTAAGCTGACACCCCCTCCAATCATCTCAACCAATCACCCAAACAACCCGCTAATAATCGTGCAGTGAATCAAGCCCGCGCTATGCGAGTCGCAGAGATAGTCAACGACTACCGCACTCTTCTACTCCACATCTCGCAACAGAATGTCGAAGCATCCCAAGAAGAATACTGGGAAGATGGCTTTGTAGTACTCCGCGAGTCCCAAGCCTCAGCCCAGACCCTATTGTCCGCCAATTACCAAGCCTGCCCAATAACAGGGCAAGGGAACGTCGAGACGGAGAAAGCCGAGCTACAAAGGTATGTATATATATATATATATATATATATATACATTCCCACCTCCCAACCTCCAATCATGTCATCATGTCACGGACGCTAACGACCTCGGTACAGAGTTATACTGGACAGCAGCGCGCGCCGATTCCAAGCGCATAAGATCTACCTACGCGCCGCCGCAGCCCGGCGATGGGCCATGACCCGCGCCAGCGTCCTACGCAGCTCCAATCCAACGGCCCAGTTGAAGAGCACAACTGCTACCCTCCACCAGGATCTGGCTCGCTTCACGGACCAGCATGTCGTGGCGGACTTGCGAGCTGCTGATCTGCGCGCTGGTCACTGGCTTGATGATGATCCATCCTTGGAGGCGATCCATCGCTGGGTCATGGGTCGGTAATAGGAATATGAAACGGATATGAAACGAAAACAAGAATGGAAATGGAAATGGAAATGGAAATGAATGCATGTTGCATGGGGTTGAGGTTGGGAGCTTTTTTTTTTCGGATTTTTGCCTTCTACTGATTCATGGGTGATTGGGAGCCTTTGGCTTTGTATGATTCTTTCTTTTTTTAATAGAGGGGCTTGTGTGAGATGGTAGGTACAGCGCTGGTCGTGAGTACTGCCGTCTATGAAGAAAAAAAAATGAGTTTGGATTTTATTGCGTGGTTTTGGTTATAGCTACGATATCCCGTCTTGTTATTTATTTTATTTTATTTTATTTTGGGTCTGTTTGAGATGTTATAAGTTATATCTAAGAATCAATTTCTATTGTTCTATACTCAATATACAAGACTAGCAATAACTACATAGTTAGTATGTGCATACCACAATAACACAATAACACAATAACACAATAACCCAATAACACAATAACACAATAACCCAATAACACAATAACCCAATAACCCGGGAGTTACCTATGAACAGCCCTAATGGCCCCATGGCGATCTTTCCTTTCAGGGACACTACATCATACATGCAAAGACCAAAAATGATAAATGCAAGGCCTCGGTCGACCATGTCGGCAATTGACACATGAACTAGACACCTGGGGCGCCAAGGCAGAGATACCAGCTGAAAGATCCACCATATGTTGTATGTATATCCAAAGTGAAGGATCAAGAAAAAAAAAAAAAAAAAAAAAACGTTGCACCGATCCAAGTGGGTCATCAAGTTGTCGAGAATCTGAGAATCTGAGATTTCCGACACGGGCTGTGAAGCTAAGGGCGTTAGTTCGGCTGTGTAGATCCAATCAGCACAACGAACGACCATATCGCGGCTCGAGTTCAGCTATAGATGGACTGGATTTTCAGGCGATAGATTTTGGGGGTTTTTTTTTTTTTTTTTTTTTCTTCATCTTCCATTGTTTCTATAGTGGATTTGTTATTCCCACGTTGTTATTTTTCTTCTCCCCATTAAACTTCAAGTGGACTATCGGACCACTTCCTATCCACACATTTTTGGCTCTTTAGTGTCTTCTCGGCAGTCACGGCACTTAGGAATAGTTCTGTCTCCGTTTCTCCTTATGTTGTATGTTGTATATCTTGCACAATCGGCACAACTGGCATTAGGGTTATGAATACGAGGTAGGGTATGCTGGATAAAGATGCTCTGTCGATCCTTGCAAATCAACTTCTTCGGCGACCTCCGGTAGTTAGGTGTAAGGTCTAATAATGTACATATTTGTGGATAAACAGTAGTAACCTCGCATTTTACGATATAGAACTACATATCTCATGCATCAGTTTTTAATTTATATATTGTGATCCAGGAATTCGTCACGTAGGAACAAGTGGAGAGCATTATAAATATATATATATATATATATATATATATATATAACTAGAGCAACTAAACAGGTTACATAAAAGGCTAAGCATATTTAGGGGTATTCCATGCTAAAATCTTGATCTATAGGTTCGAGGATCATCTCATGACTATATTGTACAACATATAGGAAGAAGGGTATTAAACACCGAGTCCACGTGTAATCTTTGTTACATCACTCGCTATCTCCTGTTTAAATCACCACGCGGGATTGCCGCTTCTCCGAACATTCCTCCGGAGAAGGTTGTCACTTGCCACGGGTTCAATGGTCGATCTACTGCCGAAAGAGTCGAGTCCGATTCATGATTGACCCAGGTATATTTGAGGGTCTAAGTCGTCTGACCAAGGTTTTATATATCGAGGAATTTCGTAGCTTCGGGAGCTAATGTTAAGCTCCATTTGACGAGGAGCGTGCTCACCAGAGGTTATCAAGGTGATTGTAGATCTTGAATCGCAGTACACATCTCATCATGAGATCTTCAACGATATCCAAAAGATTCAATTTAACAATCAGAATAATAAACGACGAGTTCTCATGACTAGTCATGGTTTCTTTTTCTTCGGGCCATGTCGCATTCTTCCCTTGAGTTACATTCTTCAGCATCACGAGTACTTAATACTCCATATCTTGTGCTTCCACAAAACAATCAAGTTGAAATTCGAAACCAATAAGCGAACACACTATTACATGAACATATTAGGGATTGGACAAGAATGAGGTTACATGCACCCTTGAACAGGTGGAGGTGTCACGCACCACGTTTTGTTGGACCCTTCTAAGCATTTAATAAACATACATATAGTCCCCCATCAACATAGGTGGTCTCCAGATTATCCAGATTATATCTTTGATTGCACAGATACATCTCCAATCTTCTATCTTTGCGGATATCCTTTCCGATCTATACTCAGCCACTATTGGTGCCTTGGTGCCTTAACTTCTACACCGCCACATGTGAGTCCCCTAGGGCTGACCAATGACGTTGTGGCGTTGATCTTTGCCCAGACTCCCAAGGTACGGACAGTCCACTAACAATTAGGCTGCGACATAAAGTACTTTCTAGAAATACTTGCACGCTGCCCTTTTAGTGTTTTGGTTCGAACCTCTCGAACCTCTCGAGCATAACTTCCTTCTGACGTGAAATTGTGGCGTATCGTCTCAAACCCATTGCTTTGTTTACAGCCCTACTTGTGGCTATCCTCGTGCAATACTTTAACTATCCCCGTACTACTCACCCCGCATCAACCATGTCTGACATCAAATCAGTCGCCTACTTCGTCAATTGGGTATGTGTTTAATTTCTCATTTTATTTCACTTCCGACTGCATGATCTGCATCCATTTTACTATGCCTAACTGGTTGGAAATATACATCGGAAAAAAAGGCACCAATGTTGACATATCCCACAGGCAATTTACGGCCGCAACTACAACCCCCAGGATCTGCCCGCGGAGAAGTTGACACACATCCTCTATGCATTTGCCAACATTCGCCCTGAAACCGGCGAGGTGTAAGTCCTACCTACTCTTGACCCTTACAGACTGCACAAGAATTTCTTTCCTGACCCAGAACTGCAGGTACTTGACCGACTCTTGGTCCGACGTTGAGAAGCATTACCCGACAGACTCGTGGAACGATGTCGGCGACAATGCGTATGGATGTGTCAAGCAGCTTTTCCTGCTCAAGAAACAGAACCGCAAGCTGAAGGTTTTGCTTTCTATCGGTGGCTGGACTTACTCTGCGAATTTCGCCCAGCCCGCGAGCACAGAGGAGGGTCGCACTAAATTTGCTGAGTCCGCAACACGTCTGGTTCTTGATCTTGGATTCGATGGTACGTTTTGTCGGCTAGGTATACCGCACTGTATACAATGCTAATTTTGACTCTTTTATAGGTATCGATATCGACTGGGAATATCCCAAAGGTGAGTTTGTCAGAATATCCTTGAAGGAAGTACGAGACTTATTTTATATCCAGATGACGCCGAAGCTGAGAACCTTGTTCTCTTGCTCCAGAAGTGCCGAGAGGTATGCTATTCTCCTAAAATCTACATTGGACCAACTAACTGGAAATAGGTTCTCGACAGAGAGGCTGGTGCTGATCGCCGTTTCTACTTGACAATCGCCTGCCCTGCCGGTATGTCTATACCATATCCTCGATAATGGAAAAGTAACCACGAACCACCAAACTGACTGCTACAGGCCCGAGCAACTACGAGAAGCTCAAATTCCAAGAGATGACCCCCGTGCTTGACTTCTACAACCTCATGGCGTACGACTTCGCCGGAAGCTGGGACAGCAACGCTGGCCACCAAGCGAACATCGCCCACTCAGATTCCAACCCTGCATCTACACCCTTCTCGATCAACGCTGCTCTCGACTACTACATCAACGACGGTGGTGTACCAGCCTCAAAGATCGTCATGGGCATGCCCCTGTACGGCCGTGCATTTGAGAACACTGATGGACCCGGCGCCCCCTTCTCCGGGGTCGGAGAGGGTAGTTGGGAGAACGGAGTGTGGGATTACAAGGCGCTACCCAGACCCGGGGCTGAGGAACAGTTCGATGAGGAAGCCAGAGCCTCGTATTGCTATGATGGCGGCTCGCGCACGATGGTTTCTTACGACACGCCCCATGTGGCGCAGGTCAAGGCGAGTTATATTCTCGAGCGCGGACTGGGTGGTGGTATGTGGTGGGAGAGCAGTGGTGATAAGGGTGGCAAGGAGGCTGATCCGGCGGAGGGAAGCTTGATTGGTATCTTTGTTGACGGTGTTGGTGGTGTAGACACTCTGGATCAGTCGGAGAATGCCCTTGAGTTCCCCGAGAGCAAGTACAACAACATCCAAGCTGGAGTCCCGGAATAGGTTGAGTGAGAGCTTGCACAGCTTTACGCATTGCTATTCGCAGTACAGTGATTTTACTACAGTGTGACAATATCCAAGTTTACGAATACATACAACTCTATCACTACGTGGAAATCTGAGTTTTCGGCGGATGCCTAATTTTATTCTTTGTATTGACTGTAGCACATGGGTATACCAAGGAACCATCATCAACCAACATCAACCGTGATACTCCATCACTTGCCCCAGCCTAGAGAAAACCATGCTCAAGCTCGGTGACAGCACACCACGGCCTGACTTAGACCATTTATTTGGCCTCGTCGAAGACGTAGGTGAGGTGGCACTTACCGCAGTACTGGCGGTTGTGCATAGCGGCCATGAAGACACCGGCACCACACTATAAGAAAGGATGAATTAGTTTCTGTTGCTGTTTATAGGGATTGTATGATATTGTCTTGCGACAAAAAGATCATCACATACCTCGGGAGCGGGGCACTCGCGGCGAAGACGCTCGATCTTGCCGTCACCGTCAACCTTGTAGTACTTGAGGATGGCGAGCTTGGTCTTCTTGTGCTTGTGCTTGATCTTCTTGGGGGTGGTGTAGACCTTCTTCTTGCGCTTCTTACCACCACCACGCAGGCGAAGGACGAGGTGAAGGGTCGACTCCTTCTGGATGTTGTAATCCGAAAGAGTGCGGCCGTCCTCGAGCTGCTTGCCGGCGAAGATCAGGCGCTGCTGGTCAGGGGAATACCCTCCTTGTCTGGTGCGGGGTTAGCCTATGTCGCTTTTTTTTTTTTTGGTACCTCCAAGAGTCACACATTGTGTGCGTTCGTGGCTCGCGGATTTTGGTTGTGCTTACCCTGGATCTTGGACTTGACATTGTCAATGGTGTCGGAGGACTCCACCTCAAGGGTGATAGTCTTACCCGTGAGGGTTTTGACGAAGATCTGCATCTTGATGAAGGCCTGCGATAAAGTCAGTGGGAATGCTCGCGATGATAAAAATGTGGCAGACAGAGAGAGAATGGACTGCATGCTATATGCGCATGGTCATCACATTCCTATCTGCCTGTATAGGACTAAAACTCACCTCGACAGTCGTGTCTTCCTCAACCTTGCAAGATTAAAAAAGATCGTTGTGCGCGGAAGCCGGTTGGTGATTAAAATCGTTGTGTGGTCACGTGGGTGGGCCATATAACCGAAAGTAGTCTAGCTTGAAAGGAAATGCTGACTGATACTAATCACGTGTTGGGCGGTGAAATACCGACAGGAAAAAGGTCGGCCCGTCTTGGCAGAGAGTCCAACACGTGACGCTGGGTGATGTGCATGGGTTTGTTGCCTGAGGCCACATATATTTATCCCGTGTTGGACATTGGACAGATCTGTTGGACAGGTCGAATCTCCAAAATCAAAATATTGGATGTGACGCCATGGGGACCCTATCGGCCTATCGGCCTATGGGTACATATATATGGAGCCAAGGTGTATAGAGTATGAGATCGACTTTGTTTATATTGAATCTCCTCGGAAACCAACGAGGGAGTTGTCTAATTTTTATGAGTCTACGTACAGGAGTCCATTTAAAATGAATTATTATCCAAGGGATTAGCTACCCTTGCAGTAGAAGTCGAATAATTCCAAGCAAGGCGATCATCAAAGGGCCCAAAAAAATCGAAGGGCAAGGGAGTAGGGGCCCGCTTTTCGTCAGAGTCTTGGTTTCCCAGACGCCCGGGCTAAGCCGTTGCTATGCCAACACCCCGATTTGTTGATGAGAACGGGTCTTTCACATAGATCGGGGTTCCAGAACCAAACTTGGGAAACCATTCATACATATCTGTGTTTCTGCTCTTTCAGGTTCAGTTCAGAATCCACAGTGTGACAGGTTTACTTGAACTTGACCTTGACCTTGATACTCTTGAATAGCTACTTGCGTGACTTGAACCTCTAACACTCTACCTCTTCCCTATTGCCCATTGCTTGCTTAATTCACATACTGACACCTCAATCAGGACCCATACCGTCAATCGGCGACATAATCATGAACTCCAACGCGCTGGGAACCGGTCGTCATCGCCGTCAAATCTCCACACCAGTTGCTCCATACCAGCCCGCACCAGTCATGAACAATATGCAACCCCGTCGGTCACATCGTCGAGGCCAGACTGTGGACTACAGTTCTTTCAATCAACAGCCTCCTATGGACCGACACATGCCGAAGACGGTCTCGCAGCTGCGAGATTATTTTAACGAAAAATCAGGTTTCCCATATCAACAGAGGGATGTACAGCAGTATCAACAATATGCCCAGCAGCCCGAGCAATCTTTCATTCCATCAGGCATGCACATGCAGCAGCCGTATCAATATCAACCTCACCAATCGCTCGGGCCTGACTGCGAGGCTTTCAACCAAGAACAATTGCAAGCGATCCACACCACCACTGGCAGCCCTGCGCCATCCTCTATCGGTGCTCCGGCTTTGTCTCGATCAGCCAGTGAATGCTCCGAAAACACACCATTGAAGCTTGCCCTGCACCGTATGCAACAAGAGCAATTCTCGAACCAGCAACAACAACAGCAACAGTTTACTGGCAATGCCGACTGGGAATTGTTTCCTCAGCGCAACATGCCAATGGCCCAAAACGAGCAGGTGACGGCGTATGCCGGACAAATGCACCCAGTCTCTGTTCAACCAAAGGCTCCATCTGCGAAGATCCTTTCGCAAATGTCTACTGCTTGTATGCATCTTTCTCTTCAATCTAACCTGCCTGATGCTAATGAGATGCCAGACAACTCCCCCTTGACCCCCGATTCTACCCCATTGAAAAGATCTATTGATTATTCCATGTACAGCAATGACCCAACACCTTCCAAGTCCCAAAGTTTCTCATTTCCCCAAATCCCTGCCACTGCTGAGATGCAAAGAGCCCAGTCTTTCCAAGGAGCCCCCTATGTCAATTCCGTGCAGATTAAGCAGCAAATGCCCTCACCCGTCAATTCCCCGATTACCGAGTCCTTCGCCGAAGTTGCCGATATGCCATCCCCGAGTTCTTATGGGATGACACCTCAAAATTCCAATATCTCATTCACATCTTCCACTGGCAGAGCCAAGAAGCGATCCACATCTACTGTGTCGACTCCAATCGAGTCAGCTGCTCACGATGGTGACCTGGATGCTCGAGTCAAGGCATCAGTCCAGCAAACCGGTGTCTCGACCGACGAAATTGCCAAGTTCATCTCCGGCCCCGACCCCAAAGATGGAAAGTGGGTGTGTCTATTTACAGGCTGCCTTTGCCGCTTTGGTCGCAAGGAAAACATCAAGTCCCACGTCCAAACACATCTCGGAGACCGTCAATTCAAATGCGACATTTGCGAAAAGCACTTTGTGCGCGGACACGATCTCAAGCGCCATCTCAAGACACACAGTGGCAACAAGCCCTTCGCCTGTGCCTGCGGTGCCAGCTTCGCTAGACAAGATGCCCTGACTCGTCACCGCCAACGCGATATGTGTGTTGGAGGCTTCACCGGTGTCGTTCCAAAGACCACCAAGCGTGGCCGCCCCCCGAAGAAGAAGAACAGCCGTCCCGATATTGAGACTCGCCAGGCCAAGTCCACTCGTACTCGTCAACGTGTTGCTGAAAAGTCAACCCCAGACGCTTCAGCCAAGCCCCAGCCCACTCTGCAAGATGCTCCCGTGTTCAACTCGCCCAACTATGCCCCGTCCACTGCCATCTCGTCATTCACGCCGCCCACCTCCCCAGGAGACAGATACAACACGATTTCCCCGCCGTGCCAGACCTACAATTCCCTCGATGCTCAGCTTGAGGATGACATGCTGCCCTTGTCACCACCCCAACTCGCTCACGCTAGATACGAGCAGGCAATGGCTCAGTACGGATCAAATTTTGGTTCCCAGACATACTCGCAAGAATCCACGTACTCGCAGGAATCTCTCTACAGCGAATCTGCTCTCTCACCTCGGGAGATGTCTTCCCCTCGCTCGGCGCCCACCCTGGCCGAATCATCCGTCGGCTCTGAGATCGATATCTTCATGACTCAAGATCCCTCCGACGATTTACGAGAGGAGTTCGGCCATCTCGCTCACTCGGGTCTCTCTGGTTTCCCGACTTATCAGTTCGTGGATACCACCGACTTCGCCTCTGCCTCATCCTATTACCCCGAGAAGACCTTCTCTGGTCTTTCCCACATGGATGATGACTTGACGGACCCAATCGACTGCTTGTCCAGCGAGTTCCTGGTGGACCCTTGAACGGCTTTTTGGTACCCAAAACGAGCACGCATATACGACGCGGCTCATGTTCTTCACGGCGTGACTTCTTTCCAACGATACGGGACGACCTTGTACACTTTAATGACCCATGACAAAAAATCGGGCGTTTACTTTCTCTGCACATTTCGGGATTTGAAACGACTTTGCGGACATGCGGGTGTTTCGGGCTATTTGCTTTTTGCCCTATTTCCCCCTGTATTTCTCCTTTCTTGTTTTTTTTCTTTGTCTTTTCGAATGATTATCTCATTGTTCACGTCTTTTTGGCCTTGTCTCATCTCTTTGAAGATGTTCGACATATGGCGACGTGTTTATTCCCGGTGTTTACCCTTCTTTTTATATGTTTGATGATGCGATATGTATTCGATGTCTTTACTTTCAATGGATCTTTTCTGTACCTACCCTGTCAACAAGATGACTTACTTGGAGGATTATTTTCCTCCGATGACAGACATAATTGCCGATAGCCTGTACTACTATGTCAAACTTGTTATGCACACAGCTTACATCCGGTTCCATATCATCTGTTATGTGTGTTGATTGTAGAATTGTAGTTGTAGCCTGAATCCTTCAATTTATATTGTCTAGTCAAGGGAAAGAAAACATCATACAAATGGGCCACACAGCTTAAAAGAAAGAGAGCAAATACTAAGCAAATACTAAATAGTCGTTCAGAAGAAAATCACATATACTAAGATACAACTCTAAATACCGCACATTTATATTTGATATTTCTAATTATTCTGCTTGAAAGAATTGTTGACTGACAGCTCCCTCGCCCTATTCTATGCCGGGATAGCTGTGCAACTATATCACATCCCGACAGGCCTACTCAATGACCTAATTTCCACTAGAATCATGGGAAGCGAAAGCAACAGTGGAGATGGCAATCTACTTCGAAGTCCAGGTGATCTCGATCTCAATAGGCCGCCCCCCTTGCGAAGCATACACAGTACTCTGTGTACGCCCCTTGGGTGGATTGTCGGCATAGAAGGTAGTGTGATCACTGTAAGCGAGCTTATCATCCTTGGCCTGTATACAGTGTGAGAACATGCAACGATATCTCGTAAGACGATCTGGGATATACATACGGTGAACTCGCTTGCCGTGGTGACGTGGGGCCCGCAAGCAAGGGCGTCCCGCTCGAAGGCACAGGGCCCCTTGCTAGATTTCAGGGTGAATATATCATCTGCAAGATGTGATTTGCTTCATGTTAGCAAACAATAGCAGAGGCATCATATGCAGAAAGAACAGCTACGAACCTGAGATTTTTTCCGCCCGGAATGTCGCACAGGTCCCTGACGAAAACCATGTTCCGTAGCTGATGATGCAACCATGCTTTCTGTTAAGTCTCTCCACAATCAGGTTACCTCGGCCTGTAAATGGAGTGCCTGGTGCAGTGGGCTCGGGGTGACCTATGGTTGTCGTGTGCGTAGGCTCATGTCGAGCATGCTTCAGTGGGTACTTGATTCCCCTGGAAGGGCAATTGGACTTCAGGCCATCTGGTCAATTCGTAAGCTTGCAATCTACCAGAGTGAGTAACTTTGAAGGTTGACCGACCTGGGTCTGCAGAGACGAATTCTCCCGATTGCAGACTTCCTGCGATGTTGAAATGGTACCAAATCTCATTGATGGCGCCGCCTCGACAACGGATAGTGACGGGTTTTCCATGCGCTTGTTCCAATGCAGCTTCAATATCGGCAAGAGCATAGGTTCGTGTCTGGGATGGGATGATACCAGCATTGGCCAGGAACTTATATATTGTTAGTGGTTTGATCCGAATATATATAGTCGGTCATTGATCGAGAGAATCAAACTAACCTCATGGGTAGGCAACTCCTTATAAACCTCAACAGTCTTGTCGAAGTAGTCCACAACCTCCTGCTGTGGCAGATAGTCCGTGTAGCAATCTGGCTCCAGGGTGCTGACGCAAGTGCCGTGCTTGTTCCACTCATGTTGCCACAGATTGTTATCATCACCGCGGAAATCCTTCCAATACTCGCTCATGTATTCGAGAAGGTCTGCCCGGCCCGCGTCAACTAGGATCAGAGAAATGTTGCTGTACTTGCGTCTGAAGTCGCAGAACTGGTCAAAGCCGCCGTTGCAGTGATCGGGCCTACAAGGGTTAGTTGTATATTCATTCAATCTGAGAATGTGGTACAAACTCACCATAGCCCATGGATAGTCCATGCGTCCTCAGGGCCGAGTGCAGGGTCGACATCCCAGAATTGCGTCTGTAGCATTTGACCGCCGGGGTAATTGAAACAGCAGGTGTCTTGACCGTGGTAATTGGCCTGGCAACTTATTTCCGAGGTCGGGCATGATGAGGAGGTTCCAGGGTTTCCATTCTCGTTTGAAGTTTGTGAAAGCCAGAGTGAGCCGAAGGTCTTGAGGATCTTCTGGGGTCCGGGGATCCCCATGAACTGTTGTGATGATCCCCGCATCGTGGATGGCAGCTGTTCGTCGTGTTATCAGGGATCACACTTATGAAATTGAAACAGACGGAGAATATAGTAATAGACAAGTAGATAAGTACTAGGATGGTCGTATTCAGAGGAGAGATACGTATACTCAGGAGGCTACGAATGTTGTCCACGTACTATGGGAGTCGCCTCGTGCGGAGTGTCATATGACTAAGCGCGGGGACAGCTGATAAGAGTCATCCGGGGCTTTGTTTACTTCCACAACAGCAGCCACATTCTATGTTGATGTTGCACTCGTTTAAAAGTTAAAGATGGTCATTCAGAGTAATATGCTTACATTCAAGAGTGGAGGGGTATCATAGTTGGTTGTTCCACGGTGGGTAAAATATCTCACTGACCTTGGGTCTCCTGCTTGCGCGCCTCCTCCTGTTCATGTACTCTTTCTTTCCATAAACGCAATACTTCAAAGCCAACCTCAACGGCAATGAGTAGAATGATAATCCATTCGAGTCGGAGACCATGGGTCTCACTAAGGCGCTCCCGGAGTACACTTGCGATCTCTTGCGCATAGTCCATCTTCTCATTCAGCAGTTTGATGCGAATGCCAACATCTAAAGCTCTGCCAGCCTGCTCATAGTATCCTTCTAAGCCGAGCTCGTGGCGGCTGTCCCAAAAGATATCAGGAAGGGAATCAGTGAGCTCGGAATAGAGATTGAGCTGGGCTCGGACACTAAGTAGCTGCCCAGTTTTGCGGAGGACAAAGTCTCGTGTAAAAGGAAGACGTGATCCTTGTGATAGGAGAGTCGGAATTGGCCGAGTCGATTCAAAATAGCTTGAAAGAAGGCTCTCGAGTACGGCCAACTTGGTACTCCGGGCAAGACCCGAGGAAAATGCAACCTTGGTCAACACTGTATCGACGGATTGTTGCGCCGCTGGTGATCCCTCTGCATCCCCGTGGCCAGAGTTAGTTCCTAGTATAATCGTGTCCCCTTTGATCACACTGTTCTCCCGCTTCGGGTCCTCCACGAATTCCAGATCCTCGGTTTCCAACTCATCAACATGAGCACCTTCTGTTGCGGGCAAGAGAGTTCGTGTTGCTAGGAATGATGTGAATCCTTCTGGAAGCGACCACGCTACGACTGTACCCGAGGGAAACACAAATAAATCGCCCACTTCGTCGGATGGTAGATCTGTGCTCGAGGGATTCGTCATGCGCTGTATGGAATCTAACGGTATCTGAACATGAACGACTTGCGGGAAGAGACCCGTTTCCAACGGGTCTGGTTCATATCCTCGTTCTTGTAAAATATCTCTGACTTTGCGGATGTTGAATTGCTCGGCTACGGCGTAGGCAGTCACTGTCTAGAGACAGCAAAACAATCAGTGAAGGAAATCGTAGAAAATTTCAGTTATGCCAACCTTAGTCCGATATAAACCTTGCTCTTTGAGGAGCGCCTTGGAGTGAATGCTATCCTTCGACCTCTGTGCTTCTACCGCTACTCGCCGCAATGAAGTGGGAGCTGCTGGTAACCTAGGACCCCGTCGACGTTGCTTCTGGGAATCCGGAGAGAGCTCAATTGGTTCATCGTTGTTGTTCTGTTTTTGTTTTAAGTGGGCATTGGATGAGAAGAAATCCTTCCGTCGGGGAAGTGCCAATGGAGGAGAGACGTGAAAGTATTGGGTCTGCGGTCGCGTAGGAAGTCGTAGTACTGGGCGCTTGCAGCTTAAGCAGACAAATGGCCTGGCAAACATTGTGTCGTTTGAGGAATAAAAACACCAGTGGCTCAGTCAATGACATCGTTTTGTAGCCCGCGGCCCGATACCCCGCTTAGTCATGGAACCAAGCTCGGGGGCCCTGACCTACCCCGGCTCAACTGTAGAACCACCGAATCCCGTTTCCAGCTTGTCGCATTCCACTTTAACCAGCTCGGGAGCTGCAGGTGCTGTGAGGGATTCGCCATGGACGCGCCTGGCGCGACACCGCCGGACGAAAGTGCCGTTCAGAGCACTCCCAAGCACGACACATCCATACGAACCAGTTCACCAACAGACACGACTGAAGGCGCCCAAGATAAGCACCAACGATACAATGACCACAGCTCTAGTAGCAGTGATGATGAGGAAGAAGAAGAGGCCGAGGAAGAAGATGACTCGGACGACGAGGACGAGGAGCCCCGCCTCAAGTACGCATACCTTACGAAGCACCTAGGATCAGTATATCGCAACGGGGATGCGACAAGCTCGTTCCTCGTAGCAGGAGATAAAATGGTATGTATTTTTAGCGGAACCTATATTATGATAATGAGCTAACGATATGCCTAGATTGTCGGAACACACAACGGAAACGTCGTAAGTTAGCCACACCAGAGCGCAGGCATGAGCTGACCTTGTCAAGCATGTTATGTCATTGCCGCTTCTACAATCCCTCCGTGTATATCATGCACACTCAGCAAGTGTAACTTCAATATCGATATCGCCATTTCCACCTCCCCTCCCGAACCTTAGGCAAGACACCTCCAGCAAGCAGACCACAGAGGAATACAGACCATCCACGCGATCATCTAATACCACCGGTAGTATCCGTGGCCAAGGGAAACAGGGTTATCCAGCTATTCCTTCCATACCATCGAACTCGATTTACATTGGAACCTCCTCAATTGATGGCCACGTGTGTGTCTCGTCGCTGGTAGACCCCAAGGACGTGCTATTGCGCAATTTTGGCCGACCAGTTCAGTCTATCACTTTGTCTCCAGAGTACAAAAGTGATCGGGCATTCCTGTCTGGTGGCCGAGCGGGTGAATTGGTCCTGACAACTGGCGGTCGTATTGGAGCGACCTCCAACTCGACAACAATGGGGGGTGCGGCTGCCACAGCGTCAAGCTGGCTTGGGTCCATGGGCCTAGCATCCACCAGTGGAAAGGATACAATTATCCACAGCGGGGAAGGGACTATAAGCACAATTAAATGGTCACTTTCAGGAAAATATGTAGCCTGGGTCAACGAGGAAGGTATCAAGATTATGCGGTCAAATCTGCATCTGGATTCCTCAGAGACAGAATTTGCGTGGAAACGAATCAGCCATATTGATCGTCCAAATCGTCCCGGCTGGGATGAAATGGCCGGTGTTTGGAAAGCACGCGCAGAGTGGATTGACCAGTCTGCTTTAGACAGTCGGGACAATCTCGACCCAGATGACAATTCAGCAAGTCCAGAAATTCAGTTCACCGTGTCGACCGAGAAAGTGGAAAAGCTTGTCGTCGGCTGGGGAGGAACTGTTTGGGTCATTGATGTCTACCCCGAAAGGACAAGCAAGACATCGAAGGGCGAGAAATTGGGCTCTGCAGAGGTTGTTACAATGTAAGCTGAAGCTCGCACATGTTGAATTGTCCCATCGTTAACTTTGAACACAGATTACGAACGGACTGCGTGGTATCTGGCATCTCATTGTATACGCCTCGTCTTCTTGTCATTCTCGCATATATGGAAACCGAAGGTGAAACTGCAAGCAACGGAAGAAGCAGTGGGACCCGCAATCGGAAAAGGGGTCTGGAACCTGAACTTCGTGTCATTGACATTGAAACCAATGAAGAAGTCAGCGCCGATACACTTTCAGTAAACCGGTTCGAAGGTCTCTCGGCGTCCGATTATCATCTGAGTGTCTTGCCTCCGTGGAAGACCCCAGAGGGACAAGTCGTCCAGCGTGGTGCCCTGGGGGCTCTTGGGTATGGACTCTTGGATGCTACTATGTACTCTGCGCGGCTATTCAGCTCTGGCGCCAGCATCCGAAGTACCACAAGCAGTGGTGATAAGGGGTCTGGGAGGGCTGCTCCCTCCTTTATATCCAAACTCCATGCGGCCGAAGATGCCCTTCCGAAGGAGGTGCAGGAAGTTGCAGGTGCTCCTGGTGCCAAAATATTTGTCCACAGCCCCTACGACTGCGTTGTTGCAGTAAAAAGGGATCTTGCGGACCGTTTGTCCTGGCTTGACTCTCATGGCCAGTACGAGGATGCATGGCGTCTCGTCGATGAACATCCCGAAGCTGCGGGCTCGATAGCTGACCTAACCGAAGTTGTTTCCGTGGCCACAGGAAGGTCTCAAACCAGTTTAGGTGAATTTTTTGCTGATGATCGATCATCTATCACAACGGCTGGTCGAACAAAAGTTTCTGCTGCTGAACAGGAAAAGGCTCGCCTTGGGGAACTTTGGGTCAACCAACTTGTCAGCGAAGAGAAGTGGACAGAGGCTGCGAGCATTTGCGGCAAAGTCATCCGCAACGCCCCACGATGGGAACACTGGGCATGGACCTTCATCAAAAATGATAAAATTGACGAGATCACTTCGCAAATCCCGGTTGATTTAAATCCATCGTTGTCTTCTCGGATTTACGAAGTCATTCTCACTCACTATGTGTCACGAGACTTGGTCAAATTCAAAGAACTCATCGAAATATGGCCATTCGATTTGTTTGATGCGAATGTGGTCACAGAAGCCATCGAAGCACAGGCTAAATCTGAGTCAGTGCGTGCCGGGTCTGAGGAGTGGCAAATCCTCACAGATTGTCTCGCTAAGTTATTCCTGGTAGGTGGGCATCATCGCGAAGCCTTGCGTTGTTATATACGATTGCAAGATGGAGATGCTGCTATGGCTTTGGTCCGGGAACACCGCTTGCTCGACGCAGTCACTGATGATATACCGGCCTTCATTATGATTCGGGTTTCCAAAGAGCAAATGCAGTCAGCCACAAAATCCGAACTGGAGGAGTTGACTTCAGAGCCAACGCGACTCCTTGTTAGCGAAGCATACACGGGAATTGTCCTCCCAGATACCGTGGTATCTCAGTTGATCGCCGCAAACCGGTTCCTGTTCCTTTATTTCTACCTCCGAGCGCTCTGGCGAGGTGAATCATTACCGCACGACGCTTCTAAGCCCAGAAGAGGACGTGGAACTCATGCTCGGGATGCAGCCAGCAAGCTTGCTGCCGATGAAGGCAAAGCGCTGATTGATAACTTTGCCGATACGGCCGTTGAGGTATTTGCCGACTACGACCGGCCTCTGCTGATGGAGTTCCTCCAAACAAGCATATCATATTCATTCGAGAAAGCCACATCCATCTGCGAAGACCACAAATTCACACCAGAGTTGATTTTCCTCTTGTCCAAGATGGGCCAGACAAAGCGAGCCTTGAACCTGATTCTATCGGATCTCAAGGATGTTTCACAGGCCATTTCCTTTGCAAAATCACAGGAAGATCCTGATCTGTGGGAAGACCTGCTTGATTACTCTATGGACAAACCAAAGTTCATCCACGGTCTTCTTGTCGAGGCCGGAACGGCCATCGACCCGATAAAGCTTGTGCGTCGGATCCCGAGCGGGCTAGAGATCGAAGGTCTAAGAGAGGGTCTCACTCGCTTGATCCGTGAACATGATCTACAAGCTAGTATCAGCCAAGGCGCGGCCAGGGTCATGCAAAGCGAAGTCGCACTTGGGATGGACTCGTTGCGCCAAGGCCAGCGCCGGGGAACCAAGTTCGATGTCATTGACGACAGACAAGAAGATTTCAATAAGACACCGACAGCAAAGACCCAAGCTCAAGATCAAATATCCGTGAGCAGTGGAGCGAGGAAGTTCGGAGGCCCTGGACAAGGAAGATGCGGCGGTTGCAAAGCCGCCTTCCGGGAAAACGGTATGATTCCGACCCTTCGATATTTTATCTTCAAAAAAGTCCAATGCTAATAATAACCCTGATAAAGAGCGAGAGATACTCGTTGGCTTTGCCTGTGGCCATATTTTCCATCTATCCCACTTACACGCAGACACGCCACAGCAACAATCTGGCACGAACAGCCGTGACCGATCTGCAGATCTTACACCCCGAGCCATGTCTCCAGTCGACGAGACCCGATCTGCTACCGCATCTCGCACCGTTGGTCCCAAAGTCACGACGGCAAGAATCCTGCGAGACAAGATTGGTGATGGATGTCGAATCTGTGCTCTGACGAGAGAGATTGAATCCCTTGGTGAGGTTGAAGTTTGAGCTCTGTTGGGGTAGGGAGATCTGTACCCATTCATGTCTGTCCCTGTGTGTATACTCCATGTGCACATACCTATGCATTCTCCTTGTTTATCTGAGATACTCTGGCTTTTTAGCCAAGCTACTGCACCCATTTGTTCGGGATATTAGCATTCATCCATTCTGTGAAGCTATCACACGGGCCATTGTGTTCATTTGATAAAGATGTGTGTTACATTCAATGCTTTGGCTGCTTAACTACATATGTAGTACTTTCTGTTTATCTGTAACATTTGTTTCACAGCCAAAATATAACTACCCGAATGCATTGTTCGGTCAGCTCTTTTGTTTTTGGGCTTCGTATTTGGTTGCAGATTACAGATTACAAGATACGTTGGGCATAATCAATAACTAGTGAACATACTTGAATTTTGGAAAGCTATGCTTCAACTAGAATATGAGTCACTAATCAAATTTGTAAGATTAGGGGAGCCAGTTGCATCCCATAAAAAAAGATAATAAAAAAAGGCCACCCATCAACACCATGGGTTCCTCAAATTTCAATCGCAAACACAATCATCGCATCAGGCACTATCCTTGCTACATCAGAAGATGGCTAGACTTGCCTCCTAACACGGGAAGAATGTGTGGCGTTCTCACAGAATCAAGTGAAAGATATGGGAGAGCATAACCACAATGCTCACAGTAAAGACACGGCTGTCCATGATTCCAGCGGCATTGGCACTGTTGAAAACAGGAGATGGGGTTTGAGTGCCACTGGAAGAAGTACCATGAGGAGCTGGTGGGACAGTATCCTCCTGGGTGGAGGTAGGCTGTTCAGGAGGCACAACTGAAACCTTGGACTCGGTTGTGGTACCCTCAGCCTTAGTCACCACGGGCTTGGGAATAGTAGTCGTAGCCAGAGTGGTACGCTGTTGAGCAGGGGGAACAGTATCCTCCTGGGTGGAGGTAGGCTGTTCAGGAGGCACAACTGAAACCTTGGACTCGGTTGTGGTACCCTCAGCCTTAGTCACCACGGGCTTGGGAATAGTAGTCGTAGCCAAAGTGGTATCCTGCTGAGCAGGAGGAACGGGAACCTTGACCACAGTGGTAGCCTCGATAGTGGTGGCAGACGGAAGTGGCACCAGCTCAGTGGTCACCAACTCAGTGGTGGTCTGTGGGGCAGGGCCAGTGGGCTGGACCACAGACGTCACAACCTGAGTGGTCTCCTGGGGAGGAACACCAGGAGCAGTTGGCTGAATTACCGTGGTCACCAACTCAGTGGTGGTCTGTGGCGCGGGAACTGTAACCGGAATCGGAGTCACAGAGATCGTGGTAGTCTCCGAAGGGGTGGTGGTGTACACCTTGGTACTGATGCATTTGGTGGACTCAGTGCAAGGGATCTCAACTGTGACAGTGACCTCTTCAGTGGAAGCCGGGACAGGAACGGGAACAGTTGTCTCCGGAGCTGGCAGGGTGCTGGTGGTGAGAACCTTGGTGCTGAGACACTTGGTAGTCTCGGTGCAAGGAACCTCAACGGTGATAGTGATCTCAGTGGTCACTGGGGTAGGAGGGGTAGGAGCCAGCCCAGTTGAGTTGAGGCAAGGAGACGTGGTGTAATAGGTGGTCACATCAGTCACGGTGCTAGGAACGTGTGGAAGAGTCGAGTTTGTGTAAGTTATTCCAGTTGTACCAGGGACAGGAACCACCTTGGTAGGACGAGAAGATGTAATGGACCCAGGAATCTCGGTGGTACCAGGAGCAGGAGACACTTCCGAGGAGGAAGGGCAAGGCAACGAGATCGTCTCGGTGGTTATCTCGGTAGCAGTGCCAGGAATTGTAGAAGTGGTGTTATTGTCAGCAGTGGTGACAGGAACAGGAGCCACGCTGGTAGCATTGGGACTTGTTGTCACTTCAGTGGCAGTACCAGAAACCGTGGAAGTAGTGTGGTCCTCAACAGTGGTGACAGGAACAGGGGCCACGCTGGTAGCATTGGGACTTGTTGTCACTTCAGTGACAGTACCAGAAACCGTGGAAGTGGTGTGGTCCTCAGAAGTGGTGACAGGAACAGGAGCCACGCTGGTACCATTGGGACGAGATGAAGGAACCGACTCGGTGGGAGTGGCAGTAACCGTGGAGGATTCAGCTTTGGTTGCCGAACTGCCTCCAGTGGACACCTCAGTAGTACTAGGCACTGGAGTCTGAGGGGCTCCGGGTACAGAAGATGGCGAAGTCACAAAAGTGGTGCCAGGCACAGGGGTCTGGGTTGTACCAGGTGGAGAAGACTTGGTCACATCAGTAGTTCCGGAAACAGAACTGTGAGGACCAGCAGGCACAGATGACTGGGTGGTCACCTCAGGAGCGCTGGACACGGGAGTCTGCGTGGTAGTGACAGGCACTGGAGTCTGGGAGGAAGCCGGTGCAGTCGACTGAGAAGACACCTCGGGGGTGCTCGACACAGAAGTCTGACTGGTAACAGGCACCGGTACCGACGAAGTAGTAGGTGCAGTCGGCTGAGAAGACACCTCAGGGGTGCTAGTCACAGAAGTCTGACTGGTAACAGGCACCGGGATCGACGAGGTACTGGGAGGGGCACTGGACTGAGAAGAACCAGGCACAGGGGTAGTGACCTCAACTGGAGTAGTAGACTCAGTGGTGAGTGGTGTGGTCGAATGCCCAGTGGTGCAAGGAACATCTGTTGTGACAGTTGTGGTCGGCTCCTCATGACCGCAGGTAGTATGGGTAATCGTGACAGTGACTGGTATCAAGTTAGTTCTTGGTCTGGGAAAAGGGGAGGGAATTGAAAAATCCCCGAGAGCATGAGGAGGAGGCTGGACTTACTCAATTCAGAAGCGTGCACAGCACGACCAAACAAGGCGCGAGGAGGCAAGAGATTGACTATGAAGATTGATCAGCAACGGCAGATTTCAAACTGACCCAAACAGTGAGATTGACTTACCCTCACCAAACTGGTATTGTTCCCCAGAGTGGGGGTCCTGAAGCAGGACCGTCTCGACGTCAAAACATTCTGTTCGACGACAATGTCAGTAAGTGATCAAAACATAGCCAGTTATGGGCCATGAGACATACCGGCCGAAGCAGCAACCATGGTCACCAGAGTGGTGACCAAGGCCAGAAGTAACTTGAAACGCGTCCAAGCTACCATCTTGGCGGGGATGAAGTTTTAAAAACGAGTGTGTAAATTGATGGATTGATGGATTTAAACGAAGGTGGATGAAGAAAAAGGGGAACGAGTGTGAAGTGGAAGAAGAGAAAAAGAAGAGAAAAGAAAATGGGAGCTGGGGGGGAAGAAATAGTAAACAAAGTCACCACCTCTTGAGGAAGGAGCGGTGCCGGTGACTACGAGGGGAACACGTGCTGGTTTCTGATTGTGTACTTCCCATCTTTGAGGTAAAACGTACAAGGAAGTCACGACTGCCACTTACGGGTATGGTGAAGGTACTTGATAGGGCAGTACTCCTGGAATATAATTTCAACATCACACCTCTATGTGTGACTCGAATAGAACCTTAAACTGGATGCACCGGCAACCGTAGGTGTACAACCTGAGTGAGACAGTCTAAATCTAGTTCATTGACTGAAGTGGAAGTAAACGAAAAGGCTCTTTGCCTAACATCGGGGGGGTTTCATTCGGTAGAATCATGCCGTGGGCTACAGTAGAGGGCTTCATGTCCGGTTTTAGCTCAGAGATCAGCTCAAAACCTGCCCCCTAAGACTCTCGGATGAACAGGATCATTTCTATAAAGAGGCTGGGGTATCACAAACAATGGTCTATGTGCCACATTAATAAGACTGCAAGGGCAAACAGGCATAGCTATATTTTCTATTGTTATGGTCAGGCCATAGAGACCCTGAACTATGTTTGGATATAAGACAAAGTAGCAAAACATTGCAAGGATAACAAGGATATTAACTTTCATAATATTACATTTGAAGTAACTGTTATCATTGGCATAACAATCTAAATTTAGGTCAGACACTGGGAGAAGGTTAAGTGCAGAAGTGGGATATCACTTTAGCCTTGAAAGTTGTTGATTGTCACCAAGTCTGGAACAGTGTTCTATTTTAGCTTAAGCATCAGCCCTATATGAGTACGAAGGATGGTCCATGTTAAACTGCAGTCAGGTCAGGGGCAATGGTGACACGACTTAGGGCATTGTTTATCAGGTGAGATTTCAACGATATAATCATGGCATAAGCAACCATGGATAGGTATAGTTTGAACCTTATAAGCCCAATATTAATGTTGACTATAAGATAGATGATCTCTAGGTTTGAGTGCAACATTTATATACTATAGACACAAAGTACGTTCCCATAAGCAGTGCAGTGCCTAGCCAAACTAAATAGACAAATGCCGATCATAGTCCTAGCGGTTAGATAACTCCAATGAAAAAGAGAAAAGTAAAAAAGTAAAAAGAGAAAGGTCCAATCAGGGAACATCAGTCAGAGTGGCAAACGATATTCCAACGGATGATACGATGATACACTCCGGGTACCGAAAATACTAGTGGATACAAATACATATGTGAGCGTATTTCTGAGATACCCTGTAAATGGGTATGTAACCGGAATCCCCTATACCCGAAGGAGCGACCTCGTACCGGGACGACCCGCACAGAGAAAAAGTGAAAATGGAAATGATTGGATTTCTGCCCCGCTTCTAAGGAAGGCCATGACATCATATTGCTTTTATGTGGAAAGCTTAGGAATCAATACTGCCCAGGTGGTATACAACATATATCTGATTGAGGATACTAACCACCGAGTTTCACATTGTACAATACATACAACGAATAGGCATATAACTACATACCTCTCTACTCGGTCTCTCTTTTTCTCTACTAGTTCCCAAGTCGATCCTTGCCTCGCTTATATTATCCACTCCAGGCTCATTATGGCTTAGTTACATTACGATAAGAGCAACACTTTGTCAGCACTAGAAGATGGCGTGCTAAGGAACAATTTGTACCCTTCCAGGAAATCAACTACTCTAGTTCCTACTCATATATCCACAAAATCACTCCTAGTAACAAAATGACACCTATTCTATCTGCACATGAAATCGGCGAAGGCCTTCCCGTTTTGATCATCCATGGATGGCAGATGGAAGGAAAAGGCGAGGAGGTGGACTTTGAGCCGATCTTCAAGAAAACACCTGGACTTCACCGGATTTACGTGGACCTTCCAGGCATGGGCACAACACCTGCGAACAACATCAAGAATCTGGATGAGATCTACCATCGTCTTGTGCAATTCATTGATTCTCGACTTGGGAACTCAAGATTCTTACTCGTCGGCTCATCATGTGGCGGCTACCTTGCCCGTGCGATAGCTCAAAAATATATTGATCAAGTCGATGGTTTACTATTACGGGTACCACTCATTGAGCCAAAGGACAGCATGCGCGATCTCGACGCTTTCAGACCTTTGGTTGCAAACGAGCAACTCATGTCGAACCTACCAGTCGAAGACAGGAAACTGCTTGGAAACGTTCTCGTTCAAACGCCTGCTTATGTTAAGACTTTAAAGGCAAAATACGAGGAGGTTTACATTCCAGCGGAAAAAGCAGCAGATAATGAGGTGTTGGATCCGATCCGGGCAGATCCAGATCGTTATCAGTTATCTTTTTCGTTGGACGATCAAAGTGCTAAGTTCTTTGCACCCACACTTGTTGTATGTGGTCGACAAGACGACAATGTGGGCTATCGAGACAGCCTCCGATTGCTGGAGCTCTATCCACGATCAACCTATGCTGTTCTAGATCGTGGTACGCATGGACTTCCTATCGATGAGAGTGGGCTTTTTGAAGCTCTTGTTCGTGATTGGATAATCCGGGTTGAGGAGTGGCAGGGCCGCACGGACAGCTAAAACTGAAAGGGAGGGACAAAATAATTGTTAGACATTATCCTGTATATATATGTACGATATTGTTTAACATCCAGTGTTCGGCAATCTCGTTGTAAACTCGGGATTCAGAAGGCCTATTAGTGATCTCATTAGGGTGAAGGGGCCTGGGCCTACACGCAGGGTTTAAACACGTATAGCACTTGGATGTTGCCCGAGGAAAAGGAAAGAAGCTCAAATACGGAAATTAAAAAAAGAATATTATTTTCCTCGATCTATCTGACATTCCAGGCCTAGGGTATCCATAGATACGATCTCACTCCATACCTCTCGCTCTTTCTGGAGGAAGATCATGACGAAATCGAGTGACACATCTGCAGTGCAACCGATCTCAAGCGTCGCAAGCGAATATTACAAAAAAAAGTAAGAAAAAGAGGGGTGAAAAAAAAGCCAAAGAACGTATGTGACACACGATCTAGAATTGAATGCTCGATCTAGAAGCTCGATCTGGATGCTCGATCTGGACGCTCGTCTCGATCTGGAATACGGCCGAAATTGAGACCCAAGGGAATGACTCCCGAACCCAAAAGCCAATTGGACATTGGCCTTGAGGGCTTGAAGGCGGCTCCAGAGCCGTCCAATAAGGAATCTCACATGTTCCCGAAGCAGCGGTTGGTTCATTGTTTTCTTTTTTTCCCCCTGCTTGTTGGGCACGATAAACCCGATTTGGGAGGTTGCGAGTGTCAATTATGGCGTTTCAATGCCAAGACTTAGTGACCAAACGCATGATTATTCCAAGGTTCTTCCAAGGTGCTAAGGGTTGGATGGCTGTTGGTGGCTTTATTGGTGTGGTTGATGAGATTTAACATCCGAGTATTAGAGATACCTTGTGCTCAAAGATAAAATACGGCTTCTACATGTAAGATCATAATGGAGGTAGCAAAGTCATCGTATTCTGCACTTGCATCAAGGTAGCCGACTTGTAGTCTCGTCCTCAGACAACTATCTATATCAAATGATCCAAGTCCCGTAGATAATGCACAGGCATAGAGCATAGAGATCGTAGAAAAGTCGAAGGCTCAGCGGGTAAGAACCAGCAACCAAAAAAAAAAAAAAAAAAAAAAAAAAAAGAGAGAGAGAGAAAGGGTCAATGTCGGATGAAAAGAGATGGAAAATAAAAAATGGCACAAGGTATCAACCTCGTATGTAGATCCAAATAATAACAAACAGACAAATATATCAATAGTTCCATAGCCCATCGACTCATATACCGTCGTGGATAAGCAACGCTAAATCTGAACGAAAGAGGTGTCAAAAAATCAAGAAACATATTGTGACAGGGTATCGTTGCTCGGAGACTCGTTTATCATCCCCATGTTCAACGCCCTGTAAAAAAGAAAAAGTGAACGCCAGCCCATAGAGAAAGGAGATATAAAACATAAGAGGAGGAGTAAAGATGGCAAGTCCGTGTACTGCACACCAGAGTGGTAGCGATGTGAGATGAGGCGAGTCGAAGAGAAAAGTTACTTTTGTGATAGGTTCGAATTTCAGAGGCGGAGGGCATGGCCTTGGGATGCATGCGATGTAGCTTTAATATGTTAATTTGATCTCCATGGGAGATCCGGAAGCACTGCCATTGGGACCTGGTGTTTCGGAGATGTCGATGATCATGTCTTGGCCTTCTGGAAGCTGGCGGACCACATCGTCATCCACTATGACTCGCATGCCTTTGTCATGGATATGCATGATATTTGAGATTCGCATCGGATCGATGTGATATTTCTCGGCAATTCTCCTCACAAAGTCTCGAGCGGTGCGTTCCGTCAAATAGATTGCACGATAGTAGTCATCTGCGTGCTTCGCATTCCCAGTAAATCGAACATAGAAGCATGCAACTGTGGAGAAAATTAGCAAACATCTTAACGATTGGGTTGCGCTTGCAGAACTTACTCGGCTTAGGAGGGCATTCGGCCGGCGGTCGGTAGGTCAAGTCTACACCCACGGCCTCTATGAAACCCCTTGAGACTTGATCGCCAGAAGGAATTCTCTGGATTGTGGTTGGACATTTTCCTAATCTGAGTGTTTGTGTAGGCGGCGAATTCGAAGAAGAGGTATTGGTGTTGGGCGGCGAAGGTATCATTGACTCCAATTCACGTGTGCTTGAACGGCTCGTATTTCCATAATGAGGGGAGTCGCCGTTGCCTGATAGCTGAATGGGATATAGGTCGGGATCATCGAATGTTTCCCCGCGTAAGCCGAAGATGCTCATTGAGCGAGTAGATGAGAACATCTCTTGCATTGTAGCCAACTTGGCTTGAAGATCATCCTCCAAGGAGACTTTCTCTGGAGGAATATCGTCCGAGTCTATCGACCAAGTTCGCTTGTGGGTCGAAGGCTTCATAAAATTATCGGGTCCCTTTGCAGTAGCAGAAGTGTTGTTTCCCCGCTTGCGCTTCGCAAATCCACCACCCATTTCTGCTTGGGAGACTTGCTGCTTAAGTTTATCAATGGTCTTCTTGACATGGGCAACGTCATTGGACAGTTTCCGCTCAGCACCATGATCCCGGAAAAGCTTTACTTTGCAGTAAGACAGCTCCGTATCCCGTGATACACCTGCCTCCTCACCGGGGGACAAAAGCTCGGTTTTAGCGCATAGTCTGACAGGGATTCCCTTCACGCCTTTCGAGTGGCTAAAATCCGTGGAAAGGAAATTAAACCGCACGGGGATGTTGCAATCCGATGCGCCGCTCGCTGGATTGGCAGTCCAAGTGACGCAGAAACCGTCGACCGACATACTCTCGACTTGCACCTGTCGGTTCCTGTGTGCATCACTGGCACCTTGTAACGGATCCACATATTCAACAGCTAATAATTTTCCGCCCCGTTGATGGGCTTCTGTGGTACCACGGCCTTCCTTCCACAGTTGCCAACATGTTGCCGGTTTCGCTCGCTGTTCTCGCTCTTCGAAGGAAACGCGGACAAATGTTCTATATCGAAGCAGTTCGTGGCTAATCATTGGTGGGCTCGTGTCGATAACTGAGAGATTGTATGCTTGGCCCTTATTGAGATACGTCACGGGGATTTCACTCGAATTCTTCACCATGGCGGTCGGTGCTCGGAGGGAAACATTGAAGCGGAATCTAGAGTGTGATAAAATGCGGTTAGCATTGAACATAAATTTACCTTTGATCAAATCATTTTGACTCACTTTTCCTTGGCATAGGAAATGTCACCAGCCAGTTGAGCCGAAAAGTCCGTAGAGGCCGTCATGCTAGATGCTGTTTCGGCTTGTACACTATTTAGAGAAGAACCATCGAAAGTATCATCCATGACGTCATATGCGGTGTCGCGGTGCATAAATGCGCTTGGTGCATACGATGGCTGCTCTGTGTACTGGTTCATGTCATGTGCCGGATTCATGAACTGCGGGTGGAAGGGCTCGAAACCATTGCTGTGGTGATTGTGCATAGCTGGCACGCCCCCAGCGGGGTCATCAGGTGCATCCCGGTTGGAGTATGTAAATCGCCAGCCTGATTATGGAACACCGCACCCATTCCAGAAGAAGTTGGAGCATAGAAGCCTGCATGTTGGTTGGCAAGAGGCATCATGGAAAACGAAGCTGATTCCATCCATGAGGGCGTCAACCCCAGTTCGTGCATATTTCGAGGAGTGTGGTCGTTGTTGGTGATGGGGAACTTGATATCATGACTCTCCTCCATTTTCACATCGTTGTTCTCGGTCATTCTAGCAGGAATTGCTTTGTTAGTTTCAATTGAATGCATTTCACCTAGTGGAATACATGATATACATACCTCGAGGCCATCAAAGGTTCACCTGCCCTCACGTTGTGCGAGTCTTCAGTTGGCCCACCCTTGCTGTCTCGCCGAGGGACAATGTCTGAGAATGCTTGCTGGAAGCGAGTGATGAACTCGCCATCTGGCTTCCGAGCGCTTTTGCTGTGCGGAAGGTATATAACGTTAGAAATGAAACTATTATGCTATCCACAATTAAAGCGTTCAAAAACTCACCGGCTGTTAAACATTATTTATATTATCAATGCTTCGCTTGGCTCGGAATAGTAAAGGAAAGAAACAAAAGGTGGCCACCGGTAAATTAGTGGCCCGCTGCCAGTCGAGTCGGGTGTGCTCTGTCTGGTCTTCGATTTGAGGTGGATTTATCGAGATTGGGGACGTTCGGATGTCGTACGTAGAGTTCGATAGTCTTGTGAAGTTGTACGAAGCCTTGCGTCGAGTCAAAGGATCTATGAGGAATTTCGTAGGAATGCGCAAATGACTAGATCGATGTGCAAAGTGAAGTATGCCACGGAAGCTCGCGGGGCTATCAAAAAGGTGAAGGTAAATAAAGTATTAAGGTCGATCCAAAAACAAAGATTAAAATAGTAATGGAGTAATTTTCCTTCTTATAGGAGATTGGAGGAGATGATGTATAATTGGAGAGACGAGGGGGGGAGATGACGATGCTTTAAAGGGAGAAGGGGGGGTGGAAAGGAATAGCAAGGATGGTACGGTTAATGAAGCCCTCCAATGAACGATGTATAAAGAGATCCCACAAAACTGTCATTGAGCCACAAGTGGACTTTTTAACAAAAAGGGGGGAGAGGTCCATTGGATGTAATCGGAAGATTTTAAGAGGAGTAAATGATCTCTCGGGAGGAGGAAAGCTGTCGCCACCTACCGATAAGAACAGACCACTTTTGGTTAAGAGGCGTTTACTTTTTTATTTTTTATTTTTTATTTTTTTTGAAAAAAAAAAAAAAGAAAAAGAAAAAGAAAAAGACATCTCCAAATGGTCGAACTAGTAAATAAATTGTAGAATATATTTTACTATGAATAAAGTGATTGGTGAAAATGGAAATGAATTATGGAGTAAGGGGAAAAGTGCAGTTACCGAGAGCGAGCTACGGAAAGCCGTGTACAATATAGGTATAAATTTACCGTATTATATTCAATGTTTCCTGATACGTTTTAGAATATAATAATAGATAGTTATGTGTAGTAGACTCTACAATATATATATCGACCAGCTGGAAACATTTCATAGTTCGTTCGTACATATATATATGATCCATGGTTCCATTTTCCGACCATATTATTGCCAGATACCTCACTGGCGCCAACAGGTAACTAGTCTAGAACTTTCTCAATACGACTCATGTTCACGGGAACTTGGATCCATTTCCTGATTGGCTACTATAACTTTGTAGCAGTGGCTATGTCCAAGCGGAGTGTTTAGAGTACTTTGCACATACAACATAACTATACCGTTGTAGGCTTGACCCAATGCTATATAACCATCATTCATTGCTTGAGACTTCAAATGCATCAACACCACAATATATATCTAAAGTCTGACCTCATAACATGGCGTACGTTGTACAACACACAAAAGTACATCGGTTGCGAAAGGAAGGAGAACTTGTGTGGAACAGTGAATCTCTGGTAGTCAAGCATGATAGGTGGCCGGCCCGACCGGATCTGCAAAACTGATATTGGTCCGTTGTTTGGTTTGATCATACGTTTTTCCATTGGAATCCATTGGAATCCATTGGCTGGGTCTGGGGATCTCTCAATTGAATTAATTGAATCAATTGAATCAGTTGCATCAGTTGCATCAGTTGCATCAGGATCAGTTCCGTGCTGCCTACCAAACATTCAAATCTATATTGACGATCTCATCTTCGGTCCCGGCCCAAGGAGACCCTAGTGGTTGGGTCAATTACTATTGTATAAAGCATAATTAGTTAACTATAAGTTGATTTATAGTAATGGCCATAGCTTGTCGGTATGGAATGTATGTTGTAAGGCCATAGAATAAAATACAGCCACATACCATTTCAAAACAGTGGTCAAACACAGCTTATTGCTGGAAGGTCCACCCACCAGTAATATTGGTAAATTCATCCTTGAATGATCGGCGGAGCATGTACTCGGTATATTTGAATACACGTACATTTGAATATACGTACATTTGAATATACGTACATTTGTTACAGGGTAAGTACGTTACTCGAGCTTCTACATTTGAAAGTTATCCAAAAATTGGTATGAAGCTAACACTCCAAGCTCCAACGGGCTCACTTTGAACATCCAAAGGTCACGAATGTTATAACCGAACGCCTTCTCCACTCGTATTACCTCATCATTGATACCCTCCCCACTTTTCTTTTCTTTTCTTTTCTTTTTCAATCGATCAACGGTCCACCTTTCTGGAAGCCACGCTGTCATAAGAAACGTTTTCGGTGATATAGAATGGGGAGAATGGGCTAGATGCCAGCTGCCAGCGGCTGCGTTGGAAAGGCTATATCCACAGTTGAGGGGAAAAGACCCCCCAAAATTTTTGAATTTATGTTATTATCATTCTATTGGAATCAATCGGAAACAGTAAGTGTATAGAATATACAATCGATTATTAGCTACTCTACGCCACTGTACAAAGTACGAACAAAGTATGTTGTATGTTGTACAACTTAATAACTAACTAATTATGTAAAGTTGGTCGATCGGTTACATCATCTGTACAGGGATATAAATGATCGAGCTTCACTAAAAGGGAGTACAATGTACACAAAGTACGAGTATGAACAGTGCGAACAGTTGGCCGAGCGCTTAGTAGTGTGTAAGCGGCTGAATTCCCCACCGTAGAATCCACAACGCCAAGGGAAAAGGAAAAGTAAGTCAAATGTGGTATGGAGTATCCGTTAGATCGGCAATGGAAGAGGGGCCGATCTACCCTGGCTTACAGTGGTGGGTGCTGGCATAGCCAGTAAGACCACCAAACGGTCTTGCCACTTTGATATCAGACATACAGAGAGCTCTTTGGTAAATAGAATGCCCCGGTATAGCTTACGCAGCTTGTATCAGCCACAAACATTTCTCAATTTTGTTCCCACTTATATTCGGCTTAAGCGCGAGTGAGATAGTTATTCATAAGTACTATGTACGAATAAGAATAGTCGGCCGCATAAGCGACCTTATATATACACATACACTCTATATTCACTCTGTGACGAGCTCTATCCACATCATTGGTCATGTCTATATTTTCCCCCAGCTCGTACCTATGGAAAATATCAAAAGTTCCCCGGGTCCCTGGGCCGACTCATAAGGTTCAGATATGATGTGACTGTCCCGAGAGGTTGGTGATGGACATTGTGTTTCACTCCACAATAACGGCACAGGCGCTTAGATTGGCCGGTTAATGCTCCCATTTACAACATAGAGTATATCAATATGTACCCCGAACGACATCATAATAATCATAGTATGTTGATCGTACCTATGATTGCCCTGGACTAGGTTATTGGTTATGGGCCATGGAGTATTTTGTCATCAAAGATCAACCTGGGCGTCTCTATTGTACAAGGTACATTGGACAATAAACAATCAATTAATTATGCAACTTTCTCCACAAGGGCATTCGCATGTTGTCAGCCTGCGCATGCACCATGTATTTTGACGTCTCTGCTACCGAGTACTCCCCTGACCCACATCTTCGCTATTAATCGTAGAGGTTGTTAGCGTGTGTGGTCATCTTTGTTTGATGAGACTGGGATTATTACGTGGTTTCGATGTTCCTGCTCAGCTGGTGCTTCCCCTTGATCGAAATTCCTGAACGCGCCTTGGTATTCCTTGTTTTTGACAGTCAACCGGTCAGGACAGTAACCCCCGACCTATCAGTATCCAGCAGCTACTCTATTACAACATCGTAAGATTCTGCTTCCATGCCTTGAACACATTTACTCTGGATCACACAATTCTTGAACATTGACGGTGGTTTCATGACATTACCCTATATGAACTAATCCAACCAATATGAATGATGTGCCCTTTACAAAGTGATCCGGTAATGCTGTGTGGCCATCCGTGTGCATAATGATTACCAGTTAAGTGTAGTTCCACTTGGAACCTTATCGACCGCCTCTTAAGGTCGAAGAAAATATCACCATGCATACATGCAACGCCAACACGCCCAGGGACGCCGATGTGTGACAGAAGATAAAACAGAAGAAAACATATAGACACAGACAAAATCCGACAGAACTTCGTGTATGTAGTGACCAATGGCCGGTCCTTGATCGCGGAATTGCCTGTTCCCAAATTAGGGATGAAAAGAGGGTAAAAGATGCAAGAAAATGCAGGGCTCGGTACTGCCAAGCCGCTCAAAGGAGATGAATGAGGAGGATGCCTGCAGTCATTCGCAGTCCACCATGCTGTACGATGGTTGACCGGGTTTGTGGCTTGTCCTCGAGGGAGGGAAATGAGGACAAGGAGCTCCAAGAGCTGGAGGAGAAGGAAGGTGGTAGACAGCGAAATTGCTATCAGTGTTGGATGATCAATGAGAATCCGTCAACCCATGATGCGCAGGAGCCGGCGATTCCAGCAATCTTGTAGCCTAAAGGAGGTATTAAAGTATGGCTGTTTGAAGTTGGTCAGTATGGTTCAAATATTGCGAGAGGATAAAACAGTGTCACATACCCTGAGCCACCGGTAGCATTTCCATATATGCCAGATTTCCTCCCCAGGCTCGTGAGAATTTCGATCCCATCAATCCAGAGACCAGCCCGGACATAGAACCCAAGTAGGATTTCACCGCGTCGAGTATCAAGGACAAACTCGTCACCACCAGGCTTGCCTCCTCGCTTGCCGAATAGCTGACTGGTCGCATCCTCGTAGAAGAACTCCATACCATCCACTGCATAGCCATGATAGACCTTGATCGATGTCAAGAGCTTTGTTTTGATGAAGGCACATTCCAGTAACACCTGCTCGGGTTCACTGCCTTCCATCGCCGACTGGCCTAATCTGCCGCTTTTGAAACCAGACTGGTTTTTGGGCAATTTGACGAGAGAATTTTTCGATTTCAGATCGCCGATGTTCTCAACAGTGTAGCTGCCCAGTGCACCAGAGCAGACAATCAGACGAATGTTCTTCTTCTTTTCCTTTTCGGTACCATACACACGCTGGCGAAGCTCGATCTCGGTCACCGCAACTTGTCGTGGCAGTCCGTTGGGGCTCGACTCGCCGTTTAAATACTCAATGAAGTTGTGACAGAAGGTGTCACCCTCGGCATATAGTTCCATGAACGCAATCCCCGACGGAGCAGTGAACAATATCTTGCCGCTCTCGACTGGCCACACCTGGACGCTGTCATCCGATGTGGGAGAAGGGTCACTTGGGAGTCGGAAGTTTGGGTGGAATCGGAAGCGTAGGGCATCGAGGCGGTGCCAGCTACACTCGTCGTTGGGTAAACACACTTTCAACCCTTGAGTCTTGGTGCGCGTTGAGAAAGGTTCTCGGGTCAGGAATGTTCTGTTCAAACGCACATAATCGCGAAGCATGACTCCCGACTCCTGGTGAGGACATCCGAAGAGATGGCCCACCTCATGCAGGTGAGCACCGATGCCCAGGTTTGCTGATTCCCAATTAGAGCCCGCCTCGCCACAGTCATTGGCGACGTGATTCGTATCCGTGCGGGTGCAGTCTGTGAACGCGTCGACGACTTCTTCCAGACATGATGGATAGCTTTGGAGACAATGAGACCCAAAGATGGCCATTTTGATATCGTCGTCGGCCGAACCCAAAGCCGCATGGCCGGTGATCATCTGGGATTGGGTATCCCAATGAGAATCGAGAAGGAGAACGGAGACGTATTGCTTCTGGCCGGGCTGAGGCTGGAAATGACTTCGCACCGCTTCTTTAGCAATGGTGAACAGCTCGTCTTTCTTATCCGCTTTCTCGTTCTGCTGGGCGATATTAAGATCTCGGAGTTCGGCCACCGTTTTCTCGGTGCGGACTACGTGAACCTTGGCTTCATTCCGCATCTGGCCTTGTGCAAAGTCACGACGGCTCAAGCTACCAGACTGCCACTCTTCCTCAAATCGGAAACAACGCCGCCCGAAATTATTACGGAACATCTGTTCACCGGTGAAGGCCTGCCAGAGATAGGCTGCCATGCGGTACTTTCGAATCGCCGTTTCCAACCCGTTTCCTTCGCGCGCGATTCTTTCCGGTACTGCGTCGTAGGTACCGTCTGAATCTTTCCCTAGGAGGATGACCAGTTGCAGTGGCGGGTTATTGACCAGAGGAAGGTAGTTGATGCAAATCCAGGAGGAGTGGATGGCGGGGTGGGTGCTGCCCGTGGACAACTTTGGGGAGACAAAGTCAAAGCGAAGGCGATTAGGACCGGGGACTAGATGAACGAGGACTTTAAAATGCGATGCCGTGACTGGCCAGCAGGTCGACGGGAAATTATCTTGGTGGTGGTAGACAGTGACATTTCCGTCCAGCGGATGTTGCCTTGGGTCGCCGATTTGACCATACACGAGCAGCACTTTCTGGTTGACCTGCACGACAGTCAGACACTCGATTCCATTCCACCAGAGAAAACCATGCGCCTCCAAAATTCCTATGCAGGCAAACAAACATACCCATGAATTATCAGCCACAGACACGAGTCTTGGCGCGTAAGGTGAGACGGGAGCTTGTGATCGGTACACGCCATTGACCGAGGACGAGCTGCTACCCTATATCCCAAAGCGATCACAAGTCAGTATTATCAGTTGTGGCGGGAATAAGTACCGGTACATACAATAACACTGTTTCTCTGAGAACCGGCCACCATAGGCCCTGATCGCTGTGTAGGCGGGGTTACACTAACTGAGCTGGTGGTTTCGGATTCATTGAGAGCAGGAAGACTGGGGGTTGAATGGGTTGGTTTAATCGATGACGGTGGAGTGATTGAGTTGTGGGAGGAAGTGTCGATTATGGATGATGATTTCCCAGAGACCTCCTCCACACTATGCGATGGAGTCTTATGAAAAGTAGCCTTTGATCGACGCCGTAGGTCTTTGAAAAACGGCATGGCGAAGTTGAGAGAGAAAAGACGAAGCTTCCCTGTTGTTTTTTTTTTTTTTTTTACGGCGGGTAAATTGTCAGGAACAGAGAGGGTAACCGTTTGCGGTTGACGACAAGTCGCCCCGCAAAGTCACCAAATAGGGGGGGAGAAAGAGGCAGAGAGGAAATGGGAGATGAATGGTTAATCTTGGGTTATAGAAGTGCACATGTGGTTTTTTTTTTGGGAAGAAGAAAGAAAGAAAAAAAAGATCAAAGATCAGAGAACATTTTGAATCTCCTTAGCTTCCAAAAATTACAGGGGCCGGTTATACTTAGTACTCTTCGACCAACTATTTTTAAAGAAAAAAGCTATAAAAGGACATTACGTACCCTCAATCTTCGCCTAACCTTCGTTATATTATTTATATTATTTATACTATTTATATTATTCTGTTATCAGTTCAGCTTAAACTCTTTTAAGTCGCAATGTTTCAGTGTGGATTGGATCACACTAATATCCTTAGCTTAGATCTTGTTTGAGAGCTCACATACCTGGTTATGACACCAGGACACACACCGGTATGCCTTATTATTTACTGTTTCAGGCTAAATTTCCTGTTATGCTACAACATACATATTTAGGAAATAAGTGGAGTTACGTAGGTCACCTAGGGGGGCCAAGATGATAATCTTGAAACGGGGGTCTCTATCAGGACCGCATACATGGCTAGATACAGCCTCACGGCCCAAATAAGAATTGATGGATCTATTATTTGTTTCTATCTCACTATGTGGAAACCTAGAATGCTTATTTTCCCCCATTTCTCCTAATCGTCCTATTTCTTCCATGATTTGATAACTTCATACACCCAAAGTACATATGTACATAAAATGCTTTCGGCGATCTATGTTTGTAGAGCATACCTCAGAGGAGAGACAACCTCATTCTTCGGTCCAAGTGGATCGGAATCTGTAGCTGCATACCTGGTTTCTATGGGGATTTCAGAATAGAAAAGGAAAACATCTTTCTTTTTTGAGAATCAAGACTAGACTGTACAGAGTAAAGTAAGTAGGTGATGGGAATTCAAGAGGTACATGCATGTGGATCGATCGACTTTGAGGGAAAACAATTGTCTTATAAAATAATGAAATAAAATAATAAAACAATAAAATAATTAAATAGGTAGGGATTACTGAGTTGAACTATGTAATAGTTGTTGAGTCTACTATAACTATAACTATACTAGTTATAGTACTCGTGCAGAATAGTTCTGATAGAATGGTTACATAGTACATTTATATTGTAGAAGAAAGTTGACAGATACAAGACAAAAAAGAATTAAAAAAATATTCAAGACATATATGCTATCCCCAGTATCTTCTGTTTGACAGTTTCCACAAGAAGTTTTCTTTCAATCCCAATCTGTTCAAGTGCTTCTCCAGAATCGATCGCCGAGTTCCCGCATTTCGCCAATCTCTCTTCCCTTTCGCCCTTGCTCCCCCTCAAAACCTCAACCTCGACTCTACATTCGAAAACGTCTTTTATAATTTTTTATTTCTTTGCATAGGGGTGTTTTGTTTGTTTCATTGGGTTCTTGATATAATGCCTCCATCACAGCCGGCCTCGGCAGAAAAAACGATCCGCAAAATCGATATCGCCCAGGTAAGAGATGGAAAAAAAAAAAGAAGAGGCTGCGGATCCCTTGAGATGCAGCCTTGGCTACTGATTCAAATACTTGCCACTGCACCCGAATGCTTCCAGATGATATTGTTCTTGATGTGGGACTGACCCTGGATTCTCTTTGCACAGGTTTCTCTCAGTCTGCAGGATCGATTGGGCCTTGCCAAACTCAAGTACCAACATGGTCGACTGCACGGTCTAAAACCGAACCAGCAAGATGGCAGACCTGCTCTTGAGAGTGACAAGCCTTCCGACTCTTCGTCCGAGTTTTCACGCAGTCGTTGCGAGACTCCCTTCACCTCCCCTCCCCTCCAAGCCTCCACCTACTCCAAGGAGCTCCCTCGATCCGCCCGCAATAAACATGCCGCCACCTTCAACTCTCGAGTCATGCAGCCCATGCTGTCTGCCAGTCGAAAACGCCTACGGTCTGACTCCGGTTCTGAACGTCCTGCCAAGGCACCCCGGGTGTCGTGGAAGAGTTCTTACCGGCTGCCGGAATCCTCCCCTGGCATGAACCGACACCGTCCGAGCCGACGCACACAAGCCCCCTTCATGTCGGAGGCTACAATCCCGGAGATGTCATCGCCTGTATATCCTGGACCGTCAGAAGAGATCGATCCCGATCTGCCGTTGCACAGTTTCCAGAACATGAGCTCAATCGTAGGCTCTTCCCCTCCACGAACCCCTCCCCCGAAACATATGCGATTGCCCCGAAACAATCAACCTCAGAATCATGAGGATGGTGCGGATTTGCTCTTGTACCTTGCCAACTCTCCGACCCCGGCTCGGGTTGCAAGGGGCAACGGAAATCAGGCCTTCCCGCCTTCCACTCCTCCCAGTCAGCACGCAGTACTGCCCGGCATGACACCCACCATGGGCGGCGGCGTGTTCGCCAACATGAGCACACCCAATCAGCAATTCAACTTCGCTGATTTCGTGAATGTGACCCCTAGTCCGGCGCAACCAACTTGGGGTGGCCGCACCCCGGGCAATCCTGCTCGCACCCCGCTTACTAGCAACAGAAAGCGATTGAACTTCGATGCCCTGGTTCCTCCAAGCAACACCAGCCCTCGACTTCATGGCAAGGAAACAGGGCTGGCGTTACAACTCGGCGGGGAACTGCATCTATGAAACCCAGTGTTTCTCTCTCCATTTTCTCTTCTCTGTTCATTTTTTGCCTTAAATCCCTCTTAAACCCCCATTGACGACTTTCTTATGATCATATTATGTACACATTGTGTTCATCCCCGATGTAATTTGCCCTCTCCGATGTGGAGGCTTGCCCTTTCGACCTGAGCCTCGATTGGGAGGGCCTCTACCCGGACTTGCATCCACAGGCGTTTTTTTATTGTTTATCTTTTAAATGCTTTACTATCATGTCTTGCATTACCTCTCATTCATCAAGACCATATGTCTTGCATTTTCTATGTAATTGTTTGCCCTTGGCAATTTCACTCTTCAGTCCTGCTTCTTTCCTTTTTTTTTTTTTTTTTCCTTGCCAGCTTGCCTTTGATGAGTCTGTTCAAATATTTTTGCATTGCCCCTGTCTTGATATATGGAGATGGAAGTTGAAATGAAATACGTTCATTGAGAACATACGTGTCTCTCATCACAGCCTAAAAAACCACCTATTTCACCTAGCCAGCTTATTTTTATTATGCTTATTGGCCGAGAACACCCCGGGGAGCCAGCCCACTACACACATCTTACTGTGGAAGCGGCATATAGGGCGTCTTAGCCCGGCATGAACTTCCCTCTGGTTAGAACTTGGCTTATTGAAAATAAGTTGTTTCCCTTGGACACGTAGTCAACCCCTCATTTTCACGTCCAATCCGGGTCGCGTTTCTTTCGCGTCTTTTCGCGTTACTTTCGCGTTGCAGTTTAAGAGGCTTTTCGGTAGCCAATCAGAGGTGACGAGATTGAAAGTCAAATGTGATGTCATATACGGCCTATATTCTACCACTGACATATAAATAATACAGAAAGGATATTAGAGCGAACAGAAATCACAGAGCGCCAGATATCCAATTGAAAGACGTTCCGAAGTGAAAACACATTCAGAATAGTTCACACCCATAAACTAGGGAGGAGTCCAACATCCGAGTTTGTACCTCGACAAAAGTCATTTGAATTCATACTAAACACGTAGTATATCTTGTATCCTGTAACCTCTAACCTCTATCTTGTACCCTTTGCTGTCCTTTCTCTCTATCTGGTCGTATAGTGTAGTTTCTCACTTACTGTCATGCTTACCTTGAAACTAATAGGAATAATGCTGAGCGCAAGTAAGAGTAACAAATGACCGAAGGAGAACAACCGGTAGTTCTTGTGAGGTCGGTCCTGTAATATTCACAAGTCAACCTTCTGGCCGCCAAATCAAATCAATCAATGGCTTCGTTAACCAAACTCACATCATATGTCCAGTCATCCGATCGACCCCAATGGGTGGAGTACCACATGACAAATGAGTTCCATGGGTAGATGAACCAATTCTTCTGAGACTTGTAGTCGATGAAATACTGCCAGCAACTGGATATCAGATATATGTAACCTTGGCACAAGAAGATAGGATATTAATTTCCTTACACTGCCACATGAGCTATTGAAGATCGTCGTGGCGATTTTCTCATGCAAGTTCTCGTTGTACTCTTTCTCACTGTCGGACTTGACCTCGACAAATGAAGCGCGGTCTCGAAGAACCGGTGCAATCACCTTCATAACAAGGTTGACGTAGCTGGCATCACTGTTAGCGGGTATTCTATGAAAAAGAAAAAAAAAAAAAAAAGATATCAGAACATCTTGACATACTTCTCAATGCAGTAAATCGCAGATGTGTGGCCTTTACCGGAGTTGGGACCCAGGACATAGAAGAAATTAGGAAATCCGGACATCGCGGTGGATTTGTATGCTTCCTTGTAGCCGAAGTTACCCCAGTGCTCGTCACGGGTCCGGCCATTTCGCCCTACCAGCTCTACCTCGTATTGCGTCAGGGCGAATCCGGTGGCAAGCAGCTGTATTGGGGAGAATAAGGATTAGCTGGGATAACAAGCAAAGGGGTTTGGGGTTACTTTGACTTACAATTGCATCTGCACGATATTCCTGGCCAGACTTGGTGAAAATCGAATGAGAGGAAACTTTGACAATGGGATCATCTGTAAGATGAATATTGCTTTGTTGAAGGCAGCTGGTATACCTGCTGTTGTCGAAGATCCGGCGCTACATTAGAAGAAGAGTCAGTATGTATCCCGAAATCGAATTCAGTTCTGGGATCTTACCTTGCATCCGACCTCATATTTTGGTGACAAAAGGGGCCAATATTGCTCTGTAATCCCACAATAGTAAGCAAATGGTTGCCAAAAGGTATTCATCCATCTTTAGCGAATTGAGCTCACCGGGTGCAGTGCTTTGAATGTAAGCTCTGCTTCCCTCTGCTGATATATTTCTGGCTTTGTTTCCCTTGTAAGTAATATTGAATCTGACGGCAGTGCTCTCCAAAACCAGAAACACAATCAGTCTCAATAAACGTAGAACACCAGGCACATAGCGAAAAATGAATTTCCACTTGTCGTGGATTTGCATATTTTCATTTTCCAAATAGAATTGGGGTGTCTGGTATTAATGAGAAATAATATCTTCCACATGTGAAAAGCGTGTCTTACCCGAATAAATTGGGTGATGCTTCCAACTTCTTTAGCAATAGCGGGAATAAGCTGAGCAGCCGAACCTGATCAATTGTTGGTGGAATGACCTTTAGGAGAGAGAGAGAGAGAGAGAAAGTGTAACTCACATCCATTGCCAACCACAATCACATCTTTCTGATGAAGAGACAAGTCCGCTTTCCAAGCAGCAGTATGAACAATATCCCCTTCAAAGGTTTCGACACCCGGTATACCAAATTGATTTGGATTTACCAAGGCTCCAACAGCAGAGATCAAGATTTTACACTCGTGATAGAATGTTTGACCTGTGGATAAGTCCTTCAACTTGACCAACCAGCTGTTTGTCGAGTCTTGCCAATAGGCCCCTTCCCATTCTGTGTTTCGAACAATGTGTCGAGAGACGTCAAACTTATCCGCAACCTTGTTGAAGTATTCCAAGATCTCCGCTTGTGGAGGGTAAATTTTTGAGAAATCAGGATTTGGGGCAAATGATAGACTGTAGAAGACCGCTGGGATATCCACAGCACATCCTGGATCTACAATGACATGTTAGACACTGAAATATTAGAAGAAAAAGAGAAAAGAGATCAACCAAGAACTAACATTTATTTGCCCACCAAGTCCCTCCTGGGGCAGGTGAACGGTCATAGATGACATAGTCGTCACAATTGTGCTCTCTTCGAAGTTGACAGGCTGTAGCCAGACCAGAAAAGCCAGCTCCAACGATGAGTACCTTGGAGAAAGGCTTGTTCTCAGAGAGCACCATATTGAAAATTCAAGGTAGATTATTCTTCAAGATGATTGAGAAGCGGAGCGTGTTTGGTGTTTCGCAGATGTTCCTCCCGATTTCCCAAGGCTGAACTTATAGCTGCCCGAAGATAGCATTATTCGTACGAATGTCGTCTTGTATGTTCGGGGTTTGATCTTAAAAGGCTCATAGATGGTACGTACATAAGTTAGCATGGCGTACATGTCTGGAGTTACACCACCTGGTGGATCCACCAGTCACTAATCAATCCAGTACACCCTTCGGAATATCTAGAACGATAAGTGTAGATATATCGGAGATGAAGAAGCTGTCACTGTTGATCTTCTCGTGTTTGATCGCAGTCAATTCAAACCCACTTTATATACTAACGCAGACAACCATATCTGGTATTGCAATAGCACCCATTTAGTCTATACGCATGTTCTTACTACACACCGTCCTCTAGTTTAATGCAACTCATATATGGGAAAAGGATACGGTGAGTGGTTGTGCCAATAGGGAGATATATTGAGTTGTGATAACTTCTCGTATAGTTCGACATCGATTGTCTTATTTGCTTGCATCAAATTCCACTCTATTCCGCAATTCCGGTCGCCCGATATACTGTCTTGTATTTCTTTTCAAGTTTCGTGCAGCGGAAACTATCAGCTTCTTTGTTTTTTTCATTTTTTTTCAACTTCCATCCAGTCGGCCAGAACCAAAATGTTTATCGCCTTTTTCCCTATCTTGGTGGATATCATCGGCCATATTGGCTGGATCAAGTCCATAAAGTTCTCTATGCCTTTCTTCCTGTTAGCTGTTGGCAGTACACTACTTGCCTGGGTGTCAATGGTAGCATTTATCCGGCGCAAGTTGGTCTTGTGGTCCGATGGAGATCCCAAAGATGAGAAAACGTTACTGGGTAGACCTCAACTCTATCCAGCACGTCTAACACATGCTCGCTTCTTCCCGGAGAAGTACCATTACTGGATCAATTACTTCCTCGTTGGGGTTCCCGTTGGACTTCGTGGTCGTGTTGGGAGTGTGGTTTCCATCGAAAGTGATCAGCATATCCCAGTCACAAATCCCGTCTGCACTTTTGTGAAAAGAATCTTTCGGATTCCACTTTGGTTTAGAATTGATACTAGTTGGTATCTTCATCGTGGAGATGGGCATCTGACCTTGGCCGCAAAACTAGTGCACTTTTTGAAAGAACGGGTATGTTAGTTCTACCTGGAAAAATAACTGTGCTTGATGTTAAAACTTCCAGGGCGAGGATCCAAACCAATATCCTTATGCATATCTCATCAGCATCCCCCAGTTTCTCTGGTGGACCAAAAGCCCGATCTCGTATTGGTATCTCTACTCGCCTCTCAAAGAGCTTAGTGGAATCATCATGGAAATCAACAACTCATACGGCGAAAAGAAGAACGCGTTCTGCCGATTAACCAAGGAAGACTCTTCCTCTTATGAGAAAGCCGTACCCTGCGAGGTTTTCAGCACGGCTTTAGGAAAGGGACCTCATGGCGATCAACTCATTCGATTCACATCATCGGCTCCTACTGCCAAATACTACAAAGGCACCTGGGAGAAAGACATATTTGCGTCGCCTTTCGAGAAAGTTGAAGGCGAATTTGCCCATCGATTCATGGACCCGTTGCATCCAGCACCTGAAAAAGGTGGCCCACTGCACTCTAACATGACTCTTATTAGCATCGACGGCAAGCCCAAGATTTCCAGCCGTCTTTTTTCTGTTGCTCCACCAATTGACCCTCTTTCGGCATCATCCCGGGAGCTGATGAGCTTCCTTCTCAGTTGGTCATTTGTTGTGCCAGTATCGATTGGTCGGATTGTGGTCGAGGCACTTCGTATTCGATTCAGAGGTAACCTGCCTTATTTGAACAAACCGGACGTGAAGAAGGGAAACATCCCTCGTAATGCCTCAGAAACAGAGAGGTATTCTCAACAATTTCCCTCTCTTTTGTTTAAACTTTTCTAATTGTCCTCACAGAGATTTGGAACCTTTCTTTCGGCTGTACCTCTCTCACCTTGTTGAGACATGCCGTTTCCCTTTGGAGGTGATTTATACACCGGCCAAATCACTACATCTCCACCCCATGTCAATGCATTCCCAAGTGAAAACTTACACTTCTGCACCTCCCCCCACCCTCCAAATACAGCCTCTCACGCCTCAGTTCTATACGAATATTCTGAAATACCCGGATGCCACAACTGGGGTTTTCTCCGAAATGGAGCACATACCCCAAGCCTGTGATCCGGAGTCCCAGCGCCTATGGGCATCAGATCCAGCGATGTTGCAGAGATTGATTGAATCGAAAATAGACCCGCCCAATGCCAAGGTAGTCCAAAACCCCTCGGCTTCAGTCCCCGCTGAGCTTCCGGTCTATCCCGCAAGCAATCCACTACGGCAAACGAAGTCGGAGATGAGGACGTTTATGGATGCTTTTACAGATTCCAACTGCCCCCAAGGCATGCGCAGGAGATATCGGGTCGCACGGACCTATTGCTACCTGACAGAGAAGTTTGCGTGGGGGTCTTACAAATTGGCTGCTGTTTACGAGTTTCTGCTGCGCACGGTAGTCTTGGAGCTATATTGGACGGGTCTGTGGTGGATGTTGTGCGACCTTCCAGTAGCACGGTACGAGAACGCTTTAATAGTGTCAGGAGTATATTTTGTGGGGGTTCGAGTATGGACGGCCCTGAGTGGTTATTTCTATAGTTAGATAAGCGGGGGCTAGTTGGGCTCGTTGGGGGTGCTGTTCGTGTTTTTGGTTGGCTATGGTAACCCAGGAAGTATGTGAGATCTTCGTCCTAGTTCGAATTTGGCATCTTTTGCATCGTTAAGAACCTGCATAGAAATGTGTTTAACTGCTTTTAGTTGGAACGATCTGGTTATCCCGTACGTGTTTGGTGGCTTAACTGTCGGCCTATGAACCCCTTCCACTTTGGAATTCTATATTATTGTATGCAGCTTATGGTCTAATTTGGAGATGATTCAATTACCTATTACCAATTGATTTAAATAGCACTGGGGATATGATCGCCAGATCATTAATTCCGAGGATCAACCGCTCAAGCCGCCTAATCTTACCTTCACCGATATTAATTCGTAGCTTCTACCCTCGAAAGATGTAATCTGTTCCGTAAATAGGTGGTTAAGCCTATCCTCTTATCCTACATTGTAGTCTTTAGTTAATTATATAGTTCTGTAGGGTTATTCTATGAACGTGGATAGAAATTGATACAAAGGTGAATGTGTACGGTAGGTAGCTTTATTTGGACATTAACCAAGGATCAATTTGAAATTCGGACCTTGCTGGATTGCCTAGCGTACATCATACATGCAGGATATTTGTGATCATCCACGAACTAGCAGGAAAATCAATATCAGGCACTTACACGGCGAGGGACATGTTGGGCCGCATACCATGTGATAGGTAGGTTTTTCTTGCCCTTCTCTTCGACTCTCTTTCCCAAGACCTTTTTTGTTGGATATAGGCATATATAACTCTTAAAGCCTCGATAAATATTCTGTATTGGAGAAGCTAGAAAATAGAAATAGAGCAGAAGTATATAGACGGTAGATTCAACCTTGAGCCTCGCGTGGTTTCCTCTTCCGCTCATTCTCGACAACATGCTCTCTTCATTCAACATCGTTCGTCTTTCGCGTTATTGAAACATTTTGCATTTTGTAAAAAAACGACAGGAAACTCTTTCTTAAGCTTCGCCAACCTCGCTGGCGCCGTCGGCTGGGACCCAACCTCCTCCCAATTCCACTTGCGCTTCAGCTTTTTCTTAACAGAGAACTCTGGGCGCTCTCCAAAACAATCGCCACCCTTCTCCTTTTCACGGCAATTGATATGATTCTGTTGGACAGACTACAGATGGTAGAGTCTGGGAAGTAGAGAGGGAGAGAGTTGATTGCTATGGAGAGAGAGAAACTCCTAGATAACTACTGGCGAGGGCTGATACCTGAGGCACCAATGTGGGGCCTAAGGCCACCACAACACCACCCCAGGCATAAGCTCGAAACCCCCAAATTAAGCGAACATCAACCTCCATAATTCTGAATTTGCATAGTAATTATGCATGTTTTCCTGACGATTCAGACACATTGTTCTGAACGTCTTTTGCTTTTTTTTTTTTTTTTTTTTCATAGGAACTGAGGTTCAATTAGTTCCTTCTGCGATTGCTGACATCATCAGGTTCCGCATCTTTTCGAACAGCTCTTTTCCAAGTGGTTTAGTCAGTGCGTCAGCAACGTTGTCAGCACTAGGAATGACTTTGAATTTGACTATGCCTTGACGAACGGCATGTCTCACAAAGTGATATCTCGCGTCGATCCACTTTGTTCCTTTGGCGTAGTTGTCAGATGTCATGATCGTAAACGCATTGTCGCTATCGGTTAATAAGGTGATCGGCAAGCTTTGCGGCATATCGACTTGCTGAAGTATCTTCAGCAGCCACATTATCTCTCTCACAGCTGCATCAAAAGCTATGTATTTTGCCGACGTGCTACTTCTTGCCACTAGCTCTTCCTTACGAGAAGACCAGCTGACTGGACAACCGGCGTAAAACAGGACAAAAGCCTCAGTGCTTTTTCCATCTTCGCAATCATGAAAGGATGCGTCAACGTAGCCGATTAGTTGCTCCTCTGGCCGCTTGCCAAGAAGGATGCCAAGGCTCATCGTGCCTTTGACATACCGTAGCAATTGTTTCAACGCTTCGACGTCTTCAACTCTCGGTGCTGCTGCTCGACGTTGCAGCTTGTTCACTGCCAGTGCAATATCAGGACGTGATTTGTCAGCAAGCCAACCAACCTTGCCGATATCCTCCATAAATGCCTTTGTATCATCCCACGCATTCCTCCCAGTCTCAGAAACACCGTCTTCAAGCTACGTACCAGGCTCCGTGTCAGCAGTTTGAACCCCTCAGCCCACTCGATAACCGAGGAACCGATCTGCTGCTCATTTTCGAATTAGTTGAAGACAAAATGTCACTCGCCAGCACAGATAGCGAATACCCGAGATGTGAAGGCCAGGGCGAGGAGTGGCAGGAAAGTTTTGATGTATGCCACCGGCACATAACTCCCATTGGTTCATATTACTAGTAGTCACCTTACAAAAACTAATATTATAACTAGATGCTTAAAGATGTCTGAATACCTAGATTATAAGGTTAATTAAATTGATGCCTTCTAAAATGGGCATAGGGACTTTTAAAGTAAATTAAATCTGAGCTAAATCTGAATTGAATCTGAATTGAATCTGAATTGAATCTGAATTGAATCTGAATTGAATCTGAATTGAATCTGAATTGAATCTGAATGAATCTGAATTGAGTCTGAATTGAATTTGAAGAAGATTAGCAGATCTCTTGGCCGCTAGTTTAGGGGTGGGTGAATCTTTATAGGATAGACTGTTGTAGGTGCCGGTGGCATACTTAGTCGCCCCTAGACTACCCAGCGGTATACATCGCCGTTTACCAAACGGCGCCTAGTTATTCCATGCCGAGTTGGTTGACATAAGTCAGGCCAAAATAAGGCATTCGAGACATTAAATTCAGGCATTTGTTCGTCGTAGAATTATTTACAGTACATTGTATAGGGCGGTGTAAGCGGCGGTCAATAACCAGGCCAAAGATACCTAGGCATCAAGGCATGAACATATACCGGAAATAGCAGCTGGCAGACCTTATGTGAAGGATATGGTAACATTCCATTTGCCTTGTAATTTCGGGATTTCACTGCTATGAAATATCTAGCTCTCGTGTCCACAGGCTTACCTCTACTCCGTAACAAAAGTTCTCTTTTCAAAAGTCCAAGCAGAAGTGGGAATTGTGGCTCAAATCGCAAACTGGGTGCTACATAGGTAGAATGCCAAGGATGGAACTAGACAGCAATTAATCCGAAGATATGGGGGCATGGGGTAGCGGGTAGCCTAGTGGTACCCGGGCAGATCCGTGGACCTATCTGCATCAAGCCCACACCACGTCTACAGATGCAGGTGTGAAATTTCTGCTTGAAATTCTCCATCGGAACGCGCGTTACATATAATTCCCTTATTCCGAGATGTCTCACCATATCTGCCGCCCTGGAATTTCCCAATAAGGGAAAATGACCTTGATCGAGACCTTGACCATGATCCACTCGGGCCGGTCAGGGTGCGTCATAGTCGATTTTGATCGGGCGATTGTGCTGGACAGGAGATGGCAAGAGGACTGACTATAAGACAAGTCGCTTTTCAGCCTGAATTTCCTCTCCAGCATCGGTCCTCAGCATTAGCATCATCCAACGTCTTTCTTTGCCATCATGAGCCTCCTGCGCCCACTCAATTCGTCCAGCAGCGGTGTTGCTTTCGTTGCTGGTGCCAACGGAATCACTGGTCATGCTATTGTTGAATATCTTATTCGGCAGCCCGAAACTGAATGGTGAGAGACCCCGAATTCCTTGACAGGCGATCCCTCAGATGGCTTTGTGTTTCTCTAACTGGAATTTGAAAAAAAAGGTCAAAGATCATCATCACCTCACGTAGGCCACTCAAAGCTCGCTTCACCGACCCCAGGGTTGAGTTCATTGCCCTGGACTTCTTGAACTCTCCAGAGAGCATTGTGAAACAGATCAAAGAACTCTGTGCAGATGTCACGCATGCATTTTTCACGTCGTATATCCACGACAACGACTTCTCTAAACTCTATGAGAAGAACGGCCCCTTGTTCCGAAACTACTTGGAAGCCGTGGATCAAGCTTGTCCGAAATTGCAGCGTGTTGTTCTACAGACAGGTGGAAAGGTACGCTGTGGTTGCCCCAGGTTTCAAAGGTTGCAATTTTTGATTTTTACTTAGCATTACGGAATTCAATTCCGAGAGATGACATCCCCACTGGTGGAAGAGATGCCTAGATACGACGGACCTGAATCCATCTTCTACTATGAGCAGGAGGATGACATGTTTGCTATCCAAAAGCGTCGCCAAACCTGGAGCTACAACATCATTCGTCCCATGGGGATTATCGGATATGCCTCTCAATGTAGGACACCCCAAATGTTTTCGTTACTACGTGGCTGATGCAATGAATTATTAATAGACATTGGAATCAACGAGGCTCTGCCTATTGCTCAGTACTTCCTCATTTGCCGTGAGCTCGGCGTGCCTCCCAAATGGCCAGGAACCTTGAGCACCTACCTTCGGGTCGAGAGCCAGTCTTACGCCCCTGGTATTGCCAACTTGACCGTGTGGGCTGCTACCCAGGACCGCTGCAAAGATGAGGCATTCAATCACTTCAATGGCGATGTGATTGTCTGGAAGTTCCTTTGGCACCTTCTGGCTGACTACTTCAACGCCCCGCTAGGCTCGAGTGAGCCCACGGAAACTACTGAGCCCATGGACATGCTTGAGTGGGCCAAGGACAAGCGTCCTGTTTGGGAGAGTATTGTTGCTAAGAATGGCGGTGACCCCGACGCTTTCCAACTAGACTCATTCGCCCTGATGAACTGGTACATCACACCTAGCGAGATGAAGACGCCGTTCATTAGCACTTTGCGCAAGGCGAGAAGTTTCGGCTGGACACATCACGATGACACTTACGAGTCATGGCTGAAGACCTTCAAGTCCTACCAGAATGCTGGTGTCTTGCCTGCTCCCTAGACTGGGAGTGGTATGCTCGATAGCTCTTGGTATAGCCTGAAGAGGGTTACTTTGTTCGAAACAAAACATGCAGTCAAAAACTCCTGCAAGGTTGAAGTATTAATCTCAACGGCAATTCGCACATATATCAGTCTAGCGGGGCGAGAATGGTCGAGAGCAATGTACATAGTATTTCACCATAGTATTTGACACAAACAAACCCAAACACACAGCTACTCCATTCCCTCCTCTAGACAAACCTCCCCAACCTCTCCAGCTTCCCCAGCCTCCCCCGTCCGCTCCATCTGCTTCCGCCACAGCAACGCCAGATAATCCGACGAGGTAGCCTCATCAATAGACTTATCCTCACGGACCTTAATAAACCGTGGAAATCGCAGACTCAACCCGCGCTCATCGCTAACTAGCCCAATGGCAGCCGGGTACGTAGGACTGAGCGTGATATCCGCGAAAGCCATTTCCCACACTTCGCACGGCTCAAACCACACCTCTGGTTCACCATGGTACTCGACGTAGCTGGGGCGCGATATGACATTCGTGCTGCCATGCGCGTACTTCTCTTTGTTGCTTTGGTAGAATTTGTCCGTGAACCCGGACATGCATTTAGTTACGGCCTCTAGGGTTCCTGTTTCCGGGTTGCGTACGGCTAGTAGGATCGGAGACCACCATTTCGCTTTACGGCCTTGGCCGTGCCACCCGGCTATCGGGATCAGGTCGAGGGTTTCGGAGGAGGTGCTGTAGTCCTTTTTTACTTTGAGCCAGGATTCAAGGCGTTTATCTGGTTCGTAGGTTGAGAGGAGGGGTTTGCGTCGGGTGGGTTTCTCTTTGGGTTTTACCTGTTGGCTTGGTTGCTCGGTGGTTGTGGTGGCCGTTTCGTTGGGGAGGTGGTTGTTGACTTGAGTGTTCGCACTGGGCTTGTTATCGAGGAGTTTAACCATGATTCCCTCGCACTTGACATCGATAGCAGATTTGAAAAACTCAAGGACAGCCTCGGAATCCGCTGATGTCGCATCCATGCTCTTCACCCAGCCAAAGTGTTTTGGAATCTCTACAAAGAGACTGCGAAGTAGTTCGCGGCGTTCTCGAAAGGGGCGATCTAGCAAAGGCTCGCCGTTGAGATACATGAGGTCGAATGCGAAAAGACAGACATTGACTTTGATGTCACCGACTTCAACGTTCTTCTTTGCACGATTGGTCAAGACCTGGAATGGCTTAAGATCACCAGTCTCACGGTCCACGGCAACTACTTCTCCTTCCAGGATAAAGCTGGACACACCTTCTCCCCGTATTTGCGGGACCAGGGAGACGAGATCTGGGTACTTCTCCGTCATGAGTTCCAGATGGCGCGAGAAAATAGAGACTTTCCCTTGCTCGTCGCAGTGTACCTGCGCACGTTGCCCGTCATACTTGTACTCGCAGCTGAAGTCTCGACCTTGGAGCTTCGTCAACATCTCTGACAAATCGCGTGTGATACTGCCCAGCATCGGCCTTAGTGGAATGTGCATGGTTAAGCCGCATCTGACCAAAAGCTCTTCTGTGGACCCGATCTCTATTAAGCAGGGCACCAAATCATTGTAATTAGGATGTCTAGCATATGATGCTTTCACGATTTCTTCCGCATTGTTGTAGATTTCCGCAAGCTCGTCTTTCTTCAAGCGTGCAAGCTGATGCGGATGAACTTCAAAGTCCGCTCCGACAGGCTTGGAATACAAGACAGCTCGAGCGAGAGCAATCAGCATCGTCGTCTTGACTGCACCAATTCGCAGATTTTGGACCAATGTCCGGACGATGTATCGACTCTCCTCGGCGCCACGCGCATCCTGCAGAAGCTTCTCGACGATTCTCTGCTTAGTTTCCTGACTACCGGGTCCTTTGCTAGTGGCGATTTTCTGAAGCGACTGGTATACTCCCTTGATTCTTAACGGCTTCGGCTTCACCAGAGTGAATGATTGTCGTTTTTTGGCTTCGAATGCAACATCTCCTGCATCACCATGCTTATCATATAGGGTCTTGAGCCCTTGGCCATTGAGGCCGTATATCTTCTTTAGTGCCTTGGAGATGGAAGAGCCTCCCAGGCCTAGCTCTAGTTCATCGTAAGGAGGTGATATGGAATTGGTTGCTAGCCACACAGCAGGTAGAACACTCGATGGATCCCCTTCAATGAGAACCCGAAGCAAGTTGACCAGCGCATCAACAATCTTTATTCGACTGGTCGTCGCATTCGCCAGGACGAAGGCCCTCGTCAATAAAGCGTAAGAAGCATCCCCGCCTTCTGTTGCCCAATGCGACCGCAGTTCTGCTGCGTATTGACTCGCATCGAAGGTCTGAGGGCTTTGTTCGAGGGGAATAGCAAGGGATATTGTATCCTCCGTGCCAGCTGATGACTGTAGTGAGAGAGTACTCTTCTTTGGTATCACCGGCGCTGCCGGGGGTGAAACAGGCGAGTCTAATGTAGATGGAGCCGTATTGATCTGCGTATCTGCTTTTATATCTTCGATACGTGTGCTTGTATTTTCTTGCTCATTCCACTCGGCCTGTAGCTTGCGCGCAAGAGCTTCATCAGAGAGAGTTTGCTCAGTGACATCGGGGACTTTTAAATTGATTTGTTCTGGGGTCTGTCCTTTAAAGAACGACTGAATACTGCGAGTCGGCTGCGACGAATCTCCATTTCTTTTCCGCTTCTTTGCTGGACTTGACATTATTCAAAGTGTTGATAGTGTAAGAGCTCATGGTCTCATGGTTGCCACTGCGGAAGACGTCAGTCCAAAAGGCGGAGATCAACATTCGCGACACCTCAGCGCTTCCGCAGTCATGTTTCCCCCTTCAACGATGGCCTCCCTCACGGAATTATCTTCGCATGAGCGAACTCGGGTCGAAGATTATTTAAATGACAAGATTCAGGTTTCTGCCGATCTGGAGAGTTTAGATTCGCTGCTGTCCAGTCTACGCGCGCAACAGGAGCTTCAGCGGAAGCAGGTACCGCCTCCTCCTCCCCCCAACAAACCCGACCTTCTCTCTAAACACTGCTGATACAAATTTACGGCCAAATAGTTAGCGGAAGCTGGCGAAGCACTTTCAAATGCAACGAAAGCCTCTAACGACCATGCCAAAGCTACTCGAAAGCAGGCTGAGGCGTTTACCGCGGAGCAAGCGGACATCGACCGACGGTTAATGGCCATAACACAATCTGAAACCAGCGATGAAGCGGTACGGAGTCTGGAGAAGAGTATGAAGAAGCTTCAGCGGCTTGAATTATCCAAAGGATATGTGGAGTTGCTCAAGGAAGCTGAAGAATTGAGGTAATGCCACTTTTACCAATTGAGAGGGGCTAGATACTGAGACAGCAACACAGCAAGCAAGCTTTGGCAGACATTGCCTCCGAACCACGCGCCGCTTTGAAGCCATATGCCCGACTACGGACCATCGTCGGACTACTGAAGGACGCCCAGCCTGCCGCCGAAGGGGCGGCCCCCCACCTTGCCGACTATACAGACAAATTAGCCTCTGCACTGAGACAACAGATGAAGACATACTTTAGTGACCGGCTGCAGAAGACGCTTGAAGAGTTGAAATGGCCGACAAGACAATTGAATGTTACTGATCAGCTCCTGGCCCGGTGGAGGCAAGATGTTGAACTGTTGATCGACTTGCAATTACCGTATGATCCGTCCCTTCATGTCTGGATGCATATTCTAACAAGTTTCTTCTTAGTGAACTTCAAAGCCGTGACGCACTAGTTTCCGGGCTGAACTTCGAGCCACCAGTTTTATTCCCATTAGAGGTTATGGTGCATCATCTCGATCTCCGATTCAAATATCACTTCAGTGGGGACAAGCCAACCAACCGACTGGATAAGGTAATGTCGCTCTATATCCACGCAGAAACAGAAGGCTAACTTGGATTTAAGCCGGAATATTTCCTCTCGCATATACTAGACCTTGTCAACCAATACGGGGGGTTTTTCGTCTCTTATCTACAACCCATCTTCGATGAAAGGGCCGAAGCAGTCGGTCCAAGTCTGGAATGGAACTTTTACAATGCATCGCACAGTTACATTACTGCATTGCTTCCTATGCTGAGACACAAGATCAGCCTGCTCCTCCCTCAAATCTCAAACTACCCCCAATTGCTCAGCCATTTCATTCATGAACTGATGAACTTTGATAACGAGATCCGAGAAACCTGGACCTATATGCCAGATCCATATGCGGACGACAATTGGAAGGGCGTGACCTGGGATGTATTGACCAAACAGGGCTGGTATGATCGATGGCTTGAAGTTGAGAAGGACTTTGCGTTGGCGCGATACAAGGATATCATCGACACCACAGACAGTGGAGAAATCGATTACGATGGCATGGAGCTCACTGCAACGAAACCAACAAAAGCTGCAATTCGTGTGAATGACCTTCTCGAAACCATAACCGAGCGCTATCAGCCCCTGTCATCTTTTAGTCAGAAGCTGCGGTTCCTCATCGACATTCAAATCACAATTTTCGACCAGTTCCATGAGCGCCTCTATTCTGCACTTGAGGCCTATCTAGCGATGACGTCCACGCTTGGACGTACTGTACAGGGAGCCGACGGGCAGGCCAGCGTCGAGGGTGTCGCCGGGCTGGAGCGGCTTTGCAGGGTTTTCGGGAGTGCCGAATACCTCGAAAAGAAGATGGAGGATTGGAGCAACGATGTGTTCTTTGTTGAGCTCTGGTCCGAACTTCAAGATCGTGTTCGACAAAACCGAGATAGCGGTCGCAACGTCGCTGGTACCATGTCTGTCGCAGAAGTAGCGTCGCGTACCTCACCCGCAGTCGCCAACAACAACGGCGCCCACACCGCGACCTCATCCGATGGCGCTCTCTTCGATGAGACGGCATCCGCCTACCGTCGTCTCCGACTTCGCTCGGAAACTATCATCACATCCACCTTGTCCTCTAATATACTCGCCGCTCTGAAGCCCTACTCTCGCGTATCCACATGGGCAACGCTGTCGACCCCCTCTGCCACAGCGACGGCATCTCCCCTCTCACCAACTTCCGATCTCGCCCATGCAATGCGTGTCCTGTCCACGCAGCTCTCCTTCCTATCTCGCGCACTGGGAACTGCGCCTCTACGACGAGTCTCGCGCCAGCTCCTGTTGTCAGTTCAGAGCTACATCTGGGACAGCGTCCTGACCAAACACACCTTTTCTGAGACTGGAGCAGCCCAGCTTGCCAGCGATGTCGACCATCTGTGTCACGTTGTGGACTCTGCACTTGGCGCGTCTAGCCAGGCGGGAATCTCATTGCAGACCATCAAAAGGCTCAGTGAGGGACTGCATATACTTTGCTTGAGTACGGCTGAGCAAGGGGACATCTCTGCAAAAGAAGACGTGCCTTTAAGGCTATGGGACGTGGAGAAGAGGCTATTTAGGGACAACGAAAGCGCACGGGGTGTGCTTGCTGAATTAGAGATCGACTCTCTATCGGAAGCTGAGGCTCGCTCCGTGTTGGAACGTAGGGTCGAGATTAGCAGTTGATGGCTTTGATATCACTCTATACCCAGGCTATTCTCCTCGTCCATAATTTATTACTACTGTTCAGGTAAGTATAGTGTTGAAACTATGCCGACTACTTTACACCCTCTGCATTTGAGCTTGGCTCATCTTGTTCTTAGGGTGTTAAATTGATACACATCCTTATATTCTGCACCAGATATCTTGTATGTCGTATCCCGTCTCTCATGTCCATAAGCTGTACTCTATATATGCAAGTAAATCAAAAGAAAACAAATCACGCACCTGCTGCTCAAACGCGATGGACAACAGGGCCGTGTCCACGCTCACCAAGCCGCTTCTGTGGAACGGCCGAGTTACTCGCCTTCAAAGACTCAATAATACCAGGACCCACCTCCTCGATGGCGCGGACGAGGGAATCGACGGTCTCCTCAGTTGTCTGGACATTCACCACACACCGGAAGAACTTCCCATTTCCAGCCGCATCCTCATCCCCACTGGGAGGCGCAAAGTCCACCATGAAGCCCTTAGGCACGATCGCATGCGTCACCTGCTCAGTGACCTTGCTGTTATTCTTCGCGCGCTGTGTCTCATCCGAGACAATGCCACGCGGGTAGACGAACTCTTTGCGTGGGGCGTAGTAAAAGCACACCTGCAGACAAGGCGGGGGGTTCTCGCTAATAATAATGAAATCAGGATGTTGCGCGATGGTGTTAGCCAAGTGCGCAGCGATGTCGCATGCCGAGTCGATCTGCTGCTGGTAGCCCTCGCTGCCGTAGTATGTCCACCCCAAAAACAGCTTGAGGGAATCCGCACGTCGACCACATTGGAGAGTGAGGTCTGCTAGGTCCCATACTTCCGGGGAGTCGACTTCCAACTCATTTCCGTTGGCAGCGGGTTCGTCGTCTTCGTTGTGGAATAGATATCCCGCGGGAAGGGTGTTGGCCTTGTGGAACTGGCGCATATCCGATGCCAGCAGATACGAGCATGTGACCGGCACGCCGAGCATTTTGTGCGGGTTAATGGCGATGCTGTTTGCTTTCTCTGCGCCGGCTAGCTTATGTTTCTGGCGCTGGGAGAAGACGAACGAGCCGCCCCAGGACCCGTCGATGTGGAACCACATATTGTATTTTTGGCAAATGGCTGCAATTTCGTTGAAGGGGTCGAAAGAGCCCATGACGGTTGTGCCTGCGGTGGCATTGACATAGAACGGCGTGCGGCCTTCGCTCTGCGCCTTCTGAGCCAGTTTCTCAAGCTCGGCTGGGATCATGCGGCCGACTTTGTCGATTGGAACGGGCCAGACGGCACTGCTGCCGAATCCGAGCATTTGCGCCGCCTTTTCCACGCTGTAGTGGCCGTGCGCGCTCGTGAAGAGCACGAACTTGTACCCGCCGTTTCCGTCTGTTTTTGTGCTAGGGTAGAGGTTGTTGCGCGCAATGACAATGGAGGTGGTGTTCGATGCGGATCCGCCTTGCACGGAAATACCCCCTGCTCGTGGACCATTTAGCCCGAAGAGGTTCGCCAACCGTTGGCCGGTATATTTCTCAATGACTGTCAGCGCAGGCGACACTTGGTAGACGTGTACGTTGGTGTTCAAGGTAGCGAGGATGAGCTCTGCTGCCACGCCGGGCGCATTGGTTGACGCATACAGCTTGTCCAAAAAGCCCTGGTGCCAGGTGTTGACCGAGTATTTCAGGACCTTTTGCAAGACCTCAATGAGGCCTGCCTGCTTGGTGCCTTTCTCTGGGATCTCGAGCTGAAGGATATCCCGCAGCTCTTCGGGCTTCTTATAGTCTACCAATGAGGTCCCAGCCAGTCCAGTGTGTCCATTGGTGCCATTGGTGCCATTCTTCTGTGTCGAGGACCTGTGGGGATTGTCGTCCGCGGATCGGATAAAGGGGATAAGAAGGTCTTCTACTGCTTTCAGAAGCTAAGCATGTCGTATTAGGATCAGAAATATCGAATAAAGGATCTGGCGGGGTGCAGATCATTGCGACATGGAGTTGACTCACGCTTTGCACTTCATCGGCGCGGTTCGGCTGCGCAATGCCTGACATTTGTACAGATTCCCACGTTCTAGTATGTAAAAAGAAAAATACAATTGACAGGAGCGAGTCTGTACAGAAGAAATAGAAAAAAGAAATAGAAAAGCCAACAGGGCTAAAGGCGCAATTGAAAGGGGAAAAAAAGAACAGTGTTTACCAAAAAAAGTCCACCCGGCGATCTCGGAGATGGCGACAATCCGTAGAGCCTGACATCATCCGTCTGCGAAGGGGCATAACGGCCAAAGGTCACATGCCTGGATTTTCAGGCCTGATACCTGAATTTGCCTGAATTTGCCTGAATTATAGACCGCTTTTGCCACCGCTCTATACCGTGTACTGTAAATTGAATCTATTCCCACATACCATAATAAATTCCTCAAAATTGAAGCTATTCCTACCTCACAAATCGTCGCCTTCTTCAATTCCCCGGCGTTAAACACCGCCCCTAACCGCATAAGCCCTCGAATTGAAGCTATTCCCACCTCACAAATCGTCGCTTTCTTCAAATCCCCGGCGTTAAATACCGCACCCGACCGTATAATTGCGGCTACGACAGTAATAGGGTCAGCATCAGCAACAGAAATGTAAGGACGTATAGATTATCTTAAGAGAAGCTTCGAGCGGCGGCTATAGTAGGCGTACGGGGGTAGTAGAGGGGAGGATAAGAAGAAGAAAAGAGGGGGGCAATTACGTAGTTAAAGGCTTTAACGCCGAGAAAAAATAGTGTTCTAGGATTTGTATAGTAGGAATAACTTCACTTTTTCAGCAGAGATATTTTGTCAGTCGCAATAGCTTCAACGCCTAGAAATAGACGTATACAAAAATTTGTATGGTAGGAATAGCTTCATTTTTCAAATCTATTACCTAGGTACTTTGCTTATTAAGGTCTATGTCATAGTAATTCAGGTATTTTAATTTCTGCCAGAATAAAATGAGACAATATTCAGGCAAATTCAGGCATTTAACCTTTGGCCGTTATGCCCCTTCGCAATCCGTCTCTTCAGGCCGGGAGCTACTTAGCTGTATAATACTCATATTGAGGATTCTGATATCTATATACTTATAATTACGTCTTATTTAGATTCCTTATATATATCATATGTAGACAAGGATGTTAAGGAACCCTATGATTGTCAGTGAAGTACAACTATCCAGTTGATTAATAGAACACGGGATAGGAGAAGCCCTAAGAACTACGTAGGTAGGACCCTTAAGTTACTATGGTTGTTTTAGTGACCATATACCTACAATAGGTAGATATATGTAGTCTACACATATGTAGATAGAAATCAAACAAAGACAGAACCCTCCCTTCTTAACATCCCAAATTGATTCGAATTATCAAAAAGCTGGACTTCACAAAGTGCCGAAGGGCGAATTTGACGTAATATTTACACAAAGTGATATGAAGATGAATATATAAAACCATCACTTAGGACTCTATATGGTCTAAAATCTCCAGTCTGAACATTGTTGCTCGCATAAAACGAAAAAAAAAAAAATGCGTGGGTTTCTTCTCTCAATCCTTCAGCTTGTCTGCATCTGCATCGCCGACATCCCTTCCTGGGACTCGTGGCCTCATCAACGCATTGAAGTAAATGAAGACGTTAGCATTCACATGCGCTATTATGGCACTGGGCCTCCTGTCCTCCTAATCCATGGAAACCCTCAATATAGTGTAAGCTACGACATTCTTATGTCCTGAAGAAATCCATGCTAACTCCTGAATATCTAATCTAGCTCTCCTACTCTGCCATCGCCTCCATCTTGGCTAACAACTACACCGTGATTTGTGCCGACAACCGTGGCACCGGCGACTCTTTAATTCCAGCAGACGGCAACTATACCGCCTCTGCACACGCCGATGACTTCAAAGCAATACTCGACTTCCTGGAAATAAACTCAACCTACATCTTCTCACACGACAAGGGCTCTGGAATTGCAGCTGCGTTTGCGGCCAAGTATCCTTCTTCCGTGAAGAGAATCGGCTTCTCTGAGTATGCCCTTCCCGGCTTCGGATACGAGGAGTTCTGGACTCCGAGCTCCGGCGGGGTCATCGGCTGGGACTTGTACGAGAATTGGCAGCTTGGTTTCTTCAGTGTCCCGGACGCAGCACAATACTTCATCCAAGGCCGCGAGAAGGAGATGCTAGCTTGGTACTTCTGGCACGCTTCATACGCCGGCAACGAAGCTATCAGTGAGGACCATTTGAATCGCTACGCAACGTCCATCTCGAAACCGGGATTCCTGCGAAGCATGCTGAACATATTCTCCGTATCGACGGTTACCCAAGACGCTTCGTTCTTCACCGCGTCACTTGGTGATCACCCGTTGCCAATGCCGGCGTTGGCTCTTGGAGGCGAGGCGAGTTTTGCGCCGGAGGATGTGTTGCAGCAAATCTTTGGGTCGGTGGCGAGTGACCTTCAAGTTGATGTAGTGCCAAAGGCTGGCCATTGGGTGTTGGATGAAAATCCTGAATGGGTGGCTGATCGGTTGTTCAAGTTCTTTGGGGAGGATTCCCAGGGTATCCCAAGTGTAGATTTGTCTTTTTTGGAGGACCAGGTGACACTTGTTTGAAGAATGTTGGATATATGTGAACTTCATGTAACTTATTTTTCGAACATATAGTTAGAGGTTCCTGGAGTGGGACATGGGTAGTTTGCACGGCGATGTCGATTAGCAAGAGCTGATACAGGGGAGAAACGGGTTGTCACTAGATTAAACCACCTCTCACGAAGTACTATATTACCTACCACACCGGATCGGGGCTGTCAATGTCATAGATCCCGAGCATCCGGGGAAAGTGAATCAGAAAATATCTCCAAGGTGTTTTAGAATATGATATATCAATTCATAGGGAAGTTATAGAAATATAAAGCAATAAAACAATTGAATGCTTTAACGCCTTTTTGTATGAGTACATGTGCAATTCGTCCAATATGTAATTTTATCACCAGTACCTCCTCACCTGCTAGCCACCGTAGTCTGGTTCGCACCAGTAGCGCCGGCATCTGCTGCTTCCTTGGCTGCTGCATAACGGGCCCGGGCCTGTTCAAGTTTAGACTTAGGACGTTCGGCGCCTTCATTGCCCTCGGTTCGCTCCTCAAAGCCCTTGGCCTTGTGAGTCCAATCGCGTCGGCGGCGCTTGAAGAGATCCATTGACCAGTTTCGCCAGACTGCGCGGCCTACAAAGGAATCGCGGAGCTCCTGTTCATGCTGCTCGAGTTCTTGCGCCATGCGCTCCTTGACAAAGAAGATATCCTTGGTTGCAGTCCAGAGCGCATCCACCACGTGTGACCCGCTGCTGCTCAAAGCAAGAGGTGTGAGGTGGCCCTGGAAACGCGTGGTGAGCTGTCGCCGGATTTGAGGCGTGGAGGTTGTGGAAGTCAGGGCCTGTTGGAGAACGCGGGAAGAGGTGGGTTCTTGGGCAAGTTGTACGATTGTTTCGGATGATTGGGCGAGGAGACTCGTGTAGACAAGTTGGCTAAGAGGGCCAGGAACGGTCAACATAGCCTGTACCAGCAGAGAGCCATGCAGTTTCTCTGCTTTCTCGGCTGCAGATACCGGGGGTGGGCCTCGTGGCTTGCGCTCCTTTCCGTCGTTGTCCTCGTCCATATCATGGTCTTCGGATTGCGGGGCTTTGTTCTCAGAGGGGTTGAAAATGAGCATCTGCTGCAGCCTGATAACAGGATCCTGGCTATAAGCGCCCTCGAGTGCTTCGGCAAGAGGCTTCGTGTCAACGCCACGGATCACACACCGCTCGATCAACATTTTAGGGACAATGAGTCTCGACCGTTCAATCAGGCCTGGAACTTCGGGGATAATGTTGGTCAAGGCAATCTTCAAGTCATCCTTGCCGAGTCTTTCCAGCATCCGAAGAACCACATATCCAGCAGTGCTGTTGCGAGAGAGGGAACCGATTCGGTCACCCAAGTTGTTCTTGTAAAGGTTTTTGAATGATTTACCAGGAAGGTATCGCACCATAGTCTCCAACAGGCGAGAACCAACTGGGTCGTATAGTAGACCACGAATAAAAACCGCGCTTTCGGATTCTTCCTCAAACGATTCATCGGGAACCAGTCTTCGGATGGTCGACTTAGGATCTTTGGCGCTGGACTTTCCGAAATGCGAAAGCTCCAGGAACAACAGCACTTGAAGCACAGGATTTCCAACTGGATGAGTAGCTAGAGCTCGGAGATAAACATCATCGAGACCGGCAACCATGTCGGTCATGATCTTCTTGAGTGCCGGCTCAAACGCCTCTGGAACAGCGTGTTTCTCGGCTTTCGATTTGCCTGCCTTCTCCTCGCCCTGAACCGTCGGAATTTCAAGTCTTTCCTTCTTGCGACTCGCGACAAACGACTCATTTGACGTGACATCAACCGGCTCGCCTGCGAGAACCAACAGTAACACTCGGATTGTGTGCGACGCAAATCGCTCCGTCAACAGATAACCCCAATTTTCTTTCAATTCCTCAATAACGGCCATGAACATTTCTGCGAGGGACAGTTCCGGCTCTTCCTCTGCTTCTTCGTCCGACTTTTTGGGTTGAGATTTCGTCTTCTGCATGACGGCAGGCGCAGCGTGAATGAAAAGTGTCTCACAACAATGACTGGCGAAGCGATGCTGCACTAGGTGGAGGAAGTGACCGATAAATTTGCTGAATATCCGGCGCAGTTGACGAGCGTCTGACATTGAGATCAATTTCTCCATGAGTCTCGAACAGCCCTGACTGCAGGCAATCTTCAATTCCTTGCCACTGGCTTCCGAGTACACACTGTCGACGAACAAGCTGCGCTCTTCGGCATCCTGGAACTGGTTGAGCTCCAGCATTTCGTTGGCGCGCTGGAAGTATTCGGACTCCTCCTCGTCTAGAAGACCGTAGAAAACCATGTCTCCATCGTTATTAGGTTGCTCGCCTTCCTGCTCTTCACCCTGATCAAGGGGAATATAGTCCTCATTTTCGGCAATTTGGATGTCATCGTTGGCCTCGTTGGTCTCGTCGGCGTCGTCGGCAGAGGGCTTCATTCGCTTCGCGACCGGTTCTTCGGGGGTTTCCTCGAACTTTCTCTTGGAGTCATCCTTTTGGGCTTTCTTTTCGGCCCTGCGGCCTCTCTTTTGTTGTTCACGAGGCATTATGGCGGTGTGTCGTGAGGGAAGATGGAGTTGAAGCGCTGGAAATTTTTTGGATAAGCGGTGGTCCAAGCGTCTCCGCGGTGATAAGTGTTTGGTCTGTTTGCAACCGCGGCCATTCTACAACATATAAGACCAAAACAACAGGCCGATTATTTTGAGTCGAGCAAATTATAATTGGATTTCATATGGCATCACTAATATACAGGTTTCATTTTGTAACTTTTACACCGCAGAATAAATGGCAGAGACATGGCGCCCGCATTCAACACGCTGTTCCATGCTCACATTGCGCTTCCCGACCTTGCCCTTGTGACGAGGCATGATCTGCAATCGCGCCTCAGCCTGGGTTTTCTTGTTTTCTGGTGGTGCCTTGATGTAAGTTGGCTTGGACTGGTTGCTTCGCCTTCCTGTTCCAAGCTGGAAATGCTCGTTGCCTCCCCACCAGAGTACATCATAGCCCCAGTCTTCAGATTGATCCAAAGAGTCCTTGGTAGTCTTGCTGACATTGGTCTTGTTGTCCAAAATAGCAGAGACATGTGTTGTACCGACAGACATAGCCCTAATGCGAATAGGGGTCATCTGCTTTGTCTTCTCGTCATACTCGCTCATACCACTTAGAGCTTTCACCTTGGTGGGCGAATCCTGCAGGTGAACCCATCTGCCATTGCCGAGAGTACCCCAGATTCCCCTACCGCAAGCCCATGTGTCTGCGGTTACATGTCCAAGATCGTGAACATTGGCAGCCTCTTCTTCGTGCCCCAGAATGCGCTTGGAATCGACGGAGAAGAAGGTGTTGGCACCACCAGCAGCAATGTTGGTAACCTTGGGCAGATAGAGGTTTCTTCTATATAATTTGTGAACTTTCATAAGGAAAGGAGCATCCTTGAAAGGCCTCTCGGGTTCAAAATCAACACCCAATTGGCCAAGTGAGTTGTCACCGAAGCCGAACATACGGCCATCTTTGCTTAGCGCCAGCGAGTGGTAGTCGCCACAAGCAATCTGAACAATTTTAGAGCCTTTGAGGGCTGTAATTTCATGACAGGCATCTGCTGGGCCCTTGGGTCTGGTGGACCAGGTAAGTCCCTGCACACCGAGTTGACCGAGTGAAGGGTAGTTTTCGGTGGATGACGCCGCAGAGAAGACTCGACCAGAGCTTGTGAGAAGCAGCACATGTTCCTGTCCTCCACTGATTGTAGTGACCTTTTCACCAAGCTTCAAAGATGGGCTCAGCACACGGTAGCTCAAATTAGACTGATTGGGCCAGAACGGAACCCATGAGCTTTCGGTTGTCTTTGGGCCGGTGCTTTGTCCGTCCTTGGAGGTGGGCAGTGAGTATACAGTCCCATCCGAGGACAGCGCGATGATTCGACTTTCAGACAGAGCGAGTGAGGTGAGATTCTTGCCGGTCAGAGTCACCGTGGGTTTGAAGTCCGACTCGGAGTACGCCTGACCCCATTGAACTAGATCTCCGTTCTCGGTGATTGCTGCACCTGACTTTTCCTCGAGCTTGAGATCTCTCAGCACCTGGCCGTCAAAGTATTTGAAGCGCCGAGGAGTCTTGATGTCGGTATCTTTGGATCCCGGATCCACCACACGATAAACATTCGAGCCCCATGTGTAGACGGCGGGACTTTTCAGGCTCCGCTTTTCTTGAATGAACTGAGCTTGGAGGTCATTGACATCAACGGGCTCTTTCTTCGTAGCCTCCGGGCTACTCATCCAAGCCTCCTTTCCACCATCAGCTATGTATGAGTATCCCAAAAAGGCTGCAGTTCCTGTCACCGCAAATCCGAGAGAATTGCGGATCCAGTGCGATGACGGGCCTGGCTTTTGCGATTGACTGCTAGCAAATCGGGACCATGGCGCATTTAGTGACTTAGCGGTCGAGTTTCTGAGGGGACGAAAAGCGAGGATGGAGTGCGTCGTGGGTCGTCGCATTTGGTTTTTCAACATTGTGGATGATGGCTGGATCACCAGCTATAGCACATAATCAAGCTGCAAAGGTGAGGTTATATCCGGGGAAGCTCTCAATGCCGCGCCTGTGATTTGTTGCAGCATCCAGGCGGGAGCCATCGGCAGAATCCATCTCGGAGTTGACCACATCGCAGTTGGACCTCAACATCTAACTTGGCCTGAAATTCACTCTAGATAAAGTCGATAGAGAGAAATGAGCTGCGGGTTGAATCATATCATACTCCCCGGGCCTTGACCGCACCATGTCCTCCACAAAGCAGCAGCGCTCCCGCCGCCAAACCGCCCCCTCTGGCCCGCCGCGCAAACCCACCGCCAAAGAAATTCAATCAAGCCTCCAAGCATTGGACGAAAAGTCACCCAGCACTTCTGAGTGGAAAACTCCAGGATGGACCAACGAACTTGAATTTTCGCAATGGCTTAATGATGTCAAGGGTGACCTGATTGAGGAGAGCTATGACGAGTACCAGTATGATCGACATCGGACGGCTATCGGAGGTGTACTAATTTACTTTCCTTTAGGAATTGCTTGGATGAACTTGAACAATCGAAAGAGCACATTGACGAAATCTTAACGAACACCCTGACCCTTCTGGATGACCTATCAAGCTTGTCCGAATCGTTCAAATCGGTCGAGACCCAAACATCGAACTTCGAGAAACAATGCCAAGGGCTTTTGTCTGCCCAGGAACGAGATACAAAACTTGCGAATGGCATTCAGAACAACCTCCACTATTACGATTTCTTAGACCCTGCATCGCGGCGGCTGAATGCTCCCGGCGCGGGGAATACAGTTCGCGACAAGGAATTCTCAGATATGTTGAGGCATCTGGACGTGTGCTTGGATTACATGGAAACGCATGTGAGTGAGCACGTTGTGGATATTTATGCGCCTGTCTCTTACCTCTACGCAGCCGGATCAAAAAGAGGCAGAAGTCTATCGCTCGAGATACCGACTACTGCTAACGCGTGCCTTGACGCTTATCCGCGGCAACTTTGTATCTTCACTCAAGGATATTTACCAGAATGTCTCCAAAAAGATTTCGGATCAGCAGTTGAACGACACAGCCTTGTCGGCTCTCCTGTACGCCAAGTTCAGGGTTGGAGCACCTGAGCTGAAGCAGATTGGAGTCGAGATTCAAAAGAGAGCTGTGCCACCGCTTAACCCAGATCAGAATAACGAAGCAGAGTATCAAAGTCTGATGAACGAGCTGCACAGCAATTACTCGGCTACCCGTGTAAAGCTGATCATTCCGCTTGCTCGCAAAAAACTCGGCGAAATCACACAGACGCCTAGTTCGTCCAAGGACCTCGTTGCCTTTGCCCGAGCTAGTATCAGTTATATCCGTGGTCTGTGCCTAGACGAATATGATCTATGGGGAGAATGGTTCCATGGACAAGGAGGGTTGTATGACTTCCTTGAGACGCTATGTGAACCACTTTATGATCACCTTCGTCCACGGATTATCCACGAGTCTGATATCGTCAAGCTATGTCAGCTGTGCAATCTACTACAGACTCGCTATTTCTCAGACCCAGAAGAAGAACCCGAACAAGTCGAGACGAACCATCTTGACTTTTCTATTTTGATCCAGCCCGCTCTGCAAGACGTCCAGGCCCGACTTGTCTTCCGTGCTCTCGCGGTTCTGCGCGACGAAATTGAACGATATAAACCTCGCCCAGAGGATACCGATTATCCCATGCGCAACCGACAGGTATCTCTGACTGTGTCAGACACTCAGATATCGGGCAAGAAAGACACATCTGCGGATACACTAATCGACATGACGGCCAAACAAGGCGATGACGCAGGCGAATCTACACAGGAGACAGACGGAAAATGGGACTTCGAGACCCAGACCGCCCTAAAGGGCTGGTATCCAACCCTGCGAAAAGCAATCTGGCTCCTGAGTCGGATATACCGCCTAGTAAATGTAATATGCCTCCCCGTAACAGCCCCAACCGCCCACCTATACTGACCATCTCAGTCCACCGTCTTCGACGACCTAGCCCACCAAATCGTACACCAAACCACCCTCTCCCTCCAAAACGCCAGCACCCTAATCTCCGCCAAAGCCACACCAGCCGACAGTCAACTCTTCCTAATGAGCCACCTCCTAATCCTAAAACAACAAATCGTCGCCTTCGACATCGAATACGTCTCCGCCGATATCTCCTTCGACTTTTCCGGCATGACAAGTACATTCTGGGAGCTGCGCGAGCGCGGCGGCCTCTTCAACCCACGTAACCTGATGCGCCTCGTCGGCCACGGCCTCGTCCCGCGCGTCGTTGAGAACATGCTGGACGCGAAAGTCGAGTTGGATGGTCGCCTTCGCACGGTAATCAACGACTTCATCAATGCATTTGCTGCTCGCATGACCGCCTCGCTGCCGGCTCAATTCGTTGATTCTCGCAATCTGGCCCGCGGCGAACTTATCCTTCCTTCTTGCCGCACTATCGAGAAGGAGGTGCCGGGTCTGCGTAAGGTCTTGAATGCGTATATCGACGACACGCGTATGAAAGAGACGCTTGTTGGAGCGGTCCAGGACCGCACTATTCAAATTTATGAGGATTTCTTTGAGAAATATACTTCCTCCGAGAAGGCGAAGGGCAATTTCGTTAGTAAGAAAGGGAAAGGCCGGGATGATGCTGTCTGGGATGTTAATACCTTTGCCGAATGGTGCGAAGGTGTGTTCCGTGTCGGCGTCGCTGGGTTGCAGGCTGATATCCCCGAGGACGATGACGATCTCCTAAGCACCAGCTCTTAGGATTTGGATTCGTTCTAATGATCTTTTTTAATATCCGCTTTTAGAGCATAGATACCATGTTGAATTGAGCACTTTTGTACATGTACAAGCTGAAGAACTATATAAATCCGTGCTACTCCTGACAGCAATTCCTGCTAGTATCGTATTATATCACAACCAGACAGTAAAGAAGGAATAATCCAGTTCCCCCTGTAAATGTTATTATTCACAACTGTCAGAAAAGGTATATACAGCTGTTCAGAAAGCCGGAAGGATCCAGGCAACAAATCTCGCTTGAAGCATGTAAAAAAAAGGGTATGTATTGTCGATAGGAGAAAACGCAAAACGTGAAGTTACTCCGAATCCAACGAAACAAGCAAAATCAAACCAAGGGAACTCAAAGAACATGGCGAATCTTCGCATACAATTCCGTGTCTAGGAAGTTATAGTTCGCATCGGACTCGCAGAAGGGATGGCGGGTGAGCAGGGTTCCGGCAGTAGGACGTTCAGCCGAGTCACTGGGAAGATGTTAGTAAAAGAAAATTCTGGAAATAAAAGTCCGAAAAAGCGATGCATGAAAACTTACATTGTGAAGCAATCGTACATGAATGCAAGAGCGGCGGGACTAATGTTCATAGAAACATCATCCGGAATCGGTGGAGCCTGGCTCAGACTGCCGAGTTTGAAGATGGCGCCTATGGCCTCCTCCTTGCTCCATGGTCGACGGCCTGCGAACATCTCCAGAACCACACAGCCAAGGGACCAGATATCGACCTTGGCGCTGTAGCCCTGGCCCTGGGACTGGATGACCTCCGGGGCCATCCAAAAGACAGAGCCTTGCATGGAGTTGGATGAGTCGTTGCCGTAGATGTCGTCTGTCTTCTTGGAGATACCGAAGTCGGAGATCTTGCATGTGCCATCAAGATCTAGGAGGATGTTGTCTGCTTTCAGGTCGCGGTGGAGGATTCCCTTATCGTGCAGATATGCCAGTCCGCCCAGGGTTTGCCGCGTCAGTGATCTCACGACACTTTCTTCGAATTTGCCATGCTTGCGCAGACAGCTTCCGACAGACCCACCAGAAATATACTCCAAGTAGATAGAGATAGAGAATTCACCTCGCTCGCATCCAAGATACTGTACGATGTTGGGGTGTTCGAGGTGCTGCATCGTGTCAATCTCCTGGTCCAGAGCGGCGACCATCTCCTTGATACGGTCTTTGTCTGCCCCTGCAATTCGGGGGTTGATCTCGACCAGTTTGACAGCCAAGACTTCACCATTGTCTGCGTTCATGCCTAGGTATACGCGACCATAAGTACCCTTGCCGATGAGCTGACCACGGATGATGCGGAAAGTGGGTTGTCGCTGAGGAACAGGCCCGGTATTGGACACGACTTGGGTGCTATTTTGAGGGATCGGATCGAGTTGGCTAAGCCGGGTGCCTGGCCTGGGCCTGATTTGCATAATTTTGGCGCCGAACATCTTGGTACTCTTTCGGCGCAGAAGATCACCCGACTTTTGAGGACCAGCGTTGCTAATGCTGTTCGTTCGGTTTGCTCCCTGGGCCACCTGTCGAATGGATTTCATGCGAGATAGTCCGCCGCCACCACCTGCATTACGAGCAAGTTTCTGTCGAGCAAAATTGGCAGGTTCAGGTGGTCTCATCGGAGCTGTATCAGGCGCATGGGTTGTATGCGGCATAGGTGGCGGGGCCTCTTTTTTCACGTCATGTTCACTGATAGCCTTGGTATTGGGCGATGAGGGCTCATCCAAGTAAGGAGCGTCAAGATCAACGTCAGGGAAGAAGTCATCGAGATGGTCGATAACGCCTTCGACAGCAGGTCTGCTTGCCCAGATATCTCGGGCAAATGATTCCCGCCGTAGTGGTCCAGGTCTCTCATCTTCAGGCGAGACTGGTCCCCAGGTACTAGACACCGGTTCCTTCCCATCAGATGCCTCTCCGCTAGAACTGGGACCGGCAGTGCTTGGAGATTTGAACCTGACGGACAATTTTGATCTTAACTGATCTTTTGTGTTGACAGTGAGCGATGGCCTCTCCGCCTTCTTGTCGGCCTCAGCTTGCGCTTCTCTCTGCTCTTCCTGGGCCCTTGAAGGTCGGACTTGGAATAGGCCATCGTCCGAGTCATCATCAGAGTCGTCGTCAGAGTCCTGTTGCTGCTGAGGAGTCCGCTGGAAGGATACTTGATTCTCTTCAAAGTCGAACTCTGGGCCAAACGACTTGCGAGATTGCAACCTTGGTCTCGGTGGGTCTTCAGAAACAGGCTTCTCGGGTGATTGATTGGCAAACGAGACTGGGGGTTTCTCGTGTTCCGTGCCCATCTTCGAGGTGGGCCTCGAAGAGTCTGAAGCGTAGTCAGCGGGAGATCGATCAGGCCTCGCTGTGTCATGCATATACTGACCAAGGGTTGTTCTACTCGAAAATGTTCCAGTAGAATCAAATGATCCTGGTCGCTCAGACTCGGAGCTTGCACTGTCTTGAGTGCTGGGTGAAGGCTTAGATGTAGCCGGCACCGAAGGCAACGGCGTGCCAACGGCACTTGTTATGCGGCCAACGCTGGCAATTGCTGCGCCCAAGGACGGCTGCAACCGGTTGTCACGGTTCTCACGGTTCTCACGGTTCTCACGAGTCGTGGGTCTCCTGCTGAGAGAATTGACCTTGGTAAGAGTGTTGGACTCGATTGGCGCTGTTGGAGGTTTGCGAAGTGGTACAAGCGAATCCCCCTTCTTTTCATCATAAGGCGAGATACGAGGACTGTCAAAGTCAATGATCTCGTTTCGCCTGTACCCGGTGTCACTGTAGGCATTCTTATTCTGCTGAGACTGCGGCATTTTGGATTGCAAATAATGTTTTTGTTTGCGCTCAACTTCGCGGAGATGCTCCTCGTGGCGAGCGAGCAAATCGGACTGGTCAGACCCAAGAGCTTGGGCTGCGTCCTGTACAGGCTCTGCCGAGGATGCCTTCCCTGTCGAAGCCTTGAGAGTGGTTTGCCGAGAGCCCAACAATGGAGATTCTGGTCTGGTGCGATGCGGTGATAACCTGTTGAGGGCATCTTCGTCCAAGGGCTTCCTGTGCACCTGGTGGTGTGTTGCTGTGGGTGACATATTGGACTTGTCTGTGAATGAAACTCCCAAGCCATCGACTCGAGTAGTACTAGATGGAATGGGAAGCATAGGAGTCCCTCGTACAAACAGCTTGAGAGAACCATATGCATCTGACTTGCTTCGACGCGACTGTGCGAGGTTTGCGTCACTCATAGGATCCTCATGCTCACTCTGCCCGGGCTGAGTGAGGTAAATCTGAGCGTTGGTCGGGTCGACCGCGAGGCTTTCACAGATCCCGTTACGCAATGACTCGTAAGAGTCCAGATCGGAGATGTCAATCAAGCGGAAGTTCAAGCCATCCGTGGTGACAAATACCCATTTTTTCGTCTTTGTGGTCGCTGTGGATGGACGCTCACCGACCGACATGTCGCTGGAGTTGTAAGAAGGCTTTATATAAGGGAGATATGCCTCATTTGGGCGAGTTTCCGGGCTTGTCGTAGGTGACGAGTCTTCATGTTGCTGATCAGCGGATGGCTGGTTTTTCGTCTTCTTCTTCAAAATATTGGAGAAAAAGCCTTTGTGCTCTTTAGAGTACGAAGACGAGGCATCTTGAGGCGAGGGACGAGCACCCTCTGGGCCTTGCCTCCGAGCATCATACTCTTGGCCTTGTCTACGTGAATCATAGTACCGGCCTGTGGCGCCCCGACCGAATCCGGAGATCGACTCAGTGCTATTGCCCCGAGAGTGATCATACTGTCTCAACGTCAGATCCCCAGTGGATGATGAAAAAGCTCCTGTATAAGCGGGCGATGCATGTTGCAGGGCCGGGCTACCACTAATTGGACTGTCTTCGTGGGGCCGAAGAGACGATCCCTGAAAAGTGCCCGATTCACTGCCAATGGACGGACTCTGGCGTCGATGGTCGGTGTTTATCCCCGACAAGGCGGTGCGGGTATACTCGGACCGCAATTGGTCAGCTCGCATCCAATTTTCTCGTGCAGGAGAGTCATTGTATCTCGGCGAATCGTGGCCAGCAGGGACCGGCATGGTAACCGAACGTTGCCCAGGCTGCTTTTGGCCGTGGTTGGAGGCGTGCAATGCACTCAGATGATCCGGACTCACATCATTGACTCCAGGGATAGGGCCAGCAGAGCGTGGCTCGGAAAAATTATTAGAGAAGTAAGATGCACTGTTGTCAGGGAACGCAGTCGCCGGCGGCTGCGTCTGATTCAGTGGTGTAGAGACGGTATAGTCTTGCGAACCATCATGGATTTGACGGATCAATTTGCGCATACGCTTTCCTTCATCTCGTTCCCGGCCAGGTTCCCATTTTTTGCCACTCCGGCCGACCTCCTTTGCCAATTGAGGATAGACCACTTGATGCATTTTTCCAAGATTTCCTCGCCCACCAGATCCATGTCCAAGCTCGAGAAAGTCAGCGCCTTCGAGCTCCAAGGCTTTGAATGTTTCCTGCCAATCGTTGGAAAATCCATTCTTCGCAAGCCAGAGGAGCACGCGATCCAATGGCCACTGTATCGCAGCTTCACTGTGAGATAAACCACCCAGCGAAGTACCGCTGGGATTGTGGCGGTGACTTGTAGTTTTGGTAAGTTCGGTGGTTTGAGCTGTCGCCTGCTGTTGCGGACTATCGTTGGACGTTAATTCATGAATGTTGCCATGAAGAGCGTAGGGCGAAGAAATATTGCGGCCACCTGGGGTATGGGGAAGGCCTGGGTCTGTTTTATACGGGATGGAAGTATTGATATGATCATGCATTTGGCTGAGACCCAACCGTTGTCTCTCGGCATTGGTGTGTGCATATGGATCATATGGAGCAGCTCTTCCATGAGGGTCGAACAACCCTGGAATTCCAACGCCAATAGTATCGTTCCCGGGTATATAAGTTGCGGATGTCAGAGGCTGATGGTCATGACGCGGAGGAATTATTGACAACTGAGCTGGTGGGCGACCGTATGTTAGATGCTGGTTTGGTGCGGGGGCAAGAGGTGGCGGCGGTGGGAAACCTGGATTCAGCGGCGGTCTGCCCCAGTTTTGCTGCCACCCTGTTTGAGCTCCATACGTCGTCCCTGGAGGTGGGCCAGGAGGAGGAGGTGGGACCATCGTTTGGGCTTGTGGGTGTCGAGGCGGAGGCGGAGGCAGGTTCATGTGTTGCGCTTGAGAGGAAGGCGGGGGCCCCGGGACATACTGCTGACGTCCATCCATCGTGATAGCCAATACACTGGATCTGCCTCTTGGTAGTTATATCGCGCTGTCTCGACTGCGACGTCTAGGGTGGCGTTTGGGCAGATGTGATTTTCGGTTTTGTTTAGGTATGATCATTAACGCATCATGCTACACATCCCAGGCACCAAACAGACGGTCGGATTTGAGAACTGGATATTCGGTCTCGTTGAATGCTTCGTAAAGGCAGAAATGAATGTTGAAGTTAGGTCGTCAGTGCGCGGGTTGACATGGTTCGGTTGGGCGTCGCGGATGTTATCGCAGCGCTTGGGATTGCGGAACAGACCGAGATGGCGCGACGGGCTGGTACAAAGCCAAGAGAATTTCAATAATCGACTCAAACGAAGAAGAAAAAAAGTCTTCTAAACTCAGTACATGGTTAGTCACCTGCCAAATAGCTCCCAAGGGTTTTAGAGGGCTGATGCGATTGGGTCGAAAGATTGGAAGATGGGAAGATTGGAAGATCATAAAAAAAAAGGTCGAATGAAATCCAAGCAAGTGGAAGCGAACACGAAACACCACAACTCCTTACTTCCGACGTATTTCAGGAAATGGAACTCAAATGAAACTCACCGAGAATTCTCAAAGGGATAATATATATCAAACTGCGTGTGAAATGGCGTTTATATTGCTTTGATGTCTGGAGAAGGATCGTCACGTGGCAACGTTCTACGTTCTCTTCGTTTTTAGGGTTACAACTAACTAGCAGTTGCAGTCGTCCTGAGTATCTAGAACACAGTACACAATAAGAAAGAAAGAACAGTATAACATACGTTTCAACCTTTTCTGCATGGGATACCCTCCAGACCCCTTCCAAGACCCTGAAATCTCCTAATCTCACCTTCGGTGGCCCGTGAACACCTAGCACCCGTTGCGCGCCAATAACAGCCCTGTGGCGTCTGTTTTCATTTCTGGCCTGCTCTCTAGAAATGTTGGATGAGACATCCATGGTTTAGTGTACCCCTATAGCTCGCATTAGAGCAGGCCCTCTACGGAGTACTCCGTACTTATACTAGAGCTCAAAGTCTGTCACTCGAAAAAGTAGAGTAAAAAAAGGCATGATAAATTAAATTATATCGCGCTAGTAGCCCAACAGAATACCCATGAAGATTATTTTTGAGAAGTCATAAACATCCACAATTGGACACATCAAGTTTCCCCATCTGTTGTACAAAAGAACCCGAGTCTAAACCTTGAGACTTTATATCTCCAGATCTAGAGAGCAGTACCCTTGGTCTGTTCCTTGCTCGCGTAAATGGTAGGCCACTGGTCCTTAGCACTCTCCGGCAAGGCTGAGGATCCGACCAGAAACAAGATTCCACTGTGGATATCGCTGTCGTATAGCGGGTCATCGTAACATCGAGGTTGTATACGACCATCACAAAGTAGTAATAAGAGAAAGAAGAGGAAATAAAATGGACGGTCCGGGAGTTCAACTATATATGGATCAATTAAAGAGAACTTTTAGTACTTTTCCATTATGGAAGCTAGCCTTTACCACTGCACATCCATCGATACAGGTGGTTAGTTAGTGCACGAAAGTGCCCGAGATGAACAGATCAGATAACCCAAGCCATGTGGCTTTGCAGTTTATGCAGCTTAAGCTTGGAACACAAGATGCTTAGGTATTTCAACATTATAGGTGGCGCTATCCTACCTGAGGACGATGGGTTGGCTCTGCAATTTGCATATCCCCATGTACTTTCTAGCTTGATAGATCAACGCCAGACGCTGGTAGAGTATTAATAGTATGAAGATTTCATTGTAATTCGTGAGTAAATAGCGGAGATGTTCGTGCTACTCAAACGATCGTTATTAAATCAGCCGGTATGTGGCCACCCTTTTTCAAAGAAAACGCCCTGAAAATAGAAAACAAACTGCCAAGGCCCAGATAATCCAGAATTCAGATATGATGCTGTTTCCATGTGCATCGTGACATTATGATAATAAGCATAATATGTTCTCGCGCTTCGAATAGCTTATTTACCGTTGTTGCGATGCGCAGCGGCCTCGGCGGTCAACTTCAAGCCCGCAGGGGCATCGTCGCGGGGCATGTACACCTCGACCAGCTAGATAGTACGTTAGCAGAGAATTTGAGACTTCTTTGTGTTGATACTCACTCGAAGTTTGTCAGACACGTTGAAGTTCTCGTCAGCGAACAGCTGGTTGAGTTCGTCACGGGTCTTGATACGGTAGCCTTGGTAGTTGTCCTTGGCTCCGAAAACTTTGGGAATGTTGATAAATTCCCACGGCTGGATGTCGTTGTAACTTGCGTCCCATCCGTGGATGTATCGCTCGATAGTGTAACCATCGTTGCAAATAACAAAGCTGGAGATGGTCAGTTTATGAGATGGGAATTATGGGCTGATTGGGATGCTTACACGATAGGGTTCAGCTTATTCCTTAGGATAGTGCTGAGTTCCTGCACAGTGAGTTGAATACTTCCATCGCCGATGAAGAGGATGGTTCGGCGGTCTTCCTGCTCCTTGGCAGCGAGAGCAGCACCCTGGCAGGCCCCCATAGAATATCCAATACTACCCCAAAGAACTTGGCTAATGGCAGTCACGTTAGCGGGGAAGCGAGTTTCCCATATACCAAAGTTAGCAGTGCCAGTTTCCGTAAGGACGATGTCCTTTTCCTTTAACCACTGTCCGACGATCGGCCAGAGCCACTTGTGGGTGATGGTTTGATCGTTAGAGACTTGTTCGCTTTCGGGAAGTCGGTTCGTGATCAGAGGGATAGGAGCAGGGGTCAGAGGGTTCATCCGCTCAACAACCTTCCTCAGAACACCTTTCATGTTGATATCGGGATACTCTGAGTACCGCACTCTCACAAAGGTACTGTGGAAGTCAATGGTGTTCAGCTTTCCAACACGATAAGTGAAACCGGTAGTGTTGAAATCGGACTTGATCGCTCCAATACTCAGAATGAGGTCAGAGGACTCAACGGCCTCACTGACTCCAGCATTAGACCCGTTACCAGCATAGACACCGCCGAAGTTCTTGTGATCCTCGTTCACGGCTCCCTTGCCCATCGGAGTCACAAACGTTGGTAGGCCAGACTTCTCCACCAAGTCGCGCACTTCTTCTAGTGCGCGGTGACGAATGGTACAGGCGTCAACCAAGATGACAGGGTTCTTTGCGACATGGAGATACTTCAGGACAACATCGACCACATAATCCTCCTTCTCCGGGTCATTCTTAGGCAGTGCAAGATCAATTGGGGTCTTCAGGCGATCACCGTTGACCTTGGCAGCGACCATATCGGTTGGCAGAGTGATATACACCGGACGACTGCGAATCCAACATTCACGAATCGCACTATCGATCAGAGTGGCTGCGTCATGAGGGTCGTTCAGACGTGCGACATAGCAGGAGATACCCGCGCTCATTTTGGTAAAGACATTGAAATCTCCATTTCCAAGAGTGTGGTGCAACAACATTCCATCCTTTTGAGACTGGGTGGTGGGCTGGCCAACGATGTGGATGACTGGGACAAATTCGGAGTATGCGCCTGCGATGGCATTGAGGGCAGACAACTCTCCGACACCAAATGTGGTGACAAGGGCACTTATACCGTTCACACGAGCATAGCCATCTGCAGCATAGCCTAAGAGGGACTATGGTTAGATCCAAATTGTTCGTTCGTAGTAAAGCCTATCTTACCGGCATTAAGTTCGTTACAGTTTCCAACCCAGTTAAGATCACAGTTAGGCAGGTAATCCAATGCTGCGAGATTGTAGTCACCGGGTACACCGTGCACTGAACGGATTCCAACCTCATAGAGACGGCGGAATAAGTACTCGGTAACATCGATGGGATTCTCTAGCTCCCTGGTGGCAATATCGGTAGTTGCCATGATGAATTGATGTGTTTGGTAGAGAGATAGATAGAAAGATAAGAATGAAATGGGTGAGAGAGGTAATACTTGAGGGATGAAGAGGTGTTATATAAAACAGGACTACATCAACTTGTCAACTTGTACTTCCCTGATGGCGCCAAAGGTGAGACCACTTAGCTACGTCATTGATTTGATGTCATACCACTTTACTATTTTTATGAGATATTGGATGTTGTGTTCAGATGTTATATGTTGTATGTTGTATGTTATATATGTTATTTAGAGCCTAGACCTCAAAAGATATCTAAACAATAATATATATACCGCATATAAAATATATAGTACGATGTACAATATAATAAGCATCTGTTGTTGAAACCCGGCTAAACCCAATCACAGCCATCTCCCGGCCGATCACACAAAACTCCCACCCCCACCACCTCAGACCACCATCCTGGCATATCAAAGCTTGGATTGTCTAAATGGGGAAAAGAGCTATGCCTGACAAATCAAATCGCGCTTCAAAGAAGAAAAGGGTTAGTTTCTATATCTTTGATTACTAGACCACTAACTAATGGGATTAAAGGGTGGTGGTGGAAAATATGGCCCGCAGAAAAGTCGCGTCGCTATTGAATCTGGCGATGTGGGTGTCTTTTTGACATGCGATATGGGCAGAGAAGGGAAATGTCTATCTGAGGCAGTGGATATTTTTTTCTCAGGTGGGATGACTTTTCTTTTCCCTTTTCTCACACCGGTGATTCCTACGGTTTTGTTGACTTTTTATCTAGGCCATTGAGGGCACTGAAAATCAAGTGGAAGAGGAGCATGATACTGATGATGAAGATATCGAGGCCCAGATCCGAAGGGAACTGGAGGGCTTACAGCCCAACAAAGATAAACGTCGTCAATTCGAGCCCATGCAGATGGAAATGCCGTGTGGTAAGTTGATGATTATGGATTACGTTGTATTCTCTCTATCTCAAAAGAAAAACGCCATTTCGCTTATTGCCTCGGCCCTTGCAACCGTTGATTGGTGCTAATCCCTGATAGTGACATTCATGCGTCTTGATCCCTCAATAGACCCGGTCAAGCTTGTACACCGTCTGTGTACCGAAGCACATGCCCACCCGGAGACTAAGAAGAGCCGGTGGATTAAGCGCATGCATCCAGTCACGTCAATGCGGAAGACTTTGAGTGTGGATCTAGCGGCTTTCGCAAAAGAGATTCTCAAGCCTCATTTCCATTCAGGAGGGCCGCCGAAGACGGTGAGTTTAAGGCCCCCTACCTTCCCTCTTTGGGCTTTTGGGCAGTCAAAGATACTACTGATCTGGGAAATGATCCGATCATCCACGTTGCTGTGAGGGGAAATATACTTTGAGCATTGCTGATTTGTCATTTATTTAGTACGCCATTCGGCCTACTGTGCGAGGCAATTCGAAGCTCAAGCGTGACAGTATTATCAAGACTGTTGCTGACGCTGTCGGACCTGAGCATCCGGTGAATTTGACGAACTATGATTTAATGATCCTCGTCGATGTTGCCCAAGTGAGTACCAGAAAATGAACCCTATCATACTAAATCTTTAGCTGACTCGTCGCAGAATGTGGTTGGAATGAGTGTAGTGCAAGGTGATTACGACAAGCTGAAGCGGTTCAACTTGGCTGAAATCTACGATCCTTCGCCAAAAGAAGAGCCAGCAGCCACGGCCACTGAATCTAAGGCTTAGTACCAATAGCATAGTACTTTCCACAGTAGAAACCAAATTACTTCAGTGGGATATTTTTATACATACTATGACCCATGTTACTAGTCGTTTTCTCTTCTGTCCTTGCGATTCAACAAAGGTATCTCAAAAAGGCCAGGAAGCCAGTCATTCGGCGTAAGTATCCAAATAGTATATGATGGATTGGATGCAGGATGAACTCCAAGTGCGACATCTTCGATATTGGGGTTCGTGTCAAAAGTATGATCCATGCAAATTTCAAATTACCCGTAAACAATCATGTTAGTCGGGAAATCTTCTCCACTTGACATTATTGTCGAGTTTTCCGCGACTAATCTACTATTGTTGGAAGAATCAAAGATCATTAACTAGAGTGTTGTTACATATGTATATCTTATACGCTTCTTTAGCGTTCTTGAGCATTGTTTCGTCGTTTTGGAGGTTGGAAGAATAAACGAAATACTCTAGGAAGCTGGAGTGGAGATATATATAACTAGTTGACACGACATCAACTGCATCCACACCAAAGCACACTACTTGATGTTGAAACCTCCAGTCTTTACCACATATCACATCTTCTCCTGTAACTAGCCTTGGAAGATGCTACATTACGGAGTAAAGGCCCTGAAACCCCGGGCCGCGACTGGGTTCATGCAGTCATAAGCTGTTCACGGGTCCATGGGTCCCGGCGGCATGGACGAATCAACTCCATACCTAGGTACCTAGGCAATTCAATGAGAGCCAAAAAGAATTATGAAGCAGAAAACGGAGCTATACGCAAATCCAACGGTCTACTTCGGAAAGTAGGTATTTGTAATACGAGTCATATAATTCAAAGAAAATCTCCGGTGGCTTGGATCTTGGGAGTGTTCCATGGCAGTCCCAGAAAATAGAATCCATGGATCCATGGATGGATTATCAAACCGGTCTATTCACCCCCGGGGCCGTCCAAGTCCAACGTGAAAAAGGAGAAGAAAGAGTATAATTCTGGATCCACGGGAAGAATTCGGCAAGGGACGATTGTGATTGGCTAAGAGGTCCAGTGCTCGGATGATCAACTTTCTTAGAGCGGGATCCTTAGGCGAGATGGCTTCCCTTAATTTACTTGTTCCCATATTTCTTATTACCCGTGAGCCAATGTGATACTAGCTGTTCGTACTCTCGCTTGTGAATACTTCACTAGCAAAACATATTCTTAGTTGACTCCGCTGTCTATCTTCAACCTCGGATAACTACATATGTATGGCTTCTCTGTCGTATCTCGCGTGGATAAACCTAGAAGCGAGAGTCATGGCGCTGAGAACACGTTGTCACTGTGCTTCTACTGCGGGTTACGTACGTACAAAATAGACGATCATGGCGGTCTAGTTTGCCCCATTGATATTCAACCCCCAAGGAGTAGTCCGTACTCCGATTATGGATTCTTTGCGTGTATTCTCTGTGTTAGAAGCGAGATTTGCGCCATATCTGCTGGGAGTATTATCTCCTCGGCATATATTCGTCTTCGCCTCGCAAGGTCTATGATTCGCGATAACCTTGTTCATACGTCACCCCCTGTCAATATCTTTTCCAAGGTTCATGAGTCGTACCTAGCTAGCCTTGCTTATATAGCATTCCCCCTCTATTCGCCAATCACCCCTACCAAATAGATCAGGATGCAACAACTTAACTTGAAAACATGGCCTGCGATGCCATCACTCAAGGGGACAAACGACAGCGAATCTTTTCATCCGCAGTGTCGTGCCGCCGAGGGAGACGAACACCATAGACTGGATGATGTCCTCTCGCTGCTGTTTCCTTCCACGGTCCGTGTGCAACACTCGCATCCAATTTTCGGCCACATGCACTCATTGCGGCTGCTAACGCTGTCGAATGGAGCTCATTTGTTGCTCAAGGGGTCTCCATCATCAAGGACCGCTCTCCTTCGACGTGAGCGGTCATTCCTCGAAACCGAAGCCCAGTTCCTTTCCCTTCTAGCACAGAGTGCAAACCCTTGTATCCCCCAGCTCTACTATTATGATCCTCATGGAAGACTCTGGGGGTCTGCCTACTTGATCCGACAGTATATGAAAGGGAAAAGTCTGGCAGAGATGGAAGGCGAGCTCACCTCCCAGCAACGCGACGGTATCGACCGCCATTTGGGCTTCTTAGTGAGCGCCATCGGTCAAAATGCGGCCCCTGGGTTTGGCTCTTTGCAGCAAGTGGCATTTGGCGCTGGAAGACCCTCCTGGCGAGAGGCCTTCTGTGCTCTGTTTGAAGGCATCCTTCGCGACGCCGAGGACATGTTCATCCACCTTCCTTACTCGGAGATCCGACACGAACTCAGTCGCCTGGCACCTGCTCTTGAAGATGTTTCGCTGCCACGTCTTGTGGTCGTGGACTTTGGTCGACCCTCCCACGTCTTGGTAAACGAAGAGTCGGGACAGTTATCTGGCGTCGTGGACTTCAGCAGTGCCGTGTGGGGTGATGTGTTGATGGCAGAGATATTTGCGAATGCATCCCCGGCGGTCTTGCAGGGAGCAGGGATGGCGATGTCCAGGACAAGGGAGGAACATATCCGGCTAGTGTTGTATGTGAATGAATACTGTCTACTGTCTCATTTCCTGTGCGTTGTTGCTAACTCTTTTTTTTTTTTAACCTAGGTATGCGTGCTACCGGCTGGTGTCCCAAATCACTGTGCAATATTATCGAAATCGAGACGAGACGAGCGAATTTGATGCGCGGAGACGATTGACAACCACGATTGCGGAAATGACGAGACTTAAACTGGCATAACGGGCCAAACTTATTTGACTGAGCGCTTTATATGTCCAACGTGATACCTATACTATTAGACTGGTTCTGTTGCATAGCGAGGTTCCTTCCAGCCGGCCCTATATAGCTGCATGCGATTTGGAATTTTGATCTTTTTTTGCATTGATATATATGGTGTTTTTATCAAGGAGTTCCAATCGAAATAAAATTTGTTCTCATATCAATTTATGTGTTATAGAATATCAAGACCCCGAGAGAGAGGGAGAGAAGAATCAAGCTGCCTTCAATGCCAAGTCCGAACTGATAGGGCGATAGGGCGGAGCGGGGCAGATCCGTTGTTTAGCTCCTGCATGGCGTCAATGGTATTCTCTCTCCGCACTTGACCATTTCCACTTTTCCCATAACCTGCTACACCTCGATCGCAGATGGCTCAATTCCTGCGAGGAAAGCAAGCTGGTATCCAGAAGGATCTGTCTGAGGGCTTGTCCCCGGACTTGTTCATCCTGGACGATGTAAGTTCTTGGCATCCCAGGCATCTCTTTTTCCCAACTGACACCGCTGTTCTCAGTTCGCACGATGTGGTGTAAACTCGCAGATTAGTGCCATCGCATATGATCCGATACAGTCCCTCATTGCAGTCGGCACCAGTGATACCCAGTTCGGCAGCGGCCAGATCTATGTTTTTGGGCAACGACGAGTTTCGGTGGTCTTTGAGTTCCCGCGGAAGGCGTCCGCCCGATTCCTTCAGTTTTGCGCCGACAAGCTAATCAGCATCGACTCCAGGAATGAGATTTGCATATACTCCTTGGTGACTGGACGCATGGTGGTTTCCTATGCGCCACCGGGCCAGGTGACCGCTTTGTTAACGGACCCTTGCTTGGATTATGCGTTTATCGGCTTGCAGAATGGTCCGTAAATTGATCAGGGAACCGAAAAGAACCGGAAATTGACCTGCGAATAGGTGAAATTATTGCGTACGATATCGATCGAGAGTCCTTGACGCCGTTCAGAGTTCCGAACTTGTGGTTGGAACAAAACCCCCGCGCGCGGTTCTTCCCCGTCGTATCTCTGGAGTTCTCTCCTCGAGACATTGGCAAGATCCTAGTGGGATATCCAGAGGGAGCAGTGACATTTACATTCAAACAAAATCTTGCTCAAAAGTACTTTGTTTACGAAATCCCTCCTGGGGCACCGGGTGGGGACTCCCTACCATCCCACGACGTGCGCAGACCCAAATTGACCAACGCGATTTGGCACCCCAACGGAATCTTCGTTTTGACTGTTCATGAAGACTCGAGTCTAGTGCTCTGGGATACAAAGGATGGGCGCAAGCTTCATGCCCGGACTGTCCAGACACCTAATGTCGACCAACCTGGTGCTGGTGGCAGACCAGGTTCACCTGGAGAGGCTGCTGGGCCCAAAGAGCCCGTCACAAAGGTTATTTGGTGCGTCAAAGATAACCCGGATGACACTGGTCTTTTGGTGGCTGGTGGTCGACCAGTAGGTGATAAGACCAAGGGCCTCGTTTTCTTGGACATGGGCTCGACGCCCAATTATCAGACATCCTCATGGCAAATTCTATCTACTTATTTCGAGCGGCCACGGCGACAAATCAACCTCTCTATCCCACCGGGAGCTAAGGTTGCCGACCTTTGCCTGATCCCTCGATCCTCGCCCTACTTCAATGGTGCCCATGACCCAATCGCCCTCATCGCTATGTTATCGTCAGGTGAAATTATTACTCTGAGTTTCCCCAGTGGACACACAATCACTCCCACTAACATGCTTCATCCGTACCTCACTTTCGTCCATCCCTTTGTAAACAAAGCCGTGCTTACCCCCGTTGATCGGACGGCGTGGCTTGGTCTGAGAGAGCGCCGGGCGCAGGGACCCAGATTTGCAATGGGCGGCGTGGAGGCGAAGAACCCTCTCAAGCGCTTTGAGAACCGCAATGTTATTTCGACCGCACATGCAGATGGAACCGTCCGTGTCTGGGACTGTGGCCACGATGATGAAATTGAGAACGGCGACGTGGTTCAAGTTGATCTTGCCCGTGCCCTAGGCCGAGTCGGCAATATCGAGGTGACCGAAATGTCTCTCGCCGGCAGCTCAGGCGAGATGTCTATTGGACTCAGGACTGGAGAGATTGCTGTCTTCCGATGGGGCAACAACCCCTCATACGGGCGTGAGGAGTCTCCCGGTGCCAATGAAGGGCCAGGGAAGCTAACTCCGATAACCAAGCGAACTGACCCTGGTCTCAAGACAGGAATGCTGCCTTTGACTCTTTTGAGTATGCAGCAAGGTCCGGTGACGGCGTTGAAGCACGGGCAGGTTGGATTTGTAGCGGCCGGTTACCAGAGTGGTACTTTGGTGATTATTGACCTGCGTGGGCCTGCCATCATACACACTGCACACCTATCAGATCTCATCAAGGGACCCAAGCGGAGCGGTTTCCGCAAGAACCGAGGCTCGGACGAAGTCCAACCAGAATGGCCCACTCATATTGAATTTGGTGTCATGACTTTGGATGGCGAAGGTACATACGCATGTCCCGGCCTAGCGAATTGGACCATTATACTAACAAACTTTTAGACTACTCGAGCATTTGCTGCTTTGTCGGCACGAATAGGGGCAATGTGATAACATTCAAGATCCTTCCTGCTTCCAATGGCACCTACGAAGCTGCTTTTGTTGGATCATCGGTTGTTGAAGATAAGGTGATCCGTGTCATTCCCATCGATGCCGAGTCTGGTGGTCTTGCTTTGGCTACACCAAGTGCAGTCGGGGGTTGAGAAGTGGTACGAAAACTAATGGTGTCGTGATTGCCGTGACTGCCTCTGGCTGTCGAATCTTCAAGCCTCCGACATCAAAGGGTGCCCACAAGGCATGGGATGACTGTCTCTGCGACTCAGCAGCCGTTGTTAAGACCGAGGGACGAGGCTACAGCCTGGTTGGTCTCTTCGGTGACGGCAACGCGCGAGCATTCTCGATCCCGGCTCTTCGAGATATTGGTTGCACCAAGATTAACCATATCGCGGATATGCGACGTCTCTCGGAAGCTTGCATCACCCCTACTGGAAACATCATGACATGGGTCGGCCCTTCAGAGGTCGGACTGTTCAATGTTTGGGGAGGTGGAAACGGACTGTATGCGTCCCCCGTCAATTCGCTGAAATATAGTGCTAATGCTAACTCGCGCACAGGCACCCCTCAAACGACAAACTTTACAACCCCGAAGCCGTGGCTCCCCCGCGTCCAACCATCACGAACGTCCAATGGATCTCCGGTACACAATATATTTCACCGGCTGACATGGACATTCTAAGTACGTCAACCCTCATCAGTGTCAATATAATTGTAATCTAACATGAATCTAGTCGGCGGCCCAGAGCGACCACCATCGAAGGGGATGGTCGAACAGATGAAATTCGAAGATCAAGAGCGTCGAAGAGCCCTAAAAGAAGGGCGGACCCCACCGACAGCTGCACAGGGTAGTAGCCAGGAAGGCTACTGGTCTTACATGTCACGTCAAGTCCAAGAACGCACAGAGCGCCTCGGGATTGTCGGGGATAGCATGGACAGACTAGAGGAGAACAGCAGCGGCTTTGCTAGCGATGTTAACAAATACGTACAGTCACAGAAGAAGAAAGCTGTCATGGGCGGTAAGTCGATCTTTTCTTCAGGTCTACGGACCTATGCGTAGTGTTTAACCCCCTTGCATAACTGTCGCTGACCGGTCTTTTGACAACAGCGCTTGGTTCCAAATTTGGCTTTTAGGCGATGTCGCCTACCGAGTACAAAGTTTTTTTTAAAAAAATAGGTGAACTACAACATACACATCCTAGGAGTCTTTACATTTTTGTTTTCCGGCGTCAGGCTAGTTAGGTCATGGTGGGATGTGACAGATCATTCAGCAATTTCACCCCTCCAGTTGACTCCCCGCTTCAAGCCGGGTCCACCGTCCTCGTACCCTGTACAATTGTAGGTGTTTATTTCTCTCTGGCAAACTTAGAACAGAAACTATCAAAGTTAGTTCCAAGATATAAGCACACCTAGCCATGTTGTACGTATGAAATCGAGACAAGTACATAGCAACAATGAATGTAAGAAAGTGAGACATAAGTTTCCATACTATGGACATTGCTAAATAGGGTAAACTATAGACTATTAGTGAATAGTTCGGTGGAAAAGGAATGCTCTAGACATTCTTAGTGTCAATCCTCGCCTCAAAATACAATGCTAGTATTTCATAGATTGTAGAAGGCGGTTTGACATTCATCGATGCCCTCCCTCCCTGGAGAGTACATATATGTATTGGTTTATGTGTTATGAAAACGGCCTCAAAACTGTGCCTATTACTGCATGTAGATATTCGGAGGAAAGGAAGATATACGGTTGACTGAAGGCTAGTGGGATTCAAAATTATACTAATTCTATTTCATAGACCTATAGTCAATGCCAATTCAGAGTAAGAACACGGAGAATCAATCCAAGGGTCATAAACATTGCGTTCTGGCTGTCATTAAATAGCATTCAAAAAAGGAAGGGTTTAAAAGCAAAGAAATCATTCATGCGGCCAGTGAGACACCGTAATTTAGTGTACCATGAGCTCGGGCTGAGCCTGGTGAGTTGGCTTGGCGGCATCGTCCTTGTGTTCTGCGTCGTCGCCCATCTCGACATCGTCGTCACCATCGCCACCTTCTTCCTCATCAAGATCATCTTCATCGTCGTCACTCTCCGCCTCAAGATCTTCACTTTCGGCATCGGAGATCTCTTCTTCCTCGTCCTCCTTGCCAGCAGGGGCCTCGGCGCCTTCCATTTCATGGTCATCACTCTCGGCGGGCTTGTTGGAGTCCTCGAGTTCCTTGAGGAGTGCAGCCTCAAGCTCACGCTCTTCGGCACCGTAGGCTCCACTGTCATCGTCGAGACCATCGGCCTCGGGCTGGTCAGGCGGGTACTCGGCGGGGGCAGAGTCATCAGAGTCCCTAAGAGAAAAAAAAGGTAAATAAAAGCCCCACCAGGTATGTAGACAAACAAAACAAGGGATTCTCACCATTTGATGGCAAAGCGGGTCACACGGGGCTTCTCGGCGAGGACATTACGGCGAATGCGCTCAATAATGGGCTTCGCAGGGGGCTCGGCTGCCAGCTCCTCGCTGTCGTACTCGTTGTTTACGTAGTAACCAACACGGACGAACTCTCGGCCATCGTAGCTGCAGGTGAGGAGGATGACGGTGACGCCGAGCATCTCGGAAGTAGGAATGCGCTTAACATCAGGTGCGTCGGCCTCGAAAATGAACTTGTTCACTCCGACCGGGATGGGACCGACGAGAAGGGAATCGAGTTCTTGATCATATTCGGACCTGTTATAGTTAGACTCTGCGGGATTGGTATGAAACAAGGAGCGTTAGGAGGGTGAACGTACGAAGTGGCGGATCCGACATAGGTGAGTTTCCATTCCAAATCTGAAAGAACATGTTAGAAAACTCGACTGGAAAAAAGGGAGAACAAGCGAATACTCACCCTTCTGAAGCTGCTCGAGACACTCGAAGGTAATTTCGAATTGGTAAGAGGCGGTGAAAGGAGCCGGGTTGTTGAGGTTTTTCACCCCAAGGAGTGAGACGACGGACATTGTGATAAGATATGAGGGTATGTACGGGGAATTAAACAGTCGAAGAGGTAATAGTAGGATATTGTATAAACAGGGGAAGTGGAAAGAAGAAGAAAACGGGGAAACCAAGGGAAATCAACAGGTCCACAAGAATGCAGTTTACTCTTAACCCCTCTAGCTCAATGCGAGGAGCCCATCGATCGACGCGCCTTTCGCGTCCCTCGCATTGTCCTCACCGCCCGCACGTGACCCCAATTTCACTTCCCGGGCAACTTGCATCACAAGTCATCGCAGCTTCGCTCTCTCTCCCTCTTGGCCATTATTCGCTATCAGATACATTGCGGCTGAGGGTTATCTCGTCAAAAGTGGCTGTGCTCCACCTTAACCCTTGACCTTCGGAAGATTTGTCTTTATTTTAACTCCTGATATCACATCGCGCAAACCCTGCTTCGGCTTGCGCCGTGACCTTCTGACGTTCCCAGTTGCTCACTTTCTTTCGATCTTGCGGTTATCGCATCAATCGCCCCATTATGGCGGACGATGAAGCTGAGGCTGCCTTCTTCCAGGCTCAAGCCTTGAATACTGATTCCCAATCCCCCACGGTGGAGCAGGAAGGTGATAACTCAGACGCAGAATCAGATGAATATGACCCCTCACTGGCATTGGGGGATCAGTACTCGGCCTCACTTCCCGAGACCCAACAACCTGATGCCGGCCCCGCTGATGCAGCTCCCTCGGATGAGACCGAAGATTCCATCCCCAACCCGACTGCCGCCTCCGATGCAGATGTCGCTTCAGACGCAGACGCAGGCCAGACCAGTGATTCCCCCGATCCTTCTCAGAACCCTTCACGTGCTGAGTCGTCGACACCCATGCCAGTATCTGCTGCTGAGGCACAGCCCAAGACCCGGACAATTGGCGGATTTGAGGTTGATGATGAAGAAGATGACGAGGGTGATGCGGAGTATGAGCCGCCGGCTGTACTTGGGGGTGAAGATGTCAATGCTGTGCCTGTGACCATGTCTGAAGATCCCAGCCCAGGAAATGCAATGCAAAACACTTCCCCTGATGTATCATCACACCAAGCTGAGCAGGCACCTGCCAGTGGACCAGATGTTGCCAATAGTTCTTATTCTCCTGATCCTGTCTATAATATCGATCCTTCTTCTGTTCCTGTCCAATCGCAGTGGGCTGCGCAAGACTTGCAATCCGCAACCATGCAGAACAGTACTGTTCCTACTTCTGTACCTGACTCTCCTGCTTCAAAGGGTCGTCTGGCCCATGACCGCGTCGGCATGCTGGAAGACCGGATTCGAGAGGATCCCCGAGGTGATATCCCTGCTTGGTTGGAGTTAATTGCCGAGCACAGAGGTCGCAGCAGACTAGACAGCGCACGAGACACCTATGAGCGGTTCTTGAAGCTATTCCCCACGGCGGTAGGTTTTCACTTCACTTGTCCTTTACTTTTTTTCTCTCGGCAAGGTACAAGATTGCTAATGGAATACATCTCAGGCCGATCAATGGGTGGCCTACGCCAGCATGGAGTCTGAGCTCAATGAATTCTTCCGCTTGGAGCAGATCTTCAATAGAACGCTCCTAGCGACACCTAGCGTCCAGCTGTGGTCTGTCTACCTTGATTACATCCGTCGTCGTAATCCGTTGACAACAGATGCATCTGGCGAGGCACGGAAGACGATTTCATCGGCATATGATATGGCCATCCAACATGTTGGAATGGACAAGGATTCTGGAAACATCTGGACAGACTACATTGAGTTCATCCGTTCTGGGCCAGGAATCGTTGGTGGCTCTGGGTGGCAGGATCAGCAAAAGATGGACCTACTGCGAAAGGCCTACCAACGAGCTATCGGCGTGCCGACCCAAGCTGTTAATACTCTCTGGAAGGAGTATGATCAATTCGAGATGAATTTAAACAAGCTCACGGTAAGCTGGACAGTACTTCAATCCAACTGGCTTGTATTAACGTTCCCCCCAGGGCCGCAAATTCCTTCAAGAACATTCACCGTCCTACATGACTGCGCGCAGCTCATACACCGAATTGCAAAACATCACCCGCGATTTGATTCGCACTTCGCTTCCACCACTGCCTCCTGTTCCTGGCTCCGAAGGCGATGTTGAATATTCAGCACAAGCAGATATCTGGAAGCGCTGGATCGCATGGGAAAAAGAAGATCCTCTAGTACTGAAAGAGGAAGATCCTGCAGCTTACAAGTCACGTGTTGTGTACTTCTACAAACAGGCACTCATGGCACTGGCCTTCTTGCCTGAAATGTGGTTTGATGCAGCTGAGTTCTGCTTCCTAAACGATATGGAAGATGCCGGCACAGATTTCTTGAAGAAGGGCATTGATGCAAACCCAGAGAGTTGCCTGCTAACATTCAAACGCGCGGATCGACTGGAGGTTACCTCAGATTCGGAACAGGATTCCGCCAAGCGCGCTGCCAAGGTCCGGGAACCATACGACAAGTTGCTTGATGCGCTTTACGAGTTGATCAACAAGGCTCGCACGCAGGAAACCCAAGATGTCGAACGCATCGAAGCTTACTTTGCTTCACAAAATGTGGAAACTCAACCTCAAAACGACGATGAAGATGATCCTGAAGCCAAAGAAAGAGAAGCCGCCAAGACAGCACAGATTGATGCGGTCCGAAAGACCCATTCTGTTCAGATCAACGTTATCTCCAAGACTGTCTCCTTCGCATGGATCTCTCTCATGCGCTCGATGCGTCGGATCCAGGGTAAAGGAAAGCCAGGAGAAATGGCTGGCTCTCGCCAGATTTTCGCCGAAGCGCGCAAGCGAGGTCGGATTACCAGTGATGTCTACATCGCAAGTGCTCTGATGGAGTATCATTGCTACAAAGACCCTGCGGCCACCAAGATCTTCGAGAGGGGCGCAAAATTATTCCCGGAGGATGAGCACTTTGCGCTCGAATACTTGAGACATCTGCTCGACATTAATGATACCATCAGTAAGTCGATATCCCAACTTTCTAAGGGACATACTAACCACTGCCAAAGATGCCCGAGCCGTATTCGAAACAACCGTCAGAAAATTGACATCCAATCCGGAGAATGTGCACAAGGCTAAGCCCATCTTTTCCTTCCTCCACGAGTATGAATCACGCTACGGTGACCTCACCCAGGTGATCAACTTGGAAACCCGCATGCGTGAACTCTACCCGGAGGATCCTGCTCTGGAACAATTCGCCAATCGTTACTCCAACTCCAACTTCGACCCTACTTCCGTGCAACTGATCTTGTCCCCGTCCCAGACAAAGCAGAAGACCCACATTCCAGGAACCTCTGCGGAATCCCACGGTTCTCCCATGGCCAGATACATGGATACCACTCTCAACTCACCTAAGAGATCTTATCCTACTGATGAATATGATGAAGACTTGGGTCGCCCACGAAAGTTCGTTCGCGCTGAGTCACCAATGAAGGGCGCGCAAGCTCGGCGTCTCGACCAGCCGAAACGGGTACAACAGTTGAATGGCCAAAGCGCCTCATACAGACCGCAAGGATCTCCAGCTCCCCTGCCTCGTGAAGTGGTGAATCTCTTGAGCATCCTGCCTTCTGCGGCTGCCTACAACATCACTCGCCTTTCTCCAGAGAAAATGATAGACCTTCTTCGCCACGTTGAAATTCCTTCCGACATTTCCCAAATACAGATCCCGCAAACTGCACACGGACCAGGTGGAGGTCAGAACCCCTACTCCGGTAAGACCATCATCCATCTCTCCCATAGTAACATTTTTACTCATACATCATCTCTAGGTGCTTACCGTTGAGCCCGTGGCTGCTCCTTCTTCTCCGAGGACCACCGTTCACTTGCAGTGTAAAATCCCTTGCTCTCTGCTTTTGCAATTTCATTTCCCCGGCGCGCAAAATATCCCGATTTGTTCTTTAAGGACTTGATGACCCAGCTCTTTTTTTTCCTGGGGGGCATTTCATGAAACATGGTCGGGGCATACGCGGTTGTTCAGAGCCCCCTTTGCATCTTTCATCGGCGTTGATCTATCAGCATTTTTTTCGTTCTTTTCTTTTCTTTTTTTTTTCACCGATTTCTATTTGCTAGTTGGGCCACCCAACCATGCTTTGTACAGACTTGAATAAACAGATAATCTCACAAATAAATTACGCGCACATCCTGCACAATCGCTTTTTTAGATTCCTAAATACCCTGAAGTGCACAAAACCGATTACCTTTGCCCATAGATCTTACGTCCATATGTCTGGACGACCGATTTTTCTCCCAACTCCCCTCAGTTAGGTTGATATAGAAAACACAATAAAGACAAAGACTGGGCTCCAGGTTCATTTGGAGAGCTTGATGGCTGATAAATGTAACTATTTTCTCGGACTGGCAGTCCTAGTAAAGAGGAGGAGTTGATTGATTCCCCCGACAGTTAGAGTCGCTCTACAGACACCAGGGTGCGAAGGGGCATAACGGCCCGTGTCCCAGTGGACTTTTTGGCCTAGTTGATGCCTGAATTATACCTGATTCTAGACCGCCTTTTTTACCGCTCTATACAATGTATTGTAAATGAAGCTATTCCCACCATCATTTCATCTCCCCGAAGCTATTCAGTACAACAGTATCCAGCAAATAGTACCTAGCACGCGGTATCGAGAGTTTTACCGTGTTCGCCTAAGGAAATACGGGTGAAAATAGTTGCGGCTCAGCTTCGTAGAATAAGCGGGAACCGGCTACAACTGCAACGGCAGACTCGGCAATAGTGTCATGACTGGACGGAGGACGGAGGACGGAGGATAGAGAACGGAGGTTTACCTTAAGGTAAGCGTGAAGCGGTGGCGCAGGTAGTGGTGAAGGTGAAGAGTGGAGGAGAGAACAAAATACATTCATCGCCAGGTCCGGGTGGTGCATGACATTTTGTATGGTAGGAATAGCTTCATTTTATTGGACTCGGGCACTTTGGATACTTTGCTTAATAAGCCACCTGTCATGGCAATTCAGGTATTTTAATTTCTGCCTGTTCAAAATAAGGCACCAATAAGACATTTTCAGGCACCAACTAGGCCAAAAAGTCCACTGGGAGGCCGTTATGCCCCTTCGCACCAGGGAAAGAATAAGTGATCTAGAGCAAAACCATTCCATGTACAGTAAACCCTGGTTATAACGAACCCGGTTTTAACGAATACCTTTTTTTAACGAAGTAATACCGGCATCCGCCATAGTAATAACGAAATTCCCCCTTACTACGAACTTCGTTAATTCACCATTCCTCCCATACAAAATTCGTTATATTGAGGTTTTATCCCTACTTTTTCAAGCATTCTTAACCAATCAAAATGCCTCGCCGATCGATCCCAACCTCCTAGAAAGTGGCACTACGAGAACAGCGCTGAATCAACCCTTTACTCTCTAGTAAAGAGCTCGCTTAGTAGTTTTATAAAGCCTAACCATCGTCCCTCGTCCTCTACGATCTCCGAAATCCTTTCCTCTAGATATTAAGAACTTTCTTAACCCTATAGATAAAGTTATAGAAGATGATCTCGATACTATTGATGATATTGTACTTAGTGAATTTCTTCCAGAGGTTGACGAAGATAAGATTATAGAAGAACAGGCCTAGGTTCTCTATCATGAAGCTATTCAGGCTTTAAAAACCCTTTGTATATATGAAGAGCAGCAGGAGCAGGGAGAAACCAAGTTAATTAGCGCGCTTTATAGGCATGAAAGGTTACTGGAAGCGAGGAAATTGGAAGGGAGGAAGCAGAGAGATATTAGGGCTTTTTTTGGAGCATAAATTTGTATGTAAACTAGAAATATACATATTTTATATGGCACCTGGATTTTACGAATACCTGGATATAACGAATATTTCATCGTGTAGCCGTGCCAAGCGCCCAACACCAGGTCCCCACGAACGGCAACGAATGGTGAGGTTGCCCATCAGGTTTGCGCATAGGCAAGTTTCAACCAAGTACGGATCTCGTCTGCGTTCCTTCTCGCACCCTCAGGCGAAGGACGACGAGATGCCGCCTACATCTGCAGCGTCGAGCAACGCTAGCATTCCGGCCACTGCAGCCCCGCGTCAGGCGGCAACGCAGGCAACGGAAGCAGGTATGCCAAGAGTCACCCTACCTGAGCTGTTGCAGCGGTCGGTTCCAGAAGCAACGCTATCAGCTACGGCGCCGCCGGTTACAGCACCGTACCTACCGGACCGGTCGGCGCTGCCGATGTGACTGGCATGTCGCCGTCCCGTGTTTGCGGATGCGAAAAGGAGCGTAGGCGAGATCCGTATTTGGTTGAAATCTGCCTGTCGGCAAATCTAATTGGTAGCCTCACTGACTCTGCCAAGGAAGGATTCGCCGGCGTAGCCGGTGTATCGATCTCGCGACGACGTCGAGCTTCGTCACACAACTGTTTCAATACCCGACGCACCGCCGGAGGATCAACAACCCAATCGGAGGGGTAACGTTCCTCGTCAAGCTTTGCCGACCTCGTGATCCGCTTACTCGATCGATCGGCGTCAACCGTAGGAAACTGCCCCAGCAGTGTCCTCGCTTCCGCTGATATACGGAAATTTGGATGATCCTTGCAGTGATTAGCGACCTGTGTGCCACGGACGTCGATGTCGAACTGCGTCTGCGGCATTTATCGCGTCACGTGATCGACGTCACAATGTGTCGACGACGGCGCCTGGCGACGTCGTCGTCGACCCGTCCTTGAAAAAGAAAAAATAACTCTTGGGGAAGAACTTAATGATGGAAACTCGATGAAAATTGATTTGACCCTTCTTTTCCCTGAATAGACGTATTTAGACATGCTACCATTTGTGATGGGAGGTGGCAAAAGGATGCTATTCCTCTCTAAGTATGCACTAGCTATTAACCTAAGTAGGGCGGTGTGAGGGGTCCTGTGACCCCGTCCCGTGACAAATGCCCGCTGAAAAAATATGTCGACGTCCTCGTCGACAGCGGTCTCGGGACCGAAAAAGCAACGCGGAATTTGCGGCGTACCCGCATTTGCAGGGGTCGCCGAGCATGCGTTTTCAGCCACCGCCGCCGGCGCAAGCATTCCCAGGACCACCGTATCCGATGTACCCATCACAATATATGCAATATCCGCAGCAACATCCCTCGGACGAATTGGCGATGCTAAGGGATCAATTGCAGTCCATGCAGAGGACGATTGATCAGCTAAGCCGGCAATCGACCACTAGTTCACGGCGGTCCAGAGCCACGGCCGAACGATCACGTAACATTTCGCCGAGGGACGCGAATGGGCAGCGCACTCGCATGCCGAACGACGGCGACCCGGGTTCCTCTGACGGCAGTGATTATGACGATCGTTGTTGTGGGAAGTGGTAAAAGGATGACATTCCTATCTATCTATGCAGTAGCCATTAAGCTAACTAAGGCGGTCAGACGGGTCATGTGACCCTGTCTGGGAATGTCCCATAACAATGCCCGCTGAAAAAAATATGTCGACGCCCTCGTCGACCATGGCATGAAGGCCATTAAAAGCAAGTAGCGAAAAATGAACGCATGTGAAAAAGAAAACGATAACGATAAATGAAAATGAAAATGAATCAACGCCATCCCCGAAGCCGAAAGGAAAGCTAGAAGTCCTCGTCGCCGTCATCGATAGCAAGTTTGGTCGCTTCAAACACCGGTCGCAAGGCCCGTTTGTGCCATTCTGGGCGCAACTGGAGACGGCGCGCAACATCGTCGACCATGATCACGTATCCGTCGTGTGCGGCTTCTAGGTCGTTCCGTAATTGTAAAATTCGGCGCGCTTCGGGGGTGTTAAGACCATCACGAATTCGACGGATGGCGTGCGCCGTTCTTGCGATTTCGTCGATGCTGTCGCAGTCTATGGACAGATCTTCGTCGAAGTCACCAAACATCTCGCGAACTTTCTCGGTTGGCCGTGACTGAACCGATTCATCTGCAATTGATTCGTTATAACGGGGGTTTACTGTAGTTCGTATAAGCTTAAAATAAACGTCTGAGGGGGCCGACGGTGATTGGTAAGCTGGGGTACAAAGTGGGCCACTACGTCATGCTAACTACGTCATCGGGTACTCCACAGAATATGAAGCCCTAAAAAATACCTTTGTCACCTCAATTTGCACATACTGTGTTTCATGGGACCCCGGCTCAAGCAGCTGTCGACCTTTTCGATGGCTTCTTCTCAGGGTGCTGTTCTTGATGCAAGTCGATACACCTACGGGGGTTCTGCAGCTCGTGGACGTAAAGCAGTGTGGTCATTTTATCGGTGTCTATCTCAAATTCATCCCAATTGTCAACAAAAAGATCTTCGCTGGTGGGCTCATTTTCCTCTATTGCAAAGATGTGATCCAGTTAGGTCGATCATAGTGGCCACGGCGTAGTAGGCACAGGATGAATTAGAGCTCGGCAACTAGAGCATCTCTCTGAGACCATGCCGCAACGGCTGGAAGCCATAATTGAGAGCCAGGGATGGGATCCTGCAGACTAGATCCATAGTATTAATGTATGGAGGTTTTTACCGGCAGTAGATTATACAGTGAAGGGTGTTTGACTATACTATTTCTCACTTTGGCCTCACTTTGATCGCACTTCGTGTCCTAGAGCTCGGTTCCTTCCTCAGAGCAGAGGTCATGTCTATACCCAATATATCTCAGCCTTTATCGAGCCTGAATTGTATGATATTGTGGACTGCCTTATAGGCAGGTGATGATACAGTATAAAGGACAACCAGCTCTGCCAGCTTCACGGCCGCTTTAGAAAAATGCACCCATAAAAGGAAATGACCGCTCTTAGTCAACCGGTGGAGGTAAAGATATTCTTGTATATAGACTACCCGTTAATTGGTCGAGTGTGTTCATCTTGTTCGTCTTTCTCTTTTCCTCTGCATCGTTGTCTGGGAATTTTACGGATACTCCCATTGAAAATACACCAGCCCCCAGTGCAATCTATTTGCCTTCCATGTAACCCTGTATGTATCATTCTCTGTTTGCTGTCAGGAGTCGACAGTTAAAGGAACACAATTGGCATTTTTCGTCCGTTTACTCCGCCTTTTTATTCCGACTGCATGTTGGCGGTTTACCCCTATATCGGGTACGGACAGCTGCCGAATCTGGTCAGTTTCGTGGTGGAATACCCATCCCGTCCCAACATGTTAAACATATTACCAATGTGGTTCACACATCAATATCACCGCAACCCCGCGGTTTCCCCCGATCACAACTGGAACAAATCGTTGCCTAGGAAGATTGATAATTCGCATGCAGAGAATAAGCAACCAGCCCCTCCTACGCATGTTTGAAGCAGCGGACAATATCAACTGAGGAATATTGGAAACTATATACTATATGGCAGGAATGGACTCGCTTTTCATTTTGGGCTTTGGATAGCTATTAGGATTTTGAGAAGCGTCCAATTTTGCCACCAGGCTACACCAAAGCCATATCTTCAATAGGTATAAAATGCCATCTTAGCTATTTGTCTAACTTTTACCAGCTGCTTGCGGCTTCCACGTCACGCAGTATGCATTTCTAGGCCGTACTGTAGAAGCCCCCCTTGTAGCACTTCATATCGGTGGTGGACATTGGTGATAAATGGGCCACCCTGCGAATACACAATCAGTTCGAGTGACACAGATGTAAATCATGGGTCTCAAGTGAAAGTGCGAGATATGTAACTTCCGGTTACTTCAGTCTTTTAAGGAGATGCTATAGTACAAACGAGCACAATTCAGCTCATATAGACCGGACTTTGGCCACAAAGTCCATTTACCTATCTAGGTAATGCTTACTTCCCTAAATTCATACCTGCTCAATCAGGTAACGTTCAATTCACCTCGAGAAGGAGCACCCCTACCTACGCCGAGTCCCACGGACCCGCAGCAGACCCGCCGCAGCTTCATCTATAAAAGCATTCATCCTTTATCCCTCCCTTTCTTCTTCTTCTTCTTTTTCTTTACCCATAACCCTTCATCTCAATTCTTCTGTGATTCAAACAAATACAGTCACAGAAAACCATCACTGAAGCTCTTCCCTCTGTGTAAGTGGTCACTCTCATATTACTACCCTACCCCTCTTCCATACCGAGTCCAAGCGAAGCTAAACCGAACGGTTTCTGCTTCACTTTACATCGCCGAGCAGTATGGCTGCTCAATCGTTATAAAACCCTTGCTTCGTTTCATCCTCTTACATGATACCTTCACATCTGTCAAAAACAAAAGCATTCATTAACAACAAGATATCTGATAGGAACGTGATTCACCATGGGTCCCCAGAGGCCAATAAAGCCTTCCCCCGAGGATGGTGGGCACCGCTCTACCACCTCGAAACCTAAGCTCAGCCTTGAGCTTCCTCTGCGTCCCTCTGCTCCTGTGGCAAAGCCCTTGGATCCGCGTCAGATCCAAGAGATGCGTGATCACAAGGCCAAACTCGAAGATGACGCAATCCGCAAAAAAGAAGCAGAAAGTACTGCTTGGATGCGCCGAACCCGATATGACCCTGAGTCAGGTGAGCACCGCAGACTTAAGAGCACTGGTTCCAGTAGCAGTGACTCTCCCATCCGTCGAGTTGAGACCCCTCCAGAATTCCCGGCCAACTGGACCGCGGAAGAAAAGGCCAACTATGAGCGTCTTGCCAGAGAAGGAGTAAAAGTGGCTGTTTTCGAGCAACACAGACTCGACCAGGAGAAGGTTATTCGCCACAAAGATTACATGACAGTTGCCTGGGATGGCTGCAAGAACATTGATATTCCCTGGCATCGATTCAAAATCAGGGCTTCTTCTGTAAGTTTCCGACCGGTAGATTTCAATAACTCTACATCTGTGGACAATGAATTATGCTAACCTTGCTTTTTCCTTTCTAGGGTACCCTAGAGGAGACTCACATTCAGCGTCGTGTTGGCTACAACACTTCTGGCAAAGAGATCGAGGTTATGATGAATGCGTACCCGATCACTTCTTTCCCAGACAAGGCAGTTTACCAGTACGAGGTGAGTGTCCATTAACCCCCCTTCAACGAGATTATTTGCTCATGAACTCCTAGATCAATGTGGTCCACGGAGACCAGAATGAGACTGACCGGCGGATCTTGAGAAAGTGCTGGAACAGTGAGACTCGGAAGGCACACATTCCTGATGGTATCTGGGATGGTGGAAGAATCTGCTGGTAAGTATAATATATATTTCTGATTGCTACGATAGATTTTCTAATCTGTGTTGCAGGTCGCTGCGCAACTTTGATGACTGGAATGAGATTATCGACTTCAGGGGTGACATGACCCGTGACATCAAAACGCTTGCTACGGTTGATGAGTTCAGGAGAAATCCTGCTTTCAGGATGTCCGTCATTCAAAAGCGAAAGATCAACCTGTCGGTGATCAACTCCTGGCTGCAAAACCGCCGTGATCTGGATGAGCTCGTGATTGAATCTCTGAGTAAGTAACCTCTTATTTCGCGTATTCCTCTGTTTTTGATTCGGCAAGCTAATAATGACAGGTTTCCTTGACCATCTGCTCCGAGAATGGCCCACTAAACAATTTGCTGCAATCAAGAGGGCCTTCTTCTTCGACAAGCTTGGAGAGGACGACGAGCTCAAACAAGAATTTTACCAGCCGCTTGCCAACATGGGGGCTTCCGTTTACCGAGGCATCTATCAAGCAATTAAGCCGACTCCGGTAAGGCTCCATCCTCTAGTTTAAATTAAAGATTGTGAAACTAACGTTTACTTATAGCAAGGTCTGATACTCAATGTTGATGTCGCCCACTGCGTCTTCTTTTCTCGTATTAGTCTTATGGGCTACATGATGAATGTGCACGGGTGGAACGATATGTCGACTCTGGTCAGGAACTTGCAGTCAACTCGCGACGAATATGGTGGTACGAAGGAATCGAAGTGGTTTGCCCAGGTGAGCAAGAGGATTCATGGTCTTCGAGTGGCACCCAACTACGAGGGTTGCCCTTTCAAGATGAAGAGTTTCCTTGTCAAGGGCTTGATTCATGCAAAGCCCAAGGAGTTTTTCATTGACTATTACGACAAGGCCACTGGGAAGTCCACTCGAATGCACCTTGAAACCTACTTTATGAGACGGTACAACCTCCGCCTCGAATATCCCAACATGCCCTTGGTGGAGATGCAAAAGGAGGATGTCCATTACCCAGCCGAGTTCCTGGTCATTAAGGGCCTGCAGCGATACCGCTACAAGCTTACCGATATGCAGGCGGCACAAATGATTCAATGGTGTGCAACCAGACCCCCGAAGCGTTTGGCCAATGCTCGCCAGTCCAAAGAGCTTCTCCAGCACAAGAATGATCCGATTCTGAAACTTTACGGCATGAAAATCAGCGATCAAATGATCAAGACCAAGGCTCGCCTGCTTCCGAGTCCTGAGCTTCAGTTCGGGGGCAACCGCAAGCACAACCCTCAGCACTCTGGAAGCTGGGATCTTCGCGGTAAGAAGTTCTACAAACCCAATGAAAAGGCCCTTCAGGCTTGGGGTGTCGGATTCTTTTCCGGGCATCGGAAGTCAATCAGCCAGGACCAGACACTGAGCTGGGTTGAACAATTTGTCAAGATGTACAAGAGCATGGGTGGTGAGGTCACTGGCCGACCGGTTGTCAAGGGATTGAGCGAAGACGTTGGCACCAGTGTCAAAAAGCTCTACGATGCGATCGCGGCACAGAACAAGAGAGAGCCCCAGCTCATGGTATTCATCGTTCCCGACAAGGATTCTTGGGTCTATCTTCGCATCAAGAAGTCTTCCGACTGCCGATATGGTACCCCTTCTCAAGTGCTCCAATCTGCACACTGCATTACCAATAGGCCTCAATATCACGCGAATGTGCTCATGAAGGTGAATGCGAAGCTTGGCGGCATCACTGCTCGTGCTGTCCCCAAGTCAAAGAGTTCTGGTTTACGTCCAGGCTCCATGATAATTGGGGCGGATGTCACTCATCCAATGATGGGCGTGTGGACCCCGTCGTTGGCAGCCATGTCGGTTTCGGCAAATGCTACTGCAACTCGCTACATGGGTGGATGTGAGACAAATGGAGATCGAATTGAGATCATACGGGATAAAGTGGTAGAGTACATACTACACCCCATGGTTGCTGAGTGGAAAGCAACTGTTGGGGATGGCAAGGCTCCTGAGTACGTCTACTATTTCCGCGACGGTGTGTCTGCGTCCGAATACCAGAGAATCCTTTCAGAGGAGGTCCCCGCCATCCGCTTTGCCATTGCACATGCGTGTGGCCAAGCAGTCTGGGCTGGCAAGATGTGTGTTGTAGTTGCCAACAAGCGCCACCATCTCCGAGCGTTCCCCGACCCCAAGAATCGCGCAGCCGCGGACACCCACGGTGGCCCCCTACCAGGCACTCTTATTGATCGAGATGTGACTAGCCCACATGACTGGGACTTCCTGCTCTACACGCACATTGCTTTGCAGGGAACTCCACGCCCGGTCCACTACCACGTCCTGTTGGATGAGATGGGCCTGAAGCCCAATGATCTCGAGGGCATGATCAATGATCACTGTTACCAGTACATCCGCTCCACAACCTCTGTGTCTGTCCATCCTGCAATTTACTATGCCCACTTGATTTCGGTTCGTGCTCGCCACCATGAGGATGTTCCCATTACCTCTGGACCCCAGAGTGGCCCCGAGGTGAAAATGACAAACCCGAAGCCCAAGGAACCCCGAGCCAAGAGATTGCTTCCCATTGAAGGTACCTCGAACAAGCTGGCTCTGGGTATGTGGTACGTCTAACTCAACTGTAACATTTCGATGGTTGTGGACAATATTCATCTTGTTCACTCCATGGGTTTCCGATTCCCATCCAAGGGATTTGTTCTATGACTCCGTTTTCTCTATTTGCGAACTGATTTGATTATTACTCCGCGTTGTTTCATTTGTTATTGCTCGAACAAAGTTTCCATCGCATTAGCTTTGTGATGCTGCTCTTCAGGATGACTCGATCCGACGTTAGGGCTGCCTTGGATGTTGTTCGCAAGAACCGCAGGACCGGTTGCTCAAGGCTGGTCTTGCGGTTCTAAATGAGCCATACTTTCTTTTTTGTTTTTTGTATCTTTCGCGGACTGTGTTTTCGATTTCATCATTCACGCTTGTGGATCTGTGCCCAGTTTTAATAGGCTGTTGTTTCTACAACTTGGCCCATTGGATACCGAGGCTGATCTTCAGTTAGTTTTTCTTTTTTTTTTTTAGTTTTTATTCTTTTTTTTTCATGTTGTTAACCCAGAAAATACCAAAAAAACCCCCCGCCCTTTGCGGGGGATTTTATTCCCTTGTGCACTCCATAGATTTAGTTAAAGGTTGAGTAGACGTTTTCGTTCGCTCCGATATATCTGTAATTGTGGAATAGAACTTGGTACTTCCCATAGAGCTCTGGTGTAGTCATAATTGGAAACAACTCCTGGTATTCACTTCTCGTCACTTATAAAATTACTACTACCTAGGTAGCTAGGTGAGTTACCCATTGATCTTTGCTTAAGCTGGTACCTAATGACAAGATACAAGTCACAAGAATCGGTCTGAATTGAACAAATCCGAATAGGTACTCTGTCAAGAAATGAAAAATCCCATCAAGGGACATTATGATACAAAAAAAAAAAAAAAAAAGAAAAAAACTAAAATGGGAAAATAATCCACTCTGCATTTCCAGTCAAGGACAGAAAAAGAGAAAGGAAGAGAAAGGAAACGCAAGAGAAAAAAACACAGGTAAAATACAAGGACTGGATTATGTATCGCTGCAAGTTTGAGGGTCAAAAAGATACAGTCCCCCAATAACCAAATAATCAAACATTGGGTGCTGGCTCCTATTGCTGATTCGATCCCTGTTCGTCAATCGTATCGTCGCAAAGGGAGATAGGTGTCTGTCTGATCCCATCTCGAGAGTCATGAGTCGCAGATATTGAATATCGGAATAGAAATGCAAGTAGGTATGCAAAAGTAAAAGCATGCGGACGCAAGATAAAGATAGGAGGTGTGAAGGAAAGCATCGGGCCATGCTCGTAGTCAACTATAAACCTACCTGACCCTGGAAGTTATACATCACGCTCCGTTGGTCATGGATTCACCAGCGCCATCACCGAGGCCGGTGTCTTCAGTCTTCAGATCGGCATTTGTGGGCGGGTCACCAGTCGTTTGGTCGGCTTCACCATCGGGGTTGAAGTTGGGCATTTCGAGGGCCACACCGCTGTTCTTCTTGGATTTCTTCTTACTTGGCTCTGCGCCGCCGGATTTGGATGCCATCGGTGGAGCGGCTCGTTTCTGCGGACTGGATGTGAGACCCGGGAGACTAGACTGGGGGATTTTGCCAGAGGCTGGGAGACGGGGTTTGATGGCCATGGGCCGCTGCTTGGGAGGCAGCTCTAGGTCTTCCACAAGAGGTTCACCACTGTTTGCGTCAAGCTTGCCCTTGAAGAATTCCTGCAGGAGTCCAATCTGGCGAGGTAGGTTGTCTGTTGAAATGCGTGGATATGGGGGCGGAGAAGCGAAAAGAGTGACGGTCGGTGAAACGCTCGTGCTTTGCGGATTGGCCGCATTGAACATACGATTCTGAAGCAGATGTAAGGGCACACTGAGCGTGGAAAGGCCAAACTCCCGATCCAAGCCCAGTTCCTTGAAACCGAAGAAATCCTCATCAATATCCTCAGCAAAGTCACCGCCGACGAACTGTTCACTGCCATCGGCAAATGCGTTTGAGCCATCTTCGCCGCCTTCTAGAGCGGGTCGAAGGAGTTCCGTCAGGAGTGACCTGAGGCGATCATTAGCAGTTGTGAGCTTGGTCCCCAGACGATCCACATCGTCCTTGATATAGCATTCCAATTCATCTATGTGGATCCCCACGGTGGACAAGGTGTGCAGGACGATTTCAGAATGAGTGTATGCAGGTTTCCATTCGGCGGCTGAAGGTGTAGCTTCATGTGACTCGGTGGTAGGAACCTTCGGGGTTTCCATATAAGACTTGAAAGTGGACCCCAACTTATGGAAAAAGTCGGCGGCAATGTCAGTAACCGCTTCGAGGGCAGATGGCTGGTATTCCTCGAATCCAGTGTGATAGAAAACCTTAGCGACTGAGCGTTGCAATGCTGCCCTACAGGCCCAGGGGGCAATGACAGGGCCGTTGTCATTCATGACATGTGGTTCGATGTCTTGCTCCTGAAATGGCTCGGGTTGATATTTCTGGAATTGATTTTGGTACATCTAGGGAAAGGTTAGCCAAGTTACCGGGCCATAGCAGGGTAATAGGGTCGCTTACCTGGGATTGAAGCTGCATCTGCTTGACAATGCCAATTTTTGAGCAGATCTTACGCGTTTCTTGCATCTGGCGCATGTTCGAGTTCATCTTGCGGGTCAACTTGCTATCCGGTTGGATAAAACGACCTTTTTCAAGCACATGAAGGAACTCCTCAGAGGCATCAACAACATTGCCTTGCGCGTCCTCCTTCCAGAGTAGCCGCTCAGGAAGGTCAGGGACACCAGACATGACATCATAATAATAAGGGAGCATCTGGTCTTCTTCCACCTCAATGCCTTCTGCAAGGCTCTCGCCTGCTGCCTCCGGTTCTAAGGCTTGAGAGTCCCCATCGCGAGACTTGTCAGCTTCGATAGTAGCTTGTTTCTGGTGTCGAAGCCATCGGCGCATGCCAGCTTTACTTCTGAGCAAAGCGGGTTCTTCGGAGTTGAGTTTGTCTCCCCGGAGGAGACGATGTCGCTCCGCCGCAACTCGCGCTCTATCTTTCTTGGTGACTTGCTTCCACACTTTGTACTCGGGGTCTTCCGGTTCTACGCCGCCGGAAACCGACATGGCACTGAGCGCAGTTGTCGACGTACTCGGACCGTCGATATCCATTGAATCATCCTGGCTCGCTGTAGCTATCGCTCCTGAACCAGCAGGGTCAGACGGCGTGTTAGATCCAGGAGGCGGAGTGGAAAATCCATTTTGACTAGCTTCACCAGCAGCGTCCGAATCCGCGCGAGCTGGCGCAGGTGGCTGAGTGCTGGGGGCCCTGGCGGGACTGGGAGTATTTCGGGAAGGGGCTGTTCCTTTTTTGGAAGTCTTCTTGCCGGGAGCCTTTCTGCCTCGTGAAGACATGATGGGCTCATCGTCACTCTCTTCGGCGCCATCGTTATCGGCAAGCTGGAGTCGTCGTTCTTCGGCCTCAACTTCCGCACGGTCCCTGATGACAATATCCGGGATGAGAGGGACAAGCTTCTCAGTCTCCTTGCGCATGTAAAGTGCGTGCTTCCGGAGAGGATGTTCGGTGTTGGTATTGTATTTCAAGCAATTCGCCCAAATGAGGGTGAGGTCATCGACGAAGTCTTGTTTCGATCTATACTGCAAGCCTTTCAGCTTTTTGGTCATTGATCCAAGGTCCATTGGGTGCTTAATGACTAATAGGAAGTTAGTAGATGAAGCAGATCATTTGCGGTGAAAGGGCTGCTTACTCGTATGATAGTCCGGCGCATCGCGTTTGTTGACACGAGTCAAAAAAGCAGTTGAATGTTCTGTCATAGCCTTGAGCTCACTGAGAACCTTTTCTGCAGCTTCATAGAGCTCTTCCTGGCCGACCTTGTCTTCGTTCGCCCATTTGCTACGATTCTTGCGAACCTCACTCAGCAAGCTCCGAAGTTCAGCATCCGACGCCTGCACCCGGTCTCGCTTCTTATCAATTCGTGCAATAAGGTTTTTCAGAGTCAAACTGGAAGCGCCCAGGTTGGTATTACTCAAGGAACTGTAGCCATTGGAAGCCCCCGAGACATTGTTGCCGCTCATGTTAGCCTGGCCGGATATCTCTGCCTCAACTTGTCTCTCCGACTCCTCTAGGCGCTGTTGATCAAGCATAGCATCCCTGTCATTCTCAAGGGTGTAAAACAGAGTGTGGAAGCTTCTTCTGGCGGCCTCCTCCGTTGCTTTCTTGTCTTCCTCGAGTTGCTTCCGGAGATCTTCCATCGTCTCCTTCTTGGGCTCTTTTAGTCCATCTGATATCGAGGTACCGGGGCGGGATGCTAATGGCACGGCACCACTAGGGTCCTGTGACGCAGCGGTGGACTTGGGTTTTAGAGGCGATTCAGCAGCATCGTCCATTTCCTCGTCCTCGTCATCATCATCGTAGTCATCGTAATCATCGTCGTCGAGCTTGCGAGCAGACTTGTGTGGGGCGGTGGAAGGGGGAGGCGCATCATCGACGCGTTCGGGTTGAGCTTCGGACGCCTCAGTAGTTTCCCCAACCGCAGGGTTATCGTCCGAATATTGCCCGGAGAACAGCGCACTTATTTTCGCCTCACTGCGGCGATACAATTCACGGAATTGAGCAATGCGCGGGTCCTCTTCGGGCGCGATATCGGCTTCGGATGTCGAGCTAGGGTTCGGCGCTTCGGCGCCAACAGAGCCGCGTATTTGGGGCGTCCGGGAGCCAGATAAAGTCTTCACTAAGCCATTGACTGGGCGGGGAGAGTCCTGGAGATCATCTGGGGGCCGTATATTGCCCGGAGGCCAGGCGTTGTGGCCGAGCGACATGCTCGCTCCAAAGCCCCGGTTTTGGGGCGGGCGAGACTCGATTCTCCGCGATTAGGATTACGGGCCGATCGAACGCGACACAGGGGTCGGGGAAGGGACAAAAGGCATAGAGATAGAAAACACCCCCGGTAAAATTGACTGAAGATGTCAAATTGGCAAAAAATGATAGCGTGGGGGTGAGGTTTGATGAACAAGGTCCGGGGGAGCTTCATAGGAAGTTTCTCTGGACGGGGATGAAGTACAGGGCATGAAGGCGGAGTCAACCGGCAGATCTTGTCTCATTGTCACTCTACTCTTTCAACTTGCGATCAATTGCTATTGTTCACATCTTGTCTTATTTCAATCTATTATTATCTGTAATCTTTACTTGAGCTTATTGTGGATTTGTCTGTTCCTATATCAGATTTCCACTTTCTTTGTTGTGAACATCCCCCATTGCTCCGCATATGACGCACCAGGCATCAGCTGGGGCCGAACTCCTCCACATTTGACAGCTCTCTCTCTCTCTCCGAAGCCTGGACAGTCACTTTCACAGATAAAGAGTTTCAATCGAAGCTTCTTCTCACTTTCTTCCTCACTGATCTAATTCTCGACCACCATGCGCATTCGTTATCCTTTTGCAGGTAAGCTTTGCTTACTTACTTACCATTCTGGTTCCGGCGATCTCCCCCAACTAACCCGCCTCAGGTGCCTTCATCTTCCTGCTCTTCTTAGCCGGTTACATCGGTCTTCTTCCACACAGCACCTCTTCAACAATACCAACACAGCTTCAACCCAATGACAAGTTCCTCCACCTCGTTACATTTTTCCTACTCTCAGTAACATTTTACTGGGTCCTGGACACTACCCGTCGTCGCACGCTGCACGTGACCCTCGTGGTCTGCACATTAGGGTTGGGTATTGGCTCTGAAGTTGTGCAGGGTTTCGTTCCAAATGGTCGAGACTTCGATATCTTCGATATTGTCGCCAATGTTGTCGGTAGTGTAGGCGCTGTTGGACTTTGCAACTGGTACCACCGACGCATGATGGAACGCCGCCGACAAAGTCGGTATGGCATGGTGGAGGAGGGCACCGAGGACGTCGAACTCGGTGGTGTCGGGAATTCCCGTCGTGACTCAGAAACTATGGGCCCGCAGGAATCCGGTGTCATGAGCCTTGAGCAGGAAGTCGACAACTGGGATGAGAATGCAGTTGAGACTTGGGATACGGAAGAAGCGCCGAGTCCTGAACGAGAGGCTGCTCCTCCCAGTTATCATGAAACTGGCCCTGTCGGTGGCCAATCGGCTGCAATTCCTGCTGCAGCAAAACGTATTGATTAAGGTTAAGGTTACTTTTAACCGGAGCGAAGCGTGTACTTTGTGCTTTGGAAAAGAGAAGCCATGCGCCGCGTTCAGGTCTTGTTTTGCTATACTATCTGTTCTTATGATGATGGATTTCATGTCTTGGTCTCACGTCGGTATGATGAGTGTTCAGCAGTGATTTTGTTTTATTGATTTGTGTATATCATTATATTATTATACCTTGCTGGGGATGATTTTCTATGGTGAAGATTGCAAGAAATTTCTCGTTATTTTCAAGGGATTGTACAGTAGCGTGGGCTTAGTTACTGGGAATATGTGGGAGGTACTACATAGCCGTGAAAATGTCAATGACAAAATCCGATCCCCAAAAAGCCTACATGTATGATAGAGATGATTGCTCGGTAAAAGTAGAATGTCCCAGATAAGTCTACAAAGCATACAATATCACCAATTGGCTAATATACAGTGACTCTAGAGCTAGACTGACAGTGCTAGTCAATAAGCAAGATAACTACATCCAAGATAATAACCAAAGTAACAAAACGGGGGGTATTTCAACAGGAAAGCAAAAATATATAGCAGGGGATTGGAACAAAACATTTAAACACCGGATGCCATGAAGGGATGCAACATAAACATAAACTTTCCGTCCAAAGTTCATGATCACAGATGGGACGGGGAAAAAAAAAAGGTCAAAATGAAGATTGACCGGGCGTCATTCATTATCAAGATCAGAAAGCTCCGGTGTACCGGTCCGACTTCTCGTCGGCGTATGAGTGCGATCTGGGACAGCTTCCAACTCCGGTTTGAAAGTTGGCAGGTAATCTGACTGGTCATTTAACTTGGCGATTTTCGCAGATCGTTCCTCACTGCCGTTAGGCGAGTCCATATTCCAGTGCGTAACCTTGCCCAGCTTCCGATCGGTTTGTTCTCGGAGCACTTCGTAGATAAATTGCATCTGCATCTCGTTGTAGACCATCATCATCCGTTGCTCGCGCATCTGATTGACTGTTTCGAAAACAGGGTCGACCTCTGGATGTTCGATATCCAACAAATGTCCTGAGTCCAGTTCGCACAGCAAATGGTCAAGCGCAATGAAAGTTCCTGTCCGACCAACTCCTGCACTGCAGTGCACGATTCGCGGATTATCCGGGGTGGTTTTAGAGGCTGACAACTTGATCAAGTCGAGAAGGGCTTGGCGATCGCTGCCTTCAGGTTTAGAGTAATCGGCCCAGCCAGCGAAAAGGAAATGCCAGACAATCTTTGATTCCGAACCGATGGCCAGTTCGAGTTTGCGGATTTCAGATCGTGATCTCGCGTCGAAAGTTGATTCCAACAAGGTCACCCTACCCAAGACGCCGGGTTCTGTCTGCTCGCTCTCATCGAAGAGAACGTCCGACTCATTTGTCAATAGGTCCATTGAAGCCTGCTCCGTATCCAATGGGAAATATTGAGCGCACTTTTCCCGGCCCGCTTCAAAAGTTTGGGTAAGCATCACAATCACGCCGACCTCCTGGCTTTCATGGAAGACCATGTGCCAAAACTCCGCGAGATATCCAACTTTGGGGCCCTGGTTAATGGTAAGCAAAACATATGGTTTTAGAATGGAATGCGCAACCTACCTGGGTCGCGATATAATGCCTTCTTTCCCGTGTCACCGAGTCTTCCAGTCTGATCGGAGATGCATTGATAAAATCACACTCGCCCTCGGGCACCCGCAGATGGACCCGACAATTTGCGTACGCCTGGACGTTATCATAGCGATTCCTCTCTTTAACTTTGGGGTCTACCTCTAGGGCGAAGGGATGCGTGAGATCATTGGCCAGCTGACCCTCGGCGAGACGTGTGCGGTGCATCCATTCCAAATCCTCAAATTTGTCATGGATCTCTGCATTAAGGAAGCGGTCAGTCACATTCCACGTGCAGGGTTGTATTCCCCGATAGGCGTTTTATGCACCCCTCACTCACCCGAGACAGATTGACACAGGAACGGTGGAACATCTTCCGTGTTTCCAGCTTCCAGCTTCGGGTTGTCTTGATCCGCACCAAGTATATCGAGCCCCGCGTCGTCATTTTCGGGCAGTCCGCGCTTGGTTGCCTGGACACTGGTGTCGATCTTGATATTCGGATGCGCCATCTTGGCGGCCGCGATCCGCTGAAATGCTCGGACTTTACCGATGACACCACGCGCTTTCCTACCCACGGTTCTAGCTTTAGATCGTTTTCTGTGCGGGGCAGAGTCGAAGGAAGGAGAGGGCGAAGGAGATGGATCGGTCCTCGCGCTGTCAAAATCCGCAGGCACTGATGTTATCTGCAGTGATGACAGATCGGGACAGCTATAGAAGCTGTCCCGAGAAGACGTGTCCAGGGCCAGATTTTTTGAGGATCGCGGGGGTTGGGCGTCGAGGAAGTGGAGGAGAGCGTCGCAATAAAAGTAACCTTATAGGGTGTGCCAGGCCGTATACTCCCGAGTCCACCTGATTGATTTTTTTTTCGGATCAGAAAGCAAGTTTCAAAAGGACTACAAGAATAAGCCGAGGGTTTAAATGAAAAGAAGAAGACAAGTAGGAAAAAAAAAACAAGGCGAAACTGGAGACGGGCTAAAAGGAGAGAAAGTGGAGGGGCGCATAAAAGAACAAAACCTCCGAGATGTCCGAGTATATAACTATTTTCTATTGTATAGTAGTATAGTAGAGTGTTATATTAATATATATATAATATATACATATATATAAACTAAACTATTTATGTTTTCATATTCGATTCCCATGTCGCATTGGTAATTGGGCCCTTTGCCACTCAAATTCAGCTGCTTGCGGCATACCACATTCATACATATAGTATACAGATACAGTATTTAGGGTCTATTAATATGTTATTTTAGTTTGTAACTGAATTCTGATAGAAACGGGGACCTTCTTATGATCAACTTTACCCCTTTATGACCTTGTATGACTCTACTATACTATAGTGACTAGTTATACTCTTTTTACTTCATTTACTTCTTTCGGCGGGGGAATGCCTGAGGAACCTCATACTCTCTCTCTCTCTCTCTCTCCCTCTCTCTCTCCCTCTCTCTCTCCCCCTCTTCCTCTTTGTCATTCTCTTTATCATTCTCTCTTTTATTATTTTATTATTTCCCTCTTTTACAATAATCTCCAATCTCCACCCTCGGTCTCGAATGACGCCCTCTTATCCTCACAGGTGTTGAACACCCCCGGTTCGCATATGTCAACAAATCCCCAGAAATGGTCTCCCAGGCTCAGATCGTTGATCGCACAACCGCTCAAAGCACCGCTTCCCTAGTATCGCGTCCCTCAAGTAGACGACACCGTTCCGGTCGCTCGCATCATGGTAGCTCTTCGCATCCCTCCTCGAACGATTTCCCCATCTTCACGTATACGGGTGACACCGAGGTCGTGATCCGCACCGGATCGCAAGAAAGGCGTTATCTCCTCCACAAATTGATATTATCACAATGCTCCGGTTACTTTGAGGCGAGCACCAATGAGGGCTGGTCGCGCCAAATGGCTTTGGGCCCGTCGAAGCCGGAGGGGACGCTGTCGCGACTGAGCGAGGACGATGATTTATCGAACGGGTCAACGTTGGCACCATCTGATAACGGTGGAATCTCGACGCGACCAGGGGAGAAGAGACGCTGGCGATATGAGCTTGACTGGGAGAATCGCGCAGAGGATGAAGAGGCGATCCTTGTCCAAAAGGTATACCTTGCGCCGGCGCGTCGCATAATCTCATCTTCGCCAACAATGCTAATGTCGCATGTTGAAACAGCAACCAACCTATGCCCCCATGTTCAGTGGCGACCAAGCTGAATTCCCTCCAACGATGACCAAACCGTCCAACGCCCATGCAGGCTTCGTTCGATCCATGGCGAACCTAGCAGGAATGCAGTCGGTAGCCCACCTACCGCAGACTAGGGAACACGCTGTCGCGGTCGATCCCTTAATACGTGACTATGACAATCTACTACGAATATTTTACAATCATGCCCCCATTCTCAACAGTATCAACATCGCCTCGGCATATACAGAGTGCAAATCCCTCCTTGCATTGGCGGATATGTACGATGCGCTTCCGGTGACAGGGCCCCGCGTGGACCACCACCTACTCGGCTTTGGATCTCGTCTATTCAAACAGATAGCCAAGTACCCACCTAGCTACTTGAAGCTGGGTTATCTTGCCCGCAGCCGGGTGATCTTTTCCGAAGCCTTAATCCACGTCGTCGGCCAGTGGCCCGCCGCCCTACCAAGTCTGCGAAACGCCTCCTATGCGCCTCTACCAGACTCACTACTAGATGTCATCGAAGACAAAGTAGAAGATCTCGACGAGCTTAAAGCGCGCGTTGAATCCAAGCTCCTGCGCCTATCCTTAACCACCTCACGCGGCGAACGTGTCGGCCCCTCAAATGCATACCTGGACTGGCTCGCCGTATGTCTCTTCCGCCAATGGCTGATAGAAAGCACCACGCCACCGCCTGCTCCTATTCTTAAAAACTCGGGTCCAAGCGATGGCCCCGTCCAGCCTACCGCATCGGCGTCACACCCAGCAAGCACGCCGCGATCAACCACTTCCCCAGACCCGTCCGCCCGTATCTATAAATTGATCGGCTCATCTTCCCCACAGGCATACTTGCCCCACGATGAGCTCAAGCGCTTCCTCAAACTCCATCCTACATCCTCCTCTGGCTCGCTTTACACACGCGAGACTTTGAAACGCTTCGAGCGCAAGATGGACGAGATGAAACGGCTGGCACGGGATATCGTCAAGCCGCTGATGCGTAATTTCCTCGAGTTAGAGTTGAAGAGCCCGGACCAAACAGCCACTAGCACCGTTGGTCCTCGTGAGAATACTCCGGTGGGGTTGCCATATCTGACATGCACCCGTGTTGAAGATATAGATTTACCTTGGAAATGAGCAATTTCTTGGGGTTCTATCTATTTGGCTTACATTTTGTCCTGGCTACTATCTTTTTGGATATCTCCGCCCTACTTGGAGTTTTTGACGGCGTTTGGTTATTTGCTTTTTATCTGCCCTCCTTCTCAGGCTGCTGGTCTTGTCTGACAAAACAGACCAGATTGTACTCCTGTCTCCGTGATTTGCAATGATGTGATGTTTATGCTTACTTGCTTTATGTTGTTTTGCTTCTGATTTATGTGTTCACGATGTCATGAATGGCTCTGCCTCTGGTTTGCTCTGTTGCTTCTTTATTTAATATTCTGCTCTATCCTGCCCTTAATAAGGCAGCGATTGGGGGTCTTTTTAAACCCCTGTTTTTGTCTACTATGTTTTAGAGATACCAAAAGGTCGCAGGTAATGAATGCAATGCAAGATTCTTGAAGATAACCACGCATCCTTTTTATATTACAGTTAGCTCAAATGAAGCAGACTTTCAGTAGATGAAGTATATATATGTCCGTCATGTTCCTAAAAAGTACATAGTATACAGCGTCTCCACGAGGAGAGCGAGAATAATCCCTTAGCCCATCTAGCTCCGACCAATACTCTCCATCCCATCCATCCAAGGCCGCAAAACCTCCGGAATGACAACAACCCCCCCGCTCAGCATCCCAGCCATTCTCCAAAATCGCAGCCAGCACACGCGGAACCGCCATAGCAGTCCCATTAACAGTATGCGGGAACCGTGACTCCTTAGCGCCACCGCCACGCACCCGAGCCGCCAACCGCCGACTCTGGTAATCCGTACAGATAGAAGCGGAAGTAACCTCACCCCAAGCCGACTCCAGATAATGAATCTCAGGATCAACAGGCGTAGCAGCACCACCCGACGCCGCACGCAGACGAGACGGGAAGAGCGCCTCGATATCTCGCTTGCGCGTCGCGCTAGCCCCCAGATCCCCACTCGGCATCTCCAGCACACGACAGGGCAAATTCAGCGCCGTCAGAATCTCCATCTGCATATCCAGCAGCTCGTTGAACATATCGTCCGAGCTCGGCACGACCCCGTCCACACTATCCGCCCAGCCGAACAGCTCGACCTTGGTGAACTCGTGGACGCGGTACAGGCCCTTCGTATCGACGCCGCGGGAACCCGCCTCAGCGCGGTAGCAGCGGCTCGCGCCGACGAGCTTGACCGGTAGCTCGGAGGCGTTCATGTCGCGTCCCGCGTACATGGCTGCCAGAGGGATCTCGGCAGTACCGGTTAGCGAGCGTTGGGGTTTTGTGTTTTTGTCGCGTTCGTTCTGTTCAATGGACCAGATTTGTTGCTCGTTGTGTGCGTCGCGGGGCTGGAACCCGCATGCTTCGGCGATGTAGGAGTAGACGATTGAGGGCGGGGCGACGGTTTTCCAGCCTCGGCGGCGGGCTGTGCTCAGCGCGTACTGGACGAGTGCTTGTTCTAACATTGCGCCTTCGTTGATCAGGAAATACCAGCCCCATCCTGTTGTTGTGGCGGAGCTAGTGAAGTCGAGGAGTTTGAGCTCTGTGCCGATTGTAACGTGCGACCGGGCTTGGAGCTCGGTTGGAGATTGGCGAGTCCATGTGGGGGGTTCTTGAGCGTTGAAGTTGAGGTATTGGACGAGAGTTGGGTCGTGTCCGATGGGTGTGAATGGGGAGGAGAGGTTTGGGAGGGAGAGTGCTAGTCGGTTGATCTCTTCGGTGCAGGTTGCTTTGCGCTCTGTCATGGACTGCGAATCGTCCTTTAGGCGTTGAGCTTCTGACTTGAGTTCGGCTAGTTCTTCGCTTGGACTCAGATCCTTCTCATTGGTGTTTCCATCTGTGCCTTGTCGAGTCGCAATGTGTAGCTTGGCAATGGTCTTCTCTAGTTGCTTGATGCGGGATCGGGGCGTTTTCAGGTCGTGATCGAGTTGTCTGGCTTCCTCTGATAATTGTTGAATTTTGGACGGATGCCCGGCGTGAGCTCCATAGTTGCGATCTATGCAGTTCTGTGCGTAGAGGTCGGCATTTTGGCGGATGTGTTTGACGTCCGGCGTGGGCTTCGGAGCTGTCGCGGGTCGTAATAAGTCTCGATAGGGTCGGGTGGTGGAGAAATTGCGCAGAGATGATTTTAGTCTATAGGAATTCCTGCAATTGAAGCAGATATATGAAGTGAGCGCCATTGGATTTTGGGGAAGAAAAGAAGTGAACAGGCAGTGAGTGGTGGTGGATATGTAGTGGATCCTCCCGCCTTAACCCTTTTGGGGGATCTGCACGCCCAATACTTTGTACTTCAACGTAACTAACACACCAGCAGTATTGTCAAGGATATTTAATTCGAAGTCAATAATTCAATACTTTGATATATATTGATATATCTCTTTTCGGGGCATATTCACGAGAATGCAGGACAGAAGCACCGAAGCGTCATATATACCCTTCTCAACGAAGAGCCAAAGGACTATAAATCAGCCCAGATGAGGGGCTCTTCTTAGCCTTCAAAACCGAGTAGTTCAGCGTTCCACTGCCAGGGTGGAGTACATATTGGCAGTTGCATGGACCGTCTTTCCTCAACACCCAGCAACAAACGGTTTGAGCCGTTCGTAAGATAGGCTTTGAGGTGAACTAATGCCGCAGAGACTCGGTAGACGTTTAAGTATGCCGGCAGGGAAGGACACTTCGCGGTTAGTACTAGAAGGCTGTAGCGAGAGGTGCATATGTTGACCATTTCCCTGGAAATCTGAAGCCAAGGGTTCAGAATCTTCAGATACTCGACTTTTTCCCTCTCTGACCCTTTCTTTCTCATCCCCATCATCGTCTACGAATTGGCTTTTTATAAGATATTTCGGGCATTATTATATATATTCTCTTATTAAAAATAATAATGCACATAATAGAGAAGCTGAGGGAAGATAGGTGAAATGAAGGAGTTGAGAGGTTGGAGTGGAGAAACATGAGTCGAGAACATTTGACTGATTTCACATATCCAGTCCGTTTGCTTGACACTAAAATATCGAGCGTTAGAAAATGGGAATTGGAAAGTGAAGTTTTAATTACCATTTGCCAGTACATCCCCTTGTTGCGGAGTAATTCCTGGTGTGACCCCCTTTCGACGATCTTAGACCCATTTCCATTCTGACTCTCACCAAAGACGAAAATGATATCTGCTTTCTGGATAGTTGCCAGTCTGTGCGCAACCGCGACAATCGTCATACTCCTCCGTGCCGCTAGACGTTCAAGGGCACCCTGGACAACCTTTTCAGACTGCGAGTCGAGACTGGATGTTGCCTCGTCTAGAAGCAACAAGGTAGGTTTTCGTAACAATGCACGTGCTATGCAAAGTCTCTGGCGCTGTCCACCACTCAATGCTGTCTGTGCTTTTATTCCTAGATCTGTGGAGTATCCCTCAGGCAGGGATGTAATGAAGTTATGGATCTCGGCATCAGTACATGCCTGAACCAACTCTTCGTCGGTGTATTCTGATGGGTCGAGTCCAAGCGTAATGTTGTCTCGAATTGTGCCCTCGAAAAGCCTTGGGTCTTGTGCTACCAGCGACAAGGATCGACGGTATGAGGTTGTATCCATCGATGTGATATTTTCGCTGTTGAGGAAAATATTCCCTTTGTAAGGATCGTAAAATCGCTCAAGCATCGAGATAACGGTCGTTTTCCCGCAGCCCGAGGCGCCGACGAATGCAACAAACTGGCCACTTTCAATGGTGACATCGAGGCCGGTGAACAATGGGTCCTCCTGTGAAGCATACTTGAAGGCAACTTTTTGAAATTCGATATGAGCCCCAGTTCGAATAGCTGTATCGATCTTGAGCTTTTCAGAGTCCTTTTCTGAATGGCTCAAATCTGGGCGGAAGTCGAGAATTCTGTTCGCTGCAGCAGTGCCCTGGGCGATATTAGGTCCATAGCTAAAGAATTGGCCCGCTTGTTGTCCGCCGAGAATGATAGACATGTACACAACAAAGAAGGAAACCGGCTCATACTCTCTAGACGCTAGCAGCTGACCACCGTACCAGAAGGTAAGCGCCATGGCACAAAGCTCCACGCTATCAGAGAAGGCAAACACGAGAGTAGCGATCCATGCTTTGCGAAAAGCTTTCTTTTGCTGCTCTTGCAGAAGGTTCGAGTATCTTTTCAAAATGAAATCCTCCATTGTCAGTGCTGAGACAGTGCGAAATGCCTCGATAGCTTCTGCTGCGAACTGGGAGCTACCGGAGTAAACAGCAGCATTCATCGCATCAAACTCCAGTTCATAACGAATGCGCATAAATGCAGCAAGGAAAACGAAGGGAAGAGCAGCAAACGTAGCCACGAGAGATAATTTCCACCCAAAAGAGAAGGCAATCGCGATGCAGCCTATCATGCTGCAGAGTGAGATGACTGGGAAAACACCATTTACCCCGATCAAATCTTGGATCTGCTTGGGATCGGTTGCCAGGCGCGAAACGAGCGACCCGGAGGCATTGTCGTTCAGATCATAGAATGGAACGGACTTTTTCAGAATGCTTTCAAAATATTGCGTCCGGCAAGTGGAAGACATTTCCTATAATACTGTTAGATCCATTACATATTTCGGGTATGATATCCACTAACAGTTGCGAGTCTGCTGGTCGCGAAGCCAACCGCTGAATAACAGGCGGCAATTCCGAGAGACAAGATAAAGAACCACAGCGACCAAAAATTGGCGGCATCGGTCAGTTTCTGGCCTCTAAAGCTGAACACATCGATAAGCTTTGCAAAAAGCCAACTCTGTAAAGGGTATGCGGCTGATTTATTGTTAGCCAGAATCAAAAGCGTTTGGGCCAGAATTCTTACAGGCAGCACCCAAAACACCGAGTAGTGATAGGAGGAAGAATGGCCAATGAGTACGGGCCTCATACATCAAAAGTCCCATGCTGGTAAAGAAGCCACGCTTTTTAGTTTTCTTGGTCTCATCTTGCGAGTCTTCGGCAGTAGCAGTCGCATAGTGTTCAAGGTCCTCTTTCAAAGCTTCTATGGTCTCCACTGTATCATTTTCATCATCTTCAGCGAGTTCAAGTCTCTGTGCATTTACCAGACCCCGATAAAGGCCGTCCTCCACAGCAAGAAGATCATCGTGAGTCCCTTCTTCAACGTTCAGACCGCCACGAAGAACAATGATTCGATCAGCTCGCCGAACGGTGGATAATCGGTGAGCAATCACAAGTGTAGTTCGGTTCCTAGAGACCCGATCGAGGGCTGCTTGAACTATCTTCTCTCCCCGAACATCAATCGCACTAGTGGCCTCGTCCAGAATGAGAATAGTAGGCTCTCTGACGATACTTCGCGCTATAGCCAGGCGCTGTTTCTGACCTCCGCTTAATTTCGTGCCGTTCTCACCAACAAGCGTCTCGTACCCCTAGAGATTTTAAGCAACGAGAATGGAAAGTGAACAGCTTATGTTGTACATACCTTAGGCAGCCGATCGATGAACTCATCAGCAAATGCTTCTTTGCACGCATTCTCCACTAATCCGGCTTTCACTGAGTCAGGCTCATCTTCCCATTTGGTACCGACTAATCCGAAAGAGACGTTCTTGAAAATCGTATCATTAAATAAGAACGGCTCTTGTTGCACAAGCCCAATGTTAGATCTCCACCACTTGAGATCCAGCTGCTCAATATTGCGCTGGCCCACTGAAATGCTTCCTTGTTCTGGAGAATACCATCTCTCTGTGAGTGCGACAATAGTACTTTTACCTGATCCTGATGGGCCAACTATTGCGGTTGTCTTGCCTCTCTCAAAACGAGCGTTGAGACCCATGAGAACTTGGGTATCCGGTCTAGAAGGGTATGAAAATTGCACATCCTGGAAGATTATATCTCCTGAGCCGAGGGCAGCTGCATCGCGGTCTCCACCAGAAGCAATTCTTTCCGAATCGATTATCTCAAAAAAGGAAGCCGCTGCACTGGCCGCTTTGGAGACCATTATTAATGGAGATGCGATACTTCCTAGTACGCTCACTGCAATCATGACCGAAAAGAATACACTGGAACACACTTGTGAGTAGCGACAAAGTAGCGCTGGAGGGAGAAAACATACGTTATGACTGTGTTGATGTTCGGTATGTGACCCTGTTGAAACAGTCTCAACCCCAGCCAGAACGCCAACGCGTAGCTGGCGTACATGGCAAAGAAGAGAAGACCAAATTGAAGCCCCATAATGACCGACAAGCTCATTCCTCTTTTCCGAGACTCTTCGACCCATTGACGATATCTTGTGGCTAACGGTGCCTCGGCGCCCAGTGAGATGACTGTTCGAATGGAACCAAAAACTTCTGCCGCGATTGCCGAGTGTTTTTCATCTGCTTTATCCACGTTTTGCTGGATCTTGGAAATCGCGGGCAACGTCAGACAGCATACTATCAGAATGAAGAGTATAGCGGAGCTAGTCGCAAGGGTCAGGGCCCACGAATACTTGAAGGCTATGATGTATGCGGCAATCAAAAGGGCGAGGGATTGGAATAAAATGGCCAGTTTGTCGGAGATGCTTTGCTGAATGGAGTTGGAGGAAGTCGTGATAGCATTGACAACTGTGCCGACTGATATTTGGTCCAGTTTGCTTAAAGGCTGGGCGAAGAGCGAGCCCATATATTCAAGTCGTAAAGCCGCTGAAACTCGAAGGCTGGTAACACGAAAGCAGTACTGTGGTAGGATTTTGAGCGGGTTAGCTTTGGGGGAAGTACCGCAGTTTCATTGGGGTATTCCGGCATACCATTGAAAAGTATGTCAAGACGAACTTCGCGATGAAGAGGTAGACGATATAGAGACTTTCACAATTAGCTCCATGATACAATGATGACAACCGTGACCCTGCGCTTACCTCAGTCGATTAACGGAAGCTTTGAATTCGCTTTCGCTCGTTGTTGAATCGGGAAGAAAATAATCGCTGAAGCTACCGACCAGCTCACCAAAAACGATATTCATGATAGGCAATGGCTGGCGACCGATTAGTAACCTTTTCTTGATGCTTTGCAATTGAAGTCCCGAAACACAATCAACTTACGACACCGGAGGCCATGGAGCATATGAGAGCGACTATCAAAACCATGCGATCTTTGGTGGTCAGGTAGGAAAGAATCCTCTGGGTGTTATTAGCGGTATATTGCGACGAAATATTGACTCAGTAACTTGAACACATACAAAATAACCACCAAGGGACGCAGATTGCTCTTTCACATCTTTGGTATCATCTCGCTTGGGTTCCTCGTCGACTTCGACAACATTGGGCTGTCGGTCATCTGTCAAATGCGGAGAACGTGACTCTCCAGTCATAGACCTTGCCTCGGTCACAGCTCCTTGGGGAGAATCTGAAGAGAGACCCATCCTTTGGAGAGCAGTCTTGATCGTAGCAGAGGGCAGTTCTCATCCTAGGAAGAGGATTCCTTCGAAGTTTATATTCGATAGCCACGCGGCTCTCTCGATGTACATTACCTATAACTAGTAATATCGTAGATCATTTGGCAGAATACGAAAATTTCCAGACTAGGCTACTGTGTTTGAAATCTCTGCCTTCTGATACGCCAAGAAACATCAGGTCGTCATCAGCGTGGATCTTAATGGATCAAAGAGATATCTACTTTGAACCCTTTCAGGAGTCATCGAGCGACGTGATTCCTAAATAGGTTTAGGTCGTGATCTAATCTGGACTAGCGTGCGGGACTTCGGGGTTACTGGGAGCCCGGGCCCACTTAACACGAGGAAGAGCCATGCGACCAATCAGAGTCGGAGCCCCAGATTCAAGTCCCGACGGACTTTCGGCCTTTTCTCTTTTCCCGCAACATCCATATTGAGCCAACAGTAGTTAGCCAGTTCGACCACGAACAATAATGAGTACTGGGCGTTCATTAGCGACTATTTCAGTGAGAAAAGATTATTTACACACGTGACTCGATCGAAATCTGACTTGAGGCTATTCTAGTGTGTTCGTTGTCAGTCTAAGAAGGTATAGTGTCCTTGGCAGTAATGACATCTTGAATGTTCAGCCACATTAACAATCTTCTAGATTCGCTGCAATCGAGTTACGCCAAGATGTGACAGATGTGAAGCCACAGGAGCTGAGTGTGCTTACCTGCCACGAAGACCACGAACTAAGAAACAAAGGTACATTTGCCCAGTTATTAAGCATTAATACATTTATCTCTCCAGGTTTTCATTAACGAGACTACCACAGGACCAAATTTTCTGAGAAGGGTGTTCTTCTAGAAGTTCTCGAGCGCCTAAGATGCCTAGAAGAGCATTGTGGCCTGGATACTTTCGCGGGAAATCAAGATAATGAGCTTGATTCCATGTCTATATCTTCTGTCGAATCAGAGAACGCACAAAATGCAACCCTGCCTGAAGCTCCGACCACAATAGTCCCACCCGGGATCCGTGATATCATCGGTCGTATCAAAGATGAAGGCAGTCAATCTATGCTTCTCTCTAGTGTCTTCTGTCACCTGCAACAGATTCAATGGTGCTTTCTCGAAAATGAACAATGCTTTCATGCCATTACTTCCGCCATGCCGGAAATCAAGTTCATGCAAGATACACAGCCTACGGAGGCATCAGAAGAGCCATCCATTCCTAAAGACTTGGCACAACAGCTCATAGACTGTAAGCACATCTGACCCGTGCTTGGTTATTCATTCGCTAACGTCCAATCCAGATTACTACAGCTTCTGCCATTTCGAAGGCTTCAAGATGCCTCTCGAAAAATCATTTCTAACTTCAATTCCTGATCTGCTCGAGATATCCCATGTTCGACTAGATTGTACCTCCCAAATCATCTATTACACCATTCTTTTTCAATGCATCGTCACAAAACCGGAGGCACTCCCAAGAAGAGGCAACTTGATCCATGTTCTATACCAGAAATGCGCTTCTCTCGGCGAAGACTGGCTGAAAAATATCAAAGATACCCCAGCCGACTTCTTCGCAGCATTGACGCTGGTAAGAAAACTAGATACTTTTCAATATCACATTAGTGAACTAACAATTTCAACAGGTGTCATTGTTCCTCGAATTTTGCAATGTCGATTTATCCTGGAAAGCTCTCGCCCAAGCGTGCAGGATATCCAAAGCTCTAGGATTTTTCTCCGTGGATGAGACACCTTCCGAGGGAGATAACGAACATTCCACAGAGCCGGAATCTCTCCCACACCAGGCAGAAGTAGAGCGGAATCGAAAACGGTTCCAATTCTGGCACATTTTGCGAACGGATTGTCTTTTTCGCATGTGTTACGGAAAACCAACCCTCATCCCGGCAGGGTCGTGGAAAGTCAATTTCCCCGACCCAACTATCAACGGCGTCAACGATGAATCATCCCGCTTCATGCAGATCCATTTCATCGCGTCTATGCGACTGACGCTCATTGTGATGAAATATCTTGACTGGGTTGACGGAGGGAAAGATCCTGATCCCGTCTCTCATGATGCGACGATTGACAGTTTTATCGACGAAGTTCAGCTAATATTATCGGATTGGGATGCGGTACGTCTCACACTAACTTGAAGCAAAAATTTCATGGGATATTTCGTTGCTAATCCATCACTTTAAAGGAGGGCCTTCTTCAAATGGCTACAAACCACGTCGATGTATGGTTCTGCGTCGACGTACTATTCAGCACATACAAGATGCTTATCGTCCTCTATCAATCGAAAAAGTGCAACCAGGGTCATATCCTACCATCTCAAGCCGTGGAGATATCCAGAAAATCTGTGAAAATCTTCCAATCTCTCCTTGCATCCTCGGCGCATGCGTTTTGGGGCATCAGGTATGTCAAACATGCAACTTACCTTTCCTCGTCTGTGCAATTGATTAACTGTTCAAACAGTCTCTTCTTGTTCCACCAGTTTGTCCCCTTTTTTATCCTTTGTTTGGATATCATTGGAAACCCTGACCACGCCAATCTGGAGGAGGATCTCGTCTCCATATGCTGGATTAGCGATTATGCCGAGATGGTCATTGAGGAACGAGTCGAGCTCAAGCCGATTTTGGTCATCATTAAATCTATGAGCACGGCTTGCCAGCAAACGAAAACAATGAGACTAGCGCGAGCGGCTTAAAACGGCGTCAAAAGAGGTAAATAAAATTTAAAAAATATACCCTTCATATCCCTAACGAATCGATATTAGGTAGTTTCTAAAATATAGCCCTTGTATGAAATGGATACCTAGTCATCGAATCAAAATCTCCCACGGGCCGTTCTCTTCGAGAATCTTGACAGCTCCAGGGACTATCCACTTTTCTCAAGTATAGGCGATCCACTCTATATTGCACTTTTATTGTTATTATTAACATTGTACTAGGCTACATGCATTTGATACAGAAATATTAGTCCGATGCATGGTTACGAGATTCATGAAGTGTCTTTTTTCCATATCAGAGGAGTTCCCCTTCCTGAACAAACGGGGAATTCCGTCGGATGTCGGAAGACCCTCCTATCTTCACGACAAAATCGTGTTATAATCGATTGCAGAGCAAATGTCTTATAGATGACGCTGAAGTATCGACTCCCGGAGGGCAGGGTGGGTCAGTCACTCCGTCCTGGTCATCAGCTCAATGTTCACATGGCTAAGTTCACATATTTGGTTCATAAATGGTCTGTACTGTTGAATCCTCTCTCATTGTCCACCTGACAGCCCCAATTTGTGCTTCTTGATCCTCGCACCCACTCCGCCGAGAATAAAAACGACGGAAACAAGTACACCCCATAGAGGAATATGAATGGCTATCACGTTGTAGGTGGTCTGCGTCGCCGCCACGACAGTCGCCACCTCCAGCAGTAGCAAAACATAGCCGCTCCAGCGATGATACTTATAAATGCGCTTCCCAGCGTCGACACTGCCGAAAACGATGACCGGTAAAAAGTACTGAAGAACGCCGACCACAGCTTGTAGCACGATAGCGATGTAAGTGATCAGACCTAGAATGCCGTGGGGAGAGACAAAATGCGGATGAGAACCCTTTTTAACCTCGATAATAACAAAGGCAGATATAAACAGGGCCACGCTGATTAATTGTAAGATGTAGTGGATGCGAGTACCGGTACGCTTCTGTTGCGGGGTGGCGGTTGGTTGTAAGATGAGAGCCGCTTGAACTTGAAGCAGAAGGGCAGAAATTCCGAGTAGCTGAATATCCAGTTAGTTAGAGTTGGAGATATTTTGTTTGGCTTTTTATCTCCTTACTGGATGTGGGGTGAATAGCGAGAGGGGAACGGATAAGACGCCTTGCCAGACCAAGGCCGCTAGCTGTTGTATTTTATTAGTTTCCTGACCTTCTGAATTGTTTCGAATGGTCTTACAATCCAAATCCCTGCTTGCGCGACACTCGCTGTTCCTGAGTCTGGAATTAATTATGAGGTTTTGACCAGAAGCTTTCCCGCTCACCTGTGAAGAGATTCCGATAAATGTTCTCATCGGGCTGTTGTGTGACATCGCCTGGACGGCCCAATAGAGGCTCATCTTCCCGCGATATGATTGTTGCGGGGTGATCTTGAGGAATTCCTGTTGCCGAGGCCATGATGAGTGATGTGTATATGGAAAAAAAAAAAAAAAAGTGAAGGGAAACAGAATTAGACAAAGAAACAAGTTGAGGGCGGTGGCCAATATCCCTTGCGTTTTCTTTGTTTTTTCTTTGTTTTTCTTTTTTGAGACCTAAATGCACACAGTATGTATAACATATGTGTACAACATAATAACTATGGGGAATATGTGTTTCTGTGCGAATCAGAAAGGACTTGATTACTGAAATTCTTTCGTGATCGTCGCTATTAATGACGTTTTGCATAACACCCGCTTATTGCCGAGAGCTGAAAAGAGACCATTCAGTGGCGTTCTATTGCAAAGCTGAATTGGCCAAAAAAAAAGCAATTATTGGGATGTGGGCTATGTTTTATGTTGTTGTATGTTACTCCAAAATTAATATTGAGTCTCACAAGTACGTGGCCATCTTATTATGCTAATACTTTGGAATACTACGATTACCGGGGATATTTTGCAACTGAATAACTTCATGATCTAAAACATCTAAAACACCAAACTCTAAAGGACTAAAGGACTAAACCATTAAAGATCACAATCAAGGTCTAGGCTCAGGCGAAGGGGCACCACTCCGGTCCCCCGATCAGGCGAAATCCTGTACTCAATATCGGCAGGGACACAAAAGTCCAAAAAGAGCAGCATGCTCTCGATATCAGTGGCGACTTGGTGAATGCTGGTCGGATCCACGGAAAGAGTATCTCTGAAAGTTTGCACCCGCTCATAGAGCTTGTTGCACTTGGCATTCCAATTAGGGTTATCGTAGTTATAACAAGCCTGTCCGGCCATTCTCAGGCCATCAACTCGCAGAAGCAGAAGAGACAGAGAATTAATAATCATCCTTCGGGTCCCCTCGTGGTTGTCTCTGAGAATGTCAATCTGAGCGTGCAAGGTGGTCAGGAAGTAGCGACGCTCCTCTACGTACGTACCGTGGGAAAGGCGTTCATGCATGGTGTTGGTGGGAAGTAAGAAATAGAGTGAATTTTGAGGCTTACTTGTGGTAGTGGCTTCTGAGCTGATTGCTTGGAGACTGAGGAACTGGTGGATGATGAGACATGTAAAGGGTGGTGCCATCCGGCCTCCTTTATATCTTTTTTTTTTTTTTTTTTTTGCAACTATCTGATCGAGTATTTGGTCAAAGAGAAACAAAGCAACAATGATCTTTATCGGATTCTTTATATCCTAAACATAGCACCTATATTCGAGGGGAAGGATCCACATTTAACAAAGCGATTTTAGCACAAAGGTGTATCATCTTCTTTGTGGTAAAAGAAACATCGTGGTATTCACCAGGGCATTGTCAACACAGGCCCTTCCTCTCCAGACCCAACCCTCCCAAAGACCACCTCCGCTCCCAGATTCTTTGGGTCCAAGTTCATAACAATGTTGAACAAAGAACTACTTCTATTCGAGATATGACGGGATGGATCCTCCTCGCAACATATTGCCTGAGGCTTGTTATACGTATCGGAGAAGATCTGTTCTCGCAACAAAGCGGGTGTAATAGCGTCGCCCTGAACACCACCCTGAATTAACTCCTGCGTCAACTGCGCTAGTCGCTGAAGCCGGATAGGCGACCCGGACAGCCAAGGCGGCTCATTCACATAGTGATTCTCAAGAAAGTGGTTGGTATGTCCTATAATCCCCGATGCATCCTCGGGGATATGCTTGTCTCCCACGGGCGATAGCTCAAGCCCTAGTGCTTTGGTACTGTCTGCACAAAGGATATGCTGAGCAGATGCAACACCACCCAAAGACTCGAGGGTATTTACCGCATTGTCGACAGAAGTACTCTCCAAACACAACCGAAGGGCAACATGAATCGGGACCTTGCTATTGATCATCGGTTTGGCGCGGATTGCGTTGAGACAAGTCCCGACGCCGTTGGTATTGAATCCAATCTTGCCGACGATTCCTGCCTAGACATAGTTAGTTACATGTCGGGATATCGATACACACAGATGTGTACTCGCCTCGGTAACCATATAGATAGTAGGTTTTCCAACCTGCTCAATCGATACCATTGCTAGGTTCTTCTTGACGGTATTCGTCCAGTCCCAGTTCTGTGAGAGCACTCGCGTCGTCTCGCTTTTCTTCCAGCTTAGTGTTGTGCAGCCATCGGAGAATCGTCCGAGTGCTATCTCGCTCCGGCAGTTGAGCGCTATTATGTCGAGTACATCTAGCCCGGCGCCCTCGGCGATACCTTCCATCTCCGTGAATAAATGGGGTGTTAGGTTCTGTAGCGTGCGCTGGAATTCGGTTGCAACTTCGCGCACATCTTTCCAAGCTAGTTTGGAGGTGTTCTGGAACATAAAGTCGTAGATAGATATCTGGCTACGGATTTGTTCCCGCAACGCGCGACCATGTTGTAGTCCGATCTAATTGTAATTCATATGAATTAGCTGGAGAGTTCTTGGTCATATGTAGATGTTCATATTGGAGAATGTACTTCTCGGGCAGTGCCCTGGAGCTTCAGCTTTATTGGCTCATTTTCAGACATTTTGAATATGTATACTAACCGTACAGATGATCAAAGCCAAGGTTATCTTCAACTATTTATTGTCTTGAGACATCAACAGCCGAGCTGGGTTCCCCTCAGTTGGAGTCATTCGGGGTCTAGCCGATAAGCATCGCCATGACCTGCCCTAACTGGCTATAAACTATCATATGAGATTGCAATAAATTGAATGCTTCATATTATGATGCTTCACAGGGGGCCAATGATGACATACTAGTCTCCAATACACCCCAAGGTAAGGACTTGGCTCGCACATCTACGGCCTATGTGACACAATATATATCGCGATAATACCTTTGTGAAAGTGTTTCATATTGGCTATTTGTCTTCCAATATATGAATCATCTATGCGTCTTTAATTAGATGTTTGAACAACTTGTCCAGGTAATAGGCAGACTGCTTGGGATAGCGAGTCTTTTCTTCGGACTCAAAGTCGATAAATGTGGAACCGAAGCGATCCGCATATCCAGCGGCCCATTCTAGAGAATATCAGTCAACTATTCATATAGTGGATGAAGGAAACTGCCACTTACCCCAGTTATCAGTGAACGTCCAAGCAAAGTAAGACCGGATATCAACCCCGTCTTCTTTCACAGCCCGCGCTAACGCATTGCCGACATAGCCCTCAAAGAACCTGATGCGGAACTCATCATTAAGAACCTCGGGTGTGGGAGCCGTTTCACCCTTGGCGGTGGTACCATTCTCAGTGACATAAATTGGCATCTGGTATCTTTTATAGATCCAATTTAACAACTTCCTGAATCCCCCGGGTGCAGCCCGCAGCCACGGGGTATCACTTTCCTCCCCTCGAGACACACCTTGCTTATTCTCATCGAAGATCTCAACATTCCCCTTGTGGTCATTGATATCAGGCGTAGATGTCGTATGCTTCACGAAGAAAGTCGTATAGCTATTCATGCCATAGAAATCCGAGCTCCCGAACACAAGCTTCGATTCCTCCTCAGTGAACCTGGGCAATCGATCACCGAGCTGCGCCCGCATCGACGCAGGATAATCACCCGTTTTGTACAACGGGTCCGCAAACCAAGCAATTTCGAACTCGCGCGCACGCTCCGCAGCCTCTAGGTCGCGTGGGTCCTCCTCATCCCACGGCTCGGACCAATTTCCATGCAGCGTGATACCGATAGTTCCCTTCTGCTGGTGCTGGAACTCCTCCCGATACAAGCGCACAACATGGCCATGCGAGACGAGTTCAGTATGCGCGACAGTAAACGGTTCAGTGGATGAATCGCCTTCGGCATTGCGCTCACGGAAAGAAGACCTACCTGGCGCGTGCACGCCCGCTGCATAACCGGCGAGGGTATAAACGCCTGGCTCATTGCATGTAATCCAGTGCTTGACGCGGTCACCGAAGCGCTCAAAGCAGACGCGGGCGTAGCGCACAAAGTCTGGCGTGTAGGCGTCCTGGTTCAGCATGCCTCCGTACCGATCTTCCAGGGCTTGGGGGATATCCCAGTGGAATAGGGTGAGGAAGGGGGTGATCCCATTGCGGAGAAGTTCATCGATGAGGTCGGAGTAGAATTTGATTCCTTGTTCGTTGACGGGGTCGTCGCGGCCACCGAGGGGGATGATACGAGACCAGGATAGAGAGAAGCGGTAGGCGTTTACACCATAAGACTTCATGAGTGCCACATCTTCGCGGTACAAGTCGTAAGCCCGGACGGCGTCGTCGGCGGTGCTTCCATCGGCGATTTTGCCCGGTGTGTGGCCGAATGTATCCCAGATTGATACGCCTTTGCCGTCCTTGTTCCAGGCGCCTTCTATTTGGGCTGCTGCTGTAGCGTAGCCGTGGAAGAAGTCAGGTCGGAGTACATTCTTGAGTTCTTGCACTGATTTCAAATCCATCTTGCTGTGTTGTTACTGTGTTGGGACTCTGGTGGGACTGTGACAAAGGTTGACAATTTATTTTCTGAGCTTGGAGCTCTCATCGAAGGTGCCCCTCAAAGACATTATCCGGATAAAGTACCATTGTTCTCTTCGTTTTACCCCGGAGCCTGGGATATGCGGGTGTTGCTCCGTGGTGGTTTTGGTAGTGCAGGGATATAGGCGACGAATCGAGCCCCAACGGCGGGGATGCCAGCACTTGGAGTACAGAAGCACCTCATATTAATTTTTTAAAAAAATAAGCATCTTGCTATTTCGAGTTGTAATCTATTTACTGATATATCTAGTTGATCCTATGTTCACCACCACCAGTAATCTCTACTTGTAACTCATTGAAGTAAACAACCACGGTCTCTCCACGCTCCGAAATTATAGTCACTTCACCTACAACACGGCCATTTTCGAAATTAAATTTCAGTTCAAACCCACCACGCGCCCGAACTCCCCGGATGGATCCAGTCCAGTCCATCGGACACGCTGGAAGGATGCGAATTATCCCAGACTCGTGGGACTGGACCAGCATTTCGATAATACCCGCACCACCACCAAAATTGCCATCGATTTGGAATGGAGGGTGACTATCTAGTAGATTGGACAAAGTAGACAGGGACAACAGCAAGTCTAGATGCCTGCTACATTCCTCGGCTTCGAGTAACCGTGCATGTAGGTTGACCAGCCACGCACGACTCCAGCCAGTATGGCCGCCACCATGTTCCGCCCGTCGACGTAGAACTACCCCGCACGCTTCTGCCAATTTCGGGGTTTGTGTTGGCGTGATTGAATTTCCGGGGTATAGAGCCCATAGATGGGACGTGTGACGATGTCCAGGTTCAACCTCAGCGTAGTCGGTGGCCCATTCCTGTAGATACCCAGCAGGGGATATCTGCATTGGTGGGAGGCGGGACTTTGTAGCTTGAACTGCTGGAAGAAGGGCATCATCGAGATTAAGTCTCTTTGCACAAGATTGGAAGGCGTCCAGAATAGCGTCTATGATTTGGATATCGATCGTCGCTCCTTCACACAACACGCCCTTTTCACCCTTGTGGTCGTAGAACGAGTTTTCTGGAGAAACGGACGGACTGGTGACAAGATATTCACCATTGGCATCTTCGACCAGGAAATCCAGGAGAAACTCCACACATCCACGCAGGGTGGGGAACATGCGACGCAGGAATCGTTCATCGCAGGTGTATTGGAAATGATCCCAAATGTGGTAACAGAGCCATGCACCACCCAGGGGCCAGATACTTGCCGGCATCCATCGATCAACGGGGGCTGTATCGGCCCAGATATCAGTGTTGGAATGGGCTGTCCATCCCCGACATCCGTACATGATCCGAGCTGTGGCTTTTCCGGGCTCAACCATTCGCTCCAGTAAATCAAACAGAGGAATTTCACATTCTGACAGGCTACACACGTTTGCAGACCAGTAGTTCATTTGAAGATTGACATTGGTAGTAAACCTGGAGCCCCATGCCGGATGGAAGGATGGGTTCCAGATACCCTGGAGGTTTGCAGGAAGTGATTTGTGCCCATCCCGACTACATGATATCAGGAGATAGCGATTATAATCGTGGTAGAGTGCGATGAGCCCTGGATCACGAGAAGACTTCAGACGTTGGTCGGTTGGGATGTCAGGAGAGTCTGGTCCAAGTTGCAATTCAATTCGGTTGTACAAAGACTGGTAATCCGCAACATGACGGGCATAGAGGTCCTCCAAAGACTGGCCCAAGGCATCCTCTGAATCTTGATTGGTTCGCTGATCAATGTCTTCATGTCGAAATTTTGTTTGTGCCGCAATGACCAGCAGTGTATCACTAGAGTTCACCACCAGATTATTTCCAATCTTGGTAATTTTACTCTCAGTACTATCGCAACGAACTGACACAATGCAGCACGCTTGATTACTATTCTTTCCCCCAGGCGTAACATGCATAGTAATGGAGTTCCTGGTAGCACTGACATCATCAAGCCACTCATTTGTTTCAAATTCCAAGTCACTCATGCGGGTTAGACGAACGACAAACTCAGCCTTGCTTGAGGAACGCAATCTGATCGCAAGCACATCATCCGGGTAACTGGCCAAAACTTCACGTTCGAAGTGAACACCCTGGTACTCATAGCTGACATGCGCTGTAGCGCTTGCGAGATCCAGCGAGCGCCGATAGCTTGTAACCTGACTGGGATCATGTCCCAAGTCCAAGAATAAGTTTCCTAGCGGCTCATAGTTCCGCTGGCTGATCGGGTTTGCGAAAAACGCCAGTTTGGCGATCTTCTCGGCTTCGACATGGTTCTCCGCGCGTATAGCCTCTCTCAGGCGTGGTAGATACCCGAGCGCGTCTTGCGGGTTGCGATCTTGTGGCCCTCCATACCACACGGAATCTTCGTTGAGCTGTAGCATTTCCGTATCAGTACGTCCATACACCATGACACCTAAGCGCCCATTCCCGACTGGCAGGGCTGAATTCCAGTCCTCCGCAGGTTGCTGGTACCATAATTCGGACATGTTCAAATTATTCAAAGGATATGGTATGCTGGTCTGTGTTGAGTTGATGTATCAATATGGCCTAGCCCTGGAGACCAAGGCGGCAGTTCGGTCCGTCAGCCGTGAATTCTGGACAGAACAGGCTGAGAGACTTTGAATCGGACAGGTCAGAGAAGCTAAGAGCTATTATAGTAATCAGGAAACTGATCCGATTTGCCAAGAGCAAAGAATTTCGGGTAATCCTGCTGGTAAGAGCCAGCCCTAACTCTTTCCCCCGTTGTTCCCCCAGATTATTCCCCTCCTTGTGATCTGGCGTAGATCCGGCCACTCCAGACTAACACCAGGGAGAAATATTTAAGCGACATTCCATCCAACTAGAACACTAGTTTCTCCCCGCAGTTCCATTTTACTGGTGGGAAATCCCTAGACACATGGCAAGGAAAGGCAATTCAGGAATTGGCGTACAAAATGTACAGCGTGACCCCCAATCACTCACCAATCACTGTCCTTTCTGGCAGTTATATCATCCCACGAGCTAACCTGACTTCAAACTCATGTCTTCTCCGTGGCGGAATAGGTCGCTCGGCAACAGCCTGGATGCCGACCGTTAGTTTGTCATCCCCCTAGCTTCGTGGGATCGATTCACCGAAGCAGAAATACCCCGGTATATCCCCGCTTTTAGGTCGAACTTGACTGCAGCTCAAGAGCTCTCGATCCCATACTTTCGGGACGATCATCTCTATACTCTTTCGAGTTCATTCAATCGAATTTGCCAAAGCGCAACAATGACCTCGGATGCAGCCTATGCGGAGGCCAAGCTAGGCAAGAGCGTGGATCCGGAACATATTGAGGAGATTGCCCTGGCACGGGTGACGGAAGAGGACCTATGGAAGTTGTCCGAGGATTCTCTGAGTCTCCGGTCGTGGACAGGATTCCGCCTGGGTCTCGTCATGTTCGTCCATGGTTGTAACCAAGCTGGCTTCGGAATCGACTGGGGTGTCATCAGCGGTATCAATGCCTTGGATTCATGGCACAACTACTTCGGTTTCGGGAGCAGTGGTGGCACATATGGGTTGATTAATGCTCTGATGCAGATTGGCATCGTTTGTGGAGCACCCTTCATGGGTTTGGCGGACGTGATCGGTCGTCGTGGAATTAATTTCACCGGTAACGCCATTGTCATCTTCGCATCCCTCATGCAAGGCCTCGCCACGAACCTTCCGATGTTCATGGCCGGTCGATTCTTCATGGGATTTGGTACTTCACTCATGTCAAGCTCGCAGTACATTGGCGAGATTTCGCCTGTCCATCTTCGGGGTGTTATGGTCGGCTTTTTCGGCGCATGCTTCCAGGTTGGTAGTCTTGGTGTACTTGGTGCTATGATTGGACTTACCGAGTTGCCTGGCAACAACTCCTGGCGTGTTCCCCTCATTCTTGAGGCTTTGTTCCCTACTCTTGTCTGTCTGGGAATATACCTTTTGACTCCGGGGTCGCCCCGTTATTATGTCTTGAGGGGCAACCGCCAAAAGGCCAAGGAAGTCATCGCCAAGTACCACACTACTAGCACCGACATCAATGAGCCCATTGTCGATATTGTGGTGAGGCAAATTGAGGAATCCCTGGAGAATGACCAGACAGGCTACAGGGCCGCCTGGGACTATCGCGTCTTCTTCACCAAGACGGCCCGTTTCCGTCTCCTGGTTTTGTTTTTGTACTCTCTCTTCCAGCAATGGAATGGAGGTGGTATTATCACGTACTATGTGAGTCGTTAGATCAAAGGACAGCTAATTCAGTGGCTAATACCTTTTCAGATGGTTCCTTCATTACAACAACTCGGAATGAAGGGTGAGAAGCAGCTACTCGGTGTCAACATTGGCACCACCGCAGTCTATTTCGTCTTTACAGCCGTTGGCGCTCTTATAGTCGATAGGTTCCGCAGAAGGACCATGATCTTTGCGGGTCTTATCAGCATGATTATTTTCCAAACGGCTACGACGATCACGTCGTGGCAGTACAGTGTTCAAGGCACGGCGGCGGCGGCAGCGCTCACCATTCTCTGGATCTTCCTTTACCAGACCTTTTCAGCAACATTTGTTGCAACCATGCACAACCTGTATCCGATTGAAATTCTCTCTCTACCACTCCGTGCCAAGGGAATGGGTCTTTACGGTCTGATCCAGGGAGGTGCCGGGGCTGCACAGTCCTACGGAATTGGCGTCGGCATCGAAAAGGTGGGTTATAAGATTTGGGTCGTGTACATCGTGTACAACTCAATTCAGCTCGGCTTGTCGTGGTTATTCTTCCCAGAGACTAGCCGTTTGTCTCTAGAGGAGATTAACACGGTGTTTGAGACCCCAGGAGTCCACCCGGTGAAGATGTCTTTGGATATTGAGAAGGCCAAGAAAGCTAGAGCGGCCGCGAACCGAGATGAGGAGGGCAGTGCTAATCGATAAACATTCAGTAGCAGGTAAGCTGGTTTTATTAAAAGGGACCGGCTAACATAATTTGATATTATATTTCCCGTCTTTGTTTCAGCTCCCAGCTCTAGAGTTTGGAGCCGACCTAAACCTTAGAAACTGGTCATATCAATGCTTCGAAATGTAATGCCAACTCCCAATATTACACATAGATCAAGACAAATATGCACAAGTGGAACAGTTGAAACGCGTCGGACCCGATATAAGCCTGTGCCTACCCGTCGGAGGGGTGCTTGTTCTGTTACACAGTTTCCGCCCTCTGTCTTCTCAGACGTATATGAGACATCAGAAACACGAACTTTGAAATATTTTGTATTCCTATTCCTATCAACTTTCCAAAAGGATAGTGTTAGTTTCAACTCCAAGGTCGGATCTACAATTGGTTGATATCAGATGATCTTCCCGAGCCCTAAAGTGGCCCAGATCATCCTCAACCCCATTTCCCGTTGGGATACCTCATGGAATGTTTTTCTTTTCTCCGAGACTCATCGCCACCAGTCCAGAATTCAATCACGGCCCATAGGTCCCCTACATTTCGGCCTGCAGCGTTACACAAACAAATCAGGTACCGAATGGCACTCCGTTCCTTTTTTTAGATCCCCTTTTTTTCAAAAAAGAAAGTGAGAGGCTATTCTGGTTAATGGGATTGAGCCTTCAATTGGTATCATGTGGTATTTCAAGAAGAAGAAAAACAAAAGAAAAACTAACGGTCAACGGGTTTCCTGCAGTCTGTAGTGTCACAGATGATCCGGTGTGGGTGCTCTGCAGCCCTAATATGGTTGTCCTTGGGAGGATTGGATGGTGACGCAAAGCCAGAAGAGAGACAAAAAGAGACTACATAGCTGAAGCATATAGTTTAGCTGGTTCATGGGGTCTTGGTTTTACTTCTTTTTTTTATCCTTTGTACTGAGAACATATGTATGTCTTTGGGTGAAGTGAAAAGTCAACAGTGACAATTGCTAGTTACTTATAGTCTGGACCAGACACTGCATTGATTCCAGTGGCATTGAGTAGGGGATTTTCACTCATCTTGTCTGCCGCTATCTCTAGAATGCACAAAATAGACAATAGTCCATATTAAGATCTTCATGAAGAGTATAGAAAGAAGAAGACTGGTAAAGTGGAAATGACGGGCAGGCTACATCAACTCTATTTTTGTGTAATCCGGTTACTTGCCTCTAATTGACCCTCGTGGCAACGGTATAGAACCGCTAAGATTCTTTTCGATTGTCTCTCAGCTAAAGAGATCCAAATCAGATTGTTTGGTGCAAACAGTCAATCCATCCTATAGCAAATAAAAATATAATATAAGTAAATGTCCGCAGTACAACCACACAACATACAGATGTCTTCTAATCTATAGATCCTGATACACAGAGATGTGCGCACGGCCATACGGACCGAGACGGGACTGCATCTGCCGATTGATGCTCTCGACCCTTCCAGCAAAATTCCTCCAGTCATGCACGTCCGGTTGCGCGGTCTGGCGATTCAAGCATGGTGTTACCATGGATTTTGCACTAAAAGCGCCAGACAAGGCGGCAACTTAGATCGATTGGCTCGGCTTCTCATCACGAGACAGATGGCACTGTTGCCAAAAAGCAAACGGGTCATCGCCGCTTAACACGGGATGTGCAGGTCCCTACTTCGAGTACCGTTCTTTTTGTGAAGAAACTGTTAACTACTATGTTGGGTGAAATTCTCTTATGTGTACGTTGCATGTGTCTTTTGATCTCCTTCTCTTTCCGGGATGGTTTTATTGTGGCCATGCCTCCCCCTTTTCTGCTGCAGTGTTGAGGGGTGATACATCCGGTATGTCGGGTATTGGAGGGGCGATGTTTCCTTTGGACAATGACGGTGAATATGATCTTGTCATGAATATAATTGATCAAGATTTCTCTTACATTTTCCCCCCTATAGTTTCTTTTTTTTTTACTTCGTCATTAGTTTGGAAACCCTTTTGTTTCGCTACTATAATTTCTATGCTTGTTTCAGGAGTGTTCTAGGCGTGACATGCTCATGAATAACTTGCTTCATATTTGAACAGATATACATACTCCTGGTCCTTGAACATAATATCGTGCATATTCTTCACTCCTTCCAAACTCCCAACACATTTCATCGCCAAAACACGGCTATAAAACTAGTTCATTGCCTGCATCAACAACCATCTCTCTCTTTCTCTCTCTCTCTCTCTCTCTCTCTCTCTCTCTCTCTTTCGTGGTCCAGTTCGAGATGCCCCCGAAGAGTACACAAGACAACATGGTGCCCGAGGCAAAGGGAATCAAGTACGACGAATGCGAAATGGCCCTCTTCCGTGCCAAGCTGTCATATCATGCCACGATTGATGAACGAATGGCCTCACAGAACTCAAACCTGACTTCGATCGCGGAAGCCCAGGCTCGAATCCTCAAAGGATGGGAAATACAGATGCAGGGCACAAAGGATTTGGCTGGCAAGAACGAAGGTCGCTCTGAAAGTGATAAGAGAGCAATGGCACAATATGCGTGGAGGTATACAGCTCTGGAGAATGCCGCAACCAAGACCACTGGAAAGGGATAGCGATAAAAGTACTTCTTGTTTTTCTTCTTTTTTTTTTTCTTCTTGCTGTTTGCGCCCACCATATTGAATGATACGAAGGCATTGCTGGCGTTTGTTTAGAGAGGCTTTACAGCCTAGTTTGATGCGCTCATGCTGAAATACCATGTCGACCTTTTCACTCTCATATCTGCTCTCATAATCTGGGGATGACATTAGGGATCCTCATTTCTCATATTTTATATTCTATAGCAGTTGATGCCTCTCCCACTTGTGGGCTAGTTATGTGTGAGGGTAATACAATTGATTACCTCGCCCCTCCTAAATGTCTGACTCGAGGGAGAATTCGTCGAGTGTCACACAAGCAGGCTGGTCAACATTGCACAGTAACAAGTACACCTCGTGTATACTCATGCAAAGGACTCGGGTGTTTCATTTGTGAAAGACGTTCGGGATATATGGGAATCAGCAATAAGTTCACGTATAACTGTGTACGGACAATGTTAGATACCATGCTAAACTTGATTCCATTTCATTTTACCTCCCCCCTTCTGTCTGCTAAATAGATATACTGCATTATATGTATAACATACCATATAATAGGAATCAAGTCAAGCCGAGCGGCTGTTGTCACCTGTATCTGTGGGATAATGGCACGTCTTATTGGTCGAATTGTTCAATTCCGATGAACTCCGGGCTCTGTGCCGGTTGCGCAGGTAAACTACCACTGCCACAATAGGCGCAGTAGGCATAAATTGAACATTTTCAATTCCTCTGCTTTCTGTGGAGTCTGTGACTTTCATTTTTGGTCAATGAGAGACTGCCATTCGGATAACGGGGCTCATCGGAGGCCTCCGATATGGCTCGCCATGTAGTGGGTCAACAATCCAACTCCGAAATCAACTCCGAAGGGCCTCAAACCGGCATTGGATCTAGACTTAGCGGCTACAAGTGAAACCTTCAAGGTCTGATTGGCTCTAATGAGAAGAGGATAGAAGAGGAATGGGAATTATCGACGGGGAGTAATGGAAATGCTTCCCTTATCGATAATCCCCTCCTATTTAAGTATGTTGTATACACTCACGCCTACACTCTCTTCTACTTCTCTTTTAAACTCATATTAAACATATAATCCATACAAATCAATCCAAAATGCAAGTTGCAGCTACCGATATCGACCAGGTGTTTGCACACACTACCAACCTAGCCTCGTGCAGCCTAAACAGCAAGATCCTAGCCTGCTCAAACGACTACTTCGCTTCAGCCAATAACCTCCTAACCCCCACTCCCTCAATCTCACGCCCAGGCGTCTTCGTTCACACCGGTGCCTGGTACGATGGCTGGGAGACCCGTCGACACAACCCAGATCCCTACGACTGGGCCGTAATCAAGCTCGGCGTTGCCGCAGCCTCCATCCACGGCGTCGAGGTAGACACCGCACACTTCATCGGCAACTATGGCGAGAAGGCAGAGCTACAAGCTACACACGCGCCGGAAGGCAGTGGTATCACAGATGCCCAAATCGCAGACCCCAGCTTCGCCGGCTGGAAGACTCTTCTCCCCGCTTCGCCTTGCGGTCCTTCACAGCGCCACGGATGGAAGTTCGACGCCGAGGTCACCAAAACTCCATACACTCACTTCCGTCTCCTGATGTACCCCGACGGTGGCTTCGCCCGTCTCCGTCTTTACGGTCACGCTATCCCCCCTCCTGCCCCGGCCGTCCAGGCTGTCTCGGCACCCGTTGAAGAGCTCTCGTCTGCTCTCAATGGAGGTGTGGCTCTTGCTGCCTCGGACGAGCATTTCACTCCCTCCTCTAATATCCTGCTTCCTGGTCGTGGAAAGGATATGGGTGATGGATGGGAGACTGCTCGCTCGCGCGCTGCTGGCCATGTCGACTGGGCTATTGTTAAGCTGGGTCTTGTTGGCTCGGTCTCCAAGGTTGTTGTTGACACCAAGGACTTCCGTGGAAACTTCCCTCGTGCTGTCCGCGTGCATGGCTTGGTTGCTGGCGCTGGTGGTGACGGGTGTCCCCCCGCCAACAACGCCAACTGGGTTGAGATCGTCAAGGGTGACAAGCGCTGCCAGGCAGATACCGAGCATGTCTTTGGGCCTGATGACCTCACTGCTGGCGGTGAGGATACTCGGGTGTTCAGCCATGTCAAGCTGACCCTTGTTCCCGATGGTGGTGTCAAGCGATTCCGTATATTTGGTCGTCGCTCTTAGGCTTTTGTCTAATATCATGAGGAGAAATATGTATATAGCTGATATTCTAGACGTAGATAATGCATTATGTTCACATGTCCCATTCACAACATCTTTGCGAGGATATCGAGGATATCCAAGGAAGAAAGATGTATGTTTACTGATCATGATCATGAGCCGGAAACACCAAGGAGAAGAAAAAGAAATCAGATGCAGGCTTCTCATAGAACCTCCAAAAAGAAACACTAAAGAACTACCTAGGCAGTGAATGACGAGATGAAAAATAAATTAAAAAGCTAAATAGAGATAAACTCATCGACCCAAATGACGCCTAACTTCTATCTTTGCAGACTCGGGTATAAATTAAAAAAATGCATGGACTCATTTCCTTTCCAGTGACAATGGTTTCGGTTCATCTGAAGCCGAAGAGGAGTAACTGGTAGGTGTGCCGCCACCAACATCAATACTTGCTTTCGAACGCTTTTCTCGAATAGCAAGACGAGACTTGGGGTAGGATGGCGGCGCAGGGGCGAGATATCTGTCCAACAATTCGCTCAAAATGGGCGAGCGGACCGGTTTCGGGAGATAATTGTTCATGCCAGCCTCGAGGCATTTCTCGCGATCACCTTCGATGGCACTTGCAGTCATGGCGATAACGAGCACTTCGTTTACATTCGGGTCGGGATCTCGGCGCAGCTCGCGGGTCGCGTTGTATCCATCAAGAGTGGGCATCATCACGTCCATCAGGACCACGTGGAATGGGTTGCCTTCTTGGGAGCTTGCACGTAGAGCATCGACAGCTTGTTTGCCGTCACTGTATGCATTACATTGGAGGCCAAGGCCAGTAACGAATTTCACCGCGATCTTTTGATTGATTGGGTTGTCTTCGGCAATGCAGACTCGGATCTGATCACGAGGGATTTGGGTGAGGTCACGAGCTGAGGACCGACGGACTTCGTTTTTTGCATTGCTCAGATCTTGTGACCATGCAGTCTTGACCGCCGTCTTCTTGGGCGCTTTGCTGAAGACCAAGTGGAATGTCACGGTCGTTCCAACTCCAGATTTCGATTCAAGCCAGATGGCTCCACCTAGAACATCCTCGATGATAGCTTTGCAGATTGACAGACCAAGGCCACTGCCGCCATATGATCTTTCCGTGGATGCATCAGCCTGTGAGAATGGTCGGAAAAGGCGAGCCTTCTGTTCGTCTGGAATACCGATGCCGGTGTCGGTGACCGAACATTCAAGGCGAACCCGACCTTTGCCCTCACGCGCAACCCTCGCTTTGACCGTAACTGATCCAGCAGGAGTGAACTTGTAACTGTTGCTGAGGAGATTCATGAAAATCTGGTGGAGACGAACAGGATCGCCAAGGACAACGAGCTCTGGTGGTACCTTATCGAGGTTCTCGATGGTCTCTAGGCCTCTATCACGATGTGTGTATCGCAAAGCCCGGATGACTTCTGAGATGGTTTGTTTTAGATTGAGTGGGACCGTGGAGATCTTCATTTTTCCGGCCTCGAGCTTCGAGAAATCGAGAATGTCGTTAATGAGAGTTAGCAAGGTATCAGCACACACACGAATCGATTCAACGTATTCATCTTGCTCCTTGTCAAGGAAAGTTCCCTTGAGGAGTTCTGATAAACCAATCACGCCGTTCATCGGAGTACGCAGATCGTGAGAGATATTGGCAAGGAAAATTGATTTGGCCCTTGCTGCGTCTTCCTTTAGCTTCACATTGTGCTTGGCTTCGGCCTCCGCATTCTTTGCCTTCTGTTCGGCCTCGCGCGCCAAGGCCAATGCACGCTTTTGGGACTCAATCATGGAAGCATTCTTGGCGCTGACCTTGCGAATTTCACGGAAGAGCAACGCGTTGGACAACGAAATACCAATCTGGTTGCAAAGCAGATGCAGGACCACAACATTGCGCTGTGTGAACCAATTTGGTTTTCCTTCCAGATGGATGACGCCGAGAAGGCGATCTCCTTGTACGACTGGCAATGCGATAACAGACCGACCCGTGGGGTAATTGGCCAGGTACGTCTCGCTCACGTTGGAAAACCGTTCATCTTCGAGAACGTTGTGAACAAGAACTTCCTCCTTTGTGCGCATGACATAGTCCGAGATATGCAAGGCCATTCGGTCCTCCATTTCCGAGAAAGGGAGACCTTCCGGGAAAGATTTCTGGCCCTTTTCCGAATCACCTGCAGCAGCAATTGCAAACCCGTTGTTGTCATCAAAGTCTGTAGCAATGATGGCGAAATCGGAACCGTTGCAAGACTCCAAGATGATCTCAAGCATTTTCATGAAGAGCTTGTCAATTTGAAGCTCAGACGACATTACTTGGCTGGACTCGAGAATGCTGGACAAGTCAATAATGTCTAGCCCGACACTTGATATGTCTAGAGACCGTTCTCCAGCAGAAACACCATTTTGCTCAATCCACTGTTGTCTCCTCTGATCCTCTTCCATCTGTTGGGGAATTAGAATCTCTTCTTGCACAACATCACGGCTGATCTCAAGAAGGGAATCAATAGTCTGGCAGCCAACGTCGACGGTTTTTGCCGAGGTGGCCGTCTTGAGTAACCATTCATGTTTCTCAGCAAGCTGCGAAGATTTGCCACCGGCGCCAATAGCGCTCCAGGAAGCGATAGCATCTTGGATCACAGCACGAGCGGCCCTCTTTGCTCCACGTCTGACCAAAAACTCACCCTGCAGCTCAAGGGCCAAGGCTTCCTCAAGGGGCCAACCATGGATTTGACAATGGTCGATCGCAGACTCGAAGCCCTGGATGGCGGCGCTATGATCGTTGCGAACCTCGGAGATCAGGGCTTCTAAAATTAGAGCCCACATGCCATAATTTACTTCTGATGCATCTCGAGCAAAATCGATCTCGGCCTTGTATTCCAACAGTGTGTCCATCTTCCCGTCGAGATATCCTTGGGAGGGATTGTCATTGTGAAGTGTGAGGAGTGAGGCTGCCAGATAGAAATAAATCACGTAGGACACACGTGCCGACCAGAGCCTGTGCCTAGTGAACAAAAGTTGAGTACCCACTTGAATCGTTCGGGTGTGGTGACCGAACAGGAACAATGGGATCATGGCAAGACCCCAGTAGATGTCACGAGGTCTATCAGCGTTGGTGGAGTGAACATCCAAGTGCATCATGTACTCAGATGTGTTGTGATTGGCGTCTGACATGATGCCGTCGGCAGATCGGTAATCAGTTTTTCCTTGCAGAGCGCGTGAAACTTGCTGGACTGCAATAAGACTAGCCCCGCCGCGGGTGTCTTGTTTCCACTTGGGAATTTCTTCGGGGGTCTCCGCGCAGAAAGCTTCCAGCTGTGCCATGTCTTGGCCCAGATACAATCGAGTCATGGCCATTGATGAGATGCTGATCAGGGTGAGGTATGGGTCACCCATTGAGAAAGAAGCCTCGAGCGAAGCTTCCAAAGCAGGTAGTGTTGATGCCATAGGAACACGTAAATGGCTGACGTAGAGATTATGAACGATCGAGCCTCTGCTCTGAGTCGACAACTCAGGGCAGAGCTCGAGTAGTTCCAGCGAAAGGTCGCTAAGTCTTGTGCCAAACTCGGTATCTTTGAAGCGACCCAAGGAAATCATGGCAAGATGGGAGCAACCTATCGCGATCTGTGTGAACCCACCCTTGAAGATATGAATGCTCATCACTTCAAGCGCCATCCGATAGAAAGTCAATGCATCGTCCCAGTACGTGACTGTCATCGCCTCCGCCATGACTGCGCCGATAGTCACTATAGTGGGGTCCTTGGAGACTGGCTTTCGACCAATAGAGCTCATGTCGGCAGTTTCGAGATAGGACTTGAGGCGCAGATAGGCAGAGTCACACTCCTCGTAAGTTGTAGGTTGACGAAGATGGACACCAAGCTCATCGAGGCAGGTGAGAAGCGATTCCATCGAGCGATGATGATCGCCTATCTGAGCAAAGATTTTGGCTTTAATGATCCAGGCTCTCGACTTGCATACGGCGTCCTTGCCATGAACAAAAACCTCGTTGATCAACTGGAGGGCATCGTCATTGTGACCCTGGGACCACGACATCTCAGAGGTCGTGATAAATAACCGCATTGTCTCATCGTAATAAACATCGGGTTTGAGCTCATTCCACATATCATCCTGAAGTAAAGCGATGCAATGACGGAAGTACCAAAGTGCGGACGGCCGCGCGCCCGACTGGAAAGCAGTTTGTCCGGCATCCCATAAGATCCGTCGATATTCGAGCCGTCTGGTCACACGAGACTTGATAGTCTTCGAGGCAAGTGCCACATGGTGAGCCATTGAATAGCGACTGCGATGGTCGTGGTAATATTTCATCAACACTTGTGAAACGATGAAATGCATCTTTTCTACATTTCGGCCCTCGCTTAAAGAAAGGGCAGCTTGTGCAAGTCGTTCATTGCCGAACCTAGGAAAATTAGTAAGGTTTTGGCTATAGCAGTAACCAACAGTAGATGTCTCACCTAAACTCATCGTCGGTCTTTCCTGTGTTCAAAAGGTTCGCTTGGACCAAGAACTGCAATCCAACAACTATATCACCCTCTGATTGTCTGATAAGTGTGACATTTTGCGGTGATGTGAGATCGACATCCTCATCGTCATTGCTCGAATAGAGAAATTCACTTGTCAAGAGCTTTTGCACCAGAGAAAACGAGAAAGGGCTGCCCAGAAGAGATCCCCAGACCATGATTGATCGGGCGGCTTGAGGGATGTCCTGAAGACGCTTGGTAAGGAATCCAAGTCCAAGTCCTTCGCCGTAGACAGGAGCCACAAACTCCGTAAATATCCGGTCAAGGTCGAATAACCACTTTGAGTCCTTCCATGAGTACCAAATGCAGTTGGTTCTGTAACAAGTGTCAAGCATGACCCGAACGTAGAAGGGATTTCCTCGGCTTTTCTCCTGAACAACCGCACAGAGTGGTGTCAATGTTCGATCGGGTTTCTGGTGCATTGTCGTCGCCACAATTTCCATGACATGCTCCTCTTCGAGGGGCTCGAGTGCGATTCGCGTGATCGTTGGTAGATCTTCCGCAAATAGAGATCTCACCTGGTCAGATGGAATCTCCTCCTTGCGGCTTGACAGTATGAGGACACAGGGGAGCTTTGCTTTGATGATTTTCATTACCAAGTCCAAAGTTTCGTCATCTGCGTGTTCGAGATCATCAAGGCATATAGTGATCAGTTTGAAATGACACAAGGTTCGCAATATCTCGAGGAACGTCTCCATGAGCCGCATGTTCTTCGAGGCAGCATTTGCCAAAAAGAAATCCTGGGAAGTCTGCCCTTGATCCAGTCCGGGGATTTTGACGTGCTTTGATGGCTCACCCTTATCCGGCATGAGAAGATTGGCCTTTGCTTCAGTCGGTCTGTATTTCGCACCAGGGGACATCAGCTGCTCGGGAAGATCCAAAACTCTGTGTAGAGTAGGCCACATGGGTCGCAGGGCCATTCTGACATTATTGTGGTAATCTGTGGTGACATCGCGCTCGGAGAAAATTTGGCGCAACAGACTGGCCAATAGTTTTGCAAATGGTTCAAATGGGACACGTTTGGCTCGGTCGAGACGAGTAATTGCTATGCATCCAATTTTGCGAACTGTTGGCTGTATCCGATTCAAGAGGTCTGTTTTTCCAATCCCAGCGGGACCGCTGATTGTGATCACTTCACAGCGCTCGCTGCGTCGAGACTTGCCACTATTCTTTGGTTTATTCAATGAATGGAGTGATCCCGACTGACTAACAGTATGGTTTGTTGATTGTTGACTGGGAGGACCGATGGAGGGGTGACTATCGCGGTCTGTATTATGGGAAGATCGAGAATGCGATGGGCTCTTGACTCTGCTGGAAGCTGCTCCTGGGCTTTGTGCATACGTATCAGGGACAATTGTATGCTTCGGAGTGCAAAACGACGTATCACTACCCGGCGCAGATTCATGGGTGTTTACTTGTGCGAGATGATGACTGGTGACATTGGAAGACGATCGAGGAGCCAGATGGAAGGAGCCAGAATCGCTAGAGACGGAAGCAAACTCGAGGCTTTCGATGCGGCTTTCAGAAATGGACGACGCCGACGTGAGAGCGTGCATTGTACCGGGACTTTGAGTTCCGGCTTTGGCCAAGGCAGCCGCCTGGCGCTTATTGACCTTTTCGATGATATGGAGGATCTTGTCATATTCTTCTTGCCGACCGAACATCTTTGTTGGGAGAGTGAAAAAGGATGACACGTCTCCTTGCGCGACTTGGAAACTGCCCAATGCTTCACTGTCACCATCACCAAGCAACTTTGCAATTTGGGTCAAGTCTCTCTTCACAGATGAAATTGTGTGGTAGCGATCATGAACTATCTTTTGGGTCATTTTTTGGATGACGGCCGACAGGGCATCTGGAATATCCATTCGTTTCCCAGATACTGGCACCAATCTCTTGCCTAGTACATTTTGCACCACATCAACGGGGTCGGTTCCTTCAAATGGGAGTTTCCCCACTAGCATGGACCAGAAGAAGAGGCCTAGTGCATAAATATCAGTGCGACTATCCGGCTCTGTGGGCATCCTTCCAGTCTGTTCTGGGGCAATAAACTGCAGCTTGTACTTCGCTCCAAGCTCGCGCGAAACGGAGGACCAGCCCTCGCTGAGAACGTTATCAAATGACCTGGCGCCGTTACCGGTGTTTGCGAGCTTCACTGCACCAGTCTCTGCACAAAAATGGAACGCATCACCTCGGATTTCGCCGTGTACTGTCTTCAGGCCATAGTGTAGAATCTCCAGGCAATCGCATGCCCCGATTGCGAAATCGAAAAAGGCTTGTAAGGAGACCTGCTCGCTAGGGGTGGCATTGTTGTCCTCACCTCTGGACCCTGCCGCAAATGAAGCAGGACCAAATGTGACTAGATCTCGCAATCTGTCATGGCCTGGAGACTCAAAAATCGCTACCAGCAGCGTCTTCGAGTGGCCATCATCTGGCTGTAACCTGATCAAGTCGACTGGTCGTATTGTATGATTGCAATCTGGGTCTGATGATTGTACAATCGACCTGAGCATGTGAAACTCTCGTTCGAGCCGGATAATGTTGGTGGAGATTCGCGCGATGACGGGTATCCATGTTTGATCTGTTTCTAGGCTATGTTGGTTGGAAAGTGAAATCTCACTACTGGTTTCGCTTGCGCTTAATCTTCGCAAGGCACGGGCAGATGGGCGAGTTTCTGTGCGCGGGGAGAAGCGCGTGAGGCTCGACGGTCCGGAGGAAGCGGGATTGGAGGAATTTGCGAGAGGAGTCAAAACATCTGGCTCTAATGCATGACGGTATCCTGAGATATGCCAGTGATTGTATGTGGAATGAAACGGTTCGATCGCCTGGTCCCAGGTATAACCAGGTAACTGTCCTAATCGTTCGAAAAGTCGGGCCGGTGGAAGCGGCAAGTCGTCGCTGAAAAGTGTACTTTCCTCCATGTCTCAAGTTATTGAGTCGTGTCCGCCCGACTGGCTACCATGAACACGTCCCGGGGCGATCGGTCAAATTGGGTAGTGGGGGGAAGTGATGAGGATGGGACGATGGGGGAAGCGGAGATGCAAGATGCAAGCATCCACAAGATAGATTATGCTCAGGAAAATGTACAGTGGATAGAAGGAGAAGTGTCGCCTTTAGGCGTGTAAAATGAAGACATCAAAAACCAAAGAGCCTGAAACAGATCGGGGTAGTTCTAGAATTAAAGATGAGGATTTTGGCCTGAGGCTGTGTATTAGTCAGCTGTCAGTTGGGCCGGATTAGGGCAGCTGATTGGACTTGGGCCTGGGCCTTATATCAACGTTAACAACGTTAATAGTAGTAGATGGTGTCTTGGAGGGGAATGGGGAATATTACTGCTCTGATCACTGGGTATTCATTTAGAAATGACCCAAGAGGCTATTTTTTCTTTTTTTGGAGGCTAAATATATCATACGGGTTAGCATATACAGCAAGGTAGAAACGGCCATAGTTGACGCCGTTGTTAATCTTGGCTTTCATAGTTATATATATGTGCTCCACATAGGTGACAAAGACGGTATTGTATGCCCATTCACCTTGGATGACAAGGATTGTGATTGTTATAAGCTTGTTCACAGTCATGCTACAATATCAAACCATTTCAACGCTAGTTCTACCTAGTAGTCCAGAGTGTATACCCTAGGTGTCCTGACGGCAGTCTACTAATAAACCAGCTGAACTTCACTATAGGACAAACTTCATGATACATGATCAATCAGATCAATGTGAGACACTCAAATTTAGGGCTTGTGGGGTACAATGCTCCACGTCCGGACCTCGGCACTTGACGCCACTCAGGCACGAAATCTGCTTCCAAGGTTAACCTTGGAAGATCTTAAAAGATCTTGAGGTCTTTGGATCCTCTTCTTCTCACCTTAATTTTCTTTCTTTTGCAGAAGTCAGTGCTCAGAGTTGCTCCCTTCGCACCATGAGCTCACTTAGGGAACCTCTTGGCCTCTTAAAGGCGTTGTTGGTCCGCATCCCGCTGATCCTCAAAACCATCCTCCTGCATGGCGTTCAAATGTCCCCCGTTAAGGGGAAACAGGACATGCGCACTGAATTAACTGTCGCCATTATTCGCTCATTCATAACAACAAAGGCTCCACTCGGCAAAGTCCAGAAACAAGGCATGCGCGACTCTGGGGTCAAGGGCCCTATGTGGGTGTCCAAAATGACCCTCCCACGGCCTGACGTCGATGTGCGCGATGCAGTACTACATGCAATCGAAGATCTCAAGACCGGCGATGAGACATATGATATCCCCGCACCTATCGCTGTCGAAGCCGAATGGACCGGTTACCGCGCAGGAGTAGGAAAGAAAACACCAGAGCCCGATCTCTCAGAAGAGGAGAAATACAACAAGCTGCGCGAGGAATCACCGTCTGATATGACGATCTTGTATTTCCACGGAGGAGCCTATTTGTGAGTGTCGCTCGGTCCCCTAACAACCGCGCCCATAGCTAACGGATCCAATTTTTTTTTTAAAAAAAAGCCTTTTGGATCCCTGCAGCCACCGCGTCCCCGTCGCACATCTATCCCACTTGACCGGCGCCCCGGTCTTCTCCGTCCGATATCGTCTTGCTCCTCAAAACCCATTCCCAGCCGCGCTTGTCGACGCCTTAACAGCATACCTCTCACTCCTCCACCCCCCTCCAGGCTCCCTCCACAAACCCGTCCCAGCCAACAAGATCATATTCGCCGGCGATTCCGCAGGCGGGAACCTCTCACTAGTCCTCCTTCAAACACTCCTAACCCTCGACCGCGCATCCCGCACAATCCGCTTCCACGGCGAAGATGTGCCCATAGAACTACCCGCAGGCGTCGCAACCGTTTCCCCATGGTGCGACGTGACGCGCTCCATGCCATCCACCAGCGGCAATGCACACCTCGATTACCTCGAGCCACCGGCTGTACCATCAGACGACCCAGTTGTCAAGACCCCATTTACCCCGCTCCCTTTTGCGCCAGACGATATCTGGCCCACGTCCCCGCCTCGCGCTGACTTCTATTGCAACGCTAGCATGCTGAGCCACCCATTGGTGTCTCCGCTCGCTGCCCCGGCTGGGCTCTGGAGGGACGCTCCGCCTATATGGATCTCGACTGGCGAGGAAGGCCTCACGGACGAGGGTCTCATTCTAGCGCGCCGCGTTTACCAGGCCGGTACGCCTCTCGTTGCGGAGATGTTTGAGGGTATGCCGCACTGTCACGGTTTCCTTATGATGAATAGGCCAGTTAGCCATCGGTTCTTTGAGGGCTTTGCTGGGTTCTGTCGCGATGCTGTTGCCGGCCGGGTCGTGTCGACGGGGAGCCTCACCTGGTTGGGCTTCAAGCTTAAATTGACAAAGGAGATTCCCATTGAAAAAGCTTGTGAAATCAGCGATGAGCAGGTTGAGGCTCTCATGCAGAGAATGACTGCTTGGAAGCTGGAGGGAGAGATTGAACTACAGAAGCAATGGCGTGCGACATCACGGTTGTGAGTTGTTTTATATGGGTTTCGCTCCGAATTTCACATTATAATACCCTATTTGTATTTTTAATGATGCTGATGACGAACTATTTTTGTGATGGATGAGGGGCCCGATTAGGCAAAGTCCCCTACCATATACTAATTGGGCGTTATGGCTATCTAGAAGACTTTACAAACAGAGAACAGGTAGGTCTCTTTAGCAATGGATCGCTACCCGGGATTGCATTAGATAGTAGCTCAATAGTAGCTCAACCCATGCCGAATTAGAACCACGAGCAAAATGCTACCGAAAAGGTATTCAACCGGTTCGGAGTGAAATGCTAAAGAAAGCAAATGTCTTGGGAACTTTCGGGAACTAAAGGTATTCATCGTCGTCCATTGCATCCTCCGCCGACAGCTGGTCATTGTCCCACCTCTGCGGGGGGTGGGTTCCGAGCCGACCAGACAGGCTGCACGGGCTGCACGGGTTGCTGTGTGTAGTGTACCTGCTGCGGTTGAGGCACAATGTTTTCAGCTGTCGGGGCCGACAGCCAAGGGAACGCAACTGGCGTTCCGTTGATACGGATTTCGCCAATGATATTCCCAAGCTCCGGCGCATCATCCACGTAGCCATCCGAAAGACCCATCAACTGCGCTGCGAGCCGAGAGAAAGCAACACAGATAGCGAAAATGGGGGTGAAAATAGTGGACAGATGTGACCAACGCCACAGCATTGTGACAGTTACCCAGGGGTATAAAGGGGCATCGGGCTGAAGGCAATAGCCTTCACAGCTTTCGGATACCTCAGGATGACTATATCGGTCCCACATCAGGCATTCGATGATATACCACGATAGTGAGATGATGATGAACCAGCCGAGCTTGGTGGGTCGAAGGCGTTGGGATCGCGGGCTCCTGGTCCACAGCCGGGGAAGAGGTATCGCGGCGTAGACTCGTCCATCAGACTGCGTGCCACAGTCTTTGCAGGATTCCCCTGTGTGCAAGTGTGATGGACTCTTCTTAGTTAAAGGGCTTGCCTGCGATACAATTTCGGTGTCGCGTGTAACTTGACCCTCCAGGCCGTCAAGCCCTTTCTTGACTTCGTCGATATGTCTCATTAGAGAGTTGAGCTTGACATTCAATGAATCCAAGTTGACCACGTCATTATTTTCTTTTGAGCTGGCACCTTCGAGCTGGGCGAGGACAGCCTTTTCGTAAGCTTCGTCGTCTTCCTCAATTTTGTCTTCACCTGGCCCGGCGTCCATAAATGCTTGAAGGGACTCGATGGTATCATCCCCGAACTCGACGTCTTTGCCGGAGCTGGCATCCTCTATGACCGTCTCCAAGGCACTTTTAGGTAGGTGAGGTCGTACCAATGGGGGCCTTGACTCCTTCCCAGGAAGTACTTCAGGAAGGGGCTCTTTCTCGGTAGTCTGAGCGGGCTTTGGTTCCTCGGCTTCCGATTTGACATCTGTTGGTTTTGTGGGGGGGGCAATATCTTTGGGCTCATTCGTTATGTGCGGAGGAATGATATCTTTCGTCAGATCTTCGGGAAGCTCGATATTCTCAGCCACCCGCTGGGTCATAGGAGTATCGATCCAGGCGCCAGTTACCCGAGGGGTCTTGTCATAGATTTTGCTTTGAAACAATTTGAGTGGTTCGGGGGTTTGGGCATGATCAGTTTTGGGATTTTCAGTTCTAGAAAGTTTCCGTAGTAGATCCTGGGAGTCGCGCTTGCTGGGGCTGGGCCTCGCGAATGACGAGTTTTTGTACACAGTGATTGGGGAATTGGGGATTGCTTCACCGCCACTAGTGGGTGAGGTCAGCTTTGGACCAGACTGAGTTTCCCCAAAGTCCTTCCGCGTTGCCTGCATATGCGGATTGGCGGTACGTTCTTCAAGAGCGCTTCTAGCAGAACGTGTGCTCCGCGCCGGAGAACGAGGAGAGGCACGCGTAGAATTGGGCGCTTGGGTTGCTTCTGTGATAGTTGGCGACCAGCGTCGACGTGCTTTTTCCACTTCTTCTTCAGAGACACTACGCTGGGTAGGCTTTCTTTCCCATTCTTGTCGATGACCTGCGCGATGGCCCCAGCCAGTTGGTATATTGGGCGAAGGAACACCGTTCCTGTCAGCCTCTGGCACATCATGATCAACCTCAATCTTATCTTCCATTCGTCTTCTCAAATTATCCGCCGTCAAGGCATCCCGTCCGACCTGAGCCCTACTGAAGACCGGCGAGCGTTGGCCCGTGACGCGCTTTAGGCGCTCTTCATCTTTGGTATAATCCCTACTCTTGCGGGCTCGAAGGTCGCTGAGTTCATCGCCAAAACCAGCGTCGGAGAAGGGTCGGCCATTGGCAGACCCTCTACCGTTGTTTGTGTCCCTCGCTCGGGAGGACGAGGGGCGACTTCGACTTCCGGAGCGTGCGCTGTACTGTGGCTCCCAGTCATAGTCGCGCACAAGATCGGCTAAAGCGTCATCTTCGTCAATCCGCCTATATGCATCCTCGAGTTCTTTAGGGGGAGGAGAAGTCTGCGAAACTGGCGAGAACGCGTTAATCGGTTGCCGCTTCGATCGCGGGCTTGGTGATGTCACGTAGGGGTATTCGTCGTCGTAGGTGGCGGACATTGCGTGTTTTGATGCGTCTCTATATGCATCGGCTAGTGATCTTGGGCGAATAGCGTGTCGTGGATGCGGACCATCTTCCTGAGGGGGTGATGGGAGCTTCGCAGGTATATCGTAATGATCGAATTTCGAGGCGCGTCGGAAAGGTGACCGTTGTCTGTCTCGCGAGACTCGATTGTTTTTATCGAATGACATGGCCAAAATACCCCCTGCAGTCTGCAGAGGTTCACATGTAGAGAAAATAGTGTAAAAGGGAGAAAGACGCGGTTGTGGTGCACTGTGAAGAAATGACGGAGGTAAATACGCTCTCATTCCCCAATGTGGTTAGGCCGGCTGGATTCCTTCCACATTACGTCGACACTCCCTCCTCCAACAATCTGTCTTCTCAACTTGTATTTTACTCTTTTGTCCTCGAGATATTATCAGCAGAGAATTTACAACCTCGTGATGCTCAAATGACCATCATCTTGTCTTGACATGTGACACGTTCACTCGCCCGATCCCTTGAAAGCTTCGATAAAAGCAACGAGATCTCGCATTCCAAACCCTTGAAAAAACAGAAGCATCATCTCAAATCATATCCAGCAATTTAGTGGAACATACATCTATCAACCTCCACCATGGCAAAATCATCACGGCGCTCAGGTCGTGGCAAGACGACCCCAACGTCATCCGGAGCCTCGACACCAAGCTCCGCATCTTCAGGCCCGATCCCACCATTCACCAAAGTCCCGCAAGCCTTGCAGCCGTTCGTCGAACAACTCTCTCCCGACGAAGTATACCTAGTTCACATCGACATCTCAGCAGAGGAACTGAAACGGCAGACCTTCACCGTACCCCTCATCGTCAACCTGGTAGTAACTGCTGTGATTGGCCTACGGATCTACATGGGAATCAGTACATATCCAGCTCTCGTGGCAACGCTCATCGGGCTCCAAAGTTCGATGACTGTGGACACGGCAGCCGCCCCGTGGACAGACTCGGTACAAATCATACTGCGCCGCACAGTTACTATATGCATCGACTACTTCCTCGTGACCCTGCTGTGGTCATGGCCTGTTAATTTCATCAAAGGGCCCGTGCGCTGGCGTCGCGCCATCGGTTTCCGTGATCGAGAGGTCATCGTCCGCCGCAGTAACCGCAGTTGGAGCAAGGAGCTCGAGCGCAACAGGTGGATCCGCGAAGATGAGGCGCGTCGCGATAAAATCGTCGCCGCTGTGACCCCCGAGCGAATCGGAAAGACCGGTTACTTGCTCGTGGACGAGGATTGGAATTTAGATTACGCGGCTATGGTCCACGCTCATGCTCTTATTGATCGCACTCGCAAAGGCGATGGTGTACAGATGGATGAGTTCCGCACTGCTGTGTTGGTTAACACGGATGCCGATGGTTGGCTGATCTGGCGTGTCGGGGATGAGAATACTCCCACGGGCGAGAAGCGATCCATTCAGCGTGACCAAATCCTTGCCTTCAAGGAGAAGTTGACTGAAATGGGCAAGGAGGATCTCTTCCTCCGTTGGGTCGAGCTAATTCAATGGGAGAGCTCACGGCCTGGTGGCTTCACCGCGGAACGGCAACGGTCAGCGATGATGCAAGCGAAGCAGATGTTCGAAGATGAGAACGTGGATTTCAGTCAATTTTGGGACGACATGGGCGGCATGGAAGGATTAGACTAGTGATTTATCTTTCATGATCATGTTACATCTAGATTCGCCATGTAAAAGTCCTCTAATTTTTTTTTAACATAAAGCTCGACCGGCACCTCATGCCCTACATCCTTTCAAGTAGATCGATATATTCACTTGTAGGTTGCATTGTTGGGTATCTGAACTAAATCAATGTCAAAAAGCAAATGGGACGTGTAAGGGTCCCCAGATGGTGCGGAACGAAAAGAACAATGCAACACCCTATTACTGCAGGGCGTGTAAAAAAAAAAAAGCAAGAAAACAGTCTACGGTGCGCCACCCTCGAGTCGATAGTCAAGAGACCACAGTTTCTCCCACGGGCGAGATCGTCGACGATAGGACGTCGACCGAGCGGGAGAAGAAGCGGTGCCACTTATATTTGGTTGAGCCGATGCAGAAAGAGGATCCTAAGCCAAAGAAAAACACCGTTAGCACCCGAGGCCAGACCATAAAATAGACCCGGAAAAGACAGAAGATAAATAAGTCAATCCCTACTTTTCACGGGCCGGAGAGCAGGTCACGGCGAACCTCGTCGAAGATCGGAGCAGCCTCTCGAGGCTGTGAGCCGGCGTCAGCTTCGGCGGGGCGCACAAGATCAGTCGTGGATTCGACAGCGTGCTGCGACGGCGTGGGGGTGCCCCGTTTGGAATTTGAACTCTCGCGGCGGCTATCAAGGCTCCTGGATAGGGTTTTGGCAATGGCACCCTCGTCCTTACCACGTTTGAGGCGGATACTACCCTTGGCATCAACGTGCGCCGATGCAACTGTGCTCTTTGCTATGCCCGGTGTAGCAGGTGCACCTGGCTTCTCTTCTACAGCCTCGAGAAGATACCAACGGAGACCGTCTGAAAGCTCGAATGGATTTTCGTCGTCTAGGGAGGTGCCGTCGCTGGCGTCCCCGAGGGAGCGACGGTCTGGTGCGACACCGTTCATTGACTTGGAAAGATCTACAACTCGTTCCTCGATCTTGGTGATGCGGGCGAGAAGCCAGTCTCGAGCTTGTAGTTTGTGGGAGTCGTGCTCGCGTAGGAAATAGTGCGGCGCACCCACGTTGAAGGCTGCCCAGGAGCGAATCGCCTGATTCCTTGTGGGAAGGAAGAGAGCAAGATCGCTTTCTTTGAAGGATCTGTAGGCAATCTTGTCATGAGCGTCGCTCTGGGCTCGGTGGTATTTTTCACGATAGCCTCGGGCTTCCTTTTGCCATTTTCGGGCTAGAAGTTCAATGTCCTTGACGCGTTTAACAACCACATCACCAAATAGGGTCACGTCGAACTGAGCTAGACTTTCCATGAAAGTCGAGAATTTGGTGTCTTCATCCTCCGGGCTTTCGGCTTTCATCCAGTCCAGAAGAGCTGTATCCGGCTTCAGGGATACAATGCCTGACTGGGCGAGGCTTTCACCTAGACCCACCGATGCACTGAGCTTCGAAGCACGCTGGACAACAAGCTGACCATCTTGCTGAATGATGGTGAAACCCAATTGATCGAGCATCCGACCCAGCTTCTCAACCTGTGCGAAGAGTTGATTTGAGAGCTTGAAGGACTTGGTGCCCCGAGCTTCGTACCGTGCCACGGCCTGTTCCTTGGTGTCCGAAGTGGCCCCTGCTTTTCTCTCCCATTCTGTGGCCTGATCTTTCAAATTTCGAGCTTCACTCTCAGCTTCCGCCAGTTTCCGTGACAGCTCTGCCTGTTTCCGTTCCTCTTCGGCGAGCTGTTCACGCAGCGCTTCGGAGCCACTCTCTCCGGCAGCTATTTGAGACTGCAAGGAACTGAATTTATATCGCTCTTTGCCCAGCTCACTGGTCAAGTCCTCCGACTTTGATTGTACGTGTGAGAGCTCTGCAGTTAGTCGCGACAATTCGGACTGGCATTTGTCGAAGCTCTTTGTCCGCTCTTCTGCCTCCAACTCAAATTTGAGAATTTGTTCTTCGAGCACCTTGTTTTCAGTCATTGCCTCAGATGCATTTGATTCTGCGCCCTTGGCGTGAATCGACAGACCCTCAGAAAGAACCTCGATGGCTTTGATTATGTCGGGAAGTTCGACAGGCACAATGCCCCCGGGCGAGAGGTTCATGAAGATAGCTTGGAGGGCTTGGTAACTGTCTTGATGCTTTTGCTCCAACTCCGCTTGTCTGTGCTCCAGATCATCAATATTAGCCTGGAGGCTTTCTTCTCGCTCTTGCCGAGTTTGAATTTGTGCGTTAAGGTCGGTAATTTTCTGTGCGTCATCGGCGGAATTGACATGAGCATTTTCAAGGTCGACTTCGAGCTGGTGCATGCGATCGTCAATATCTTGTCTTCCATGCTCCCTGCTATCCATAAGTCGATCAATCTCTTCTTCCATTTCCTCAGTACGGAGTCTGAACTTCTTCAACTCCGAGTCCAGATATCGACGCTCATCTTCGAATTCGCGTTGGCGCGCTTCGAGGTTGCCTATGAGGTCCTTCTTGGTGGATTGAGCTTCTTGGTACTTGTCGGAGTTGGTTTGGCGCTCAGCGTGGGCTTCCTTATGGAGTCGCTGAACCACATCTCTCTCGGCTGCCAGCTCTGCCTCAAGCGTAACAATACGCTGGATGAGTGCTTTGTCTTCGGCAGACTGAGTGGCTGAGACTCGCCTCGAAGAGACGGATGACCGTCTGGAGAGTGTATCAGGGTGTGGAGATGCAGGTGAACCGGGAAAGTCCGAGCCGAAGGTGCCGCTCGGTGGCCGGCTGAGCTGACTTTGACGATGCAAAAGGTCTTCCAATTTCCGGACACGACTGTCAGACCCCTTGAGCCTATCTTCTAGCTTTGTTTTTTCCTCTTGCAAGCTACGCACGGAGTCATCAGCGCGTAATATAGAGCTCCGACTCAAGTCAAATACGCTGCCTTGTTTGAACGCTTTGGCCCGTCGTCTTTGCTGCCGAGTGGGTGCATCCAGCTCCTTGAGTTGCTGGGTAAGCTGTTCCGCTAGGTTGGTCAAGGAATGAGTAGTCTTTAAATCGTCGATGTAATACTCGATCTCTTTCCGAGCTACATCAGGCCATTCCTCATCCTGACCTTGAAGGTTGACTTCGATCCCTGGTGTGGTGGAATCAGTTACAGTCATAAAGTCTCCCATATTTTTTAGCCATTTTTTCCTGCGGCGTTGCTCTTCATCTCTCAAAACCGCCATCTCCTCGGCCAGCGTCAGGGAGTCAGTTTTGATCTTATCGCTCCATTCTCGCCGCCGCACGGATTCGATAAGAATCGACCCATACACCATTGGCATCTGGAAGACAGAGTAGATGACCTCAAAGGCGTTACTCCCTACGTCCAGATTGACCATTCGTGCATGGGCGTCGGCAAGTCTAGACTCAAGGGAGGAGATCGTGCGCATATGCTCAACGGCCGCTTTCTCCGCGGCCCCCCGGCGCTGCACAGCATGCTCCAGCGCAACTTGAAGCTCGACGCTGATCTCCACTAGCGAAGGAAGAAGGTCCTTGGTATGACTCAATGCAAGTCTTGATATATTGGCCAACGTTTTCTGGTTGTTGGGCAGACTGAGAACATGCTCATAATCAGACACGATCTTCTTCGCAATGGTCTCCACTTCTTCCAGCAGCCCATCCACCTCGTCAAAATTTGAGGCAAGGGCCTCGTCCACCAGTCGTTGAGTGTCCGAGGCGATGTCGCCGATTGTTTTCTCAATGTCATGGACACTACCAGCAAAGGCTGACGACACAGTTGCTGCCTCTGATCCAGCCCGTTGAACCTCGCCTACGTCGACAAAGTCACGCAGCGTTCCGGTTGGTCGATCCTTGTCCATTTTGGGCGTAGACGGGCGTCCAAGAAGAGGGAAATCTTTCCGCGCCGGGATGCTGTCCAATGTGGAAAGAGCTCGTTGCCAGCCATCTAAAGCGGCCTGCTGCTCTTCTAAAAGGTTATTCGCCCACGACTGTGCCTCCTGGAACCGATGCTCTAGGTTACCCACATGAGACTTGAGATTCTCCAGAGCCACGCCCACTGCGCGATTTATAACATCGGTTCGCTCGTTATGTTCTCGGAGGTTCTTGTCAATTGTCCCACAGCGAGTGGACAAGTCCAGTGCCCAGTTGCGCCGTGTCATATAGAGGTTCCGCCATGCCTGAAGGTCATTCACGTCTTTGAGGATAGCTGGCGGAGTACCGGGTCGGAATGGTTGGGGAGGAGGTAGTTCCGGAAATTCGACGTCGCCTGGTTCACTGACGTATTGTCGGTCATATACAAAGATCTCATTCTGCGATGGTTGCCTACGAGTTAGCACATTTCCAGGCTATAATTTATATTGATAGTCTCGCACCTCGGTAGCAAGCGTTTGTATCTTGACATTCTTTCCCCGGGCGGTCATCAATATTTGCCGTGGAGGTGGAATGGATGTATTGCGAACAATCCATGACTTCAAAGCATCGGGACTATAGACGATAGACGGGCGTCAGCTAGAATTCGGATAGTCCATTCAAACATCGATAAACAGAGAGTCGACACTATCAAATAGAGTTATTGAAGACTTACGAGGCAAATGCCACTGGATCAGCCAGGAAATGCTCCCCAGTGTGAGCAATGTAGATGTGCAACGACATGACCCCCCTCCGCACTAGGCGAGCTTAGATGCTCAGTAAGAGAGAAAAGTGAGAACTATTTCCTAAAGAAGAAGATATACGGAAGGGAAGAAAGAAAAGTATGAGAGTCCTGAAGCCCCCGATCAGGCTGGTCAGAACGTTGAAGGTTGCGGAGCGACCTCGTGTGGCCGGGGAAGCTCACCCACCGCCTCCGGTCTCATCTTCTTATCACCAGATACCTCCGCGTTCATGGGATCTACATCCATGGCTGCAAAACATGGCCAGTCGCTGCCTCACCTGCAATCTGGTGAGGTGACACTATTAGATTATTCTGCAGATGACTCTCACGATGTCGTGACTTTATCGGATAAAGAGGCCTTGGTACTGCAGCTCTACAACCAAGTCCAGGAACAACAGCTAGAAAAGGCATTTCTCGAACAAGGTACATCTGATAAAAGCTTCGCTATGCTTATTTTTATTTTTTTGTTATTTTTTGTTATTTTCTTTTGCTTTTTCGTCTGTCTTTATTTCTAATCATTTTCATCCTATTAGAACTGGAATCATTTTCGGGCGCAGATTCCGAAGAACAGCTCGCGATAGCGGAACGCGAGCTCCTCGAGGCACGATCTACTTACACGGTCAGAAGGAAAGCTGTTCGCACCATCCTCATGACCGAGCCTATTCTCAAAGCTGTTCACCTGAAAGCTGCCACCCCTGCTGAGAGGTACGTATCTATGAAAAGCCCTTTTTTAAGTTAGATCGAAGTCTAATCGAGGTATACACAGAGCTCTTCTCTGTCTGGTGAATCGTCGCGATGTGCTTGCGCTTGCACATGAGAATCTTGCGTCGGCACATGACTTGGTGATGAGGCAGCTCTCAAACCTAGAAGTAAAGAATCTACAGATCAATCGCGAAAACCAGGAACTGGTGCGCCAGCTACTAGAGCTCACGAAAGAAGATTCATCCTGGAGAGAGAAGCTTGAAGACCCCGAGCTGCTGTCGCAACTGGACAGTTTTGAAACGGACTTTCAAACGCACAAAGCTCAATGGGAGACAATGAAGTCCATCGCAAGTGCTGTGGTTGTTGCCAGTGGACTAAATTGGGCCGATGACGACATGCTGCGCGCGTTGGTGCTAGATGAAAGTGATGACTGATGTTTTTCTTTGCGACGCGTTCCGATGCCCGTCTTTTCTTTTTCTCTTTTTTTTTTTTTTCTTTACGATTCTCTAATTCCAGCCCGTACTTAGGAGCATAGGCGCTGTACAATAAATACCAAAGTCTCCGGAACATTCGATTTCTATTCCTAAGGGGGAAAGAGAAAATGGTAATTTTGAGCCGAATAATGTGGGATAATAATTATTACCAGGGCAACAGGTTCAGTTCATCAGTACTGCAATAATGACAGCTTTACACAGCGGTGTACAACACTTCGCGTCTTTGAAGTAAGGGCCTATGCTCGGATAAATGCATAACTAGCTCCCTGTATGATTAGTTAGAGATGAGATATAAAATGATTTAGAGCCCACAATACTCCGTACAGACGCGACTCTATGACGCTTTCCTGTCGGAAGGCGTGGAACTGTAGTACATTACAGGTGGATTAGGCCATACACTCAGTACTCCAATACTGCAGTATCAACGGTACTCCGTAACTATATGTACGGAGTAAAAAAGGGACATATTTGCTGAGGGAACACCAGAATGTCCACAGGTGGTCTATGCGTTTTTATGGATTTGGCAATCTCTATTGTGTACGGAGTACGGACTTTTGCTTTCAATTTCACAATCTGGCAACTCTAACAAGATGTTAGCCTGTAGAGAAGGCGTACTCTGTAATATTCGGAAGATCAATGAGCTATTCCGGCGACTTGAGCGGTAGGATCATGCTAGATAGAATATCCATGCTAAAACCTACTTATATTGGATAAGATATCCATTCTGAATTTAGCTTGTGATGATGGTGTGATCCGGCTCTGTAAGAAAGGAGTCTCAGCTTGACCATCTATTCTAAGACGTTCCATGTCCATACCGTTTTACTTTGTAACCTATCAGTCTGGACATGGATAACCAGCTAAGATAACAGCGGGGTCTCTAACTATACCATCTTCACCCCTCTCACTCTAGAATACGTATGGCTCTTATCAACGAGGTAATCAATGTCAATATGTACTTCAATGTTCCCTAGGTCCCTAGGTACCTGCCGTGTTGTCAATTGGGGTTACGCTAAAAGGGTACGCCACGCTTATGATTGAGCAACCATCCGCCCTTGCCTGAAGATGATAGTTCAATACTAACACCATTATGTACACACACACCTCCCAAGCACACTTTGCGTCTGTGATAATTAGGGTTTGCATCATTACACAAAATCCTTAACTGAATGATAATATCAATAGTTTTGACACCGAGAGCTTAAGTAAACCTTTTCCTGGGCCCTTGTTTTATCGAGTAGAGGGAATAAAGGTGCCAATGATAGTGAACTGGGACCTGTTTTCCTAGGGTTGGAAAGGTATCCCCGTATAAGTTAAGATGTACCTATGCATAACCTTGGGACTCGCGGCCAAAGCCATTCTACGCTATACCATATGGGAGCAAGTTCATAATATCCAATGTCCAATGCCAGTACCGGAGTACACAAGATTTCCCAAACTGAATATGTTATGAAATGCATGCTTGATTGTTATTTCTACCTTCTTCCGCATGTCTCTTAAGAGCTATTTTCCCGGGATTTTTATGACATACATTGTAGCCTACTTGGTACTTACAACAAAGATAGAGCTGAAAGAGTATCGATGTCTGTAGTATTATTCAATAGAATAAATTTAGCAATATTATGAAGCTATATGAATTAGTTAGAAGGCAAACACCTATGGTAATAACAGGTACGAGGTACTTGCCGAGCAGACACTTTTACTATGATGTTACCGTGTACCGTATACCTGTACATACGTTTGCGCGGTTTATTAATATGACGGAGCGCAATCCACAAGAAGGTGCCGGAATGATGGTCTCGTTTCATAACGTGTATTGAATTCTCTAATTCATTCAACTGCCCACAAAGACTCGCGTATAAAAAAAAAAATAATTAAAAAAAAAGAATATGCATGGATTCATCCATTGCAAACGATATCAATCGAATTTTTGAAGGTAAAATAGGGAAATAAAACGTAAATTTCGAGCAATCTGTTGTAAATAGTATGGTGGCCAATGTAAATTACAAGTATTGAACCATACCTTTCTCTCAGCCAGTCAGCGAAACCAGCGAAACTGTGCTTGCCTTTCCCTTGCTGTGGCCCCCCTCTCTTTGCTACTACTACGGCCCTCCCCCCTCTACTCTTCTCTTCTCTTACTATCTTTCCTACACTACTACAACTCCCCCATACAAAACTCCCCTTACAAAAAAAAAAAGGTACTGCATATCAACCCCGAGTTCTATAAATCAATACTTCTGAGGCGCATTTCCTCCACCACCACCACAACCCCCTTTTTTTCCCAGTTCTTTTGGTCCTTGGAATCCTTTATTTTCACCTCATTGCCTGTCTTTTTTTTTCCAATTTGCGCCGACCTTGCGGTCGCGCGCTACACCTTGATCTATGGTTTTGTCCACCTAACTAACATAAAAACCCACAGGTCTTTTTTTTCAACATATTCTAATTCGGGATCATCGAATTCATGTGAGTTGGTCTTATTCCTATCATCTCGAAGCTCTGTTTTCCCTCGGTCGCAAGTGGTTGACATACGCGCAACGCGTCGAGCAAACACTCGCGTCCATTCTTCTCCCCTCTAACCTCCACTCTGATTTCCTTTTAAATACCATATCAATTGCTTGTACAAACCTTCGCTTGACACAATTGCACCTTTCATTTCTCCGGCAATACATCTATTGCAGCAAAAGTCTTCAGAAATCATATCTAACTTTCATCAGTCATCATGCCTAAGGAAAGCACCACCAAGTCTACTCGCAAGGCCCCCGAGAAGCGCGTCCAGCGCCGCAAGAAGGGTAAGTCAAAGACTCAACCATCAGTCACCGGCTAATACTAACTCACTTACTAGACCCCAACGCGCCCAAGCGTGGTCTGTCCGCCTACATGTTCTTCGCCAATGACAACCGCGACAAGGTTCGCGAGGAGAACCCCGGCATCAGCTTCGGTCAGTGAATCTTCTTCTCCAGCTTACTTGTACATACCTAACATCCCTACAGGCCAGGTTGGCAAGCAGCTCGGTGACAAGTGGAAGGCTCTGAGCGAGACCGACCGCAAGCCCTACGATGCTAAGGCCGCCGCTGACAAGAAGCGCTACGAAGAGGAGAAGGCCGCCTACCTCGCCAAGGCTGAGGAGGAGGAAGAGGAGGAATCCTCTTAAATGCCCTCTAGCTTCACTTCGTCTTTTGCCTCTGGGCGTTTGTGTTTCTCTAATGGTTCTCCTGATTTTTTTTTCGGATGGTTTCGTGCACGGTTTCTGGGTTTGGAGGACGGCTGGGGTTTACTTGCTTCTGAACTGTGCCTCTTTGCTCTTATCGAGGATATTAAGTTATCAATGGGAAATCTCAACCTTTTAAATTGGTGCCAAAGTACACTTCCAAAGTAGCTCTAGAACGATTGTGTAAGAAAAAGTAAGCAGGCAAGCAAGCCTTAACAAACTCATTTGTGGGGATGATTCAAAAGTAAGCTTCAGTCTGTTGTGCAAGGGGTTTTCTCCGCGCTGTTCGGATTGACGGCTCTGATTCTTGGCTGCCGAGCTTCGGGGAAGCTTCGGGAGCTCTCCAGAGCTCCTGAGCTTTTTTGCCCCTCAAAATCCCACGGGCTTCACCGCCTGCGTCATTCACCGCCCCAATAATCCGGGGTCGAAGCTCGAAGCTTAACCTTGAGTTTGTTTCGAATGCTGTGGGAATCTTCCAAGCAACGTTGCTTCGTCCGCTAACTATGGAGTTTTATCGGAAATTCCCAACCCCAGATCAAAGTGGAAGTCAAACAAAAGTCAGCAGAAGAGCCATCGTGGTTGGTCACAAAGGCATTGTCCAAGACTACAATGTATGAAGAGCCTACAGCTATCTTGGGCTGAGGGTTCGTGAAACTCCGATCCTAAACCCCTGGGCCTCACCCAGACCCTGGTGAGGTCTTTTGGGAATGGCCGGGATCAGCCATATGTCCTTAGGGCTAGAGCGAGTGAATACATGCTTATGCAACATGGGTGCGGGTTACGACGATGCGATTACGACATAATACAGTGCGATGACACGCGGGGTATGAGGATACGTTACAGGCGCAAAGTCACTCCTAAGTGTGATCATTATACCAGACGGTTACACTTGGGACCCACGACGAGACCGGCAGACAGCAGGGCGACAATACAATACGATGATAACACAGGGCTCATGGGGCGCCGGGGGGGAGGGTGTGCTTTAGCACTACCGGCGCAAGACAATGAGTCAATTATATGGGAGTCTTGAAGCCGGGATAGACCGGTGAATCGACAAGCTTCAGCGAGAGGTTTGCTAGGCACCGTACATCAAACCCTTTCCATGGATTTTTATGCGTGTCGATGATTCTATAAGCAAGAGTCGGGCATTTGTCTTCAATCCTGCTGCGTCCCGTATACCGACCTCTCGCCAATGTATTCACACGTCCCAATCATCAGCATATGCTAGATCTGGGACTCTTTAATACGTTGGTGGCTTTCGATGAAGTCATCAACGGAGACTCCGTAATCGCGATGGTCCGGCCCATGTTTATAGTGATCTCGGTAAGTATCTATTTACTCCTGAACGGGATTTGGCTGGACTTGTCAAGTTATGCGCGAGCATTGTGCATTCGGACTGATCCCGATGAACCCAATCTTGTTTCATCAGCATAGCCTCGATGTGTGGTTTATTGGGACATACGTATCAGACCACGTTACCACGACAACTCCAGCCATGAAGGTGTGATAACATATACGCACCATTCAATGAGCGGTGCACATGAAAGCAATGCTAGTATAGCCAGACAGGAATGTCTAGCAGCGATGCTTGTTTCATGGCCATGTTGCGTTAATATGACTACTATGACTATGATCGAGGCATTCTTTTCCTGATATAATTTTGTGCGGCGCCTGAAACTAACAAAGCCTGGAATCTCCTACGTCGAACACCCAAGGTTCCCGTGAGCGTGGAATGTTGTACTTTTAGGGTGTTGAACGGTCCATGCGGTTGATTTGCTGGATTCAATACCCTATTCGATGTCTTTCTGTTGTTAACACTTGCTATCCATCACGCACTAGTGGTTTTACGGCTGTAATGAGTAAATCAGATGTGAAAAACTACAGGGTCGATGAGCTTAGTGCAATTAGGAAACTGCTTGCAATTAATCGCCAATGCTCGACTTGGTTATATAACGCCGGTTTCCATAGTGACAGTTTTGGCCCCAAACAGCCTCAAACAGTCCTAATAAGCTCGTTTACGCGAGTTATGTTAGTGTTAATATGTTGTAGCCCGTTCTAAATTCACATTTGCATATACTACCAGGTAGGTATATATATAATCCATTGGATTCTAGGCCGCGATTGGTAACTTTCCCATTCCGTTTTAGTGCTAAACTGTTGATTAAATCGAACTCAGCAAGGCTAGCTGTTTCTATTAACCGCCTCTAACTCCCACTTCTACCACATAACCAGTTTCCTAGACTGCACTTGTGGCGGCGTCTCGCCTGCTGGACTAGGCTGGTCCATCATACCATCACCCCCCCAGTCGCCTCGAGCAGGAAAGAAACCATCTCATCCAGCGCTCTTGTCCAATCAACGAAACGTGGGCCTCAAGGCCCCCATTTCTCGTCTGCCTCGGCAAAATAATTCCCATCACTATGTATTCATGTAAAGCTGTATTCTCTTTTACGTTGGTGAAACTAACATCAGTGCCTCGGCGAAGTAGGAATTTAGCCATAAGGTGCAATATTGTGTCGCCGCTTCTATCTTGTTGGTTTATTTTGGCACCGCACGATAGAAGGGTGTCTATCAGAGCGGTCGTGTTGGTGCTGCTGCTTAGCGACTATATATATAGACCGTGGGCTGTGAAGTATATAAGTCCGAGAAAGGAGCATATTTTGCTAGAGACCTTGAACCGAAGGCAACCCCAGACTCCCTGTACGCTGTGCGCTATACTCCTATGATTGGTCTAAGTGAGGGGCATAACCAGGTAAGACTGAACGGTTCTCCACATTTAGGGCTGGGAAATATCCTGTGAACCATGGGATCTGAGTCAATCTTATAGCTTATAAGAGTATACTTATATGTTCCTATCTCCTATATCCTCAACAAGCGGTCTACCTAGGTATAATTGAGAGAGAATGGAAGATGATGGAAAAGACCAAGACTCCACTAAAGCCCCGCCATTCGCGCGTGAACACGTCAGGTCTTTGGACGCAAGGGAGAACCCTGAGAGAGCCGCATGGCCTTTTTTTTTCTTTTTGTTATTTTCCCTTGTCTTTGTTAAATAATCTTAATTGTTCACATGTAAGCTTATTGGCCTATTTAATTCCTAATTCTTTTTCTCCGTAGCCCCTCTTCGAGAACCCTCCCCACCATATCCCTTCCCCCTCCCACCAAAAAAAAAAAAAAAAAAAAAATACAACATATATAAACCCTCCCCCCAAACGCTTTATGGCCTAACCCTGTGGACTACAAGATGGCCCAGGCTCTGCGCGCATCTCGTCAGAGTGCCGACGACGTGGCAACTGGCTTTTATGCATTCCGAGATCCCCTCCCAGAACATATGGGCGAAATCACATCGCTCATGTCCGAGTTATACGCAATCAGCTCATCCTTGTCCACCTTGGAACGTCTAGCTGAAGATCCCCGAAATCGCCGTTATTTCGAACTGATCAAACCCGATTTGAATGTCGTGCAAGCCAGTTTCACATATACCATCGAGGATATCGGCGAGATTTTCAGAGGTCTCGATGGCCCCGATGCTAGTTCCGCGAGATACAAGCGCACTTGGGTAATTATGAGCCGCTTCTTTTGGGATCAATCAAACTATACCCTGGCCACCCGTCTAGCCAAGTATAAGACGATCTTTAAAGAGTTCAATGACTTGGTAAGAGAGTAGGTGCTCCGCCAAAAAGATACCAGTAGAAAAGGCACATATGTGTATATGTACTTATTTACGGTCTTTATTAGGGGTCACTATACCTCCTCGCTTCTTGTCGGCCTCGTCAGTGGATTTAAGACTTTACTCTCTATACAAGATGGTCGGTTTGCTGCACGCTTTGAAGGCATGGCGCTCCGTCCAAATGACTCGCCTACCGGCAACCGTGCGAGTCCCCCGAGCCCGGTCAGGGAGCGGCCAGTGAGGGATCGACCAGTGAAGGATCGGCCGGTGAGGGATAGGCCAGTGAGGGATCTGCCAGTGAGAGAGCGTCCGCTGAGGGACCGCCCAGTGAGGGACCGCCCAGTGAGGGACCGCCCAGTGAGGGACCACCCGGTAAGAGATCACCCGGTGAGGGACCACCCGGCGAGAGACCACCCAGTGAGAGACCACCTAGCGAGTGACCGGAATGCACGACGGCAGAGGTCATACGAGCGTACTCGACCGCCGCATATGTCTCCTCCGCCGATGTCATCTTCCTCCACCACTTCTTCGGATTTCCCGCCTTCTGTACCGGATATCCCACTCTCGCCGCTTACGTCTGTATCTGCAACGACGGCTACTAGCCACTCGAGTGACCCCGATATTATCAAAGAGCACTGGGCCAAGGATACATTTGGCTCTAGTAGCACCAACACTCCTCTACCATCTGTCAGAGAAAAGTGAGTTATCGATAGGTTGTTTTGCTTTTCAGCATTTTGCTAATATATTTGGCAATAGGTCACAATGCCGCGGAGAACCCTATCCGGGTATTAAACAATTAATCAAAGACAAGGGCTTTGAGGAGCTCCTTCAACTGCAAGTCGAGAATATTTACCCCGTTGGAGCATATATTTTAACACAGTATAGATCCCTGAACGACGAATCCGATATGCGCGTATCCTTCTACCTAAGAAGAACAGACTATCGCGTCCGAATCCTTTGCAGGGAACCCCACCGGACGGGGCCGAGTGACTACTACTGCTTGCCGCTTAATTTACTTGAGGTCTTGCGAGACGGCTCTTGTCTCCGAATATGCCGACGGCGGAATCGCGGGACAGAGCTTGTTCTATGGACGCAATTGAAGTTCACCACAATGGAAGGTCAGTAGCGCGCATCTAAAAGCTCTGCATTTGGCTGTCGAAGCGACATGCTTACAGTTTTTATGTTGTAGATCTGGTGCTATTCCATGGCACATTCCTTGCCTTGCGCTCCCAGGATGCGGGCCACCCTGTCGGGGAAATTTTAGACTACGAGCTGGCACAGGAACAACAATGCTTTGGAGGGTAAGTAATCCTCCATACCAAGAAGGGAAATTAAGTGCACAGAGGGAGGCTGATATCTGATATCTGCTAGCACAATCACCGACGATGACTATGTGCACGCGCTGCGTGTATACAAAGACACGGTGACTGGAGCCGTTAGACTCCAGGCCTCAATCCACCTAGGCGATTTGAACCAGTATGTCAACTGTCGATTGAACGAACTAAACATTAAATGGCTAATAACAATGAACGCAGTACACCCGTCTGGACTGCGTTTGTCACCCACAACCTCGGGAAACGCAGTTGGCTTAGGTCGTACGATTCGAAAACGGTGATTTTGCGCGATGTCAAGCCTGTGATATTTATGTCTGTGGATGATTATACACCCCCGCAGACGTTACATGGTCAACATGTCCTCGAGTTCACAAGCTCTTCTGGTAAGTAGTTGGATCTGAAGGGAACCCGACTTCGAGTGTTGTTGACTGATTGGACTTTGTTTAGACGCCAGTGAGTTCTTGGATGTCATGGATGAATTGGGTGAGTTATGAATGTGACTGTGAGGGAGGGGGAATTGCAGTTTATAATTGGAATCTCTGTTCTGGCATAATGAGTTATGAGTTATGTTGATATGACTGCGATGATTCAAGATTTCAGAAGCCGTGGGTTGCTTCCTGGTAGTTCTGATAGTTTTGTCCTCCTTTGGATTTTCTTTTGCGTACAGCAGGCTTCAAGTTCAGTTCTTCGCCGTCATAGCAGCCCTTACCATTGGCTACACTGTGCAGCTAAGGCACCCTACATTCCGAAATCCTCGGGTCCATCGAATTATACAGACACGTAGACTATATTCAATCAAATCCATTGTTTGAAGTAAAAGCGCAAGTTAACTAACGAGGGGTATCACTCACACATACGAAAAGAAAACGCAAAACAGAAAGCAGAAAGCACATTGTCAATGAAAGCGCGGGCAAATGCGATGGAAGGATGGTTGGGCATCACCTGCCACTGCGTAACACGAAGCAAGAAGCCTAAGAAGTCTCCGTGTCCTTGTCCTTTGTAGATTTAGCGATATCGTCTGGGTCAGGATACACCGTGACCATGTACCGTCGCCACAGTGGGCATTTAGTCACGTCATACGGGACGTCTGACTCAGGGTACAACCACAATGAGGGCGGTGGTTTAGGTGGAGGTGTTACTTTTGGCTTAGGGTTGCGTTCGGCTTCAAGGTCCTCCAGGCGCCATCTCTCCCTCCTCTCCTCCTGAAGTCTGTTGATCTCTTTGAGTCGCCACTCTTCATGAGCCTTGCGCTCAGCCATCCGTTCCTCGTCCGTTTTCCGCTTAAATAAAGTCTCCTCGCGCAGAACGCGGAGTTCTTCCATCTGCTGCTTACGCTCCTCCTCGTCGGCGGAGAAATGATAGAATCCAGTTCCACGGTTGCGAACCTCTGTTTCGGCATCGTAATGCTTCTTTTCTGGCGGGGTAGGCGAGCGGTCATGACGAGCAGCGAGGTGGGACATATGCGACGCAATGTTGGCATCGGGGTTAAAGGCCTCTGTCTGAACGGTCTCTCCGTAAATCAAATTTTCAGGACGAGCAGGACGCCAGCGTTCCTGGGCAGCTCTGCCACCGGATGCTTCCTCTTTGGCGCGGGCGGCTTCGGCGGCTTCGGCGCGAGTACCACGGCGAGAACGGCCAAGATCGTCTTCGTAGGAAACAATGGATGCATTGTCATCATCGGATTCATCTTGCTTGAACGACTGCTCGTTTGCATGCTTCATATCGAAATCAACCAATACATCTTTCTCCTTGCGTCGTAGTCGGGCTAGGTAGGCGTCCGGGTCGGATGGATCAACTGGCATGTCATCATCATCACTGTCACCAGCAAGATGCAGTCCCTTTTTCATATCCTCGTAAAGGCGTGCTTTTTCCTGCATGCGGCGTCGAGACCGACTCAGCGTGTTGGCGTCAACGGATCCAATGTCCTGGGTGCTCCTGTGGACTTGCTTGAGCGCCCTGTTGTCATCCGCGAGATCGGCAGCTGCGCGCTTCTGAGTGCCTTTGTTGTGCTTTGAGAATATATCTGACTTTGGATGCTTGGAGGGACGGTGGCGCCCGCGCGACGAAGACGAGGTCGCATCTTGGGCGATGAGTGAAGAGAGCTGAGAGGCGAAGGCGAGGCTTGAGGTGGAGGTTTGCTCAGTTTTGTTTTTTTCTCGATCGGGGTTGCCCGTAAAGGGAGTCCTGATCAGCAGGCATGATGGTGTGAACGGGTACGTATTGTGTAATGTCAAGAAGGAAGTTGCCAGTTTCACGAAAGTTCAACGTCCTTCAATGCTATCCGCTTATCGATAAGCCCAATGGGCCCAATCTACACCGCCAAATCCTTTCTCAGTTTCTGCCAGTCGTTGATGACTAAGGCCGATGTTCGGGGCAGCCCCGCACCCCCACTACTCAGGTAAATCGATCGCGTCGTGACTCAATTGATCAATCCTTTAATTTGATCTGATATTGAACTCTTAGTTGAGAATCGGGAGGTTAGATTGATCAAAATAATCAAAAGAAAAATTTATAAAATCAGCATCATGTCCGCTAGCCCTATCTACCTTGGTGTCATTGGTAAGTGACCCCCACTACAGTGCTTGGAAAAGTCCGAATCAATTGAGTACTAACGATATGATGGATTAGGTGTTGGAGGCGTTGGCACTGCCTTCCTCCAACAGCTTGCTCGTTTCCCCAATGCGCCTCAGCTTGTCGTCCTTGCCCGTTCCTCCCAGACCCTACTTGCTCCTACTCCCGCCTATTCGCCCGCCATCCCCGCCGCTGACTGGGCCACAGCTTCTGCTGCACCTTCTCTGACCAAGAGTGGTGCCCTCCAGGCTGAAGAGATTGCCACATACCTTGCCGCAGCTCCTGGCCGAGCTATTTTGGTCGATAACACCTCCGACATCAGCCTTGCCCGGCAATACCCCACATTCCTCAAGAAGGGTATCTCGGTGGTGACCCCCAACAAGAAGGGATTCTCCGATGACCTCTCCCTGTGGAAGGATATCTTTGCCTCTGCAGCTGAGGGTAAGGCCCTCGTGTACCACGAGAGCACCGTCGGTGCCGGCCTGCCCGTGTTGTCCACCCTGAAGGACCTTGTGGCTACCGGTGACGAGGTCACCCGCATTGAGGGTGTCTTCTCTGGCACTCTGTCCTTCCTCTTCAACACCTTCGCCCCTGCCTCAGGCTCTTCCGATGCTCAGTGGAGCGCTGTTGTCGCCCAGGCTAAGGAACTGGGCTACACCGAGCCGGATCCTCGCGATGACCTGAACGGCATGGACGTTGCACGCAAGCTGACCATCCTGGCCCGTATTGCTGGGCTGGAGGTTTCCCGCCCCGACTCTTTCCCCATTGAGTCGCTGATCCCCGCTGAGCTCGAATCTCTGCCTTCATCCTCGGACGGCATTACCCAGTTCATGACCCGCCTCCCTGAGTTCGATGCTCAGATGGCCAACATCAAGGACACTGCTGAGAAGCAGGGCAAGGTTGTGCGCTATGTTGGTAGCATTGATGTCGCTGCCAAGGCTGTCAAGGTCGGCCTGCAGTACTTCGACAAGGACAGCGCCATCGCTGGTCTGAAGGGCAGTGATAACATCATCAGTTTCTACACCAAGCGCTATGGTGCCAACCCCCTGATTGTCCAGGGTGCCGGTGCCGGTGGTGATGTTACTGCCATGGGTGTTTCGGCCGATCTTATCAAGGCTGTCGAGCGCCTGCGCTAAATGTTGAGTCTTGGAGACATAAAAAGATGAACCCCAAAATTTGACAATGCATATAAAGTATAAAGAAATCACTTCCCTTGGCTCCGAGTTTTGTATGAATCATATCCACCCCTCCTATTAACGATACTGTCCATATAAATCATGGATTTTACACAGAATCCCAAAATAGATGCAGTGGTCTAGGACCTTAGGAATTCCTTCAATGCTTCCCCCCACACATCTCCCTTCTTATAAGCATGCATTTCTGGCACATTCCCCCTTTTCAAGCCATCGATCGCATTCGCCAAGTCCTCACCACAACCCTCATCCTTAATCTGCCTAACCGGATAAGTGTAAGTGTGTATGGTAAAGACAAGAGCCTTGGACACTGGCAGCCGATGCAGTGTCTGACGCTCACATCGAAGAACAGTCTTTAATAGTATCAGCGCTATTCCATCAAATCAACTTCCTCGCATACAACATACCTGATCAACATTCAATTCCCCGGACTCAATAGCCTCCCCCTTTTCCCCCGCCACAGCATGTGTTCCACTGAAAGCAGCAAACAGACCCGTTTCAACAGTAATACTCCAATTGATTCGTTTCACAAATTTCCCAACTTGAAGGCGTCCAAAGAACCTATCCATGCTGCGCTCCATCTTCTCCCGATAACGCGGGACTGGCACATGGATATCTACTAACCGCAGACCGAGTTTCTCGCGCGTGTTGAAGCCACCTGGGAAACAGACCGCATATGCCTGTAGTACATATTTCGGTTGTTCCTCGGCATCAGGCGAGAGCTCAGGGAGCAGGATCAGGAAATCATCGTCTACTGTCTGGGACAGGATTTCTAGAGCTTGGATTGCTGGCGTCGTTGGTGACAGGCTTGTTGGCCATGTTGTGCCTGTTACCAGGTTTTGAAAGATCGAGCTTTCGGCATTTAGTTTGAACATGCTCGGGTATCGGGTTGGTAGGTATATTCCCAGCACGAAATTGTATAGCTCGCTAATGGCGGGGCGGATGCGAGGGTCTTCCTCTGGGGTTTGATCGTTGTTGATTGCTACCACGACATCGTGGTGCTGCTCCAGTACGGACTTGCGGAGAGCGAGTCGGTCCTTGTAGGTTTTGTCCATCGGGAGGAGCTCTGACGGATCGAGGTTCTCAAGTGCTAAGATGTATTAGTCTGGATGTATGTTGAGTGTTGTAATATAGCACGTTTGGATAAGACCGGACGAGGAGGGTACTCACCCATGGTCAAGTTATATTTGTCTTTTCCTTTGAATGACCGAAATTGTAACTGCTCCGTCTCCTCCCAATTGAATCTCTCTAAAGGTATTATTGGCGTTGTCTTACTATCCGAACAAGTTGTTTTCGTCTTCCCGTATGCATTAGCCTTGCGATATTGTCGAACCCTCCACATCGCAGCACACAACACGATAAGAATGTAGAGCATATTTCTGGAGCTGATGGGCCATGGTGCATCAATGTTCAGTTTGTATAGAGCTTCTGCCATGTTCAAATCGCTGTGGGATAGATCTGGCTGTTGAAGTTTTTACAATCCTTGCTCAACAGAGAGTTTTCTGCTCAGAACAACATACTTACTCCGCGTGGTCTCCGCACGAGAAAGCGAACTTGCGTTGGAAACTTTGTATTTGGGCTTATCTCTCCCCACTTTGACTGGCTGGACTGTCCGTCCATGCTTCCTGATTGACTCACATAGCCGAGATGGTCCTGCGGGGTTGCCACTTGGAGATAAAATAGTTGGGGAATTATTAGATAGGTAAATCACTGCCTAATACCGACTTTGTGTAATAGGTTATACTCTGCTAGTATCGGATAGTCTTCGATGTAGTATAGACCCACTGTGTTGCACGATTCGAAGACTCGGCAATAAGAGAAATGTATGTTTGCTCAATAGTCAAAACGACCTAAACACACAGGCAAGAGACATAATAATAACACAAGGTCGTAAAAATCATCAAATCTCACGAGGAAAGGGACCTGAGCATCATATCTGCTCCGAACTCCTTTGTTTCAAGACTCCATCTCCACTCAAATACGGATTCAATATTTGGACAACAGGGCTCACGTTCTCCTTCCCAGGGTCATCAAGATCTCTCTCCCTTTTCGACCTTAGAGAATCTTCACGATCTATCCCCTCGCTGTCACCGGTACCCGTCTCCACGCCGCGTAGTCCAAATGCCCTCCATTGCCCGCCGGGACGTTCATTCAAGCTCGGCGCGCGAGGGCGCTGTCGACCACGTGCTCGTCCACCAACCCAGGGGACTTCCCAAAGGATCAGTCGATATATCCAGATGATGGCGTCGAGGAATATGAGGAAAGCCCAGGGGCCAATTGTGATGAGACCGAGGAAGAACTGCGGAATCCGGGGTAGATCAGCAACTGCGTCATAGGGAAGGGGGGGCTAAGGCCTAAAGGCGGGAGAGGAAAGGGGGAAACTCACGAAGATGCGAGCTGCCCAGCTCTCGAGGTGGGTAAGCTCCGATGGTAAGATGGAGTACCACGCCATTTTGGTGTGGATTTGAAGTGCTGGTGAGCACTCGGAAGGTTACGGTTCCTGGTGGGTTGGAGCTGTGTCAGTGCTCTGGCAAGGCTGCCACTCGGCGACTCGGT